>NC_047590.1:8862500-11262500 GCF_011004845.1 Esox lucius
TATATCCTGTGATCATTCCAACCTTTCTACACCTGTCTACAGATAAACTGCAATTGCTTGCCACCAACGCTCTGGGACGCAGCAATCCTTTGCGTCATGGAACATGTATCCAGCATGGTGCTGGAATGCAGACAATCTGAAGCTGGCATTCTACCGGCTAGAGACTGCATAGACTGTTAGCATGTCTGTACTTTAAAGCTGAGAAGTATAGCTGGCAGTGAGAGAAGTGTATCCATAAACCCTGCCTTTAGTAGTTTTATGTTGAGCGATACTTCTTCAGAAATGTTTGAGCATTGCTTTGTGTCTTGAAAAGCAGAAAGAAGTGAAAGAGAATAAGTGGAAGAAAGGTTCAGTGATGGAGAAGAAAGCTTCTTTTTTTGTCTAATTCTCTTGTTAAGTGGCACAGAGAGGCATGATTCAAAGCATGGCCCATCTTGCCTAATTAACACTTTGAAAGATAAAAGCAGTTTATTAAATCAATCAGGATGATGGTTGTTTGTGAATCCCAGCAGATAAGGCTATTTGCATATTAACTTTGCAATTCTAACCTACATTCGAGAATCTTCTGAGATTGTGGCCAGCTTCAATGTAAATATTTTCCTGACTACTGTACACGCTTTAAAGTTTCATTGCTTGGTGGATTCTCTAGTGGATTTTTTATTCATTAAAAAATAAATAGATAGATACATCAGCAAATGGATAAATAGACAAACAAATGAATAAACAAATACCAATAGCAGGACACAGGGAAAGTTGCGCTTCAGATTTTAGGACAAATTAAGCTAAATCTATCTGGTTCTTAATTTATTATTAGACATTCCAAACACATGGTCTTAAATGAATATGAAAGGGGACAAACATAACTGTGAGTGAACAAAATAAGTGCCCTTGAGTTGACGACCACATTGTTAAGTGTGTTTAAAAGTGCCCTGCCAACATCCAGTTCAGCTCCCAGCAGTGAGCTGGAGGCATGGTGCGCATGGCGAGGAAGATGGTATTGGAGGATAAATGCTGGGTTATGAGAGGTTGTGTTATAATTAGTTGCAAATGAATTATAGAGGGTTCTCATGGATAAGACACGGGGCATGTTCCAAATGGTACTCTGTTATAGTACACTTCTTTTGAGTAGAGCCCTACATGGTATGTGGACTGTGGTGAAAAGGAGTGCACGGTAAGGGGAATAGAGTACCATTTGAGACCTGTGGTGTTTTTGTGGTCCAGTACAGATGAAAGGGTAGCTCTGACAAATTAAGCGAGATGTATTACTGGAGACAATGTTCTGAACACAAGTGTCAATGAACGCATGGCTAAGGCATGACTTCTCTGCATTTCTGTCCTAAAGCCTAACTTCTATTGTGATTTATCATGTTCGGGATCAACATAATGTAGCAATATGTTGAGAAGATGCAAATGGATACATAATGCAGCATATGGTCCTTTCTTCAAAACTATCCACACAACAATATTAACTATGTATTATTATTTTGTTGAGAGACATGCCCTGTAGGCACACAATTCCGTCACAACATTAGAGCAAGATATACATCATAGTTAGACAATTTTAGATAGATCAAAATTTGCATGTGAAATTCCCATTTGTAAGATTAGTTTTACAATAACAGCGTGCATGGATTTAATAAAATCCACCATCGTTGTCTATAATCTGTTTTAATTTTCCATTTGGCCATTTGAATGGTTTTGACAGTGCTGATGCTGTATCGTCCTTTGCTTCCGTATAAATATGAATGTACTGTATATTCTGCAAGTTAATTTAGTGAAATTCCTAATATAATTGTTTTCTCCTGGACTGCCAAAGTAGTCCAGAAATATAATTGTATGGTTCTTGGAGGTGAAACAGCCCTTTAATGATACAATAATAATTACTTTCTGTCCATTGTTCAAATTGGGCCCATTATTTGGGCCGTTCTACAAAAATCCGTTTGGAAACAAATCGTGTTCTAAAGCAGGGGTACTCAACTCTTACACCACGAGGTCCGGAGCGTACGGGTTTGCTCTTCTACCTCATCATTGCTTGCACTCACTTGGTGTCCTGGGTCTAAATTCAACTTCACTGAAAACGGTGTGTAGCAACACATTGTCTGAACGCGACAGTGAAAACAAATTAGGATGAGAGATACGATGCCTTTGGAAAGTCTTCCGACCGCTACACTTTCTCCACCTTTTTATTGAGTGTTAGATTTAATTCATAATTAATATTTTTTTGTGGGGGCCATCAATCTACCCACAATACCCCGTAGTGACAAATAATCCAGCCTTTATGGTAAAACGGTTATGTGGACACTGCTTGAAGGACTCAGAGAGCATGAGGAAAAAGATTTGCTAAATAAAATTGAGACTAAATAAAATTGTTAGACCTGGATGCTACATCTGGTAAAAATGAGGAAGTAATCACATCATAGCTAACACCAAATCCCTACATGCATAGTGGTGGTAGCATCATGGTATGGGGTTGCTTCTCAGAAGCCGGGCCCAGGAGACTTGTCCGAAGCAAATACAGAGAGGTCCTTGAATAAAACCTGATCCATTGCGCACAGGACATTAGACTGGAGTGAAGATTAATCTTTCAGAACAACGATTTGCTTTACGCAGCCAAGACAATGCTGGAGTGGCTTCATTATAAGTCTGTGAATGTCCTTGAGAGGCCCAGCTAAAACAGAGGCCCAGCCAAAGCCTGGATATAATAATAATACCAGAAACGGAACCCGGCAAGACTAGTTCAGCCAGCCCACAATTAAAAGTGAGAAATGTTCTTGCCTCGCTGGATTCAAACCCGGGTTTCCCACGTGAGAGGTTGTGTCTTTAACTACTATGCCAAGGAGCTATATGCATGTGAGAGTCGGTACAGCACCTTTGACATTAGAGAACGCATTTTGTCACGCATTAACATTACACCAAGTTTGAATATATCACTAGACACCGTTAAGCATTGTGTTAAACTGACTAACGTTTCTTATTATGTTTACCTCCACCACAAATAGCATCAATGAACTGTATGGCTTTTGCCACTGACCGTTTTTACAGCTTATTAGCCAATAATAGACAGCGACCGTATTGCGCCACTCTCGTCATCAGTTGATACGAAGTACTTAGACAGAATCCCAGCCTAAAACACAAGAGAACCACAATCAATTGAAGAAGCATGGCTAGGAATCACTTCCAAGCAGGGACCTAGAAAGAAGGCAAACTTGGAGGTCTGGTCAATCCTCTTAAACAAATGTAGTGATGAGAAATGAAGCTTAGACCAACTTGGTCCTAGCTTCAAGTTGCCGCGGTCTCTTTTGTATCGCCAAGCTGACTATGAGAGTCTATGTTTTTTGTAATTCTTGAGCAACTACGCTCAACTGCCTTGCTCAAGGACACAACATAAACGGATTCGACCCAGCAACCATTTTGGTTACAGACCCAACACTCTAACAACTTGGCTATAACAAGATCTGTAAGGGAAATCTCTAATTATAATGAATTAAAGGACTTCTAAGATATAAAGTATATACAGCTCCGGAAAAAATTAAGAGACCACTGCACCTTTTTCTTTCCTTTCCAAAAAAGTTGAAAAGGAAGGTTTTGAGTGAGGAACAGAAGGGTTCAAATTAAGAGACCACTGCAAATTGAACACTTCCGTTCCTCACTCAAAACTTTCCTTTTAAACTTTTTTGGAAAGGAAAGAAAAAAGTGCAGTGGTCTCTTATTTTTTCTGGAGCTGTATATCTAGAACTCCTGTGGTAGATGGAAAAGGTAAAAAAACAATGTTGTTTTTTAAAAGGTTAAAAAACAACATTGTTTCGTATCAAATAATTTTCTTCGCAATGCATTAACTGGCTGTCTCAGATTAAAACAGTCAGTTGTGTGCTTTGTTTTAACAATGAAACCTTTGTTACTACCGACCACAATATGCCTAAATCCCCCCCTACTAGCACATAGAGCCTTTCCAGATGGAATCTGGTACTTTAGTGACAAATCTGAAATTATGATTATTTATTATTATCCCTGCTTGGTTAATGCGATACAGCTTACAGTAGATAGATAACATGTCCATAGAGATAAAACTAGATCTAGCTCTGTGTTATGGGTAATATCCCCAGGAGTATACTGTTTATAGTGCTGAGGATTGTGGCTAGCACATTAGAGCAGGGATCAGCCGACCTGTTCGTGATCTTGAGTCCTGCTCTTCGCTACAGTACTGTTTATCACTAGAACTGAACGACATTCCCTATCCTGAACATTTTTCATGAATTCCTGATTCTATTTTCTCTTCATGAGTCAAGTTTTGTTTTTCCTAATGCTAATTATAAACTGTGAAACACACCCTTCATACTGTACATCACATGGTTTTTCTACTGGCCGTCTTGGAAAGGCATGAACAATAATTTTCCTATTACACCAGGATACAGTTATTTCTTTAGAAATTGTGTGACCGGCGCCTGGTGAAATTAACTGTACTTTCTTACCTATTAAAACACCAGCGGCACTCGTAATCACTCACTATGTCGGCGTATTGATAACACATGACGGTGTCACTCAAGGACACGCTGGAATACCGGCACAAAGATATCAAAGCCTCAAAGTTTATTGACTAACTCCCATATGGACAAAGTAAAAATAAAAAGAAGAATGTGGGATCAATACACAGTGTTGCTAATCCTGGTTCCTATCAATCTATAATAGGGTTTAAATGGGCATGAGCAACACTACAGTGGGATTGTCAGTGTGTGCTAATTGTAGTGAACTAACTGTCTTACAGTTTAACTGTGAAACTCTGTGTATGAGTATTCCCTATATACAGTTGTGCAATACCATTGACCACAGCACTCTGAACTCGGGTTAGGAGTTGTACACTTCATTTGGGATAGAAAACTGCCAATGTCACCGACTTAACTTGAGCCATTGTGTGTCCATGTTGATAATCTGAAATGTATGTCAATTTTTATAAGGGATCAAGCCTAACTATATTCTGGAGGAATATTTGTGTTTTGAATAGAGTCAAAAAACTAAGAGAAGACCATTCCCATTTACAAACTTGAATAATCTGCTGATCCTTTAGTTTTAATTGCAAATGGGCAGGCTTAAATATCAGTTCAACTTTTCACGCTTGGAAACACCCTGTGTCACACTTACAGCACACAACCTAACGCTTGTTTCAACTCGCCATTGCTTGAACTCACTTCACAGTAAATAGAAGGCCAATTAAAGTGTGGAAGGATTAAAAACACGGAGAAAGCATTTCAATTTTTCCACTTTTGTCGAGGAAGGACAGTGAGACAGGCAAAAAATAAAACTCTCCATTATGATCTTAAAATAAAAAGAATGTTCAGAGTTATTTCCTGCAATTCGTCTCTTGCAAAGACCAAATAAAAAACAAGCAGGGTTGATGAGGAATCTACACATGGTTTTCTCTGCCTCTCTCCTCTCCGTCACGAGTGCAACTAATAAACAGCCAGCTTCGATCAGTAGGCCAAGCATAATGCTCATCTATCAATGAGTAGAAAACTGCCCTCATCCTTCTCCAATAAAATAATTACCAATCTCTGTTATTAGCCCGCCTTAGATACCCTCCTGTCTGAAGATGTCTGGATGGAGCTATTAATTAGACTATTCCTTTTGTAAGGGAGGTTTCAACCTAAGCAGGGATATACAGAACAGGTCTATGATAAAGGGACTGAGCACTTTGGAAAGCTAGGTTGCCTGCGAATGGGGAGAGTGACGCAAAATCGATGCCCTGTTTGTTTATTGCCCTGACCTTAAACCCTTCCTAGATCTGCTGAGCTCCCTACTCCAACCTCCACCCCCCCAGCACACCAAACACACGCACTAACATTTTACGTTTCACTATCCCAGTGGGGATCCTAAACATTATTCCCATTAGCAACCCAATTTTCCATCTCACCCCTAATTCTACCCCTAATCCCGATTCTAATTCTGACCCTAAATTTAATCCCAAATAATATTTTTTACTCCTTGAAGGATAGTAAAAAATGTACACAGAATCAAAAACAAATTAAACACGGACACAGACACACGCATACACACACACAGACACACACACACACACACACACACACACACACACACACAGCAACCCTTGCTCTGTTTGGCTCAGTCCAGTTGAAGTTCTATATACAGACAAGGACGGTCTCCTAAGCACACAAAACACAACAGAACCCCCCACACACACACACACACACAAACACACATATCGAACACACAAATACAACACAAATATTTAAAGATTTAAATATCTGATGAGCTGTTTGACTCTTATGAAATGCAAATGGGAGCTCATTTGAAATGAACTTATACTCCACAAATCAAATCAAAAGTAATATTCATGTAATTCAGATGTATATTTTTACTTCTCACTCTAATGACAAGACATGGGTCCAGGGCTGGCTAGGAAATCCCCAAAGAGCTTTGTCACTTTGTTCTTTTATTAATGATTTGTGCTTTTCACGAGAACGGGTATCTTCTTATTCATCATTATCTTCAAGAAATAATTTTGACCAATCAAATGAAAAACGGAGACTGTTGTTTTCCAGACTTGCCTCTTGTCCGTTGTGGTTAGTTTGGAATATGTTGCAGAGTTTAACACCATGTTAGTGTTGACTTTACACACTCCACTCATGGTAAACATATGCGGGCTCCTGTTTTAAACCACTATATCGATGCTTTCAGTAGTATACACTCGTAAATACCAACTGACCACTGGTCAACATAATCTGGTTCAGTACGATTGCTCCAAATTCTCTCTTGGGTGCCTGTAGTTACCAGTGAGCTGCTTTTTGAAGGCAAACTAAGTCATGTCTCAGTACATCTTAGTCAGATTCATTGAAAATAAAGATAACAGTTAGTCTTCTCTTTCCTTCCAATGTAGAGACGTTTTCAAAAAGAGTATGGATACTGGTAGCCTAGCCTCGCTCAGCAAACGTATCTATTGATCACATAACCAACTGCAGTCCACTGAAGGTCGAGTTATGATCAATATGAATTGAGCGTCTGGAAATAAATTTGAGCGACCTGACATTAATGAGGGGGAGGACCCTTGCAATTTAAGGTGGAATGGATATCCATAACATCATACACCGTCGCTTCATGATGAAATTATCCGTTTGTCAACGCTTGTATCATTACGTCCTAACGTGTACAATGCTTAGCGGTTTTGTCCTCTGGGAGTTATATTGTGTCTCCCTGAACAAACAGCACTGTCTATGGCGTGAGTGGTGACGGTCGTTGTTGGCACAGTGGTACCTCAGGCGTCAACTCCAGCAGTGTGTCTCCATGTCTGTCGCATGGTTGCTCACAGAGGCTTCGAGCCCTACCTGGGTCCTGGTTGTGCCATTAGCCGCCGGGTAGAGAAAGATATCAGTGATCTCTTTTATCCCCAGGCTGGCCACTACAAATGAGTACAGGGAGGTTCTTCATAGCCACTGGACACGTTAGCGCTTGTCGGGGGGAAATCGTGCTGTAGGCAGGTTTAGCTTTGTTTTATTACACACCATCACAGAAAACTACTTGAATCAGTTGTTAGATTGAAATAGCTAATGTTTCAAACATTTGCGCTCATTCTAAACTTCAATTCAACTGTATAGGGAATATGCATTCAGTACCAAGACAATTAAAATGACAGTGAAAAAAGTATTCGATTGTACAATACGTATCAGTATTGCTTAATATTTTTGAAAAAAAGCCCTGTTTGTGATTGTTTTGCTGAAGGAGAACTCGATCCATATCCTCCTTAAATCTGATGACAGTGTGCAGTGGGCAGCAAGTATAGGTGGTCAATGCAATTAAATTGTAGACCTGAGTGTATTGAACTTTGTGCAATTATACATGGGTCATCTCTGGACAATATGCTGGCCATCTGGTAGCATCTGTGCTTTTTTCCCCACTAATAGAGTCCCTGCCATGGCTTTAGGCCATGGCAGGGAGCCCTGAACAGGTCACATGTTGTGTCTTTCAGCCATATTTAGGTCAGGCTTTTCTTTTTGGACAAGGGAATGCTTAATGCACAAAGGCAATGCAAGCCAAACCGAGACGCCCCCCCCCCCCAACCCCCCCACCCAACCCCTCATCAGATGTGTAATGCCGCTCCGACGTTACACCTGCACGTCTTATTTTATTCCCGCCCCTCGGGGGAAACGGGGGAGGAGCAGAAGAATAAACATATCGTTTTTTTTTTTTTTGTTAGCTGCCAGTGATAGTTTAAAGGATTCACGTCGGTGAGGTTTCCTGTAACAATGAATTTAGTACGCAGATGGGATGATATGGAAGGTGTTGTGAGGGTGGGTTATGCACCTTTGAACAATCCTGATATGCAGCCAGTTAAATAGGGTATTTGGTGTTCTGTTGCACAGTCGTGCAAGTCAATGTGTGTTTTCTGACATTTTTATTTTTGCGTTTTACAAATTGACCATAATTACATAACGCTAGATGTACCTTACAGATCAAATTAGAAAAAAAAAATGCACCTCTGATGTAAGAGTGAATGTGAGCTGCATTTCTAAGCTCCAAAGAGATGGGACTGAAAATGTATGCAATGAAATTGCAGCGTAAAATTGACGTCCTGCCATGGCTTTCATTATGATTAAAAAGAGCCACAAACGTAAGGTTGTGGCTATGAGCAAAACCAGATAACCAAATGTGAAAAAAGAAAATATCTAATGGCAATATAAAAATACATTCATAAGGAATTTATTTCCCATTTCCAGGAAAGTGTATCATGTACTTTTAATTGCATGAGGGGCCGGGGGTTCACTATGTAGTTGATAAAATAACATCTGTGTTGTGGAATCCTCACATTTTGAGAGGACATTTGATAGTTAACAAGATTAATTGTCTCATATGGAAACGTAGAAGACCCCCCCACCCCACCCAATCAAATATGATTGGCTTTTATTCCTGTAGGAACGCCCTTAATGACAATGCTTTAGATTCAGACCAAAAGGGCTGATCGGCTAATCAATTTGACAACCTAATTGATATAGGATGTTATTGGACAAGGAGGCAACAGTGATGTGCATTAGAGATGTTGCAGCAGACAGCTTTCAAAATAGCTACTAGGAGGTCATAGCAAAGCACCACGAGGGGTCACATGAGGTCAACGATGAGGTTAACCTTATCAGGGAAAGGGCTCACTTCAAGACCCAATTGTGTCAAGTTTATTAGCCACGGTCCGGTTTCATCAACCGTGGTTTAGTCTTGGTCAATGGATGCTTAGATATCAGTGTGTATCAGGGATCTGGAGTTAAGGTTTAGGGGTGAACTGGGAACACGAACACGCTCGCGTACCCGCACAGACACTTCCGTATGCAATCACCCATGCTCAGACGCGAGTCTCTCTGGAGTCGCCTCGCGCGCGCGTACATGCAGACGCACGTGCACACGCATGAGCAAAAGTGAGGGACAAGGGGATGAGAATGACATTTGGAGATAGATTGTGAGACAAAGGGAGAAACAGCGGTAGAGGAAGAGTGAGAAGGTGAGAAAAGAAAAGGAGAAGGGAGAAAGAGTGAGGGTGTGCTGAAATGCAGCGTGAGAGCAAAGAGTGAGGGTGTGCTGAAATGCAGCGTGAGAGCAAAGGAATGCAAAAAAAAAAGGCCTGCATATCATTAAAAAGTACAGCATCTTAGCAAACTTTAAAAACCTTAAACTTTTTTTCGTCCTTCTTCTAAACCACATTCAAATGTGCAGGTTTGTTTTGGGGATAAAGCCTGTGACTTTGATCACCGCTAATTAGATGCTCACCAGTTTCCTTCTGTAGCGTACCTACAGCTCACTGGGTTGTATAGGTTATCTTCATAATCTCTGGCTGCTAGCTCTGGACCAGGGCAGCGGCTTCTCAAAGGGAGGGAAGGTGAGGACTGAACGATGAAAGAAGCCTTCCCTTTCACTGCAGATCAATACCCAGCTCTCCTTTGCCTATTGGGGATCGAGAGTTTGATTCACAAAGAGGGTTTTGCATAAAGATCTAAACAATGGTTCACAAGAATTCTTTTTTTTTTCTTTTCTTCCTTTGCATTAGACAAGCCCAGCCCATCTCTGTGTTTCTTTAGCTGTCTGGTCCTTCTTTCTTATTTCTCTCCATTAAGTTTGGAATTTACAAGAGGGTGTATTGCTTAATGAAGCAGGGTCTCAGTTGTTGTCACTTTTCCCAAATATGATCGAAGGGAAAACCAATCAATCCATCTAACGAAGGACCTGAAGATTTGTGTGTATTTCTGATCTGTGTAGCTTAATAATAATTCATATGAATGTGTTACTCTCATTATGCTTTTCAAAGATTCTCACAGCTCATAAAAGCTGCCATAGGAAACATTACATTGACATCTTCATACTGAGACAGATTAATATTGTAATGATCCAAAAGGACAAAAATACACTGCAAGAGAAGACTTAAAACAATGATGTGATATTAACTATAAACACAGTTTATCATAGCCCTAGAGTTGGCAAGAGAGTTGAATAAAACGCAACACTAAACTGAATAATTAGCTTATTTCATCAGTGCCAATCACATTGGGCCCACCCACTTTTTTGGTCAGGGGAACAGCAAACTTTCTGCCTTCCAAAATATTTGGTTATATCATAGAGAGAAAAGTTTTAAAGCTAATTCTCATTGTCCGACACTTTTTTGCCATTGTTACAGAGAGGAAAATATGCAGTATAATATCTAATGTAATGCTGTTGTCAACGCCGATAAATGAATAAAATAAACTGGTGTTGCCCCTCTGTTTCCTGCGTGGCTATGGGGTGGATGTTTGGTAATCCGGCCGTGTATTGCATACCTCGTTGATTACATTTAGTTACATTTTGAGTTTTGTTACAATGTTCAATGCTCTGTTCTCCGCCTGTTTACTCTCCATCCATAAACAGCTAATGCTGTTCATGATTAGGAAATACATAATCCATACAGCCGCTAGATGAAGACCATTAAGACCCATTAAAGTCATTTGAGCCTCGCAACGATGTGATTTCTAAGTAAGTTAAATGAAGTTTAATTCAATTAATACGATTTCCTTTGAAAAACAATAACACTTTCCTTTCCGTGGGACTGGACTGCCAGGGGAACCAAGACGACTTTAGATGATTGAAGAGGCTGTGCTGTATTGCTATCTTAGAAACAAACACATTTAAATAGAAGAACATTTTCTGTCGGTCTTTATCGTGTCACTCTGGATATTATAATTATAGAACTGTGTGAAAGTTGCACCGAAGTTCTCAAGAGATTTGATTTGTGTCAGACATGTGATTATCAGAATTCCACTCTGCTTCCAGTACTAGATATTCTAATACCAACTGGTCTCATTCAGTGATCATAGTCAGACAGAAAGAACTGTAAATCCCTTACTGTAAAGAACGAATCTGACAATACACGGATTTGGCTTTCTTATTTTAGAGTAGCTTCTCCCCTCACACTGTGTCAGACATAAGAGGAACATCTGACATCAGATGGGTTAAAGTGGAATCTTTCACCGACACTCAAATGTGCACCCCTCCAAGAAACACACAGACACACGCATACCGTGAATATATCAAAATAATAAAGTCACTTCACTCTTGCCGTCACACTTTTGCCATGATTGTGTGACCCTTTTTGCAAGTAATTTTCCTTGGATTAGAAAAACAATCCATCCAATCAAGACGAGAAGAGGGAAGAAAACGATTGGAGAGAGGAAATCTCTCAAGAAGTTGTAGAAGGGTGTTTAGGGAGAAGGGGAAAGGGAGCAATCTAGAGGGTTGGGTAGATTTCCGTCTCAAGTAATTCATTTAGGTCTTCAAAACTGTTTCAGAGAACAGAGTTACTGTGCCTTTGTTGTGCTTAAAAAGCTTATCCACTCAGTACGAAGAAAGGCAATAAGAACACTATAAAAACGAGGCTACAAAGAGAATGAACGTTGAAAAAGTGAATGGCACCACTGATAAAGTTGAGCAAATTAAGTCATTGACCTGCGCTAGAGATTAATAGCAAACAAGGTGCCCCAGCTTCAGAAGTAATGAATATTCTTCAAACGGCCAGGGAACGATGATGGGGCTGCTTGATGTGGATGACATTGAAAGTTTCAGAGAACAGAAATATTCTGTCATTTTTCATTTGTATGCAAATTTGCCTGTTACACAAATTAACCTTTGAACCCTGTGTCACTCCTCATCTTGCGGAATCCGACCCCCTCCCTCTGCAAAACCCCATACGGTGCAGCCTCGCCGCTCCCCTCAGGTCGGCCCGGGCTCTGCCACCATTTAACAGGAAGGGGCTAAAGTCACAATGCAGCTCTGTGTTCACCCCCTGATTACAGGAAGCAAGAAGAACCAGCCCCATGAAGAGAATGAAAAAAAGCCAACTGCTGCCACCGCTGCCACTGTAATGTGCAAGAGGCAGGTCTTTTCCGCTGTTGTCCCTCCCTGCACATGCAAAGCTGGCTGGATTGAAATGCTAAAAAGGCAACTGTGCCCATCCCAAATGGCTCCACAGCAGCTATAGCTAATCACTTCCAGCAGCTTTAAGGTGAACTAACCTCGAAACCTCCAGGACAAAGCACAAGCCCGGTTACTTACTTGTCCTTTCAGCCAAGAAGTTACCCTAACTCTCTTTCTCCGAATTGTCTTTATGTGGCGAACCACCTCAAAGAAATGCCACAAATGCCTTCATCTGCATATGAACACGGAGTAGTGATTGGGCCTGCTAATTGATGTGGCTTTAATTATGATAATAGGCTTCAGTGTTTCTATTTCTTTCAGTCTTTTCACCCCTATTTCTATTGGCACAATGGCACCCGTTGGTTGCAGGTGTCCGTAAGGAGATGTTTCCCATTGCCAATTCACTCCTGAATTCGTCAACCCAGAAATGACCAAGCAACTCCACTGAAAACCCGGAAATGTGCAAAGTATGCCAATACAAAACCATTTCTCCCAGGGCTGAAGCAGAATAAGCATAGTTGTAATCTCACAGGGCGTTTGGTAGAAACCCAAAATCCCAAATGAACTGTGGAAAGTTTGGTGGGCAAAATGGTTTTAGACAAACAAACAAATCACACACGCCGACATACAAACACACTCTCTCACTTTCTCTCTTTCTCTCTCTCTCTCTCTCTCTCTCTCTCTACATGGCCACATGTAGCCAGAGTAAGTTTCCTTCAAAGGTTTCCCTAAGGATACACTGTATGCGAATATAATCCAAGCAGTCTTTGAAGTGCACACTTGAAATGTCTTTTGGCTCAAATACTGGAAGTGCCATCTCGCCTCCTGCTCTGGGTTATTGGAGAAGAAAAGCTGCTTCTGTGAAGTGAGGTGGAGAGTCTACACCTGCTGGTCCTTCTTCCTCGCCATTTTCCCTCCATTTTCCCAAAATCATCCAGCCCCCCGCAGGAAATGCCTTATTTAAATAAAATAACATATACATCAAGCATCTGAATTTTCTATTTCTCTTTCTGCTCGGTTTTGTTTTGATGAACTCCCCCAAATGTAGTCTGGGGTACATTCGCGAAAATAAACTGACTGACTTTAGAGGAAAGTAAAACAACCCTAACTTAATCTCTGTCCGAAAACACGTTTGGGTTTGTGAAGATGGACGTATCCTTGCCATTACAATGCTTTCAGAACCATGGCCCGGGCAAGTGTTTGCTAATGGAAGCAGGATTCTAATGAGTTCTGGTGCATACAGGCAGCCCGCAGCCCCTCCCTCTAGTCAAGAGGTCAAATTTTAATCACTGGCTCTCAAGATGAACATTTCCAACTGCATTTTGAGTGTTGCCCATCTCAAGCCACACAAGTGGCTGATAATCAACCCTGAAGTTGTTGAGGCAATTGAAAATGTGATTAGATACTGTGTGTTGCATGACTGCACGCCACTGAGTCAAGAGCAGCAGCCTCACGACCATATGTCAGGTTTTGTAACTCCCTCAGGCAAGGCAATATTTCCGTACCTGCAGAATGTAGTCTAGAGCCAAACCCAGTTATAGAAAGCAACTACAGTATACAGTTATAGGAAGCAACTGCACCAAAAGTAAGGAAATTAAGGGAGAACTACAGCTAATGCCAAAAAAACAAAAAAAAAAACAACAGGTCAATCCCACAGAGACTGGGGTATTGTTTTCTGGATGTCCTTATCCAGTGTGTAAGAGAGGTGGCATTTGAAATGAAGAATAGTTGGAACATTGTACACATTCTATTGAGTCATCAGTTCATGGCCTATATCTGGTGAAACATTCTAGTTGATAAGCTTGGACAGTAGCCACTGGAGGGTGTGTGTGTGTGTGTGTGTGTGTGTGTGTGTGTGTGTGTGTGTGTGAGCGAGGGTGAGGAGACCTGACAAGGTTTATTGAGAGACCCCCATGGAAATGATATTTTTACTGGAAACCTATAGTGGAGATTCATAACAAATGCCACAGGCTAGTCTGGTCAGTCCCATTACATGTTCTAAGTGATAGGGGTCAGAGGGGGTTGAAATATGATTAAAAGGAGAAAAACATATGCCGACGCTGTATGAAGCAAAAACGAAAAGAAAAAAACCTACATATACTTAAAGAATTATTTAACAGTAACATAAAAAAGAACGCTATAAATGTTAAACAAAATGCAGTTATTCAAATTTTATAGTATATTGCAAACAGTAGCTGTTTCAAAATAAAACCTACCTGCTCTGTACATACATACAAATTCGACAACACTTACATTTGAATGAATCAAATCATAATAAAATCTCCCAAAACTCAAAAAATCCTGAAGAGAGTGTACAGTCTGACTAATTCACTATTGCGGGCAAAGCTCCAGTGGACATTCTGAGTGTTGTGAATGATCCTAACAGCCGACTGTCCAATCTGTTCATGGGGGCCCTGAATGCAGAAGGCATAGTGACACCAACTGCTGTGACAGAGAGGTGGGAGAGCAGACAGGAAGTTTAGTAGCAGGCTTAGCGCCGCTCGCTGATCATGCCATGGTCATGTGACTAGTTTACTCACCGGTCTGAATATCGCCATCTGGTTTTCCACCTCCCCGTGCAGGACGGCAAGGGGTGGCAGAGAGAGAAATCGGACATCAGATGTCACAGCGGGCTGCCGTGTCCCCTGTGTCCTGCAGGATGAGGAGATAAAGGGCGCGCCGTTTGGAGCAGGGGGGGGGGGGGCGGGGGGGGTACCTGCGACGCTGGACGTGGTGGAGCGATCTGCGCCGGGTCACCTGCTTGTGTGGCTCACATTCATAGCAACGGCATTCCACTCATTCCTCTGCTAGTTTCTGCTCGATTGCGGTGCGTCATGTCGGAGAGAATCTTGTACTGTTTACGACACCAATAATCTAAGATAGCAGGGCACCGCAGCCCGTTTTAAAATCGGTACAAACTCGTCTCTTCCCTTGGTTGGTGGTGCCCATCTTTCAGGGGTTGAAAAGGCTTTTTGGCAAATATATATGTCGTTGTGCCTGTGGGTTTTGTAGGAAAAAGTTCCAATGACTCATGGGACAACTGTTAATGAAGCACCACCGTTCACTGTTCAATGTCCAATACATGGGAGCAACCGTGGTTGTATTCGTGTTTGACAATGAACCACAGAGAAGCAGTTAGTCATCAAATGTCTCTCTGTGTAGGTTTCATATCTTGCATGACTTGCCTGCTGCTTTGAACTGAAGTTGTTTCGAACGGCTGATTTCCAGTCTAATATCGTGCTAATGCTTTTAATTTAATGTTCACAGCCTCTGTTACTGGTATAATATTGCTATATAACACATTGTAGGGGAACCTTTAGCATTAGGCAAAACCAAATTGAAAAATCTGAAGCAAATGGTGAAAATGACTGGGATGGGAAGGGAAACCCCATTAAATCTAATTTGTTCTGCACTGCTGTGGGGGTAATGGACACACACACACACACACACACACACACACATTCACACACCCACACCCTTTATTGGCTCTTGAAGGTAACTGCTGAGGTAGCGTGCTATAGTGCTTTACATTCCCCGGACTTATCGGATTCATTCTGCTATGTTAGCGCTAGGTAGGAATCTAGGTGTACCGTGGCTGTTCACCATTGTTTGAGTACCGTTTCCTTTTCCTGTCAAGTGCAGAAAGAGAACCTCGGAAAACCTCCAGAGGCCTTCCTTCTTCAACCCACGGAGACACGTGGGAGAGGTGTGCCTCACAAAGGGGTGAATTAGCAGAGCCAACAGACCTTCAGCTGATGGAGTTCAGAAGATAGGGATCAGAAAAGAAGTCCCTCTGGAAGATCTGAGACCAACGCAAGTGTCCCAAATGGCACCTTACACCCAAGGTAGCGCATTAATTTCGGCACTAGCTCTACAGGTCGGCGTCAGTAATGGTACACCATGAAGAGATTAACGGTTCCATTTGGGACACATGCTGCAACATACAACTCCATTGGGACGTCTTAAAACAACCACTTTGTAATTCGACTTTTGGGAAGTTAATACAATGGCTCTTTAGTTAGATGCTGGTAACAAATACAACAAAGACATTACTTTAACCGTTTTCGTTCAAATCAGTAACTTTAAACAGTAACATTAAAAGACATTAGTTGCCTCCTCAAGGAGCAAAAAACGATTTGTCATGAAAGGATACACTGTAAAGTTTATATCACATTTCCTTTTAAAGAATACATCAGTGGTTTGGGATTTTAATTGGTTTTAGGATTGATACCCTTAAAAGAATAGCATGCGGAGGGTAAACTCTGTTTACATAAAGGTAAATGAGAAAGCATCAAATACATTGAAGTTTTAACACCTGAAGATGGGCAACTGGGTTCATAA
Organism: Esox lucius; assembly: GCF_011004845.1. Taxonomy (NCBI): domain Eukaryota; kingdom Metazoa; phylum Chordata; class Actinopteri; order Esociformes; family Esocidae; genus Esox; species Esox lucius. The sequence continues at coordinate 8,879,271 of NC_047590.1, forward strand.
CATCCTAGAACTATATTGTTGGAATTATCTTACACGATTGCCGGATGTGATATACAAAATATCGGAAACGTGTTTCTGGCTTGCAACAACTACTGGTTGAAATGATACAACAACTCCACAATACAGGTATAATACAAAACAAATGTAATTGTTTTGCAGCTACAATTTAATGCTATTTTTCAGGAAATAAATTCTGAAGCTCCAGTCCACCGGTAAAAAATGATTGCAAATAAATGTATCGTATAAAAAGTGTACAACGTTAACTGTATCTTCAAACTTACCAACAACAAATTAATTTAATTGCAACACAAGTCGTCCTCCTAGAATAAGACACGGAATTCACATGTCGAATTACCACTCATCCAGAGAAATACATACAGTGTTCACTCCAGTACAAGAGTTTTGGTTGTAGAGGAAGAGGGGCCAGGGCCAGTCAGACATCATGGCCCACAGGCCCCCTCGGACTGCTCTGCAGCTAGGCTAAGCAGTCTTGGAGCAAGGTGTGTAGACGCTCCGGTCCGCTCACAGGGAAACAGATGGGAATGCGGGAAAATGCCGGGGAGGCCGAATTCCGGTCAGAAGAAGGTGATATCGGAGCGTGACCGCCAGCATGTCCGAAAACACACAAGGGAACCGGGTCGGCAGTTGTTGGGGGGGGGGGGGGCTGGAGATTTGTGATTTTTTTTGGCAACTCAGCATCTCTGTGTCAGCCTAGCCATAGCCTAACACTCTGTTTCAGGAGCTGCATGGGATGATCACGAATGCTTCTGCCAAGCCTGTTATTTGGAAGTTGGTGATGAGTGACTGGGGAAAGAAGAAATTGCTGTAGGGGCCAATCAGCTGCAGATACTCTTTCAATATTTGTATAAGTATCTATTATTTTAGTTTACAGGTCAGAACAACTTGAGAAATAAATATTCTCCTTTTATGGATCGTTGGAAGTTGGCCTGATAAAGCTGGCAGAGCTCCAAGCTCCCAGAAGCCTGATTTGAACTGAATTTGCCTCTGTGAGCATTTTGGCAGCTTTTCACACCATAGCACGTCCATCTCAAAGCGGACAAAAGTTTAACAAACAACAGGCTATTAGGATATATGGTTACTCATGGTGTGGCCTCTTGACCCCACATGTCGTGAGAAGTAAATGATTGGAAATAAACTGACAAAAGAACACTGAAAACTTCAATATTGAAGTAAAAGTTTCAAAGCCTGTTAGTGAAATGTGAGAAGACATCATCTTAACTATCAGCTTCCATCATAATGGAATAGAAACAATGGAAGGTTAAAAATTGGTCAGCGCCGCTCAATATTAAAATAACAGCAAACACTATCCCCACCATAGATTTACAGAAGGATCAGCCTACTATCTAGAGCTCTATATCTATGCTCCCTACTGTACAAACAAGCAAACAAAAACAAAAAACGTTATTATTCTAGCCGGGCCGTTCGACGTCCATCCCAAATGTTTTATTTTTTCAACCAGAGAATCAGCTACAATGCAGAGGCCATGTACACAGAATCCTTAATTAGAGATTAGAGAGTAACAAAACCCTCGACTACAGTCTCCATGTGTCAACTGACATACAGTACAAAGGAACAAAGGGAGCAAAGTCCTCTCCTCTCCTTTTTCATCTCCGAAAATGTAAAATGCATTAGATAGTGACTGTGGGTAGGTGAGCCCCGGGCTAGATTACAGCTGCACGCTCGATTGTGTAGGAGGACAGTTTTACCCTGCACCCAAGGGCCCACGTAACCTCAGCAAAGTCGACTAATACCATAGTTAAATGCAACACGCACACACACACACGCGCACGCACACAAAACACACACACACACGTGTGTACACACAAATGTCATTACAGTTAAACAAAAGTTTCAAATGACTGGAGATGATACATTTCATTGTGTCTTATCAATCTACTTCTCACCCATCTCCCTCCCCCTAACCATTTTGTCTTTCTACTTATTTTTTTTTTTTATTGCTTTTATTTTCTTGGCCTGGTGTCATACCACAAGCATTCCAAAGTACAAGAAGAAAAAGAAAAAAAAAGAAAAAAACGCTAGTGGATGCGAATGCCAGAGAAAATAGCCGCGAGCATCGAGAAAAAGGGACATTTTGAGTAAAGGTTCTGTGGTTTGCTCAGGCTAACGCTACGGAGGCTCTAATGACACTGGCTGACTAGCTGTCCCTGGGTCTGCACTTCATAGGGCCAACAGGAAAACAAAAGAGGAACAACACCATGTTTTTGTCACCAGTGGTGGCGGTAAAATAAATGGGTGGGTAAACTCTTAATGCCAGTCGCGGTTTGTATCCCTGGACTTTCGCTGCATTATTTTGTGAAAGGTGGGTAAAATGTTGTGCAATATAAAGAAGTTGGGTAAGCGTCCAGAAAGCTGGAGGCATGTGTTATTAGTGAACACAGAAAAAACTAGGAAGTTAAAAGGGATAATCGGTGTTCACAAAAAATACAAACCTTTGTTCATCAGTTTAATCAGACACCTCATGATTCACGTCTGTTGTGGTATGGGTAGAAGCCTATATGCAGACTTAATGTACTCAGGTCAACACACATGATGAATTCATGTTGGTTGGCCGTTTTCTTTTGGAAAACAACATTCGTCATTATCATTATATTGAATATTAAAAAGTAGTCGATTGAAACATGATAGTAATAGCAGTGGACAAAACCAATGTCTTTTTTTACAGGTTACAGTATATGTTCATTTTGTAAGTGAATAAAAAATAAAGAAACAGATGAAGATGCGCATAGAATCTACCGAGAGACAGGCAGAAATAGAGAGAGAAAAAAAAGGAGACAGAATGTATTAGAAATAGAAAGGCAGAAAAAGAGAGAGAGAGAGAACGGTGTGTGTGTATAACATGAAATAAAACAAACACATTGGCTCCGATTTCATCAGATAGGTGGTACCATGTAGCAGGATGCTGTATGAATTACAGCTGTTTATCTTCCAGCATTCTTCAAGATTAATTAAATGCAAATGTAACACAGTGAATCATGGGAATACCTGCCAGAAATCTTATTAATACCTTCACTTAAAAACCCCTCTGCCGAAATCATTCATTTGCAAAAGACGGCTGCCAGGCGTCGGGGCCCTTCTTCTGCTCTCCTCTCCTTTCTCGCCTGAAAAACAATTCATGGACGGATTCCCAATTAGTCCAGAAGCACTCTGATCCTCCCTTCAGCCCCTGTGGCCCTCAGAGGACACCACGATAACCTGGCAACCTATAGGTGGAGGCGCAGCCAAGTAGAAAGCGTTTGAAGGCTGCGGCTTGGCCGCGCTAACGCTGAAGAAAGAAAGAATTCCAGCACCATGTCATCCAGTACAAAGGATGAAAACAGATTCAACCGGAAATTCACTGTGGCACCACATATGGGATACATGAGTGTGCTTATACTGTATGTTCCCCTCTCTTCTTTGTGCAAACACAAAAAGAAAAGTCATCCTGCATGTGAAGCTGGTGACATGTGTAGCCATCATAAGGTCTGTGTGGGTCTGTGTTGAATTTGGGGGGCTGGGCTGTGGCAGAGAGACGAGATCTGAAGCCGCCACAGGTTTGAGGCAGATGGCTCGGTGTCAGCTATGACAGGCAGCCAGTCCTCTGGCTTCTCAGATTTTTTTTTTTTTGCTTCGCCCACTCCTCCCTCCCCCACACCCCTCCGCCTCCTCTTTCCATCTCCTTTGGCCCCTTCTCCCACCATTTCTTCCCTATGATCAGGTAAATATGGGCACACTCTGGAAAGTTCCGCGGATGGATTTCGCCCAGGGCTGCAAGTTTGTGACTTCGCCCCATCTGTCACAGATCTTCAACTGGCTCCGGCTGCCAGGACGGACCTGGATTCTGTTTGTGCTCTCAGAACTGCTTGGGAAGGAGACTGCAGCCATATCAGTGGAAAGGAAGGAGAGAGAGAGTATGAGAGGTGTGGGGGAGGAGGAAGTGGGGCGGGAGAGAGAACGGAGGAGGGAGGGTGAGTGTGTGAGAGAGGGAGGGTGTGCATGTGTGTGTGAGAGAGACAGAAAGACACAGAGGAAAAGGAAGAGGGAGAAATGCGAGAAATGGGAAGGGGGAGGGAGAGTACGAAGGAGAAAGGTAGGAAGAAAAAAGATAGGAGAAGGAGAGGGAGATTAAGGGGAAAGGGAGAAGAAACAAGACATTTGTGATGTAAACGAGTCACTAAATGATTATCGTGCCACTGTGTTTCTCTACTAACTGCACCAACCAACAACTAAAACACAAACCTGGGGTATGCTTCGATGGCCAAGGTGATATTTTGTGGCACTCCGACAAATCAAATAGCAATCTGAAGTTGTGTTGAAGGGGCCAAAATAGTATTGATCTATCCAGAAAAAATCGACTATTTAACTTCACGTCTTTCAAGATTTCCCTATTGCTGCCACAAGACTTGTCCAAAACTATTGATAATCTTAAAGAAATGTGTCATTTGGGGATGTGCCATTTCGGAAGTGAGTGATTGCGTAAAGGACTTCTAAGAATGACATTTTATAAAAACCTTTATAAAACCTTTCTGTGGGCATGATTGACATATGATGGTGCTTATTACATTTTGTTGGCGCATACTATAACTGAATTAATAAAAGTCTGGGATAGCGGTCTTTAAGTGGTCAAATTACATATGGAACAGGTTTATTTTTTTCACCTTTAATGGAAGTCACACTGCGTCAGCTCATTCACCCCAGAAATTGCTTTTACACTTTCTTATTCTTATTCATTGAGGCATTGGGAGACGATATAGTGCAAAATACAAAACACTTCACTTTCTAGTTCAGCCAAGATGGGACCGGTTGACTTTCAGGGTCACGAATGTATAAAATAATCTATCAACACAGTGTTCTGAATGACACTGGGACTAAGGTTGGAATGCGTTCCAAAAACAACAAACAAGCCATAACAATGTTCTTTATGTCATAACATGAGTTTCTTTATTTCGTCTCCTCATTCTGTGCCCAAACATGTGAAAGCACACCTGCGACCTCCATGGAGAGTTTTAACCTAAAGCTGGTTGACCATAGAAAAAGAGCTGCTGTGTAAATGCTGCAATGTGAGTTTGTTTCAATTTACAGTTGTAAACTTTAACATTATTTTATTTTTCCAATGTTAAAGTTTACAACTGATGCAAAAAGGATCTCCGGACTAGAAAGCTAACTTCTGAGAAAGAATGTGATTCTCACAAAAACTTAACAGTCTAAATAGGTATGATTTGCCATATGCTGGAGGCTGTTATGAATTAGATAGAGATGTTTTAAACCTCAACAGCATCGCTCAATGGGATGGAAATTATGCGATGTAAAACTCTTGTTCTCCTGTGGACCTTCAGGTTGACAGAGAGAGTGGCTGACTGATGTTGAGGACTACATCATTGATTAATGAGTATTTTTACACTTTAAGGCCGCAACTTTTCATTTTTCTTTCAGGATGTGGAAAGTCTCATTCATTTAACTTTAATTTATGAAGGACAAAAGCTAGGTGGGACTATGCCTCGGTGTTCATCATATCACCAAGGAGATGATGTCGCTGTCAGGGGACTATTGAACAAAAACTAGAAAATGTGTGAAGATTCTGTTCAGGACTGTTTGTGGCAAAAGGCATAAATAATTGACATGATGTAAAGTGGGGAGTTTCTTGATTACAATAGTGCAGTTTGACTAGTAGAGTATTGAGTATTAGATGCTAAGTATACAAACACACAGTCTACAGTGGGGAGAACAAGTATTTGATACACTGCCGATTTTGCAGGTTTTCCTACTTACAAAGCATGTAGAGGTCTGTAATTATTATCATAGGTACACTTCAACTGTGAGAGACGGAAGTGTACATTTTATTGCATGACATAAGTATTTGATCACCTACCAACCAGTAAGAATTCTGGCTCTCACAGACCTGTTAGTTTTTCTTTAAGAAGCCCTCCTGTTCTCCACTCATTACATGTATAAACTGCACCTGTTGGAACTTGTTACCAGTATAAAAGACACCTGTCCACACACTCAATCAAACAGACTTCAACCTCTCCACAATGGCCAAGACCAGAGAGCTGTGTAAGGACATCAGGGACAAAATTGTAGACCTTCACAAGACTGGGATGGGCTACAGGACAATAGGCAAGCAGCTTGGTGAGAAGGCAACAATTGTTGGTGCAATTATTAGAAAATGGAAGAAGATCAAGATGATGGTCAATCTCCCTCGGTCTGGTGCTCCATGCAAGATCTCACTTCGTGGGGCATCAATGATCAGGGATCAGCCCAGAACTACACGGCAGGACCTGGTCAGTGACCTGAAGAGAGCTGGGACCAGTCTCAAAGAAAACCATTAGTAACACACTACGCTGTAATGGCAAGGTCCCCCTGCTCAAGCCAGCGCATGTCCAGGCCCGTCTAAAGTTTGCCAGTGACCATCTGGATGATCCAGAGGAAGAATGGGACAAGGTCATGTGGTCTGATGCCCAGCGACAGCCCCGAAACCTGAAGGATCTGGAGAAGGTCTGTATGGATGAGTGGGCCAAAATCCCTGCTGCAGTTGTGCAAACTTGGTCAAGAACTACAGGAAACATATGATCTCTGTAATTGCAAACAAAGGTTTCTGTACAAAATTTTAAGTCCTGCTTTTCTGATGTATCAAATACTACTAAAATGCAAATGAATTACTTAAAAATCATACAATGTGATTTTTCTGTATTTTTGTTTTAGATTCCGTCACTCACAGTTGAAGAGTACCTATGATAATAATTACAGACTTCTACATGCTTTGTAAGTGGGAAAGCCTGCAAAATCGGCAGTGTATCAAATACTTGTTCTCCCCACAGTTTATTGTAAAAAAAAATATGAATAAGAATTAATATCTGATTACTTTTTGGAGCCAAGTTTTTCAGGAGGTCTGCTGTGATCTCTCTCTGGAAACAAAGATTCAAAGTGAACCTGTTTATGATCATCTATATGGCAAATCTGCATGCCTCTGAAGCCTTTAGTATTAGTAATTTCCTGCCTTCTACTGCCTAATAAGCTAGGACCACAGAACTGATAGTAAGCATTTTTAACCATCATGATCCGGACTCTAAGCCATTGCCTATTCAACAGACAGTGGAAGGTAATGAGTTTGAACCAGTGAGTGTTAAATTGCATTTTTGTTCTCTGTTCAAACAATATCTGTAGAATTTAACAGTGGCAAACAGTTTTCAAATGTTTCTTCATCTTTTCAAATTTGTATGCTTACTCATTTTTACAAATGTAAATGTGTTACAATGCACTTTGATAAAATGTACCTAATGAACAGATGAAAGAGGAAAAAGAGGAAAGTTAAAATGGCTATGACTGCTACTGGTTGGAACATTTAAGAGTTCTACCTTACTGTTCTACCTTATTTCAAATCCTGTCTATTTTTATAAAGGACTCAGTACTGAGTTAATATGTCATAAATAGGAAATCTAATTGTATAACATCTATTACACATTCAAGGTTTTACTGACACATACTTAACTATTTTGCCGAGCTGACAGGCAACATATCTGAATACCCTTACAAGTAGTCAGATAACCATGCCTGCTATTGCAGTGTGTACACAACAATGATGTTTTGAATCGCCAAAATGTTCAGTTAGAATTTGGCTCCTAGACACGTTAAAGACAAGATTCACAAGCACGAATGTTATTTTAAAACACAATATTCAAATTCAAGAACAAACAGCAAAAAAGTCCTACTTGCAGTAAGTTTACCTTTTCAAGGATGAGAAAGTTGTTTTGACCTGAATGCTGTTTTTTTTTGTCAGTACTTGCAAAGGCACGCTGTATGACATACTTTTTTTTAAACTTTTATCAGACTTTGAGTTCATGTTCATCTATTTGCACTTACCACCTTAACATGGTGTCCTCTGGCAAATGTCTGGCCTCCTGCAAAATCCCTGTAGCCTTTTAAAGAGTGTCTCAGGTATAGATATTCAGCTGCGGGGGGAAAAATAGATACATATTTTATGAAACAAAAACCTCAAAGCAGAACCTAGATATTAGTCACTTTAGTAATTAAAAATGTATATTGCTCTGTGCAGTCTCATGCTGTGCATTATTAATACCAGATTTTTCGAAGTTACATCGGCTCAAAAGGATTTTTAATGCAAAACAGTCCCTCAGAGTGACTGTGTGCACTTCTGTCTTCTCCTGCGGGTGAATTAACAAGTCCTGTACCAAATGAAAAAACATGTACAAATTCATATTGGCAGAAATGTATCCATCAGGTAGAAAAGTGACACAGAAAGAAATCCAAATTCTAGACGCATGCAAATAATTTACGGCGTAACCCACATAACGAGAAAATACATAGCAAACACCTATCTATTTTAGCAAATGCTGAAAATAAACACTAGCGATCTTGTCATTTTCCTATTGGACACTGGTACGATTTGGAGTTTATGAGACCAGATGCAGTACAAAAATGATTTCCAAAATGTGCTAGATATTTGCTACATGCATGTACTATGTTGAGGCTCAACATACTTTCCAGAAATAGCCAACTAGATACCCCAAGTGGAGACCCCAAGAACAATTCAAATAATAACCATGGCGGAGTTGCAGTGTAGAGTCCTTCAATTCCGAGCTCGAAAAAGTTAGCCAGCAGTGTGAGCATCTCCTTTCTTTGCTCCATATGAGGCGTTAATATTGGTATGCTGGCTTCAAAAAGGCATCCGTGTTTACACCAAGGGAAGGCACAGAATCTGCTCTTCATTAACAGCTGTTGCAATTGAATCATGGCTCATGCCACTATTTTCATATTTTTTTTAATGACACAGGCAGTTGGAATAGTACTTCACAGCATGACTTATGATGTACTGTAACTTTCTACACTATACAATGTAAAATGCCCTCGACTAACTGTCGGAATGTTCAAGTTTGGTGGACATTGCAAGTGTGTTACCCACTAGTTTGGAGGTAAACAGTATAATGTCATTAAAATAAATCGAGATTGTATACAACTCTAATCAGTGAGAAGCTGGCCCGGTTTCTTCCGCTCCCTGGAATGTGGCTATGTAGACCATTTTCTTGCTGTAAACACAGATACATCTTCATGTTTTAGTGACATTGGTGAGTTTTTGCCGAATTTGGCGGACCAGATTCAAACCCACGCTGCTGCTGAGGCAGCGGCTTAAAGTCTTTGACCACCCAAGGACACAACTATTAAAATGTCGTCGGGTACATTTACTAGTTACCTGTTTGAAAAGGTCATCTGTGTTGGATTTTTTTAAACATTTGCATCGTCCACATTCAGTGAAATAATCACATTTCTTTTGTATTACTGTTCATTTTAACGGGGCATTGAATGAAGTAAAGAAGGATCCAACTAACATGTTTGATGTGTCATTATAGATGCCTCTGACTGATCTGACTGATGGTCTCACTCCTTGCAAACTTAACATTGTGTCTTTTTCAATGCTGAAATTCATGTTTTTTACTCCCACACATGGGATAACCTTTAATTTATTATATGTAATAAGTTCCTCCTCAACCCTGAGTGCTAATATGGCTAAGTCCTGTAGCATTGAAGCTTTATGGTAATTTAGCATGTATTTATGCTATACTGCCCAAGTAATCATTACCGCTAATTTGAACTGTTGCACATAAATTGTAGACCAACACAGATACAAGTACACATACATGAAAACAGTTATAATTATAATACTACAACTTTAAAATCTACAATTGCATGCTTTGCAGGGAAATATAATTAATATGCGCAACAGCAAATTGCATGAAGTCATATCTTCTTATGAATATTCAAATTACAGTATAGAATTACAAGCTGGTAATTCCTTCAAAAGAGTTCCAATGATGTATTAATGCACGTTAAAGCACATTAAAACTGTTGCCATTGTGACCACTCATTCAATCAAAAGGACATGATAACAATAAAATAAAAGATTTGAGAAGCATCAGTTTTGAATCCTGCGCGCAGTTTACTTTCAGAGCAGCGAGCCTTTTTGTTGTTTTTTTACACACACAATACAACTCACATATAAAATGTACCCTGCATAATCTATTACAGTCTAAATTGAATTTTAATTGAATCAGCGTCAAAAAGGCAAACAATGACGCCTCTGTGGCAATTAATAAATTGTCTGAGAAATCTATGAGGCTTTAAACTTCTATTCAATTTTAGTCCATTAACTATAAGTGCACATTGTTATTATTTGGCTTTTGATCCTGCAATACTTTCCTGATAAATGTGTTTAGTAAAATGACTCACTTCCCTGAGGGGCTTAAAGGGACTATAACTGTATTTCTAAATGACGCCCTATTCCCTGTATAGTTCACTACATTTGACCAGAACCACACAGCCTTTTAAAATAATGGTACAGAATAGGATGCCCAGAAATATATTGATCAGATAGGTTGGACTTGGTTTAAATGAAGATGATACAAGACTGACACATTTGTCAAGCTTTTTAAGAGAGAGCTGTGTGTTAAAGGAGTAGCCTGTCTACTTTCTTACCATGTTAGGAGTGGAAAACAGCTCATTTTGTGGAAATGAACAGATGAAAGAGGAAAAAGAGGAAAGTTAAAATGGCTATGACTGCTACTGGTTGGAAAGTAAATACAATGAGGTGATTAAAACAGGGCCGCTTTAAGCATGTTGCTAATTAAATGGATATGCTAATGCTGTCATACTTAGCAGATGGAATTAGAATTACTTAATGTAATGCACATGTTATGGTATTCTTAACATGACACAGAACCCCCGTGCCGGAATCATACTTTGCCATCAAATGTTTTTCCACGAGCAACAACCCCCCCTCGCAAACACTACCCAACTCAGACACCCCTCCTTGTTCAAAGAGATAGAGGGGGAAAATGAGCGAGTGAGGATGAAAAGTTGCAACAACCGTGAACTTCTGTGCCTCAGTTATGCCATAGAAGTTCAGCCATTGAGGCTATCAGAACTTTGACAGAATGTTTAAAGTTGTATCCTAATTTCGCCCCTTTTCACAGTGTTTCGCAGGACAACATGGTTTGTAGCAGGATGGTGGGTGGGTGGGTGGGTATCACAGCCCCCTTATTAGTTTGGTTGTAGTCATTGTAAAGGTATGGCTCTGGAAATAGACAGTTCCTCAAATCACAGTCCAACACGTCCACACTAACCCAGAACGAGGCATTGTCTTGTTAAGCTATGACTCCATCTTTCTTTGATATGGGGCAGACTCCAACAGTGTCAAAGCTCCTGTCTACAGCCTTTATGTTCCTCTGGTCCAGAAAGAAAAGACATATAGACTGGATGGTGTCAGATCAAATCCTGAACAATCCCCCTCCAGCTCTCTGTTCAGACTGTTAGTACTGGTCGATTGAAGTGGAGTGGTTTGATGCCGAATATGTCTATCAGATTGGGTGGGGGCTCTATGTGAAATGGACTACATTGATCAGGTGAATGCCTTTTGTCATAAGGTAAGGTGGGTCTGGAACATAAAAAAAAGATAAGCATATTCAAAGGTTAAAAAATATATTTTTCTCTAAAAAATCTAAACATGGGACAAGATGCTAGAAATCGGGTGGGGCTGTAATCACAGGCCATATGTCGGCTTTAAAAAACATTATATTATGATACATGAACTAAAAAGGACCATGAGAGGTTTAATGTTCCTTTAAGCTGTCATTGAAACATATACCTGCTATCATTTCTGCTCTTAGCATGACTGAGATACTGATTGTCTAATGAGAGCCATACAGTTGATGAACTGAGTACCATTCAACCGTTGCCTTTTATATTTCTGTCAAACCTAATGACATTAGATCTGTAATTACCAGATTATTCACAGTTTCTTCCCTAGCAACTTTTGAGGTATGAGACCATTATTAATATTTTCCATTCCTCTACATGGATGTATGTGCAAAGTAGTAACCTGCAATTTGTGCAGGAGTGAGCATCACATTTCCTATAAGTCAATAACAATGCTGTGAATTTCCAAGATCTTTGAAAAGATGAAGCCATTATTAAATTGAGTAAAGAGTGGAATTATGGTATTTGCAAAAATTCCCCAAATTCCCCAAAATGTCTACATGCGTCAATGCATGCGTCAATGTCTGGAAATTGCCAGAAATCAAGTAAGAATGAGCACAAAATCAGGAAAACTGGGGATTTTGCAAACGTTACCCGGGCTTTTGCATCAATTATCAAGATACCGTAAGCTATACTCTAGGACACATTGCAGCTTTGGAAATATCATGCCTTTGGCTAGAAACTGTTACAGAAAGTGTAATTCTCTTAAAGCCTGTTGTGTAAAGCCCAGTCATTGTCCCACACAGGATGTTTGTGTTGGGACCATCGCCACCTGGGCACCTGCATGATACTACTGTACCATGGAATCTGAGTTTCGAGTCTGGCTCCCACTCTGCCTTGACCTGGATTTACACCACTGGAGTGGATGAGAAGAACACCGAAGACAGAAAGGCTTAGACCTTCCTGTTCCTTCCTTCCAAAAAATCCAGGACGCAACCGAGACCTCGATGAAGCGGATCAGAACGCTAACCCGCTTACCCACCATAACCGACCCCAAAAGGCACCTGAACACGGCCGGCCTCAACCCCACCCCCCTCCACCTCCCGTTGTCGCATGTGGGAAAACATCCAGGGAGAGAGACTTCTGAGCTGCCACAGTAATTAAGTACTAGGAGGAGGCACAGAGAGGGAGTGCAGAGAGCCTCACAGGGGGACCCTGCGCTGCCTACAGAAGACAGAGAAGAGAGAATGCTGCATGTGATGCTCAGCTTAGCTTCCCTCAGGCGCGTTCTGGATCGGCCACCGTTGGGTTAGTTCCTGGCGCCAGCAGCCCGGCCCAGCAAATACACTCTCCACCAATGTCTGACCACGCACGTTTCCAATGAAGATATGTGGATTCATTTCCAGTATTCACAAATTGCTTTGGTGTTGTTGCTTTCTCAGTTTTTTTTTTGCTTCAACTTTTCCACAATTGTTTCCCCTGGACGGTGTGAAATGATTTTTGCTCAGGAAACAATAATAAAGAGATGCATATTGAAATAAATAACTCCTGGAATGTTCCCCAAGGATCTCAATAGAAAACTTATCTCATCTGTCAACTGATACAAAGTAATTAAGCAAATTACATGAACAAAGGGCTGGAAGAGCTTTCACTAATAGTGTATCTCACAACCTCTGGGTAAACAGTTTAAGATATAATTCAGAGACCTGCCATAGCTTAGTAAAATGTTAAATAACGACAGTGGCTGTGTTGTCCATTGGGACTTTCCATCTGTCTGCTAGCAAGACCCTGAACAAATGTCCAACATCTCTAACAGTCAGCAAAACACCTGATGGTAGAATTTGTGAAGAGGCCTACATTCGATACAATTGTAAAGACACAACAATGCAAGGCCACGAAGAGGAGTTGAGAGAAAAGGATGAGAATGCGATATGTGGATGAGGAAAGAGAGAAATCTTTTAACAATTCAATAGGCTCCAAACTGCTCTCGTATGACAGTGCTGGTTTGTCTGAAGTTCAGTTTAATTAGCTGCTGCTTATTCTTAATGAACTTCTTGCAGTTGTTTGCTTGTATAATCAAGGCAAAGAAGCAGAACCGCAAGCAAGCTGAGGTGCCAAAAATAAGCTGACAAAAGCACAGGGCTCTCCTCGCCTACCCACCCACCAAATGGAGGAGCCAACTGCCTGCTTCATAAAACTCGCTTAGCAGACACTCAAACAAAATGGACTGTAAAGTTCGTTAGATGAAAATATTAAAAAAGAATTAAGCTAATGGAGATAAAATTAAAAGAAATGAGGCAACAAACACATCACACCAAAAATGGCATTGCTGTGACAGCTAAGATTTCTAATGACAGACTGCATTTGGAAAAAATTAAATGGCATTCCGTGCTAAAATTTCTTTGAAAAGTAATGATCCATGAATGATGCTCACTCCAGGCACTTACAGAAAAGGGGTAGGAGGAGTGGGAGCACTGTGGTGGAATAACAAAGCAGGATGTCCTGCAGAAAGGTTTAGCTAGGTGGCACAAGGAGAGGGCGTCCTCTCTGAGTTTCTTAACTGACCGGGAGAAAAGAGCAGAGTGTAGGAGTCCAGAGAAAATGGAGCCAAATTATAAGGAACAATAAATACGATAAAGAAATGAAGACAGCATGCCAATTTGGAAAACGAGAGCCGACTACCATGACATTTACCTTTTGAATTTGAATTCCAGGATATGAATCAATGGTATGTCAGCCTGTGTCTGGTGTTTCCGTAGGTCTGTCGGTTAACATTTACAGGTGTGGGTGAACCCGCTAGTCAGTTCATTTTTACATAGCTAAGCATGTTTTGATGATAGAATTCAGCTGTAAATCGCTACACAGGTTTTGATTATATTAATTCAACTTTACATCACTACACATTCTGATGAAGAATTTAAACTGTAAATCACTACACAGGTTTTGATTATATGAATTCAACTTTACATCGCTAGACATCCTGATGAAGAATTTAAACTGTAAATCACTACACACGTTTTGATGAAGAATTTTAACTGTACATAACTGCACGCATTTTGAAAATTTATATTCAGCTGTACACTACACACATTTTGATGATGTAAATTGAACTGTACATTACTTCACACTGATGATGATAATATTCACTTGTAGTGTCTTCGGGTCTCTCTTTTACTCTTCTCAAACTGGCCAAATGTATTACCATGGTTTTGTTACAGGCTTTACTGTGGAGGATTAGGACGGTTCTTGCTTTAGGATCAAATTGCAATAATTAGGTAAAACATGGGAGCCAAATACATATTACACGTTGGATTTTCACACACTACAGTACCCTTCTTCTGTGGAATCATCTCAAGAAGAAGAAAAATATTCCATTTCATAGCAGATTCTGAAAATGAACAAAATCCTGGGATATTGCTGAGTTCTTTTCAGTGTTGGCAGTTAATCTCCTCAGGGAGAAATACAAGATGACAATGGCAAAGCACCTCCAATAATTGGGTCCAACAGGCTTACAGTATTAAAACCTGAAATGAGTTCTTCCTCTTTTAAGTATGATCCATTATTTCAATCCGGGTGAAAATTCCTGTCTTTGAGAATATTAATAAATCCCAAACAGCCCAGATGAAAAACACCCCGCCCATATGTAAAGTTAAAAGCTGTGTACCTGGCATCCCGGAAAAGGTCTCGCCAAGGACGGACACTTGAAAGCCTTGGTCCCTCTCCTCTCTCGGCTTCAGAACCATCTTGAAGAAGACCTTGAGGCCTTTGTCGTGTTCCCTTGAAACAAAACAAATAGAATTCAGGTCTTTTGATTGGCTTTAGTGGGGCCTACTTCCCTACTTCTTCTTCTAGCGTAAGGCGTGAAAATAGACTTCAGAGATATCCAGCCTTTTCTATCCCCTGCATTGAGCTATAACACAAGTCTTGAGAGGATGCAACTTAACTTTCCTCCACACCCAACCTTATGACAATATAAAGCAACTTATAAAAAGTGATGCCATTTTCTTTTAACTAAACAATTTGCTAAATGCCATTATTGCAATGCCTGTCAAGTATTGACATTAAATATATAAATATATATATATATATATATGTCCTTTTTCCTACCAGATCTATGTGTGTCAGTGTTAACAAACAACGCCTAAAAATGGACAGACGTAAACAGATGATTAAAAGGAAGAAAAAAAGATATGTGCTTTTTTTGTCAAGGGGCACATCCAATTTCCATAATGAGAAGTTGCCCGGCAGTTTTCTATAGTGTTACACAGCAGCAAATATGGCCGCCTGTTATCTACATATCATTATAGAACTGACTAAAACTCTACGCTGAACGCAAGCACATATTAATAAAGCCCGGAGCAATTATATCGGATTTCTGCTGCATGGCGTGCTAGCTTTTTCCCTGCCAGCCTTGCTTGCACCAGGTAGGAGATTCAATAGACTGTCTCTGATCGTTGTGCACTCTGGAGGGTAATCAGCCATGATATCTGTGGTACGGTGGACGTGGAGGGCCTCCGGTATGCACAGGTGCTGTCCTCAGCTGTGTGATATTGGTTAATTGAGCAAAGCTCTAATTTCTTACCCTCCTATAGCTTCAATTAACTCTTGGCAAAACCCAATCCGCTGGATATACCCTACGTGGGAAATGTGACAACTAACTGCAATATTTGGCTCTTGTGACTTCTCTAACTGTGTCCTTGGTGAATTGCCCTTGGGACTGTGGGTAAACTGGGTTTGATTAGACTGTACAAAGAGCCCTGCACTAGATAGAATGATAATGTCCTGTTTTATGTCATTCCAAGGGTTTCCCAACGCGTTGGGATATATTACTAGGTAACTAACATAGTAATAACTGTATTAACAAATTAGTAGTTAATTCAGTATTACAGAGTAGCTAACACACCAATACTGCAGTAACAGTATTTACATAGTTTTTAATAAGTAATTACCTGGCAACAGGGTTGTTGCAATATCTGGTGTTACATAATTGGAAAAAGGAATGTGTTATTACATATTTAGTTGCTGAAAGTTATTGAAAATATCCAAATACTGATGTTATTACAGACGCCGCTCTTAGACAATGTCTCTCATGTTCTGTAATTACACACCGAAAAGTGACCTGTAAATTATCATGTTGACAGCAAATACCCAAATGTGACCTTGTTCCATGTAACTAGAAGGTGTCACTACTTTTAAATGGTCTCTAGAGAAAGTAACTGCTCATGGCGGTTTCAAATCATCCATGGCTGTTTTGGGCCCCAGGAAACAGCAGCTGCCCTGTCTCAGCAACTAACGGTCTGTATCCAACACGTGAAGGTGTCAGTGCATTTCAGACTCTGCAGCCTTCAGCACTGGAGTACCACAGAGATGAGTGCACTCACCCCATGTATACTCACTCCATGCCAGAGACGGCACCTCCATCAATGCAACTGTCAAACTATTCAAGTCGGCAGATGACACCGCTCGCATCAGTCTCACTGAAGGTGAGTGCATTGACAGTGGAGAAATATGGTGTGAATGTATGCTTTGTTACAGGCAAAATGTGCTTAGAAAACAAACAGAACGTATGTTTGTATCTGTGTACAGGAAGCCGTGTTCACAGGTAGTCACCTTACTGTGTTGTGGAACTTCGGGTAGCCATGTCTCCTGTATAAATTGGGGTAACCACATCTGACAACTTTGCTGTGGTGCTTTTTAATAATAAATCTCTTTCTCCTTTGATTTTGACCGGGTTTGGTCTTTATTATATTTCATCACTGTACAAACAGCTGTATTCATATAATATGCCTTTATGTTATATGCTCACCACTCAGTGTATGCAATTGTATGTAAATGTAATGTAGATTTTGTGTGTTGTTACAATGTTGGTACAGTTTACATTTTCAGTCAAAAGGCAGGAGAAAGCCTTCTTAGTGTAGTCTTTTCACCAATGGATTTTTCAAAGAGTCATATTCAAAACATTGAAATGAATTCCCTTATTTTAGACAATAACTATTAGTAAAACATACTACTTTGTGATGTGGCTAATTAGCAAAGCACTGGCACAATCTACTGTAAACACAGTTTCATGTGATTAATGCGTGCAAAATAAAACAGAAGGCAGTCAACATTGTAATTTCAGTATTTTAAGGCTGATAAATCACAGACCTTTAAGAACATATATTAAGAGGCCAAACTTGCATGGACACCTGTCATTTAAGAACTGGACTAGTGATGGAGGATTTCAAACATCCTGAAACAGTGCTCACCGCATAGAATCTGTCTGTGAAAACATAGGAGAGCTGATTAGCAAAGTGTTTAAGTGTGGCCTGAGATACCCTGACACTGATACATTCAGATTTAAATGGGGGCTGGGTAAAAGGTCTTTCCAGAACGAAGTTTGAATTAAATCTTTTGCGTTTATGACACCTCATGCCGTGCTATGTGCCCAATGGCATACAATCTTGATTTCAACCTGGCCAGTTTGTACGATTTCCTTCTGTTCTGTCATCACGTTGTCATCAATGCTGGCTTCAACAGAGCCACGCATGAGCTAACCAATTAGTGTGAACAACCAAAAACTAAACACAACGCTCACCCTGGCATAGATGAAGGTACAACTAGGAATTAACACCCCAGTAGTTAAAGTTGTTGATCCAAGCTGTTAGCCAGATAACTTCCCTTACAATTTAGATTATATATACATATCCTGAATTGACTTAGATTTTTTAAAATAAAGACAAGCTCAAAACCGACTTGGTCTAATTGACTTAACAACAGAAATCACATGACTTTAATCTTCTTAATAATGCTGCAGATATTTCTGGTTGCTTACTATATGTTTCTCTGGATAACAGTATCTTCTAAATGACTGAACTGTAAACCGTAAGTGTTAACTGTTAAGCATCACTGATTGATCCTGCCTTAAACTCATCATATCTTCAGCACGACTTCCAGATTTTGTTAATATCCATCCCGGCAAGCCAGACGTGATCCCAATGATGGCATTGCTATTTGCAGCTGCAATATCTGTCTGGCCTTTTGGCCTAAATGTAAAACAAAATTGCTTACTTTGATTAATTACTTATTAATTATGCTTTTAGATATGCATTTCTATTATATGTAAACAATTCTTCTTCCAAAGCAGCATGCTGTGGATTAAGTTGTGTGTTTAATTGGTCTGTGTTTTTGAAGGAATCCCTCAATAGTCAAAGAGCTAACTATATATAGCCAGCCTGTAAGTCTTGAAAGACCATGCTCAGATACAAACCGCACAGTAACTTCTATGTTCTAACATATTGGCTCAATGGCTGAGCTATCACATTAGGACATCATGAAAGAAAGATAATATGTTAGATTAAATATGTATGGGGGAATTAGGCTATCTCAAGTATTATATCATTTATATTCAAATCGCTCCATCAGACGACACTGTCTCATTAAAGTGCTTGGGAAATTAGAAGATAAAAAACACTATCACATTTGCAGATAATATGGATAATTTAGCCCCTTGAATTTTCAACGTTTTCAACCACTCGATTTGTATTTTCTTTAAAGCAATTGTAGGCTACCTACTCTGGGGCAAGATTAGATCATGGATATGTGAAATAACATGGGTGGCCATGACTCCTGTGACGGAAAAATGACTTGAGAATATCAAGGTTGTAAGGTTGCAAGCCTAATCACGCGTATGCATTTAACAAGGTATGTTTACTTCTCAATTACCAACTGAGCCAGACATCTCGAACAGGATATGTATAAAAAAATAATATGAAGTACAGTAGGAGTGGACTCCAGGACCACTGTTTAATTGTCCCAAACTGGACCTCACCGGCAACTGGTTGTGGGCCCGGGTTTCATGTCTCACCTTCTGTTGGTCAAGTGACATGACACGTTTGCCTTGTTTTTACTGCAAAGAACATGGATTTGTTCCACAAAGGGCTTTCCGATGAAGGTCAAAAGCTCTGTGTAACAGCTTAATAACGCTGGTGTAGAGTATCTTCTAAATACCCCTGATTCAACTGGGTACAGCGAGCAACTCCTAAGGTGAGGTATTAGCAAAGCTTATTTATTTTCATTTCCGTGGCTTTTATTTGCTCGTTTCCCCTGTGGTAAAGCTGATTCCTGCCCATGATTCCCTTCTTAATTTTAATACCCTTTTTGCTCATCATACAGACATTATCATTTTTTTTTCTTTCTTTCTTGTTCCCTCCTTCCCCGAAATAATAGAACTCCCGCACAGGAAGACAAGGCGACCACTGGGATGACGGTAAACTAGCTTCTTTTTCTTGCTGTTAATTGGTGTACAGCCATGTGCATATATGATAACAGATTTTTTTTCTCAACAAGGAAAAGGGAGGTTAATTAATGTAAAAGCTGTGTTCGTGGAGATGCAGAATTTACTATGCCAACCCCCCCCCGCGCCCCCACCCCTCGCCCCCTTCACAACACCCCTCCCCTTCCCTCCCACCACCCCCACCCCTCCCCTCCCCGTGCCGCCTTAACAGCGTTGATTCCTCACTAATGACCTAGTTCTTCTAATGAGGAGCATTAACCCCTGGCTACAGTCGTCCAGGTCTTAATTGTCAACCCAGTCTGAAACAGGAGAGTATCCCGTTCAGCAGGTACGCTAACACATCTCATCCCAGGCCTCTAATAAATAAATTGGTTGCCCAGGGAAACCATTGGCCATCAACACCACCACGACCGTTGTCTTTCGATGCCCCCCCCCCTACCCACCCCCCCCCCGTCCCCCCGTCCCCCCACCCTGTCTCCACTCCTATCAACCTCTTCTTTCATTTTATTTTTCGTTTTTTTTTTGTGCCCCCAAGAAGCTGTCTGTCATGCTGTGACCAGAGAACGGGAAGTACAGATATAGCTAAATAAAACAATAATTAGAAAATGCATCTGCTTAGGAACCTGGCCATGCAAAAACTCATTAGAATGCATTCTGAAGCTGAAATGCAGGATCCTTTCATTTACAGAAAATATGATTAAATATTCTCCTTTATGTTGCACCCAAGAGGTGTGTTTTAAAATTCAAACACTATTTACTATAAGTACAATATAAAATAAGTTCAATAACGAGATACAGAAATATAGGCACCTAATTAGAGGGACTCTTAAAAGCTATAGCTAGTAAAATGGCTATCAGGCTTAATGAAGAAGGTCCAACATAGCAGGGGATTGGGTGCTGCTTGGTTCAAAGGAAAATATTGGTGGTATGAGCGACTGAGTGGCTCGCCACAATTTGCTTCACCCATACCAAAATGTTCCACAACAAACACATTTGCAGTGCATTCCAGGCCATTATCGAAACGAAAACCGGTTGCGTCAACGAACATTTTGAATTTTTATTTTCGTCATACAAAAACAAACACTGTTCTCTGAAGACCATTAGCTACATTCTGTGTAGCTATGTACAGTGAGATATAGCTGAACGAGAACACATAAACAATACCTGATTAATCCAAGAACAATTGCATACAATATGTATAGATATACACTCACCTAAAGGATTATTAGGAACACCTGTTCAATTTCTCATTAATGCAATTATCTAATCAACCAATCACATGGCAGTTGCTTCAATGCATTTAGGGGTGTGGTTCTGGTCAAGACAACCTCCTGAACTCCAAACTGAATGTCAGAATGTGAAAGAAAGGTGATTTAAGCAATTTTAAGCGTGGCATGGTGGTTGGTGCCAGACGGGCCGGTCTGAGTATTTCACAATCTGCTCAGTTACTGGGATTTTCACGCACAACCATTTCTAGGGTTTACAAAGAATGGTGTGAAAAGGGAAAAACATCCAGTATGCGGCAGTCCTATGGGCGAAAATGCCTTGTTGATGCTAGAGGTCAGAGGAGATTGGGCCGACTGATTCAAGCTGATAGAAGAGCAACTTTGACTGAAATAACCACTCGTTACAACCGAGGTATGCAGCAAAGCATTTGTGAAGCCACAACACGCACAACCTTGATGGGGATGGGCTACAACAGCAGAAGACCCCACCGGGTACCACTCATCTCCACTACAAATAGGAAAAAGAGGCTACAATTTGCACAAGATCACCAAAATTGGACAGTTGAAGACTGGAAGAATGTTGCCTGGTCTGATGAGTCTCGATTTCTGTTGAGACATTCAGAAGGTAGAGTCAGAATTTGGCGTAAACAGAATGAGAACATGGATCCATCATGCCTTGTTACCACTGTGCAGGCTGGTGGTAGTGGTGTAATGGTGTGGGGGATGTTTTCTTGGCACACTTTAGGCCCCTTAGTGCCAATTGGGCATCTTTTAATTCCATGGCCTACCTGAGCATTGTTTCTGACCATGTCCATCCCTTTATGACCACCATGTACCCATCCTCTGATGGCTACTTCCAGCAGGATAATGCACCATGTCACAAAGCTCGAATCATTTCAAATTGGTTTCTTGAACATGACAATGAGTTCACTGTACTGAAATGGCCCCCACAGTCACCAGATCTCAACCCAATAGAACATCTTTGGGATGTGGTGGAACGGGAGCTTCGTGCCCTGGATGTGCATCCCACAAATCTCCATCAGCTGCAAGATGCTGACCTATCAATATGGGCCAACATTTCTAAAGAATGCTTTCAGCACCTTGTCAAATCAATGCCACGTAGAGTTAGGGCAGTTCTGAAGGCGAAAGGGGGTCAAACACAGTATTAGTATGGTGTTCCTTATAATCCTTTAGGTGAGTGTATATATTTTCCCCAAATGGTAACATGCTCCTGTTCCATTGCTAACGTCATAGCTAGAGGCAGCAGAAGTTATAGACCTCCAGGGGTGTGACTTGGGGTGTGTGACGGGCCGGGGGTGTGTCATTGGTCTGTGTGACGGGCCGGGGGTTGGTCATTGGGCTGTGTGACGGGCTAGGGGTGTGTCATTGGGCTGTGTGATGGGCCAGGCGTGTGTCTTTGGGGTGTGTGACGGGCCAGGGGTGTGTCATTGGGCTGTGTAATGGGCCAGGCGTGTGTCTTTGGGGTGTGTGACAGGCCAGGGGTGTGTCTTTGGGGTGTGTGACGGGCCAGGGGTGTGTCTTTAGGGTGTGTGAAAGTCCAGGGGTGTGTCTTTGGGATGTATGACGGGCCGTGGGTGTGTCATTGGGCTGTGTGATGGGCCAGGGTTGGGTCTTTGGCATGTGTGATGGGCCAGGGTGTGTCTTTAGGGTGTGTGACGGGCCAGGGTGTGTCTTTAGGGTGTGTGACGGGCCAGGGTGTGTCTTTAGGGTGTGTGACGGGCCGGGGGTGTGTCATTGGGGTGTGTGATGGGCCAGGGGTGGGTCTTTGGCATGTGTGACGGGCCAGGGTGTGTCTTTAGGGTGTGTGACGGGCCGGGGGTGTGTCATTGGGGTGTGTGATGGGCCAGGGGTGGGTCTTTGGCATGTGTGACGGGCCAGGGTGTGTCTTTAGGGTGTGTGACGGGCCAGGGTGTGTCATTGGACTGCGTGATGGGCCACGGGTGTGTCTTTGAGGAGTGTGACAGGTCGGGGTGTATGTGATGGGGGGAGTTTGAGGGACAGGGGTGTGTGCCATGAGGGTGTGGGGGCCAGGGGTACCCGGTGAGGTGTGGAGGCAGAGCTTGCGGCCTTCGGCAGGGGTCTGGGCTGGGTTTGACATGACAGCCCGTTGGTCGAACCTTGAGAAGAAAACCTTGACCTCAGCCGTCTAACAGAAAAAAGACCCCGGCAGCAGTGAGCAACGATGACAAGGTCAGCGGTAAGGGTGGCTGGAGTGTGAGAAGTAGCACACATTTATTCATACGCTTTCAGGCCAAACCGAGGCTCTATTCTCAATTCTATCACGTAAGTGTGTAGCTGAGAAGGTACGCGAAACTATTACCAACATGAACATTTTTCTTTATATTAATTTATATTAAAAGATACACTAACCAAGAGTGTTCCTGGAAAATGTTGTCTCCACTATTCTACGTAATTGTCCCAAGGTTTGGGTCTCTGAAAGCAGTATTTTCAGACATGAGAGGGTATTCTTCTAAAAGCAATACATGGTAGGTTTAAAGAGAATATCCTGCTTGAATAGGAGTTCTAAGAGACTTCACGGTAAATTTAAAAAGGAGATCTGTGGATGCCCCAGGAGCTATGGAAGACCTTCCTAAAGCCGTTGGCATCCCAGTTTTTTTTCTTTGCTTCATGTGGTTGTGGTGGATCTGTTAGAAATAATACAATACAAAATACTTATCTTTGTCATTACCACCACCATCGTCAGCATTGCCATCGTCATCATCATCAACATCATCGTTGTCTTCTCAGAAAGACCCTTGGAGCTTTTCGATAATATTGCCAGTCATTTATCTGTTGTCAGCACAGGTTACAGACTGTAATCCTTGACTGCTTCAGAATTAGAATGTCTTTGATGTCCCCACATGAGTTTTTCCTTTTTTTCATTTTTCCCCTCCTCTTTTTGCCCCTAGGCTTTACCGATGCTCTGGAGCTCACTGTTTATTCCTCGTAATCTTCCCCTCATCTCCAGGCTAGCAGTGACAGATGGTTATAGGCATACAATAGTATTAAGAGTTTGATTTTTTTTTCTCCTTTTTATGCTGCCTGCCTCTCTGGTACAACAAATAGCTATCAGACCGAGGGGCGGGCAGAGTGAGTTCCTGTACGGCTAGCATAGGTAACACACAAACATCTCTTCACTGTCGGCTCTCCTGTCATCATACACCCCCCCACACCCCCCACACCCCCCCAGGGCCCGCCACGACATTCCCAGGCACTATTTCCACTCACTGGCTGCCAACTCTCCAAGGTAAACTACATTAACCTTGCTGACTGTTATTAAAAAGATGTATTTCCGCAGGTTTGCCTCTCGCTCTACCTCATGCCAGCTTCCAGCCCCCCCTCTCGTCCTCAGGTTTCTCCCCTGATGCGCTCGCTGCTCACATAGCAAACAAACACAGGGTGTCATCATAAATTCTGAAACGGTGAGGTAACGTTGGGTCTAATTTCCAATCCCACTGTCTGAGTGTCAGTCGAGGGCTCATGGATGATGCATAGGGGTAAATAAGGCGGGCAGAATTAGCCCTTTTGTCAGACTCTTACCTTTTACCCCAAGGCATCCTGCTAGCTGCTGGAAATTGACTGCTTGCTCGATTTTCAAAATTAGGCCCTAATGTTGGCTTGACAAACGGAGTCTCTGTAATGCTCTTCTGTGTCACCCATAAAGGATTAATTACCAACTGCCGTTGTTTTTTTTATTCAGTTCACATTTCTTGGAATATGACCCTGACCAAAATGTTTTACTGAATTACAATGTATTTGGTATTATTCCAACTTATAAAGGTGGATAAATGCAGCAATTCCGCTGTCTCTATTACTAGTATTGGTTCAAATTGATAGAAAAACAAAGAAATATAGCTTCTCACAGCACCTACTGCATGTCATTGATGAGCTCATTCTATACCAGTAATTGGCATTTTTATTGAAAGGTTGAGGTCAGTGATTACACAGAGAAAGTCAAAACAGCATTCAAGACTCATATCATGTAAATCACATGGCTTAATCAGTGCAGCCAGACAGTCATTTTCCCAGTATTAAGCTTGGGGATAGTAAATTAAAAGTTCAATCACACAGGTCAGTCGAGGCCAGGGCTTCCCTTCCCGCATAGGATAGCCTGACACCACATCCTCGTTTTCGATGTGGCGGTCGCCAACGCCGTTAGCGCTTGGGCATACCCAACGGGTGTATGTAGGCCTTCCCGCCTGCTTTGGACCAGACCAGCAAAGGATTAACACAAGCGCTTTGCTCGGGACATATGGCATTTGTCATCTCCCACTGTGAGGGGAAAGGAGAGACTCCCCGTTCTGAGTACACATCACCTCCTCCCTTGGGATTTAGAGCTCGGAGTGCTTTAGTTGTTTACTGTGCATTAAATATCCTTCATTCGCCGCTCGTGCGTCCAACCTCTCTAAACTTCGCAGCGTTGAGAGAAAAATGGCTCAACTGGCTCTGCTGCTGACTGTGTGAACTCTGTGGCTCTCTGATCAGGCTGAGAGGAGTCATCCAGAATTGCTGTGTCTAATTCGCGAAGTACAGTCGAACCCCAGCCCTGGCTTTCCAGCACCATGGTTTCTGGGGACCTGCGTCCCTGCCTGTTAAAGGACCAAGGGCAAATGTAACATTTTACAGGTGCATTCTTTACCTTCCTATACAAGTCCTTTCACATTCATTATCACTGAGTGTTGCGTTGAGAAAATGATTCATGATAGCCGTGTTTAATATGTTTTGAAATGTGTTTTGCTTGAGCTCCGGCCTTCGTGTAGTAATACCAGAAAAAGGTGTTGGGAAATCTGTGGGGAGCCAAGCTAAATAATAACCCATTCAGCATGCCTTGTAAAAATGCTCTCTACTAGTGTTTCATATTTCATCGACAGAAAGAGCAGTTAGCAGAATGGGCATGTGATGAATTACACTGAAGCATATACCTTATGGGAAATCTGGATGGGGGGAGCATGAACACAGAGCTCCAACGACAAATTGCCTTCACTGCCAGTTAGTTCTTTTTTGTGTTTTGCTGTTTATTTGTTTGGTAGGGGTAGTTCTTTACGCTCAGACATTTCTTAATGAAATATGAAAATCCCTTTAGGTACAAGGTGATCCAGCTCTGATGCCATGGGCTCCTGCATTCATAATCTACTGGGAATACAGACTCAACAACCAAAGTGATTGGACCTGTAAGCGTGCCACACCTCCACCTGTTAACACTGGCCCTCTGGAGAGAAACACTGGCCTGTTCAGTCAGAGACCTCCTGAAAAGCCCACCACCGCAATATGGAATTGGGGTAATCTGAGGATGAAGTCCATTACTAATCAGGACACATGCAGATTAACTAACTGCTAAGAATTGTCAACATAGAAACGAGGGGAAAAAAAGAAAAGAAAGATAAACAGAGAAGAAGTTTCTGGGGGCTTCCAAAGAGAGGGAGGGAGGGAGAGAGAGAAAGAGAGAGAGAGGGGGGGGAGGGGGGGAGATGGAGAGGGATTAACTAGTGGTGAAGCCCTACCTCTTTCAATCTTAATTTACCTCTGAATGAATCCCAAATTTATGAGGATGTTCCCAGCAGTAATCCAGCCATGCCTTGCTCAGTTTAGAAGAGATTACAAGATGGGGGACTTTTGTTACTGATATTAGAGTAGGTGGCCAACAAAGCAACAGACAGAAAAAAAAAAATATGGTCGTGCTGATTCCAGCACAGCAGATACTGGAGCCAACGTGGCGGTGCAACATAGGTGGTCTATGCTGTTGTTCTGTCAGATTTATTGATGTCCCTTGGTGAGAAGCTTTGTCTTGCTGCAGAATGTCGAGTATGTAGCAATAGGAAAAAAAAAAAACGTTATTTCTGCTGATAGGGCAAATTCTCTGTCAACACATTCTGGCAGATGAGGGAATGATAATGTTGATGCCAAGAAAATACTCCTTTCTGCTTCAGCTCCAGCAGATAGATAGTGAATTCCTACTAGAACGCCACACACACACACACACACACAAACACACACACACACACAAACACAAACAGCTCGAGGCCTTGCGTATGCAGAGTGCATGGATTTTATAATGGCCCCTCCCCCACTGTATTTGGTTTTTGTCAACTAAACTAATTACCACCAGTCGTGCACTATAATTACAATATGAAATGCTTCGTCATGACTACTGTAGGTGATGCATTTCACTGATGGGGGATGATTATACAGGTAAGACTAATTGCTGTACCAGAGAGTGGACACCATTGCCAGATACCATTGCCAGCACATAAAATACCGTTTAGGATAACAAGGACCTTGCCCATGGGAAGGATTTCTTCAATTTCTTATTATTCATAAATATTCCACCTCTAAACGGAACACTATTATTCATAATAGTGTGTGTAGGTCTATAGCCCGGACAGTGAATATTTAATGGAAAGTGGACCTTCAGTACTTCAGCTTCAAACCAAGCTCAATACACTACTCCTGAGCAGAATGGAGGGTTTCTGTTTACTCTGGTAAAGGCATATTCCATCTCTTTCCATTGGTACTCGGGAGCAGCCAGCTAAGAGTTTTGCTTTATAATGTTTGTTTATTTGGGAAATGGAAAGGCTCCATTAAACCCTATGTAAATAGCACACATACAGTATGATAATTTATTGTATGACTCCTATTGTTTTGTTTGTTTGACATTCATAGCTCTTTTTCAGCATATTAAATCAGGATTGGACATGCTGACATGAATATCCACCCTATTCAGAAGCCTCCAAAGATGCAAGAAAGAACCTGCCACGTAATTAGCAAAATATGGTTCTAATACTCTTCTCCTTGAGAGTTTGACCCTATTTGTTTTGCGCAGAGGTAATTTCATTACGCACTGCCATTCCCAGGAGTTCCCCTGAGTTAATGCTAAATGTTCACGAGAGAGGGGATAAGTATTGGCAAAGCGTCAGCAGAAGAGAGAGAGAGAGGGAGCACAATATAATGCTTCTTCTTTCATGTTGACAAATTCCATTACTGAGCAAAGGCTTGTGTTTATGTCCTATCTTATTCATGATATTGCTCAGACATAAGGGGATGTAACATCCATCACTTACCACCTATGTGGTTAAGACAATGCGCACTGGCCGTCTGTCATTTGAACCTTCCTCACGGTATTCCCCCTCAATCCTTCTCTCGCTCTACGAAGGTGGCTGGTGGTTTATCTCACCTCAGATAACACCGCACAGAATGTTATTAACACAGAATGTTTACAGAGCATTAGCACTCAGAGAAAACATGCTAACGGAGAGCCCCAAAGGATACAGGACAGAGACTTCATTCACGGTCAACTCGAACTGGCATCTTCAGCTTTTTGCCAATCGGAAAAGAACAAAAACAAGAAATATATTGTGGAGGAAGAGAGGGGAGGGAGGGGGATGTAAGAACAGAGGGAGAGGGAGGATGGAAAGATGCTGATGTCAGTGTTGAAGAAATAGAAACCACATTTGATGTCCTGGCACAGAGACTTGCATTTAGGGCCAGATGAGTTTATGACAGGATTGCATGTTAGCGACCAAGCATCATGGATAGACTTTATCCTCTGCACACAGACAGGCAAAAGAAGATGTACGTTCCATTTAAAAAAAAAAGCCATCCCTTGGAGAGTCAGCACAGGTTGTACCTATTAGGACAGCTTAGTAATTCAAGAAGCGGCAATTTAAAAAAAAAAAAAAAAAAAAAAAAAAAAAGCGAGCGAGGAAAAACTAAAGCCAGCATGGTGAGTTTAAGGTTCCCAAAAGGCAGCGTTTGAAAAGTGGAATAGATGACAGAGGATCTCGTCATCAGAGAGGTGGTTAAGGAGTTGTTAATGAGGGGCCAATTCCACGCCAGACATTATCTAACAGATTGCAGCCAGAGAAGAAGGCCTTCATTGTCCCGTAATCCACAGTTGAAGTGGTAACCAAGTGTAATGACGGCTTTCGAGAGTCACACTTGCTACGAAAAAGCCTCGCAAAAATATGCACAAATGTCTTTATTACACGATGCTTTGGGAAAAATGGCTTTGGTTTTTCATTGAGTTTCTCGTTTTAATGAAGATATTGGAGGGAGTTCGTAGTAAGAAAACATCTACATTTTAAATTTATATCTAGGTAGTAACACACTATACCATCAAAAAAACAATACAGAAACATTATGACCCAGAGTTACCAATGGACATTTTTGCCTACATCTTAATAATTAAAGTTACAAAAGGACCCTAAACTGAGAAACAGTATCCTATCACTTAAACAGTAAAGTATTTAATGAGGAAAATGGTTCCAAATGTTTAACAAAATAACGTTCCCGACCACACCAAAGAAAAATCGCTGTAATTTCATCTTTCCCTCAAAGTGTACAGTATGATACCCTGACTTCAATGTAATTGCGTTGAAGAAAAAAAAAAATGTGAATGTCTTTGACATGTCAAGCTATCAGACTTAGCCAAAGCATTCTATGTTATTGTATGAGAAGTTACCTCTCTTCTGTGTCCCAGATGCATTTTAGACAGTAAATGTAGGGAATCCTGTAACCATTCCAGAACGCTGGAACCATTCTGACATGAATAGATCATTCCAAAATGATGACCTCAGTTTACATAACAATAACTGGCAAAGCAATTCATTGCATGATGTGTGCCTGGTACCTATCAATATCGCAAGGTGAAATACAGTACTGTTCTCCAGGTATATGGTGGAGAAGAAAAGCAGTGGATATATTTGAGCAATTCTCCCCATTTACTCTAAGTAATTCTACATGAATTTGCATAATCTGGTTGCCGAAAAACTGAATCAATTTTATATTGTCTGCAATTATGGCTGAACTCTATTTCCCAATCAGGAAAAAAAAAACACTGCAGAAGGAATCATCAAGCAGTAAAAATCAACATAGGAAATATGAATCTTGAAAACTGAGAATGATTCTGATACCCACCCCTCCTCTCTTCTCCTACTCCATCCTCCACAGTCTACTTGGCTGTGTAATCTACTAAAGATTAAAAATTACTATCATAAAACAGACATTCCCTGAAAGTAATCCCCCCTCTTCCTAAAGGGGGGAGGGAAAAATCTGCACCAAAGCCTTTGCTTCTAGTTATGTCAGACTGTATTTTAAACAGTTCTAATCATATACCTTTGTGGACACTTAATTAAAATTACAAAACCAATTTTAATCTGTAGTCCAATTAATATGCAAATGTATGCAAATGTAGTAAAACAAGGTGGTGATTAAGTTAAGGACACTCTATTTCATGTCTCCTTTAAGTGTGAAAACAAACCATCCTTTTCTCTTGGACTAGTTCTGATGGATTGTGATGTTTACTGGCTACATGCTGGGCTGAGCAAAATAACCTTTCCAAGTATCATTTAAAAAAAGGAAAGCAGTGAGCCAAAAGGGACAGAGTTATTCACTGCCTGTGTCCCTCCCTAATCCATACATCAAGTAATTTTACTGACATCATGGTAATTCCCTTAAGGTCAGTACAAAGTTGCATGTCTACATAAGCCATTGAGCAAAGGGCTGTATAAAATTCAAGTCTCAGTTTTTTTTCTCCAGACTTTAGGTGAATTGACAATCATGAAGATAGGATAATTCTAACTATGCCTTTGAGATAGGCCTTTTAGTCTTTCCAGCTCATATTTAGATGTGTCCACAGAAGGTAATGAACTTGTGGCATAAATAACTTTCCACTTGAAAAAGAACTATGTGGATGGGGGCACATCATATCAGTGCATAACTGGGACTGAAATAGGTGCCGGTACTGTTCAAATGTTGGTGCTGAAGCTACAAAATATATTACATCATGTTCTAGAAGAGCCAGGAGCTCAAGATGTCAAACTGTGATGCGACGTTCCTCAGCTTCAGTGGGCTCTTGTCTGAGTAAAGCACTGGGTTATACAACTTCTAAGATGGTTATTCTAGTTCATTTCCTACTTTTGGGGGAACAATAGCTACATATTATGAATTTTCTTCATGAGGTCGACACAATGAAAATCTGTGAAAAAAGTGTTCATCTGTAATATATTCCTATACGATAAGGATAATTAGAACAACTCCTGATAAAACTGCCAAAACAGTCCAAACACTGTTGAAAATTAGACATTGAGTAGCGTTAAGATATTCACATTTTAAGCAAGTATTGTCCTTCCACAGTAACATAATTGCCTTTTGTGTGGACAATTCAATCCAATTAACTTTGTTTCAGCTCTCTTTTTTTCTTGCACTTAAAATCTCAAACACTTCAAACTTCTTTCCTATGAAACAACTACTCAGAAGCAAGTCTCACATTATAATGCTAAGTATGTGTTTACTCAGCAGGCCAGTGGTTAAGGACGCATAGTATTCATGTCTTGATGTAGCATAGTAATGTCAAAAACACAGGACACCACAGCAGGTGACGATCAAGAAAAACAAAGGGTTGCACTCTGTTCTGCATTGATCATCCAATATATATGGATTGGACATTAACAGGCTTACATTTCAGTGTAACTAACCTTAATCAGAGCTTTGGAATGGCTTGGAATAGTGTGTGTGTGTGTGTGTGTGTGTGTATTTCTGTGTGGGTGTGAGAATATGTGTGTGTATGTGAGTAGGTGGATTTGTGTGCAATTGTGTATGGGTGGATGGATGTGTGTGTGTGTGTGTGTGTGTGTGTGTGTGTGTGTGTGTGTGTGTGTGTGTGTGAGAATATGTGTGTGTATATGAGTGGGTGGATTTGTGTGTAACAGTGTATGGGTGGATGAATGTGTGTGTGTGGGGGTGCGTGGACGTGTTTGTGTGTGGATGAACATCTGTGTTGTGTGTGGGTGTATGTGTGTCTCTCAGAGTCTAAAATCCTCAGCTGCCAGGGTAGTAGGTGAGTTGGATCGAATCAGCTTGTACGAGACAGTGTGACAGCGCTACTCCAGACCTGTAAACTGGTAATCCTTTTGCTGAGCCGAGCTACATAGACCCCCCCCCCCCCCCCGGGCAGGATTCCTCCCGAGGCCGCCACTGCCACTGAGCTCTGCTCCCCACAGATACCTCACTGACACGGATGCTTCCAGGTGACAGGCACAGAGGGAACCTGAAGGCCAGGGCCGACTCGCTCACCGATAGCCAAATGTGCAGCGACGGAGATTGGAATCAACCGGGCGCTGGAATACGCAGACGATAAGGGGATCGGCGTGCCAGTCCGGCTCAAGACTTTTCATGCGTTTGAGACGGAGGTTTTACAGAGAAAGTATGTGAGAGGTTTTGTCTACCGTCCGTAGTTAAGCCAGTGGAAGTAGAGTTGCAACGCTCTTTCAATGAGTTCCCTTCTTTTCCAGTAATTCTGGCTGAAGTGTTCCAGACTTTCTGCTTACATCCTCCTAATTCCTGGAATCCCCCAAGGATTTCAGAAAAATCCAGGAATCAATTGAAAGTTTGGGGGAGTTGTGCTTCCTAAGGTGGACGTGTTGTTGACTTAAAACGCTGCTCGGCACACTCCGAGGCTCATGGGACAATATCAATATCTGAAAGGTGTTTCATTCACTATTATAGTCAAGGATATTATTCATGGGCAAATTAGCATGTGCAGAAAACAAATCCCATGGTGACTAGGATGCTGCCACAGGAATCACAGCTAACAGAATTAGCACTTGGCCTATTCTCAAATGACAAGTGTTTGCAGTGCTCTGCTATTTCCGTCAGAAAGAAATTAAAAAGGCAGAAAAATCTGAAAAATCAATTTTAACAAGTGAATAGGTATTTGAAAACATCATGCTATTAAGTGTGTTGCCACACAGATAGCACTTATCTATGCTGCCAACTGTCAAGATACTGTAAGTCCCGTCAACACCTTGAATGATAGAAATGCATACGTTTTTAAATTACAGGAGAATTGTCAATGTCAAATTTTTGTCAAATATTTCCCAGCATCCCATACCATAGAGAATACTGCACAGATGGAAGCGTGTACAACTCCTGCCACATACATATAGTGTGCCAGCACACAATCTGTAACATTAACATACACACAAACGCACCCACAAACATACACAAATCAAACAGACACACACACACACACTCACAGTCATAACCTAGAGCCATGTTTCACAAAGACAATGTGTGATAGTCAAAGGAATGTGAAATATTAATGCTTGTGTCACTGTTCTCCCACCCTCTACTCCGCATTAACAGAAAGCAGCTGGGAAGATGATATGTGGGCCAGCCCAGCCTTCTGAGGAGAGCCAACACAAGGAATCATTTTGTTTAGCAAACAAAGAAGGAGGACAAGGATGCTTTTTGTTGAGACAGACTCTACTGAATATACACAAACAAACGTTAACACAAACAGGCAGGGCTACAAGTTTAACTAGGCAAAACCAAAACGGAAACAAAGATGTAGTGAACAGGTTCCCGGGTGTTTTGGCTTCGTTACCCACCCGTACAGGTGTTGTTTGTGTGACGAACCACCAGAAGTGCTAACTGGTGAAAATAACATACACCGACCAAAGTATACTAGGTAAAACAAATCTTATTTGATTTGTTAGAGGCTCAAACGTTTACTATAACTGTGTAATGCTTAAATACTGTATATTCATAATGCCATCTTAAAAGACTCCTGCATGTATAGTACAATTTGGCTTCTTGTTACAATTACAAATAAGATAATCATTACATTATCTGTAACAATGCTGTCAAATAATAAAATAAAAAAAGAGAGTGGGATTATGTGGTGGGAGTGGCAATGGCTGGAATTATTGATACCCTTATCTTGAAAGCTAAAGGAAAATGTGAATGTTTTTAAGCTTAAAGCTTTCTTGCATTCTATGCATTTTTGTAGGTTTACAGCTATTTCTCTGTAATTGTATTCCTTTGTACATGGCAAACATTATAGTATTGGTTTAAGTCACAAGTTTACACCAAAATAGTTTTTCCATCCTGAAAAGGTGTGAACCATTTTGAATTACAATCCGACCACATAGCTGCACCCTGGCCTGTGCAGCTATGTGGTGGGATTTGAGCTCAAACTGCTCAAATCCTCTCTCGCCTAAAGTAGACAAGGAAGTACTCGTAGAAAGGTATTACAGATGGAAGTGTCTGGCAGGTCCGAAGAGAATTCCACTCAATAGGCAATTTTAAAATTGAATGAGGAGGTTTGACTAAGCAATAAAACTGTGCTCTCTGTGCCAGTGAGAGCTACTTAGGAGGAATGCCACCCACCAATTATCTTATTTATAAATCACTGGCAATTTCACTGATGACTTTATCTCAAATTTGATTAAACACAGATTTCAAAGTCTAAAAATCATTTTATGTAATTCCCTTTATCGGTAATAATCACAAGTCTTCCCGAACAGTGTCCACTAATCAAAAAATGCCATTGATTTCCACGGGATTGTACAGGATTGGCTGAGTTTTGAGCAATGGGGAACAGATGAGAGGCCAGTCGAGAACACGTTCTCGTCTAGTTTTCATACTGACCTGAGAGCCTGCCTGGATTCACTTCGAGTACCTAATTTGCATGAAACCTATATGTCAAGCGCTGCATATCTCCCAGAGTGCTCACCGCCCATCGTTGTAATGAAACGGCTCTTCCCAATTCCCTGTCACTGCTCCACCCTGTCCCTCCTAAGTAACGGAGATAGAGGGCCCGGCCCGAGTAGAGTAAACATGCATCGTCCACTTTCAAGTTAGCGGAAGGGATGGAACAGAACTGTCAATAAGCCAGAGGTACCCATTTCGACAGCACAGTCGTATTGCAGGTGAAACCTCTTGTTGCGTGCGAAATACGGTTGTTGCAGCTTTCCCACTGCAGCCAACCCCTGCAAGGTGTATCGGTGACCCATAGTAACACAGTTCACTCTCCAATGGGTCCTAATGGCCTCTGTCTACTGGTTCTCCCTGACGTCGGCGTCTGAAAGCCGAGTCTCAGTGTCAGTGGACGGAGTATGAAATGGTCGCTCCGGAGGAGAAATAAAATCTGTATTAAACGGGGCCAAATATGCTGGGTGAACTCCAGTTTGCCTTCAGTTCCCCTGTGAGACAGGAGAGAAAGGGAGAAGGGAAAAAAGCAAAGGAAAAAAGCAAAAGCGACTGCCGTAATGAATACCGCTTTCTTTCCGTTAAGTCTCTGGAGAAGACCATGGTATGATAATGAAACACGCATATTATATTAAAATGTTGGAAATACACAGAGTATTGGTTACACAACGTTGTGGGGACATTGCTGGGGCAGAGCTACGGCAGTATAACTGCTACTGTGTGTGTGGGAGGCGAGCAAATTTAACCTTTGGACAAAGGACAGAAGTGGAATCTAAAGTATACATCAAATCCCCAAACAATACAGTCAACGTGTGTTTTAAATTGTAGGTGTACACATGTAAAACTGAATACAATATGACATTAGGCTCTTGTGTTTTCGGAGCCCATGTAACATGGTGTAGAGCATTCACCCACCAGAAATGAATTCATCATTAAGCCCCGGAACTTTCCTTTATTTGTCAGTCTTCCAACCGAGTGGCAGGACATTTGATAA
Source organism: Esox lucius (assembly GCF_011004845.1). Lineage (NCBI taxonomy): Eukaryota > Metazoa > Chordata > Actinopteri > Esociformes > Esocidae > Esox > Esox lucius. The sequence continues at coordinate 8,914,780 of NC_047590.1, forward strand.
TATATTTAAAACACATTAAAGGAGGAGTGAGAGAAAAGACTAAAGAGGAATGATTTGGGAATGGTTGAAGAAGGCTACAGTAAGGATAATGTCTACACAGGATCACCTGGAGCTATGTGCCTGGGGCAAGTCAGGCTCCTGCAGAAAGAGCAACGGGCTGAGTAGAAGGAAGCCAGCTTGTGAATATCATAGAGTCAGAGGAGAGTTGTCCTGCCCAATGAAACATTTTGAGGACAAAAACATTGAGAAAAGGAAATAAACATTCAGTTGAACAACACACAGATACAGCATGGCCACAATGTACGATCTGTTTCTTGGGCCTCTCGTCATATTTCCATCCCATTCTACGTTCACCAGCTCCCTACTGCCTCTCATTATCAGCAACCTACTCTGCCTACAGACATGAAGGATTGTTTCATATCAAACGGTACCTTCGTATACCTTTTAATTTCACATGGGTGGGGAAACAGTTCAAACAGATATCCTGCCCGCTGCCATGGTTACACATATTTTCAGTTCTAGAACTCCAATATTCCAACGAGCTGAATAAAATTGTTGCTATCCCATACGATGTTAATCAAATTAACCTGCCAACTGTCAATGTCATGTTTCTGTTTTACCACCGTGGCGCAGTTAGGTCCCACCCCCTGAATGGGCACTCCATGAATCGGGATAGGTTTCTACTCACCCAAAGTCATTGAGGGGGTTTATTGGATTAGCTTACCACAACTGCTGGAATTCTTTGGTGGAATCTTGCCAGCTCCTAGAACCGGTTAAACAGCCCTTTAAACTTTCCAAAAGAAACAAGGAGAAGAACAAGAAGAAAAATACTCTTTAGGATTATCAGCAACAAACAAATGATTACTATTTACAGAGTGTGTCATAGCAAATCCATTTAAGACCAACAACATGTTATGTTCTACAACTTTCTTCAAACTTTAAAAAGTGCAAAACAAATGGTATCCATTTATTTTGGGTGAGCGGAAAAAAACTTTGGGCAAGTTTGAATCATCCAATATTGAAACATTAATTTAAATCCAAACAATGAGAGGGTAAGAAAAGAGATCTATACCAGCAAGCCTCCACAGTGATAAATGAGTTTGCATTGTCTGTCAGCCTAGCTTCCTGCTTGCCCAGGTCAGTCCTTATTAAATTACCACTTGTCAATGTCTTAAAAACGGATTGATGAATGAGCATGCCAAATGAAGAACTCAAACATTTTCCTTGTCCCATATTTCAGTTCCTCACTGCATCTGATGCAGCCGTTTCAGATTAATATTGATATAGTATTGAACTACAGTAAGATCCTCTGATGGAAATCATGCTTTTATATTTGGAAATGGTCATCCTGTAAAATAAGTGTAAAAAACAAAAACTTCCTTTAAACCACTTTAAGGATAGCAAAAATGTTTTGTCACAAATTGTAACACCGCCAAATCTGTGTATTTATTTATATTTTTTGCAATGCAAGGGGACAAATTAAGGAATACTTCAAAGAGAGGAACATTTAAAATCATCTCACATGTATGGTCTCTTCCTTTGGTCTCTCCAAGCATTTTTATTTTCTTTTTCAAAGACTGGTCTAACTAGAGCAGTTTGAAAAAGACCGCGGGCATGTTGAATGATTGTCAGCCATGCAAATAATCACTTACTTACACTCTATGCGTTTGCTTTGGATAAGGCAAATTACCATTTGAAAATGAGCTGCAAAACACTCTGGGCAAGAAGCTTGCATCATGAATTTCAGCTATTTCACCACAGCCACATAACTAAGAACACAAAACTTTACAGACATACACAAACACTTATGCGTCTACAGCGGATTCCTAATCGAAGTCGGTTGAAGAGATTGTTCTGTACGTGTGGAAGACGACCTTGTGCGAACGTTGCCTTGTCTGTACATTCAATTCAAAATAGCATTTTACTGTATGAGGCGGGTTGCATTGGTTGCCATACTGTGAAAGGAAAGTCTCAGTGTTTTATTTGCTCTGACAGTATAACAGTGGACGTCACCATCCCAAATCAGTCAATGCCTTCACGTGTATGGATTATTATTATTATTTTTATTTATAACGAAGCTACAGAGGGGAAACCATCCTACATTTTCGGTCCAAACATTCAAGGCTTCAGAAGTGTCCGTTTGTCCGTATTGTACTACTGTTTGTCACTAGGAACAATGTTCAGATATTATACATATGAAAGGGCTACATGGAAAATGTTCAAAAACTGAAGTTGCAAGGATGAATGCACTTAATGCATTATTACTGGTCACAGTTATCTGACCTATTTTGTTATGTGTTAATCTTTCTTGTTTTGATTATTTTAACAACACAATATTTAATTATTTAATAGTCTGTAATGATGTACAGAAATATGCATCCATGAACACATTGCCTCCAGTAATAATTGATCCTCCTCCTTCTCTTAGTCCACTCAGCCGTCTTCAGACAGGTGTGACAGCCCACGAGGCAGAAGAATTGGATTGCACTGTATCCGTGTGAATAGCAAGGTGGCTGAAAAAAAGTCACTCTCAAAGCCCATTTCCCATCTGTCCTGATGATCCGTTTACTTGCTGAGTCTCTGGGATGAATTCAGATCTCCTGAGCACAACATGAAGAGTTCCCCAGCTTTCCTGGTCCAGAGGTAAGCAAAGTTTAAGCTACAGTACCAAACTAATGCCAGTTTGATTAAATGGCTGAGGACAGAAGCAGCGGGGGTGTTTTTGATCCCTGCAATAGTGCAACTATAGTTATCTGGTTTCCACTGCCCTTCTGTCAGCATACAGCTACACTCTCCTGACATCCTGACACCCAGCACCCTCTGCTAAAACCTATTAAGATCATAAATACTATACTTTAGCAACAAAACTATTTTATTTACAGTATGGTAATTACAGTTGGTGTGGACTATTGTTTTGGTTAAACATCAAATTGCATCTTGGGCAGAGACGCAGTCCCCGGTTTGTTTTCAGAAATGCAGACATTTGTAAATAACTTTTGTTTACGACCACTAAATTAAAGGTTATTTCTTTGAGAGTCTGTAAACACAAATCATAGCTTAGAGATGACAGTTCAAATCAGATGAGTTATTTTATTAACCTATTAACGTGAACAGTTCACTTTATGATCCCAACATGCTGCCTTATTTAACAGTGTTAACTAAAGACAGATACTGTATCATTTTGAAGAATTTCACTGGGCTTCCAATAGCTTACAAAAAAGCTCCTGGTTCTAATCCCCGAGGTGAAAGGTTTGTCATTGTGCCATTGAGCAAGGCACCATCAAGGCTCCTGTAAATCTGTTTAAGAGTCTCTTTTAAATGACTAAAATGTGATATGAAATGCAAATATCCGTCCAGTGGAAAAAGAAAAGTGTTTTTCTTGGGATACGTCCTCTTGCATATTAATTTGTATTAATGTGATGAATAATCATGCTCTTTCCGTAGAAGAGTCACTACACAGGGATGCAGACAGCCCCACTTTGAGCTGTCATAATTAACTGTCTTCTCTCAACAATGGACTTGTATATCTCCAGGAGGACGCTTATTAACACAGGACATTATGGTGAGATTGAAGTGCATTCCGGATTCTAAAAATAAACCTTTTGTGGACCACAGAAGCAACTGGAAAAAAACAATGTTTCACATTGTTGTGTGGTAGCATGGTGCAACCAACCTATAGACTTGTTCAATTTCTGATGGGCTAAGCACGCGGGTTAAGACAAGGCATGTGCCCCCTGGTCTAAATCTGTCTGGCATGGTTCTGCCTCCCCTTTCGTTACCCATGGGGCATGTACACTCACCTCATTAACGACAGAGTGACCCTTGGCTATGCATGTGGGGGATTCACTGCCCTTATACATAACTGGCACATTGTTATGATGTCAGGGGGACGCCCACCTCACGCTCACAGTCTTTTCTTCTCACATTCCATAATAATGTAAAGTTGTGAATAAAAATGTAGCTCTCTAGGGTTTGAAAAAAAGGGTCTTTATTATTATTATTTTTATATGTACATACAATATAAGATGCAGCTATTATTAATGTATTCACATTACCTATGCTATTTTGACTTTCTGTAAAATAGCTGTATACTCTTTCAGAAAACTGTAAGCTAATAGAAGCTATTCACACATTCTTTATTTTATGTTGAATTTGACATCAACTGCTTTAAGCCCTACATTTTAAGGGAATAGGTTTGTTCGCAGTGTTTGCATCAGGGTTGATTACACACCTATGTCGAATATGAGATGTGGGGTGATATCGACCTAGTTTTGTTTTCATTCAATACCACTGTCCTCGCTCTTTTGGAGCTCGAGATTTGGAGCTGTCCCCTTCCTCTACCATGCAGGGTTAGGTCGGGTCAGAGGTCATGTGGTTCAGGCAGGTTGGGACCAACGGGCCTGGTGAGAAACAACCTGGAACAAAAGACAAAGTGTTAAAGTTCTGTCAGTTCGCTTCAAACATTCACCTTCACCCCTCATGGCCTCGGTTCCCTCCGCAAGTACAAAAACTATCCCCTGTGGGGACGCTTCAATGGAGGCCTCTGAACGCAGAATCACCGAGGCCTCGGCTGGGGGAAAGTTTTGATCTCGTCAAGGGAAGTCACAGTGGGACCTCATTGGTGAGCTCTAATGCAGGGGGGGGATGGTGGAAAAGGGTGGAACGCACCTCTGTTTTCAAATGTCTAAAGGGACAAAGACTCTCAAAGGAATGATAACCTTCATAATCAGTTCCAGCGGGTCCACGGTGAACAAACATTTCAACTGACTCCATGCAGCTGTGGGAAGAGTTCTTACTGTGACATCAGAACACAGATGAGTTAGGGGTTGCAATACATACATATGCATGGTTGGATTCATTTGGCTAAATATTCTTAATACTCAGAGTCTAGAGGCTATTTACAGTTTCAAACATTTTCAATCAAGTAATACATATGCTAATCAAAACAATATGCCACTAAAATGGATGAAAGAGTATTATTTTCATAGAGCCTTATATACTGATGACAGAAGGCAGGCCTATGCATTGAGTTTTGCAGATAAGACTGCGAAACACTGGCACAGGCCTGCTACTCATGTCAAATCATTAAGAAAGGGACACGGGAGACCAGGGGTTTGGTCTTGAGACGAAGAAATAGAAGAGTTTGTTGTTTCGCCGCCTTTGACTAAGGTCATACCAAATTAACAGTCTTTCTATTGCATAAAAATAGCATACCATTAATTTTTTCCTCATAAATCTTAAAGGTTGACCTGATTTTTAATGTTAAACTATGTGAAGAAATTAAAGAGGAGAGGGTGGGGGTGGGGGGGGGTGGGGTGAAAAACATTCAGATATGCAGTCTGCCTGCCTGGACTAATTTTAGAAGCGTCGTCTGCACAGGTTTCCATGTGGGATCTGCATGTGGGATCTTACAGGCTTCTTCGATGCATGAACACTGAAATACTTTGGTTTTGTGCATGGAAACAATTAAGAAAAACCAAAGCACCAAAACAATTACCGGAACGTTTATCAATTGCAGTAATTAAAAGTTAAAATTAGGTTTTTTTTCATTGTGTTTACAAAGATTTTGCAGCAACGTTGTGGTCAGCCAATACTGCAATCCCGAGAATGATTATACATCATCAGGTGATGAAGCCATAGCTAACAGTAGGGGGGTAAATCGTTTAATTGCCACCCCATTTGTTAGCTAACAGGCTTAGCTCAGTATAAGCACTATGGTCAGTATTCAGTATTTAAATAGATACTAATTATTTCTAGTTGAAGGTCTTAAAATTTGTCAACTCTTGTGCAACACAATGATAAAGCATGACTGCTTTCAAAACCTAATCATTACAAGTACATTAGATGAGCATAACAGGCTAAGAGGTTGCAACTTTATTAACATGTGTACCCACCAGTAAAGAGGTCTGGCATCAGCCAGAGAAAGATTATGCCTTCAAATCAAGCCAGAACTGATGATCGAGTCCTCCTAAACAGAGTCAATTATAGCATTTTCATTAGGGCTCTTTTGTGCTGTGTATTTGTTGTTGTTAGCTTGATAACATGGAACGCTGACTTTGGATTGACAAGGATTTACAGTGGTGGATTGTATATAAACTACAAGCCCATCACATTCCAAAGAGCATGAATACCAATTAGAAAAAAAAAAAATCTGCAATAAAGAATTAGGGCATTTTTTTTAAGGGAGAAAAGCAAAATATGTGTAGTTTGCAGAAGAATGATGGGCACCATTCTCTTCATAATAATATGCTAATCAGCCTCTGAAATACTGATGAATTTCTGTATCACAAAGAATAAAAATGAAGACTTAAAAGCTACAATATTATTATGATAAGTGTTTTTATTTTTCAGTACAATGTATTTTCGAAAGAAATAAAATGAAGGAATTGCATAAGCAATGACAATTGCTTTTCTAATACTGTTGACAGTCCATAATATATGGTAGCAAGTGCATATGACTCTATAGATGACTGAGGTCAATATATCTGGATGGACCTCATAAGAAAATGATGTTGCATTGGCTAATTCATTGGATTCTGGGATTATGCAGAGCAAGACATAAGGTATCTCAAATGAAAGTCCACAATGTACCAAAATCAGTCCCAGCAATGCTCCCTTCATACTTTTGGCAATGACAATAAGTAACACAACTGTCCCAAAAGAAACATAATCCACAAAGATATGAAAAAACTGCCATTTCTATCCCTGCTGTCTACTATTAAACACAAAGCCCCAATCAGACCTATATGATCCTTGATAGCGGATGAAATTATCATTCATTGCTCTTCAGCGATCAAATAATTTTTCGCTCCTGCTCCACTGACCAACAGGCATGCCGTGGCAATTATAGAATAAAAGACAGGGTTACAAAAAGAAAACTATACTGTTTGATAGATGTGATTAATAAAATGCACATCTCGTCACTTCTAATGTAGAAGGCAAACCTATGAGTCTTTGAAGATTCTCAATCTCCCTAACTTAACCCAGCCCCTACTCATCTGTGGCTCTGCAAGGACTTTATTGTGGTGACCCCACGAGCCATTCAAACTGCCACACATCTTCAGTATGAGGATTATTTGCATTTCCTGGTCTGTTGGAGCTTCAATCAGAAAGCCTAGGACCCACATAAAAAATAGAAACCACGCCCAAGTAATGTAGTCTGTAGACTCAAACCAGATGAAACATCTCTATTTTTACCTTTTCTTGCCAAGAATTGTCGCAGAGACATCCTGTACAGACTTAAAAACCCAAGTGAAGTTTTCTGCAAGGAACAAATACGTTTGGTGTGGTGAAACATCTTTCCATTCCTATGTGTTTTTTTTTACCCCATTCTTTGTAGTTTGATATTCACCTTTGATCTGGTTAAAAATTATCTTAAAGTAGCAGATTAACTTAAGTGCCTGGTTCTCATCTTATCATGCACAAGAACATTCTGAAGACCAGTATTTAGGATATGGAAATACAGGTAACAGAAGAAAAGTTTTATCGTGCGCCCTCATCTGAGATTTTTAAGATTTCAGAATGTTTTGGATGACAGGTGTGAAATAACTTAATTAGATACTGTTTATTTTTAGCTATCTTTCCGGCTGCAAGTTTCATACTCATTTGTGGTTAATCAAGGAGTGTCCCCCTCTAGCAAAAATGATACACCTGTGACCATTCAAAAGAGACTTGTACAAGCTATGTCAAATCAATAAACACCGTACTCTGAATAAAAACATTTTAAAAATAGATAGATAAAAATAGAGATACCCATGCACCCATGGTTGTTATCAGGAATAGATTCGGAAGTGGTTTGTTTTGCACAATGTACAGCAATGTCTGTATCGGTGTACCTTGGTCTAAGGGAGGCTCATTTACAATTCCAGATATTTAGATAAGGCTTGCTTATGGGGAAATAAAAAAAATAGAAATAAAAAAAATTATCTGTTTCCTAACTGCTCTCAGATACATACACATTTGAACCGGATATTGAGATTAATTTATTGTATTTAATTCTAACCTTTTCTATAAGTCAAGAGCTCTACTGGGTTATTTCTAATTTAAAACTGGAGCTGTACCAGCCATGAACACCCTCAATCCTTATTAAAGAGATTTCAGGGCATTCCATAGCCAGAAGGCATGGTTTAAATATATATATAATTTAGTGTCATTTCCAAAGGAAATCTGGGTTTTACAGAGAACAGTTACTGTAATTCTGTTGCTGCTACTAAGGGCTTTAGAAAAACCAAGACATCACTTACAACTGGATCTGTTTGTCAAGGAAATACATTTGAATTAGATACTTTTGGAGGTTGCATAGAAATGACAAAACTATCCACAATTCTTAAATTGAATCCTACTAATATTGCTTTTGACAACTGGTAGAAAACATTGTGGATATTTTTTTTTTAAGGAACGTACGGTTTTGCCGTGTGTGTGTATGACTTTGTTTATTTGAGGCCAAAGGGTGTGACATTAGCCTGGGAATGCAAACCAGCTGGAAAAGCCAGCCAACCTACAATGCTTCCTTAGCTACCCAGAAAACATGTGGTTACTGCAAATAAAAAATAAGAATCACATCAAAACACATAACAAATCAAACTAAACCAAAGACAAACAAAACAACTAATTTGCACACAAAAGAAAACTGAATTAAGTATGGCCTTCCTTGGGTAAGGACTGTTGTAAACAAGGTGCTGGGCTGAGATGATACAGCTGGATATTCACTCCATAAGCAATGGTAATCATCACTCACTGTTTCTCAGTAGCCAGACAGAATCCCACCTCCCAACTACCAAACAGTCTTGGGATTCCAAATCTGACCAAACAAGGACGGTACATAAATTAATTTGGTAGGCCAAATTAAGTTGACTTAGCATGTTATTTTCTCGTTGTTTTTTTTACCTCGTACATGAACACAGAATGTTCGATTGACACAGAAAGTATTGGCTGCAATGAAAATGACTTTGGCTCCTATTCTGTTTCTGATCTCTAGTTATTCTAGTTACACCTGCAACAATCGATTTGTTGGTTTGATTCTGATGGCTGGTCAGTATAAATAAATCTGAAAATATATTTAGCCACCCATACGACCGTAAAATACTTCTGATGTCGCCATTGGCAACTTGAACTTGTTGTGATCATCAATAATAGACAGAGCACCAGTGTTCCATCTCAGTTAACTATGTCTCTAAAGTTGGAATGGAAGCAAGAATTATGTCCCACAAAACAATTGTTACGTTCCTGAAGTATGACAAAAATAAGAGTTGAACTCACTATGTTGAAAGTGTTCTTAAAGTCTGAATATCCACAAACACTGAAAATCATTTAAAGCTGAAATATTTTCATTTTCTAACAAAAATGGAGTGAAAAAGATTATCATATGCAAAGTGTTCTAAGTCTTCATATTCATGTTATAGAATTGAAACGACTCCATCTACTCTTCAATTCCCTGGGGAAAGTTCTAAGCAACTTTTTTTTTTGTCATGTCAAAAAAAAAAAACTTTAATTCAACTTGGCACGTATTTCCCAGAATACTGTGATGCTCAGGGGAAAACATAACTGTGGTCTCACTTGTTAGTGGAGGTTTTGAGCTGAAAAGGCTCAGACAATGGCTGAGGGAAAGGCCCGCTGTACGACTCGCGAGGTATTGACACAGGAGATATTATAGAACAAAGTGGATCCGTGAGAAAGGAGAGAGGACGGGAGATTGAGTGAGAGAGAAAAAGAAAAGATTATCTTAATTATCATTCAGAAGCCGCTCAGAGCAGCACCTGTGCATGAATAATATCATTTATAGGCACATTGAGATGTGCATAATTCCCCTTAAATCATACACATTAGCAGTATAACAAGGGATGAACAAGTCTGTTGCTCTCGCAGGCTCAACTCGGTGCGATGGTAGTTATTGTCAGAACCCTCACCTCCTCAATGAGAATGCAGTTCTTTATTCAGAGGATCAGGCTTTCTCTTCATTCCGACATTTGACTACTAGATGTAGTCCAGTGGAGAGATCATATTAGGCTGCCCCGATGTGATGCCTTGTTTTGGAATTTCTGTTTTTCATTGCATTAAATCATTGGGTGTAAGCGATTAATTTAAAGAGGTTATAGTGCTTTTGACACACACTGGATCACTGGATCATTGGATCGTTGGCAGGATGCGTGGTGGTTAGAGCACCGGTACAGTAATCCAGTGGTTGTTCATTTCAGTACCCAGGCTGGTAATTAAGGTGCGCCCTTGAGCAAGGCACTTTACCCTAATTGCTCCTGTTGGTCACACTGGATTAGAGTGTGCCTGCTAACTGATTCAAATGTTGCCGGTCTGATTCTTCAAGGTGAAAAATGTGCCATTGTGCCCTGGAGCATGGTACATAACCTCTCTGGTTAAGAGTGTCTGCTTAATTAATAAAATGTGATGAAAACGCTTAAGCAGTATAAGTGAATGACTCACATGTTACCATGTCGCAAATAATCTCTTTAAATCATGTCACACTCTCATCATTCAATAAAGCATCGTATTTTGGAATTACCATAACCTAACCATATTGCTTAGGCGTGCAAAATGTGGGTGAACAAGGAAGATAATAAACATACTACACAAGAACATTATTAAATCGCTGCACAAGAACGTCAGTATAACCTTTCCTACAAATTGATTTGTGGGTCCGTCTTCACTATAATGTACGCCGATCTCTGCACGACGATTAGATTTGTTGCAAGCATATACAGTAAGGCTTAGGACACCCCACCCCAGACGCACAAATGAGATAAATTGGGCAGGGAACGGGCCCTGTCTGGAGGAATAAAGGGCTACATGCAGTAGAGCAATGAATAAAAGGACAGTGGATCAGCAAGCAGAGATGTTGAGAATTCAGCCACTGCGGTCTTCTTAGCGTGGACCATGAGAAGAGAGCTACAACCCGCGCGTGCTGTCAAAAGTTCAATGCAATAAGGGAAGCCTTTGTGTGGTGCTAAAATCAAACACGCCTTCACTTGAGTGGAATACTTCAGAACAATGCCAGCAGAGATAGGTCATTTTGCCCCCATACAGCGGTCTTCCCGAACTTCAACTAGAATTGGCCAAAACGTGTTTGTGTAATTCAGGCTTTTGTGTACATTTTGGGGATCTGAAATGGCTAGAAAACCTGAAAAATCAGTTCACAAGTTTTTGTTTTTACTGGCTTAAGGGTTAAGTTTAGGGTTAATTCTACAAGTGGTTATATTGTAAGCTTGCTAACATTTCCATCTGATAACAAAGCACCTCACATTCTCATTGTTGTCTGAATCATCGACTCCATTAAGCCACTCACACGTTATGTATCTTTAGAACAGCATTTTGTTTGGTACTGTGGGCATAAACTTTATTTTTAGAGGACTCGGGACAGTTTATGTGGAGATCTGTGTGTTTTGAGACAAGGCCATTGTGGTTCTTATTATGCTGCTCACTCAATCAAACAGTCTATGCCAGAATCTCCACGCACCGGAGGAAATGCACTCTCCAGAGTATCTACCTTGATTGAGCTCACAGACACCCAGAACACAATAGTGTCGCTAGCTCGCAACGAGAAAAAGGGAAGACAAAAAGACTGTTTACCCCCCCACCCCCCCCCCCCACCCTAATCCGAGAGGCGGACTTGAACCCTGGTCCCCCAGTGACTTTAAGCAGCTTTAAACAGCTTTATTGTCATAGAACAGTACAAGTACAGTACAACGAAATACAGTTAGCAGCTAAGCAGAAGTGCAAATTGAAGAGGGGCAGGACATTTACAAGTATTAAGTAAAGTGTACACTCACCTAAAGGAGTATCAGGAACACCTGTTCAATTTCTCATTAATGCAATTATCTAATCAACCAATCACTTGGCAGTTGCTTCAATGCATTTAGGGCTGTGGTCCTGGTCAAGACAATCTCCTGAACTCCAATCTCATAGAAGAGCAACTTTGACTGAAATAACCACTCGTTACACCCAAGGTATGCAGCAAAGCATTTGTGAAGCCACAACATGCACAACCTTGAGGCGGATGGGCTACAACAGCAGAAGACCCCACCGGGTACCACTCATCTCCACAACAAATAGGAAAAAGAGGCTACAATTTGCACGAGCTCACCAAAATTGGACAGTTGAACACTGGAAGAATGTTGCCTGGTCTGATGAGTCTCGATTTATGTTGAGACATTCAGATGGTAGAGTCAGAATTTGGCGTAAACAGAATGAGAACATGGATCCATCATGCCTTGTTACCACTGTGCAGGCTGGTGGTGTAATGGTGTGGGGGATGTTTTCTTGGCACACTTTAGGCCCCTTAGTGCCAATTGGGCATCTTTTAATTCCATGGCCTACCTGAGCATTGTTTCTGACCATGTCCATCCATTTATGACCACCATGTACCCATCCTCTGATGGCTACTTCCAGCAGGATAATGCACCATGTCACAAAGCTCGAATAATTTCAAATTGGTTTCTTGAACATGACAATGAGTTTACTGTACTGAAATGGCCCCCATAGTCACCAGATCTCAACCCAATAGAGCATCTTTGGGATGTGGTGGAACGGGAGCTTCGTGCCCTGGATGTGCATCCCACAAATCTCCATCAACTGCAAGATGCGATCCTATCAATATGGGCCAACATTTCTAAAGAATGCTTTCAGCACCTTGTTGAATCAATGCCACGTAGAATTAAGGCAGTTCTGAAGGCGAAAGGGGGTCAAACACAGTATTAGTATGGTGTTCCTAATAATCCTTTAGGTGAATGTATGTTACAAGTGGAATGTACATATGTGCAATGAATCCAAATACAGTGTAAATGGCAATTCTAAATGAGCAATGAAGGCAAATAGGGGAGGGCAGAAAACGTACAAGTAGTAAGTATATGTATGTACAAGTGAGATAGGAATAGTTGTGCGATGAGGCAAATGCAAGTACAAATGGCATTTCTGACTGTGCTGTTAATGCTGTGCCATTCAGTAGCCCCCCTCATTTACAGTTATGTCGGGTCAATCAAATCCATTTACCTGTGACTATTGTCAACACAGCCACTTGTGGCTTTTCACTTAAATATTCCAGCATAGCTTTGACTGGCTATAGCTCAACAGTAACTGAATGTGTTGTTTTATATATCCAGGCAAGATTCCCCAAGCAGTATTGCAAAAGAGCTTACTAATTTTTAAACTTGCTACAGAAATACACATTTTTGTCAAACATTCTATGAAAGTTTGAAAATCAGGAATGACTATATATTTGTGGTTTTATTTGAGGTGGTGTATATAGTTAAAGTTTCAAAAAAAAACTGTCAGCTCCATTTAAGTATGAACTAAGGTCATTGTTAATGACCTTGTAATTACAATGTAACAACCTATTCTAACAATAGGTCTCATGCGCTCCTTTGCCCCTTTCTGAAACTTTCTTGGTAAGTAGGACATCCATGCAGGTATCCCATATACATTTCAACAACATTGCTGGTCATAGTGCTTACAAACGTCAAATAGGCATCAAAATGCTAAAAGATTGATTAGCAACAGATAAGCAACCACTTTAAAAGCAACCTTCTACAGGGAGAAAACATAATACTTGTTTTTACCTTAATCTTTCTCCCAAAAAGCATAGCTAACTAGCTACGTTAACACCAAATTGTTTAATTTTCATACCCAGAAGACTTGCACCAAGCTATTAGTCAACAAAACAGTGCACTAAGTTCACCAAATTTCTCACAGGGTCTCACTTGAAATGTATATTCTTGTGTTAATGCCGTGTTAATTACTAAGGCTTTCCTCAAAATGCGCATGCAGTAATCTCATACGACGGACAAACATGTTTCACTCAACCAACCAAGCCTAGATTATTATATGGGCAACCCTCTCAACCCTCTTTAGCAAAGGTATCTGCCACAGGTGAGAGAGATGAACAAAGGACTCACTGGCGATGCAACGGAAGAAGGTAGGTAGCGCTCCAAGCTAGGCTCAATGCAGTAAAAGCCACCAGGTGCTCTAACTCTCCGAGAGTGATGTGAGGGACACTAAAAAGAGTGAACGCTCGACAAAGCCGCTGTTCCAGATGGCGTACCCAGCCGTATCCTTAGAGTGTGTGCCAGACGGCTGGCAGGCGTCTTAAAAGATGTCGTCAACCTGTCCTTGTCAGAGCCTGCAGTTCCCACTTGCTTGAAGAAGACTACCGTTGTCCCTGTGCCCAAGATCACCAAGGAAATGCGTCTCAATGACAATCACCCCACTGCGCTCAACCCTTTTAATCATGAAGTGCTTCAAAAAGCATGTCATGGCCCACATCAAAGGCAGTCTGCCTGGATCACTGGACCTAATGCATTTTGCCTACCACCAGAACAGACACACAGAGGACACATACAAATCTTAAGTTGTACGACAAAACGATTTCCTGTGCAGAACAAAAGGCATTTGATATTGTGAGATGGCTAGAGCAAATGTTGTGAAGAAATTTAAAAAAAAAACATGGTCAAGTTGAAAGTAGTACATCTGATGAACACTAGTTAAATGTCACTTTCTGTCACCTAATGGAACTAGTCACATTTATATCAAAGGAAGTGATTACCATTGGTTATTCGAACCTGGACTGGGAATCACAGGAAGCAAATAGTACTAAGCAGTTCTGTGATGACCAAACCAACTCGGGACAAATTTAAAGGGGGCTATAACGTCTACATCAATTGATTATAGCAAATAATCATCCCACTTATATGAGGACAAGAGTCAAGAACACATCCAATCCCTGGTTTAATTCTGACATCTCTGTTGTTATTCATATAAGAAATGTGGTGGGGGAAAATGCTAGAAAAACTATTTCCAGCTTAGACTGGCAGGCGTTTAAGGCATTGAGAAACCTGAGTATAAAACATATAAAACATTGCGATTGCTAATGCTCTGTTGGTTAACTTGTCAGAGGTGTTCGATGTAGTAGATTACTCAGTCATACAGGAAAAGTCATGTTCATTGGGCCTGATCAAGGACACTTGCCTCTGGTTTCGAAATGTTTTAGGGACAGAACACAGATCATTGTAGCTGATGGAATTACATCTTCATGTCTTGTAGTCCAGAAAGGAGTTCCACAGGGTTCAATTTTGGGTCTGTTCTTTTATGCTGTTCTCTCCGACTACCCACATAAGACATTAAATAAACCTCAATTAGAGCTAAATAATGTTCAAATCTTAACTATACCTAAACAATCTCATAACATCACCCATTACTCACAGCACTAGCTTCTACAATGGAAAGGCTAAATCAGCTAGTGCTGATTTTGAGGTTGACAACTAACAGAGCATTCCATGGACTTGCTTTCTACTTATCTCTCTGAACTGGTCCTGCCGGACACACCTATACATCATCAGACGAAGGCGTCCTTACTGTAAGTGGAGATCCATTGTTCAGTACTGTGAAATTATTTGCCATTCCATGTGAAAGACACAGGCTCAGTTTCAAACTTTAAGGATTTCCCGAGGACTCATTTCTTCAGTAGGGTCTATGGATTCTACGTTCTGTGGATAGGACTGACCCCATTTCAGAGGGTACCTTTTTACACTGTAGCAGTTAATGTGCCAGCAAACTGGGTATCCCGAAGAGGTGTCTTAATTTGATCTGAGGAATGCTCCATCTAAATGAATCTTAGGAGGACCTGAGTCCTTGGGACACATTTTAGGGATCCCTGGCCTGGGGACTCTCTCTAGAGTCCCCCTATCAATCAATCAATCAAATGTATTTATAAAGCCCTTTTTACAACAGCAGTTGTCACAAAGTGCTTTACAGAGACACCCGGCCTTAAACCCCAAGGAGCAAACAACAGTAGTGTTGGATTTCAGTGGCTAGGAAAAACTCTCTAAGAAGGCCGAATTTTAGGAAGAAACCTAGAGAGGACCCAGGCTCAGAGGGGTGACCAGTCCTCTTCTGGCTGTGCCGGGAGAGACATTAAGAGTCCAATTACAATAATAAATAAATTTATCTGGGCCAAATCCAGAGTCTATTTGATTCTAGACTAGGTCAAAAGTATGACCAGGTGGACAAGGACAGGGACAGCAACGGGCCCCCCAAACCAGGTACTCCGCAGGTCTGGACCAGGACCTCATCTCCTAAAATTTTAAACTGGAGGAGACTGAGAAAAGTTAGAAAGTGCATTCCTCATATCCCCCAGCACAATAAAATAGCAGCTTAACACCTTGGAACTGAGACGGGGGGGTCCGGCGAGACTGTGGCCCTACCCGGGGGAGGCCCCGGACAGGGCCCAACAGGAAGGAAATCAATCCACCCACATTGCCAAGCATCAACCAAAGGGACACCCACCAACCGCAACACCCCTGAAAGAGGGCCGAGTATTGCCAGCAGCGTACAGCCCAATTGCACAAGTGCGCAACAGAGAGACAACAACAAGCCAGTGACTCTTCCCCCGAAAGGCATTGGAGTACCTTAAAGACACTGAACACAGCCCACCTGGTCATCTCTGTCCTTATTCACATGGTACCTTAAAGACACTGAACACAGCCCACCTGGTCATCTCTGTCCTTGTCCACCTGGTTGCTTCACTGGACACGAAAGTGAAGAAAGTTGGAGGAGAGGGTTTTTACAAAAGGTGCAGTAGGTCAGAATCGAACCCACAGTGCAACTGCTGCACTGAAAATAGAACATGTGCATTAATTTTATGATTCTGTGTTGTTACATTATTGGTAACACAGTCATACCTGTGGAAGTACTATGTTGTTACAGTACTGTGCTGGTTAAATGGTAATTAGGGCAATTGAATATAAAGTGTTATCGAATATTCAAATATTCTGACTTTCTGGTGTATAGATGCCTCCATCTTTCAATTTAAATTTTTGAAATCAGTTTTATTTTACTCCCCACAGTTTGATTTAAAAAAAATATTGCATCACAATATATTATTCATGTCAAATAGCTTTTCATCTTCTAAGATACAAACTTATCTGATCCTTTTAACAACTATTTATTTCATACCGAAACAGAGCTCTCCCTAGAAGCATACGACTATCTCCTGAGGACATATCTCTTAAAGAAAAGCATCATATCTTTGCATACCTATGATTTGCATATTAAAGGAATGGTAGATGAATGTTGGAAGAATTGGGCATAGCAATCTAATCATTGCCTATCTCTGACTGGAATTCTAAATTCTTATGGGTCTCCCTTCTGAGACATAACAGAAAGAAAATGCTCTTAAATTAAGAGGATCTTTTCAAGTTCATTATTCTCAAGACTATTCAAGTGCTCAGCTCACTTTTACTTGGAGCGATCAGCCTCAGTTGGTTGCATGTGGCTCAGATTCTATTTTTGACATCTCAATTGCCGAAATTAATGGATTGCCTGTCTTGAAGAAACCCTGTTGAATATAGTAAGATAAAGCATTTTGGATATATTTTGATAAACCTTTGGGATGTAGACCAAGCTTGATGAACATGTTTGAGAAATCTACAGCATTTTCAAGGAAACTTTTATCGCCATGAAGGTAACACCTGTGGTAAAATGGAAAGAAGCAAGTGTGTCTACCAGTACTATAATACGACCAGATTAACCGCATCTCAACGTCCTCTGTTAATCATTGTAAGGTCATCACAACAGAAACTGCCTTTGCAATTACAATCTATGCGGACGAAAAGTCCATAGCGTTGGCACGGACCTAAACGCATCACCCTGATCAAGCTGGCACACCATTGATTCATGTGCCCCATGGGTATGGATGCCACACACAATACATAGGCAGGACAGGAATCGTGGATGCCTCCTCGCCAAAAGTGACTGACCATGGCTCTAATGGGTCACTACAGACATGGGTGTCACTGGCTTTACTGCCACTCCGTGTACAGTCACCTTGACCCATCCCGAGTCTGACCCAGTTCTCCAGTCAATCCACCCATCCGCACAGGCTAGCGTAGCTTTCCACAACGTCATCCCCAATTGGGCCTGACACTTGCAGAGGTCACCGGTGATGCAATCCCACCACAGGGCTAATTAGAATAAAGCCTTCATAGGAGATCAGATGAAGTGTTTCCCCCCATTATTAAAGTGGTATCAGGGGAGACAGCAGATTGAAGCTCCTCTCATCACTTAAATGAACTCTACAGACACTTTGTAGAAGACACTCTACAAACTTCCCTTCTGTCCATTCATTGACCAACTTCAGTTTGGGAGACGTCTTCTTGCACAGACAGTAGCCCGAAGAGACATTGTGTACATGATTAAATTCAACGGTCACAATAATTCATCTAATTAAGCAACATTGCTAATTGGGAATCTATTTACACAGATACCATGTTGGTATCTTGTCCAAACAATGTGGATACGAGGGAACATCTAAAAAGCAACAACACCTCTCCTTAGGTGAAGTCCCTCCAGCGTAAGTCAGCGTGTTTCATTTGGATCTCCACCATGGCGGTGACACAGGCCTTTAGTGTGCCCTTCACTGTGTAAATGTGTCCATTTGAAGTCGCCGGCGCAGGCAGAGGGCTGCGGAGCATCGCTCCTCCTCATGCGGATCCCATTACAAGTGCTTCCTGGAAGGTTGTCTCTCATATTACACACGGGGCAGAGGTGGAGAGTTTACAGAAAAGGCACGGCTTTGTTACACACGGAACAATCGCAGCCACAGCAGTGCAACCTGGTCACTGCAGATAGCCAGCGGCTTCTAAGATAGATCACTCCACCTACATGCCCCTGGTGTCCCCGCTGTACAGCAGAGAGCAGCGAAGCAGAAACTCTCTTCCCAACTTTCTTCCTGTTCTACTTGACTCCGGCGTTAACAGAAGCGGAATAATTTATTTTTTCAGCTGGTGTTTTAGAACGGTTCAGGGTTAAATCAAATCTCTGGCGTGAGAGGTCTCTGGGATTCACAAACTCTGGTTTTAATGAAGTAAAAACAACACCCACACAGCTTTTCCTGACCAAATTTGGAGATGATTACAAGTGAGAAAAACCAAGGGGGGTCTGGCTTTCTGTCAAATCAATTCTTCTTCTTCCTCTTCTTCATCCTTTTCTTCTTCTCCTCCTCCACATTTATTTCTACGTTAACGTAATGGTGTATGCTCAAATCAACAAGGAAGTCTCATTTACTGTACAACATTGGAGATACGTAAAATATACTGCATGTACAGCCTCAACATCAGAACCTGTTTGAAAGAATTGGTCAAGCAGTACCTAGATACACAATTTATATTTGCTAGAGCTTTTGCGTCTACCCAGAACAAACCTTATATTAATATTTTAATATCATTCTCATGGGTTTCTTACATATCCTGACAAACAAATTATAGAATGAATTCCTTAACATAGATACAGTTCAGCCACATTAAATGACATGCAAATTGAGTATGCATAATATTATGCCCAGTGAATAAGCTAGTAATACAGCCTGAAAACCTGCTTTTTAGAGTGAAAATGTTAACACTTTAACAATACAATTTTTGTTATGTTACGTAATACGTAACAACCTATGATTGAATAATACTTTTTACTACAGTAATTGATCTCCTAAAGGGGAGGCAACTTTAAATGTTATACAGATTAATGTTGCAAACCAGAAGAATGACGGATAACACTTTTGTTTTGCCATTTTAGCAGCATAAGTCAAGAATCATTACACTTCAAAAGTGCAGGCCTTACACTAAAGCTAATCATTAAATAATTCTCTGAAAAGAAATATACCTAATTATAGGGAGCCAAATTCATATTATGGATGTTTCTTACTTATAGGGCTGAGTGCTAGGAAATACACATTATCCACTGGGGATTATTACCCGACTAGAGTCACCAGCCCTGCCACATTTTGTATTACCAGCCAGGTTTGTTTCACTGACATCCGTGGATGATGGCTGAAATGAATTCCTTTGAGAACAGGAATCACATGCTTTCATGAAGAGGACACTGTCCCAATCTAGAAAATGAAAGTAAGACACAGACACTGCCTTTGCAAGACGGGCGTTTTAGTTAATAAAGTGGCTTTTCGGGCTGTCTCCGTCACAAAGTACATCAATCTCTTCTGTTAAAACATTACATGATGGCTAATGTTACTTCATAATTGGCCACTGTTGTATGTCGACTCCATCACTTCATCATGGTCTCCTCAAATTGAAGAATGTGCTCAAAAGACATTTTATTGAAGACACTGACAAACTAGTTGTATCAGATAACCACTTCAAGTTACAAAATAGATGATATTAGGCCTGAGTGTCAATACTAGCATGCACACCAAATACATGAATTAAATGATACTCACGAAAACTGCCTTATCTCAAAACTATTTGTCATATTCCTTCCTTCTCCTCAAGATATTAAGCTATTTAATTACAGTTAAGAGCATTAAGGAGTGATTTTAAGTATAATTTGCAGTTCATGAACTGTTTTTAAAAATTACACTTAATATAATTAACTGCTGTCATTAGGCCTAATCCCGGAGGGAAAGGAGTGAATGCTTGCTTTAAGAAATTACATATACCTAAAACGGCATTCATTTCAATCCAACAAAAAGGTCTGCGCCGCAAAAGGTTTGGCTCTCTCAATGGCATAATTATCTATTTTCACTGTGTGTAGTGTAAAAACAGTGCTAAGTCTATTAACTCAGACGCTTATTCACCGTGCATAATCATATACCTACCATGTACTAACCTCATAAATTAATTGGCAATGGCCTCTTCAGAGCCAGCGCTAAACGTTGTGTGGGGGTTATAGGCCATACGAACATCTGAGCGTCAATCATTCCAGCTATTAACAATATCCTGTTTACTATAATTCAAGCTGTGTTTAAATGATACCTTGACATCAGAAAGGAGGACAAGAAGACAATGTGTCTTGGGAGAGTTAAATAACTACACGAAACCAATACTTTGAATTACATCTTCCTTTTGGGTCTGGTGGTGAAGTATCTAATTAAAATAGAGATATTTTCCTGTCAAAAACAGTGGGGACCATGTTTAATTAAGTCAAGAGGACAGTAACATATTAGTGATATGAAAGTCTAAGCAGTCATCCACCATTTGCGTGATGTCTTTCATAAAAAATGCATGTGCCCATCTTGAAAGGATCCCTATAATTCGTGAAGGGCCTTCGCGTGCCTGTGAAAATATCCCTTGTAAAGTTTCGTATTGAAACCACGGAAGATAATAGCGGCTTTTCGCAAAAACACAAACAGTACAGTCTTATCACCCAGATGAATAAGAGCTGAGGTGATTAACGTACCCACTGATAAGGTTAAGGAGGTGTCACTTTGTCTCGGCCCGACCGTTTTAATCACCTCGGAATCATCCTATCCTCCTGTCCTATGGCGTCTTAGACGACCGTTGACGTCGGCCATAACTGACCAGTAATTTGAATAGATGTGATTACACCTACACCGGCATGCTGGGCCGTAGCGCGAATTAAGCTCCCCTAGAAATGTGTACTGAGTGATGTTCCCTGTACCCAGCTGAGGCCCTGCAGTCACAGCCATGATCCAGCATTCTAATCACCCGTCAGCCAAAGCCGCTGTTGCTTCGCATTAGAATCTGTGTTTGTGCATATCAAAGATTCCACAAACGCGTTGGCAAAACACATAATCACTTTTGCCTTCCGAGAGAGGGTGAGAGAGAGGGAGAGAGGGAGAGAAATGAAGGGGTGGGGGTTATTCAGGGGTGAAAGGGTGGATAAACTGTCCACGCTGATTGCAAGAAAATAAAGACATACAAAGACACGGGGAAGAGAAACTCTCCGTTGAAGTCTCCGTTTGTCTTGCGACAACGCTGCGCCTGGCTTCATAGGCCGAGGGAGGGGATGGAGCTAGCCATCATAACATTGCTTAAATAGTCTATGTACTCTTCTTTTCCCGCCATGCCTCCTATCCAGTCCAAGCCAAACTCGGTTCGGTTGTGAGGTAGCGTGTTAAATGCATGATAATAAAAGTCCATGCTGGAGTCTTTGCCCCCCGCTCCACACACACACACACACAGATTTTGGGAACCTTGTTGTCTTTGTGACCTCCTCAGCTCGCCAGCCTCCTCCACGCTCCGCACCTGTTGCATTAGAAGGGAGGCCAGATGAGGACCTCTGAGAACCGCTCAGCCGAAAGTAACGGCACTCATTCATTCTGATTCCTTGGAAATCAATGCGTGAGATCATGTTGAAATATATTACCTCTTTATATGGTAAAGACTGGTGATTGTGATTGGTAAATATTAAAACATTCACCGTCGAATGAATGTGTGTGTGGTTGTCTTTCCAACAGCTCTTTTCACTACAATCTGGTATTTTTACACCACAATCAGTGTTTTTCGGATATTCACCGCAGATGGTGAGGCCATTCATGAAAGTACTGAACTCCTCAGTTTTCCACCATTCTCAGCAAGGCAACAGAGCAGAAACTTGACGAGAGACGCTGCCCTCCAATAAGGATATGGATCCGTTTGGGGGATTTTCTTTTATTGTCATCATCATTTTTAGTCAGTTTTTTTGTCCCACCACTGGCACAGTACCCCACCACCTGCTGTCGGCTTCTTTCTGCTTGGGCCAGACTGAACAGCTAACAGCTGGCTGCTCTTCTGACACTCTGATTGGCTAATCCCTACTGGTCACTTGCGCTTCTCCTGCCTGCTTGTCATTGAACTTTCTCTCTCCCAGTGCCAGGTCTGGGCCTCCTTCACAGGGGCCGTCCTTCATTCGCCCTGAGAATGATTCGGGCAGCATATGGGAATATGTAAATAATTTAATGAGGTCAAAAGTGTGAGCTCTCTTTTCTACCTCTTTCACCCTGGATACAAATTTTCCTGGATCTTATATTCTTGTATCTGCCGATTTTTTATTACATTTTTCAAACTGTTTTGGAAAGGCTTTGAAAAAAGTTTGGGTAATAAGTAGACATATCTTATCCTACATTCAGGTTCCATTGTGCTGTGTGTACATTTTGTTTGGTACAATGGTAAAACCTATATTCACTTTTATTTTCGTCTTTTTGTTATAGAGCTTGTAACCGCAACAGCAAGCCAATGACAACCTTAAATCATGTTACTCGTAACGCTTGAAAATATGAATGGAAGTAATGGTGCACACTGAAGGCCAAATACTCCGTTAAAATGTGAGTTTAAACATAAAACCTGTAATGAATCATCAGAATTCATGTTCCAACCACATGTCAGATCAGACCAAACAAATGGTAAAAAGACAATAGTTACAGATTAACTTTACTCTGACACATTAGTCTTGCTCAACTATGTGATTTCAAATGTTTTAAAAGGAAACTGGTACATACTTTTATTTGATTACTGTGGTGTCAAGTACAAGTACACCTTAAATCCAATCACAATCTCACTTATTGAGATGCAGAAAGGTATCAGCATGTTTCATAGAACAGTCCACCTGGAGTGTTCTGTCCCTGAAGGCATCTCATGCTTACCTCTGGTCTCTGTTGACGTTCTGCATTCCTTACCGCGTCTCCCAACAGTTTACAGGACATATTCAAATTCAATGGCTAATCATTTTAAGTCCTCCCCTTTTATCTATGAGAGAGCACCAAATGATCAGATGGCATCAGGATCAATATGAAAACTGGAATATGCAAAGCATGTTCTGTGTTTGGCATTGCTCAACCTTTTCCCTTTCATCTGAGCCTTTTGATGTTACTTTGGATCTGCATATGCAGTGTGAGCGATTAATAGCTATAAGCATCTTCAGACGAAAGTACTTTTCAGCCAGCGTCCACCTTTCATTTTAATGACTTCACTTTTTGAATTAAATAATGAATTAATGTGTGAAACAGAAAACTAAAAACAATTTGGGAAAAATCTGGTGCTGTGACTTTCAGACAAGTCCTTTTCTGAGTTATAGGCATAGTTGGGCACTTCTCTGGCACTGACACGAAAGCATAAAAAATAAATTAGAACAAGACGTTTGTGTTCTGTAATTTGGCTACTTTTATTCGAGCATGTTCATTTCCAAGAGAAATTACAAATTAAAAATTCAATAATACTTTTACAAAGACATTTCAGGAAAGATTTTCTTCAGTCATGGTATCATACATTGTATCTTAACAGTCCCTCTTCATTTTTTTTTAGCAAAAAAAAAAACAAGATGAAGAAAGTGGAATTCTTTTCAGTCGAAAATACAGTGTTTTCACAATATTGTATAAAAGTTCCCAAATTTGGAATTTCCAGTAATTGGAAAGTAAAGGAAATAAAACAAAATAATAAAGTTGAAAATTCGCATTTCACAATTAATGTTTCAAAACACAATAAATGCTCTCTTTACGTAAAATTTGCCCCAATGATCAACGCCAAGTTCCTTTTTACTAAAATATATCTATATATTGAAGAACTATAATACTGTACACTACAGTATGAAATAAATAAAATTAGGAAATATAAAATGGGCCACATAAATAAAATGTTATTTAACCTACAATTAAAATGAATGCAATTTTGCTGTTTAAAAAAAGGGTTTGGTGTAACACTGACAAAAGTTAATGAAAAAAAAAAAATACAACCCTGAAAATTGCACAGACATATTAAAACTAAGGAACTGCTGCCTATACTAATACTGACATGGGTGCTTCAAAGAACAAGGTGAACTATTTCTTAATACCGAAGCTGGTGAAGAAGTGACACATGTCACCTTCCTTTTACACAATACAAGGATGGCACTTGCAGAAACAGACAGATTAAAATGTTTGCATATAAGGCTTTTTCTTCTCAAAAAACACCTTACAAAGGCTTTCTCCTTCATTGTTCACGTCACCCTTCCATCTTTAATTGTCGAACCGTTTATC
This sequence comes from Esox lucius, assembly GCF_011004845.1. Lineage (NCBI taxonomy): Eukaryota > Metazoa > Chordata > Actinopteri > Esociformes > Esocidae > Esox > Esox lucius. The sequence goes on from NC_047590.1 coordinate 8,939,516, forward strand.
CCTTCATTTCAAGGACTCTTTAAGACTTAAATATCTTAAAATCAAACAGGTAATATCTGTTAAGATCCTTCACATAAAGAATTTCTGAGGCCTAAAACTGTGTGGCTAGCTGGCCTGACAACAGGGCAAAAGTATAGACAACACATTAAGTGAAAGATAAGTAATAATACTGATGAACTGTAGTGTGGACACTACTGCTTTTTTCAACACTGTATAAATATATACATAGGCAATACTTTTTTATTATTTTGTAGTGATTATAGTAGCGGAGTGCAATTTGTACAAGTCACTAGTTTGTGCTATAAATACTATGGAACACAGGGTTTTTAGGATGTTAGCACCACACATATTTTTAGGCCTTAATACTGTACAATTTTTTAAATGTATTACTTTATTCATTTTTAATTTTTGCATAATGCAGCCTCTTACACGATTCCCTCACCAATCCCCAGCTCACCCACCCCAGCCCAATCAAAACTTCAAATCAATGTCTCCTTTGGCAGACACAACCACCCGCCCCCCCCCAGGAGTCCTCCGATACAAAGCTTCCTAGAAGCTTCAGGCACGTGCATGTACAGCTTCAACACAGCAGTGTGTTGGAAAAACCAAGCGGTAACAACACTGAACAGAAAAAGTAAGATGGGAAGCTTTTGAAATGCAGTAGTTTTATTACATGCCGTCCTCCATATTGTCCTCGTGATCCGATTTGGTTTCTGTTTTCCCGTCCAATGAGCTATCGTCCATCGAGTGCTCCCCGTTCTCCTCCTCGTCCCTCAACGTGTCCGGATCAGTGTCCATGCTCTTGTTCTCGCTCTCCTCTTCCTCCTCCTCAAAGTCCTCTTCCCTGCGTCCTATCTTGGCGTACGTTCCCTCCACTTCCTTCTGACGATCTCTCATTCCTCCGTTCATCCCTCCGTCCCTCAGAATGCCCTCGCGGTCCTCCAGGCCAGGGTAGCCCTGAGGAGTCATGCCCTGTAAGTAGGCCCGGCTCATTAGTAGCTCAGTGGGCTCTAAATGACCCTTTTCCCTGGCCTCTCTCTCGGCCGCCTCCCTCTCCTCGGCCTCCCTCTTGCAGTAGGAGTAGCGGTGGTTCATGTGCTGGGAGTAGGAGCCCGAGTGGGAGAAGCGCTTCCCGCACTTGTCACATTGGTACGGCTTCTCGCCCGAGTGCAGTCGTGAGTGTTCAATAAGGTGGTGCTTGTGTTTGAACGCCTTCTTGCAGATCTGACACTGGTGCGGGCGTTTACCTGAGAGAGATGGGAGGGAGAGGAGAGGAAAGCGTGAGTTTCATGGCTGGCGACTTCGTTGCTGCATCTCACGTAAATTATAATTAAAAAAAATAAAAAAAACATCAAGAGGAGAACAAACACAAACTAAAAAGTCGATTTTGATGATTCAAATGGGTATGGGCAACATGACGTGTATCGGTACTGTGCCAATTCCCAAGTTTGTTTATTCCAAAGGAGAAGATACTAGAAGCTCAAAGGGAACACAGTGACTGCCTGCGCATGCATTCATTTATATGTTTACATTATGAAATTCCCCCCCCCTATCGTTAAAGCGTGGAGGACCAGAATCACAAAACACTTATTTTCGGCATGAGTGCCACACTGATGACGCAACATAAATAAACCAAACTAAACAAACAGAAAGCTGTGTCAAAGAAATAAACAAACACAAGATGAAAATTGAACAAGAGAACTCGTTTAGCTACCCGGATCATCTCAGAATTGCTATGCGCCTCTGTCCCTCAATTATTTTAGGAGTCACAGTGAGTCAGTCATCTCTGCTCCACTCTGTTCATAGGACGGGATTCTCTGAATGCAAAAGTGTCCGAAAGGGAAACTCAAGCAGCCCTACATTGATGGAGTACGATTTCATTACATAATGCTACCATCGTCTGGCTAAATAAAAACTCCCCCGGTAGCCGGCAATGGTCGCGGCGCATATGCCCGGGCGGGGAGTCTCAACTCCTTTCGCATTTACTACACCTCAGCACATCCAGGAGTACAGCATTCTGACACAAATCACAAGACAGTTTCTCCTTTGGCATTCAATTCAGCTGTTGACACCCCGTGCGCCGCTAAAAATACAGACACACGCGAAAACAGCTGGGCAACTACTAGCCGCAAATAGCCGTGGGACGCCTTCAAGACCTTCCACGGCTTCCATACTGGCAGCACCTACGCCCTCCTACTGCTAGCACCGCTGAGCACAGGAGGACAAGACGCAGTCTGCGCAAAACCTTCTCCTCCGCTCAGCTGTGCAGCACGAGGGGGGACGTGTGTACCGAATGACGCAACGTAGTGAAAGAGTGCCATTGTGAGAGGTGCAAGACTTTCATTGTCATCAGCACAATGTTCAATGGGCTGAACCGATATATCGCGCATCCGAGTGATAGCCAATGTTGGCCCGGTCAGGTGATATGGGGTTATACGTGGGTTCGTGTGTGGGAGCTGTCCGCGTGGTCTGGAGTGTTCTGCAGATCATAATAAGCTCAATGAAGTAGGAGGCGATGAATATGATTAGAAATGGCCACGGGTGACCTTATGACCTTATAAGAAAATAGCACAACATTTATGTAGATGCTTTCTACCCCCCCGAGACTTTGATTTAAGTGTGGAGTTAATATTGCCAGAGAAAAGGATTTCTGGCGTAACCCTGACAATGCAATTTCTTGCTCACCCCTGTGAAGAAACAAGTTAGGACTTGATTTACATACAACTGTCAAATAACCAAACAAGATAGAAGTGGGGAGCGAAAAAAATAAATAATGAAAGGGTTTAGTAACACAAAACATTAAAAATAAAAACAATGGGGGAAAATAAGTGTTCCAGAACAGTATATACCTGTGTGCTCATATTTGTGTCTTAGGAGGGAACTGCTCTTCTGGAATGTTTTGTCGCACAAGTCACACGCGTACATACCACTTTCTGTCTTCTTTATCTTCTTCCGGGACAGACAGGAGTCTGAGTCTGTCATGTCTTCCAGTCCTGACATATAACCTGCTGTTCCGTCTAGTAGCTCCCCCTATGAAAAATAAACAACTCAATCAACCGTGACGTCGGCCTGAAGAAAATACGAGTTTCCCATTCTATCGAAGACCGAACTGTGAAGGTAAAGGGACAGTTACATTTTTTGTATAAGCTAGTTGAAAAAAGGACGCTGGGTTGTCTGTGAGCTCACATCGGATGCGACACGTCGGCCTTCTTCATGGCCTCAACAAGGTTTTTCAGATTATTATTGAACAATTAGTGTTCATCTGGGTGTGGGATCTAGGACATCCTATCAGCCAATTAGGGCTGTGTTTGCAAACACATTGCTTTTGCCCATGTGATCAGACTCAGCGTTTCATTGGCCCAAAGGTATCTCTGGTTAATAAATGATTCAAATATATGTTGGATACACAGATATGTATTAGGCGTTAAGTTTAAAATAATAAATAAAATAAAATTGCAAACTGCGTTATTTTAATCAGGCAAATAATCTAGCATATTCTTAAAAGCACATTATTCAATGTATTGCATTGCAAAAAATATAAAAGGCTGACTATACTATAACTGTCTTCAATACACTCTGATTCTAACCCGTCTTCTATTTCTTTCTCCATATTTATATTTAAATTAAAATGCGGTTTAATTTTATACATAAAAGACTGTTAATTCTATATTTATCTGTTCTTTATAAGGGAAGATTAACCCGATAGGCTTAAACTTCATATTCAAAAAATATTATTACATTAGAATGTCATAATAACAAGACAAAACCCTTTGCAGGGCATACTGGCATATTCTTCTAATTTCCAACTCACAATGATTAAATCAAGAGGTGCTCTAAATGACCGATATTGAGGACCAGTGCTCTCATTAAGAAGTGCTTGCTCGGTTCTGACAATAATTCCTTTGCCAGGGACATTTTCTTTCTTACACTGTTTTTAAAGAACAGAGCACTATCATCCCGCAATCAATTTGAGCTAAATGCCCGTAGCTGTATTTTTAAAATCTAATTTAATAACTTAGAATAGGAAACATTATTAATACTTTTTATCAAAATGGTTCCCTCTATGTTAAACAGCCCTCAGCATTCAGCGGTAATGAACACGAAGCCTGTGCATTATTAATCTGCACGTAGAAACTCATTTTGGCTTAGGAGAGCTACTTTCCTTTAAGACAGAATACAAGAAAGTGGAGTTAGATCATCTGTGCTGTGGGTAGCTCCAGGGCTAACCCTTACCCCTTTGTAAAGACATTGTACAACACTTCACTCACATAATTCACAATTCACACACACACACACACACACACACACACACACATACAGACACACACAGACATACACAGACACACACACACACACAAACTAAATGGGCTGCGACGGATTGATTTTTAAAAGGTACATAGTTTATATTTTACTCTGGAGTAGACTACACCGAACAGCTGGAGACGTGACGCTGCCTGCACTCCACAGTAAGGACAATTCACCACGGAGTTTGGCAACAACCGAATCCCCGACATCATAACTTCCTCTGAAACACCAATTATACGCTGATATTGCTAATGATCCCTGCTTAGAGAACTGAACCACTCCAGGCTCGTTTGACAGCTGGTTATCAACCTGACTTGTGTTTTATGCCTAGTTCAGTGTTCTGCAGGTAAGCGTTTGAGCTCATTTACAGACTCTTGAGCACTTGTTAATTAGTGGCACAATGGGCAGATCATTTCAGAGAATCTGAGAGGTGAGAGGACGAGAAATATACAGTGAGAGAAAGAGAGAGAGAGAGAGAGAGAGAGAGAGGAAAAAGAAAACTAAACCACAAATCTATTTACCTGGAAACCTGGCTTTCGCTGGTATTTCCTCCTCTGCTGCTGTTGCATCTCAGCAAAGGTAGCTGCTCCTGTTGCATAAGTGTAGGCCATGTGTGGCAGGAAGCCCATCTGATCCAGCCCTGGGTAGGGCCTGAGCCCGGGGATGCTGGCCTGCATCGGAGGCATGAAGGTGGCGGGCGGGAACGCGCTGTGAGGCGGCAGTGACGTGTACATGGGCTTGGCACCGAAGGGGTTCATCCCGAACAAGGGACTAGTGCTTTTGTTGAGGTCTCCATTGTGGTGGTTCTGGCCCCCCCTGGCTTCGAACTCCTTCTTGAGATAGGCCAGGTTCAGAGGCTCCTCGAAGTGCTCCCGCGGGGAAGGAACACCGGAGCGGTCGTGGTGGCCGATGCTGTTCAGTTTGGGCCCGCTCCTCATGGTCACGGCGTGTTTGGGCTCCCGCACAGGCTTCGGCAGCGACAGGTCAAGTGGTTGTTCAGACTGGTTGGTGTTGAGGTTGAGGCCGAGGTTCAGGTCCTCAGACGTCAAGCTGTTCGGAGTGTACGAGCTAGCGTGGGAGTTTTTGGAAGATGTGGAGGAGAGGTTTAACGGGGAAGGCGTGTTGCTCCTCGAGTGGTGGTCCAGTTTGGAGTGGTCGCCCGTGTGCTTGGTGTGTCCGCTGAATGTGTTGGCTTTCATGAGTCTGTGTTGGTTCTCACAGTTGTTGACATTGTTTTGGAGCTCTGTAATGGAGGGGGATGTTATATGGTGGTCGCGGTCACGGTCAGCAGACTTGATCATGGACACCGGGGATCTCGCTGCCATCAAGTCTTTAGTGTGGTTGTGGTTGTTCGCAGCCAGAACCAGATCTGAATGGTTGTTGCGTTGTTGTTCTAGTGGTGGAGTTCTTGGGTTGCCATACTGGTAAACTTTCCTCTGCTCAAACCACTCCTTAACAAATTCCTGAGGAAGGCCAACCGCTATGGATATCTTTAGAAGTTCCTCTGAATTGGGCTCCATGTTCATAGCAAAGTAGGCCTTGAGCACTGACATGTGGTCCTTGTAAGGGTTGATTGGACTTTTCTCTGACAGCATGGAGGAGAGCAGGAGGGCATGCTTCTCCGTAAACATACCCTGTTTGGTGGGCATTAGGTTCTCGCTAGGCTGTAGAACTGCCTTGATTTCCTCGTTCATTTTGCACAGGTAACGTTCATGCTGATGCAGTGGAATTGGACCTGGGAAGGTTTCTTTGCAGTACTGGCAAGCGAAGGGTGTAAACATAATGTGGTTTTCATGCATCTTCTCCTCTGTACCTAAATCTAGCATGTGGTTGGATTTCTCTCGTTTAATATTGCTTATTTGTCTCTTTGAGTCCGTGGTCAAGCTCTGGAGGCAGGCTTTGGCTTCATTGACTTTTTCCAATGTATAGTCGATTATGCTTTTAGTGGCTCCGTTATGACTTACCACTGGGAGACCAATCTGGTGGCCCCCGTGTGACGTCAATCCCTGTTTCTGCTCCTCAATCTGGTTCCCCAGCTCCTTCATGTAAGCCTTGAGCTTGGAGATCTCCTCCGGTTTGCAGTCCATCTTCTGCCTGCACACAGTGTTGTCCACGATTTGGAGCACCTTCTGCACCTCGCTCAGGTTGTTGCTCAGGGCCGGGTAGCCCAGGAGCTGTTGCTCAATCCCCATTCCCATGTGGTGCATGGGGCTCTGGGCTGAGCCGTGTATCCCGAGCGGGCTTCCGTTTCCCCCCATTCCTCCATTCATGAAGGGCCCAGGTCCGCCGAAGCCGTGGGAGGCCATCATGAGCTTGTAGTCATTGAAGTCCAGAGGCTCTGCCTTGATGTTCAGGTGGTGGTTGCTGTGGTCTTGATGGTGTCCCGTGGGCTTGCTGTTTCCGTTCTCCAGCTTGTGCCTCAGCTGGTTGATGGCAGTGTTAGTGGGGGAGGAGGAAGCCGATGTCGGGGAGGAGCCTGTCTTCATGTTGTTGCGCATCCTGCCATTGACCGCTATCAGTCCGATGCACTTCTTGCTGCTGATGTGGGAGCTGTAGGACCCTGAGTGGGAGAAGCGTTTCTTGCAGTTGGGGCACTCGTATGGTTTTTCGCCTGAAAATGAACAACAACAAATGCATTTTAAAATAAGCGCCATTTTTCTTTTTAAGATGTACCATACATTTTTTGGGCTGTAAGAAAAGTAGGCAGGATTCGGACACGTGCCCCGGAGGCAAAGGCTGAGAACACTGGACTACCCTAGGCCTCACAGACACATTGTCAGTGGCATACGTAACAATGAACAAACACATTCTCAAATATTGAATGTATAAGTGCAGTAAAAAAAAAAAAAGCGCTGTTAATTAAAAGCCCAAATAAGTGCAAACACTTAACTAATTAAACTGCTCAATTGCAAGATTGGCAGATACAAGAAAACAAAGTAGCTCAAGTCATCCATTGGGACAGTGAGAGGAAAGAAAAAGGCAAAAAGATTTTTGGCGTGCCCTAAGAAGTTCGCCACAGTCTCAAATCGAGGTTGTGCCTATTCAAAGAGTAGTGCACAGCCCCCCTGTTACCCACCACTGTGAATCCGCAGGTGTTCCTTCAGATGGTGCTTGTATTTGAAGGCCTTCCCACATTCTGTGCATTTGAACTTGCGGTTGCCAGCCCCCTGGTTCAGCAGTTGGTGCTGTATAGGAAGAAGAAGGTATTTACATGAGATCCAAGCACGGCATTACAGGGGAAGAGGAGTTTAACAAAATAATCACAATCAGCCCTCCATGAAATCGACCGACAAGCCAAATGGCTTGTGTTGCATCACAGCCCATCTTGCCTCTTTTTACTACCATCTCCAATGAACGAGTACAAGAGTGGCGCTGATAACTGAGGGAATCACATACCTTTTAATTTCCTGGCTTTCGAGCCAAGAAAGCAAGCCTTTAGAATTTGGCAGCCAGTAAAATAAACTAAATGAAAGGCACTCTTTTTTTTTTTTTTTTTTTTTAGATAGTTTCCCCCTCATTAGAAACAAGCAATCTGATCTACTTTTATTAATTTGGGGTAATCACTCGAAAGATATTCAGGCTATTTCACAAGAAGTCCTTCCCCTGTATTTCACATACCTGCATACAACAGTACTTTAACATGGAGCAACATTACATTTCCATAAATTTTGAAATGTCTTAATTGGAACAGATTTCCACTAAGCATTTGAATCCTCAAACGTCCCTTTAATAATTTTAGACTACACTGGATAGGATGGGGCTAGGCCTTGATTCCCTGTTCAAAGGTAAACATCAGTTACGGCCTCTCGAATTTGCAATTCAAACAGGGGGGAGGCCTCCGCCGGTTTCAAAATCAAGATATAATAGCAATAACAACAACAACAACAATAACAGCGTACGTGTTAATCGGGTGGGCGTGCACCATTAATTCAGAGTGGGAGGTGAGCGTGTTAAATGGTTAGGAGATACAAAAGATCTCTCAGCAGCGCTCCCTTACGCAGACAGGCATAGCAGAGAGACGCAGCCAGCGTCCCGATCCAGCTTGACAACTGCTGGGGTGTGTGCTAACTCTACCCACATACCTAGCGAGACAGATGGTGTTAGGGAGGACACAGGGAGGATTGTTCAAACGGCAGCAACCTTCAAAGATCAAGCAAAAGTGGGTCTGTCTGTCGGTGGGGCCGCCAAGCGCCAGTCAGGGACCACACTGTTCGTATGTTGCCGAGCCGCGTAAACAAACAGCAACAGCTGCTTGGGCTCCTCCTTCTTTCCTCTTAGGACCCCCGTAAACTTTAGTTATGCCACCGCTAATAAGACACAATCGTTCTCCAGCCCTAATTGTCAATGGCACCGGCACTTGTTTTGGTGGGGGGTGGGGCTCACTATCCTACATGAAAGTTAGGGGTGAGATGTCGGATGTTGCAGGTGGCGTGCGTGCGTGGGATGGGCACTCAAACATGATTGGCGCGTAATTAACGACTCAAATGTTTTCAACATTTGTTATTTGAACGGGGATGTTAACAAATACAGGTTATATTCTAATTATTTTGATGTTGTTTATGGTAAGTAAATCTTTACCCTGGTACAGAATCTCCCGGGATATGCGATTGGGACTTGCCTTTAAGCATTGCTACAGTGGTTCACTAACTTCACAAGAAATATTTGTTTCATTCTTTCATTCTATTTTTTTTTACCCCAAGAGGACAGATATTGTCACACCCTGTTCTGTTCAGATTCCTTTCAAGCAGATGGCACATCCTTGAATAGGTGTGCTATTTCCACTAAGGGAGTAAGATACGATGTACTGTATGCAAATATGCCAATGAATTCCCATGATACCGGTCGTCTGGATATAAAAGACGAATCATTGCTCAGACCTAATGGGTAAGCGTACACATACTGTCTTTGTGTATGATGACAGTATTGTACAAGGAAATGCTTGATTTTAAAGAACATCTAAGCTAGTAGTTGAAGTTATGGAGCAGATCAAATTTATAAATGGGAAATTAACACAATCATTCAATTGTGAACATAAGACTGCAAAATAAAATCAGACAAGGCCATCAAAAAACCATTTAGGCCCTCAATTAAAGTTATTACCATTAAAAGATCTGCATCTTCAAAACGCCATGGAAAATTAATAATGATTGCCAGTCAAAATGACACATTTCTACAAAGAACCATACAGCATTAAGAATGAACTGAGTGAGGGGGAAGGAAAATAAAATAAATGTCATTGTACAACAAAAAAGACAGAAAAGGGCACGATCCATCCTGAAAGTGACTGAAAACTGCAAGAGAAACTACAGAAAAAACAAAAACCCCTAAGCGTGTGATCCTCACCTGATCTCTGCCGGGCTTGTGCGTGGCCATATGTCGCTCAAGCTGAGTGCGGTAAGCAAATGTGTAGTTACACAAGGGGCAGGCAAAGTTCTCCTCGTTCTTCTCATGGCGGTACTTGATGTGCTCCTTGAGTGATGTCAAGCGCTTGTAGCCCCGGTCGCAGTAGGGGCAGGTCAACAGTTGGGCGAAAGCATCTGGAGTTCCAGGTGGCAGGTCTGGGGGGGAACATGGGGGAAGGAGGTAAGGGACAGTGGAGAGGGGAAGTAGGCCAAAAGGTCAGCAAATCAATGGCAGCTAATGGGCCTGCTGCCCAGAGTGGTATGGGAGGTATCTCTGCAATCTGCTCTACAGAGTGCCATCGTCTCAAGTTGGCATTCGTGCCCTGATGCGCACACGCAAACCCCCTCCCCCACAGACAAACATACACACACACACACACACACCCAAACAAAAACACATACATACACACACATTTGTCGCAGCCTTTTTTCCCACACATTCTGCACACACATCCTGAAATGTACTTAATAACTGATATACCACATTCTGTATATAATGTGTAGCGTTACATACTTTTAACAAGCTGTTTCTTTTATTTTGCAAGAGGAGACAAATGGAACAGAGTTTTTGATTTTATACAGACACCAAGGCTCATAAGTGTCAGTCTGACATATTTGAATTAATGCACCTTGACCTGGTTATTAAGAACACCACACCACCCCTTCCCCACCCTAACCATTGTTCCCCTGCCTAATTGCTTTTAAGTGGCTTATTTAATACAGTTTTTCCCACACTTTCATCATTTCTGAAGTATGCATCATAAATCCGTTCTAATTCAATCCCTAGTCCCCCCCAGGGTCCAGAAGGTGTGCTATCTGATTTCAGACCTCTGGCTGCAGCTGCTACTGCTTAGAGACTGAAGGAGCGTAGGTGGACACATAGGCATCCAGGGAAGAATCCGTGAGACCAGCAGCTGCCCATGGCATTAAGTCACAGGGCACAGGGCTGAGCCACAACCCTCTGGTTCTGCTCTGCCATGTGTCAGGAGTCTCAGAGTGTTATCACTGGGATCCTCTCCGTCACGACGACGCAATCTCCTTCGTAATGACCGTAAAGGCGAATACGACGCCGGACTTTGTGAAACCAGTGGCTCACATCACGCTCGGGTCTCCCCAGTCCATTGGAAAAACATTCATTGTGATCCAGGGGGCCAAACCGCTCCTGGATATTCAAGCTCACTCCTTGACAAAATAACACACACTCCCCTGTTTTGTTTTGTCGGTTTCTGGTGCTCTGTAATCTCCAAATTCCTACCATTTTCCTCCTGACCGTTGACTTCGGGCGCCTCAGGCGTGCCCAGCCGGGACAGCTCCTCTCCCTCGGGTGCCTCCGGGTAAATGATGGCTGTGTCGCCCCGTTGCAGGTACTCAGCGATGCTCACCACATGGCTGTGGCTGTCCTCTTGAAGCTTACTGCGCTTAGAGAAGAACTCCTCAAATTCTGAAGTGCAATCAACATTCCTAACTGAAAAGGAGAAGGAAAAAGAGAGAACGAGAGGTGCGAGAGAGAGCGAGAGAGAGACAGAGAGAGGTTTAAACAATTTGATTCTTCACTCCCCAAGAGAAATGTGTTTTCAGCAGTGCTGGGATGATGTTGGGTCTAAATGTGATGAAGAAAACACCATAGCAGACATTCAGCTAGTAGTTGAAGGAGAATACATCTGAATTACTGTGTTATCTTGTCACATAACAGCCACTAACACAAGAAATATGAGTTAATCTTACAAAAGCACCACCTTAAATCATTGGAAATGTCTTATAGATAAACATAGTTTGTTAAAAAGTATAACTAGTTATACAATATGTATGGGGAACACATTTGAGACCTAATTTCCCTCATGTTTTAAAAAGAAATTCTGAAAGTTCAATAAGATTTGGGGAAATTTCAATATTTCAAATTAAATACTTGGGGCCTTCTAATTTTTTTTAAACATTGTGTACCAACAGTGCATTGAAAATCTGCATGTATAGACACAAGGTGTCAAAGAAAGGTCTCTGGTAAGTTAATTTGCTGTGGAACAGATTAATGAGGACAAACCACATTGTTGCACAAAAAAAGCTTTAACCATAGTCAGAAAATACTTTCTAAAGCCATCTTTCTAAAATAGCTGAAATCACACATTGTGTACTTCTATTCTCCAAAGTTCCTTCTCTTTAGGGAATCCCAAAGCTGCAGTCCAGAGATAGCTGGCTCCAATAGCAAATAAGGCTCATCAAAATCTACAACCTTCATTAGTGAAGAGAAGATGATGGAAGGTTCACGTCAATTCAAAACTATTCAGCATCCCAACAAAAAGAGGGAGGTCTGTATACCATTACACACTATATCACACTTGTCACTTACAATATTATTGTGCTGTTAGGAAAAGTAATATAAACTATATTTTAGTGTACTTAGGTAATCGCTTTTTTCATTAGGAATTTTCTGAGCCAAGGTACATTTTTATATTGTGATTTGTAAAGCAGTGATTATTTTATGGGCCCAATTTGTGAAAGGTCAAGGTAGTGGATATGGTTGTCAAAAAGTGGTATGAAAATGTCACTGGTGCCAATGGATGTTTTATTAAATCCTATGATACAACTGTTAACTAGGCTGCCCCATTTCCCGCGTTCTCATTAGAAGGTCTTTGTGTGAACCGTTTGAGAATATCTAATGTAATTAAAAGACACACAACGTTGAGGATGCTTGAGATCCCGGTTTCATTCCCAACTCACAGTTAAACAAATATACATCTTAACATACATCAGAATAATCCAAATTAAATGTTGATGATAAAATGGAATTCAGGAGAACACGTTGCAACCTCAACCATGTAAAACACCCCCTTTTCTAAAATAAGAGGGGGTTGTTTCTTCTGTAATAGTGGAAATCACCTGGATAAAAGAGGGCTTAGGCAGTAGTACGTGATTGCACTGTTCATTTCTTAAATGAAATCACATGTAATCCGGGGGGGGGGGGGGCGGGGTCATCCTGTGCTGTGGCATCACACAGTTTCCACAGCCTTAATGTCCTGAACGGAAACATGCCATGTCTAGATTTCCACAGACAAAGGTCAACCATACATGCACGGGAATGCTTGTGCAGGAATGTTTAAGGAAGCTCCAAAATATATATATATATATAAGAACAGAAGATTCCTGAAGAAGGATTCCCATTATGTATGAAGGGAATGTTTACTTGAACAGCCAATTGTCAGCAGCGGTCAGGATGATATTATGTAGGGAGAACTTAATGCCCAAGAGGCTTGTGGGTGGAAATCAGCTTTGTTTACTTAATTAAAAATGGCAGGTAGGATTTGGTTCCACAGTTTTGTGTAGAGAGGGCTGCGCGGGGGAAACCAACGCTGTATGGAGTCACAGAGACACACAGCCACCCACACTTGATTTCCTTGAATGGAAAGAAAGAGTGTGGTTGGTCTCCTTCGCCCAACAAAACACATCAAATCTCACAATGGACCCAATCAACTCACCTGTACCGTTTCCAACAGACTGTAGAGTGGCTTCGGGCCTCATAGTGTCGTACTCATCTTTCATTTCATCTGTCGAGAAAAGAAGGGAGGATGGACAGGAGAAATTAGTGAAGAGGAGCAGAAGAGAGAGGGGGGGGGGGTCAGTTCAATGTTCAGTCCTGTATTGTTTCAAGCAAACCAGAGTCTTACAATAAAGTGTTCGGAAGAAGGTACAGTCCTATAAAGGGCTCGCTGTGTTGCACTGCGCCGGGGTTTTGTGCTGCTTTCTTAATGAATGCTATCATCAGAGCCAGACAGAGACTTATTTACCTTAAACACCACAACAAAGCGGTGGGTGTGAAAAAGCTGCTCTGCCACTCCGGGGCTAGCGCCAGTTGCCAGGAAGAAAGATTAATTTAAGAAGCCAGCCCTGTCCACCTGAGCAATCAGAGAGGAGTAACCAGCTCAAAAGGCCCCTTGCATTTGTTATTCCCTGACTGCTAACAATCGACACACAGCAGAGAGCACGACAAAACCACGCAGCAGGATTTTCGCAGAAAAACGTGGGCGGTTGGCTTCGGCCCTGGTACCAATCAGCGTAATGCACGGCGTTAGGAACGCCAAGGGCAGACTTGCATTTTGTCCTGGCACAGGTAAGACAGCCGTAAATAAAGGACCCCTGGATTGACAGACAGGCTCGTAAACTAGGGAGAGAACAACTTTTGACATTGGTGGGTTAATTCACTTGGAGTAAGCTGCAGCAGAAATGAGCAAAAGGACATTGTTGGTGTTTTGGTCCACACAAACATATTTTAAGGAGTCCTCTGAAACTCCTTTTGAAGGTATCCTCTGTAATTCCTTTTTAGTCATTCACCTTGTCTATAAATATCAAATATCGAGGTACTTCAAAAAAGATAGTGATGTGTAATAAAAATGGTTGGTTCCTTATTCTGATTTTCCTTGCTTTGGCCATGTGATTTTTACAAAATGTCAAACATATTCTGCGTTGTCACAGTGATACACAAGCCAAACATTCAAAAATGGGGAAACAAAAACGTATTCCCCAAATGTATTGGGGAAAACAAAAAAACTAAAATAAGTTCTTGAGAAACGTTTCAGTCATTAAGAGAGTTTTTTTTTTTCTAAATGTGTTCTCTTAAAGTGAGACAGGTTCCTTCTGCACCAAACAGATAAAAAAAAAAAAAACAGCCAATAGCTTCAGAGAATGAGAAGTACTAAACTTTCCCTTGACATGAAGCTTGACTGTGTGGTAGAAAAACTTGCCAGCCATTTTTCATTTGCATATGAGGGGTTTGGAGTGCCGTTGTCTTCTCAGTAATGACATCAAACCAGGCTGCACTCTAAGGAAATGGCCCTTCAGCAGCATTGTTGAAGATACGCTGGAGTATTGCGAGCAATCAAAAAAATCCCCTACCACATTCTAGTGTTTAAGAGACCATATATGAATACATTTTATTTTTATTTTTTATTTATAATTTACTGAATGTTAATGAAGCTCACTTTTTCCCTTTCCCTCGTATTTCTTTTCCCCTGGAAAGGGGAACGGTTCGCATGGATTCAGCCATTTTGTGTATATATATATATATATATATATATATATATATATATATTTTTTTTTTTTTTTTTTAGCTGCCTTTGGTAAATCTAATTTCACTGCATATTTTTGATATGACTCAAGGAGCACAAGTGGGGATTTTCCTTCTGTCCCTTTCTCCACTCGCTTTACCTTGAAAAGCCCCTATTATCTGTAAGTGGTCAAGGGACGGGGGTGAGCAAACTTCCAGCAGGAGGTAGACTAAGACCATACATACAGCTCACCTCTGCGGCTCGTTGCGCAAATACCTTTGGTACTTTCTCTATTTCTTTTGACATATACACATCCATTGGAAAGAGATGTTTTTTTGGGTGTTTTTTTATAGTTGAAAGTGTAATGTGAGTCGAGAGTCAGCCTGAACGGATAAATGGCATCAGCGAGACGCAAGGCGTGGGGGAGTATGTGAGAAGGCACCTAACTGAAGGACAATGTTTAAGTTTCTGACTGCAACCCAGGAGGGTTCCAGAATACCTCTCTCCTGCCATAAGTCCACCTATTTATTTAACGCCATCCGTGCTGTTTATTTTGAAAACATTCCATTTTTTATGGCAAGTTACCATTGGAACAGGCCACAGTAAAAACATAGGTCCTCCTCCTCTTTATTGTTATTTCTTTGAAAGTCCTTGAACAGGCCCAGACCAGGAGAAGTGAGATAGGAAAGAAAGAAACAGACAGGGGCAGAAAGGGGAGAATGCAGGTGATTTATACTGGAATCTCTGTCAGTGATAATGATGTCATGGATTCCAGCACACAGTGTCCACCACCCCATTGTGGGATGAAAGAATGTGAAGGACAATTCTAGAACACAAAACTACAATTGTGTTGGCACCGGAAAGGCAAAGAGAGAAACTTTCTCTGTGCTCTTCAGTTCAAAACCATGTCCTCTACACAATGTACATGCTTTCGAAGAAAATGCAGGGAGACAGACACAGCTTATCTCAGGGTTATGCTATGTGTTGAGGTATCATTGTAGATAGTATAGCACCCTGAATGAGGCAAAAAGACAGACACGCACAAGCTTGGGAAAGAGACTTCACTCCCAGCATCTACTTTAATGAACTACGCTAGGTCTCCGAAATATGGCAGACGTTTTATCACATGAGAAGCAGATTATCATGGAATTGCAACATAGTCGAATTACAGACATTAAGGCACCAAGATATGCTTTTATTAAATAAATAATTACAGTATGATTTGACTCCTCGTCTATGTTTTATCTTGATTTATTTAAACAATACTATTTTCTTTGGGACTGAACCCTGTATGAACCTTAACTAGTGAATGAAAAATATAAATATGAGTAAACATTGCAAGTTGATTGCCTATGTCAAGTATTTCGCTGATTTAAATGCCAATATCTCCAATGAGTGAACTTTCTCCCTCTCAATACATGCATTTTTTTTTTTGTTTTGCGTATTAACATTTTAGACTGTGGAATATTGCCCCCTTTTCAGCACTCTACAGAGCCTAGTTCATTAGCAGAAATGAATAGCTAACACCAGCTCATTTAAATGGGGTGTCTTACATGAGTTCTCACCCCACACTCTGTTTCTGTCGCACCACTGCAAGAATCATTGACTCTTATTATACATGTAAATGGCTATCATAAAAATAAAAATTTCATTTAAGATTGTTAATGACTTTTGCAGCAGTCTGGCTTCCTTTAATGATTATCCTCTAGCCCTAATTAAAAGTATTTATCTTTCAAGCATCCATGACTAGGCCCCCCTGCTATTAGTGACTGAATGTAAGGCCTCTCCAAAGTTGTATCTATCACCTGCCTGGAACGATCTAAACTAGATTATTAGCAAATGATGCTGAAGATAGCACACTACATCAATCACATAATGTAGGTCTG
The DNA here is from genome assembly GCF_011004845.1 of Esox lucius. Lineage (NCBI taxonomy): Eukaryota > Metazoa > Chordata > Actinopteri > Esociformes > Esocidae > Esox > Esox lucius. The sequence goes on from NC_047590.1 coordinate 8,956,145, forward strand.
ATCATAGCGCTACGCTAACGCGGACGACATTCCAAAAAGACCGTCATCTTCTGGATTGTATGAACGACCAGTAGCCACGGCTTAATGTCATTCCGTGTAATGTGAGTGAGGGTGAAAAAAAGAATGTAACAAAGATTTCGTGTTCGATACGAGCCGGGGTGAATTTCAGTCACGTGATTGAGGTGTAGGAATCATCCACACGTGTTTACTTCAGGATGAGTGGGATAAGTGAACAGGGAACCTACTCAAATGCAAAAAGTGGCGCCATATTACATTCCCTTTACTTTATCAAGTTACAGTCATGTCCAGGCTCTGCCTGCCCTTGTCAACTCTGACTGTATGTCAAAATGTGTCCTTCAGCACCACCCCTGTGACTGCCATCCTGCTACGTGGGAGGGGGAGGGTAGACTACTATTTCATGGAAACTGAAGTCTGAAACTGTGTGTTCGCGTGTGTGTGTGGGCGCCTATCACTTACCAGTACCGTCGACGGAGGCGTGCAGCATGTCGTTGTCATGCCAGACGTGGTCCACACCGCTGTCCCTCATGTCGTCGTCCTCGTCCTCCTTTGTCAGCAGGGCGTGTCCCACCCTTGGCGAACCAGCCTCGTGATTGGTCAGGCTGGCAGGGCTACACAGTCCATTGAGCAGGCCGTCCTCCTCCGAGACCAGCAGCTTGTCTTCGTCCTCCGTCTCAGAGCCGGTCTCCATCACGTTCTCATAGTTCAACGCTGTGACAGACAGAGAAAAAAAAAAACAGGATGGGTCACCACGGAGGAATTCACTTACGGCTCGTCGTGCAAACCCCTGGAACGGAAGACGGAAAGGTGATCGGACATTATGACCTCAGACAAAGTCATGATTACAGGTAAACACATCCCGTTTTGGGAGCTGGATCCTTTCGTGCTCCAGTTACGACCCCGCCTGTGACCAGATCTGAAGCATTCCCTTCGTGACTAAGATAGTCACATTTACAGATGTGACATGAATAATGTCGACCTGGACTGAAACGGCTTAACCCAAGTCATTTCATTGTATTCACACTTTCTTAATGTGCAACAAACTATACCTATTTCATAGAAATCACTCTTTAATGGACAAAACTCAGGAGATAACCGAAATTGCACTTCACATATACATATATATATAAACCTCCCAGTACTTGAAGAGAAGAATCTGCTCTCTCTCTCCACAGGTTGTTTTTGGTTATCTCGTTCAGGGAGTGTTTTCAACGAGTCACGGTTGCAGAGAGAAATACTGCGCAGTCAAGCCCCACATGAAAATAACTCACACAAGTAGCAGCCCGTTTGATTCCACAACACTTGGTCCCAGACACATGGCAGCTTTTCTTAAAATAGACAGCCTGTAAATAAGGGCTGTGAACTCAATTGAAGGTGGCTGTTGGTGAATTAGTCTGCCCTTGCAAGGCTGACTCTAGCCTCTCCAGTCCACACACTAAGTCCATAAATTGTGGGTCCCACGGAGGAAGTTAAAAGACTTATTAGCAGAATAAACACGGGACATTAACTCAGCCAGACAAACAGGACGGCAGCATCATGGCGACACAGCTCACGGGCTAGTTCCTAAAACACTACACCCTTAAGTCAGACACTCAATGTAACTATGGGGGGGGGGGGGGGGGGGTTTGAGAATGACCTCATGGGAACCCATTTCAAAATGTGAGCAGAGGAAAGGGAGAAATAAGCACAAGCATTAAATATAGATTATTTTGATTTCTCTACTGTAGCCATATGACTTAATAAAGAAAACACTTCTTACTTTACGAACTTGACAAGGCAGAATACATCAGAGCATTTTGTTTTGATATAGTACGGAAAGAGCTACGACCGCACGGCGAATATCCGTTCGTGACGTGGTCCTTGTATAATCCACGGGTCCTCACTTGTCTTCCCGAACAACTGCACAACAGGTGCAAATGAAAAAACCAAAACGGTGGCGCAGGCCAGGCCGGGCCGGCGGAATCTTACTGACCTGGTTAGAATACCAATTGCCGGGGGAAACAAAACCTTTTCAAGAGGTGCGACCGCAAGGGTTTAGGCAAGTTAAGACTGGTTAATGCCCTCGGACATGACAAAGAAAAATGCCAGAGGAAAAGCCAAAAAAGAAAGTGAGACATTCAAACGTTCACACTGTGTGCCCCCCCTGACATACCTTGGTTATACAACTGATAATGCAGTTTTATTCCTATCTACCCACCGGTCCATCCCAGCTCCTGCGAACTCCCCCCCCGGTCTCTGAATTTGAACCATTTCTTAGCAACACAACATGCTGTGGACTCCCCGCGCTCCTTTTCTCCCCGGCGTCTCTCTGAGGGTGGCCTAGCGGGGAGGCGGGAGGTAACAAAGAGACAGGAGGCCTGGGAAGCTATCACCCCGCCCCTGCAGACCTGATCTCTGGACGCCGTCTGAATACAGAGATGCCCAGGAGGAATGAATGAAATTATCTAAGGCTGGCCAGGTCTTAAAAGGCCTTTCTTATGGCCAGAAACTCTGATAGGGCCTTTTCAGGGCGTTGCACCAAGTCTATAGAGTGTAGGTTAACACATGAATGGCAGTGATACAATTTGAAGTCTTCAATATTTAGACATGGAGATGGAGAAGATTGGTCTTGGACATTAAGATAATCACTAATCTCTATACTACTATGGTTATCCAAACCTAACCAAACTACTCCAAAGCGCTACAAAAGCCAGTTCAGGTCTGAATGTTAAGGAGAGTGTTGAGTGGGAGCTAACTGGATGCGATCTGCAAGCACAAACATTGGCCATCAAACGGAGCATTACTCAACAAAGAGCTTGGAGACGACAGAAATGACAGTGTGTAACTTGTCAAGTCAAGAAGCACGTAGCATTAACTTTCGAAAGCTTGCTTTGTTTAGGAGACATCTCTGACAGACGCCTCGCTATCCCACAAGCCCTGTCTGATGTTGGGCATTGTACTCCGAAACAAAGTCATTTCTAACCTACTAATGTTAGCGGAGACTATGTCATTATTTTGTTCTTACCTCACTGCTAATCAATCTTTTGTGTTTCTAGATAAAAGAGACAAAGAAATGACGGTGTTTACTTTCTAAGCTACATTTTCTTTCAGACGACACTTTGAATTATTAGAATTTGTTGAGTTTATTCGTCATCCTCAACAAAGGCAATTATTGCTGACATTTTCTGACTTACATTACCTGTTACCAGCAGATATTACCAACTCTTTTCTGTCTTATGATTTGAAGTAAATAAAAGGGGCACACTTTACAGATATTTAAAATGACAATTTGCTGGATTCAATCTTGCGTAATATCAGGCCTTAAAATTGTCTGACATAACCCTTTCAGAACTGTGCCATTAGGCTGTCATTTAAACCATTAGAGGGCAGTTCAAACATTATATTGATTATGTTGGCTTCAACCTTCCAAAAAGAAGCTTTTTGTTCTGTTGGACAACCAAGGTGACTAACTGAAATCTAATCATTTTTCTTAAATAAATAACATAATAAACATTATTTCCACGAGGACAGTTTCTTTATATCCTTCCAATATATATATTTTTTAAACTGACTCACATGAAACTCTACATATTCCCGCAAAGGGAAATTATGGATTTTATGCACACAAGCAACACACTCAGTGTTACTTAACTAAACAACAAAACATACCTCGTATGAACGTGCTGTCACCGTGAAACCCAGGGGCCTTTCTTTTCCACAAAGCTCTCATAATGGGACCGGGGTATGCGGAATTATCTGCAGTCCGTCCATATCATCCGTCCGAGTCATACCGCTAAGAAGGCATGAAAACGCTCCAAACAGGCAGAGCACGTGGCACCAGCCGACCTGGTCTATCCAGTGACTTTAGACCTGGGTGACACGTGCCCTGTGTTTGGAAGCAGACGCTTCCCCCCGTAGAGGTGTTGGAGAGCCAGTGACTCACGCAGTCTAACTGGCAGTCGAGGCTTCAGGTGATGTTCCGTTTCCTGTAGCTATCAGTGTCATTAACGAGCCGGGGCATTCACCCTATTGGAGGATAACCGTCCTGTCTCATGAATAAGAGCCACGCAGATCACCTGAACGGCTTGGAGGGAAGAGCGGTTTGAGGTGAAGAAACAGGGGGGAGGGGGGTGGGGAGAGGAGCGGGGAGGGGAGGGGTGCATTAAGGTGGAAATGAGGTCATAGCCTCGTGGCTACTTCACTGGAAGGGGCTTTCACAATGACCTTTTAACTGTCATAATTCCTTTTCACAACGGAGTTTAGGGCTGTGAGTAGGCCGTTTCCGTGAATAATCAGCCTTTTAGGGTAGCAGCTCTGGGGGATATATAGGTAGGGGAGGGGTGGGTTTAAATATATTCTTGTGTCTTCTGAATATCAAATATTTCTCACTGGAAGTACATTGACTGTTTTTCATTTATTACATACCAGAAATACCACACAATTGCGTGGCTGTTTGTATTTCAGTGAGATAAACAACAATGGTGGAGATCTTGTCTTGAGTGTAACAGCCTTGCGTTTCACAGGGGGCAGAACAAGCCATAACCAGTAAAAGGACAGTGGCATTGGGCGAACAAAGAGCTGAAAGGAGAGGGGCAGCATTGTAGAGCCGATGAATGGTGAAAACTCAGCCATGTGTAAACTAACCTGGGAATGGTGAGCGTGTTGTCTGGGTCTGGAGGAGTGTGTGTGTGTGGGTGTGTGTGTGCGTGTGCGTCGTGACTGATTCCAAGTGTATCAGGAAAAGGGTGGTTACATTCAATATTTTCAGCCATGAGGCGCCCACAGTAGCCTGACTGTAATTGAATTAAACTCCCATTTATTTGCAGAGTCCTGAGCAACAGGCTGGAGAAAAGGGAAGGCTTCTAGGTTTGCTCAACTGCTCAGAGGGTCCACCTTTACTTGCCCTGTACAGATACACCATCTGTGCATCCCGGCGCACATGTTCCTGCTTCTCGACAAATGTTCTGAGCCCCCTCCTCCACAACACGGGAGCTCCCCCAAACCCAAAAAAAAAAAAAAAAAAAGAACGGGGGGAGAGTCTCACAAAAGGTCCCTAGGCTGCCCTCAGGACTGAAGGCTGGAAACAGGGAGGGTGATCTCACACTGAGCCGAAGTAGAAAGACCATTTTATTCCGTAAATAAAAAGGAAAATCTTCACCGGCTCAGGTAAGATCGAGTTCCAGCTAAAGGTTCCTCTAGACACTGACATGCGTCAAGCAAAGGAAAGGTTAAAATTAGAAAATGTAATTTATTTGATAATTTCCCAGAATAATTAGTGTTAATATGGGTTAATTAATATGCAAATCTCTCAGCAGATGTTCTGCAGCGGGTTCTTGCTATGTGTGTATTTATGTGTGTGTGTGTGTGCGTGTGTGTGTTTGCGTGTGTGTGTGTGCGTGCCTTTGCAGGCTCTACTTTCTCCTGCCTGATTTTGGCTGTCATTTATTGGCTGTAATTACTGTAACGAACCAAATACACACAAAACCTCTCGGAGAGGAAAGGATAAAACGCCATTCAGTTTGAGTCGTTCATCATGGGCAAACTGCTACTTTTCTGACATAAAGGAAGACAAATTCTAATTTTCTTTGACTATAGTATAAAAGCCCCCTTTTTTAAGCTTCTTACCCCCTTTTTCGAATGAATGCAGCAAGCAAGTACTTAAACTATTTGAAATGTGTGTGCTTTTGTATGCAAATGTGTACAAATGTAAATTGTATAGTAATCATGGCTGGGCATACAAAGAAAGCCACCTGCGCATCAATGTCAAATCGATGTCGGACGGTTGACAAGTCACCTATGTCTGCTCGGTTTATGCTAATATTTATAACCAGATACATGATGCGATGTCCTACAATAGGAATAATGGATCAAAGAAGTAAATAAAGGGCTGGTTTTACAGAGAAGAATTATGTTTCTCATCAAAAACGAATGTTCCCCCCAAAAAGTGCTCAGCTGGCGGGCCCCCAGCAGTACAAACAACAACTTCAACAAAAACAAGGAAAATGCAGTATAGTTTATATGATGAGTTTGTATGATGAAGAAATGTTCGGTATGTATATCGCCAGTGTGTTTATATATGTACATTCATATCTGCTTTGCAAATTGTCTCAGCAGACTAGCTGGCTGAGGTCCTCTGCTCTGTCGTTGATAGTAGAATATTGCTGTATGCTGAGAATCTTATCTGGACTTGTATTTTCTCTCTGTCTCCCTTTGGCCCTGTCTCTGTTTCAACACCTCTCCTTGTATCTCTCTCTCTCTCGGCCTGTCTCTGTTTCAGCACTTTTCCCTGTCTCCCTTTCTCTCCCTGTCTCTCTCTCTCAATCTCTCCCTCTCTGTCCTGTCTCCCTTATTCTCTCGCTCTAGCCCTCCTCACCAATTCCAAAGGGCCACCATGGCTTGCTGCCACAGGTTCACGCCCCACACCTCCGCCTCCTCGCCCTCCCCTTCGAATGCTCTTTTATCCACGCAGATACGATTGCATAAAGAAATACACAGGCACACTCAAAAGACAGAGAATGATACACGCCTGCATAAAAACACAGTGTGTTGAGTTCCAGGTACAGGAATCTGCTGACCGAGCCAGTGTATGGCTAGGCCCTCTCGTCGGTTTGATGGGGGAGTGTGTGTGTATGTTTGTCTGTGTGTAGGGAGGGGGTTTGCCAGGCGCCATATTGATAGTCACAGCATAGTGTTATCAGCAAGCTGTTTAATATGGCCTGACTCTGTTGCTCTGTCTCTGTTGTCATGGTTGAGTTAGTAGGGCCTTCCACCTTGTACACAGTCACCAGCATAGCCCCAGTCCACTGGCCGGAGTTATTAAAGCACCTTTCCACCATACAGCAACTGAGTGCCGCTATCAGAGATGTCGTTGGGCTGCGCCACTGCGTGTCTGGAACATTTGTTTTCCGTCACATATCAATTCATCAAGGACAAAGAAAGAAAAGGTGCTCCGTGTGTGGTATCATCCACACTTCCCAGGGCCTTGGAGAGTCACGACGGGACCACTGCCCGTGTCAGGAACATGCCTCTACACAACCTCTCAAACAGAAGCTAATGTTTTTGGATGCAGGTCATATGGATATGTTTCATGCCACTTTAAAGGAGGCAAAACGCATTAGGTGTTTCTGCAGTACACTACACTTCCCTTACAACAGACATGTTCTTGAAAACAACTACTGTAAGGGTGTTCTATGGAAAACGCAGCAATGTTCTGTAGCTGAAGGGCCCCGTTTTAATAAAAAGGAATCCATAAAAATAAATGACTTGTACTAAGTATATGCAAATTCAAATGTAAGCAATCAGCACACAATTAATTTTGCCAGAACTGATTAAAGGCTTTAATAAATCTATATACAGTATTGCTTCAATCTGATATTGTAAATGTATTACACATCCTGTAAGATTAATAAGAATGCTACAATAACATAATGCATTGCCAGGATGGATTACTGTAGGTTTTTGTTAATAACAGCTAAGCAGAACCTGAGTTCTAATTATGCACTCTAACAAAGTCATTTGGTGGTGATTTCCTTTACTAAGAAAATGAAAATGCTAAAAAAAACTAAATCAAAGAATGAGGTAAAAAATATTACAAAACTATGAAAGTAGCAGCATTTCTTTTTTTTGTCCCTCAATGGATTTGAAGTCGTAACCTTCGGCTTAACTGTGGATCCACTGTCTCGATCAACAACATATTATCAAACTGTCTATTTAAACGCAATAGCGATCTCATTCGCCCCCCACTAGTCATTGTTACAGGCATACTCCCAACCTGGACCAACATCTAATATAGATGTCGATTTGGTGTGAAATGGCTCAGTTCACTACCCTGTGAGGCTAAAAAGCCTGACAAGCTGAGTTGTTTTGTGTTCCCAGAAATGCTTTTCACCTTTCCTTGCTGGCCAAAACTATGGTGCAGACCGTTAGATAAGTGAAAGGGTAAAAACAACAGTTTGATCCGGTCAAGGTTGTTATATGTTCCTGTCGAAGCAGCTGGAGCCCACAGCTACATTTATCTCAGAAACACTGAGCTGGCACCTGAAGCTTAACACAAGCTGTCAGTTGCTCTGTCTTCCTCCCTTTCTCTCTCACCCACTCTCTCTCCCTGTCTCTCTCTGTCTCTCCCTCACTCCAGGATAAATAAATAAATAAACAAGAGATGCATTAGTATTCACAGAGTTACAAACTTTTGTTAACCTGACCAAATGCATAATAGAGCGATACAAAGCCTTAACTATACAGCAGCATTGATTTATTATAGCTTCTCTCAATTTTTTCTTTCTTTCTAAAATACTTTTACTGCAGCCAAAACAATGACCATGTTTAATGTATTACCTTTTACTGCATTAAATATTAGAGCTCTTTTTGCGTGGCCTCTGAATTAAATGTATCCTATAAGTATGAAATAAAGGCTTACTGTCACAGGACAGCATCTTGGAAGACTTCCAAGACATCCAGCATAGATTGGGATTCATTGTTAGAGGCTGGGTGAGTAGAATTTTCCTGATGTGTATTAAACACAATGAACTAGATATAATAATACAAAATCGGTGTGAAAGCACATTTTCAGCATAGCATCTGTGCTCCGAACTGTAGAGGGGAGAGAGGGACAGAGGGAGAGAGAGAAAGAGAGAGAGAGAGAGAGAGAGAGAGAGAGGGGAGGGCAAAGATAGACAGACAGAGAGACTGCACCCCGTCATAAAACTCTGCCGATCTGCTGGTCTGTCACTAGCTGGGTTCAGGGCGAGGGGAGGCATGGGGGGTTTAGTAGGGTCGAGGGGGGTGGGGGATCAGGCCCCTCCGCTCGGGTAAAGATCAGTGGGGGGGTGGGGGGGGTGGAACCAATCCACCCATCCAGGTGAGGACCAAGCCAGGCAGGGGGAGCAGTCTGGTCCGCATGGCCCCCCGATCTGAGCCCGCCTGGGCCACGGGTCTCAGCCTGCTCATTCAAATGCTAATGAGTGTGTAAATCACATCTGGTCACCCCCCTCTGTGCCTGGATCTTTGTCACCTGAATAGCATCCCCACCAGGTATCAAACGAGCTGCAGGAAATGGGCCTCTTTTCATCCCCTCATCCTAGCCAACCGCTCTCCAATCAGCAAATGAGCGGCGGGCAAACCCCCTGACATCGGACCCCGGCGAGACTCAGTGCCCTACAGGGAGTGAAACAGCCTCCAGGGTCTCAGAGAGACTCCGACACTGTTACCACTTCCCAATTAGTCAGAGCAGCCAGGAGGACGCAGCTTCCGGAGAGACCTCATCACCAACACGGACGTGAACCAGGAAACTAATAGGATAAAAAAAAAAAAAAGAATACGCTCATCACTACTGCGTTCTGACTGCGACCAAGGTAATAGATTTGAGGCGTGAGAACAGATGTGCCTTTGTAGCCTAGGAAAAGGCCCTAGAAACGTTCTCACACCATTATTAGGTGAACGAAGCTCGACGGCAGATTTGTGTCAGAGGCAACGCGACACAACGTGGGACAGCTTTCTGACAGATAGTCTACGGTCCAACAACAACGTCTTGCTCAATGTGTATTGGTGTTGAATGAGTGGTTACGTAGCGTGTCGCATTCTGTCGGTCCTTCCAGCTCCATGAAAAAAATGAAAACGTCTTTTGGAAGTAACAAAAAACATTTTACACGTCACTTGGCCCAGTTCAGACACTACAGACATTTTACCGCCTACAACTCCCATGGTGCATCTGCATTTCACCACCCAGAAGAGAGCAGAAACAGAAATTATAAGATACACCTTTAATTACGTCAGAAGTGGGTCTCCCTGTCCCCACAGACCAGCTTTGTCCCAGTCATTGGTAATTAGGATTTCTGGCCCTCAGACTGGCCAGTCCATTAAAACCCACAGGACACATTAGGACCTCCAAGGGCTTTTTGTCATGCTAAGCACACCTTTACAAACCCTAATATTTCCCCAGGATGCGTCAACAGAACACAGGGCCTGTAATGTATTGCATGGCAGAGAGGCTTTGACACAAGAAAGACCCATCTGCCCTCATTGAAACTGTTTCCGAAACAATCCCAGTCATTATATTGAAGCATGTCATTGCTTATTGTGGTAGCTGTTACAACCACATTGTACAGCAATTTTTTTTTCACAGTATAACAAAGCAATAAGTAGAAGAAATTAAGAGAAAGTGCATTCAAAGGCACAAATAACTCTTTAAATCCCAACACCTGAACCAAAGTAGATGCTTTAGTCGGTATGAATGACAATGGATCGTCTTTGAATATTCCCCCCAAAAAAACTCTCCTCTTGACTATCTGACAAAAAGCCAGCTAGCATTCAAAAGTGTTTTCGTCCAAACTAACTAAATTCCCTGTCAACTGCACATATAAATGGTTAATCACTATATGACATATGATAGGCAGGTGCCCCTTATATAATTGAGCAGTTTCCCTGGCATAGAGGATGTGTGAAGGGACCTGAGAATTGGAACGGTGCATGTACACACGCCGCAGTTTCTTTTTTCGCGAAAAGAGTAAAAAGGAAATTTTGATCTAAGGCTTTTTCCCCCCTTAGCTCTACCCTTGGGTTCAGCCTCCCTGTGTTTCCGTCAATCCTCTCCTTTTTTGATCAGGAGCATGAAAGAGTGAGCGTGTGCGAGTACGGCAGGTACCTGGGGTAATGCAAGGTGCTAATTAGCTCAGCGGGATAATTGATGTGTAGATTACACCGCGAACAAATGCTTCGACTTGTTTGTTCTTCTCACTTTTACTCTGCTTACCCCACCACCCCCCCCACCCCCGTTCCCTCCTCGCCTCCCTCTCTCAACACCTCCTCTTTACCTCGGCCTTAATGAACAATTTACCTGCCTTGTTAAGAAGATGGCAAAGCATGCCAGGCTGCTGAAGCGACAACACAAAGAGGTTTGTAGGGGGGAGGAGGGGAATTCAGCTCCCACAGGTGAAGATAGCACGCATTCTATATTCTATGTTAACCCTGGTTCTATTCCCTGTTCACGTTGGCCATCCTGGCACGAACAGCAGGAGTGATAGCTCTATGTACAGCGCGGTGAGAGGAGAAGGCCTGTAAAAGAGCAAGACAAGCACATACAAATTCTAAAAGGAAACAATTTCTAAATGAAAGAGCATTCCATTAGCGAGCTTCCAATAGGCCTCTATTGTTTTGCCCCCTATAATGCTATTTCCTTAATCTTTTGTCTTTGGGAAACTATTATTAGCTAAGCACTCACAGCTGCCTGTGAATACGTTCAATGGGTTGGGGGGGGTGGGGGGGGTGGGGGTGGGGGGGGGGGTTGAATTCATTCATTAACAAGTGAATATCCGTTAACACATTTGCTGAGGCTTGCCTATTGCTAATAAACTAATAATGACTGTTTCTTTTAATTGGGAAATTGGAACGAGGGTAGAATTTTTTTTTTTTTTTGCCCCGAGGTTTGTACTGGCAGTGGAGTGGGTGCAGAGAGGGAGAGGGGGAGAGAGAGAGAGAGAGAGAGAGAGGGGAAGGACGAGGGGGAATGAGGTGGTGAGAGAGAGAGGGGGCCTGGCCCATTAGCAGGACAGATGTGAAGGCAAAAGGTGAACAGTTGAAATGTCGCCTCCTTGCCTCCCTGCCAACCACAAGTAATCTGTCTTCGACTAGTTTACAAGTTAAACACATTACTGTGCTTATACAGTCTCATTCTGAAGCCCCTGTGCAGTGAAAGGCATCTCTCCCACACAGGACTCACCAGCACACACACACACACTAGTCTCGGTCACTGCCTGCGATCACCATTCCTCCAAGACTCATGATTAGCAGTAGAGAAGAGCTACACCAGGCAAAGCCTCAAGCTCATTGTTTCCTGATACTTCCTCAAAGTGCCTTGGAAACACTGTTCAGTCTGACTTAAGGAAGCCCCAGTGACTCAGCGTATATCAAATGTTCATCTCGACCGGAAGTCATAATAATTCTACTTTCTCCGTCAGGGCTTGGTCAGACAAAATGATTTGTACAATGTACACTGGAGGAAATGTGCCGTGGGAGAGGACTTCTTGCCCTGTTTAACTCTGTGAGAAACTGCTTTTACACATCACATCTTTTACAGATTTCAAGAATAAAATTAACGTCAAATAAAGGTGGGCATGATCTACAGCCCAAAGCGCGGAATTTAAATTTAAAATATAAATTGGAGGGGTTAAACAACTGATTAAAAACTAGTACTTATCCCATGGTATATCTTTCCTCAGACAGACTGTTTTATTAAAAAGGTTAGAGGAGCAGAAAAGCATGCTGGTACTTTGCAACATGGGGAGGGGGTCAGACAAACTGGCAGTTTCCGTCACCAACCTGATAATTCTCCCAGCATCCCTCGCCCACCCCAGCCTTTTGTTTTTCCTCCCTGCCTTTTTCCTGTCGCCATCTCGTTATTTAATCTTACACCGCCAGGCAGTGCAGAGGGTTTGCTTTCCTCCTCAAAGACAGTGTAGACTACGCAAGAAGGCAAGAGGAAGATTGGGAGCTAGGAACTTGCAGGGGGACAGATGGGGGAGTTAGCAGAAAGGCACAGGAAACCTGTCCTGAGTGTAACTTTTAACAAAAGCCTTTCATCTTCCCAGCTTTCCTCAAGACACCGCACTTCCAACAGTGCCTCTCCTTTTAAGTATTACCTGATAAGGAAACTTCTCTTTCTTTTTTTCTTTTGCTTTCGAGAGCTACAGAAAGGAAAAGGGAAAAGAATCCCCCTCTGTATACACGTTAAACCTCTCATCGCTTTGAACGCGAGATATAGCTCCTTTTATCCCGGCGAAACCCGTTTCCTATGGCTATTAACTCATTCCAGCCAGGTAATTACAGCTGTGGCAATAGGAGCCGTTGCAGATCAGAGCAGAATAAGAGCTCTGGACACTCCACCACTGACATCACACAGCTTCTATGGGCCGAGTCCAAAATTGCACCCTATTCCCTTTTGTTCTACTTTAACCACAACCCACAGACCGCAGGTCGGAAAGAACCCCCCAGAATAGGGAATGGGGTTCCATTTGGGACGGGAGCGCGGCGTCTTAGTGCATTAGGTAGTTAACAGTAGAGAGGTAATAATGCCATTTGAGGATAACGGCTGTCTCTAATCCAGTTAAGTCAGGAGGTCTTTGTGTGACGAGGGGGGGCCGGTGTGCGGCATGGGGAGAGGTGGGGGGGGAGGGCAGGGGGTATATCTGATGGGAGAGTCATAAATCAAACGGGTAGAGACGTTTGGTAAAAAGGGGAACAGCGAGGAGTGGTCAAAAGGAACGCCCCCTGGAGACAGAGGGCAGAAAACCTGAGACAAACACTGGGGATTTCAACACTGAGGCTTTCAACACTGGGGATATTAACACTGTGGATATTAACACTATGGATATTAACCCTGGGACTATCAACCTAGGGTTAAAACAGCAGTGAACTCTGAGCGGTAGGAGGGGAGCGACAGCACGACATCCGCACCGCCCTCCCTCATTCCCCTTCCTCCCTGCTGCACTCAAATACGGAGAGGAGAGATGTTAACCCAAATAAAAAGAGGTGAAGCATTCGTTTGCCACCTATCGCGTTCATCTGTAACAGGAAGTGCGAGGCACTTTCAGACGGTCCCCTCCGGGAGAAGGACTCATTTCTGTTCTTTCTCCCCCTCTCTCTCCTGTCTCCATTCTGTGTTGTTTGTTGTTTCAGTTAATGAAAACAAAGAGCTGACAGAGACATTTTATGTTGTTACTGTAACACACACACACACACACAACATACCTAAGGCTCCCACGTGAGTGTTCAGAGCTGGACATGAAGGGCCTGTCAGACAAGGTCTTTAAATGTTCTGATGGTTTTCACCTTCCTGTACATGGACACCGACATCTATGGAAAACCTCTAAATCCATTGTAATGGACAGTTGGTGCATCCCTGGGGCTCACACAGGGCAAGCATTAAGCTTTCCCGTTGATGCTACTGACAGACAGAAAAGGTATTTGGCGGGCACAACCATTTTGTGCGGTGGCTGCGGGGTGTTTCAAAGGTGCTATGTATGCCTATTTGTTTCTTCTCTTGTTCTTATCTGTTTTGGTCCCGTGTAAGGTGTGACAGAACAAACGGGCTACCAGTTCCCCTTTTAAGTGTGTTCACAGGGTGACAACCACCCAGTCGATCTACTGCAGAGAGGAAACTAATCACGCTTTGACACCTTGAACCGTTGGAGTCTCTCAGAGTGTGGCGACGACATCTCTCTCTGCCTGCCCTGTTCGCTCGCTGTCAGGCCTACAAATTGGCTTCAAATTCGAATCCAAGGTGCCAAGGAACCATTAGACAGACAAAGGCTTGAATTCTACACGGGGTCTAATGTGTCAAAATCCTTACCCTGTGCTACAGACGAATAAACCTCTTCATTACAGCTTGTTATAGACGGTTGTCCATTTGCTTTCCCGATACCCTGGCAGGCCACAGTGAGAGGAGGCTCTTTTCCGACCGCTGCGCTAAACGTCTGTTGAATCACCGCAACGGTTCTCTTTTATTTGAAATAAGGATACTGAGCTGCTATGTTCATAATAAACAGGAGAAAAAAGTCATTCAAGAACAGAATTATGCAGCAGGATGGAGGCAGGTTTGTTGTAGATGTCTACGCTCCGTGGGGTTAAAAAAAAAAGAAGCCAACAAGGGCATAGCCAACCCAAACAGACACCTGCGCCGCTTGGTAAACAGTCAACCGCTGACAGAAAGCAGTCTGTAATTAGACAAAGTAGTAATCTTGTTCCGACAGAGAGGATTATATTTGGTCCCGGTGTGACTGGGGGAGCAGATTTCATTTCCTGGAAAAACCTTTCCTTCCTCCCTCTCCTCAGATCCTCCACAGTTACCTGACTCAGCTGCTTGTAGGAATCACATTCAGTAGACAGATAACAGCTAATCATTTGTCACCCTGAGAACCAATTCCCCGCAATCGCAGAGGAAGAGTGTGCCACTTTATTCCGCTGCTCTGTCAGATGGCGAAGAAATTGCATTCCGCCGCGCCTAACCTCCTGCTCTCCAGAGCCACCCGTAACAACAGTTGACTTCATCAGGAAGAAGCCACCATGGCTAACCCTGAACGCCAACGATTCAGGCGAGGCCCACCCCTGGCCCCTAAGCTCTTTTACCAACACCCCCCCCCCCAACCCCAGACTAGGCAACCCAGCAAAAATACAGACAGACGCCACACAGCTGTTCCCCTCCAGTATTCCTTGAGGTGTTCCTCTGCGTTGCCGTTCAAAAGTCTTAATCAACTGATTGTCATTGTTGTTACAATGTTATCAGAGAACCAGTACAAGTTCTAGAATCTGAATCATATTCCAGATTCCAAGTCAAGTCTCCATGCCTTTTTAAGGACTGGGGGAAGCCATAGCTGCTTAGCATTCTTTTAATGGTCTTTAAAAAAAATAAAAATAGCAATTGTGGGTTCATAAAGGTTATCAACTTTGTTTTGAACCGGCTCCTTGAAAAGAGCCACACCGCATAGGCCAAACTTAATAACATCTCCAGGGGAATGGAGAGGGTAGCAGAGAGGACACAACGCGGTGGGGGAAAGCACTACCTACTAGTACCAACTAGCTCGCTTATTGACATGTTTGAAAGGGACTATTCAATAAGATTAGCAATGGCATATTAGCAACAATTTGCAAAATAAGGCTAACCTAACAAAAGATCTGTGAAATGGCAGCGTCTCAGAGACAGTGCTCTTGTTGATTGAGTAAAATGCCATGTCTGTGTGTTGCAGATAAGAGCCTGGTACAGATGCACTGCCGGCCCAGACACCATTGAGCCTGTGTGTGTGTGTGTGTGTGTGTGTCTCAGTGAGTACAGGAGAGAGACAAGGCCAGGGGGAAGGTCAGAGGTGCGAAACATCATGTTATCTGTTTCTTGCTGTTGTTTTTGTGTATTTTTTTTAAATAAATGTCCGAGCAAAAGCAGAAACCAGCAAAGCTTAATCCTCAGAAGTCCCCAAAGCCTCGCACGATGACAGAGTGTGCATTGTTATCGAAGATCTAATGCAGACGCTTTTAGATTTAGATGAACTGTTATAATTATATGTATTATATTTACTATAGATTTTGTTTAGCCTCCCCTGAAGAGGAAATGCAATACAATGAATGTAACGTGTTCACTTACTAATATTTAAAAGGTGTTTTCATCAACATTTCAGTATTTGACCAATTCCAAATATGTCCATCAATTAACTGAATGTATACATTTGTTATTGTGCTAGGTGGTATAAAAACATCCACTCCTCTGAAATTGAAGTAGGCTGCACAGACACAAATTCCCAGGGAGAAGTGTGATTTTCTCAGGTTTAACTAAATAATGTATGCATTCGTTGGCATGATGAAGCAATTTCTGCCTTTACAACCCCACTCAGGAGGGAACAAGGCCTGGCTTCCTGCATGGATGAATTATTCAACTACCCAGGTGGAGGATTATCCAAACACCTCTAGAAACGCTTTGTGCTAACTCTAATGGAAAAAAAAAAGGTCTTTATAAAATGTATTTGATTGATTGGTTGATTGATTAGTTGATTGATTTACAATTAAGTGGACGTTTCAGTCGGCTCAATTCTATCAGTGTCCCAAACACAATGATATGAAGATATGGTGTTATGAACAGAATTTAAACAACACGATATGACTTCAGTCAATGAAAAACAAACATGGTTTCGAAAAAAACTGTAGGTATAAAAAAAGGCTAGTTCAAAGGAAACGACAGATTGGAGGAAAACATCCGACGTGTTTGTAATGAGAGGTCACATTTGGTTACCTCCCTGTCAGTCAGAGAGCGTCAGAACTCAGAACCAAGAACCCAGGCGAAGGGTAAAAATGGCCTTCTGAGTCAACACCCCGTGTGAGTGCGGCTTGTGGGAGTGTGTGCGTCTGCGCGTGCTGCTGCATGTCTGTTGTGTTAGTAAAAATGGCATTGTGAGTCAACTCCCTGCTGGCTTCATGTCAGGTTTCAATATGTGCCACAGGGGAATTCATACGCCTTCTCTCTCACAAATCTGGGATGACGTTCTCAGGATCACTCAGTACACACTGCTGACTAAATGTAGCTGGAGCTCCGGTTGCCCTTGGTAAATAAATATATATACATGTATATACTACATATATGTGTGTATATATACATAAGTGTATAAAAAAAAAAGTTTTTCAGAAATCAATCAAGAGAGTGTGTGTCAATTTTGATGAGGTTCAGGGTCAAGCGCTATGAATGGATGGATGGACACCTAGTTGCTTTATGCGGTGAACAGATGTAGGCCCCCAGGTGAATGCATACCTAGTTTGTTTGGGCCCTGAACAGATGTAGGCCTCCAGGAAAGAACTATGCAGGATTCTCCAACCAAACGTGAGCGTTTAAAGGCTATTAAATGAAGGACATAGCTCACTATCAGCACCCCAAGACAGCTGAATCCAAGGGCCTGCCTCTGGTTGCCAAAGCCCACAATGAGCCGTAGCAACCAAGACACCTTTTACAAGTTAGCTCACTGGGGGAGTGGGAAGAACTCTATTATTACAGTTTAAATCTTAGTAACAGCAAAACTGGAATTACGATTTCATTATTGTTTAAAACAATACAGAAAACAGGAACGAAAGGCCTAGTGTTCGAAGGGAGGGAGGAAATAAAACCATTGGAAAATAAAAACAAAGGTTTCCAACCACTACCTTTATCCTTCTACCTCACACTGTAAGCCTGGCCAGCGCTCAATATTTACTGCCCTTGGTGTCCAAAGAGAGAGATGTTGTCAGAAAGTAATACAAATCAATGAAGCAGGAACTCCAAAGCCCCCCCCACACACACACACACACCTGGCCAAAGGGCCCCCAGTGTTGTAAGTTTTATATGTGTTGCGAGAGCCTGGATCGTTTTCCACATCCAGGCAGCTAGGCCCCGGCTTCCTACGCCAAGCCAGAGCAGAGCGAGGAGAGCGGGGCCGTTGCCGCCAGGCCACCTGGGAGGGGGCCTTTGGAGTAACACTCTTCATCCCACGGAGTTGTCCGTCTGCCAGCACCGTTGCATCAGTGTCAGCACCGGAGTGCAGGGTCACACACGCTGCACTGAGCCACAACTGGACACCTCCGACCCCGTTCCCCCGATCACCGCGCCGCAACCAGCCTCCAACCCCCCAACCTACTACACCTACTCAGCCGGGCAGGGCTGCATGGAGCCAAACCTCCTTCACAAAAGGGCTCTCCCGGGACGAGTTCTTGCATTGCGGACATGGTGGAGGTTGGCCTGTTTTACAGACCCTGGTTTCCACACACCCCCGTGATGGGTGACCTCCCTTCACGAATGCACACACACACACACACACACACACACACAAACACACATATACAGTACATACACTCATATATACACTCATAAACACAACTACTTCCTCTCTGGGCTTAGGAAACACGGCAGCTGAACAACATTAAACCTGACGTTTTCCAACAGCAGTTTTTCACAGTCAACTCAGAGTTATTTGAATGCAAGGCCTACATATGTACAGGACCGAGGATCACAAGAACATTGGCTCAACTGTTATCCAAGAGAACCTGCTACCGCCCTGTACACACACACACACACACACATCTTAAGGCAGATGAACGGTCGTGCCCTACAAAAGAGACAACCAAAGAGTATTGTTCTTCCTCCACACCTTAGGCCAGGTGAACAGCTTGTGTCTACCTGTTGAGGACACAGCCTAATTCATTTTCGGGGTGAGGTTGGCACGGCTGGGTTTGAAGCTTAGCTTGCTGTTCATTCCTGGCATGCAATCTGTATTAGACAATCTTAGAGGAATTGCTTTAGTGGGCTTGTTTACTAGGACACCTCCCCAATGGCATCCCGTTCCCTACGCCCGTACGGGTGGACCACTTGCACTGCGTTTGACCAGAGCCATGACGCCGAGTAGTGCACTAAAACCGACACGGGATTCCATTTGGGAGGGAGCCAGGGTTTGGCTGAGGACAAGCCACATATGCCGAGTGAGATTCCTGGGATACATTGGGTCCGCCCACACATACCATCCCCATCACGAGTGGATACTCTCGGGTCACAGTTACGAACGCAACCTCATTTCTGTGGGTCTCACGAGCTAAGGACCCGACAGTGTTGTTGGGACGGGGGGGGCGGTTCGTTGTTGGTTCACCGTGAACTGAATCCTGCATTATCAACATGTATTGTCCGGACTGGGTATCATTAGCTAATCAGGGATCAGGGTTCGTCAATATCTATATTACAATTTGCTAATTGCATTTAACTGTCTTCATATGAACATTCAGTGTTACTGAAAGCTTGTTAAAAAACACGAGTCCCTCATAGATGGAAATGACTGATGAATAATACATGAATAAATTGCACAAAGAAAAAACATATTAAGCACCTTGACCTAAATACTTTCCCTCCAGTTACAGTATATCACCATCCATTCAAACCTGCATTAAAAAAAATGCTTTGTCTGTCTTTATCAGCGGCATTTGGAGAGTGAAGAAACATGTATCAAGCATGATGCCTAATTACAATCCCAGTAGAAGAGCTTCTCACCCCCCCACCCCCCAGTCACCCCCCAGTCACCCCAGCCCAGCGCGCCTCCAACCCATCCCCTCCAAACGCACAGAAACAATGGAGAACAAGGGCTAGCATTTTAAAATGCACAACGTATATAGATAAACATTACCCGTGTGAATTGTCCCAAGGGAAGGAGTGACTATATGCTACTGGCGTGGAAGGTCCTCTGAGGCACGGAGCGGCTCTGGGGCCTCTTGACGGTGACACCCCTAACAAAAAGACAAGGGGCTTTATCAGCCCGGCGCTGCCCGCGATAGCCCCTCAGGCTACGGAAGTGCCACTCACTGGCACTTAGAGCTGTGCCACTCCATAGCTTCCATTGCACTAAGAATAGCATAAGGTTCGGTTGGTAAATGAGAGATTATACCACACCACATCTCTGGGACTCCTCTCCGGTTGTAGGTTCAGACAGCGGGGGAGGTGCTGGGAGGGGGGTCAGAAAAGGAATGGAACTCGTAAAAAGAAGCAAGTGGTGACCGAAATCCTCAATCTGATAAAGGATTATGACTCTGATAATAAATATACTCAACCTTATAAATATTTTAGCTTGGCTACTCCCTGGGCTTAATGTGATGTGCAGTGTCTAATTAAGCATGTATCTGATAGATGCCACTACATCATGATGTGCTGGAGTCTATAGGGGGTTTGGCCAGGAAGGGAAGTATTCAGGGAAAGACACGCTTTGTAATAATGATAGCCATGATAATGATGATACTGTTACTTCAATTAAAAGTACTTTCTTCTACAGCTGCTACTCCTTCGACCAGTACAATGGCCATTACAAATTAATGACTAGGGTTGGATATTGTACGTACACACACACACACACACACACACACACTACCAATGGTAGCCACGGCATTGATTGACAAGGCCCGGCTACACTCCTCTTGATTAGGTAAAACCACCTTTTCAGCAGTTAATGCATATTACAGGGACAGTGTTATTTCAGTTCACCTATTTGGGTACAAATTCTGTGAAATTTTGCAGTAGTGAAACTGGTCTATGTTCTGCTGATCTGGGCAGTTTGGCCCAGAGGACCTGCTTGGCCAAGCACTATCTGAGCTGTGATACACTGACACCGAGGACGAAAACGCACTCAGGCACACACACTTGTAGGTCACTGTTCCAGCCTCTGTTAGTATTGCAACACACACACACACACACAAAGGGAAGTATCAAGCTAGTAATAAATTCCTGAGCTAGCAAGATAGAAGTGTGAAGTCCTTAGTTAGTAAGTCATTCTAATATAAAAGCCCAATAGCTGAGCGACTAAAATATGTTTCCTTTCTGAATTTTCAAATTTATGGGTCTTGATGTGGTTGGTGAAAGCCCATAAAAGGCCCTAACAATCACTATAAAGAGAGGAAGCCTAGCATAATTCTTACACAGGATCTTGAGACAATTTATAGACCCTGAATACAAACAAAAATCACTAATCATTCCCTGCTCTGGGGAAAATTCACATTTGGACTCACACTGTTTGATTCTTCCCAGCTTCCCTTAATTTAAGGGTCAAAGAGGTCAGCAGCCTGACATTGAGAATGGCCCTGGGTTCAAAATGTCACCTATTGTCTTCCCCTACAGTTCACTTAAACGCCGTGGGACAAAGAGGTGCTAGCTGAACAACAACCACTAACACGGGCTCCTTGGCTTGAATAACCATCATTGCACTTTTCATTTTTCATTTGATTAATGCGCTAATCAGCTGATCGATACAGATTTTCTTTTTCCTCTTTGAATGCAATCGTCATTTTGTGGCAGTGCTCCACGCCTATGGCCACATCGTAAAAACCAAACAACGGCTTCAGACAGGACGGGCTTCGTGTGGGAAAGGGGCCTCCGATGACCTCAGGTAAACACAAGCACAAGTACACACAGTCATTATTACATTACCACAATGGTGCATTACCGCATTATACTCAGGGAATGCCCGTTCGACCCGCCCTCTCTCCCCCCACCCTGTCTCTCCCTCCTCCCCTTTCCCAGCCGCCTTGCGACCCCCCCCCCCCCCCCCCCCCACGCTGACCTGGCCTGTGTCTGACAGGGTCTCCTTCCTGAGCTCTTATTACTCCGCAAATCCCTCTGCCAAGTGCCCGTGAAACAGGCCTAATGAGAACATTATTGTATTTACCTTAGATAAGGTGAGCTGCCTATGAAGATAAGACCGAGATAACGCCCTGTTTCTATGGAAAATGTACACTGGCACTGTGTTTTACCTAAGTCCTCTGGTATTTCAGACACTACTTGTAGCTCAACATCTTACTGTACACATTAGGTTTCGTTAAAACAAATTGCATCGACATATTGTGAATTTGTTTGTCCAGGCTTAAAGAAAACAGTCCAGCGTAGGCAAGGTTCCAAACCGGTGAAATAAACAGTTGACAATTAAAGCAAGGGTCAGTTATCAGTGGTTTCAAAGCCTGTTTGTTCATGCGTGTCTGAGACCTCGCAGCGCTTTTCCAGTGTGCTAATTGTTAACTGATATTTCCAATGAGGGGTTAGCGCATCCCCAGCATTCACCCAGTAATGCTCACACAGGAGGAAAGGTCATCGACGAGTCTTCTACTTGATCATCCCTGCTTTAGCACATCCCTGCAGTACTCCCTGGAGCTTGTCCGTCACATTTAAACCATTTTTCTATTTATCTGACTGGGGCTCCTCAAAAGTATAACCTATTGACCAAGGTTCAGCACAAGGTCATAAATTCATGGCTTGAGCTTGACAGATGAAAACTGATGGACACGCACAGAGTCACGCAGCTCAATTGTGTTTTTATGTACTACACTTCGGAGACAGTCATCCTCAGATAAGGAACCAAGTTAGTGTAGCACAAAAAAAAATACAAAAAAGTGGTATCTGCGCCTGTCAATTTTATGTATTTACACTTCCTGATTTAAAGTATTTTGTCCCCCGGTGCCACCACTAGTGTGCCAGATGTGTGCCTCCTGCATGTGACCTGAGACAGCCTTGAAGCCAGGAGCTGGGTAATTTCTCGCTCGCATTCTACACCGTCGATCGCGGCGGCTTTTTGAGGTGAGAGAAACTGACAGCATTAACTCTCCAGGGCAGAACTTTCCAGTCAAGTGGATCAGAGGACTGAAAATCGCTTATGAATAGTCATTAGGCCTTCATTACAAACCCCTCACAACCCACTTCTTCCTGTGCAACCAAATGCCTTTTGTCATCTTCACAAGGTGCATCATTTAATTGCCAATTGATTTTTTTCTCTCCCTATATGACAACATGTCACATTACAAAATGCAGCCCTGGCCGACCTTAGGGCTAAGAAAGGCCGTCGTTACTTTTGGCATCCAGGATGGCTTTGTGAATAAACCTGAATAAAGAGAGTAAAGACAACAGAATCCTTGACGATAAAATTATTTATTGACTATTGTTTGTTTCTGTGTCTGTGTTCCGGCTATGCTGTATTTTAAGGTAACATTTTCAAACGCTGTGTTGGCTTATGGTTTATCAGGGTGGAGGCAGTATAAGACAGAATACATTTACAAATATGTCCATTCATTGAGATGTATACGTAGTCAATGTCCGTGCCACTAATATTAGATGTGACACACCTACATCTCTCAGCGTTAAGTCCATGACAAATGGCCTGATCGCTATGGAGTGAGCTATCAAAAGATGTTCAGGTTAACATTTTGGTGACAATTTATCTGACAGCCTTTCAAATTCCAATTTTTTGAAAAAGAGGAAATTCACCTCTTGTCTGAGATGAATGACCACTGAGCATGCTAGATGAAAAATAAAGATAAAAAAGGCAAAGGTACGTTGGTAATTCACGTTTGCGTCTAAACCCATTGGTTACAGCCAGTGTCCTACAGTATTTTACATCCACCTTGTGATGACCTAGCTGGCATTATAAAATAAAGAGCTGATCAACAGGGCGATCAATCGGGTGCACGTTTCCATCCCACGAGGTCCTCCAGAATAGTGTCAGGCGGGCAAAATATTACATCATCACCGTACTTACAGAACAATTTCATCCGCCTGCCCATCTGCGCTGAACGGACGGAGGCTAAACCCGCCCGCCCCCCCGCCCCGTGTTCCTCAAGCCTGCCTTCAAATGTGGGTAAATCAGCACAGTTCCCCTTTGACACAACGAAATGCAGCGCGATTACCGAGTTGGTACGGCCTTAATAAGCTGAATAATGAGGGAATTTCAGAAATGCTTGAGCGCCATTGTACGCTGACAATAAGAGTGGAGACTGAGTAAGCCAGGCAGGGCAGAAGGTAGGTGTTGGGGTATAATGAGGCCAGTGTTGTAAGTAATGTACTCTCCATTGTGCCTCCATGTAAATGCTGCTGCCCATGTCTTCTTCACGTACACACAGCCGCCACGGCTTTAAGCCAGACTCAGTCTGAGATTTCTTCTCTTTCTTCGAAAGAATGGCTCTGTGGCATTTCTCTTTTTCCCCGTCCTCCCTCCCTCCCTCCCTCCTTCTCTCTCTCTC
The DNA here is from genome assembly GCF_011004845.1 of Esox lucius. Classification (NCBI taxonomy): domain Eukaryota; kingdom Metazoa; phylum Chordata; class Actinopteri; order Esociformes; family Esocidae; genus Esox; species Esox lucius. The sequence goes on from NC_047590.1 coordinate 8,980,172, forward strand.
TCTCGCCGTCTCCCTCTATCTCCCTCGCTCAGTTTTTTTCTCGGTTTAGTGACACGCGGTGACTGACACTGGCACAAGCCCTGCTTGTCTTGCTTGTTGAAAGCAAACATTACAGCTGGTAGGATGAACTCCAGGTGTGGTACTGCCAGACTTGTAAACATGTCACTAATTACATATTCTCCCCTCCGAATTACAATGAAGGTCAGTGAAAACAGTTTTTTTTTTTTTTTTCATATATAATCCTTGTTTCTCTAACCGGTAATAACACGGAGGCTGTGGGAGGTCCCACGCTCCCGTTTGGTTCCTGTTATGGTTGTCGTACCAACCGGCGCCTGTGCAACTCAGTTTATACACCTGACAACTTGTGATATTACAGGAAATGGTAAAACAATTACAACTGGATCATTATGGTCATTAATTATATTGACATTTTGTGAGACAATGTTTGTCTTACCGTTCGAAGTATGTGTCTGCATGATACTAAATTCTGCCACGATTCTCAAAGATCATGTCTTTGGCCCAGGCATTTTGTTTGTTGGAAAATGTTTGGAGGAGCGCAGCACTTCAGAAAAAGAAAAACTGTGTACAATTAGCGGCATGTGGCCATTTTGGTGAATAGCCACATACAGTATTTCGATCAAAGAGCCGAATAATTGTCTATTTTGAATAACAAGACCCGAATACTGCTGTTGGACAAGAGCAATAAAAGTCCCTTGGTCTTGCATTTTTCTTGTTTGTGTTTTTCCTCCACCAACCTTTTCTGTTACTGAAACAGAAGGCTAGTGAAAAATGTAACCGGCCACACTGGGTTGGTTGTCGTGTGGGGGACCAGAGAAGTGTGCTCACCCATCATCACTGCCCTGAGAGCCAGATCGGTCGAGTCAAACATCCCAGAGTAATGAACCATCCTTCTGGGCTTGGGTCGGAACCATTCAGGTGAATCACATTCAACAGTCCCACCAATTCCCATGTAAATGAATGGAGCGACAGCCATCTCTTGTCCATTATTACTTCATAGACCTACAGAACCACGAGCAGCCTACAACCTGCAGAACCGATTCATACGATTGATTCTCACTCCAACAAAACGGCACGTTTGAAAACTGAGGCTCGATTCAGTGTACTTGCCCACTGCCAAGTAACCCACTGCCATTTGTGGGGACTAGATTCATATTTGCAGTACTTTTTACAAGCTCTTAGTATTGATTGCTGCAATGGTACTAGGGGCAGGAGGTTCAATCCCAATAACAGCATTCCATTATGAAGAGGCAACAAAGAGCCATGCCTAGCGTTCCGCATCTCTTTCTCGTATACCGTAACACCACCGAAGCCCAGAATATTATCAAATTGATACTGACTCAAATTGATTTGGGTAATGAATGCCTGCACCTTGAAAAATAATGGCCACTTACAGTAATTACCATCACAATTATCAAGGTCAACCAGCAAAACAATGGTCGACATTTTGACAACCCTAGCTGACACACATTCAGCATGACATGACGCAATCTGCTTATCATTATATAATTAAAGTGATATGTTAGCAAAGCAATGTGTATTTTTTTTTTTATAATACACACTTGGTTGCATTGATTATGTAACATTTAAATTGGGGAAATTGTGAGGGAGCTATGTGAGAAACACAAATCCACACTTTTTTGTCCTTCACTCTTTTTCCTTAACCCAAGCCCTGGACGCGTGTCAAAATCTTGGCCAAATTGGGATGACAACAGCAACACAAGTGAGCTGTCACTCAGAAAATCTCATCATGGCCACTCCCAGATATCCAAACATGTTTGTATCAAATCGAACATATTCTTAAAAAAAAATGGTGTACATGCTTGAAAAAACACTGAGGAAAATAAAATGTCAAACATTTGAGTCTTACAAAAAAAAAAAACTTTTATGACACGCTCGGAATTCAGAACTCAGTGCAGTTTAATCGCAAAATTCTATACCCCGGGATCAAAAAGTCAAAAATTATATTTAACGTTGAGAAAAAAAGATACCTTTTACTAGCTTGTCGGTAAAAGCAAGCAGCAAGCTATAGCCAACAGAGTCCTACACCCATTTCTTTTAAAGATCAGTTGACCATCAAACAATGCTGTAGTGGGTTTTGGTTCACGCACATAACCCAGCAATAAACACTTGGCCTTTGTCTCTCATACGCTCGGGTAGAAGGATGACCTCAGCTTCAACACAATAAACCCCCTGTAATGCCGGCCTCCAGAGGTCTGTTGCACTAACTTTATTTCATTTCAATTCAATTTATGAGAAGAAGAAAGGAAAAGAGTCGTGCCTTATCAACTCAGTCAGGTCTATTGCAACACATTTACCTGTACCAACTCAAGATTGGGCCTCACCACTTAGAGAAAGGATACAACAAGCTAGAGCATTGGTCGATGCCAACTGTCAGTGTGCGTGTGTGTGCGGGCGTGTGCGGGTGTGTGTGCGTGTGAGGGAGGGAGAGAGAGAGGTAGGGCTGTTCCTGTGCTTTTGGTGTGTGGTGGCGTACTGGCTCTGAGGTGAACCAAGAGAGGCACCCAGAGCAGCTAAGAGGATCACATATCTAAGCACAACAAAGGCTGTGTCACAGGGGGCGTTCGAGTCACAAGCTCCCTCACTCAACAGACCCCACCCACCCTTCTTGTCCTGTTGCCACGACAGCACCAGGTCACAAAGAGACCACGGATGTTGGAAAGAACAAAACAGAGGACAGATGTGGGCATTGTAAAGCGGAGCATCGGCCTCTTTCCCCAGCGGCATCCGCTAAACGTCAACCGTGGAGAGAAACGGTGATAGCTGCAATCCATATCAGCACAAACTAAAACTAAAATACTGTCTATTTCCTTTTTGACTTGGTTAGCAGTCTTGGCGGTACGTCCCCCCCAAAAAAATGCTAGGTAAACGTCTCACTCGCTTTCTCCTTTGGTGCATGAGGACTGCTTTTGGTCGTGGGACTAGAGACCGACAGAGGTCTTCCTGAGACTTGACCAGGACAAAACCGCTCTAACCTTATGGTCATCTTGTAGGATCTGACCCGAGTCTAAAGTGGCACAAGATGAAGCTGTGTATTATGACAGCTGAGAGCCTAACCAGACTCAGTGAAACGCAGGGTCAGGATGAACCCAGATTGATTGAGACCAGATGGGCGGCGTCATCCCACGTCCACACAGAGTGCAACGACAGGAATAGAAAGGCTTGGTCTACATTAAGGGGGGGAACACTCACATTGTCCTTTAGCAGTCACAGGTGAACAAACATTGTCTTCCATATCATCCTGCACTCCAAGACTTTTGACCAATCTTTAAAACCAAGGGAATAGGACCGACAGTCAATCTCAGGGTAGAGATTAATTATACATAGATTTTTTATTTATTTTTATTTATGCAATAAGTTAAAAAAAATAACAAGGCCCTAGCAAAAGGTGTTTTCTCAAACCTGAGGTTTTTAACATAATGTCCCCTGGCTGTTCCCCAAGCAAAGCCCCTCTAAATTAGACATGACATAACTGTTGAATGTCATCTGGGCCCAGCCACAGTGCTAATCCAACCCCAGACTAGACAGAATTCTTGACAGTGCTGCACCAGACGGGGGGGGGGGCGAAAATGCAGAACAGCGAGGTAATTTGACACAAGACTCTTCTCCCAGGCAATAATAAAGTGTGGCATGAGAAGCAGGTTTTTTAAAGGAATCAATTAAGATTTAAAAAGGTGTTCCCGGCTGGCCAAGGGGGAGCGGCTTTATTATTCTGGGGGATTGAAGGGGATAGGTGGGGGGCCTGGTGAGTGGATTCTGTGGGGGTGGGACAGACCTCCCCCCGTGTCCTCCTCCATCCTAACCCTCTCCCACCTCGCCACTAGACGCGCACCTCTGTTTTAAGTGCCAGTGGTCGTCCATCCCTTCACCCCGACTGCTCACACGACATGAGCCTTTATCTCATAGTCACACCGCGGCCTTAAACTGCTACCTTCTGCTTATAAATCATCTCAGGTTTCGCCTTCCAAACGTCGGAGTTCCTGATCTCTGACTGGCGTTCCTAGCAACTGTGTACGACTCTGTGCCTGGAGGGGACTGATGAACTGAAGTCTTTCTGCCCTTGCACTGTCACACCCTGTTTGAGATGAGCTATCCCTTTTCAAAGGGCTCCTGCGATCAGTTGAGAGGGGGCAGATTGAGTCGGGGTTTGAGATGGTGGGAGGGCGCGGGGAGGGCGGTTAACAGGAAAAAGCTGGACTTCTGACTCTGGGGAGAGTGAACCGGATAAAGCGGATTCTTAACCGCTGGAGTCTGTGGGAGCCTTTCAAAGCTCTCCCTCTTCGAACATACATGAGGTAGTGTCGTGGATTTCAATCAGTTGCCTATCAACGCCAATGTCTATCAAATGAGCAGGCAGTTGAACAGCAACACATCTACATAGGCTACACCTGTTGTATTGGCACGTTGTTGCTCCACACCGGAGCAAGCATGAAAAATGTTTGAACATTGCCTGTTGGAGTTTCTGTTGTTGTGTTTTTTATTAAATGGCTTTCTGCTTCAGTGAGCAGGGGCAAGGTGTGTTGTACACAGCTTACAGAGCTCCCAACCCCCTATCTGTCTCTCACTGGCTCCCTGGGTGCTTTATAGACTACACGGATACACATAAACAGAAAGGGGAAAAGGCTAAACACATAACTCTTATTTATGCCGTTCAATTCAGCCTCAGCAATTCTGCAATTCATTTTCATGATCAATTACAAAACCTTAAGGCATCTGTAATGCATTCTGTTTGACAGCACATACAGACACACACACAAACACACACACACACACACACACACACACAGACACAAACAGACACACACAGACACACACAGACACACACACACACACACCTAAACTGACTAGCTGTTCATAGGGTTTCTGAGGTTCCTGCGGGAATATATTCAACCACCTAATTTCCGTTTATGCTATTTGTTTTCTCCCCCCCCCCCTCAACAAACACAAACACACGCACACACTTAAAAAGAATTGTAAGGGAGCCAGATAAAAAAGTACTAAGATTTGATCTTCTAAACTATCAACTCATTTAAATACATTATACTGTTTATATATAGCTAGCTAGCTAGCTAGATAGATAGATAGATAGATAGATAGATAGAAAGAAAGATAGAGAAGGATGTGTGGTATATGGCCAACATACCACGTGACCATGGTGGAGAACCTGTACACAGACCTAAGCCATGGTGTATTGACAAGATACCACAAAGCCCCAAGATGCCTTATTTCTCTAATAAACCAGTATTACTCAGTGCCTAAATGGAGATATTCAAATGACCAAAATAACAACACTTGTGGTTTGGATATTATGAATGCTTACATGGTTTCAGAAAGGAAGGTCTGAGGCCAGGTTTTGCTCATAGACAGGAAAACACATTTCAATATATTTATCTCTTTGAAAGTTTTTGGTTGTGAACACAAAGAAATAACACAAAATTTCCAAAGTGCGTTGGGGGATGTATAACCTAGTTGCCGTATGTTAGTGGGAAGCTCCACAGAACATTAGAAAGGGAAATTGCACTCAGCAGGAAGAAAAATCATTGTGTTACCCCAGGTGAAAAATATTGTTGCTTTGCTTAAAAGTGCATGCAAGGCAAAGGCAAGCCACATTATTAGAATGTTTAAATATTAATTCTTCTGCTGGGTAGTAAAGATGATCGAGTCACAGTGTCAACTACTTTCTTTTTCCTCTAGAAGGCACAGGAAGTCTTTGTTGTGAAACATCATCCTTTACTGTTTAACCGTCTTGGCTAACGGACAAATGTTTCTGTTTTATTTTTATTAATTTATTCCACATTTTCTCAGGTCTCTGAGAATATGTTTTTAATTTCTACATATTTTATGTATGTATACAATGCTTTTTTAGGACTACTATGTTTAGCAGAGAATTGTGTGTTCTATAATGTGGCACAGCAACTTCCGCGTGTCTTTTAGGTGTCTCAGAGAAATTACTCCACACAAAATCCCACATCTCCTTTAAAGGCAAAATACAATTGATCTTAGTGGTCAATACTTACAGGTGCCAGTCACTAGCTTTGTCAGTTACATTCAGATCCTCTTACAATACTTTTAAAATGGCTTCATTGTAATGAATATAAAGAGTGCCTCTACTTTTTCCATTAAAAGGGCATTAGTATGAAATGCTTTCTGCTATGGCATGTCACAAAGACAATACAAATAGAATTAGATGTATAGGGTTTACCCAACATAGTCCAATGTTATTTCTAAGGATCTTTTATGGCTCTCAGGTAAAGCAGATTAAGCTGATAGTTTCCCCTCTGTATGTCAGAGAGAGATTCAAAGCTGCTAGCTTAAAGGTGGGTATTAAGACTGTAAGATCTAAAACACTTTGGGAGCCTTCGGAGTGAAATGGATAAAGATACAGAGAGCTGAGTGCAGAGACTGGATGGGGTGAGTGGAGGAGAGAGAGAGAGCAGGGGGAGGCAGAAGAAGAGATTGTGGGGAGTGGTGGAGAGGAGCTAGAAAAAGCAGGAGAAAGAGAGAGGAGAGGCCCCAGCATCATCTGACTAGCAGCTCCTTGCTGTCACTCATGGCTGCCCTGCCAGTATTCCCCACCTGAGACGGATTGCGATGCATGTTCAAGTCACTCATGCACAAGAAGCAATACACAAGTTTGGTGTAAAGCCACTTTAAAAGCTCATCAGGCGCATACTTTGCTTGTAGGAAATACCTTATTCATGACGGGGGGAGCCGTAGCCTAGGTAATTACTTGAATCAAGGTGGCCTCGGAAATGTTTAAATCTACAAGGACGTGCAGGAGCATGAATAATGCAAGAGAATTTGCATCTAAATTTTTTAAGTGTGCTTTATTCAAAAACTAAAATGCGGCTTCGATTAAAGTTTGATGAGTGAAAGCTGAGAGCTCGGTGCATGCAGAGAAAAGCTCCTTATTTGTACAAATTATTTAGAATGGTGATAAAGGGGCGGCAGTGGGGGGGGGGGGACATGGAGGAAATGAGAGGAGTGAATAAGACCAGAAGAAGAAACCGTCAATAAATAGGACTGAAGGTTGGACAGTATTAAAGCATCAGAGAGGGTGTACAGTATTTGAGAGTGGGATAATGCAATGTGTTGCCTTGTAAAAACACTGGATCAGATTTTTGAAACCACATACAGTTACAATTACACAAAAGACAATGCAGTAGGTACCTCTGCAATGCTTTTAAAAACACACACACAAACACACACGCACGTTTCTTAAATACGGCACAGTAATTTATTTGATTTCCGAGTGGATGCATGTAATATATTTTCCACCTGAAGATGTATAAACAGAGGGGTTCTGCCTAAAACCATGTTGGCGGAAGAGACCGTGCAGCCTCATTGCATGAGATAAAATGTACAGATGTTTACCTTCGGAACATATCAATGGTTTCGCGAAGTGCAGTAACATGAAAAAACAATGCAATGTGCTTACCTGCGTCTTGATGATTACACAGCATGGCCAGTTACACAGCACCGAAAAAAGAGAAAAGAGCACTTGATTAATTAAGTGTTACATGTTAATTGAAGATAGAAAAAAAGACAATTTGGAACACGGGTGACCTTTGCAAGAAACCAGAAATGATCGTGTCCCAGCAATATTCTGTTGATAACTGAAAGGGCCACAGCAATAGATATTGGCGGCACATTATGTAGTGGATGATACAGGAAGTGCACAAATAATGTATGCACTCTTTACAATGACCTCTTAGCTTATCACACGAGTGTGATGATTGGACCTGGGGTTAGCTATTGCTGGCGTAATTACTTCCTAGTGAAAGTTGATACTGGACCCACGCAGTATTTCAAGTATTGCAGTCATTCGTGTTCCCATTGAATGATGTAGTGGGTAAATGCAGAAAGCTGCTCTCTTTACAACTCCTTCTGGTAGGCAGCGTGTTGTACTGTAAAGGACATGTTCATTACTGCTGTCTGGTCCTGCTGCTCAATTTGCATTTAACCTAGATTTGGGGTCAAACCAGTCTCTGTAAAAAACAAAAAATCTCTCGTCTAAAAGTCCTCAGTATTCTCTTAGGCTCAACAGCGACAGACGGATGTAAGAGAATATACAGTACAGGAGACCATGGGTTGTTGCTCAACTAAAATCCCGTTATGATTCCAACTCGATGTATCACCTTTTAAGAAACTGAACCGAGGCAATATTCTCCACCATCCATCCATCCATCAACACACCCAACCCACATACACGCACACGCAACCCACACACACACACACACACACGCAACCCACACACACACACACACACCCAACCCACACACACACACACGCAACCCGCACACACACACACACACACCCAACCCACACACACACACACACACACCCAACCCACACACACACACACACACACACCCAACCCACATACACGCACACGCAACCCGCACACACACACACACACACACACATACACACCCAACACACATACATACACACACACACATGCAACCCACACACACATGCACACACACCAGACCCAAACACACACACACACACACACACACAAATCAAAACACACCCCTCCTTTTGTTAAACAAACCATATATCACCAAGATTTTTTTTTTCTTCCTTCCCACATTGCACGGGCCAGCCAGAGTAAGGGGGGGGGGGGGCTGTTTTTAACGGGGGCAGCCCAGAAACAAAAGGCCTCTCCTGAGACAGAGCCCTGGCCCGGTGGGTCACCTAGCTCTCCGGGACACAGTTCCCTTTCCCACGCTAACCTCAGGGCTCATTTGCATCGCTCGGGCTGCTGGGGCGATTATGTTCAGGTGAGCTGGTTTGTATGGGGCCGAGGGCGTAAGACACGACAGGCAGAGGGGCTCGGGGTTGGGCGAGGGGGGGGGTCGCAGGGGCCTGCCGCCCACCCCTGATCCTGTCCTTAATTGCGACTGACTGGCACCAGACACAATCACCCTCTTGATTCAGCAAATTGTCCCGGGAGCAGACCGCGGTCACCCAGCACTGCGCGGATCATCTCACAGCAGCTGGCCGAGGTAAACAAGCAGCAATCTCACCCGGCTGACGACAGAGCGGAGGCTCTTACATACATGTCTGTTATCCATTCGCTTCCCTCCCCACTAGTGAACTTATGTCAGGGGAGCATCAACAGGCCGACACACAGTGACTGTCATCTTACAACAGGCTGGAAGCAGATATGATTAAGCATTATATGCACTATATACAGTACATATCTACTGTACATATAAATATATGCGACTAGGGGAAAATACCAAAGCTGTCACTGTGTGTGTGTGTGTGTGTGTGTGTGTGCGTGCAAGGGGGGGGGGGGGCGGGTGTAGTGTACAGTAATGTATGTAAAAAATTTTCAAATGTAATTGTTAGCATGCGGGTCCAATGTCTCAGAGAGCCTAAACGTCAGACAGGACAGTGCAGTGGGTTCATGGAGGAGGGCAATTACCACGTATCCGAAAGGGAAGATCGAGGACGTAATCTTAGGCCTCTGATTAAAGGGGACAGAATGGACGCAAAGAACTGAAGCCTCCCTTATAAGTGTGTTTACAGAGAGACACACCTTTCACAACCATAACACTTCCCCTAACCACTGACCGCAAAGGAAGTTAATTAGCAGTTAGCCAGAGGTGGAAGTTTCTCACTGCGGAGGAATATGGCTTCCAAATGAAAATGCATTGCACATATCGGGGCCGTGTCGGCCACTTCACAGGTTCACTTCAACAGGCTACTGTGTTGGCTTTGTGTGTTCGCAATGTTCAAGACCCATGGTATTGTAGTTGCCTTCAGTTATCCAGAGAAAATGGAATGCGATCTGAGTGTAGCTTTAACTCTCAACAAGATGGAGAAAGAGAAAATGGGATAAGTGTCAACATTGGCCCTGTAAGGGTTTCAACTGTCAGTGTGTCAAGCTACCTTCATGTCCCTCGCCTCCAAGACCAGGTGACCATTTGAACCCCCCCTGAGAAAGTCTTCCAACACAATACGGATGAAACATCTCCTGTGACAGGAATTCCCTTTTTTAGATTACCTTCAATCGCTCCGTCCATAAAAAGAAAATCAGCATGAAAAATCAATCAAACTGGACTATCAGTTACGACATTATATCAATGGTAGATTTGGAGCTAGGTTAGCAATTTCAGACATTCAAACCACTGTTCTGCTCAACACAACTCTATCATATTCTGCAGTTACGTCGTTTTCATGTGCTTTTCCCTAGATTAACCTGAGATTGTGATCTTTTTTTTCACTTCTCCTGAGAGGCTGGCACTGACGGGAAAGAGATGTCTATCTCAGGAAGATGTGCAAACACTGAGCATGACCAACAATAAGATGGGAAAACAGAAAAGAAGCCAAATTGTAAGAAATAACAGATAGCATTGAAGTACTGTCGTTTGGTACCTTCCTCACTTTCATTTTTTATGAACAGCTTTTCTTGTTTGATTTAGCTTCAGCTTTGTGGCTTCCTACAACTGTTTACTGCCAGGCACTGATTGCCTGGAATGAAAAAAACTTCAACAAAAGCAGCCATTTCACCTGTTTGCATCTCCGTGGTTCCATCACATCACAACTCTAGAGACAAAAAGTTGACTCGATGGAACCTGAAACTTCAGACCCAAAACATCAATTTCAGTAGCATGGATGATCAAATAGCACTAATAAAGACCCGTAATGATGAAACAGAAGCGAATGCTTCTTGGAGGCCTCATTGGGTAAATAAATGAGCTGAAAGAACTGTGGAAAAGTAAAAAATGGTCTTTCAAGCTCTTCTAAACACGCCTGAGCTGAGTTTCGCATCACAGACTTTATAATCTTCACTCAATCTCAGAAAATTACCCCCCCACCACTCACCCCCCCACCCCCCCACACACACACACAAAAAACCTTATCAGCAGATACTCCCCTTCACTTTATTTCATTTATGAATTACAAGATAGATGCTATTATATATTATTAATTTCGGTGCTGTTCTTTGGCTCTGGCTTCGTTCGGCGGTGAGCTGCGGATGTCGGAGCGGTGTAATTATGTTCTAGCCGGGCAGCCATCCGTTTCCTTTCAAAAATTTACAGGATTCTTAATCACGTTGCTCATTTGGGTGCGCAGTAGCGAGGATGGCGCAACACAAACAGGGCACGTCTGTTTACACAGAAACACCTGCTTAGCATTGATAGCAGATGTCAGTCACTGAACAGAACAAAAAAACTGAGGAAAATGGAATTAAAAAGGCAAGCATCACCAACTTCTTATTATTTACTTTACTGCGAAAATGAACTACTATAATGGAGGATAGAGAGGAGAGAGAAAAGAGCGTATTACAAACGGCAAGAAAACTAGGCCTCATAATTGTGCTGCTTCATTTCTTTTTCTGTTTTTTTTTTTTCTTTTTCCTCTGGTTTTCTTCCACCTGCATGGAATGAGAGCAGACCAGCCAGAATCCTAGACATGATGAGTTTTGACTAAAAAATTTGGAGGCCGTTTTATTTTTTTTTCTGGCTAAGAAAACATCTATGCGCCTTATATTTCTTCCAGTTTGCATCAGTCTTTACTGCATTATTCATTTGCATTATAGTGGGTTGGGTAATTAAATCTCTCCTAGCTGGGATGCTGCTTGTTCGTTGTATTTAAATGAAATGTGAATATTTTAGTGATGAAAATGCAGAATGCTTTTAATCTACGTTACTTTCCTCCCTCGCCTTATAAATGGATGACTATGAGCGACCAGGGCAAGCTAGCTTTGAAAATACTTTATTGTTCTTGCCAGCTTCTCTAAATGGCTTTCCTTTAGAATAATAGTCCCAAGTCAAACACTGCATTGACTAACACACCGCATTTTACCAGATGAATGTGCTCGGTCAGGGATATCGGAGACAATGGTGACCTGGCGTCCCGCAACCCCAATAGTAAAATATCAAAATGGCTACAGGACTTTTGAGGCGCACACACACAGACAGACACAAAGATACAAACAGCGGAGACACTGTGCCTTTAAAGCCCATCTGGCCTAGAGACGTAATAAAATTGACGTATTGATTCCTTTGAATTTACGAATGCCTGTTTCATAAACTCCATTTCCAAAGCCTAGGCCTCTTTAGAGCGCTGTCATTTTCCCCCCAAATGGATCAATTATATGCCCACGTAATCCCGTTACCTGTGAAATCCACGCATACTTCTCCCATTTGCGGCGGTTCCCAGGCGGACAGACTCACATTATGAGCACATAAACAAACTAGAGGTTTTCCCTGATATTAGGGATTGTTTTCTCACTGTATCTTAAGCACTGAAGAAGAGTAACTCCCTCAGGGTTTAGGAGAAAAGCAGAAAAAGAAGAGCTCTTTCTTCCCCTAACATATGAGTTAGAAGGAAGACATACACACCTTAATACATCCTATTCAACATCCCCTCCCCCACAAAACCTGCCTGGCCCTATAACAGCTGAATGGATAGACGATGATAATGTCTCCTCTACCTCTAGGAAACATCCAAGACAATGATCACTCGGTGAAACTGCACTGATCCTTGTGCGTTCATGTTCACATCTGTTGCCAGACACCTTAGCTGTGGAGTGAGATGGTATCATTATCTCCAGAAATCACATGTTTATGGATCGCAGCCTTCTCTGTCTGTTTCAGATCAGAAACAAGATGAGAAAGCACAGAGGTTGTTAAAGCTTGAGCCCACATTACACTGTGTCAAGGCAGATATGAAATGTACCTTTGCAATGCAGCATAGCTAGGCTTAATGTGGCAGGCTAGGCCCACAGTCTCACATCACACTCCACACCCAGCCACTACAAATCTGTTTTGCCATCATAAACCCCCCCCCACCCCAAAACAAACTGGAGAACAAAATCAGCGCCGGATCTTATTTGCCACAGACCAGCGGGCAACGAGGGGTTCAGTTACAATACACTCGCACTGAACAATCCATCCACAGAGGGTTCACGAAACTCTGAAACACCTTGTCAGATACTGCCTGACCTGTTCAGCAGAGTGACTCAGAAAAAAAGAAAATGATAATGAAGGGATGTTCTGTGAAGAAGAGAGGTGAGGAGAGGGGAGGGATGAATTGAGAAGTGTGTGTGTGTGGGGGGGGGGGGGGGCAGCATAAACTGTATGAAATATACCGCTTTTTGAATTTCTGCTCAGAAGCTCACTCCTCACAATCACCCGGGCACACACCAGCCATTGTACACAAGGGGCTTTAAAGATAAATGGCTGCATGTTAACCACATTTGACATGCTGTCCAGAAAGCAGCCACCTTGGGTCTCAGGATGCAGCAAAAACACAGAGTACAAAACACAATCCCAGCAAGGATGTCAAACATTAAGAAAAGGGCAGAAATGCGTCACATAGCTGTAAAACTCCGGAGGCTTTGTGGCTCTCTGGGGGCTGGTTTGCATTACGCTACATTTTCCCCGAGACGTACTGAAGAAGACTCGAGACGCTGGATTATTTTGTTGCGTAAAAACGCAGATATCGATAGCTTGAGGCGTCACCTTCGGAGGTCGCGTGCGCCACATTTCATAGATCCTAGGTTTTACAAGTGTGGGGACAATACTTTCGGAAAAAATATCAAGTTTATGCCCAGTCCGCATGCGTATTGCTCGATACTCCCACAATCAACGGCCACAATCCTGGGTAGTACGTCCTGAACGTGCCGGTGTAAATTCAAATGCTATGGAAATGATTATGCAAACCGAGAGAAGTCTATCTGGCGTTTTATTCTCTCTCGTAATGTAAACAAGCCCTGAGTGATGTTGAGTGGAGAGAGGAAAAGAGCTGTGTGGGTGTGTGTGTGCGTGTGTGTGTGTGTGTCAGGCGCTCTTTCAGACCACACACCTGAATAAATGTTTAATTTGATATAATGACTGCTGTCATATCACACAAATTCTTTGATAATGACAATTTTTAAAACACCACAATCACAAATGGATATTGTGAGGGACACCATGTAACAGTTAATCTCCGTTTCAAGCCGGGGTTGAGGTCACTGTCATTATCGGGGCAATTAAGATATACTGTAGCATTTGAGGTAGAGGCCATTAGCAACCAGGCTATATAATTCGCTCCTTCTATCTGCAGAGTCTGACCGGGGTTATGAATGAGGCCAAGAAACTGACCATTTGTTGGTTTGAAACGGACAGTGAGGAGAACATAAACAGATAGCTCATTGTTTGTACAACTGGACGAGTCTTCTGTCATCCTAAAGACACACATTACCTTATTCGCTGGCCCCGGCAATTGTTTTCTGATGTATGTATTTGGGCAAAAAGACCTGAAAGACCTTTGAAATGCCACATGGGCCAATATCTCATGTTTGTTTTAACAGTAGCAGCCAAGAGGAATTGCCAAAGTGAAGCTAACGAAAACTGAATTCCAAATAGCTTCAATATTTTGCAAACAGTTTCACCTGCATGCTGGGAATGGGGAAGAGCAGAGAGGAGGAGGATGGCAGTCTCCGTTTGCACAGTCTCCGCAGTCCCTTTTATAAATTACCTCATCAGTGACTGAAATTAACACCGATTCTTGCAGGCAATTTCTCAATTTCCTATGCTAATTACGTTTTTCTCTTTACTTTTAAATTCTGTACCACCTGTTTGGGGGGGGGGGCACATCTTAGGCAACACAGCCGCATTTAATCACAATTTTAATTAACCACAGTGTAGATGTGAAAAAGAAGCAATTATAATGCAGATGAATGATGATTTTTCCACATTAAATTGTTTTGTTTCTTCGTTATGTTGATTGCATAAATACAGCCAGTGAACATTTTTTATCTACTGTAATTTTGTAATTGTTTTGTGGCAAAAAAAGAAAATTATTTGAATAGACAGACTGAGTTCATCTGTTTGCAGATTGTCTAATTTTGTTTAACCCCTTAAATGCTGCCAATACGTGTTCGGGGTAAAGCATCAGTGATTTGACAAGCAGACAGTGTCATACCAACCATTACCAAATTAACATCCACATGTCTCAGTACGATCATCCTGTCAAGTAAAAGACAGAAGATCAACAAAATAAAAGTAACAACATCTTTAACTCCTTCGACCTTAACAAACTATTTAACAAAATCAAAGTCACACCAACTCCCTCCTGCTTTAATGGAAGCACAGATGGGTGCTACTGGAGCAGACTCATAATCTTTACTGGCTCGTGAAAATATCATTGGGTTTGAGCAAGACTGGTGTCGTAGAGGACTTTTACAGGCCGTGTTCTCAGGAACTTGCTTTTATATTAACGTCAAAAGTACCACTACAATAATCCCTAAAATACAATCTAAGCAGCCACTTCCCCCTAACATGGCCTTGGTCTCTAAAAGCATTTGTTGGCTAACAAACTCAACTGATACAGGGATGCACCTCAGGAGAGGTGTCTGGTACAGAGGTGAATTAGATTGACCTGAGACAGACATACTGTCACGGCTTGATATGGTGGAACCAAGCGACTCTTCAGAGACTGGAGAACTGTCTGCATTACTGTCCACATTTGATGGGTAGCAGAGATACCTGGCATGCCTGATGGCTCGGGGCCTTCTACAGGCCTTTCACCCTGACCTGGTAAGCATGGTCTGATGCTGGATATCCCTCCCCCGTCTGCCTCCCCCCCAGCTCGCTGCCCGCCTCCCCCCCCCCCGCCCTCCCCTTCACTAATCTCACTGCAAACAGCTTTCAGTTTGAGCACAGACCATAGGAGAGCGGAGGGAAGAGGAGGGGAGAGGAGGGGAGAGGAGGAGAGAGGAGGAGAGAGAGCAGGGGAGAGAGCAGGGGAGGACACGGAGTCCTGCAGCCACAGGCAGGGCTGTTAAGCCTCGCTATAAACAAACCGTCATTATTGGGAGGGAGGTACAGTGCGTGCTGGCGACTACAATGAATTCATTTTAGAGAAAACTGAAAGATTTCCAAAAAAATTATAGTAATTTACAAAAAATTTAACACACGTATACTGGTCACCGTGAATACTCTATGAATAATGCTAAAAGAAATGATGAGGTATGCTGAGCATTCATCAGCACACACCGAAATGAACATCTGCACTTTCCTAACTTTCTAATAGCACCTCAAACAATCCACAAAAAAGTAAAAAATAAAATATGTACTCATATATATATATATATATATATATATATATATATATATATATATATATATATATATATATATATATATATATATATATGTGTGTGTGTATATGTGTGTGTATATATATATATATATATATCATATTTTTTGGGAAGAAGACACAACCTCTCTCTGAATATTAGCAGTGATGGCCAGGAGTAAACAGAGCATAAAATCCCGAGGAACTGTGACAAGGCCAATATGCATGCAGACAATACCAGGCCAGCATCTCCATGCCTTTGTTCCCAGCTTAACAAAACTCCGCCGTCACACCACTTTGACTCAATGCTGCCTGTCGAACGGGCATCAACCCGTCAGGCCCGGCCTGTCATATGCAAAGCTCACAGAGAGGTGGGAGAGAGAGAGAGAGAGAGAAAGACAGAGAGGAAGAAAGAGAGATTGAAAAAAAAGATCTGAGAAAGTGTCATACTTCTCCCTGGCTCTAAAGCTGTTAGAGGTGTAAATACATTTTAAGTATGTGTGCGTAGGAAAGATAAAGAAAAGAGAGTAAAGATGACACAAGAAACAATGATACTCACCTATACTCACAACTTTCCCCTTTAATAAGAATATATGTTAAGAGGCTTTCAAATCTTGCTCCTTGGGGGATTTGAAGCATTTTACAGCAGACTTTTCGCCCCGCTTTGTGACATTGCAGAGACAGAATTGGAGCAGTGAAGAATCACTAAAAGTTTCATCAAACAAATCCTTATCTCGATTTCTCTAAGGGGCCAAGAGGAGAGGAATGTAAGAGGATAACAGTCGCTGCTCATCTGTCCTGCTGCACCTTGCAGTTCAAATGCGCGTGTGTGTTTGCATGTGCATGCATGCGTGTGAGTGTACAACTTTCTCTGGTGCAGCGAGTAACTCTGAAAGCCCGACGCTCAATATCCACTCCTGCAGCTGGTCACTGAGGGGATTTGATCCAATATCATCCATTGCACTAAACCAATTTTTCCAAAGTCAATATTCCAGCCAAAGAACAAACACTTGTCCTCACTTCTAGCCCTCCTGAAATCCAACAAAAGAAAAACACCGAAGGCAGCCATTACCACCAGATATTCAGGGGCAGAAAGAAAAAGAAAGAAAAAAGGTGGAGCAAAAGAGGCTTAATCCCTTCCGGCTAGCCCTGCACCTACTACCCCTGTGACCTGGCTCGCTCGGGGGCCCTTTCTCTCCATCCTCTGCTCCACCCTGGCCAGCTGGGGAGAGCTTTCGCTCAACCTCCCGCCCAGCCACTGTCGGTCGGCCGCCTTATGCCCCTGCCCGCCTCCCCTCCCCGGTCCCTACCCCGGCTGTCGGGTTCTGGCCTGCCAATTTCAACTTGAAGCTTGACTGGGCTGATTTGATGCAAACACCCCAGAGGAGAATCCCGAAACTGATGAACAGTTATGTCAAGTCGATTTTGCACCGTTGGGAAAAGGTAACCTCTGCGTCTGAGAGAAAAAAAAAAAAAAAAAAAAAAAAACAACAAGGTTAAAGAGACAGAGGAGGGAGGCTTTGGGTGCACGTGTAACAGTGCCCGGCTCGGTTTCGCTCCACATCCCCCTGTCGCCCCATGTCCCCTTGTTGCGGCTTAACGCCCCTCAGAAATGCTAACTGTCAGTAGAAGTACTAATTGCAGATGTGCCAAGCTGCCATTATAATAAAATCAGAGACAGTGTGGACATAAAAAAATGGCTGCCTCATTTGTGTGACTGCTGAAAAGGTGGGCATAACTGAATATTGCATGACTTTAATTACTAAGGAATACTCCTTTCAGCCAGTCATGGAATGAGTGTTGCTGTAACTAATTATGAATGTAATAACACTAGAGATCCCGTGATTGCCAGTTTATATGGTAACACTGAGATACTATAAAAACCCAGACCCATATCACAGTACTAGAATGCATACAGGCAGTAGGAGAGGGAGAACACTCCCGCTTTCTCCTCCTGTCCATCCCTCCATCCATCACGCGCCCTCTTTCTCCCTTTCTCTGTTTACCTCTCCCTACAGTACACATTCCTGCCATTTTAATGAAAACAGACACAATATTGAGGGACTTTCTCCTCCTACACATTTTCTTAACAAAGCACTGATCCAACCAGGCACCTGGACCGTGAAGTGCAATTTGATTAATCCTTTAATTCACAAGACTAAGTACCTGTGTGGCTCTAACCTAACTGCCTTGCTGCCAGCCATATATTTGCATTACTTCATCATCCTGACTCCCTTTGAAGTCAGTTTCTCAGTTCGATACTACTCCGCCCGTACACTATTTAAATATACCGCTGCCAATGGCACATCCAGGGCGTAATGTACGACCACTGATATGGCCGTAGAGGGGGAAAGTAAGAGGCCTGCTTTGATGGGCATGCTAATTCTAATACCCTTAAGTTGCAAGAATAACAAAGTGAGAGGGAATTTATCTCAGGAATGTTGGAACAAGACACAGGAGTGATAAGAGGGAAGCTTCCCTTGGGTAGGAGACCGGGGAGTAGCCAGTAATTACTGAAGGCTGGGGAGTCGCCTGGCCTCATATAGGGTTAACAGTCAGCGGCAGGGCACTTGGGGGCCGATGTAGGGTAGGCTACATATCCTATATATCAGCCCCAACACCAGACTTAGCCCTCTATGCCAGCCCCAGTCAACTATCCTGGTCCTCTATCTCACCCCCCAAGCTTCTATCGCAAACCCCATTCTTCTATCCCAACCCCAGTCCTCTATGCTGGTCCTCAATCTCAGCCCCAAGGCTTCTAACCCAGCCCCAGTCCTTTATCCCAGCCCCGGTCCACAATCCCAGGCCTCTATCACAGCCCTTAACCCTCTATCACAGTCCCGGCCCTGTGGCCTGTGTGTCAGAAAGGCTGAGGACAGGCCTGTCTGTGTGATTATCCTCCAGCTACCTGAGGAGGTGTTTGTTTGACATTGGTGTTTGACAGCGGCGAGACGCAGGCCGTTCAGCAGGGGCTCCATCGCCAGTCAAAACCGATTAACACTTGAATCCACCTCTGAGTTGTTTTTTTTTTCCTAGCCAGACCGGTTCACACACTATCTTTACACATGTCCTTACTACTGATGACATTTAAAGGGGGAGGTGTTTTTTTTTTCTCTCTCTTTCTCTCCTTGGTTCACTTTTATCAAAGGTTAAATGTATGTTTGAATAACAGGGGAAATGTAATTTCACACAATTCCCTCTATTGCTGCAACATTCGGTTAAGAGGCGATTTGATCAAACGATAAGATGAAAGTGTTTAAATTGACTAAAGAATCGTAGTTCTACAAATGACCAAATCTGCACAGCAATCAGCGTCAATTACAGGGAAATAACAGTGGCACAGTTTACTTTCAAAATATTCCACACAGACTCAGTAGGTCCTAAATCAAGACAGGCACAGCCGTCTCCATTTCCACGCAGGCAAAGGTAGTCAAGAAAGAAATCTCTCTACACTCTAGAAAATCTAGAAAAGCAGGGGTAGAGTAGAACCACATAGGTTTTATAGAGGGGTCTATGTAGAATTCTCTGTAGAAGGTTGTACTTACCGGCAAAAAGAGTTCCCCTTTGGGGATAAACCAAAAATATCCTATTTCCTACAACAGTCACATGCCTTTTTAGCCTTTAATAGAACAATATTCTAATAAATGTATGTCGGTGTATTACATATCATAGGACACATCAGGCCTGCAATATTAGGGGCTTGCAAAGGGATGTATCATTCCAGTTGGAATCAAGCCAGAGTCGGGGTCTACAAAAAGTGGAATTGTTAGTCACCTGAAACCTGTTTTCAAAAATACTATGGCGGAAGGGAATGGTGAATACCGAGACTACCTAAATCATGTAAACTGGAACAATCATCTCAGTAGCGGGGGCTATAAATCCAACTAATTACAGATTGGATTAGCGTAAGAAACCTTAAGTTATTTATTGTCCTGCACCAAAAATGAATCTACAAATTAATGTACATGTAAAAGTGCAGCTATATGAAAACATGCAATTGCAATAAAGTAGGCTGGAAAACAGCATAACTGGTTCTATGCAGAACATTTCTTCCTGTCCACAAAATAACTTTTGCTTTGCAAAGAATCATCAAGGAACTCTTTCTTGCTAAAACAGTTCTTAGGATTTTAAAGGTTTGTTATAACCCTAACCCCTTACATAGTATATACCCAGTGTCTTCATAAAAGGGTCCTTAATATCTAATTGGTTCTTGGTAGAATTCTATTCTTGTGTTAAGAGCCCTTTCAGAAGAAAAACAATTCCAAGAGTGTAGGTCACTTGGCTTCTACATGACTCAAACCAATGACAGGAAATGACCTGGAATGAGGCAACATGTTCTACTGAGTCCTAGCAAGAGTAATCATTTAATAGTGTAAAATGCACTGAGACATATGTGAAAAGAGCCTACAATTCCAGATGATACCTTCATCTGAAAAGCTGTTATTGATGATCCCATGTGTCCATGACCTTGTCAGAAGTGCTCTTCCACCCGACAATCAAACATACATCAAAGAGTGTTCGTGTGTGTGTGTGTGTGTGCGTCCGTGTATTGGGTTAGTCCTAGTGAAATGTTAAATCTACTGACATCGGAGGACAAAGTAGGAACTTAGTGGATGTTTTCAGCTCTTTTTTTTATCGATAGCTAAATGTGACAACATGAAACATGCAAATAATGAATAGTGGTCAGATATAAAGTTCGGTTCATCCCCTGACAACATCTACAACCACATCAAAAGCCATCTAACGAGAGAAAGCCCTTATTATTTTCCTCACAATTACAGCACTGGTCTCTGTTTTAGCATTTAGCATACTGCGGCAGGAGCATGGAGTGCCATACCATACTCTAGGTCATTATCACTGCCTCATCAATACTGCTATATAGGAACTAGAAATACAGGCATTACTGGACTGGTGAAACACAGGCTGTTTTGGCTTAGAGGGATGTGGAAATGTCATGTGTGTAGTCCAAGGCTCCAGACTGACACCAAATGGAAGTATTTTGCTAAATCTTTCATGGCTTTGAGTAAAAATGTTAATTGGAACGGCACGACCTTCAAAAATGATCTTTTTCATGATCATCTTTTTCGTGATTTGGTCAAACAGTAACGTGAATCATTCTTGTTCTGAAATCACACTCTCTGCTTGTGCATATTTAGCGCGAAACAGAAAAAAAACCAGGCAAGGGAGCAAAACAATGAGCATAATGATAGAATGATAGCGCAAACTGAGCCAAGACGCCGAGATCATAGCGAAATTTCACATAGCTCTAATACATCATTAAAAGTTCTGCTCATTGACAACATAAAAATATACAGCGGATCAAGTTGCCTCGGACACCCTACCTACAGACACAGCCATCTCACCCCCAAACGAATGCGAGAGAAGCATGGATCATACATTAAGGGAAACCTGTCAATGGCCTAATTAGCGATGTGCAGTTGGTGAATAATTTGTTAGTTCATGAAATGCAGAGCAATTCAAAAAAAGATGTGCTCATCACCCTTGCAGCTGTCAGGCAAAAACACTTCAATCGAATCACGTTGAAGCTAAAAACAGACCTAATATAGTTTAGATGCATTAAGAAATATTGTTTTTTGGTGTTTAAAATGTATTGTTTGCCGGTTAGGGGTCAGCTGGGGGTCATAGGGAGCTCTGAGCATTACTGATTCAAATGAACATCCCATCACTAGTTCATATTGGCCACATTTAAATCTAGCATTCCAAAGCACAAGGAATTTACTTAAACATAAAAAAAAAAAGGTTTTACAAAGTTTAAGAAAATAACTAGATGTTCTCAACAAGGTCTTTGCAGGGAATAAGAATGTGTACTTGGCATACTGACCTGGTAAAATAAAGGTTAAAAGGTGGTCTATTTCATTTAGGCTTAATTGCATTCTTAGCAAAAAACAGAGACTCCCAATGCAAGAACCCGAATGTGAGGGACAGAAGAATGAATGTGAGGGACAGAAGTTCCCTAAACAACCAATCCAATGAAATGACAATTTATATATCATTTCACTCTGATTAGTATATAAGATGAGTGTTTGGCACCTAAATCATGCGGTGGAAATTGTTGATCTGGAGCCCTGATGGAGACCACGCAGTTACTCATGACGAAAATGCAGACTGTCTACACATTGAATCAGGAAAATAAGTTGTTCCAGTAACTTGAAAAATATATTTTCCGTGAATACATATACACCAATGCAATTTGCTGCAAAATAATTATACACACAAACCACTGTAACTTTCCTCCTGTCATCTGTTAAATTAAGAAATGTTACAGTAGTTCACACCTGCCACACCGTCATGAGTCACACCGAGGCTGCATTGTAAATAGGACAGTTGGCGTTTGGGAATATTTTAAAAATCACACGCGACACAATGTTAACTACTGTGGGGATGGGAACAGAAGGGACGGGCCGAATAAAGACTTTGCTTTTTACCTGAGAAAAACTCAAATGAGGCGTGATATTTTCCTTAAATGTATTTTTCCCTCCCAATGCATAGCAACATCGCGGGCTTAGAATAAGAAAGCACACGAATAAATGAAAAGTCCAAATGCATGCAATTATTTGCCAGTCCACTGAAGTTTCAATTTCACTGTTTGCCTTCTGTTTGCACCAGCCGAACAGGGACCAGAAAGGATCGAACAAACAGAAGAAAGCAGAGAGAGACAATCAACTGTAAATATGTTCCAACTTGTGTGCGAGTTCCGTGACACAGTTCAGGCGTACGTCACCTTACAGGGGAGTAGATATGAACTGTCAAATCACAAGAGGACGCTGACAGAGACGGCCTGAGAGGACGAGACACAGCGGAATGATGCCGCAAACACCTTTAATTCTGTCACTTCTCCTCCATCATTCAGCCTTTCACACGCCGTGAGCCTCCCCAGTCCTCACACACACACACTCACACACACAAACAACCTGGACTAATGACACACACAACCACGCATGCTTATACATGCACGGGTGAATTTGGGCATGCACACACACACACACACACACAACCACATATTGTATCAAATCAAGTGAACTAGTTCTTAAAACCAGTCCAAAAGACATTATTATAAGACTAATCAAACATTATCAAATGTATACTACCTATCAAACTAAATTACTTCCTGAGACATTAAATCAACAAATTCAACCAAGAAGCCTGAGGACTACTGGTTATGATACATGATTCATTTTCTTAGTCACTGATGACGCAAGAAATTCGTCTCGAACTGAAGGTTTTGCATGGGGCAGGAAATACAGCTTTAATGATGGGTTGTGTATTCTAAAAAGCCAGTCCGCTATCCAAGATCTTTGCAGATTCTCCAAAAAAATACAGATCATAACAGCATGTCCTGTGGCTTTGAACCCACATGAGTCAGAACAGGAACACTGGGACGGATCGGAGTTGCATTCAACTCCTAGGAAAATTGACATTACAAGAAAACATGGGGTAAAGGAAATGAGAAAGGTTTTCAAAGAGGATGAAAATAAAAGGCTTTGGAAAGTATTATTGATTGATTGAATATGTTCCTGACATGCACGAGAAAAGCAGAAACCACAGAAGTCCAAGTAAAGAGTGTGTGTCCACAAAGAGTTAACCGGGTTCCCTGGCATTGATGCATGGGTTAATATCACGCCTGCCTAGTAAAGCATTATCCCTGCACCTCTCGGAACAAAAGGCTCCTTTTGCAAACAGACTCCTACTTTGCCCCAGTGTCCAAAGGTGTTTGCTGTAGTAAATCTGTCTAAATCCCAGCCAGCTTGGGAAGGGGGGAAGGTGTACAGATAATCCTTTTTTTTCTTAACAAAAAGTTCTGGTCAGAAAAGAAAGAAAAAAAAATCAGGAATTCATATCCCATGATGCATTTAAAGTAGTATGCAGGAGCATCCCCCACCCCTTTCCGCTTTATTAACTTGGCCACCCATTTGCATACATGATTCTTAAGTCTGATAAAGAGAACACAATTTCAATACTTATGAAGATATCTTGCCAAACAACTTTAGAGAAGAGATCAGATTGGTTAAACTTCGGTCCAGATTTTTAGGGGTGAAGGTACCAAATCGTATCTGAAAGTAGAGAGTATGGAGCGACGTACGTGAGAAACGACAAAACGTGTTTTTATTTTTCTCATCCTACATATCAACATTTGTCAGTAAACCCAGCAAAGTGTAGTAAATACAATGAGACGATCACAATGAGAGAACCCCAGAAAGAGTTCCTCTCCTACTGACCTCGAACACACCTGCTCTTCTGGTAATACACACACACACACACATCCTAAGGGATCAACGCAATAGCACGTTTGAATCTCAAAACAAGACCTAACATATATTTAAGCACTCGCATTGATCACCAACTCGTACTTTGAAATGCAAAAGACAAGAAAAAAAATCCCTAATTCAATTTACCCTAAACACACCTGCTCCTAACTATTATAGACTTCTTAAGTTAGCATCTGATCTGTCTCGGACCCTCTTTTTTTTCTGTAAGTGTGAGAGTGAGTGTCCACGAATAGTAGGGGCATGCCATCTTGTAACACTATCTGACTGTCAGGAGAGCTAGGCCTACCCAGGCAGAGTACGAGCTAAATAAGGCTTGTAACCAGGGGACGCCCAACAAACAGCCACAAACACCTAAGTTATTTTACTCACCACCCACCCTTCTGCCTTTTTTTTTTTTTGCTTTTGCTCTCCTCTCTTGCTCTCCTTTTCCCCCCTTTTCATCTCGGCCTTTCTGATGCTGAATGCAAATGTAGCCTGCTGGCGGTGAAAGGGCTGAATTGTGATTAAGAAGAAGAAGAGCTCCTTTCTTTGTTCTTCCCTCGGGGGATGTTTACTGGGAGAGACATGGCGGATCAGATATGAAAGACATTCAGGTCAGCATTGATGTGAGCGAAAGTGAAATCATACCTAAGGCATTCCAAAGACCGTGGTGTCAGGGTTCAGCTTACCGTGCCAGTACTGTGTGTGTTCTTCCCGTTAGGCGAAAATATCTTCACAAGCCAGAGTGGGAGAAAAAAAAAAAATCAAAAAATAATAATAAAATAAAATGGGGATAAATAGGGGAGATTGAATAAAAATATATATAAAAATGTAGACGAAGTTGCCCACTGGTATCCATCCACGCTGTTTTGAATGGACACCGTTTTTCGGAAGGTAACAAGTATATTGGAATGTTTTTATTTTCTTTATTATTATTATTATTTAGATTCAGAAAGTTCTCAAATCTAACAGGTTGAGATCTGACAAGAACATTTTCAGTGGCGGTAGATCAACTACACCACACTGACTGATGCATATATTTTATGGTGACTCACTTTGATAAAAAAATACAGGAAAAAAAGTACCAAACTGCAGTCCCGAAACGCTGTACCTCTATTTGTTTTGAAGGAATCAAAAGGGCAACAAAGGTCATGGCTAAACTGCCTGAAGCCCTGGAGTCATGGCAGGCCGGTCCTTAAAACACACTGTACATCCTCATCACGCTGTAGCCATCATCAGCAGATACCATCAGTCTATGTATCTAAAGTGAACAGTATAGCAACATCCCACCATATGAAAAAGCCTTTCCAAAGACTCCGTTCTCCGTGAGTCAGCTCGGACACCTCATACCTCACCACTGTCACTGCTGCCATGCAAACAGTGCGGCCCCCTGCTCCAGGGAGATTATTTCTTGCTGGCTCCCAATATCTGCAGTAATTATTTCACTTGCTTAAACAAAATAATCCTTTTCTAAACACCGATGCACCAACAGCAATGCCGCCCTTTCCACCACCCCCACCAGCCCCCCACCCCTCTCCCGAATGAAAAAGCCATCAAGGTGTCTAGGTTTGGCTGCTTAGACAATGGTACCCTAGTGAGACCGGCAGCATGAATGGTGCATTGGACTACCCAGTTCCATTGACGTTATAAACATGTAAATGAAACACATTACGACAGACAATCAATTGTCCGTGAGCGCTGGCGAATCTGCCCTCCTTTTCCCTGTGACAGCAACAAAATACTGCCTACCTTTTTTTTTTTTGGGGGGGGGGGAGAGGAGACATTTATGAAAAGGGAAAAACGGGGGGTGAGAAAGAAAAAGGGAAGGGGAGCCTTTTCTTTTCGACTAGGGAGTAAATGCACCTTAAAAGCAAATGAATAATAGAGATGGACAAAATGTTTAGACTGGAAGGAATCTGCTATTGTTTGGGCTGAAAGCAGGGCTGAGGCTAAAGAATTAGTAGGCCTCCTTTATACCTTTATCGTGAATGCATGCAAGCTTTTATAATCACATTCACAGCATTGTATTAAACACTTGGAGCCAGAGAGAGAGAGAGAGACAGAGAGAGAGAAAGAGAGAGAGAGAGAAATAGACCGACAGACAAGATAGACACCATAGACAGACAGACCTAGAAGCTAGACAGCTCCTTCTTGTTTTGCACCTTAAATTATGTAATCAATATATACTGGCGCATGGGAACATTTGTTGTTGAATGCCTTTCTGTTGATGGAAAATTAATAGGTCTTTGTATTACATGAAATATAAGAGCACGTGTAGTGTGTGTATCAGAGTGGGGAAACTCTCCTAAAATAGTGTTATCATTTTCTTTATGATCATTTTCAATGCTGGCTAAACTGTGACACATAACACACCCTATAGCGTTGCTTCAGTTGAAGGTGAACAGAATGAGATGAGCGAGAGGCTGATCTGTAACACGTGTGTAACGCACACAGAACATGTATCTCTACACACAATGAGAGACTTCCGCCTTTCACAGTGAAAATGTGGAAAACCGCGTGCCATTCCAAAGTACTCCTTTTAAAGAGCACCGGTCGACTAATCGTGTTAAAAGGGGACAGGGCTTGTGGAGCACTTAGCCAGCTGTACTTACAAACACACAGCAAGGTAGACCCGCACAGTAGGGTCTGACCTGCAACACCTGGGTAGTCCGGGAGGGAGAGAACTGCAACAAACTGCCCGGGTTGCCAATATCAAGTTGCACCAAAATGTAGGAGTCAGTGTACACTCTTAAGCTGCAGATGTGATAGAGGGATGTACAGTACAGTGTGTGGGGCCCATAGAATCCCACTCTTTAAGTCTGCTGTCAACACAGAATTATGGTAAATACTCCATGTATATCTTATCTGACCAAAGAAATAGAAAACCAATTAATAATCTAGTACATTGTGACCAAATAACCTGAAATTACATCTGAATAACTTGACCTGCAATTCCATAATCTCACTCTAAGGCCTAATTCATTATACATAATGCATTGCTGAATGAAAACCTACTCAAACAAATTGTATGCATGCATTTTTTACAAATAAAAAATGAACACGGTCAATATATCAATATTCGAAATTATCGTTATTTTAATTGTTTATTTTTTGTTGTTGTCGTCTTATTTAGGTTAAATTAATCAGTCTGTATGGTCAGACAGACAAGCTAAGCTTACATGACAAATCTCAATGCATGGGGGGGGGGGGGGGGGGGTGTTCCAATCAATCCGAGTAGCTAAACCACAGCATTCCCAAAGGTGAGAAAATTGAAGGCACCTCATGAAGAAAGAAATGTAAGATGGTCAACTCCGTAATCAGTTTCACGGTTTATTCAAAATAACGGTAGAACACAGAATATAGAAAGTCTACTTTATGCGTCAGTAGTCTGTTATAAGCACATTGTACAACACATCGGCGCTGAGGGGGAAGCGACTAAAATAACATGCTAATTATTTGTGCACAGTGTGTGAAGATGTATTTTGCTTGCAGTTGTTGAATATGAGGCGGTCTTTTTACCGAATAATGCAAATGTCAATCATCAGGTGCATGTTTTTGAAAAAAACTATTTCTGCAACACTGTTCTAAAATAATCCAAACTTTTTTTTACAAGAACAGGTGGGATCTGATGCTCTGAAGCAACAACAACTCCGTGGGTTTTTACATTCTCCGTCTCCTAAAAACGACAGTAAAAAGGGGAACCTACTTTGTAACCCACTTTCGTTCTTTTGTTATTCAGGACAACAGCGAGCTTGAAGCTACACTTGTAAGCATCAATGACTCTGCTTCAATTGAATGTAGGAAATCGATACAGATCATTTGATAACGAAAAATATCCACATAAAATTATACATATTACAAACTGAGCGAGTCGCCTAAATAAACAAAATTGATGCGCATCTCTTGAGGCGACTTAGTACGTCTGAGACTGAAAATCCCAATATTAAAATGCGAAGTAGTCCCGTGTAAGAAAAGATCTCGGGACCCTAGACATGTGGTGCGTGGTTTTCTTGTGCACGGGTGTACATTCAACAAAAGGGAAAGGGACAAACATCTATTCACTAACAGCCCTCCCCAAAATGGCTCAGTAACTCCAGCATGTTACACAGTTCGGTGGATGGACAATTGACAATCGAGTGACAAACGTTTCCTTCTACGCTACTTGCTACATTCAAGCACTCCATAACGCGCAGCCTACACTAAAATAAATGACACACTACCCGTCAAAATACACATTTCATTGCGCACATGCCTGTCTTATATGTTTATTATAAATGTGAAAACTAAACTATTAGGCAATCCACAACAAATTGTCCAGCCATGTTCTGTTTAATATGCTTGTCAGCTGCCAACGGTGTGGGACACTAATCATTCCCTGTAGGGGACTAGGCTTCGAGAGAAAATACAACGCGAAAACCAAACATGCCAATAACTTTTAGACGCATAAAAAGGAATTACATGAATATCATAACTATATATTCAAACGTGCGGGTGTATATGTGACGTGTAGCATGCGTAGCAAACCCTAAACAAATGATAAAACAATAAAATCTACAGGTAGCCTATGTCAACTACAGCCTACAAATAAAACCATCCCTCATCTAACGGTTCTGTCCCGTTGGGAAATAGTGACTGAACCGTTATGAGCAGGGAAACTTTCTGACATTCCTCCCACTCCTACTCACTCGTTTTGCACAACCTTAAACTAGCCTACTCTCAACTTATTACAACTTCCGTCGAAACGGCTCAGTAAAATTTACAAAATAGGCAAAGATGGTAGGCTATGTTCTTAATTTCACAACAAGAGGATAGACAGACCGGTCTGTGTACAGTAGGCTACAATACGGACACATTACGCATGATTTCCCAGTCAGAACAGTCCCTTTTTCCTGTGAGACTAGAGTAGAAGAGAACACACATTTGGCGATTCCTAAGCAGCCCGGATGAACTATCCTACAGTCACTGTGACATCATTACAGCAATAGATGCTCAACAAATATAATTAGCAAATGACAGTTTGGGATTTTCATGTGTTTTCTTACCGTTTTTCCTTCTTGGATTGGCTTGTTTTCTCCTCTTACACCTGGGGCCATCCGCCATGATCTCGTGCTTCATTGATAAGAGTGGATCAGATGGCAGCTCGCATGGACTCGACTCCTTGAATCAGCAGCAGCACGCAGGCTCAATATCTAACAACCAAACACAGGCAGCAACAATGTGGGTACACGGACTGACTAACTGGGATCCATTTAAATATCAGGAGCAAAAAATAATAATAATACAATTTAATATAAAAATGAAACAACTAATTGAAAACGATGTCTCAGTGTTCAACCTATTCTTGTGAGTTGTTTGAAGGTCTAGCAATGTTTTTGTTGATTTGTAAAATGCAAGTGGTCGAGGTGATGGTTAGTGGAAGGAACATTGACGACGGGAACAGCGAAAAGGCTAGGAGGGGGAGACAAGGAGTTACACCTTCACTATGATAGGCTATAATTCCCAATGACTGGCCATGCCGTTAAACCTGCGTTTTACATTGTGTTCATTTAAATATGAAAACTTTGACCCTTCGTCTTTTCTTTACTTTTGTACAGTTTTCCTGGATGATCTGCTTTAATAATGAAATGACTATTCTATTGCCAACGGTGGATTGATTTGTTTGTTTTCGTGTTATTTTAACCTACCGTGATCAATTGAAAGTTTTCTAATCTATATTGGTGACAATTGCTACGTTAAAGGAATGATTTAAAAGATATTTAGGCGTTCTGTCAATTCCGACGTCAGAAGGTCTAACACACAGGCCAGAGGTTGAAAGAGCAGTTTCACTCCGCCTATATGAATTAGCCGAACACATGACAATAAAAATGAAGAGGATACTAAAAAGCGATGTTGTTAAATACGCAAACGTTTTTGGGTGACTAAGTCCTCCACGTTTAAATTACGAAATGTGATAATTTAAGATTAACTTTCGTCAGCATGCACATTTTAAGTTAACGCCGAAATCATAACGGAAAGAAATGCAGAAATCAGTGAGAACATACTAAAAAAGAAATCATGCTTACTTAGTAATCGTGGGAAATTAGTGTTCTAATATTGTGTTAGACTGTTACGGCCAGTAAACGACAAATGACAGGAAAAACAAATAAACACACAAACAATACCATAAAATGATGTGTCAACGAAAATACAATTATCAAACAGGATATTAGCAATATTATGTCATTATCGCCTGACCAATATAATATAAACCATGTTGATATGATAAGCGACTGTTAACCATATTGCAACTGCAACTATGAAACTCAATCAAACCAAAGGATTGCATACTGAAAGTCACTAACAAAAACGAGTTGAATACAAAAGGCTCAATGCTCGGTGAAAGTGCAAAGCTGAATGAGACCGCCGTGTGATTTAAATATTTATTTATATATATATATATATTTATATATATATATACACACACACATATATATATATATATATATATTTATATATGATTCGGTTGGTATAATTAGGCTATTTACCCAATTCTACAAAACGGCATCATCTCTGGAGCGCACTACAAACACGATACTTTCTTTCGGGAGTAGGCTAAAGCGCACCTCTACTTTTCCACCTGTGCAGGTAAAGAAAGTTTAACGCGAAAGATACATTTCCCATACCACCAAACCGCCCATCTACACAAGTCGCCATCTCTAACATGACATTACCAACTAAATGTTATTAGTAATGAAATGGACACATACCTGATTTCGTATAGTAGTATATTTTCGGTTGAATTAGGTTGGTGATAACACAACACTGTAGCGGTAAGCAATTGTGGAAAAATGTGCAGGGATCCTTGCAACGATAATAAAGCCTTAGAAATAGGGGTTCGGGAGGACCGTTATTCCTGCTAGGGCAGGTTAGAACTGATCTCTTTCAGACACTCCAGGAAACAAACCTGGGGACGGACTGACGTGTTACGCCTCTTCTAATGACATTTTTTTTTCTTTTTCTTTTCTGTAATACAGAGAGGAGAGAACCAACCCTGGGACACGCGCCACCTATCTTCACGGGAGGGGATAATTGAGCAGGACCAAACGTGAGCATCTTCTGGTAAACGTGATATGCTTTTTTTTTCTCTCCCCGGCTTTTTCATCGGAGTGAAATGTACACTGTGCCTGTCGGACTCAGACTACCATGTATAGCAGCCGAAGAATCAAGAGTGTGTGTGTTTTTTTTTCCCCCCCGAAGAAGAAAAGTTAAACAGCTCTTCTATTCAACCCTCAATGACCACAACTGAAATGGAGGAAAATGAATGAAATTATAGTGTTGGCAAGTTTTACTGAACCTCATACAAAGACTACCGAGGATGAAAGGGGTGCGGTACAGCATTTGTTAAGGAAGTGAGCATCTGAGGTTTGGGTTGTTAATATTTTATATTTGTAAACGTTTATCTATTTGCCTCCCCCATGGAAGTGTGCTTAGTTCTTTTTGTTATGCAGCCCTGCCGGTATGAGTGAAGCATGCCCTATTTGCACCTACATGTGGAGCGAGAGATGGTAGGACAGATTGAGGTGCACAGAGACATTTCTCGCTCGTACCAAGTGGAGTCAGGTGCTATTCTACACTGTTAAAGAAGTTGGGTGTCAGATTCTCTCGGTGTGTTTTAAAACAAAGTAGGCGCACTCTCACCGCTAACTGGGAAATAGAGTGTCAACTCAGTTACTTGATCAGTTTTGTTTGTTTATTATTATTATTTATATTATTATTTCCATAGGTGTTTATCATTATTATATTGGCACAAATGTTTCACTCTTCTGCTACTAAATGACATGGTTATACCTCCCATTAACGTTTCTCTTTTCGATTTATTTATGCAAACCCGTTGCCTTGTTATGCTGCTTTTTCAATATCTGTCTGTCTCTCTGTAGAGGGTGGCTCCACCTTAGCAACGCTGTGATTGGTTATGTAAATAAAGTATTTTATTTTCTGTCCTGTCTGTATGCAGTAATCAACTGTATGGATAATTAAATCATCAATCAAGAGGCTCGACTGTGATGCCTTTGTCCGAAGCCAATCAGATTCCGGAGAGCCCGGATAAACAGTTTGAAAGGAAAAGGTGCTCAACATCTGGCGTTAAAAAAGTAATAATTATGATGAGATTCCTTGAAGTAATTAATTACTTGAAGTAATTTAAGTAATTAATTATTATTAAGAATATAGGATTTTAATATTATTGCTACTACTTTTCATTATCAATCATTGGTATTGCTATTATTTTTATGAAACGTACATTAGGCCTAATTTGACACATATACGCATACACTACTCTCACACTTTTTTTTTCAGTAACTAGGTTTTTAAAACCCTTTTTAGTAATTTGTGCAGCGTTAATTGCCTGCAGCCAGGTAAAATACGTCACAGCCGAACAGATGTGACCGCGCTTTTTTCATCTGGTAAGTTGCCTACCCAGGGCTCAAGTTATGGGCTCCCTAAGACTTTTTGTGTGTTGGTTATTTGGTAGCAACATATGCGTGTTTTTATGCGGGTGTGTGTGCGAGAGAGAGGACTGTTGCAGGCGGCTGTTTCCATTCGTACATTGACTGCAAATAGTACAATGGCATGACAGATGAAGACCCAGAGTCATTCATTTTAAGTGTGCGCTGAATATACTGCATGTAAAGCCAGGGCAGGGTCTGTCTGATTTCAACCCCCCCCCCCCCCTTTTTTTTTTTTTGTTGAATATTTTATGGAAACATACGGCGTGAAAAGGGATTACTATCTATATTTGACCTATAGGGGGATGTTGGAGATAATTAATCTGAGAGAAAACAACGCAGTCTTGTCTCCCTAGAAAACGATTGACTACTTGCACGTCATTTTTGCTGCAATTAATTATCACTATGACGCCATTGTCCGTTTTATAGAGGCTTATTAATATTATTAAGTTATACATTTAGGATGCTGTGAATACAGATGGCCCTATATCAGTTTTAAATTAAAATTGGAAGAGGCAAAAATATGTTAACGTTTTATGGATGGACAACCAAACTATCAAGGAAATAAGACAATGATGTCAGTCAGCTGTCCTGAAACTCTCACCAGTCCTGCCAACAATATGGCAAAGAGGTGTAGGAACAAATTTAAGAAGTTGTTTGAATCCAAATGCACGTTCTGCTTACATAAATGCAGCTATATAGTACAAGATGCCACTTCTCAAATGCTGAATAAATTTTTACCGCTTTAGTAATAAGAATGATGGTGTTTGTACCTTTATCAATAGTTTTTCTCTTAAACATCACACAGATTATAGGTAAGCTATCCCAGTCACGCCCTGATTGGTTTCACCTGTCTCACTATTGTCGTGAGACACAAGTGTCTCCTGTGTCCCCGTTATGCCTGTGTTTTCTGGTCGCCCTTTGCCAGATCCTGTTGTCTTTTCATGCGTTTCCAGCATCCACTCCCTAGTTACCTGTCTCCTGTTACCCGTTCTCTGCTCAGCCGTCCCAGTGACCGAACCCCTTCTGTCCCTGACCCCGAGCCTGCCTGTCCCCCTGTGCTTCTGCCTTGTGGACCACCTCGTTACGACCTTTGCCCGCCACCCGACCTCGAACCAGCCAATTCCTCTGTACCTCTAGGATTCCGATTCATCGTCCGACCTCTGCCTGCCTGCCGACCAGGAGTCTGCCTATTCCTACACTGAACATCTGTGCACGACACCTCCTCTCTGTGTCCGCGCTTGGTTCCACACCCTGGCCCTGTCAATTCCATGATTAGAAAGAACAAACATTTATTTTTTTTATTTTTTTACAGTCATGGAAACCCAGCTTTCTTTGGATTTCTAGTCCCAGGACTCAGCAGGGATTATGCTGGGAAAGGAGCAGCGAAACATGATGGGGTCGTTCCCAAGACACGTTACATCTGTGCAAAAACTTAGGAGGAGGAGGACGCACAGGTGGCGGTGGGAAAGTGCATCGGAATGGAATCCCCAATCTCAAAAAGACTGTGAGGGAGAAGAGAGGAATGAAAGGGGTTTGAGTGGAGGACCGTGTCATTTCCTGTGATAACACACCCAAAAGCTCCTCCTCATCACACGATTTGAATGTGTCCCCCCGGTCCATTGCATGTTTAGGTTGATTTAAGTTCAAGACAACATCGCTGTGTAACATAAATGATGACTACTTACCGCTTGTGTGGATCGAATGAAGCTGACATTGTGTACCTGAGGCCCTGAGCAGCCCAGCCTGAGCAGCCCAACACAGCCTGAAACTTCAATCTTACCATGTTTAACATACACCAGAGTGAGAGCCTAAATAAAAACAGTTTCCACAAAACATCTTCCACTGATCACATTGAAGTAACATATATACATGTTTATATGTTACTATATATATATATATATATATATTGACACCCACACACACACATGCATACACAAACATATGTTTGTGTATGTATGTGTGTGTGTGGGTGGTTGTGTGCGTGTGTATTTCCCTCTCTTCCATGCTAAACACTGACAACAACAATGATGACCACAGTAAGATGGGCTGTAGACCTCTGCATGGGACACTGTGCTGTAATCAGATGGTCCCACTTCTGTAGAGGGCTGTAGATAGGATTAGACTTTATGCTTCGCCGTTGGTGTGCAGAGTAAAGAACA
This sequence comes from Esox lucius, assembly GCF_011004845.1. Lineage (NCBI taxonomy): Eukaryota > Metazoa > Chordata > Actinopteri > Esociformes > Esocidae > Esox > Esox lucius. Next base: position 9,015,209 of record NC_047590.1, read on the forward strand.
TGATAGATTGATGGACAATTAGAGAACAGAGGCGACCGAGAGTGTGTGATCTTCTGCGGAGAAGTCTCCAACATGCAAAATGAATTGAGTTTACATTTACTACAGGCCTTAAAGGCAAATGAACACTTCTTCGCTTGTGCATTTCTCCAAAAAAAACACTTCAGATGTTTCTGAGTCTGTATAAAAGAAAGAGGGGGAGATAGATGAGAGAGCAAGTTCACAAATATACCAGCACAGATTGCTCAGAAACAAAATGCTTACATCAAAAACATATTGATTTTTCTTATGTTGGTTGCTCTTGTTAAAATCAACATAGGGGTGGCTGTATCTGAGACTGCAAATGACCACTTAATATATTGAACAGCTCATAAAAGACAGATCATATGTTCTTTTAAAAATGTTTTATCTTCCTGTGGAAAGAGGTCAGGTCCCCAGTGACCAGAAAAGTAACAGCTTGATGGAGGAAGGCCGTGAGGGACTCAGAAATACCAGTATTTCTGTTTTAATATTAGGATTTTCCCTCTATGTGAAGCATACTGCATATACCCAGAAGGGAATGGACAAAAGTTAGTCCTGTTCTTTTAAAGAAAAGTATGTTAAACAAGGTAACCTTCTCTGCAAAACAGGAAAACTTATATTTCAGTCTTGACTCAAAAGATGACTTATCGCTCCCAGGAATGAATAATTGAAGGTGTCTACAATGCATTATTAATCAAACATTTGAATAATTGTTGTATCTCTAATCTCTACACACATTTGCATATCAGTCTTTTAATGTGTGTGTATATATGACACTGGATACATCCCTTATTACACAAAAATATAGTATAATTAATATAATGAACTCGCTTATTCAAACTCTAATAGTGTCTGCTTTCTCTGTCCCTCTCGTCACAATTTCTACACATTATTTTCAGTTACATTAACCTGGTGCTTGAAGCAAGGCTTATACATCATAGAACCCCCCCCCCCCCAAACATATATATATATATTTTTTTAATACGATTTTGAAGTAACAACACACAAGCCAGTCACTTTTTCTATTTCCAGTTTGAATAAGACTTTGACCTGGTTGAATGGCCTTTAAGTTGTAATCTTTCCTTAACCCTTAATATATTGAAACAATCAGATATTATGATGTTGTGTTTCTTTGTTGTTGTCATTCTGTTGCTATGATGTTGTGTTGCTGCCCTGTTGTACGGTCTCTATTCACGTATCATTGAGTTGTCATGATGTGCTCAACTTTGTTTGCTGGTGTATTTCTGATGTGTCTTCTGTCTGTGTTTTTCTGTTTGTCCTACACTTCTTTTTTTTTAATCATGCTAGGCCTACTCAGACTGGGCTGTCATAGTAAACAATAGTGGTTTCTTAATTTACATAATTTATAAAAATTAAAATTTCCGCAACTTAAAGATAAGGAATAGCCCTCAATAGGAAAGCCCTGAATATTTTTTTTTCCCCCATTTTCCCCCTAAGTTTATTCTCTATTTTTTTTGTACTCTCCCAGCTGGCTCAAGAGAGTCAAATAACAAGGAACCTGCTGTTCAGCATCTTACCAAACCAACCAACCTGGCACAAGGAGTCGCTAGTGCATGACAAAGCAAGGCACCCCATGTCCGACAGCAACCCCACCAACCACAAAAAGTGCTAAGCCAATTTGCACTGTCTTAGAATATTACGCCCCAAGGCATAGTAGGTAAGCCATGACCAGGGATTCATATTGTCCACAATGATGCAGCTGGACTTCCAGGCAAAGACTGGACTACCAGGCAAAGCCAAGTTTAGTTTCATACATCGTTGCAACACGATCTGTCTGAAATTTGCCAGGCTCAGGACTAAAATGAAACAGGATTTTTTTTGCCCTGCCCTAATTTTTCCCTCACATTGAAGTGTTTTTTAATGCTTTGTTGAAGATTACAAAATTAACACAAAACAATCTTACATTAAACCTTTATGAGTTTGTGAGTGTTATTGCAAGTATGTAAGTATGAGTCCTGTGAGTGAGTTTTATATAGTATCATAGACAATATGTCTTGGGATTTTGTATTTGTGTTGTTCTACTAAAGTGATGTAAATTGCTATCCCACCTGAAGAGATAAAAGGGTATGATTCATACTGCAATTCAATCCAAAGCAATAATAAACATATTATTGAATTAATATACTACCATGTCTATGCACATATTGACAGGTGGCTGCCTGACATCCTGACTCAAAAAAGTAAATTGTAGTATCCTAGATGTGGCAGTATCCTAGATGTGGTATATTCTGGCGAAAAGGGGGCAATTGGTGTCTCATCGGTCAAACTCTAGTGACTCCTTGTGGTGGGTTGGGCACCTGCAAGCTTAAAGGTGTTTGTTGGAGAACACACACTCCGGTAGGTGATTAGTCATTTTACAGAAAATTAGCGTGGGAGTTGGAAAATCTTTAGGTATTTCAAGAAATGTAATTATTAAGCAATTACTAAGCAATAGTTTACTGTACTGTTCTCTGCTTGACTGTACACTAGTTTTCACTATATTGTAGTTCTGTATTTTACTTTGCTCTACTGTAGCTCACTCTACTGCTCTGCAGTTCACATTAATGTATGTTGCTCCACTTTACTGTAATTCCCAGTACTATTGTTCAAACCTGTGTTATTGTACTGACATGGTACCTATACTGAGTTAGTATTTGGTTTACAGGACAAAAAAGAAGACGGTGGAAATGACCATCCAGTATTTGATTTCCACCTCAGTTAACTGCAGTTCAGCTTACTACCTCAACTAACAGTCACAGGGAGGGAAGTTACTTGCAATCTGTACTAACATTACATATAACGTACTAGACGTCCAATTTGCGGCAGTAGGTTGGACACCAATGTAGCCAGGCAGCCAGGTGGAGAAATGTAGCCAAACAATAGCATTCATCATTATGAGGCCGCTAAAAGATTAATACTTAATTGGTGTTGCAGGGCCAGTAGGACGCTTCACTCTTCCCTCTGTTACAGAGATCATATCCCAATGTCCTAGGGCAGTGAAGGGGATTATGCCTTGCATACCATGCCTTGCATGGCATGTTTAGGTCCTTTTAGAAAGGACCTAAACACTGAAGATACTAATGGCACCGATGCTAATGGCACATATTCTAATGGCACCTATACTAATGGCACATATTCTAATGACACCTATTTCTAATGGCACCTATACTAATGGCACATATTCTAATGGCACCTATACTCAATATGGCAGCTATATTAATGGTAGCTATACTCAACACATATTTAGTTACTGAAAATAACATGGTACCTACTGTATACTCAATAGGTGCCATGGGATCTTCAGCATACAGCTATTAACCTTGATCTTCTGGCTAAATATCCAAAATCCTTTTTTTTTACAAATTTTGTCTGAATGTAGATTGGCCATCTTTTTAATTTAAATAATTTTCTGTTAGAAAGCATTTTTACAGGATGTTTTTCCTAAACACCCCAATCAACTTCCAGATGTTGACTCTCTCATGTTCTCTAGCTAGAATATTAACATCTGGAACATAACGGTACATATTTAGCCCATATCCGACTCAACGTTTTGCTGCAGCTGGCTAAAAGCGGGGGGAAAAATACAGTTGCTTCTTTTACAAATTCATGAATGTTTGTTGTTCCTATGATTTTAAAAGTTTTCCATATTAGAGAACAATTTGACTTGGACTGCTTTACACTTTCCTTTGCCCCTCCCCTCAAGCTCTCTGGCGCCCCCTTGGGGTGGTGCATCCCACTTTGAAAATCTCTGCTGTCGAGGAACAGAACCGACCCTTTCTGGAAGTGAAGAATGTCCCAGTTCGAATGATGTGTCTCTGCTCTTACGATCTCCCTAAACACAGCGTTTACAGTTCCAGTGCTGGGGAATAGCAGGGCAGGACTCAGCTGCAGCCACTGCAAACACAGTTAATCTGAGATTCAATTTTCAAAAGGACGTCACCGCATATCACAGGACTGTCATATTCAACTTTAGACTTTATAAGGGCATGGTAATCCAGACACGTCGTGGACTCTAGAGGTCATTATTTGTGATTTATTTGTATTCTCTGACTTTTTTTATTTACCTCACACTTTAGGTGAGGTAAATAAAAAGGGTGTTTAGAGGTAGCAGCTGTATTGAACCTGACATCATGTGAAACACCTTGATTCCACACAGATGGGCTCCTTCAACAAATGACTTGACTTCTAATGCCAATTGGTTGCACCACAGCTCATTCAGGTGTTTCATAGTGAGCACTTCTGAGAGTCACTGCATGTTTCACATGTAAGCATCTCACCAGGTACATCTGAACAGTGTTGTTAAACCAAGGGGTCTTTCCTTAAAGCCTCCCTCACTGAAAACTATTATGTTACTCCGTGACATAACACACGCCATATCGGGTGTGACTACTCTCTCTTCAGGTTGGATATGAAGCACAACTATACTGGAGCCCTGTCACAGAGCATTTTCACGCAACCATAGGTTCCGAGGGGACGTGTTGGACCTGACCGACCGAAACTCCGACCGAAACTCCCCGCCGCTACTGAGGTCTAAAGATGATGTCTCGCTCAACATGTTTTGGGGTGAAATGAGCTTTGATGTAGGAAGTCATGTTCAATCTGTCCTTACACCTCCATGAACAAATCAGAAAAATATGTATTTTGTTGTTGGGAAGCAACTGAAAACATCTCACACAGGCACAAAAAATTCTACTGTCACCAGCAACAGCTCATGTTGTAAAGAGAGGACCATGTTAGTTAACAGATGAACAACACTTTCAGTGAGTTTGAACGCCTTCCTTGTCAGTGGTGCAACCAGTGCTCGCCCTAACGAGCAGCAAGACTTTTTCGGTGCTAGTGTCAATTGAAAATTGGATTTACATCTTTTTTTATGTTTTGTAAATGAAATTGTTTCCATGACAACTGTTGTAGTCCATATAGAATGGCAGTTGGTGTGTTGTGATAAATGAACAAATGACTGTCGTGATCTGGTCATGTTTGCTCTTTGGGTCTCGGGTCTTTCTGTGCATCTGTCTGTCTCTCTCTCTACCTGTCTGTCTGTATGTTTGTCTGTCTGTCCATCCATGTCCCCTGTAGAGCAATGGTATGGAGCCCTCTAGCTCTCACCTCTCACTGCAGTCTTTTTGGCACTAACCTAAACACAGAGAAATTGAAGGGAGCTGATACCTCTTTGATCCTGGTGCTTGTTGTCAAAACGCCTGGGATTGAAGAGACTGTTGGCCACAATTGACTGCGACAATTAGGAGATGATCAGAGCCCTAGAGTGGAGCACTTAAAGGGTAATTTACATGTCAGTTTGTTGAAGAAGGAAATAAAGGAGAGGGCCGAAAAAGATATTCTGCTCCGATTTTTTTTCTTTTTCCATTTTATATCTCCTCCGTGCCCGCCTTGTAAACTGTAATTTGCCCTCTTGCTAAGGAAAAACCTGGCAGAGGAGCTGGGATGCACATTACCATTTGAAAAGAAGCAATCACGGGTCTACCGCTGAGCCTATTGTCCAGTGAAAATGCTGATTTGCAGGCAGTGAGTAAAGCGAAACCTTCTGCTGAGGTAACTCCTATAGTAACATCCTAGTGGTCTCTTCTTCCTAGTTGAGGTTTCTATTCTAAACACCTTCCACCCCCACACTGCCTGTCCCATTACAGGGCTGGTTTATAGCTAGGCGACAACAGTGGACTCCAGGCAACCTGGCCACTGAAAGGCAAGAGAGGAGGGACAGAGGGAGGGAGAGGGGAGGGAGGGAGAGGGGAGGGAGGGAGGGTTGTGCTTTAAAGCTAACAGCAGGTTGATAGGATAATACCAGTCATCTGTTGCCCAGGATCATTTCTATTGTGCCCACCCTTTTTCTGTATCCCCCCCACGCCCGGGACCCACCCTCAACTATATTTCTCCGGCCTGCCTGTCATCTCCGTCGCCGTGGTGTTGTCTGCGGGTCTGACCGAGGCGGTACACTCTGGTGGGACAACACGGCGACTAGGAAGGTCGGAACGGTAATACAGAAGGAGGGATTAAGGGGGAGAACAGCTTTGAGGTGGGTTTTTTTTTTTCTGGCTAGGGATGGCCATCTGAATAGCCTCTTCCACTATAATCTACAACAATATAACTCCCTTCTTTCCGTGCTACAAATGAACTAATCTCTCCCTGCCGTCAACATATAAACACGCCCCTGAGCTAAGTATGTGTAATGCTCCCGGAAACGAGTAAAATCGTGTGTAATGGGTAGATTCTAGTTGACTAATCCCAGGAAAATCTGAATGATTAATCGGTCCGCCCCTGCAAATTGAACTGAATTAGTAATATAGAGACAGGTGGAGGTAGGATTACAGATGACAGATATCCCCAGATTGGAAATGTATGCCAAGACTTATAGAACTGAAACATTAGAATTTCTGGTTGTTTTTGCTTTTTTCCCCGAAACACAACAATTTGTATTTAAGTATTTAAACTCTTTAATCCTTGCTACTTAATTATGCTTTTATAATGGGCTAAATATCATGTAGCTCAAAAAATTATGGAGAGGAAGGTCTTCTGAAACACCAAAAACACATGCACACACACACAGCCTTATCTGTGTGTCTGCCCTTTTCATTACCTGTGTGTGTGTGTGTGTGTGGGTGTGTGTTTGTGCACACCCATCTTTCGCTCGTCTTGTAAAATTAGAGAGTGAGAGAGAGAGAGACATGCTGGTAAATCTGGATCAAACCGCAGCAGGGGCGTGGCTTAATGACGAGCAGATGAGCTGTCGTCCTATTGATTTAAGTGTTTAGTTCCAGACGCTCACTATTCACTTTGACGTGTTTTGTCCCCCATATTCACAGAGAGGTACTGAATAAATTGGTACGCTGCGTCAGGAACTCAGTGACTCTTTGACTTGATGTTGGATGTGGTAGTTCATTTCAGGAAAATGGTGTCGTCCTCATGAGATCGGTTGTATCGGTACTCATGAGGCCCCCCTGCTTTTATTTTATAGTCGATGGTTGTCAAACAACGATCCATTTAATAGAACACCACAACGGAAGGAGCCTTTAAATACCCGCCATACAATCGGCTAAATGTTCATTTATAACTTGAACTATGACCCTGGGATCTAGATTTCCCAACACGCCTTGCACGTGGTGGGTGGCTGAAACACCCACCTCTAAGTTCACCTGTTTGGGATCTGGTACACCTGAGTGCGGACGTCTAAGCTATGACAGTCCTCTTAGCAGACCGGGCTGAAGGGACAGTCTCTGTGGACTGTCAGGTCTATGGCTTTGAACCTCCATTCTGACCTGGTAACTTGGTAACTGGGAAACATTCTGGTGACCCCCCCCCGACCAACCTCCCTCATTCCTACTCCCTCAGTCACTTTCTCTTTCCCCTTCTCTCTTCCTCTCCTTCGCTTTATCTCCCCCCACCCCCCACGCCCCACCCTCTCTCTGCCTCTCCCCCTCCCCCTTTCTCCCCCAACCCTCTCCCTCCTCCTCTGTAGAATGTTCCTGTCCTCTGTTAGCTCCATGCTAACAAATAGGTGTTTGTGTCCCAAACGGTCACAGTACATTTTGATATGTTCCACTAAAGGAATGCTTTAGCAAATAATTATAGATGGGATAAGGTAAACACTTTTAAGGCAAATACAATATGCAGATATAATCATTTGTGAGTAGTAATATTTATTTAGTAGTAGAATTTTTAATTTTTTTTTCATGTGAATTAATTGTTAATTCATTAGGTGAAGATGTGATAATGAGATAATGGCGTCTTTTCTTACTCTGTTATCTCATTATTTTCTCGACAAACTCCAAGTGTTCACCCAAAAAAATATACACCTAATCCACTCCAAAGCAGGAGTTCAGCTCTGCCCTAGTGTTTTGTCTCCATCATAAGCCTCCACCACAGAGTTATATTTGGCTTTTTCTGGCCCCCTCATTAGAGAATTGTTTATCAATAGGTGCACCGAGTGTCAGTAGTTTTTCCCATCAAACCAGGTCTGACAAAGAGAGTACGGTGCCTGGGACCGAGGCAGCCAGGTGAAACTAATGCCATAGATGTCTGATTCATCGGGGGCTCGTTGTTAACAGGGACGTCTGATTGTAAAGGCTCAGTCAAGCAAATGGGTGCAGAGTAACCAATCAGATTCATGGTTTGCCGGGTTCCGAGAAATCTACGGCCCCAACCACAGAGCCCGGGCCCGAAATGGGCCGAACTACCACCCCCCCCACACCCCCCCCCAACCCTGACCGCTTAACTCCCTAGCAAACTGGGGAGGGGGGGGGGGGGGGGGGCGCACACGGGAGGACGCACGCACGCAGACGAGGGGTCAGGCAGGCGTACGCACGGACACACATACACACACACCGGGCCGCTGTAACGTGCACTCTGCATGCCGAATGAAGTCTTCCTGTGAGGTCAGGTGGTGGGATTATAGCTGCATGGCCTGTCAGTCTTTTATAGCTTCTGACTTAGTTGGCAAAGACCTGCTCTGTACTCATCATCCTCGTCATCGCTGACTTCATAGAAATTGGGGGGGTTGAAATCGAACCAGTATTCTTCTGTGTCAGGGGACACGCCCACATGGCGGGCAGCTTCAGCTTCCTGTGTCAGTAAAAACAGATTCTTTTCATGTGATTATTATTGTAGGCCCCGTTATAAAAAGCTCAGTCACAATGCAAACATCAACGAGATTTTCCCAAATGTTCTCCCACCTTGTGGAGGTTTGCTGAATTACAGCGACACCAGTTTGCATTCAAACCAACTCTGCCCTCGTAGCGAACGTACTATATTTACTTTCATCCCCTAGCTGTCCTACCAGCGCCACTGGATGTTAATTTCAGTTAACCATTAGCTATAATATTTATTTAGTATTTACTTACTTGTTTTCAATTACATTTTTGTTGTTTTTTTAGAATTGCGTTGGCAATGTAAACAAATGTTTTTCATGCCAATAAAGCCCCTTCAAATCAAAATTTAATTGAGAAATTGAGAGAGAGGAAATGCTGGAGGAAAAAAAGAAGCATCCATAGGGGTTGAACACACGCTATGCTGCGGTAGATTCCTCAAAGATAGCTTTGTGTTTCCAAAACAGCGAAGGGAGAGGGGCAGAGAGAATGGAAGTAAAAAGAGAGAGAGAGAGAAAATAGAAAAAGTGAAGAGAGGGAGAAGAGGAGAGAGAGAGAAGGGAGCGAGTGGACCAAGAGAAGCAAACAGAGAGTGAAAGGAGTACAGAGGGAGACTGAGAGAGGGAGAGAAAGCAAGAGGCGACTAGACTCACTCCTCCTTTATCCATCCAACACCACCCTTCCCCCAGTAACTGTCACCCACTGCCCACCCAGCCACAGACATCCCTGGCTGTTGCTTCAGCTACCCTGTCCCCTCCCACAGGCTTTATTGAGAGGCAGATGTAGGCCTCCTAGCGAATGAGCAGTAAGCTGTTGTACTTTAAGCCTAATGGGAAGTTTTATATGCAAGAGGCCTTGAACTGATTAGTATAATTCCTGCTTTAATACAGCTGTCCCTCCAGATTAAGGTAAACCAAATGTTGCAATCAGAGATTAGTGTACCTTGCTGGTTATTAACATCCCATGCTTGTTCCCAGCAAAGCACATCAGAGGGGGAGAGGGAAATAGAGAGATTGAGAGAAAGTGAGATTGAGAAAGAGAAAGATGGAAAAAAGAGAACTACATAGTGAAGCTCTGAAAAACACTCCGAAGGAGCTCACAAGGAAATGCTGAAACTTGAACTCCTGCACCTGTTGGGAACTTGGTGGTGTGTGCTGGGAAGGAGCTGTAGATGGGGGATGGGGGTGACAGAGGAGGGAAGTCGGACGGGAAAGTACAGGCAGCCAAAGTGTTCCAGCTGCAGTACCTGTACAGCTGTTTGGCCACGTCACATCTTCAGGGGAGCTCTTGCCAGGTGTGCCTGGTGCTTTAATGCCTAACTGATTGGATTCTCAGAACACGTTGTTCGCTACTTCGCTCCACACACTTGGCCTCCTGTGTCGCTAATCCCATTTCCTTCCACTTAAAGACAAAACAACACGAAAATGAGCATGAATCAAACAGCAGAACGCGCAAGACACAAGACAAAGAAGACTTTGCTTCTTCAAAAATCACAACCACATGTCTGTTTTAGATGTCTGATATTTTTTTTTTGAGGGAGTTTAATCTTGTGGTGTGTTTGAATAATGTGTCAAATCAGGCAATGTGTATCTCTGAGTTAGTCTTTGTTCGGAGGAACACAACATGCGTTTCGCAGTTCAGTGAATGAGTGCTGAATTGCCTCTTCAGCGTCTCCATAGTAAAGACCATTCGCAAGCTTTACCAAAGGTGGTAACACCACTCATTCTGCCTCTCTGATATCGTTTAAGACGGTTCACTAGGTAAGCCTCCACGATGACTCCAGATATGAAGGTCAGTTTCCGCGCCAGAGGAGAAGCCATTATTATGGATGCTGACCCAAACCAACAGATGATTACAATACAATGTTTTAGCCACTGAGAGTGTGCAGGAATACTTTATCCAATTAGAACATCAAATGGCAATGTTTAGACATTCATAACTGCATTCCAGTTCACCTGAGCGTTGGACGGTTGATTGCAGAGAGGCTAAATGGTCAGAGGTTAATAACACTTGACTCATGGCTTGCGGCAATAGTCTGGGAAGCTTTATTGTTGAACACGGGCCTATCGCTGTAGATCCCATTAACCTGGCAAAGACCATTTAAACACTCCGCCTGAAAACCTATTAGGTTAAATTTGAAACCCATAGCTAACCAGTCCGTCGCATTCCAATGAAGAGACTCTTAAATGAGCACGACATCTATCGTGTGCAGTCAATGTTGACGCCGAAGAAATTACAGAACATCTACATTTGGTCCCGGCTGCATTAGTTCAAGGTGTTTAAAAGCCATTAGCGACTGACCACCAACGACAAGGCGACACAACACGGACCGTAGTGCAGCAAGGGGAGGAGGCCATGCAGAGTGCCGCGTTCGCGCCGAAGCCTTTTGTCGTGAAGGAGTTGTCGTGCCCATTAGTTCAGATGTAAGAGCGAAGCTCAGTATTTGCACCACTGCACCACATAAGTGGTTGATTGTATTAAGGTTAGATAGTGGAGGGGAGGTAAGGAAGGCTACCAGCCATGCGTGATGCTCCTTCACAATGTTCACACACATCTGATTCAATCTGGGAGGCGTACGATAACGTGCACAGAGAAAGGTAGTCCCATGCTAATGCTCTGAATAGCACTCTCACGTAACAAGCACATTTCTGACTCTAGCGTGCCGTCACCCAATGATTAGGACTCTAGGCCACAGTTAGGATTTAGGAGTCAGGAGTTGGGAGTATTATAACCAAACGCATCACTCCGCTTTATCGACCCATTCCAAGGTGAATAATTATATTGATGAATGTTTCCTAGGATCGCTGTTTAGAGAAATACTATACCACGTTATTGCAAATTTTTTCATGCAGTGGAATGTGTTTGCTTGTCTGGTGAAGCGTGCGCTGCCACCACATAGCAGAGGCTGTTTAAAGCTGGAGTCTGTAATAGAAACAAAGTTGTTGAAAGACTGAGGGACGGGCCTGGACACACCTAACCACTCTCACATTCAAAGAGGAATGGCTGCCGGTCCGGGATATCAACACACTTTTACCATCTTCTGAGACAAGTGCATCATTACAGTGTCCAGAAACACTGAAGTAAAATAAGCGTATACATGCAAAATGAAAGGTTACCATGAGGGTTGTTTTACTGTTCCTGCGAGGGAGTACTTTTTTGGTTCTAGGTATAACCCTTTCTGGTTCCAAGCGGAAACACTTTGGGTTCCTGGATAGCACCATTCAGAGATCCGGGACCATCTCTTACAGCAACCCCACAGAAGACTAGAACTATTGGTGACAGGGCTTTTGGTTATCTGAGGCTTGGGAACACACTTCTAGTCAAGTCAGGACCAAAAAGAGTGTTTGTGTGTTTAAGGCACAGCTAAAGGTGGAGTTGTTCCTGAGGGAAATGGACACATATAATATATTGCTGTGATTGTTGTTTCTGGGTTTTTCATTGTACTTTCGATGCATGAAACCAAAAGACAAACCCAAAAAGGGTTTTCCCACAGGGACACAGCACACCCATATGGACTTCATTTTAAAGCAAGAGTGCGGCGAATGAAATGTATGTGAAATGTTTCTGAAGAATTATGTTCTGATGTAAGGGCCTCAGTTTCAGACCGTTTGGGGCGCTGGGCTGGATAGAAATGGTTTCACTTGAGATCTTAATTTCTCCCATAGTGAAACATAAGGGAGAACAATAGAAAATCAAGCGCCATGTGACCCCTCACAGCATAATCAAATGGCGGCAGTGCGAACGTCTGACAGCTCGACAGTTCCGACGGGTGCCTGCCAAGCAAGCCATCGCTAAATATACACAAGGGTCAGTCTTTGGCAGCTCTTCTCCATTGTCAGTTGCTGGGGCTTCAGGTTTTCTGATAGAAGAAGGCTGGTGGTGAAAGTCAAGTGACAGTGGTGACAGGGGAGAGGGTTGGGGGCCCAGGGCCTGTGCCGGGGCATCTTCGGCTGGGCTGGGAGGCGTGGGAGTGTGAGGACTGGTGGTGGACGTCCGTACAGGGACCTGGTGGACGTGACCTGCCGGAGGTTGATAGCCAAGCCCAGGCAAACGGCAGGGGGGGATCGGACTTGTCACGGAGGTCCCCAGACGTAATGGCCAGCAAGAGTGACGGTCCTGCTCTTTCCTGCACTGCTGGGGATCTGTGGCTCTGGGAGCATTGATGAACTCAGCACAATGTTGAATGGGAGTGTTTTGGCAGCTGAGACAGTGGGACTAAAGCTGCAGGTCAGAGATAACACAACCTCTCAGATCTCCCGGCATGCGCCCACTAGCGAAGGCTGGCCCATCACAGAGGGCGCACAGGAAACCATACAACAGGTTACAGTTCAAAATGCATTCTGGGACTTTTGCAGTTTAAAAAATTATTTTTGTACTCACATTTTGGCTGTGAATGTACGGTACCGTATGTTGTTCATTTGTTGAATAATCTCAAAATAGAATCACTATCATACCCCAGTTTATCATACCCTGGTTTATCATACCCCAGTTTATCATACCCCGTTTTATCATACCCCAGTTTATAATACCCCTGTTTATCATACCCCAGATTAACATGTCTGGGACAATAACAACACTGTTAAAATGTCTCAGTCCAAAAGGGAAGCAAAGTATGATGGTAAAACACGGGTAGCGTCATCAATTATAAACGCCCACACCGTTGTGAGCCAACAAGTGAAGGCCCTTATTGTCATGAGCGGGGCCTTGTCTATGCCTTGTCAAGATCTACCGTGTGTCATGACAAACAGAACTGCTGTCATTACTGAAATATTTATTTCAAGAGGCACAAAGTGCATGTTGCACAGAAATCCCACTGAATGGTTCGCGCCGTCTGGAAGAAAGGTTTGGGCTGTTATTCTGATGCCTAACACTCAGATAAAAGGAATATTATCATGCAATATTGTAGCATTACCTTATTTATTAAATTTACAAAACCCAACGCGTGCCGAATTCCCCCTACCAAACTGAAACATGCTCAACAAATATAATCTGAACGTTTTGATGCGGGCTGATCGCTCACAGGGAATCAGAGCGGTGGATTTGGCCTTTTCCTTTCCTTAACAACACAGTAACCTCAATACTATGGTAACTCAGCAACACAAGAAATGGGATAATGGCTTGATCTCCCCACGGAGAGAGTGAGAGACAGAGAGAGAGGGAGAGAAGGAGGGAGAGAGAGAGAGGGAAGGAGGAAGGGAGAGGTTGTGGGGGGGAGATCTGCTCCTGACAGTTCCAAACTGAATTAAATCAGAAGGATTAAGGCTACCTGTAAAGAGCTGTCAGGTAGATTTACAGAGCCTGCTGATAAGGCGAGCAGGAGGGTTTAAATACACGCTGGCATCCCGTTGCTATCAGCCAGTCAAAGGAGTAGAATACGCTCTCTGATACGCCCGCACACAAGCACACACACACAGAGCGCACACATTCTCAGAATAACACACACCCTGTATACTTGCGTGCACACACACACACACACACACATCTGCAAACATGCAAGCACACACACACACACACACGCACATCTGCAAATACACACCAACACAGACTCACACACTAGGACAGAGATGGTTTTCTATCTAACCTTTCTTAATGTAAGTACGCACTGAACAAGTCAGTTATGAAAATTCATAAAAAGCCACACAGAAACCAATTTGTCAGTAAAATTTCAAACAAGACAGAATACACAGCGAAAAGCTGGGATCCGTTTAAGTTGGGAAAGTATATTTGGTGGGGAATGGTGGTGTAAACCTTGTAATACCCGAAGTTTGAGTCGTTCTGTGTTCCTCCCCCTACGACAAAATCATCCAGTTTATTAGGCTACAGACAAACAGGTTATAGTGTACCTCACACAGTCAACTGGTTATCGTGAATATGACAGTGGAATTTCAGTTGCTTACAGGAAGCTTCTAATGTACAAATCTGCATTTCCTGTTATAGTACATGTGCTGTAACATAAATGTTGTATCGTCACAAATACTGTGCAATGACACAATCATTTTGTATTATACTCTAAAAAGAAGGGTTAATGCTACCATAATCACAATGATGCAGTTAAATTAATAGAGGGGAGGGGTTTTTAGTTCTTAGCATTTTATTGTAATTACATGGGATTGCAACCATGTGCATGGTAAAGTTTTACTTCACAGATTACACCATATACATGTATATTTGGGGTGTTTATAATACCTTCCAAACAGGCCCATAGAAGCACAAATAAAGGCTTCTAAACAGGCTGGGTCAACTGGATGAAACGGACAGGACCAATGGATCAGCAAATTCAAAACTCAGCTGTGCCGCTGCGACCAGGCAAATCGACCCTGTAGTCCTTAATTGGGTCAGCACCAACTGGCTCGGTGAGAGTCCGGTTGGACAGGATTGTCGTGCCACGTCACACCCTGGCATGCCCGGTCATACCCCATTGATATTGTTTACCACGTAAATAGAAATTTGACCACAATGAAATTAAACACTACTGCTGTTTGCTCCTTGGGGTTTAAGGCCAGGTGTTTTGTAAAAGCACTTTGTGACGACTGCTGATGTAAAAAGGGGCTTTATAAATAAAGTTGATTGACAAAACATCATTCACGGTATACTTTTTCTTAAATGTTTGCGCTGCTAATAAAACCTGACAGGAAAGCATGAATTACAGAGGTCCTTATTCTGCAGGAATGATGATCAAAAGCTAGCTACACACACAGACACCCACACACACACACACACACACACACACACACACACAAACACTCACTCAACCACCAACGCATGTAATGTCTAAATGACTGGGACTCTATTTCTTTATAAAGACTTTCTGCTTGCAGGGAGTCACTCTCTCTCGGGGTGATAAATTCACAGCAACACTGTTCTAGTGAGTTTGTGTGTGTTTGTGTGGGTGTGTGTGTGTGTGTGTGTGTGTGTGTAAGCAACAGCTGCCTTGATCCAGGGGAAAATACCCAAATTCCAGGCAGAGAGCACTGATAGGATTGCTCTCCAATGTACACAGCCACACGGTCCAGAACCTTTCCCCCAGGAACCCCTGCCTAGCTGGTTTCCAGCCCCAGTCTGACCTGGCCTGGCCAAAGAAGCATAGCTGCAGTATGAGCAAACATTCAACACAACCAGACCGTAGCAGCGGATTGGTGTATGTCATCGTTTTCTTCAGGGGCCCTCGAGAGCTATAATCAAAATGCAGTATGACGTAATCAGTGAATTTAGTTACTAGGGCTTTTTTTTTTTTATGCCCCCAATGTCTTTGATTTGAAAGTGAAAATGTGTGTATTTGGTCGCGCAATAACAGTAATGGACTAAGCCCTGAGTCATGTTCACAGCAAACAGTATGCTCTTTAATGGCTTGGTCACATATTCTGACAATTCACCTCACAACAGTGTTAACAGGGTTGTGGCTGTGACTTAGCAAATAAGGGTGAGGCACTATTCTATCACCAGCTGGCTTACAGCAACACACATGGTTCAGTAACAGCACAGTCATCTCAGCCCACAAACAACCTAAAATTAATAATATGAAGAAGAGGGGACATTTAGTAATTATATATACACATATATATGTATATAAAAATATAAAAATATATTTAAATGATGAGGAAACCTTCTAGTCTTGGATGTCATGGACAGATAAAAAAAAGTAGTATTTTTGTAGAGAGCCAGGTATGGAGCATAAAGCAGGGTGAACAAAGTATTTAAAATAATGGTAAATGTAATGAAACCGGTACACCCGATATGTTTCAGTACATTTCCAAACACCTAACAGTCTGCACAGTAATTTCAAGCATTTCCCTCCCGGTTTTAAAGTGAAACATCCTAACATGACAGCTGTTACTGTACAGGAACACATAAATCACCCGGATTGGATGGTGGCCCTAAGGGGCCAAGAAGCTCTTTAAAACTAAAACATTTTAACATACTGTAAATTGTCATCCGTAACATTGGGTACTACTGGAATTGTATTACTCATATTATTTGGTTTTGTTGTTCGCATTTAAGATAAGTCCTGAGATATGACTTCTTACTAACGGTGGCTTTGTGGGTCTTTATTCAATACAAAACTGAATTGAAATGTGTAAAGTGAATTCATCTCCCGGTAACAACCTGGCAGCCACAGTGTCAGTTGGAACATGGGTCAGCGTTACTTTACCCAGTCCTATACAACCAGTCAGTCTGTAAAGCCATAAATGGTTCAGGTTGAGCCAGACTACGATCTTCTCTGTTGTGGTTCAGCTCACCTCCACTTTGCATTTGCCAGTATAAACTCTGAATCATGGCTTGCTGTAACCAGATTCCAGACGGCAGCATTTTCCGTCCACTATGAAGTAGGGCACAGTGAAGGGAACAGAGTGCCATTTGGGACAAGGTCAAAGATCCATTAAAGCAGTGAAATGGATTATAAAAGTGTTTGCTTATTTCAGGCATCAAGGGCATGAACCCGACCGTTTCTGAGTCATTCTAATTGACTACATCAGTTTGCAGTGTTTACAAGGATGCCATAAAAAATGTATTCCCCTGCAGTGTGTGAAGTCCTGACACCTGCACGTGTCCACAATGAATAGAATCACTCCCCTCGTCGTCTGTGGCTAAGGTTTGTGTTGGGAAGCAATTCACGATTGTTGAACTATTAAGGCAATTCTTTCTAATTTGTTCATGTCCTTGTTGCAGCCAAACCTCCCTATGAGTGTTGACCTGGAGGGAATGGCTGCAGGTCGACTGGAAAATATAATCTGAGATAGCGATCGCCGCTGTTCCTTTGTGAAGAAGTTCTCAGCCTTAGACGATTAAGCAATACATGATATCTTGTTTGTGAACTGCAGGTGGGGAATAGCAGCTACACGGTAAGAAATGAACGTAACAAATCGATTTTGCATCAGGTGGTTTTGCTCAAATAAAATATAAGTCAAGGTCAGGGGTTTACATTTCATGAATAAGCAACGATTTGTTGGGTCTTGTACATGAAATGACTAAATCGCGGACATCGCCGTTGGCGCCACTGCAATCAGCATTCTGAAGTTATATTTATAAATACACCTCTTACAGGTTACGGAAGTGTTAGAGATTTGCATATGTAGCCCTATATGAGGTCAGGGTTTTTGTACGCAATCAATACACGTATTTCACTTACAGCATATCTTGGCAGACCGACGAGGCAGCTGTTGTCACAGGTGAATGGAAAACACTGTCTGTTTTTAGGATGTATCAAGAGCACCGCATTACATTACACCCCCCCGAAGACAAACCACCCCCCACTCACCGTATTATTTCTCTACTACGTGCTATAGTTCAGTGTTGACCAAGGTTCCCTAAGGGTTCAGAAAATACCATGTCGGAGAGAGGTAATGTTTTGGAACCGTGACAAGATGTGTTTAGCTTGGACCAAGGGAGCGTTGCCTAGATTTAACACGAACTATGGGTTGAGAGTTTGGTTTGTGTTAGACCTGGTGAAATAAATTATGACTTTCATAAAGATTGCTGGATTCTTAAAGTACGTGGTTGGTCAAAGACTATTACATGGCGTAAGAAGATGTTGGGTTTGAATATGAGTTTAGCTGCGGTTAGGGAGATGTAAAGGGCTGGTGGGTCACCTCATGGAAAGAATTGGCACATTTCTGATTGTTCTGTGTTATTCATCAAGAACTAAAAAGAGTGTTGAGTGACATTGGGTTGTGTGTTATTCTTGAGTGTGTTATTCAGAGGTTAGATACGCAACATAGTAACCACACAGGTATAAGTTGGCATGGATTCCCTTCCACGCATTTTCCCTGTGACAAGGAGTTGCTGTTTGTCTTCTAGTCTTTGTTGAGTAACTTGTAGGAACAGACGAAAACAGTGTGCTAACATTCCCATCCCACTTCCCAAACAGATACATAAACGATTGCATAACGGAGCACAAAGAGCCTTACACAGTAAGGCTTTGCCAATATCAGCAGCTTCATCAGCAAGCGATCACAAAGAAACCAGGAGCTAAGCGGCCTCTCATGTTGAAGAGGGAAAAGGCTTTGAAATGCAGATTGGGTAGCTATCAACTGTCACCTGTTCTGAGCACTCCAACTCCTTGGTTAGCAACCAAATGACGCCCTATTCACTCTGCGGGTCACAAATTCCCTTTGGAACCTGGTGGAAAGTAATACACTACAAAGTGAATAGTGTGCCATATGGAACAAAAATCCTGAAATTACTCTTTTCAAGAAACGTTATTTCATCTTTATCAGCGGGCAACGCCAATTGGGTTTGATAGCTCTATTATGACAGTCATGATGGTGTGAGGTGTTTTATCCTACAAAAGTACGAGTTCATGTGCAATTTGGGGTATGATGAAAAGGGATAGCCTACAACCATTACAAGGAGATACCATTTAACTTTTCTATGTACTACTTAATAAACTTTTAGCTTTTTTCACCATTTTTAAATTAGAGATTTAAAGCAGAACACCCACTGTATTTCATATGAAGCCATTCAGATTAACAGTGTCTTAACTGTTTCTAGCCTACTCTGTTTTGTCCCTTTTTTGCAAGCATTGAAGCTGAAATACTTCTAGCGATTTAACACAATTACACCATCCTTTTCCTCTGCATTAACGTACAACCCATTGGAAATTGGTCATTATCATGAGGCTTTGCCTTTTAGATAACTTATAATGAGGGTGAAGTGTTACATTTTGCTATTCAGAGTACACCGATGCTTCAAACAGGCCTACTTCAGCCCAATTAGAGCAGCGTTAGTACTGAAATGCCTTTTTTCTTTCACATAGACAGACAGACCGAGCCAGGAACAGCAATTTGCCACTTGATATTATCTCACGTTCAATTAGTTTGTCGGTGAGTCAAGCATCTTCTCATTCATTTAGTCAGTTATTGATTTTGAATCTATGACACCTATCATTCGTATCCAATAAATGCAATTCCTTTTTAATCTTTATCCCTGTTACAGTCTTATTGGGTGTCAAGTTAAAGTGACTCTCTGACAGGTGGACGTTTTGGTTAATGACATTTACAATGACTGTGAATTGCCCTCTTCGGACACAAAACGTTGTAACTTTCAATTTCAGTCCATCAAGGATTTGGCCCTTGTCTGTATGACTGTTTGGTAAGTAGCATGACTTTATACACAACAAAGTAACAACACAAGTAATGATTTGGTTACATAGTCTAAACGAATGTTTTTTCAACAATGTACAGGCATCTGCTAAATTACTTGAAGTTAATGTCTTGCTTTGCTCACTAGCCCACTATGCTAATTAGCTGGGTAAATATGGTAACTAATTGTACCTGGCTGTCTAGCCGACAGGCTAAAATGTGCGCAAACAGTGTCTGTTTTCATAACTGGACATAATGTTTTTTGTATAGACTGCTTCCAAATTGTTGGTGTACTTTGCTATTACATATTTCAGTGAACAAGATGGCTTCCTATGAGTTTAAAGAAGTCACTGTCTGAGTCATGCTTAGCTAGCAGGCTAGAAAAGCAATCCTACACGCTGATTTGTCACAGTTAATTCATAAGTATTTCTTGATAAATTAGCAGAGAGTTCTACAGAAATCAGCGGTCATGAGGAGACACATTAGATTTTTATCTGAAATTGTTCAGAAGATATTTATGACTGGGTTTATATTGCCGCCTGGGTTCTCTCTATGTCACACGCTGCTGGTGAACAAATGTCAAGTGAGCTAAACAAATTAGGATTATGAGTTTGATGTAATAACTAGGAATTGGCAATATTTAAGTAACTTGTTACGTTAGGTGTAAAATTACATAAGGAACTCTGTAGCTATGTCTACAGTGCATGCAGATGTGCTTGTGTCTGTCTGCATGCATATCTAAAAGGGTTTTGTCTGAGGTGACATGGCCTACATGTTTATTGATGGGTTTATACGCTCTCTTTCTTGGAAAGATGAACTACATTAAGGAAAAGAAACGGGTGGCTGTCCCAGACAGACAGGTCTCTGCACTGGGCCGTTATACATTATCAGTTCAGTGTTGTTACACATTATTACTACTTATCGGTGCTTTTCAAATTAATCAGCACTGTTTTAGATGTGTTTCTTTCATATCACTAAGCAGTGAGATTAATTTACAAGGAGCCATTGACATTTCAAAGGCCTAAACTACCAACACATTACAAGAACTAAAAGTCAGATTGATCGAAATCTCTAAACACTGAAGATTAACTAATGGCATAGATGCATCTAGCGGTTTCAGGGAGGCATGCAGCCCTCCCTGATCCGGAATGTGCCGTAGTCTGACAACACACCCACACACTCCCACACACACACACACACACATACGTCACTTCACCCACAAACACACACACAGAGAGAGACTTGATCTTGACTAGCAGTATCTATCCATTCCGCAGTGGATTTAGGAGCAGGAGGGGAAGCAGGAGACCCGAGGTCGAATCCAGGAAGAGAAGAGAATGCTGGGCCAATGGCTCCATGCCCTGACAGGGGATTATGGAAAACAGATGACTTACGCTTCTAATTTGTGGGCTTAAATTGCAAACAGAGTTTCAGGAGTCCGGGAGAGTAATAGGTGGCAATAGGGGAGAAACCACACACAGCTATATCAGTATGCAGCCCCTGTAGGTGAAATGAACCAGACTGGTTAGGATGGCTGGATGTATTGCAGTACAGAATGTTTTGAATTATGGGCATGTTGACCATGTAGTTAATTGAAAGTAGGTGAGACATAATGGGAGAAATCTTTGCTTACAGTACTGATGCAATCTTTTTCAATCTTTAACTCACACTGTAGTTTATTTTCAAAACAACGTGAGGCTCATATTATATATATTTTTTTGGGCCAACATTTTTGTCAAAATCCATTTACAGGCCAGAAAAGAGTAGTTATGCATAAATCTATGTTCATTATACATTTTATGGTTTTTAAATGTTGGTTTAGGCATGACCTGGCAAGACTGACATGGTGTTTGTCTTTACGCATTCCATAAAATGTCTCACTCAAAAAGCGGGCCAGACATAATCTGCGTAATTTGCTTAACCCTGGTTTACAGCCTACCTGATATCCAGCTGGACAGTCATTGGCTAATCATAGTCAATCATAGTCAGCTACACTGGGACTTTAAGCTATGTATGCATAACGCACATTGTCTTCAAACCAGCCTTAAAATAAGGATAACCTCAGACTAAGATGAAAGTTAAAGCCCATACTAACAAACAGGAGATAAAGGCTAGCCTTTAAGCAGGACTCTACAACTGCATCTTCTGCTAGAATTGTGGTCTCAGTTGCCATCTTAACAACTGCAAGTGTTCAAGCAACATTGCATTGAAAGTGTCTTTCGAAAAACATGCAAGCAATGTGACTTGCATAGCTGAAGCGTGATTTGTAGGGAGGTAAAGGCCACAGTCAACATGTTTAACCTGCACCTGCTGAAAATATTTCTCTCTACTTCTTACTTCTACTGTTTGGAGAGAGAGCGTAATTTAGTTTCTACGTCCCTTCGAGAAGAGTTGGACGACTATGAATGTGAATACTGGGGTCATGAAAACGGTATTCAACCCAAATGTTGACAATGTTGTGGTAAACCTGTGTGGCTGTACAAAGTTCTATTTTTCCCATGATTGAGTCCGGCTCTTAACTGATCTATCAGTTAGGAAGGTTGGAGGCCACAGGGACGTGAAGTAGGGGGAGCGGACATATTCCGCTTATCTGGGACAGCTGGGGGGGGGGGGGCACATGCCACCTGGCACCTGTTTGGGTCCTGCTGGGGGGGTTACAATATTAGCCTTGTGGCCAGACGAACTGGGGGGCTCCCAGGATACACCCATTGTAGGATTAGCCTTTAGCCTACGGCACTGTTGGAATCCACAGTTCCGGAATACGCAGCAATGCGAGGAGTTTTCAAACTGCTTATGTGTTGTTAAGGAAGCTTACAGTCATGTTTAAAGTGCCCTGTAAACGGTGAGTTGTTGGAACATCCCGAGAACATTGTGTCATGGTCCCCTAGACACGTGCATCATCTAAATTGCTAACGATAAATGTTACTGTGCGCTTGTATGCTTTTGATCTGATCCAGAATAAGTAAACAAAAAAGAAAAGGTGCCCCTCGTAGCTTATGTATTTAGAGGGTTTCTGATATGATTGTGGATGAAAGGGTTGACTGTCTATGCCAGGCAACATTACTGACTGGTCTCACTGACTGGGCAGTCAGTTCTGCGTGGTTTGAGGGATCAGCCCTGTCCAGCCATGGAATGCTTGAATAGACATGGACAGTCATTTCCACATTGGAACTTGATATCAAGCTTGTTGATGGAGGATTGTTGAGAGAGCCGAAAGATTCTTTATGAATTTATTCGAATTAAAGGATTAAAGGAGATGTCAATTGGGCTGATTTCATGGTGTCTAAATAAAAGTCTTGGGGTAAATATGTCCCGTGGGAAACATCTTTTACATCTGGTCCTCATTCGGATTCAAATGTCGTTTGAATGAAAAAATGCTGAATCTATTTGCTAACAAAAACGCATGTGATCGCTCACACACACATTTCATCACACGCGGGAAATGCAATTTACTAGAGTGCTATACTTTATAAATTCAATGTTAAGAGGGCTGTCTTTTTATAATGTTAGTGGTGAATCCTTGACAAACATCCGAACTGAGAGAGATAAAAGAGCTCTTTTCACATTGTGTGTGTGTGAGTGTTCTATATTTAACAGAATGCTGTGCTCATATAAAAGGAGGAAATAAAGGACCATTTCAAAGTTACCCTTGCCGTGCCAAGCCAGTCTTAGTTGTAAACACACAGACCCAGGCATTCACAGAGAACATGTGTTTTTTTCATGAACTCATGCACTAACACAAAAATAAAATAAAAAGGGAAAACTGAAAAATAAGTACTTTGAAAAGAATACTTGGTTTAGAGACATATTTCTTCTAATATAATGTAACCATTCCATTTAAATGAGCGTTCATTTGTTCTGGTGAAAGTCTGCGATTGTAAATCATGTAAGACGCATAGATAGTCCAGTGATATGCCCTTCCGATGCTCCAGATTATTTGGGTTACATAAAGGCGTAACAGGATCAGATTCAGAATCAGAAGGCTAATAAAGGAAATTCTCCTCGGGAAAGTGTGAGCCACACTAGTACTGCAACACAGAAACAGATGGTCACCCTGTCAGCACTGTTGAAAGGTACATTTCTTCAGGCGTCATGCACGCCAGTTCACATGTCCCGCACAATAACACAGTCCGGCCTCCTTGGTTAAATTTTGCAAAAGACGGAACACGATGGTGGTCGACACTGTACTTGACACCGGGGGTGAAGTGAGCTGCCGGCTCGACTTAGTCCATTTAGCGGCACAGCTGAAGTGTTTACAATCAGTGTGTCAGTTCCCCATTGTCTCAGAATGAGGACATTAGAGTCACCTGGTGGGGGTAAAGGGTTCCAAAAAGGAAAGCCTTTGTCTGAACCGGGGTGGACTGGCGGACCTTCCCTGTCACCCTCCCCCTCTCCCTGGGCCGTTTTGTTGTTGTTAAAACCTCACTCAGTCAGTCATTAGTTGTCTACAGCGAGGAGGGCAACGTGAGGCCCTTAGCGGGACCCGGACCTTTTCAAATTCGAGGAACGCCTTTTGTTTTTACACCCTGTCAAAAAACGGTCACCTAATTAAACCTGATATCTCTGGCCGAAGAGAAATCATTTGTTAATGGCTCTTTCAGAATTTACTTAATGAGTTTAGATGCCCATTGTGTTGGCAAGGGGGAGCTCCTGTAAGACGACGCTCTGAACAAGAACGGACACACAAATGAGGGGAGAATATTGAGCAACGGGAGTGGAGCGCTTACATGACTGTGGGCTAGATAGGCAAGGTGTAGCACGAAGGGAGAGGGCTATGGAACCAAGGCAGGTCATTAAATGGGGAACAAAAGGGCCAAACTCCCAGGGGCCCGGTTCCACGGGTACAGCATGCCTGAGCATTGTGTTGGTGAGGCGCGAACATTTTCAGGAGCTATCTACCCAGCACCTTGATCACATCAATTCGCTGACACCATTTTCTTCAACAAACTCCAGCGGCTTCTTTTTTGGGGGCCCTATCAGTTGTTTTTCTTGTGTGTGTCCCCTCCCCCGCCCCCTCCCATTTTATTTCTATGCTTTTGTTCATGTCTCAAGGCTTCTGGTCTCCTTTCTTCTTGGGTCTGTGGAGAGGGAACAAGCTTGTTAGCTGGCATGGATATTTTGACTGGAGCTACACTTCGGCCACTTGCCTATGGAAACAGTGTCAAAGAACAACCTGGTATAATTGTCACATCGGCGAGTCCTGGGAGAGGTTCAGCCCTGATACATATCAAAAGATCCTCACATCTCTTTTCTTTTTCTTCATCCCTGCCTTATCTTTCAGTGAAGGAAACTTGTAAATTAATCTTAGAGTCAAAACAAGACTTTTATTTATTTTTTTTGCTTTGGATTTCTCTCTCTAGTTATTTTTGTGTTTTTGTCCCAGAAGTTTTCATCAAAGGCAGTAGTGTCTGACACATAGAGTAAGACCATCCTTGCAATTTATAGATTTGATGTTTATTGAGGTTCGCAGGCCTCAGTTTATTTAATGAGAGTCAGACTAAGCTTTAGAAGAATAAATAAACAAATAAAATGTGGATTTTGGTTTGAGGAAGGCTATCGAATGGAGACAGGATGAAAAAAAAAGGCGAATGCAATTGCAGATAGAGGAAGCATGGAATGTGCATGTATGTTTAAATTGCATGACAAAATATTATCTTTTTCATAACATACTTATAGATGCAGTCTGGGACTTTTGCAAATAACAAAATATTTCTGTAAACCTCCCATTTTGGGCTGTATGTGTAATATGTTGTTTACATGTGCATAATCTACAAGTAAAATCCCTATTATTCATAAAATTCCAGGTTTGAAATTGAGTGGTTTTGATGACATATAGTAAACAATTTCCAGGGACCTTTTGTGACAGTGCCACATTTACAGCTAGCGGCCGAAAATCCTGGAATGCATCTTTAAGATTCCCAGTCAACCTACATAAAGAATAGACATTATATCATAATTGTAACAAGAGTCATAATTACAAAAAATTATTGCATTTTCATTTTTGAATGATAGATTTTGTAATATAAACTACACTGAACAAAATTATAAATGCCAAAATGTTTGCCCTCATTTATCATGAGCTGAACTCAAAGATCTAAGACATTTCAGAGATGCCGTCTCTAAAGGCATCTCTGAAATGCCTTTAGAGACGGCGTATGGTAGAGAAATTAACATTCAATTCACAGGCAACAGCTCTGGTGGACATTCCTGCAGTCCTGCATGCCAATTGTATGCTCCCTCAAAACTTGCGACATCTGTGCCATTGTGCTGTGTGATGGAACTGCACATTTTAGAGTGGCCTTTTATTGTGGCCTGCCTAAGGCACACCTGTGCAATAATCATGCTGTCTAATCAGCATCTTGATATGCCACACGTGTGAGGTGGATGGATTATCTCGGCAAAGTAGAAGTGCTCACTAACACAGATTTAGACAGATTTGTGAACAATATTCGAGAGAAATAGGCCTTTTGTGTACATAGAGAAATATCTTAGATCTTTGAGTTCAGCTCATGATAAATGGGGGCAAAAACAAAAGCGTTGCGTTTATAATTTTGTTCAGTGTATATTTGGAATTACCATTGGGTCACTGATTTATGTTTCTCAACATCTTCAACATGCTATTGCATAAGAACACATACAGTGCCACCATCAGAGAGGCTAAGGCCTAAATCTGATGCATGTCAGGTGATTACTGGCCCCAATAAATAACAGTACAGACTGTATTTTCAGTGGGTCTGTAGGCAGACTGTGTTACTGCTTAGGTTTTCCCTTTTAACTCGGCAACAATGAACCCTCACGCGCAACCACGCCACCAGTATTCGTCAACTGATACTTCTTTCAATTCATGAAGGACAGCCTAGGAAAGCAAAGACGGAGAGTGAGAGAGCAGGAGAAAGAGAGTAGCGGGGTGGTAGCCGAGAAGAGAGAAGAGGATTCTTTTTTTTAAACCCCACTCTGGTCCGTGCCCTTGCTTTACTTAAACCAGTTAGGCCTGTTACATTAGCCATCCGAATGGTTTATGTACTCGTACCAATTCAATTATTTGTTTCTCCGAGTCAGCTGTGGAAGAAGCCAGGGAAGGCACTCACATAAATTCTAGCTGTTAATTTCCAAGTAATGCAGTGGCCGTGATCATTTAAGACAGGACAATTGATACTGCTGTCAGCGGAGAGGCCTCTCTAAAGGATGTTTTTACAGAACATCATGGTGACACTTTGCTCAGATGAATGTCCAGGAAAGGCTTTTGATTAATGTAATGTAATAAAAGGAATGGGGGGCTAAAATGCCTCTGCACGTCTTGTTAAGAATATTTGATTCATCATATGAAATTACGAACAGTTCCTTCTCGTGGCCGTCCACCGAGGACCTTTCTGTAATATTTTTTTTGTCATCAATCAATATATGTGACAGTGACAACACTTAAAAGTCCCCTTCCCTCTCTCTCTCTCTCTCTCTCTCTCTTTCTCGGTCACTCTCATTGTCAGGACCCACTGTAGATGTATTTCCGTGTCGTACTGTGGAGGTGACAGACAGGAGACAGTGTGGTGGGTGAAACAGTAATGTCACTTCATTTATGTCACTCTGAGATGGCGACGAGCAGGAGTCAGACAGAACACTTACATTAAAATGCACCAGAGTGAAGAAACTGGCAACTCTGGGAATATTAGCCAACAAAAAAAATGATAATATTCTCTTCTGAAGCAGCCAGTGAGTTGTGTCTTGACCTGGGTGTCATATGTTTGACAGTATTTGGACATGATGTCTGAACGCTCATTGATCTGTCTTTGTGACTCCTCTCCATAAACACCGGAGCACAGAGGCCATTACAAAACAAAGTCCCTGGCTCGTTCATGGTGACTCAGAGTCAAAGTCCTGCCCCCTACCCTTGCACCTGCCCACCTCCTCCATCTTATTCTGTGTGATGGAAAAAGCCAAACTGAACCTAGAGAAGTGCTCCAACTCTAAGACGCTTTGTTAATGCAGGCCCAAACCTCGACAGAAGGCAGTGAGATGCGTCGACTGCCAAGTACAAGAAACTCTTTCCATGTAACAGATTGACAACAGGTTGGCTTCTCTCTCTGTTCACAAAATCATTCTGCACCCCTATGATTTTTTTCCCTTCATATTTAACTTTTTGTCCTTCTGTGAATCTGCTTCTGCCACTATATTCTGATTGACATTCAAGTTCTGACAGGCTATAGGGTATATCTTGACAATGTGTGCAATAGGACACACTAGGCTGTGAAGAGAGTCCTGCTGTGACCTGAAGAAATAGGTTACTCATCCGTAGCGTTTTCAGAAATAACTATGGTGTCTGTCCTAAGGTGTCATCAGTTTTTGGAGCCTAGGAAGTCAAATCTTTTTACACCTGAGCGGTTTTTAAACATGTCCCGTTAATGGATATGTTGTACCTGTTTAATATCTAACGACATGGTCAATGTTCATCTTCTTGCATGTCAGCATGTTGCGGCTCACCTGAAAATAACTAGGTTAAAGTGACACTTGGATGGATTGGCCCATTACAGAAGTTACATATTGATGCATATTTCCATACTTGATCTTAGATGGGTCTGTAAAAACGGTGTCCCATAACATGTCAGTAATGAAAAGACAAGTTAAAAACAACAAATACAGGGTACAACCTTACTGTCACCATTTTCACTACAGAGATACAGATTTACAGGTGCCTACCTGAGGGAAATCGGGGGACTTTTGGCCCACTTTTGCATTGTCCCTGCCTATTTGGATATGGACCACCCCTTCCCTTCTGAAACCAATTCAGCTAGTTAGCTAACTGAATCTATACGTTATCTTCATTAAAATGTGTGGTAATATATTTGTGCTGCAATCATTAACTCCATGTCATTCAGAAAGCGGAAGTTTGTCCTTGTCATTTTTCGCGAAAAGTGTTACGGATATTAGAATCTGCTTGTCTTAACCTTGTAGTGTTGAACTGAACCTGTAATAATCATAGCCTACTGAACTGTTTGGATCAAAATAGTAACCCAGCAAGGTTCCAATTAGGTCCCTTGAAAACTTTTGGCGCATCATTATCCAGGGCACTTTTCATGATGATCAAGGGGACATTGGATAATGGTCGCAAGGGAACATTATGTGTGGGACCTTTGTTTATTTCCATATAAGTTCTGAAGATGTCACATGGACCGTGTCAGTACCTTTTAAGGACAGTTTCAGAATGTATTTTACAAGTCAGTACGTCATTGGGTGATGTAGTATGTTCTCACAAAATCAATTTCATTACAACAATAACACAAAACAAGACACAAAACAGGCGCAGATTGTGTATTACAATGTGCAACCATTCCTACATATTCATTACCTATATTTCACCTTCCCATATCGAAAAAGATTGTCCTCTGCACTGTTACTTCAGTGATCAGTAGATCAAATTATATTAAAATGTATTTACTCATCAGCAATTTCAATTTGAGTTCAAGTTATTGGTGGGGCATATTGTCAGGTTTGAATGATAGTGCAGTTTTATACTATGATAGTTTATGTAGACAAACGAGACTTGTTGCTTTATCTGCTTCAGAGATAAATAGTTCCTAGTATAGTATAAACTAGTGAAAATGACAGTTTTCTAACAGTGATGTCTGAAGGTGGGGTACACTGCAGAGACTGCAGGTTAAATCAAGTCAGTCTGTGCTCACGCTGTGTTCCGTTGACCACCCGCAGCTAGCGCTTAGCCTTTAGAAATTGGTCTTGCTCAATCGCTAGACGCTAATTGCGACCTCTGAGCCAATCTTAACACAGGAGAAGAAACACCTAGTGAAACGTAAACCCTATTGAAACGTAGTCAGCGGGTTAGGGTATTTTGTATTTCTTGCATGTGCGCGAAACATACTTCTACATACACGTGTTCAATCTCATCACATGTTCGTTGTTGAGAACGGCCAGTGTGAATACAATGAATGCTAATCGGGACTTGTCTAAGCGAGGTTCAAATTGCTTTAGCATCAGAGCACAAAGTGCTTAAGTGCAGAACCCTTAAAGATGATGTTACAATGTTTATTGGATTGGAGGAGCGGTGACATAGGTGTTTCGAGCTCCACAGACAGAATCCGAAAAACCCATGTTTGTATGGCCGTCCCTAACATTGCCAAAAGACCAAAGAGCTGTGAATGGACTGGCAGCTGACCTTGAATGATTTTATAACTTTCATTTGAAAGTCCTTTGGGATACATTTCTTTATGACCATCGGGAACAACACAGGTACTAAAAAAAAAAACTCTGGGGGAACCTTGAAACAATGTCCTACAAGCATCCCCAGGACTTACCGGGAACTCAATAAAACCTGAAACTGTCCTGAAAATATATCTCCAGGGATGTCTTTGGGAACAACCAGAAAAAAGAGAACTCCTCCAGAGGACCATGAAGAAACATTCTCTGGGAAATCCTGTGAACAAATATCCAGAGAACATCCTGAAAACCTTAGAGATGATGTGTCTGAGACTCACCGGAAACGAAACATAACTTCCAGGAGACCACGAAAAAACATACCGGAGACTTTGTAATTACATACTTTTGTTTGCATGGTAGTGAAATTGTGCAGCATCTGTCGCCCTTACTATTTATTTGATTGATCACTAATGATCTTTTTGGATTCTCTTGATTAAAAAATTAAGTAATTGGGAATTAGCAATTAGCTAGAAAAGTTGGGACAGAGGAAACTAAAGACTGGAAAAATTGTGCAAAGCACAATAAAAAAACGAAACCTTGTTGAAAATTTCCCAACTAATAAGGTCAATTGGCAACAGATCATTAACATGATTGGGTATTAAAAGATCAATCCAGAGAGGATGGGTCTGTCAGAAGTGAGGATGGGGAGGGGTTCACCATTCTGGGAAAGACTAGTGCAACAATTTAAGAATCACGTTTCTCAACATAAAATTGCAGAGATGTTTGGGATCTCATCATCTACGGTACATACTGAAATATCATTAAAAGTTTCAGAGAATCCAGGGACATCTCTGTGCACAAGGGATAATGACGAAAACCAATATTGGATTGGCACTGCATTATAAACAGACATCATTCTGTAGTGGACATCACTGCTTGGGCTCAGGTACACTTCCGAAAACCATTGTCTGAGAACAGAGTACATCGCTGCATCCACAAATGCGAGATGAAACCCATACAAAACAGAAACCAAAAATAAACATGATCCAGAACCGCCACCACCTTCTCTGGGTCCAAGGTAATTTAAGGGTGCCCTATGCAACTTAACGCCACCTATCGACAGTGAGTTGTACATCGGTTCTATAACTCCATTAGGATCTGACATTGTCATTATTAACTATGAGCATATTGACCCCTCCAACCGTCGATGCATGAACAATGAACACAGACCTTCCTTTCAAATGGGGTTAAAGTTGATGGCCATAGCTATGGAAAACAGAATAAACAAAGTAAACAGCTAAACCAATCAAAATGTCATCTGGGTTATCTATTGCATTAGATGCATTGCCATATTGCAGAGACTTGTTGATGGCTATCTGGCGAATATGAAGCCATAATCATGCTAGCTGGAACAATAATATGCGCACGTTGACCAGTTTGCACAAGGTGAATCCAGGTAAAAGGCAATCTAATTGCTTATTTAGAGCAATATTCGCTTATGCATAAGGTTCAGTCAAACAACCCACAATGCATGTTTGTTTTTCTTAAACATTTTGCAGTGAACACCAGGTTGTAACACTATTTTCCAGCAAGAAATAAAGTCAGGGAGTGTCTGCTCCAACACAACTTAGCTGGTTAACTTATTGTCTCGACCAAAGACTTTGGAGAAACATTTTGCTCTTATACAAATAGAATAAACAAGAACATTGAATGATTTTCTATGTAGTGTAATTGTTTCTCCGTAACTTTTCCTTGACTATCTAGCCAACTACTGTAGCTAAATGCGGTGATGTAAACTACTTGTAGAAAGGTAGCCAACTCTGCATCACTATTCACACAAACTTCAACTCTCGCCATCAAATGCAAAATATACCCTTGGTTGTCTTCTGTTAGTGTTGCTTGCGTATATTTTCGTTTCTGGAGCATTCATTGTAGGCTACATGAACCCAAACAATCTTGTCATTGGCCTTGACCGCACACACATTCGAGAACAACCCGGCCTCCTATGTTTTACTTGCAGCCAGAGGCGTTGCTAGAATCAAAATACGTTCCGGGCTCAGTGCACAGTTCAAAAGCCAGCATCAATGATGGTATGGGGGTGCATTAGTGAACATGGCATGGGTGACTTGCACATCTGTGAAGGCACCATTAATGCTGAATAATGTATACAAGTTTCAGAGCAACATATGCTGCCATTCGGATAACATCGTTTTCATGGCCTTGCTTATTTCAGCAAGACAATGAAAAACCACATTCTGCACGTATTACAACAGCATGGCTCCGCAGGAAAAGAGTCCCGGTGCTAAACTGGACAGCCTGCAGTCCAGACCTGTCACCCATTTAAAATATTTTGTGCATTATGAAAAGAAAAATACAACAAAGGAGACTCCGAACTGTTGAGCAGCTACCATCCTATATCAAGCAAGAATGGGAAAACATTTCAATTTCAAAACTGCAGTAATTAAGGCTGGGTGTTTCTGTAAAAGCACTTTGTGACAACAGCTGTTGTAAAAAGGGCTTTATAAATAAATGTGATTGATTGATTGATAATTGGTCTCCTCGGTTCTTAAACGCTTACTGAGTATTGTTAAAAGAAAAGGATGAACCACAATGGTAAACATGCCCCTGTCCAACGTTTTTGAAACATATAGCTGGCGTCAAATTCAAAATGGGCATGTCATTTTCCAAAAACAATAACATTTCTTAGTGTTTTTAATAAATATATGGATAAATGATTTGCACATCATCGCATTCTGTTTTTATTTGCATTTTGCGCAATGTCCCAACTTTCTGGGAAACAGGGTTGCATACACATACATTATTAACCTACCAGAGTAACAAACTAGCAAAGCAGTGCTTTGATTTGATAAACCTGGTTGTGGTAGCCATCTTTAATAGTTTCCACTGAAGACTATATGTCACAGTATAACTATGTTACATATGGTGCTGGAATAGACAAGGCCGTTTTTTTTGTTTTTTAGTCCTAGTTTTTTAGTAGTCTGGAAATTGCTTACTTGTCTCCATTGTATGCACATGCAATATGCTTTACGGATCTCACCAGACAGATTTGCTCTCAAGTTTTGTGATGTCACAAACAGGCAAATTATTTTATTCAGCCAGTGTGTGCATACTGTCTTCCACAGTGCCATATGTCGGTTATGGATAACAGCTTATAGCGGTTGTAATATTGCTTTTTTACTGGTTTGGCATCGCTGTTGAATTTACCCACATGTTGTTACTGCAGAACAGTGTTGGAAAGACAGGAGCCATAGTTGGAAGGGGAGTTTTATGATAATCAAAAGCATTCCAAGGTCTTGAGCACTCCTAACTTGTATGATTTGTTATTAATTGGATTTGATCATATTGTTATTTTTTGTCTTTATGTAGTACGACTTCTTTTAAGGGACAGTACAGCATTAGTGTCTATTCATGGAAGCCAAAGGAATCTAATTTGTAACAAACATACAGAATTGGTGTTGCAGGAAACTTTTGTATACTGTACGTAAACAAATCTGGAGCACTTTTGGCTCATGAGCGCCACTTTCAAAATACCTGAATTTAAAAAGAAATATTCAGGAGTGCATTCTTACGAGATCAGGAAAACCTCAGTTTGCAGAAAACCTCTCAATTTGATTTGTGAAACCCTAAATTGTTGGGTTTGAGCGTTATTCAAAAAGAATGCAATGTTGAGCCTCTTGTTTTTAAACCTTTGTGGAGAAACATTTTTAACTTACGACTCAGGACTTGCGAAAAACAAAGGTTGGACGTGTTACTGATCATAACATTTGCTAAAGTATTGAAATAGACCGCAGTCCTTTGCAAAATATTACCATTTAAAAGAAAGAATGCACACAATATATTTGAAAGAGCAAACAGATTTGGTATTTCAAGACTATGTGCTGTATATTCTGGTCTAAAATCATGACCATTTAATTCATTGTTAAACATCATATTTCACCCTGGCCATTGTCTTCTTTGTGTTTCTGCTCGTGTCAGGCTTTAATTACCATACCTGATTCATTATAACCCCATTTTCCTCCCAAATTCTTCATCTCAGCAACTCCCAGCAGATTTGGGTCAGTTGATGTTGAGATACATGTTTTCTGAAACACATCTTAAACTGAGCGCTAGTGCTTGAACTGATAAATTCAGGCCAGGAAGGAACACACACTCTGCCCCAAGCCAATACAAGGTGTCAAGCATGATGATGCAAGGCAAACATATTAAATTATTAACCCCCTAAACCCAGATGTTGCTGGACAATTTCACATCCCTTTGTGGGACCGGTAAGAGATACACTGTATACTTTAAATGCTGTCTATATTGTATGAACACTCTTAGAAACAAGAAACCAGGCAAGCCTAGTTCAGCCGGGCCCGCAATTAAATGTGTTAATCATGGCTGCCCTCTCGAAAATAGAACCCGGGTCGCCCACGTGAATGGTTGTGTGGTTAACCACTACGGGTGTCAGTATAGCCTTTTGACATTAGATACTTTTGTCACATATTAATATCACGCCGATATTTCGCCAGACACCATTAACCATTGTGTTAAACTGAGTAACGTTTCTTATTAAGTTTACCTTCACCACAAATAGAATCTATGAAATGTATGGCTTTTGCCACTGGCTGTTTTAACAACAATGACATTGATACAATAACTGCTGTATCAATATAGGTGACGATAACATACTTTTTCGTCAAGTGAAAAGACGAGAGAATCGTGTAGCCAGCGAAGTGTTTGTCTCTCCTGACATAATTGACATAATTCGAAAATCCATAACATAGCTACTGAAGATTGTAGCCGGTGACATTTTTGTTTATCCTGAACAAATCCACTTTTGCCACTGCCCGTTTTAACTGTTAATTAGCCATTCGTGACAGTTTCTATGAATATAGGTGAGGATAACTGACTTTTTTGTCAAGTGAAAACAAATCCTAATATCCACCAGAACGGTTTTATTCTAGGCTTCCTATTACGTAGCTATGTAAGTTTATAGCCAGCAACGTTTTTGTCAGTCCTGAACCTCAGGCATAATGCATTATGACTTTTGTGGGAGTTGAACATGGGACCTGTTGTTAAAGCTAGTACCTAGACTTTAAAAAGGTTCTTTAGCTGAAACCTTTCAAGAAACCTTTTCAGTTCCCATTAGACTCTTTAAAAGTTCCATATACAGTAGATCCCTTTCCATAGATTAGTATACATTGAACAGCAAAAAAAATGTAATTCTCCAATGTGGACTGAAAAAAAAATATTTTTTAAACCTTTTTTCAATAATCTAAGATAGAACTTCCCAGCATTGGATTCATAAAGTAGATAGTATGTATATGTTTTTGGAGTACTTTGGGTGGCACTGGGCTTGGTTATCGTTTGACTGTCTAATTTCTGTGGGATTGTAAACACATTTATGTTATCAATTGTGATGTCGGCAAATACGGCAGTCGATCATGTCGTTGTTGAATGTTTATCTACCAGCACACTCTCCCACCTGCTAAGAGGTGGCACGCTTTAATGAAATTGTTTGAATATCCCGGCCTGGTTGCTAAGGAACAGTGTTTCTTGTTCCAGGGGATGTGATGCTTGCAGATTTCTGTCATCAAATAATGATTAGAGATGTGCTAACCTCAAGGTGTGCAGAGCGCTGAAGGGTGTATTGCAACGCTGCTTTGTAAACAGCTTCAAGAAGGGGGAAAAATAGGCCTTTGTGTGCGTTCGCGCGTGTATTTTGCGTGCGTGGGTGGGTGTGTGTGTTTTGCAAAATCTAGTTCCAGTCCTGGCACATTAATAAGAGGACATATCTTACTGATTTCTCTGTGAATCGAGGGTGTGTCATAGCTACCACTGAATGCTTCATGATATAATGTGATTGGCAGTGGTTTAGTGTTGCAATTTGCTTTAAGAAATACTAGCTTGACACATGCTTTGAAAAAGATAATTTTTACAACACGAAGTTAAGCAATTACAATGTGTCCTAGTCAACTTAAAACAGGAATTACAGTGCAATACAAAATTATTTGAGGAGTGTTGGTTATTTTGTCCATGTAATCCAAATTGTTGGGGTTGAACAATCAGTAGATTAATGTGTGGACTGTCATCTTTAAATCTCCAGTTTCTGTTGGTTTACGGTGATGTTTGCCTTCAACTTTGTCTACAGCTCTGTTGGATTCAGCATGGGTGATTGACTTTGGCTAGTCTTTCCACCAGTTGACCCTCACTCCCGTGAGTCTTGAGGCATCTGGTCGGATCTGAGCAGATAAGATATTTCTGTACACATCACAGCCCATCCTAAGGCCACTCTGAGCCGTCACATTAACAATGGAAACAAGGGTGCCAGTTCCAAACACAACCACAAATGCTCAAAATAAAACACCCCCTCAGATAATTTGGCATGCCAGTTCCTTTTTTTCCCTTCAAACTTTCCTCTTGCTCTCACTCATTAGTTGACAATACCTTTTGCCGAACTCTGCCAGCTCGTTTTGATGTTTTTTAGGCATCCAAGTTTTTGAGGCGAGCAAGGAATTTTTGCATCTTGTAGCTCAGCCTCTGTAGTTTGATTGGTGAAGTTGTCTGTGAATGGTAGTAGCAGACATGTCCACACCCTTCTCCCTGGAGAGTGTTCCTGATCACTTTATTCTTTCTTCATTATCGTGAGCAATCTTTGGCCATCTGTAGCGACCTGTAGGGGTCTTTCCTTGCCTGCCAGGTAATTTGCCACTGCTGAGATAAAGAGCTTTCAATTCTTCTTCCATCTTACCAAACAGTTGATTTTGGCACAATGCTTAGGCTGTGTCTCTGAACGATTTTTTTGGATTTCTCTACATCATGATGACCAGCTTGACTTGCATTGACACTTCAATGGTTCTTTTTTTAAACACCAGCAACCAAATCCACATGCAGAGACATCAACTGTCCAAATGATTTTGGTACTATTAAATGGGAGACTATGAAGAAAATGTTTTGTCATTTCTAAATGGTTCAAATGAAAGCCTGTACAGTCTGTACTACAACCCCATCATCTTTGTATCATTTAAAATCCAACATTCTGGAGTACATTGCCAATACAGTGAAACTTGTGGAACTGTCCAAACACTGCACTGTATTTTGGTTTCATTTTCAGGTATTTTCACTACCGTCACATCCTTCCACATTCATATCAGACAAGGTTTTGCTGCTCCACACAACCTTAGAAGAATATGTTACAATCCATACTGTAGATTAATGAATCTACAAGGACTAAGGGACCAACTTGTGTGAACCCCCAAGTCGTTGGGGTCCTCTTTCAATGAATTGTATGCATTACTGTTTATTTAATTTGTATGGCTTACAAATGTGTTATCTAGCTAAGTAGCTAACTTAGGCCAATATTATATTGCCCCATTCCGCTCTGTGACATTCTGTCTGTCTGCTGTCTTCTAGCTTGGCTTCCTGCTTGTGTCACATTGATAGCTTCCCCCCACCCCTGACTGCTGGCTAGCATCTGGACAATGGCATACGGAGAGCAGCACCTCTCCACAGGCTCTCAGAGTGGGATTCAATCAGGATGAGGCAGGAGGTCCCCAGATTGCATAGATCCAAAGCGGCATCCGATCCACGGGGAAACTGGACCTCCCCCCAACCACCCCCAAACACGTGAAGCCTTTGAAGGTGTCATTATTGGCTTATTCGCCAGTAGTTTGGATCAATTGTTCCTTCGTTAATGGATAATAATTGAAGTGAGAATACGATCGCACCGCCATACAGGCTCTTACAAAGAGAACCGTGAAGGATGTGTTTAATTCAAGTTCAGAGTAGCATTAACGGGGGCAAGGCCTAAATTGACATCTCAGTACACTACAAGTAAAGACATTTCCTTCTTTCAATAAGGCTGGGAGGCACACTCTTGATAATTACAAATTCCACAGCGCAGGCTTCCTTCCGCTCCTGACTACAACCGCACAGACACCTCCAGACTGCAGTCGTGGTGTAATGGCTCCACTCCATTCGTGGGCTGTGCATTAAGGCCCGTATCAATTGAAGGGTGTTTAAGTGCTGTGAAT
Organism: Esox lucius; assembly: GCF_011004845.1. Lineage (NCBI taxonomy): Eukaryota > Metazoa > Chordata > Actinopteri > Esociformes > Esocidae > Esox > Esox lucius. Next base: position 9,053,081 of record NC_047590.1, read on the forward strand.
GGAGCCCAGTGTCAGGCGTGAGGGGGGCAAGGGCGTGTTGCGTTACGCTGAGCCTGCGATTGCTCAGCGAGCCTTGTGAGCCGCGTCTCTAATGCGGATCGAGACGACCGTTAACCGCGAAAAAATAAAACGTCATCGTCAAGTCCTTTCATTGGAGTTGTTCCTCGCCGATGAGGATTTCCACGTTTGAGAGTTAGCAGCTCGAATCAATCGATGCGAATACAGGCAAGGGGGTTACTACCACGGTACTCACGCTACCACACCGAATACCTTGAACCCCATCTCCCAACAGCCTGTCCTTTTGGACAGCTGAAGGAAGACAGCTGGATTGACCCGAACGGACACACTTTCGGATCAGAGCATGTCAACCCCTTTGACCGGAGCTGCATCACATGTCCTCAGTCACGTCAAAGCAGGGAAAGATATAGAGGCCGTAGCCTCAAAGCACAAAGACGATTATCACCACTCAACAGGACCCGTTGGTCGCACACAAGTGTTTTTGGAGAAAGGAAATCACGAGATTTACAGCAAACAGTGAGACGGGTGAGCGGAGCGGATCTGAGGTGCGGTGACTCATCGTCCTTCGACAGGAACAGGGGGTTGTGTAACTGTGACCAGTTGGGTGTCACACACAACGGCTGTGTTTCTGCGAGACGGCGGACGGACTGGTGGAGGCCCGTCACATACACACACCTGTTCGGCTGCCTGGGAGATTTTGCATCCAGGGAAAAGAAGAAGAAAAAAAAGAAGTGATGACTCCTCCTCCGTTGAATGGAGGAACAGTCCAGGACCACAGCTGCAGTTTAACAGATAGAAGAGGCAGGCCACTGTTACATAACGTCGGCGGTGTAAGCCTTGCTGAAGCATTTGGCCTGGTCAGAGTGAGGTAGATGGGGGTGTGGGGGGGGGGGGGTTTGATAGAGAGGGAGTGAAACAGGGAAGAGAGGGAGTGAGTGAGATAGGGAGGGAGGGGAAGAGAAGGGTGAGCCACAGGAGTGGAGTGAGGAAGGGAGGGGAAAATGAGTGAGGGGGACAAAGAAAGAGGAAGCAACAGAAGCTTGGATGAAATGGACAGATATTTGTAATTGTATTTCTCCCCAAACCTTTTGCCAAATGGATGAAAAAAGTAAGAAATCTCACGGCGTGAGCGAATGAAAGATGCTTCTCTGATTGGTGTTGCATTGTGTTTTTATCACAAATGAACTGAGAAATGCCCACAGGGCCAACTACAGTAAGCTGTGTCTAATGGGCTACAAACAGTAGATAATTAGTCATTAAGATGATCAGTGAAAATAATGACATATATTGCTATTTATGTACAGCCATAACAGCAGCAGCTACTACACGCTAGCTGTAGAGAGCTAAACCCACATGTCCTACCTGCTTTTACACGTAATGTGAAGGCTGTCTATTTCTATAGCACAATGTACAAAACAACAATTTGTTAAGTTTAGATCTACAAGAATCATTTATGTAGAATAACTTCTATAATGACAATATTAATGTATAGGGCATCTATAAGAACTATCTTCATAAGCCCTCATTAATTTAAAAGAGCTACCATTCATACCATTCTAGCATGATGTGAAATAATACTATGTACTATTTATACAAGGATGTTTTCTACATGGCCAATTTCTATGAAGGATTATTTCAGTAGGAATTATTTTAATATTTTCACAAGACTATTTCGATAATGACATTTTGATATGGACAATTGTCACAACCCATATTTTCTCTCCAGAGGTCATGCTACGTAATTCCTCCTTAAAACGAGTCGGCACCTTGTGTGATGGAATGCAATTAAAACCCACCAGTGCGAGATGCCAGGGTTTCAATCTCCAAAGGCTCATCTGAGTCTTACCCTAACAGCCTGGCTTGGCAACACTCAGGTTGACTGCAGAACCAGGACTTCCTCACCTAAATGAACATCGGGACAGGCCCAGATTAGGCCTTAATTGAGAGGTTTGCACACCAGCCAGTTCTCATCTGCTCTTACTGAACATGGCTCTAAAACCCGTGGAAGAACACACGGTCTCTGCTAGCCCAGATTGCCCCACTGTTACACCATTCATGAATAAAGATCCCAACAGGATTTAGGAAACAGGAAAGAGGATTCCCTGCTACACCTTGGAATGATGAAACTGGCCATTCTCAGAGCACAGCAAGTGCAGTGGTATCAGACTCAGGTAGACAGTGCATTATCTGTGTATAGTCTCAGTGAGACAGTGCATTATCTGTGTATAGTCTCAGTGAGACAGTGCATTATCTGTGTATAGTCTCAGTGAGACAGTGTATTATCTGTGTATAGTCTCAGTGAGACAGTGCATTATCTGTGTATAGTCTCAGTGAGACAGTGCATTATCTGTGTATAGTCTCAGTGAGACAGTGCATTATCTGTGTATAGTCTCAGTGAGACAGTGTATTATCTGTGTATAGTCTCAGTGAGACAGTGCATTATCTGTGTATAGTCTCAGTGAGACAGTGTATTATCTGTGTATACTCTCAGTGAGACAGTGCATTATCTGTGTATAGTCTCAGTGAGACAGTGTATTATCTGTATATAGTCTCAGTGAGACAGTGTATTAACTTTGTAGAGTATCAGTGAGATAGTGGAGTATCTGTTTATATACTCATAGATATAGAGTATTATCTGTTCATAGTCTCAGTGAGACAGAGTATTATCTGTTCATAGTCTCAGTGAGACAGTGTATTATCTGTTTATAGTCTCAGGGGGACAGTGTATTATCTGTGAGTGTAGTCTCACTCAGACATAGTATTATCTGTTCATAGTCTCAGTTAGACAGTGTATTATCTGTAAGTGTAGTCTCACTCAGACAGAGAATAATCTGTTCATAGTCTCAGTGAGACAGTGTATTATCTGTAAGTGTAGTCTCACTCAGACAGAGTATTATCTGTTCATAGTCTCAGTGAGACAGTGTATTATCTGTAAGTGTAGTCTCACTCAGACAGTATATTATCTGTTCATAGTCTCAGTAAGACAGTGTATTATCTGTGCAGTCTTGTTGAGACGGTGTGTATTTGGCGGATGCCGGGCGCGGCAGACCGGAAAGAAATGGGATACAGGTGAGAAAGGATAATGGGCCGTCAGGCCTCGCTCACGGGCAGTTTGCGGAAACGCTCGCTGTCAGAGGGGTAATAATTAATGATCAAATGTTAACGGTGACGGCGGTGGGCGGGCAAGCCTAGCGGGGCTGAAGCTAGAGGGGCCGCTGATGCCATTAATTCAGCCCAGTGGAGCCAGGCTCTGCCCAGGACCTGCCGCAGCTGTCACCGCGCTTGCTTAATTATCCTCCGGCCCGCGGCCTCCTCTCCTCGCCGTTCGCTGCTCTGCTGTGTGGCTCTGAGTGCCGGACAGGACAGTACGGTGGCATTCAAGCAGCCTGGGGACACACAAGGCTTCTTGGGCATGGCCGGGAACGCTAAGGGGCATAGAAAGCGGTGCAGGGCAGCATGGCTTAGCAATAGGGCATTTTCTCTGGCGGCAACTTGGGATGTGCTATGAATGATGGAGGGGAGGCCATCTTTAGCTTTATCGTCCCCGGTCAGTTGTAACTCATTAATTGTTTTACGGTATGTCCCACCACTGAAAATACATTGAAAATACATTGTCTCGGCTGGTTCAAAAAAGCTTGTTGAAATGTTTCCCGTGAAAACATTTCATGAAAATATGAGAAAATGGGTCATGTAAAGAATTGCTGTCTAAATGTACTGTATATTCCAAATGGGAATCTACTACCTCAGTGAAATGGACAGAACTAGACCAAGAGACCATCCTTGGCTAACACACACTGGCATCTAATATTTACCAGTGTCAGATATCTCAACCTGTCTACTCTGAAAGAGAGAAGAAAGTTTACCTGCTAGTCTCATTGCCAGGAGACTTTCCAGGGTACGCTCTCACGCCAACCAATAACCTTTAATAATTTATCCCGCTCTGGGGTGATATGTTCAGAGCGTTATCTCTCTTCGCTCCAAGTTGTTCTCTAAGAGAAGAAGAGACACAGGACGGGACAGAGACAGATGAAGAGCTAGAGAGAGTCGGGGAGAGAGATATCCACTCGCTTTCCTGGAGGATTATTTTCGTACCTGTTCAAACATGTTCCCGTAAATTATTCACCATGTTGCGCCCTGTTCGCTTGTACATCGTCATGCTTTTACCTCTCCAGTGGAAATATACCTAGACACACGGACAAAAAGGGCCCTAGATGACATCAAAGCACTGATGTTTGCCTATGGGAGCTGTGAAACAACATTGCTTGCGTAAGAAACAAATGCACCACTCTTCACAACCTGGATTGTGATTTACATGAATTATAGATACCTCGACTGCGCCACACTCTCACATAAAGTTCGGCTGCGTGTTCCAGAGTCCTACCCGGAGTTATCTTGGTACTCCCCTTACCTCCCGTTAAGAGACAAAGTGATTTTCTATTCTTAGTGTACTGTTAATGTGTTTCCTGGAAAGGTTTCAGGTGAGTTGAAGGGTTAAGTGAGAAAAAAGAAAGTACTCTCCGTTGTCTACATACAGCATATACCAGACAGTTGTCTCTATCAGTAAAATGCAGTACGTTTTATAGCATTTGCTTCTCTTTAGGGTCCCTCTTAATGAATGGACAATCGGAAGTGCCCTAATTGCAAGATGAGAAGTGATTCTCTAATATGCCTGGTGTGGGTCTCTTCAGTTTGCGATAATCAGGAAAGAGTGTCTTGAGATGAAAGATTATCAAAGTGAGGGCTGTGCGATAGCTTACAAATTAATACTATCAAATGCTCTCAATGTTCACTTATCTGAAAGGTTGCATGATAATTAAATCTAAAAAGTGAGGAAGAACTTTTTAAAATCCACATGATCATGATTAGACCTTGTTATCAGATACTTTCATTTTTATTTTTTTTCCTGTGCTGTGACAATCGGCAGAATTAGGAGCAATGTGATAAAAGACAGTTACTGAGAGTGTTCAGAATCCATTCCGGCCTCATTCACTCCACATTGTAGCCAAGACAAGATATAGACTTTGTACAATAAATAAAAAATTCTTACCATAGAGGGAAACCCTGTTATGATGTACATTGAAGTAATGGTCTAATGTGACTCCCTCAACGTGTCTAGCAGCGTATAGAGTTTAGAGAACTGAGATTCCGTACAATAAAGCCACTTTGTCCATTGGTCGGAATTTCCAATTGTCTAAAATGCAGTCATGCAATGGTCTATGATGTAGCTGTTTTAACACACAATAAAAACAATCTCTAAAATAAAATTAAATCTCATGGGATTGTAATTAAGCCGGGTAAGACTTCAAACAACCTCCAGAAATATGTATATTTTTTTTTGTGTTGTGATTTAACAATCCGGTTAGAATTCCATGCGTTTGACGAAGGCCCAGATATTGTCATTGAGGGGATACATCTTTGTGACAACAATGACGCTCCGTGGACCCGATCCTGATCTCTCAACATAAAAGGTCTCAGTCCGGGTTCACAGCCACGCACCACTCAGAAAGTGCTTTTCTTTCCCTCCCAAAGCCGCCCACGCCACTGCATCTTGCCGGTCCTCTCCTTCCTTCCTCCCCTCTCTGCACTGGGGGCAGCTTTCTGCATCAGAAGAATGCTTGGCAAATTAATGCGCTACCTCTTGGGCTAATTAAATTAGAAAGGATCAAAACTACAGAGCGGCTTTTGTGGTGGACACAATGTTGTGCTTCATGCGTCTTTGCTCAGGGTGGAATTTCTGCCATTTAGCCTGTTCCCTGCCCGCAGCGGGATTCTGGACTTTCTAACACAGTCAAGTTTCCTAATTTGCTTGAATGAGAAAGAATTATTAACTGATAATAAGAAAAGGAGCGGCGAGGGCTCCGGGCAGGGATGAGTGGAAATGGTGAACTCTGCGGCACCTGAAGCGCATGCAATTTTTATTAATTCCTGCCTAAAACGAGGCATTCAGGAGTAAAATTGCTGTGCAAATGACAAGAACGATTATGGTTGTAATTCCTCTTCTTTGGAAATATGTGCAGCTTTGTTTCAGCTCTAACTGGATAACATTGCTAACAAGTAGACCACTTGCTTTGTTATCAACAACATATTTCCGACCCCTGTAAGGCTTGATCTTTCATTTAATGGTTAGTCCTTCATATGGGAGATGGAATACTGTGCTGTAAAATGGTGGTCCACGTTTATCACATTTACTGCCATCCTGCATCTGTTAAAGAAAACCAAAGAATAACATTCCAGATGAATGTGTGTAATAATTGCAGTACTATTGGATGTGAGTTGGATGTGAGCAAAAAATAGGAATGCAATTAATACACATTACACTGTGCACAAAATTGCTTGTAATAAGCAAAATAGCTGTTCAAGTATGTGGGAAAGTAATGCATAAAGGTCCAACTTAAACACAATTCAGATGGATGAAGAAGAAAAAAATGTAATAATACAATAATTTAACAGAAGATAGTCACACATCACCAGCAATTTAAGGCAGACTTAATCAATTGAAGAGAGCTGCCTTTAAGTGGCCGCTGGGCAAAAGAAAGAAATAATGCCTGGCAGGAAAAAAAAGAAAAATCTGATTTGGATCAGCAACAAAAGTCTTGAGCATGTTTAGCATGCCTCCAGGAGATCTCTTAGAAGTCAAGGAAGTCCCTCCTACTACAAGGCTCTGATCGTGTTGAGAGGTTTGTGCCAAAGGATTAGGAATTAATTCAGTCATTAAAGCCCTTTACCTTGTCATTAAAGGTGGGGTCCCACTCTTTTGCTTCGGATGAAGAGAGATCTGCATTCCCATGTAGGGCCCTGCCCACTTCATTTCAATATGTCTAATGTTATGCACGGCACCACATAGAAGGCGTTTTAGTATACTGTGAGGAATCGCTTCTCTTTTCCTTTCAAGCAGATTGAAAAGGATTTTCAGGTATTCAGAAAAAAAAAAGCCATAAAACTATTTAAATCACAACTGTAAATCCATTTTTATCTCAGAACTGGCATTCGGGAACATTGCCCCTGAGATGGTACAGTTGCTTTGCCCTGCATTCAACTTTTTTTTGTTATTTCATTAAATCTAGTGGTAGATGAGGGTATGTACGTATTTCCAAGGGTCACTCTTAGGTAAATCATTCCCCCAAGTGTGTTCACTCAAATGGCGCTAAGGCTATTGAACTTTTTATTGGGCCATGGCAAGGATCCTAGAAATGTTCTATATTCACTTTACTGATTGCAACCCGACCTTTTTCATGCAAATAATGAAATACAACAGAATTATGCAAAAACCAACCTGAGCTATGAAAAATATTCAGGCTCATAGTTCGTCACACATTGTGAGTAGAATATAACAAAAAACACTGGAGAATAATTAAAATAAAAGTTTACAAGATCAACACATACCACAGTAATGAATACAATTGTATTGAGTGCATCAACTAAAACAAATACTGGAAAGTAAGTTAATTTGCTGTGCCACGAGGAGATTATACAGTGACTGTAAGATGATAAAACTGTTTTACTGAAGCGTGTTATGAAAACATTTACGTAGAGACGTCTTCCCTCTTCCCTTTTAGAATAAACAGTTCACATTTTGGTTGGAATTGTACAATTATGAAGTAAGACTTTCACCAAGACATGTAAAAAGAATTCCAGTGCAAAGAATCTCAGATCTACCAATACAAAAAGTAATACTTAGTACAATGACCAGATCAAGTACAAGGCCTTGACTTGACACACACACACACACGGACAGTGAACTGGGGCTGCTTTATAAAGGCACCAGACAGCTGTCTAAATTGGAAGTTGTGTACTAATCCAGTGAGAATTAAGTCCTTCCTGTGTAGCAAGGGCTTCTCTCGGTCAGTTCCCTCTTCCCTGTACTATTTAGATCTGTGAGCTTGATAAACCTAGACAGCCAACAGGTCTGTTATGAATGGAAGGGCCAGATTTTCTCATAGCTAAAGTCAACCGGGAGATAATACCTCGCCTCTAATGAGGCTCAACGCAGACATTATCTGCTCAACAAATATTTTGCAACTTCCTTTTTAGTCATGTGGAAGGAGTTTGTTTAGACCCCTCAGACATGTCCCGGCCCCTGACGCAAGACCTGTTTGGATTGGACGGCTGAAACGTTTCAGGCAGGTGAGCCAATGAGCGAGGGAGGCGGAGACGTTAGGGAAACCGTTATTATCTGGATATGAAATAAGCTGCTCAACAAAAAAAAAAAGTTATCCCTTTCTGTTTCGCTGCCTGTCTTACTTGCACATGGCGAGATAAGCCTGATTTTAGCATTCCTGTGATAACACGGAGAGGATGAGCAGCAGACAGTCAACCTAGGTTATTATGGCCTGGAAGGGAGTGGAGCTGTCACCATGGTGAGAGAGCTGTTTGGCTGGCAGAGATTAAATAATGATTCCTGTTAGAATGAATTAAGGGGGCTTTTGCGAAGGCTGTGGTGTGGCGCACACCTCGGAAGGCAAAATTGCTATTTAAAGTGATTATGAGGTCATTATACAGTGCAGGGAGCTAATGGCACCCATCTAAACTTGTCTATCACTCGGGCTCAGATAGAGTGGCAAGGCACACACACACAAACACACACACACACAAACAGAAAACCATACACTTGGCTTTTACAGACGCATTCGTTTTAACCAATGTGTATTCACTGTCCATTAATTCTGACACATTTATTTCAATGTCATCATTTTCACATCAAGAGGAAAATGTGCCAAAATATTTTCCCCCGTGAAAGCCTGTCGTATTCGTCAAATCACTCAGCAGACAGACTAATTTCCCAATATTAAACTATGAATATTCCTATGGAAAGGCAGGAGAGGAGGGGCCGCTGGGAGATTTTAATAAGGATAGTTTATCTTGAAGATAGGGCTGAGGGTTGTGTCTGTGTGCATCTCCTGTTCCTCTCACAGGTGATGGAAGGAGGCACAAAGACATGTTGCATGATAATGGCCGCCGAGCTAGCTGTATTTCTCTGAACAGATGGCGATGAGCCTGTTGCTAGGATAATGCCTGAAGAATTTCGTTTTTAATTCCACATTATTTGCCTGACTGCCATAAATTTCCCTTGGTTGTTTTTTTCTGCCATTTTTTTTTTTTTTACATTAACAAAGAAGCAAGGCAAGAAAGTAGGGTCTGAACGAGGTCAGTGGAGGATTGTTCAGCTTAAAATCACCTGGGTTGTGTTCATTATGGCACATTGTCTCAAAGTTTTTATGTTCTCGTTGGTCAGCATTATCTTCCCACCAGAACAGAGCCCTGGGGAAGAAGGAAAAGGAAGGATGATATGGTTTGACATCACGACCATGCTCCTTGATGCCTGGGATAGCACTTTGTAAATATTAAAATCCTCACGATTATGAGTCTGTTGCCCTTTCCTAATTAAGAAAAACATGTTCTGAGGAAAAGTTAGCCTCGTGTTCCCCCGTTTATCAAAACAGACAGAGACCAAAGTGGTTAAACATACACACAACACACACACTTACTCATACACACAAACACCCAGTGTGGCCCCACAAAAGTGTTGGTGGTCTCACCAAATATTTAAGTGTTTTATTGAACTTTCAACATTTATCGCAGATATCATTGTTTTGGCTCATTTGTCAAATTATCCTGACACAAGTCTTTGAACTTGACCCTTGGCTAGTATAATCCAGAAATAACAACTAGAAAAACCATGGAGGCTGTTCAAGTGCTCAGCTCCTTGGAACTGCTGAGAACTAAAAGGGGATCAGAATATGTTACATTTTTTGCGTCCACAACGATTTGTCAAGCTCGAAAAACAAAAGACTTTTGAGGAATGTTTATTCTTTCAACCCTGTCACTCTAGCTAAAACGTCTGACCATATTTACCCGTACTCCTTCCTTTTGCATACGGACTCCACTGACCAGTGACTTATTAAGGATATATTAGAGTGTTCTTATTATTTAGTATATTTCACAAAATGTTTTGAAGTAAACACTAGCCTGAACCATTACGAGACGATGGGGTGTGGTAAAAGACCCGTTTACAACAGGTAATGGCGGTTCATTGGCATGATGAGACATAACGTCTCGCAATGTAACGTATTGCAATGTAACGTCTTGCAATGTAACATATCGCCATGTAACGTCTCGCAAATGTACCGCATTGCAATGTAACGTATGGCAATGTAACGTCTCGCAATGTAACGCATTGCAATGTAACGATCGATGTAGCATGGAAGCGACTTGTGGAGAACATGGCATGAGTCAGTGTCAATCCTTATGTTTGGTGAAAAAAGAAGCATGAAGATATAAATTGCTGTATGCCTTTCGCTAGTCGACATGACGAGAATGTGCTGAGGGTTAGTGGCACAGAGACCTGTCCGTTGAGTCGGGGGGAGGGGCCATGCTCATCATGTGAAAGAGTCATTGGTGAACGAGGTGGAGGAAGAGCAGGAGAAAGGCTAACACCTTTATCATTTGGTTTTTGTGTGGCTAATCATATCTAAATATACTTTATACAGGCAACCTGTTGAAAAGACGTTAGGACAAAGGTATTGGATGGTCAAGTGGCTGTCTGTGGATATCCTTATGTTTGAAATGGTTACATTCCTTGGCGCATGCCAATGTAAATTGAAATGGCATGTCACTTATTATGTAAAACACAAGCGTCTGCTGTTTACTCTATATCTTGCTCATTGTCTTAAAAGCCATTCAGTCACTCTGCTTCAGGAGACAAAAAAAATAAAACTGGCCTGTATTGCCACACACCGTCTTGTTAATATCTCCAACATACTTTCAGCCACTGTTCTTCTTGCAGTTCCCTCCACCTTTCCCTTCTTTTTCCCCTTCCCCCTTCCCCTCCTTTGCCCTCATTCTTCTTCCTTCGCTGTTCCGTTCATCCCACAATTTTGAATTTCCCACTTGGAAGTACGGTGAGCTTTCCAGCGCACACGGCCGACCCATCCCTCTGTGTACGGGACCCTGTTGGGACGTTTCCTCCGTAGCACGTTTTCTGTTTGTTCTACTATAATCATTTCTGCTGGCCCATATCCGTGTGGGTGTGCTGGCAGCCATACAGAAAGAGGAGGGAGAGAAGAAAGTTACATGGGAACCGAGTTAAGGTTGAATATTTATTACAAGAAGCCATCTGGCGTCTGAATGTCTGTACAAGGGCTCTCTTCTTATTATAGTTCCTCTTCTACTCTTCTTTTCCTTTATCTCTCTCCCTCTCTCTCTCTGTGCCCCCCCCCCCCACCCCCGCCACCATGTCCCATTGCCAAACATCCAGGCCCAAGCCACATTGCTTGCATAACCTTTATTATTATTTTTTCATTATGTCATCAAAACCCTTGACTTCATTTATGTGGAAATCGAGCTAAAATACATATATAAATATTTTAATCAACCCTCCGTAGTTCAGCTCAACAGGTGAACCTCGGGCTCAACCCAGAGTGTACTGGCAGGCTAATCAAGGTGCTTGGTGAAATAGGTGTCTGTCCAGTTGCTAATACAAAGCACCAGAAAAAAAATTAAGAGACCACTGCACTTTTTTCCTTCCTTTCCAAAAAAATTGAAAAAGGAAAGTTTTGAGTGAGGAACAGAAACGTTCCATTTTGCAGTGGTCTCTTAATTTTAACCCTTCGATTCCTCGTCAATCACCATGTCACCAGAAAAAGACCCTTGAGACTTTTTGCAAAGGAACTTCAAATATACTGCCTACACAGACACTGGACGGCAGGAACTTGCTTCTTCTGTAGCCTAATAAACTACGTACTTTCCAGAGTCACGGTGGTTTGTATCATTTTAGTTTGATGGTTATTCTCTCCACATACCCCCCACCACCCAAAAAAAGTTTACTGCCATTTCACACGTATAGATATTTTAACCAAATTATAAAGATCCCATTATGTCTAGCTGATAAATTATCTGCGGACATTAATAAAATGATTTCTAGGACTTGTATTCTATTTTTTAAATGCATTTATGGATGGTTATAGCACTACAAAACATCACAACAACTCCTGTGTTCAAGCTTGAATATAGCAACTCAAACCCTTCAGTGCATTTTCTGCATCTAATGCATTATGTGTGCGTGTGTGTGTGTGTCTGTGTGAGAGTACGAACAGACTTCCTGGTTGTGAAATCGCATTGGGAATTAGATTAGGAACCAGCTGCATGTTAGCCCTATAATCTCAATGGAATGTGTTGCATTCCCAGTGGGAACAGTCATTCTGAAATGTCTACCAATGATCATTGGTCAACAATAAAAACACACACACAGACACACACACACACACATCACTTCCTCTGCCACTGTGTCCATCAGCCATATCAAACCAACTGACAAACCAATAGTTTCCCCCCTAGTACTAGTTACCCCACTCCCACTGGAACTACACCGTTGAGACACACCCAATGGGCCCAACAACTGGTGATGTCATTTTGTATAGACATCGGTCACTGTAATCTTCATAACATATACACTTCATAATGTATCATAGACACTCCGAAGTCTGTTTCTCTTTGTCAGGATGTGGCCCATTATAGCACAGTTATATCATTCCCACTGTGACTATGGGAAATGTTACACAAACAGTACAATAAATGTTAAGAAATTACCAAGTATAGTAATAAGGATGATTAGGGTAAAGCTGTAGTGTTACGAAATGTAGTTTGCTATGTGGATGTTCTATTTATTTGACGTGCTATACGTTGCTTGCTGCTACCTACCTGGCTACCTGCCAAACCGTTTCAAATTTACTCTAAATAAACAAATTGTTTAAATTCTACTTTAAGAGTTTACCAATGCAATATTTTTATCTGTTGACCTTTTATCCAACTTTTCTACACCGGGACTCTATTTGGACATAATTAATGGAACTACTCACCTCTGAAGACCAGAAGCTAAGTACCATTACTATGCCTTATCACTGTAATTGTTATAGCTACAACACAGAGGAGAACTATTGTCTTCAGGTAAAGATAGCAGAGTCAGAGTCAGCAAATGTCAGGCAAGGATTATGTTAGTGTAGAAATGAAAAAAACTACGTCTGTGCCACCAGGAAGAAACAATCTTAGCTCCCCGGCACAGCTCCTGCAGCCGAGCAATAGCTTTTTCTTGGTCACTGGGAAGAAATGCCATCGACCAGTTAAACTGTGTCGCTGCTAGAGCCGACTGAGATTTTTAACAGGTTTTCCCCACTGGAGTCTGAGTCAAAGCCCGAGCCCTCTTTGGAGGTGAATGATTGGCAGGCATTTTCTAGCGGTGGCCGGGAGGTGCTAGCAAAGTCTAAAACTGGCAAGTGTAGAGAGTACAGAGATATTGTTATTCATGTTGGCACCAACAACGTTAGGATGAAACAGTCAGAGGTTACGAACCAGAACATAGCATCAGCGTGTAAACTAGCTAGAAAGATGTGTCGGCATCGAGTATTTGTCTAGTAGTGATCATATCCCTATGCATCCTGAAAAGAAGGGCGTGTTGCTAATATTTATGACAGAAAATATAAATGTACTCACAAACACATCACTGGTTTTACTCATGAAAGTTAACCAGGCTGATAAATCATTTTACACAGCCTTTGAAGCCATAATTGACTCAATGGGTTTCATGCAACATGTCTCAGGTCCAACACACTGCCACAATCATACCTTTGATTTAGTCCTGTCACGAGAAATAGATATTGTAGATCTAATCATTTCCCCCCAAAATCCTGGAATATCGGATTACTGTCTTATTATACACTCACCTAAAGGATTATTAGGAACACCATACTAATATTGTGTTTGACCCCCTTTCGACTTCAGAACTGCCTTAATTCTACATGGCATTGATTCAACAAGGTGCTGAAAGCATTCTTTTGAAATGTTGGCCCATATTGATAGGATAGCATCTTGCAGTTGATGGAGATTTGTGGGATGCACATCCAGGGCACGAAGCTCCCGTTCCACCACATCCCAAAGATGCTCTATTGGGTTGAGATCTGGTGACTGTGGGGGCCATTTCAGTACAGTGAACTAATTGTCATGTTCAAGAAACCAATTTGAAATGATTCGAGCTTTGTGACATGGTGCATTATCCTGCTGGAAGTAGCTATCAGAGGATGGGTACATGGTGGTCATAAAGGGATGGACATGGTCAGAAACAATGCTGAGGTAGGCCGTGGAATTTAAACAATGCCCAATTGGCACTAAGAGGCCTAAAGTGTGCCAAGAAAACATCCCCCACACCATTACACCACCACCACCAGCCTGCACAGTGTTAACAAGGCATGATGGATCCATGTTCTCATTCTGTTTATGCCAAATTCTGACTCTACCATCTGAATGTCTCAACAGAAATCAAGACTCATCAGACCAGGCAACATTCTTCCAGTCTTCAACTGTCCAATTTTGGTGAGCTTGTGCAAATTGTAGCCTATTTTTCCTATTTGTAGTGGAGATGAGTGGTACCCGTTGGGGTCTTTTGCTGTTGTAGCCCATCCGCCTCAAGGTTGTGCGTGTTGTGGCTTCACAAATGCTTTGCTGCATACCTCGGTTGTAACGAGTGGTTTTTTCAGTCAAAGTTGCTCTTCTATCAGCTTGAATCAGTCGGCCCATTCTCCTCTGACCTCTAGCATCAACAAGGCATTGTCGCCCACAGGACTGCCGCATACTGGATGTTTGTCCCTTTTCACACCATTCTTTGTAAACTCTAGAAATGGTTGTGCGTGAAAATCCCAGTAACTGAGCTGATTGTGAAATATTCAGACCGGCCCATCTGGCACCAACAACCATGCCATGTTCAAAATTGCTTAAATCACCTTTCTTTCCCATTCTGACATTCAGTTTGGAGTTCAGGAGATTGTCTTGACCAGGACCACACCCTAAATGCATTGAAACAACTGCCATGTGATTGGTTGATTAGATAATTGCATTAATGAGAAATTGAACAGGTGTTCCTAATAATACTTTAGGTGAGTGTACATACCATTCCATTTATCCACTTGCTCCGCAAAAAATGAGTTTCAAAAGCTGTGCTATACATTCTCACATTACAAATAGATTTGTAGATATTCTTACAAGCTCGGTCATCAACGACAGAGTAAATAAATCTGCAAAAATCAAATTGAGGATCTAAACTAAACACTGTGAAATACTTTTGATACGGTTGCACCACTAAAAACAAAAGAAATACGCAACAAGAATCTTGCTCCCTGGTACACAGACAATACTAGAGCATTCAAGGAAGCCTCCAGAAAATTGGAGGGAAAGTAGCCGTCCACCAAGTTGGAAGTACTCAGACTAGCCTGGATAGACAGAACACTACAATACTGAAAAGCACTCACATCTGCTCAATCAGCTTATTTCTCCAACCTGATTGAGGTGAACAAAAACAATCCAAATATCTCTTCCATTCAGTTACAAAGTTAACAAAAAAGCAACGCTCAACAAGTGAAGTGGGTCACATTAGCTATAATGAATAAATGAACTACTTTGATGAAAAGATCATCACCATTAGAAAACAAATAACTGATTCCTCCTTAAATAGTTATAGTCCCCAACATCTCAGTTGTCCTGATAATGTCTTAAAATTCCCTGACCAGGTGTCAATGGGGACACTTGATTTTTTTGATCCCGTATCGCTCGACACATTCACAAAATGTATTTGCTAGACCTGATTCCAACAAAATTATTTAAGTAGCTATTTCCTGTGCAACGTCAGCCAATGTTGAATATAATAAATTGCTCCCTTTTCTCCGGATGCGTAACAAACTCACAAAATATTGCGGAAATTAAGCGTCTTAAAAAATATCTAATCTGGATCCTGACCTAATAAACAATTATAGGCCAATATCAAACCTCCTGTTCCTCTCAAAAATCTTAGAAAAATGTGTTTCCCAACAACTTAATGCCTTCCTGAAGACAAATAACATTTATGAAATGCTCCAGGCCGGTTTCAGACCCCATCATAGTACTGAGACTGCACTTGTGAAGGTAACAAATGATCTTCTAATGGCCTCAGACAAAGGTTGCGCATCCGTCCTGTTGCTTCTTGATCTTAGTGCTGCTTTTGACACTATTGATCACTCCCTTCTCTTAGAGAGACTGGAAACCCATATTGGGTTTTGTATGTTCTAGCCTGGTTTAAATCTTATTTATCTGAAAGATATCAGTTCGTATGTGTGGATGGCATATCCTCTGACAAATCAAAGGTATGTTTTGGTGTTCCTCAAGGCTCAGTTCTGGGCCCATTACTGTTCTCACAATATATGCTGCCTCTGGGTGATGTAATCCTGAATCACAATGTCAATTTTCACTGTTATGCTGATGACACACAGTTATATATTTCAATGAAGCATGGAGAAGCCCCAAAATTTGCTACTTTGGAAACATGCGTTTCAGATATTACAGAGAACTTCTTGCTCTTAAACTCAAGAAAATCTGAAATGCTCCTTTTAGGACCCAAGAAACAAAGAGCGTTGTTAGCAGATCTCACTGTGAACCTCGACATCTGCATGGTCGTATCCCAAAAAACTGTAAGAAACCTTGGCGTTACCCTTGACCCTGACCTCTCCTTTGATGAACATATAAAATATGTCTCAAAATATGCTTATTTTCATCTTCAAAACATTGCAAAAAACAGAAACGTTCTATCAAAAACGGATGCAGAAAACGTATCTAGACTAGATCACTGCAATGCTCTTCTTTCCGGTTTCCCTGACAAATCAATAAATAAACTTCAATTAGTGCTGCAAACGGCTGCTAGAATCCTAACTAGAACAAAAAAAGGTGAACACATTACTCCAGTACTAGCCTCTTTACACTGGCTGCCTGTTAGGTTTAGGGCTGATTTTAAGGTTTTATTGTTAACCTATAAATCAATACATGGACTTGCTCCTACTTACCTCGCTGAAATGATCCAGCCATACATACCTACACGTAACCTTAGATCAGAAGATGCAGGCCTTTTAATTGTACCTAGAATTTCTAAACAAACAGCCGGAGGCAGGGCCTTTTCTCATAGAGCTCCACTACTGTGGAATGATCTGCCAATTAAGGTTAGAAATGCAAATTCAGTGCAAACTTTCAAGTGTCTACTAAAAACGAATCTCTACAGCAGGGTCTAAGATTAAGTGTAGTCTGGCCCAGAGGCATGAAGGTGACCAGAAAGGCTTGATACTGTCCACCCTTGCTGTCTTGCCAGGTGGGATCTTATTGTCACTGGGATGCCCTCCCTCCAATGCCTTTCGGGGGCAGAGTCACTGGCTTGTTGTTGTCTCTCTGTTGCGCACTTGTGCAATTGGGCTGTACTCTGCTGGCAATACTCGGGCCTCATTCAGGGTGGTTGCAGTTGGTGGGTGTTCCTTTAGTTGATGCTTGGCAATGTGGGTGGATTGATTTCCTGCCTGTTGTGCCCTGTCCGGGCCTTCCCCAGATATGGCCATAGTGTCACCTGACCCCCCTGTCTCAGCCCCAAGGTCTTACACTGCTAAATTATTGTGCTGGGGGAGTAGGGTCAGTTCTCCTTCTCCACTATAAATCCTTGTAGATATAAGGAATGCATTTTCAAAATTTTCTTTTTAATCTTAGGAGGACATGAGGTCCTGGCCCAGACTTGAGGAGTACCTGGCTTGAAAAACCCGTTGCTGTCCCTGTCCAAAATCCTCCTGGTTATGTTGCATATCAAGACGATAACTGACGATTTCAGCTGTCTCTGTCCATCTGGTCATGCTTCCGACCTGGACTAAGTTTAAATAGACTCTGGACTCAGCACACATGCATTTATTAATTGTTAAAATTTCTACCCTTAATATGTTCACTGGTCATTAAATATATTTTGGCCTTCTTAGGGAGTTTTTCCTAGCCACTGAAATTCAACAATACTGTTGTTTGCGCCTTGGTGTTTTGTAAAAGCACTTTGTGACAACTGCTGGTGTAAAATGGGCTTTATAAATACATTTGATTGATTGATTGATTAATTCGTTTTTATGTAAATAGTTGTTTTAATTATTGTATTTGATTCTTCACCCAGCTGGCTGCAGCACTCCAGACATCTTCTACAATGATCTGACTGAAACCTTGTCAGTGTGTAACATCAGAAATCTAAACACCCACAGAAATGCCAGTTCTTGTGTGATGGGGACAATGATGCATAAACAGAAGACAAGCTCATTAGTTGTTTGTGCATCAACCAATTAAAATCTCTACAGAGCTGAAATGGCTTCCACAAAACTAAGCCTAAAAAAACACACCTAAATGTTTCGTCACTCAATGTCATTAAAGCTGTTGGAATAATAGCAGTTACTAAACAATTGATTTGATATAGAGTGTAGGGGCCTTTTTAAATGTTCCTGTTTTTGCTAAGTAAACTGTAAAATATTGTTGTCTTAAGGGTATGTATGAAAACATTTTCACTGCTGAAAGTTGGCATGTGTTTGTGTACAGAGGAAGAAAGTCATTGTATCTGTTTCTATTGAAAGCATGTGTTATATTAATTGTCAACTTCCTTACACCCCTTTTAAATCTCATATGGAGCTCATGTTGAATGCAATAAACCTAGAGCAGGATTAAATAAACAAAGGAGTGGGTAATGTTTATAAAATGCTTTTGCCTTTTGCAGGTACACAACATGCATCCCAATTACAGAGAAATAAAACAAAATGAAAATGTAATCTCTGTTCAGGAATATAAATGTGCAATTTTATGAGGAAAAAGTGCCAAGGAGGTAAGCACCTTGCCAGCTGTATGAAAAATGACGCCAATTAAAGCTCAAATTGCTTGTTTTCTCATAACATACATATTTTCATAACTCTGAAATCAAATAATTGCTGCCTATATATAAAGCACAATAACACAGAGAAATATGGCGTTTGAGTAGAGCAAAAAGGGAGAGAGACTTAAAGGAGAGAGAGAGAGAGGGAGAGAGGGAGAGAAGGAGAGAGAGAGAAGCCACTGAATATTTAAAAAGAATTTCCGAAGCTAGTTTAAGTAAAACTAAGGGGACAGAGGAGAGCATGGGCAAGTGCGATGCATATGCAGAAGTTGAAAACTCCAAAGAAATATTGCATCATTTATCTTTTGAGGCTGTTGAAAATGTGCATATGATTTCATTTTTGATTAAATGCCAAAAGCAGCACACTGGGCTCTTACAGATTACCAAATGTATTTATTTCAGAAAGAGCAAGAGAGAGAAAGAGAGAGAGCTTTCCTTCAGATTAGTGCCAGAAGGTAATTTTAAATTCTTCACTAAAACACATGACCAATTAACGCATCAATATTTTGCTGATATATCCGTTCTTCAGTACACAATTTTTCAATCCTACAACCACTAACTTCAATCAAGTTCTAGGACTGGCATAAAGCACTAGTACTGCAATACACCAGTCAAAGTGAAACTTATAACTTTCAATAAGTTTGAGTCTATTTATGAAAACACTTGTTGTCAAACCTATTAGATCTGCATATTTATTAACATTGTCTGAATCGAATCAAACTAATGAAGCACAAATCAATTTTTGTAATTGCCCGGGACACTAAGCTGTCATCTGTACGATCAATCTTAAATATCCCTGGGAATCAGTGTGTGTGTGTGTGTGTGTGTGGGGGGGGGGGGGGGTTATTCCAGCACACACACAACCACACACATTTATAAAGCTAAAGCTTTATGCACCGCTGAAGACAAACACAAGCAATTATCTCACATTGTGTCCTGTGTTTGTAACAATCTTTGTCTTATGTTGTGATATACCCAATAGGCCTAGCATTTAGTGATGCAAATTTGTAGTATTCATAATATATACACTTTATAATGTTTCATTTATACATGCACTCTGAAGAATGCGAACTCTTACCCGTTGTTAGCATGCAGTCTCAATTTCCTAGGATAAACTACTTGTAGGTTTAAATGCATTGTGATATCATATCTTCTAGTAAATGTAGGTTAATTATCGAGTTCATTTATTTATGGGTTTCTTTCCTAAGGCCTAGAGGTTAAGTCAGCCTACTCTTGTGTCTATTCTTTAAAACCAAATGAACACAGCTCTCAGGAGTTTGGAATAATTGCAAATAAAGAGGTTATTCTCTGCAGAGGTGACTCAATTCCCTCACTTTCATTTTCCAGTCAAGGAAAGATAGTTGAACCTGGAATCACAGAACTGACATTTGAACTGTAATCAATATTCTATAGCCATTAAACTGCTCTTGTTTCCTGGTGGAAGTAAATGAGGCAAAATCAAAATAGGCATGTCTTATTAATAATTCAGTTACTTTCTCGAAAAGACCTTAATTAAGCATAAGAACATGTTCAAACGTTATACCAGTAATGTGTTATCCCATTCAAACGCTCTTTCTGACACCATGCTAGGAACAGTAAAATGCTGTATCCTTTTTTGTAAATATGAAATGGCCCCGCTGAAAAACATCTTCACCTTCTGTGAAGATAGAAGCGCCCAGAAACACTAAAATATGTCTTTGTACCAAACTGTTACCAGTTGGATACATAGCACACCACCTCACCAGAACCTTACGGGTCTGAATTAGCACACCAAATGGGGAAGCGCCGTACTCCTTTTGTGAAAGGTTCATGTTATCATCGTCAGATCTCCGGTCCCTGACATGACCATTTGATTTTCAGCAGTTTTACATTCTTCTTGGCTCTACTTGCTGGGACATCCACTCAACCACACCTAATTGTCAACTGCATTTTGAAGGCATCTTGATCCTCTGCACTGCTCAGTGCATAGAGCGTCTCCTTGGTCCTGCATCCCAAATGTCACCCTATTCCCTATTTAGTGTACCACATTTTTGTTTACCGGAGCCCCGTGGTCCCCCATTGAAATGAGTGCACTCAATAGGCCTCAAGGTTCCATTTGGGATGTGAGTCTGTAAGGAAAGATGAATGCCATGTGCTGAAAGAGTGCCCGACCACAGTGGAGTGTTGAGGTGGCGCCGTGACGCCTAGACCCACAGTAGGCCAAGATGCCAAAAGAACATTATTTAAGTGTCAGAATTAAAGACACTCTTCGATTTGTCTCTCTGTCTGTCTGTCTGTCTGTGTGTCTCTCCTTCCTCTCTCACTGTCTGTCTCTCTGTCTGTGCCTCCGTGTCTTTGACTGTCTCTCTGTCTGCCTCTCTGTCTGTCTTTCCTTCCTTCCTCCCTCACTCTCTGTCTCCCCTCTGTCTGTCTCTCCTTCCTCCCTCACTCACTGTCTCCCCTCTGTCTGTCTCTCCTTCCTCGCTCACTCTTGGTTCCTCCCTGTGTCTCTCACTCCTGCCTCCCTGCTCTCCCTCTCTATGGCTCCCTCTCTCCCACTTAAGGATCCTTGCTTGATATCGTCAATTGGTGAAGATGAAGAGATGTGTGAGAACCTCTTTTTTTTTTTCATCTCGTTGTACACAATAAAGGACTTTTATACCCCTTTCATCTCTCATGAGGAACCACAGTTGGAAATATTGCAGTTATTTTTAACTGCTGTGTGCTCTTTTTGAAAACTAATCTAATATGTTTCAGCTTTTACTTGTAATGGTGTCTGTGAGACATTTAAATGCACCGTGTTATTCATATTTTGGCCGTTGCCTTTTCTCTCTATTTCTCAGCCTCTTGCTCTCTCTCTCAACATTCCCTAGCACAAACACTATCTTTTTTTTTTTTTTGCTGTAACCCAGCTGGTCAACAGGAATCAAACCTGAGAAAGTACCTAGCTAATGCGATAATATGATTAAACTGTTGAGAAGGGAAAGTACTCTAGTTAGATCTGTCCGTGTCTGTTTAAAGAACCAAAGTGATTCAATTACACAAGACGTCCAAGAAAGCTCCAAAAACACTTATGTTAACCGTTTGAAAATCACTAAATCTTTGAAAATGCATAAATCTTGTGAGATAGGAATCACTAATTTGTGAATATATAGCCTAAATATGTCATACTTTACAGACTCCAGTAATGTAGTGTATGTATATTTACTATGGTCATATACTCTATATAGTGACTTTATTCATCAAGTGTATATATTACTCTGATCATATAATGTATTGACTCTGGTCCTACAGTGTATTTTGTGATTTTGGTCTTATAGTGTATTTCGTGACTCTGGTCATTAAGTGTATTTAGTGACTCTGGTCCTATAGTGTATTTTGTGACTCTGGTCCTATAGTGTATTTTGTGACTCTGGTCCTATAGTGTATTTTGTGACTCTGGTCCTATAGTGTATTTGGTGACTCTGGTCATAAAGTGTATTTTGTGACACTGGTCTTAAACTGTATTTAGTGACTCTGGTCCTATAATGTATTTAGTGGCTCTGGTCATATACCGTATTAGTGACTCTGGTCATATACCGTATTTAGTGACTCTAGTCATATACCATATTTAGTGACTCTGGTCATATAGTGTATTTAGTGACTCTAGTCAGGAGAATGTGGGTACGATGGGAATGCGGGACTGAAAGACATTTGTTCACCTATTGATTCAGCGAGGGCTCATGGCTCAAGGGGCCATCCACTGCATTTACGAGGGAAAGAGAGATACAGGCGGGAGGGTTCACAAACCAAAGCACATTCAAGACTCGGGCGGCAATTATCTTCCTGAAAGGGTGCGAGAAAAAGGAGACCAAACTGAAAAGAGCCACTCTATCCCTAACACAGTCGAGATCACAAGAATCGGCCGGCGTGTCAATAAACAACCACGAAGGCAGGGTCATGGTGACCACACATGGTGGAGCGGTCAAGGTTGTCCCACGCAGGCCCGGTCGGGACAGTCGGGAGTCCAGTCTTTTTGGATCGTAACCTGCAGAGCGAACGCTGTTTCAGCTGTTTCCCCATGTCCAGAAATACACAGCCCCCTTGGCGACCTCTCTGATAACATCACATGATCCCAAGCGGGAGGTCTTGTCCCACAGCACACACGTCCTTCTATTTTGCATTACATAGGTTAAATTAGTCAGTCACCAGTACCAGGTGAGCTTTTCTATTCTGTCCAAACATACTGTACCCACTTGTAATCTTACTGCACATGCAATGGATATCTGGATAGCTGAAGTGAAGCACACATTTCAGGGAACACCAGCCTGGGAACTAAATATACCCACATCAAGTTGAATTTATCGAGTTGTAATGAGAAAAGGATGTTTCCCCAAAATGCATGCAAGGCATTCATTCATTATGAGGACATTTACCGTTTTCTATCAGTCTTCTCATGTGAACGTTTTGAGAAACGGCGGCTGGCACAGAAGGAGAAAGGATCTCTTTATTCCTGCACGTTCGATACACTTTGTATTAAGGATCTGACAATATACCATGACTGTAACGGAGAAGGGAAACTATCCAAAAAATCTTCCCACTTATTCTCTTCACCTCCAGCCTTTTCAAGAAGTGTTATTGGGATTTTCAGGGATATAGATTTTCAGCTGACCATTTCCATTTCCTCCTAGTAAAGCCTGGTGGCATTGATCCAAGGGGGGCAGCTGATGCAAAATTACAATCATCTCTCCACATTCCCAGATGTACAGTTTTAATGTATAAAAAGAAAACTAGTAATACACACTAAAATGTTTAAAGGAAAAGTAAACATTCAGAAGATTGTCACTGAAGGACGTGACTGACAAGCGAGAGGCTTGTTGTGTTATCTGGTTATCCCCTGGGAGGAAATGCATCCACAGGGTCTGTCTCAGTCTATGTACAACACATCCTGAGCCACCACTGTTACCTCCTCGTGACATCATTAAGTGACAGAATTGTTCAATCCTGTCCAGAACTGTTTCACATTTCACACAAACCATTTTTCATTCTTTTTTTCTTTTTTTTTTTTGGCAACTTTTTTCTTTTCTTCACAGTTTGGGGTGAATACGTGATTAACATGTAAGTCTATTGGTGGAGGCTCTCTCAGTGGAGGAAGGGAATGAATAACATTTAAGAGCTGCAATGACTTTGATAATGAACTCCACTTTCCTAACAGCCTGTCACCGACTTGTCACCGGGTCTTACAATCATCAGCTCTTCTGGAAGGATGTGGAGGGATGAAGGGCAGGGGAGGAGGAGGAGGAGGGGAGGAGTGCCCTTCAAACCTGAGGTGTAAGGTGGAATCTGTGGCTCTTAACACATTTCATCAGATTAATTCAATTTGGGAAATATTCAACCATAAAATGAAATTATTAGCGGGTTGGGCGGATTGAGAGGAGAAGGCGGCAACGATGGCGGTGTCACGCCGTTTCGCCTATTTGGACGACGTGTCAAAACACACAACGTAAACCCATCTGATTAAAATGATGTGACACTTGGGTTAGTTGTAAAGAGTGAATATAAACCCAGCAACTATGCAAGGCCATACAGCAAAGAGACGGTGCCACAAGTGTGATATCACCACCAGACAAGAGCTACCGCTAGCGGAGTTGTTAGGTTGTCTGTTAACAGTATTTCACTCAGAAAGATAAAATATCACTAAAATGCACATCTGTTACACTGCCGCGACCGCCCATATGATAATGCAGGCATACACCGGCGGTGATTGCCCTGGATACAAACGTGATATGCACACTGTCTTCATAAAAGGTCTCAGTCTGTTAAATAGGCTAAACTTCCTCTTCATTACGTAAACATTAGAGTTGTCTGAGAACATGTCAGCTGGCTAGTTGGGATTGTCCTGGTTCCCTGTGTGCCTACCGGTCTTGAGTGCATTTCAGTTGTGCCACATAAAAGAACGTAGCCTAACCTAACCCTCGCAGGAGTGAAGAACGCGTGCCATTTTTGCTGCAGGTTTACCCACAGAAACAAGAAAAAAACATCTGGCCTCCCTTTTTTCCCTGAAATTTATTTAAAGGGTTTGTGATTTCCATTTGTAATTCAACATTGTTTAAAACCCATGCTGCTCGGAGCACTGTTTCCAACTATGCCCCGCTCACTTGAACCCTCTTTTCAGAAGAGAGCTTTCGTTAGACGTATATTAGGAAAATATTTGCTTTGAATCATCAGAAGAAATGATTTCCTTTAAAGGGCTCTTTGATGGAATGGTACACTTGTCGTGCACTACAACCAGAATACAGGTCAGCTGACTGTGACATCATTGAAATGGAGAAGTAGCACTACTGTTTATGCTAAGAGTGTGTGTGTTACAAGTTAATGTATGTATGTACGTATGTATGTACAGTATCTCACAAAAGTGAGTACACCCCTCACATTTTTGCAAATATTTGATTATATATTTTCATGTGACAACACTGAAGAAATTACACTTTGCTACAATGTAAAGTAGTGAGTGTGCAGCTTGTATAACAGTGTAAATTTGCTGTCCCCTCAAAATAACACAACACACAGCCATGAATGTCTAAACCGCTGGCAACAAATGTGAGTACACCCCTAAGTAAAAATGTCCAAATTGGGCCCAAAGTGTCAATATTTTGTGTGGCCACCATTATTTACCAGCACTGCCTTAACCCTCTTGGGCATTGAGTTCATCAGAGCTTCACAGGTTGCCACTGGAGTCCTCTGGTGAATGTTAGAGACCTTGCACTCCTCCACCTTCCGTTTGAGGATGCCCCTCAGGTGCTCAATGGGGTTTAGGTCTGGTGACATGCTTGTGTAACCCAGGTTAAAATAGCTTAAGTTAATATTAATTGTAATAATTAAATAAATATATGCGGTCAAATGTCATAATATTTTTTATAAAGTTCATGATTCGACCAGGTTAAATAAGATAAAAATGTGTCATGTTAAAAAAGTGTCCTGGTGCTTTAAGAGACTGCCGTTGTATCAGCCAATCACAAAGGCTGTATCTCTTCCTGTGGCGGGAAGAACGGCGGGAATGCACCATAAGCTAAACGCTAGGAGAAAGACGTTAGCTAGATTGAGCCAGTGAGCGAGATAAGAGTACCAGAAAATACGTGTTTTAAGTGCTCATATTTTATTTTCTGAAGTAGACTGTGGTTTCTTTGCTGTCATTTAACAAGTTGACCGAAAGATAGAACTGTGAACGAGCAGACGGTAAAGATGGCGACCCTCCCATGAGAAGATCCACGATTGACGATCACATTGCATCCCTGTGTTTCACCTGCGTCTTTTGCAAGGACACCAACTCATTCACCCCGGTTGTGGTAGGACTAGTTCTGCAGCAATTCTTAGATGCTAGTGGAGTCGTTGGACTTGAAATCTCGGTAAGTGTGGACTCACTGTAAACCAACAACGGTTTTTTTCTTCTGCATCACATCCGGCTGGATTTGTGTGGACTGCAAAATGTGATGGCTAGTAAGATCTTGAACTTATTGAAAACACTAAGGTTTAACCGTGTGTGTTGAATATAATTCACTATGGTTTTTTCATTCTGTTGAAATGTGAATGTTATATTTGATTTTACATTACTTGTGTTATTTTCCATGTAGCCTATGTTGTGCCAAACTGGCAAATTGGGTTGATACTGCAAGAGTTTAGCTTCAGTAGTTCACTAGCGTAGCATGTTAATAGGGAAATAACAGAGATCGAAAGAATAACCTAACTAAGTTGAAATAAGAATTTATGGCTAACTGATACTAAAATTTGTACTGAAAATCGAGTTAACTCAAAATAATAGAAATTAAATAGCAAATTAAAGAGAAACTTTATTTTAACTTAAGTTGGAAGTCTTGAAACCAAATAGGTTGAATCAAACTGAAGACAAGAAATATAGTATTTCATTTCTTTTCCATTCAAAGGAAGGGTTCAAAACTTGAATAGATTGCATTTAAGTGTAAATATTGTGTCCATGTTATGTGAATTGTGTATGTAAATTGTGTTATTTGGTACCATTTACTTTTTCTATATGCTTCTAAATACTTTCTAACCTTTTATATAAACAAGCAGGCATTTAAACTTACTTTTCTGTCTGGGGTATTTATTATTTATCTACAAACTGCTCCTCCGAATCTAGAGCCTGGTCCTAACTTATCTACTACTCGTAGTAAGTGCTACACTTGGCCAGTCCATCACCTTTACCCTCAGCTTCTTTAGCAATGCGGTGTTTGTCTTGGAGGTGTGTTAGGGGTCGTTATCATGTTGGAATACTGCCCTGCGGCCCAGTCTCTGAATGGAGGGATCATGCTTTGCGTCAGTATGTCACAGTACATGTTGGCATTCATGGTTCCCTCAATAAACTGTTGCTCCCCAGTGCCGGCAGCACTCATGCAGCCACAGACCATGACACTCCCACCACCATGCTTGACTGTAGGCAAGACACACTGAGCTTTGTACCCCTTACCTGGTTGCCGCCACACACGCTTGACACCATCTGAGCAAAATAAGTTTATCTTGGTCTCATCAGACCACAGGACATGTTTCCAGTAATCCATGTCCTTATTCTGCTTGTCTTCAGCAAACTGTTTGCAGGCTTTCTTGTGCATCATCTTTAGAAGAGGCTTCCTTCTGGGACGACAGCCATGCAGCCCATTTTGATGCAGTGTGCGGCATATGGTCTGAACACTGACAGGCTGACACCCCACCCCTTCAACCTCTGCAGAAATGCTATCAGCACTCATACGTCTATTTCCCAAAGACAACCTCTGGATATGACGCTGAGCATGTGCACTCAACTTCTTTGGTTGACCATGGCGAGGCCTGTTCTGAGTGGAACCTGTCCTGTTTTGGCAATCTTCTTATAGCCTAGGCCATCTTTATGTAGAGCAACAATTATTATTTTCAGATCCTGAGGGAGTTCTTTGCCATGAGGTGCCATGTTGAACTTCCAGTGACCAGTGTGAGGGAGTGTGAGAGCGATGACAACGAATTTAACACACCTGCTCCCCGTTCACACCTGAGACCTTGTAACACTAATGAGTCACATGACACCGGGGAGGGAAAATGGCTAATTGGGCCCAATTTGGACATTTTCACTTAGGGGTGTACTCACTTTTGTTTCCAGTGGTTTAGACATTAATGGCTGTGTGTTGTGTTGTTCTGAGTGGACAGCAAATGTACACTGTTATACAAGCTGTACACTCACTACTTTACATTGTAGCAAAGTGTCATTTCTTCAGTGTTGTCACATGAAAAGATATACTCAAATATTTACAAGAATGTGAGCGGTGTACTCACTTTTGTGAGATACTGTATATGTGTGTGTGTGCATGTCTGTCTGTGTTCAATAGATTTGTTACACCACAAGACTGTTAAAGACGACAGCCGCACTGATCACTCGTCAAAACGCTTCTGGCTGCAGGTACGACATGAAAAAGGTATTTGCTTTGAGAGTACCTGTCAGCTCCACACTGCCTACATCATCAAGGGCTTCTCTGTCTTTCACTCTCAACGAAACCGAGGAATTCAGAATATCCAGATATTATGCCATCTGTAAAGGTGGCATCAAACGGAAAGACATCTAACACACAGCACAACCACACTTTTTTATTTTTCTTTTGAAACAACATGACCAGTTAAGCTCTATACTTATAACAGAACCATAAAAATAAGGGCCAGCCTGGTGGAATCAACAAATATGTATTCAAACGCTTGATTTTGTCTCCATATGGAATCATAAAATGACAAATTACCATTTGTTTAAATGAATATTATTTCATGGCATACCTTATAGGACAAGAACTCCCAAGACACTCTCTTGAAAGACAAAGGTGGTGGCTATGCTTATCTTTCCCTCAGCCCAGTCACAGATCAGATACATCCTATAATTGTATTTCAATACCTTGAGAGTGAGAGAGAAAAAAGAGGGAATACTGTCATTGTACATTTTTAATTGCAAAGTTAATTAGAAAATGAAAAACCATTAATATTACAACTGCAATTAATATTACTTATTTGCATTTCATTTGGATAGTTGTATTTTATCAAAATGGGGAAGAAGGAGTACGAGGTGGACTACAGTACATGTTCCGTAGGTGGAGTTTATGTTGGATCACTCCATAGGTCTTGAATCTAATCTTGATTAATGAACTGCCTGGTGAAGGGACACTGACAGACATAGAAGGTTCTTTCCAAAGCACACTGCAGCAGATTATTTAAGTCCAGCATTCTCTGTCCATCAGTGTAAGGCTGTTAGAGACCATACTGAAAGACATTTGTCATATTCATGGAAAAGTGTCAACTCTAAAAATGTGTTAGTGAATGTCCAACTGTATATACAGTAAACTAGCTCGGCATGATGTGTCGTGGGCCAGAAGTTATGAACGTATATCCACTGACAGTAAAGAGGCAGGTATAAATAATATGTCGTTACAACTAATAGGTTTCACCAGAGAGACGGTTTTTCTTAACATTTTATTCCCACATTCGTTGTTTGTGAGGAATGTGCACCAACTGCTCCCCATAAGCAAGGACAAAGGAATCGAACAAATAACAAGTATGAAAACCTGAGCGTCAATGTGTTTGTGTTTTCAGAGCAGCTGAGGGTAACGTGCAAAGAGTTGCTAGTTAGACGATAATTACAACAATAATATAGGCTGACCTGTCAGACGACGCTGCCCCTGGCTCTGGCCAGTCTTGCAAAATCTACAGCCACAGTGACATGTTAGACTGAATAAATCTCATACAGAGTCTACAAGCTGGGTAACACAGACTTACACACACACACACACACACACACACACGGACGCACGCAGGCGATTCTTCAAGTTGAATAAATAAATAAGGGCCACGACTGGAACATCGTCTTACATTAAGGAAGGGAGAAGAGAAAGGTGGTTCCTCCTAAAGACAATCAGTGAAAGTGGCCCTGGACAAATATAGAACTGGCCCAGCTCCTCTCCATTGTCTGCCAGCTTCTGTCAGCCAATGGGATGGGCCCGTGTGCCCACTAACAGGGGTAAAGTGGCAGAAACGGTCACGTTGACAGAAAACAACACGCTGAGCGCTTTGGATCGCTGTGGCCTGGCCTTTTCACGGTCGCTCAGGCACAATGGGAGATATCCCAAAATGATCTCCAACGTGCTCTGATTGGGTGTCAGAAAACCAGCGGAGATCTAGAAGAAGGAATTACTAGAGAGGACAGATTAATTTAAATCATTAAATGTTTACCGGATTTGACCGTGAGGGTTTTTCTGGACTTGAATCGGCGACATTCATTTTAATATAGGATAGCTATAGCTATACTGAAGGCAACTATGAAATGGAGTGCATAACTGTATTAAAATAATTTCAAAAAGATAATGTAGCGTCTTCCCAAAAAGTCTGCAACAATGAACAGATTTGAATTTGGTTCAGTTAAAGATAGGAAAATGGTAATTGTTTACAGAAGGGTGTGTCTCTACAAACATCAGATAATCCTCTTTCTTTGACCACATACTGGACAGCATTGCTACAGCTGGTCTATCTTTATCTGATCCTTCTGTAAATACAGAAGGAAATGAAAGCTAGTAGTGTGTTCAAGGTTTTAAATGGCATCTTAATCATACAATAATACAACTTAACTTGAAAGTGTCAGACTTTTTTGTATCAACACTTTGTATCAACCCCAACAATTTACTGTAAAAAAGTGTTTTATTATCCAGATAATAACTCACATTAACCGTTCCTCCAGGAATGCTCTTAGAAAAAACTGGCTCCAAAAAAAGTTACAATATACTGTAAGTATGACATTGACCTCGAAGTGTTAGCAGAGAGGCGAACAGATGTAAATTCACACAGTGGCGTCTTCCACTGACCCTAGTCGGGGGATGCAGCAAGACAACATCCTCACGTTCATTGTTTTAATGTGCGTTTTGACAACTATTTTAAAATATTCTTCATGAAGTATCCGTGTATATTAAATGTGGGAAAAGTCTGCCCTTTCCCATCTCTGGGCGTTTGATGTTTCCCAGCCCTACTATTCCCAGCCCTTTGTGTGTAAGTGTTTGTGTGTGTGTGTGTCCTTACATATGCACGTGCGTGCACGCTTGTGTTTAAGCATACGTAGACCTGGAGAGCTTCCTCTTTGGATCCTCTCTGTTTTCTTTTCAAAGAATGGCATTCCTAAGCTGTTTCACTTTTGGACAGGAAGTGGAGCTGAGCCAACAATGATTAAAGCTCAAGAGAAGGCGTAACATTTCCCGCGCTGCAGTAGTCTGGAGTTTGACATTGAGTCAAACTTACGTGAAATATTGTTTAATAAGTATGAACAACATGGCGGATTAGCGCATGGGTCCCGCGGGAGAAGTTACAACTGGTTTGTCATGCCCTAGCAACTTCCTTCGGCAGCTTGAATGCCTGTGAGCTCATACGAGGTGGAAGGACGGAAAGCACCATTCCTCTTGTGCGTAAAGTTTCGGGACCGACTTCCTGCTTTAGTTAGCAGTGGGATCAGATATTTTTTGGAGAACCACAAAAAAAAAGTTGGAACAACAAAGGAACAAAGACAGTGGTTGCTCAAAGTATCCCTGAGCCCCCATTGGGTTTGTAAGACATGTACAGCATAGCTGCATTTATAAACCGGCAGTTTGAGTCCTGAATGCTGATTGGCTAAAAGCTGTGGCATATGCGACAGTTTACTGTTGACATTGCATTGGTAATCCGTTTATGATAGAAAAAGGCATATGGGTGGACGTATGCCCAATGCCCCCTTGCTTTGGTTGCTTCATGGCTAAGATTAGCTCTTAGACATGGTATACCAACCACACACCACACACTGTTGTGCCTTATTTCTTAAAAAAGGCACTGATTTTAAATTCAGAAATGTAATTAATTTGGATACAGTGACTCCCATTGCTGGATCCATGCTGTGAAGAAAGTTTCACATCCAACCTCAAGGTGCACTTTTTCTTTTGCACAACACAAATCATCTATGTTTTGTATATTTTTAGTTTAACTGGAATTTGCTGTGCAACAATAGAGATAGAATACAGATGTATGGCTCAAAGTATTTGTGTTTAAAAATGCAGGAGGCATGGTAGCATTTAAAACCGTGGTCCATGCATAGTTTATGATTGTGTATAACCCGGCCGATGACACAGGGTCATGATAAGTGCAAAACATATCCTTGTTGTCTGAAAACTACCATCCAGATTGCCTTGTTATCATCAAATATTGATCAGCTTTCATATGTGTTCTGATGAGCTCACTATGCAGCTGTCTGTAGGCCTTAACAATGAAAGAGTGCTGTAAGCTACGTAGTTGAAATAGATTAATTTGTGGTCAGTTGCAGTAAATTGTCAATGTGTAGAATTCTGCATTTGTTTTTGAGCATGGTCAGAACAGAACCATAACAGGATATTTGATGTGTACCGTTTTGAGAAGTCCATCTTTTTCCGTAGATGTCAATAAATATGACCTAATATTCACCTGCTGAAGCTTCGTAATTTGTTCACTCTCTGCAGGCAATAGAAGGGAAGAGCACAGGAGATCATTATCCATTCGACCACAACAACAATAGCAACAAGTTCAACAACTAAAGAACACGAGTTGACGCCATCCTGCACATCTTGCTCAAGTGGTTGTCTACAGAACATCTAATAAGGTAATAGGAAATTAACTGACATAACAGCTATTCCATGCTAGCTACCCCACAGAGTGGATTTCTGATGGCACTCCCATCATTCTTTTGACCAGCGCACTGTTGTCCCAGTAAGAGCTGGTAAAAAGTGGGTAGTGGACTGTAAAAAGAATAGGGCACCACTAGGGAGACAACCAGAGCAAAGTAAGTGATTCATCCCCTCCAATTTCTTCTCCCTCCAAACCAGCCTTTCATCTCATCGGGAGGGGCAAGGAAGTTGGATTAGGTAGGTATGATGTACTGTCAGTCACATCCCAGTCATAATATGATGGCAGATCCAAGCCACTTTCCAAACAAGTCAAATTGATTAGACAATGTCAGGGGGAACGACTCGTCACTTTCCGAGGGCAGCTCGGAATGCATACCAGTCCGGTGTCATCCGTCTGTCGGATAAATCACATCAAAAATCCTGGATCCCCGTTGTCTCCCGTTCGGCCCGTTCCCCCTTCATCAGTAATTGCAACCGTCCTGTCCTGACAGTTTGGCTCAATCACCACTGTCTTTCCTTTACCGATTGGCTTTGACAAGGGAAAGGGCTATTCCTGTCAAAACTGTTAGGGAGGATAATGTTTAAGAGGTGGGTACACCAATAGAACTTCACCATAATAGACTTATATACTACAGCAGCTATCCATCCAATGATACACTAAACCTACCGTACCACTAAGCCTACCGTACCACTAAGCCTACTGTACCACTAAACCTACTGTACCACTAAGCCCTTCTGGACCAGGAATATCAAAATATAACTAAACCACAATCTCTCCATTGCCTGAAAGCAAAGTTACCACTTCTCTTTCGTAATTGTGCTTTTTGGCGAGAGGGATCTGACAGGTATGGAACGTGTGAGGGGAGTGAGACTGTGGAACATGAATAAGTCAGCGTGAGCTATTAAATATGTATTCCACAGATACAGTATCTCTCTTTGTCACCTCCTTTTTTAACATCGACGACACAAGATGCTATGTCCCTGAGTCGAGCAGGACAGGAGAGTCACATGGTGCAGGACCACAGATGGCTATGTCGGCGTCACAAATGTTCCCTTAATAACGCAATACCTTTCAAAAGGGCCCAGGGCCCATAGGGGCTCTGGTTGAATACAGAGAGCTGTATGGAGAATATGGTTCCGTTTGGTACTCATTTGGTTTTTGCTCTGTCTGCTTGTTCTGAGGTTGGCTAGCTGGTTGTCTGGCTGGCTGGATAACTGAATTATTGGCTAGCTTGGGTGGCTTGCTGGTTGACTGGGTGAATGTTTAACTGAATGACTGACTGGCAGGCTAACTGACTGGTTGACCGGCTGGTTGACTGAATGAACGGCTGGCAGGCTGGCTGACCGGTTGAATAGCTGACTAGCGGGCTGCCTGGCTGGCTGGCCCTACAACTTAATTTGAAAACCCGGGGATAGCGACACAAAGGACAATAAATATTAATGAGGGTAGCTAGAGTGGGCTAATCCAGTGTAAAAATGGACCGGGAGATTCAGCTGCATTTCCATTTCCTATGCACTGCCTTCATGAAGAAAACATGTTTTGTACAGTAAAACCAATTATGCAAGGCATCTCACTACAACTTAGACACTGCCAACAACCATATGCTTGCAACTGTGGGGCAAAGCAACAAGACATTGCAGTAACGAGAGTACCCGCGGTTTGAAACCAATACTGATTTCTTTGGCGCCCTTCATAAGAATAGGTGCCTGTACTACACCACTGTACCACACCATAGGTACCTTCACTGTACAACTGCACCACAGTCAACCCTCCCACGGGTTGTCTACATGTGATAATAGATAGCATTAGAGAGGGTTTACAAAAGTCTCTCCTCGCCTTATGCCATGAAGGAAGATATTTACCTAATATCTCCAGTATATCTGTGGTTACCACGTTCAGCAGCAGGAAATGAGGGCTTGAAAAGACCTGACTCACTGATAAGCCTTGGTGCTGGAGGTATGAACACCCAGCTCGAGTGGCATTGAGAACACAGACTGTGTTCCGGGTGAAATATGTCTGAGTTAAGGAGAACGTTGTGGTAGAAATCCAGGAGAGTGCATTATACACACAAACCAAGACACGAGCTCACTGGATGCAGACCGCTAGAAAAACCACTGTGAAACCACTCGCGTGGTTTCCTCTCCGCTGTTATCAGTGCGGAGAGCCGAACTTCAAATTCATCATCTTGTTACGCCGTTAAATAAAAAGTGATCCGAGACGGGGGGGGAAAATAATAAAGCACCCTCTAAATCCCAAAATCAAAACTCAGCATCCTTCCTTCCCTCTGTTCCTAAATGCACGGCCGTCATAAAAGCATTTCCATCGACAAATGAGTCTGCAGGAAAGGTCAATAGTTAATTGAATAATCTATCACCTTGGGATACAGAGGGTGTACACCGAGCTATGCAATCAATGACACAGGCATTAAAAGGTCAGGCAACAGAGT
Organism: Esox lucius; assembly: GCF_011004845.1. Classification (NCBI taxonomy): domain Eukaryota; kingdom Metazoa; phylum Chordata; class Actinopteri; order Esociformes; family Esocidae; genus Esox; species Esox lucius. The sequence goes on from NC_047590.1 coordinate 9,087,910, forward strand.
TGTATGATAAGTCACCTGTTTAATGTTTGCTTTGTGAATAAAGTGGGCGAGCGAGGTCTGTTAGGCAACAACTAACATTTACAATACCCTCTCTCTCACTCTATAGCCGCGACCTGTAGGCCTTTCAATAGCTCGGTTATGCAACAGCCAAGATTCACGCACTCTCTTTAGCTGCGACCTGGGTCACTTCATTTTAAATGTCTTGGCTGTTGGGCCTTGGTCATTGCAGCAATAGTGCACCAGTAGCTATTCCATATTGCAGAACCCATGCTCAGACACAGAAATACACGTATGCTACATTACCTTGTGACCCACACCATTAATTATAAATAAGAAGTGTTTTTTTTTTTCTTATAAGGCCAATATATTCTTATTCATTAGTGCACTTTGAAAGCGAGAAGGTTACCTAAGCTATGCCAGTCTTGTTTGAAACAAAGAAAAAGAACTGTAATTTCCACAGATGCTTCTGTAGAAAACAATAATTATGCAAATCTGAAAGAGAATAATCACAATCATATTCATTATTTATAGGTTTTATTTTGGCTGCTTTTTTATTATAAACTAGCTATGAGGTGAATTTGATTGAAGTTTTTCTCCCCTTTAATTGTGCACATAGTATTATATAATTAATTTCAACAATTGCTAGTGCATTTGTATTATAACCATGGGGTAGAATCGCGATGATTGCCAATTTGTCTGGAAAAGAAATTGGTATTTTCTTTAGATTTATATGCATATACTTACAGACCTTCTTAATAAATGCAACAACAATCATGTATAGAACTATTGGATTATGGAATCTAATAACCCACAAATATTCTGTAGCTAGGTGTTACAAAGCGCTCATTTCATTTCAGTTTGAAAACTGAAACTAATTTCATCCATCAAATTGTCTTGGTTTTGTAATCTTTAGTTCCCTATTCCTAAACACAGCTATTCTTCCTGTCAATCTGTTTTGGAAAATAGGTCAACCTTCCAAACATCCCATAACAAGATGACTGCGGCTAAGGTCATAAGACACACTGCAGAAAACATCCATGGGAGGTTGGAATTAATTTGAAGGCATGAAAGTCCTATTGTTATTGTGAAATAGGCTTTCTCTACTCTAACTGATCTTCTGTGGCATTTGTATCTGTACGTCACCCAGCACAACGCCACTGTCCAAATAAAGCCCACCCTCATCCCCTTTGCATGCTTCCATCTTGAATAAGATTTAGACATGCGACAAATATGACATATTAAGTTAGTTTCACTGATAGTGACCATCACTTATATAATGGAAATCAATTTAACAATATCCGAGTCAACTTATACCCATTTTATGGTTTGTTTTAAAAATAGTCAAAAGGAGATATGTCAAAGTTGGGTTTCCAAAACTGTTCAACAACACCAGTTTTAGTCTATCAAATGTGCTTAAGAATTGTGTCAGTCTTAATGCATGTGTCAAAGTGGGTCATGGCTGTCACTGGTTCACGAAAAGGCATCTTTGATGTCCCTATGGCACATCCTTCATCCATTAAGGGCCAAATAATAGGTCATTTCTCTCTCTCAGGAAATGGTTTCCAATTAAATTCCCATAGATAAAGTGTATTCTAATGCTAGGTTTCTATCCCAGTGAATTTCACTCTTATATAAACTTCACATGCATTAACTCATCCTTCAGCTCCTAGGCTTTGATATATGGATGTCTATGCTTTCCTAGTCATTCTCAAGTTAAACACAACCTTACAAAAATCAAGCAATGGGACTGTTGTGCAAAGGGTCATTACAACAGATGAAAACTTAAATGGAAGGTGGACTTAAATCCTTGGTGACGCTTGCTTGGAATGAACGTCATCATTTATCTCCAACAATAGATGACGCAATAATTTGATGTATGACATGCTTGTCAGCAATGCTTTTTATGCTTTCTATTAGGCAAACAGTATTGAATAAGGTGTTATTAATGTAAAAACAAAAGCCCATGACTTATCCTGACAAAGTTAAGTGTGAGAATTCAATCATATGGAGACAGACTACCCTTGAAAGCGTATATCCAGAAATGTCCATGGCTAACTCAATAAAAACTTGGCTGTGATTCGGACCACCGTTTTCCTCTCCTCATCTTTCATGTAGTACTTTATATGCCATCACCTCTTCTGAGGAACAGGGTGTAGCAAGTAGTGAACTGAAAAAATGTCTGGATCCTATTCAGGAACCATTCAATAGCCTTTCCTTCAAATCTCCTTATTATGTTACATAAGATGGTTGTAGTATTAGTCAGAGGCGGGTTCTGGAATAGAACACAGTGTTAGGTTCTAAAATAGAACCAATCTTTGGTTCTTGAATCAACAGTCTAGATTCTTATCCGTGTCACATGTAGGTCTTGAAATAAGAGTCCCACACAGAACAATATGTTGGGCCATATCAGATCACTTGCCGTGTTGATGATTTAACACCACCCTATCGGACCATGTTTGTTCTCCTCCGAAATCTGTCTCTGTATCCCATTGTCCTCCTTCGGTATGGTCCTTCAGAGAGAGAAAGGGATCAGAACAGGAGATGCGAAGGGCTGATTTCATCCGTCTTTATAGCCGGGGGTAAATCTTCCAAAGAATAAGAGATCTACAGTCTTCTCCCCTCTCTATTTCAGCACAGTTGAAGCTCGGCCATAAAGGCTGCTGCGCCGCGGCTGCACCGAAGAGCAGTCAAAGTAAACAGGGAATTGAATGAGAGAGAGGGAAGGTAGACGACAGGGGAGAGAAATGTCTCCTTGGAGGTCAACCCAGACCAAATTGAAAGTCTCAGGTAGTGGCTGTCGGTTTAATAAAACAGATAGAATTTCCATTTACCGTCAGCATTCTTAATGTATTGTTCTTGTGTCGCGAGACGGAGGGAATGAGTCAGGAGCCAAAGAATACACTTTATAGACACAAATAATCGTAAATTGGGAATGTCACCTTTAAGCCGGGGCATTTTTATTATTGTTAGTGGAGCTGCTGAGTGGGTTTGATGTTTTATTCTCCCGGGGATCCAGTCGTTCCCGAGCAGTGAAGTCCTGTCTTTATCGGACCGGCAGGCAGCAAAGGAGAGGAGTGGGGACTTTAGCTAACTTGCGTTCCCATGCTTCTCTGTGATTGATAGCAGATGGCATGCTTTAAAATAAACCTATCCATTAACAGCACTCAGTGTTTTTTACTCAAGGCATTTACAACTGTCTGAGGCAGCCAGGAGAGCCGGAGTGAGAGAGAGATCCATATCTTGGTCCTCATCGCCCTGTGGACCTGCCGTGTTGTACAGGTGTAAGCCTCTAATTTACCACTTTTATTTGGACGTTACAGAAGCCCATGTTTTATAGGGGAAACGATATGGATCTTGACCTCCTCTGGAATATTAACTGCGCGCTGCTTCATGGTTCTGTGTAAGCGCCCAGGCCTATGGGAGCTATAGAGTTAGACCCAGGTACCGGTCTAATTGAAGTCTCTTGGGGATGCGAGGTACCCGGCATACAGTATAAATTGTTTGGACAGTGAACTAGCTAGCCAACGTCGACAACAAGGACTTCCGGCTCCCCAGTTAGTAACAATGTTAAGCCCGGCATTTCCCATTTGGCTCTAATAGCGCTAAGTCAGTTTAGCAAAATGTACAAAGCAAACATTCATATATTTAAATTAGATTTGAAACACTTGACTGGCTCCAGTGTGAATGGAAGTAACTGGCCTGTTTACTCCGTCTGTTTTGCATTATTTGTGAGTGTCTGTGCAAATTAACTCAGGGTCTGTATTTTCAACTCTATGTTAATTGCCAAGAAATAATATTAAGGATGTTGCGATGCTTATGCATGTGCATATTGCATTATAATAAGTTCAGGAACATTACCAGGAACACAGCTTATTAAGGACAGGCAAGGTAGAGTCTGTCTGGATAGAGATTTAACTGTAATATACCTAATCCTGAATATATTATCAATTTGCATGCAAAATGTTAAACATAATTTGAATATTAATTGAAATATGGAGATGATGTATATGTTAGTAATAAGTGCTGATTTAAAAATATAATTGGACTAAAAGTTTGTTTGAGTACATGGCTTCTTAAAATATGCAATGTAAAACAAATATGCATATTCATGTCAGTCGTCTCAGCTCTTTGTAATGATAGAATTGGTTTAGCTCTTTATGGGTGAACTGTGTTGAAAATGGGAGAATGACAGGAACCAGAAATACATCAATGTGGCCTTCTATTATATCTGAATATTAACTATATTCTTGTCTTGTTGTTATGGCAGAAATTAATATAAAAAAATGATATGGAGTCCCTGCGGAATTGCAGGGTTTTCATAAATGTATGACTTAAATAAGTGTATTATCGTCTACCCGGATATGGTTGTAGCTAATCGCTTGTATGTTCATTTTACTTTTCTTTGTGATGTCTGATTAATTTACATGACCTTACTTGTGGTAATTCTACATGCAATTTACCTATAAATGCCCAGTGCAGTCAAAAATTAAACCTGTTTGTTTGTTTGTTTGTGTATTGATAATTGTGTGATTGCTGTTTGAAATGTCTGAAATTTCAGGGATGATGTCACAATGATTTTTTCCAATTTAAGTTATTGTTTTAAAATAGAAATTCAGACTGCATGAGGGCTTTAACAATTAGCCAGAATATACCGTACATTCTAATATTCGGAGATGGCTCCTTCCACATGGGCCTAATGGCTCAGGAAACCCAGTCAATTACGAACAGATAATTATCACTGACATTTTATTTAGATTGGCTTCATTTTACAAATATTTCAACCCATCTATGCTAACAACTAGCAGCTCTGGTGCCAGTCACCATGGCAGCCGGCCCTCCGTTTCTTGAGAGACTGTCTGTAAACCTCATAAGCAATGACAGCCAGGTTGATATATATACATAACCCACTGGAACCTGCCGGAAACGTCCAATCAGACCCCAGGTGTCGGGAGCAGCCCGTGTCACACACAAAAGGAGCGCTTAAGGATCCCTCCTCCTCACTCTTGTCAAAGCTGTCATACATATTGCCATACATGGTGTTGACAGGCAGACATGGAGGGTAAGTATCCATCGAGGTCTGACCCCATACCATCATTACCGTCTGATTCCTTATGCTGATTTATTTCCTGCTGCTCAGAACGGCCAGTCAACCTCTTTCTCTTTTTTCCCCCCTCGCCTCTAAATCTTCCCTCCTCTTTGAGAGCAACACAGGGCCTTTATTAAGTACAAAATGCCCGAAAATACAATTAAGCTTGTGACCCAGATTCCTGTGCAGACCCGTATCGCAACCCTGGTCATCCCTAGTGGCATGCCCCCCGCTTCTGCATCTCCGCGATAAGGAGCGAGAGAGCTCATCACAGAGCGCTCATCAACGAAAAGATGGAGGCCAGGTTCTGGCCTCCCCAGGCTCCTACAAGACAAGCCTTTGATATCCGAACGTATGTGCGCACATATAGTGGGAGAGCTCCGCATGAGAGGAGACCACTACACCACAACCACTACAGAGGAATGTACACTCACTGTTTTAAATAATGACAGTTTGAATTAGTGTTTGCCGAAGCAACTTTCATTCGCAGAACTTGCCGGTGCGATGTGTACACTTGGTTTTGCTTGTACTGTATGTTGTGTTTATGGACGTGGAAGCTCAATATTTATTTAGTTGGTCTGGCTGCGGTCGCTCGGCAGATCTCATGATAAATATTAGCTCTCAAATATGTGAGTAGGCCATTTATTGAGGTTTGTCATGCCAAACAATGCTTGCATCATAAAATTGCACGCTACTATTTTGAAAATGAAGGCACTGCATAGGGGATAGGATGCCATTTGGTCGGTGCATTGTTTGTCCCCGGAAATGTATCAACGGACTCTACAAAATTGATATGAAAGAGTTTGAGTTGTATTTACCCCAAAAACTGTTCAGATGAGACTAATCCACTTTGGTGTTTCTGTCTGTTTGTTCATCTCTCAGAGAATTTTCATGACAGAAGGCAATGGAAGTTTTGGGCAGATCGAAGGAAAAATGTCCTTTTAGTACTATGCTGATTAACACCTGAGTAGATATATTTGGTCCGCACATAATGATGCAGGTTTGTAGTAGAGAGGCAAGTGGAAATAGAAGTCCGCCCACCACATTATCTTCATACAGGCCTACGAGGTCAAGCCCCTCAGCCAAGTAGCTTCTAGTAGAACAAGAAAGAGTGATGAGGGAGAGAAAGAGAGGGGGAGAGAGAGGGAGGGATGGCAAAAGAGACAGAGAAACAAATGTTTTTATCTGTATTGTAGAATCGGTACATTGAATATTTAATATGCAAGTAAACAGACAAAATTCTGTATGTTCTTTTATGATACAATTTGACGAGGAAACATTGCCTTCACACTGTAACACTGAACATCCACAATACGGATTGGATAAAGCCCTGTGAGAGGTCTTAAAGCCAAAGGGTCCAAGAAGTGAAGACAGAGTGAAAGAGTGAATGAAGAGAGACACAAAAAGAGCAAGAGAGAGAGAGCAAGAGAAAGACTAAGAGAAAGAAAGAGTGTGAGAGAAAGCAAGACAGAAAGCAAGACAGAGAGAGAGGCGGGACAGACGGTGGGCGGTTGCTCTTTACAAGACAGCTGTTCTCTCACAGGTACTCTCTAAGTGAATCTACAGACAGACTCTTTTTTTCATTTCAAGAATCATTATTGGACTCCTGAGGGCTTGTGGTAATGTTTTAAGTTGTGTATACAGAGAATTACATAAAGTCCAAAACTCAACAAAGGCTCAGCAATATTGAAAAGGCATATTGAAAAGACATTAGGTCATACAACACTATACCTCCTGTCCAAGTCTTTCAGTTTAGATGGGAGTCGGTAAAGAATCAGTGAAGGTCCTCAATCTTATGATCCCTGAGGAGTTTGGAAGGTGTTTAATTATTAAAGGTGTTTGAACAAAAGGCTATTCTAGGCGTGACGGAGCCTCCGACTGGACATCCTCTACCGTGTTTGATAGATTACTTTCTCTAGCTCCACTACATTCCGGCTCCCACAAAAAAATCCCCCAAAAGAATCCTGCTAGACCCGAGGGCCCTTTCAGAAATCAGTGGGGGGGGTGTGCGCACGTGTGTGTGTGTGTGTGTGTGTGCGCTTGTGTGTGTGCGTGTGATTGTGTATAGAGAAATTCTATAGTTGAGGAAAGAGAAAAAGTTTTACGCTGTAATATTGGCAGTGAAAACAGACGGAATCACACACAAAGACAAACCCGAGCAACCTTTCCTAAGTCCTATAGAAATTAAATAGCTGTTTGAATTCCCAGTTAATAACAGGTTTGGGGATGGTCTGGAGACAGTTTTCTTCTGTGGTTCTTCATTTATACGTTTCATCTGATTTTTCCACAAAATAGAAAGACATGAGAAACCGCGCAAAACCATCATGCAGAATAGTAATACCTGCACTGTCAGGAGGATTGACTCAATAATATACAGGTTCAGAAAATATTAAAGGGGAATGTCAGGGTTTTAAAAGATGAATTTAGATGGTTTCCCACCGTGGAAGTGGGGCAGGAGAAACTGACGCGTGGAAGTGGTTTTCATACTGTGGATCACACGGAGGTCCATATAAAGCCTCTGTGAGGAAATGTGTGAGTTAAAATGTTTGTATTTGCTCGTAAATGTTTGGTGTGTCAGTGCTGGTCAAACTCGTATCAAACCCGGGATCCTATCCATCTGATCCCACTTGATAATCGTGATCGTATTTATTTGTGATCGGAAAAAGCCTATACAGTAACTCAAGTGTGCATTACTGCCCTATCTTTGTCCCTTCACGCAAATACACACTATTCAACACCTAGTAATGGGACCAAACCCTTCTTTCCAGAGACATATGGCACAATCCATGTACAGTTAAATTGAAATATACAAATTTGTTATATTTTCTACTGATCTCTCTTCATGTGCCTGGGCAATAATACATTGTTACACTGACAAACAACTACGGGCTCATGATATAATGACCAGAATATGGAGAAAGTGCAATAATTAACAATAATTAGCTGCGTGTGTGTGTCTGGGGGAGAGGGGGATTGGTGTTAATTCTAACCCAAGAGTTGCATTAGCTTAACTTAGAACCCACTAATTTCCTGACAGATAGCCAAACCCACCAATTGAAGGTTTAGAATGACTGTAAAATCTTTAACTTCCCCTTTGAAGATCAGCAGAGCCATTACAGTAAAGTTGAGCCACTGTATAGAAGTCACCATGAGAGTGTTTTTAAAGAGAAATTCCATCAGGAAAATGAAAAATAAATCCAATATTCATGTTATTAGGGCTTGGGGTTAACCCCAGAAAGGCTGGGATTCAATCTGACATAGGCAACATTTACTGTAAACGGTATTTCCGCAAACGTAGGAGCATTACCTTTACAAGCTGCAATGCCAATGATTGGTGGTGAGACTGAATCCTGGCTTCAATTAAACCCACAGGAAGAGTGCGTCCTAAAATGTGCACTGTACATAAGAATGACTGAGACCCAGACTTACCGGATGCGTGACAAGAGTTTGCGTTGTACCCAACAAACAGAAGTTCGAGTTATCAGGGGAAACAGAAAGAAAGAGCTTGTGACGTGATTTTTTTTTTTGGGGGGGGGGGTGTTACCATGGCAACACTCTTGCTTTGAAGGAGAGTGGACACTCAACCTCCTCACTTTTATGCATTTTATTCAAGGTGGTTGGAATCACAGGGAGACGGGTGAAAAGGGCACAGTCGAGAAGTACTGAACACTAGGAAGAGATCACAACACTTCAGCAGATCACCTGAACGCATGTCTTATAAAATTAATAGGCTAACTCGCTCTATTTGCTATTGAATCTTGCACTGTAGCTGTAGAACATTAATGTCCGGGCTGTTTAGAGAGGACAATACCTGACTGGACTTGGAAGGGCTTAAGCTCCCTGATGTGGACTGAAAGCATCTGTACTGTCAAACTACAGCTTTGACCTGGTGACTCCACACCAGAGGGCCCCGAGAGGCCCTTAGCATTGAATCCATTTTATTTGGATGCCACTGTCAGGTCTTTTCACTCACTGCCTGTCTGCATGTCCCTCTTCAGCTCACCTGGGTTTAAAATCATATTCAATACCACAACTAATGCTTCACGTGTGCCTGATTTGTACTATCTAATTTGTGATTTCTACAAACATATGGAATTGTTTTGAGATGGTCTTACCCTGAATAATTTAGCAAGTAGATTTTAAGCGTCAGGAAATATGAAAGTATAGAATTTATGTATTGTGACACTGAAATGCAGTAAAATGTACCTTTACTAGTTTGGTGCACAGAAGCACATTGTAAAATATGCAGTACCAGTCAAAAGTTTGGACACACCTATGCATTCAAAGGTATTTCTTTATTTTTACTATTTTCCACAGTGTATAATAATAATGCATACATCAACAACTACTAAATAACATATGCAATCATGCAATTACCAAAAAAAGTGTTAAACGAATCTAGCCATCCTTGGCCTTAATAACAGCTTTGCACGCTCTTGGCATTATCATAACCAACTACATGAGGTAGTCACCAGGAAACTTTTCCAACAGTCTTGAAGGAGTTCCCACACCCGATGAGCCCTTATTGGCACCTTTTCCTTCACTTTACGATCCAACTTATCCCAAATCATCTCAATGTATTTGAGTTTGGGTGATTGTGGGGGTTATCTGATTCATCACTCCAGTACTTAACTCATTGGCCAAATATCCCCTACACAGAGGTGTATTTTGGGTCATCATCTTGTTGAAAAACAAATGCGCAAAGCAGATGGGATAGCGTATCATTGCAGAATGATGTGGTAGCCATGCTTTTTGATGGTGCCTTGAATTTGTAATGAGTCACAGGCAGTATTACCAGCAAAGTACCCTCACACCATCACACCCCTTCATCCACACTTCACGTTGGGACACACATGCAGGTGTCATCTGTTCATACTATGTCTCACAAAGACACAGCGGTTGAAAGGAAAATTCTCTAGTTTGGAGTCACTGGTCTAATGTCCATTTCTTACATTTCTTCACCCATGCATTCTTAATGGTGTCCTTCAATAGTAGTCCCTTTGGGGCAATTTGACCTGGCCTAATTCATACAGTCTCCTCTGAACAGATGATGTTGAGGTGTATCTATTACTTGAACCATGTAAACCGTTTATTTGGGCTGCAATCTGAGGCACAGTTGATTGCAGATTTCTAACGGTATCTCTAACACTGGTATTTCCTTTCCTGTGGCGGCCATCATGAGAGCCAATTTCAACTTAGCGTTGGATGGTTTTTGCGACTGCAGTAACTTTTAAAGTTCTTGAAATTTGGAAATATTATCTCACAAGACTATGGTACCACAGATGTTTATTTATTTATTTTTTACATTTGTCTTTTCCAGAACCATTGACTCTGATCAAACATTACATTCCCATTAAGAAATTATCGATTAATTCCTTGCAACAGAGGGTTCTCGAAAGCCTTGTAAAAGAACAAGACAACAAAATGCTACCCCGCAGGTGAGAAAATCAATCACCTGTAGAGTAACTTAATGAATTGTAACGTCTTGCAAGATCAAATGGTGTCTGAACCCAGATCTGCTCTCCAGGAGAAAGGGGAAACGCAACACTTGACCAATGGCTGACTCATTCTGCAGGCCCATTGTTGGTGTCAGGGAGAGGTGAAGCCAACAAGCTCCATTCACAAATGTATCTCTAGAGACCCCCCCCCCCCCCCCGCGGCAGATCACCTCCACATCCCCACATCCTTTTTTTCCTCCCACCTCCCACTGACATCCTTTTAGAGTGGCCATCAACAGACAATTATGTCCCTCACCTCTGCCGCTACTCCTGGAGGGATGTCCAAAGGGGGGAAAGGTGCGACCATGGTACTAATACTCCTCTTAGAGAGAGGGCTTCTCCATGCCCGCTATCATCCGGTCTGCCCATCCAGCCTGTATGTCTGCCTGTCTTCCCCTGTTCACCACAGCCAGGTCACCTTGTAGTCAATGGGACGGGAAACTCACAAAGGTTTCTTCCTGGTTCAATTATGGTTTAGTTCAACTGGAAATTGCCAATTCTTCTTAAGAAAAACCCACATGACATTTGAAACCTTCATACAACAATCGCTGGGCACTGACACATACAGCCTAATGTTCTGCAAGGGCTAAAAATACATACAGTGGGGAGAACAAGTATTTGATACACTGCAAATTTTGCAGGTTTTCGTACTTAAAAAGCATGTAGAGGTCTGTAATTCTTATCATAGGTACACTTCAACTGTGAGAGACGGAATCTAAAACAAAAATCTAGAAAATAACACTGTATGATTTTTGAATAATTAATTTGCATTTTATTGCATGACATAAGTATTTGATCACCTACCAACCAGTAAGAATTCCGGCTCTCACAGACGGGTTTTTCTTTAAGAAGCCCTCCTGTTCTCCACTCATTACCTGTATTAACTGCACCTGTTTGACACCTGTCCACACACTCAATCAAACAGACTTCAACCTCTCCACAATGGCCAAGACCAGAGAGTGGTGTAAGGACATCAGGGATAGAATTGTAGACCTGCACAAGGCTGGGATGGGCTACAGGACAATAGGCAAGCAGCTTGGTGAGAAGGCAACAACTGTTGGCGCAATTATTAGAAAATGGAAGAAGTTCAAGATGGCGGTCAATCTCCCTCGGTCTGGGGCTCCATGCAAGATCTCACCTCATGGGGCATCAATGATCATGAGGAAGGTAAGGGATCAGCCCAGAACTACACGGCAGGACCTGGTCAATGGCCTGAAGAGAGCTGGGACCACAGTCTCAAACAAAACCATTAGTAACACACTACGCCGTCATGGATTAAAATCCTGCAGCACATGTCCAGACCCGTCTAAAATTTGCCAATGACCATCTGGATGATCCAGAGGAGGAATGGGAGAAGGTCATGTGGTCTGATGAGACAAAAAGTAGCTTTTTGGTCTAAACTCCACTCACTGTGTTTGGAGGAAGAAGAAGGATGAGCACAACCCCAAGAACACCATCCCAACCGTGGAGCATGGAGGTGGAAGCATCATTCTTTGGGGATGCTTTTCTGCAAAGGGGACAGGACGACTGCATCGTATTGAGTGGAGGATGGATGGGGCAATGTATCACGAGATCTTGGCCAATAACCTCCTTCCCTCAGTAAGAGCATTGAAGATGGGTTGTGGCTGGGTCTTCCAGCATGACAACGACCCGAAACACACAGCCAGGGCAACTAAGGAGTGGCTCAGTAAGAAGCATCTCAAGGTCCTGGAGTGGCCTAGCCAGACTCCAGTCCTGAACCCAACAGAAAATCTTTGGAGGGAGCTGAAAGTCCGTATTGCCCAGCAACAGCCCCGATCTGGAGAAGCTCTGTATGGAGGAGTGGGCCAAAATCCCTACTGCAGTGTGTGCAAACCTGGTCAAGAACTACAGGAAACGTATGATCTCTGTAATTGCACACAAAGGTTTCTAAATATTAAGTTCTGCTTTTCTGATGTATCAAATACTTATGTCATGCAATAAAATGCAAATTAATTACTTAATAATCATACAATGTGATTTTCTGGATTTTTGTTTTAGATTCCGTCTCGCACAGATCAAGAGTACCTATGATAAAAATTGCAGACTTCTACATGCTTTGTAAGTGGGAAAACCTGCAAAATCGGCAGTATATCAAATACTTGTTCTCCCCACTGTAAATGCTATTGCCTTGCATGGAATTATTAAAGGGGGAATCAAGGGATGAAGGGTAATTCCTGGGAGGAAATCCAGAGAATTTCCTTTTTAATAGGGTGTGTTCGAAATGGCACTGTAATCTGTTTATCTTCCACTACTTTAGTCTAAGACTGGTCAAAAGTAGTGTCCTATTCAGCTGCCATTTGGGACAGAACCAATGAGGAACTACCTCACAGTTTGTAATTGAAGCCATATGTTCTCCTGTCCTGTGCATCATAGCACACGTGCACTTCTTTTACTCATCTGTGAAATCTTGTAATTTCAGAGTGCGTTTCTGTTAGATACAGAGAGAAGGAAGAAATCGAGTTTGGACTAAAGAGAGTCTAATAATGTCTCAGACATGTACTGACAACTCGCCTGTAAGCACTCTCTACTAGCATATACTAGTAGGGGACTTGACGGCATTGGCTCCCTAATAAGCTCATACACTATTAATGATCACAAACAAGGACCAGAGAGGGTGAGCACTGTCAAAACAAAAAACATGTCAATCATCAATCCCTACTGTCTCTTGCATGTTGTGTGTCTGTTTAAAGCTGTGTATTATGTTTGATGTAAAAAGGCAGGAAAATCACATCAAAATATCTACTCTTTTTTTTTTTTTACTGTTTCATCTCGAAGAGAATCAAACAGAATGTAAAGTTTGAGAAGTGATGATGTGTATCAAGACAAATATTAATATTTTTGACCTGTCTGAATGCCCTTTAAAGATAGAACGTATTGGAACCATGTGAAATAACCTTGTGAAATAAACAGCCATTGTAGAAAGGTGTGAAAGTGTAATGAGGGAAAATCAGGGCAATGTGAGCTTTAATAAAACTAGCATGCATTGAAAATTCCCTCTGAATTCCATAGTTCTACTCCAATTCCTGTATACATATACAATTATGCATTTCTATGCATTAGAAAAATCAACAATGGATGCACATCATATTCTGATTATATTTAATTGGTTTCATATGTGGAAAGATTGAAAGACATTACAGGTTACAAATGCCATTTCGTGAAACAACTGAGTAATATCATAAGGACATTGCATGATAAAAAAAAAAAAAGACGACAGCATTTCAGTCTTGAGGGAGATTATTCAAAACAGAGGATGAAGAATATCACCTTAAAAATGTTTTTGTTGCCATTTCTTTGTGACACAAGAAACACGTTGATTAGTTTCCAAGGGCCAAAACCAGTCCTAACAAGCTGTCCTTTCTTCTGACGGGTCTTCTCTTCCCAGTGAACTATCACTGGTCACAAGAAGAATGACAGAGGGAGGAGAGAGAGAGGAAGAATAGAGTGAGAGAGAAAAGTGGAAGGAGAGAGAAGGGGATTGAGAGGGGGTTGAGAGAGGGATGAGAGAGTGAAGGAGGAGGGGGGGAGCATGTAAGAGGAGGTGAAGGAGAGAAAACAGATGAAAGTAAGAAAAAGGGTCAAACAACAAAACATACAAAACTGTGTACATTCCCCCTGATGTAACGGTGAAAACATACAAAACTGTGTACATTCCCCCTGAAGTAACAGTGAAAACATACAAAACTGTGTACATTCCCCCTGATGTAACGGTGAAAACATACAAAACTCTGTACATTCCCCCTGATGTAACGGTGAGTTACAATATACGATGTGGGAGACACGACCAAGGTACACACAGCCTTCGGAGTTTAATATAAAATCGTGCTCCACCAATATCCTTTCAACAGCTGAGCACCAACAGGTCATTATTTCCTGTTCTGGGCGTCCAAGGGTGTTGTTCCTTTGTGACTGTATTTATGTGTGCTGATGATGTCGATGATAATAATGGTGTGAAAGTCTTGTGGCAGAACGTGGAACCTTGGTTCCATGTTGATTCAACAGAATGAAAAAGTGACCAAGAGACAGACGACCTCACCTAGTGCAGACGCTGCAGTTTCTGGAATGCCAATCATAATACACTGATAATGTCTGTTGGTCAGATTTCTGTGTGAGAAATCTTTTGTGTGTGGAAAATTCTTCTTCTTCCCCCACCCACTCTGAACAAACGCGCGCGCACACGCAATCACTCTCACACACACGCACACGGAAATACACACACACACACACACCCAGACAAACACACACACACACACATACACACCCCAAATATAAAGGGAAAAAACATGGAAAAAAGTATGTAAACAGCATGGCTCTAGGGGAATAGGCTAATGAACATGTGTGGACAGGAGAGCGATGTGTGTTCCAAATGTTCTCCCCCTCATAGGTCACTGGACTGCATTTTGTCTACATCCTGGCCGTCACGTAGGGGAAAAGCATAACTGCCTGGGATCTGAGAAAAGAATGCGATAGGGCATGGGAATCACAGTGTCACAGTAGTGGCCAGAGCATACTTTGGCTTGGGCTGAAACACCCATATAGTCCACCATCCAAACAGACCCTAAAACTCCTGACAAATTGCTCCTGCTTTCGAAGCACCTTTCAGGGTCTAGAAGGCTTCAGAAAAATATGTGTTGGTTAATAATTTATGTTTCAAGACAAAAATGGGGTCATTGGACCCCGCTTCTCTTTCTTCCTCTCCACTTGTTCTCCACCTCCTCCTGCTCCATGTACACCTCCGCCTCCTGCAGCTCTTCCTCTTCTTCTCCTTCACCTCCTCTTACTCAATTTTCACCTCAACCTCATTCATTTCCTCCTCATCTCCTCCACATCTTGCAAAATTTTCACATCCTCCCTTTTCTGCTCCTCTTTATCTCCTCCATCCCCTCTTACTCTATTTGCACCTCCTCCTCATTCAGCTCCTCCTACTCCTGTGCCTCTCCCTTCAGCTCTGCCACCTCTTCATCCTCCTCCTTCAGCTTGTCCTCCACCTCCTTCTCCACCTACTCCTTTTCCTCTTCCTCCATCAGCTCATACTACTCCACCTTCTCCTTTGCTCATCCTACTCCCCTGCTTCCTATTTCAGCTCCTCCTCCTGTACCTTGTCCTACTCCTCCAGCTCCCCCCCCCCCCCTCTCTCTCAGTCCTTCTCTCTGACTCCTTGAACATGTCCAAGGCTCAGGATGCGAAGGAGAGGTATTAACTAACATCCGACTATAGTCCTCTACTGTTACAATTTATTTCAATTACATGTAGTACTAAAGCTGTGTGTGACAGGGTCTTTAGTTTGTCAGGCAAAGGAGCACAACGTTCCCATGCAGTGGAGAGGAGAGGTTTCAGGCACATCCACCCCCATAGTAGTATATACAGTAGCATCAAAGAGGGAATCGTGGTCACTTTCCAAATGACACCCTATTTCCCAATAGATGGTACACTAGTTTTGATTAGAGCCCAAGGAACCCTGGTCAAAACTAGTGGGTGATTCTGCATTTAGAGAAAAATGTGATAGAGCATTAATCGCAACTCATTTGGCAGTGCAAATGAAGATAGAAACTTAGTTGTAAATGACTCTTTACATTTGGTAAAATTTGCTTTAGTTGGAAAACTCTTGTATCCATATATTCTGACAGCTCCCAAACGATGGTGCTGTTTTTCATTCAAAATTATGATGTGCAATGTCTGTTATTGAAAGAATTACAATACAAATGCTAATTGATGTTTATTTTATGTGGCATAATCAAGTGTAAACAATGGGGTCAAAATTATGCTTTGTGTATTTTAGGATGAAATTTTAAATGCAAAAAACAGATGGAGAAAGGATGAAACAAACACTGGAAAAATATTTAACTGATAAATGGTCTTGATATTGTCAGTGTATAAAATCTAAGTTAATTAACAAACTGTTAATTGAATACAAGTTTTTATAATTATTGTATTACCAGAATAAACATAATTTTCCTCAAATATTAGTAATGTGTTTTTGTTGCACCTATTAGATTCTTATCTCTAAGTTAATTTCATTATGGTAATGAGATCCCATCCTTACAGAACCTACGCTTTGATCCATGTTAATTGTCATGATCTTCAAAGACAAAGTCACCACTTACTTTAAATGAATTTTACATTTTTTAAGGAATCTTATGGAAATGAGATAGAAGTAATTAAAATTTTATGATGTGTCTGGATATTTTTTTTTTTTACAGGAAAGTCAATCGTACAGGCTGGATTTTGTTTCAACATTTAACTGGAAAAAAAAATCCAGAGATGAGGAGGAGAGAAAAAGAAAAAGAAGGGGAAAAAAAATTCAGATGCAAAAGATTAAAGAAACTGCGAGTCCAAGACTTCATTTGTACTTCTAAACTTTTGTGTTTAATATGCTCTTTTGTGTTCCCAGCATGGAATCTGTCTATTAGGGGTTGGCAACATTCCTCCTCCTTCCCACATCTCTCCCTCTTTAACTTCCGTCTTCTTCAACGTTTCCTGTCTCCCTTTGACATGTGAGATAGTCATGATGACACTTGAACTTGTGGAGGAGTGAGGGAACAGCCAGACCACTGCAACAAAAGGCTCCTAAATGGAGCCCTATTCCCTTAGTATACTGCACTACTTTTCACCAGGGCCAATGGGGTAGGGCACTATGGGGGCACTCAGAGGGAGGATAATTGGGATGCGTGGAGGCCCCTCTTAATGAGCGTAGGAGAAAACCAATGCACCACCCGCGCTCCTCTCCCTTCACCTCTGCATTATTAAAAAAAAAAACGTCCAGAGCACACGAATCAAAACTCTGAAAACTAGTATTCAAATCTGTCCTGAGGCTGCCCAACTGATCAAAAAAAAAAAAGAGCCAACCTAGTCTGCCGATGAGTTTATTTATTTTAACAAACTCAACGGCAGCGCAGCATGTCCCAAATGAACGCGGCGCAGTGCTCCACGTTTGACCAGGGCCAGTGTATAGGAAATAGGTTTCGGGTTGGAAAGCGCCCAGTTTGTTTCTTTGTTGGAATGTTTTGGTGGCTGAAGCAACAAGCACGGGGTCACCGCAAAATGAAAATACTGCGTGGCAGCGGAGTCAAATAATACACAATTTGCAACCCCGCAATTATTAAATTGCCTTGAGGATAGGCATTTTGCTTTTGTGTTCTTAGGCGATTTAAGGTTAATAAGATCCGGTAATTGCAGTTTATTAGACCTTCGGTTCATCTTTAATCTCAGTTAAACCAGAACTAAAGTAGTGCGTTATTGGTCGGATGCTTTATTAAGTTCTGGCTCCATATGTGTGAAGAATGAAAATGGATCCTGACATCAAAACGAGTGCCAGCCAGCGGGCCAAATGTCCCCTCCCCTTCAGAAATAACGAAAAAACACCCACAAAATCAAAAATGGGTCCTAAGCAAGCGTCCAAATACTGCCCTTTATCTCATGCATCCCTTGGTTCCACAGCAGAATTGCACGGCCGTTTACGTCTATACCATGTCCGCTCATGAGGCCTCGGTTCATCCAGGCCTCCTCGCAAAGTGTCTTCCAACTCCAGTGTCGTTCTGTTGGCTTCCTCGTGCAATTCACCCAGAGCCAGTCTGCCGTAGCTAGCGGCTCATATCACATACAATAGGTGGACAGATTGTGCTTACCTACTGAATCCTACAATCAGTACAAAAAAGCCTCTTACACACCGAACATTAAATCCTTTCTGTCTGTTTGAGTACTTAGGCAGCCGGCCAAACGGGTCCAGGTAGCTGAGTGTACGTTGGGCAAACAGAACACGGCTGTGCACCGCCGCTGAGTGAAAACACCGCCGCCACCCCCCCCCCTCTCTCTCCGTCATTCCTCATTTTGCGAGCAGTTCTGTGGCGTGATACAAAGTAATTAATGAGCCGCACAAACGCAGTCGGGGAAAAGCTGGGAGGTTTGTGTGGACGTGGAGTGGTTTGGATGGATTGGGTCAACGGCGGTTTTAGTCGGGGCTGAAGCAGAGCTTTGGGTTCGTGCGTGTAGATGGGAAGGTAGGTGATGGAGGGATAGATACAGGATAAGCCTTTTCTAATTCCCCTGATCACTGGGATTAGCCTGACCTCCGCTGACCGCGCCAGATGAAATGGTCAACCTTTGTTAGGTAACAGTGAGCAGATCATACACAATCCAATAGCTGGGACGGACGTCCGCACTCACAAAGACTTCAGCACACCTGGACCAGCAGTGACAACGTGCAGAAACAGATCTGGACCCTTTTCCTTCAAAACCATGGTTTGAGTAATGCACAGCAAGGAGAATAGGGTGGAAAATGCATGTAGTCCACTCATACCTGATACGTATTCAGTACAGTGAACATTCACAGCAACAGCCCGAGTAATGGTGGCATTAAGACAAGTGGGGGCGAATGTGCCAAGCTGGGGATGATTTGCTGGCTATGATGTTACGACAAATGAGCCAGGACACCGGTTTAACATCCCAATCGAAAGGCAACATCCAGTGTAGGGCAATGTCCCCTTCACTGAGCTGGGGCACTGGGGTATCATATTTTTGAACAAGTGAAAGAGTGCCCCCTACAGGCCTTCCAACACCTCTTGCAGCCGCATCTGGCCTCCCATCCTGGGACCAACCTGGGCCGACACTGCTTAGCTTCAGAAATGAGCCAGCAGTGGGATGCAGGGTGCTATGCTGCTGGCATCCAGTATGGCAAATAGAAAGGGGATAGTGATCTGAGAGCCTACCAAGTGATTAGGTCTCAAAGAGCTTGGCACCAGCCCCCTCTGTTAGAGGCAGTCTGCCAAGAAAGGTTTTCTCTCTCTACCTTATAAATGGCCACCAGGAAACACAATCAGTGCCACATTGTAAACCTTGTTTTCCCCCCCCAAAACGTTTTTTTAAACAGTGTCACGAAAGAGAGATGGAACACCAAGACAACGGAGACGGCACCTCCCCCGAAGTAGACGTTCGTCAGCCTGTCTGGCTCCCCGCGTTTCACTTTGGCGCACCCCATGGAATTACTACCTGATTCAAATGCGTCATCCTTCCAACGCGTCCCGATTCCGCCGGTGCTACTATCTCATGAACACTTACCGTCGGAGTGTGTGCTGTTGGCAGTGACACCCGCGGTGGTTGTACGGTTATAATTGTCTTTGTTGTCTGCGTGCCGACGGGGGAATTAACATCCGGGTCTGTGTTAGTTGCATGAGACCGCGCGGGATTCACCTGCTTGAATGTTACTCTCCACCCCAGCTGGTGTACAAAGGTAGTTCCTCCCACCGCTCCTGTTAGCCAAACCCTCAATTTGCTGGGATTTGAACTCTGAATTACAGCTCGCTAACGGAGTTGAACAGCTGGTACAAGGGTATCTCCTGAATTTTTAATCACATGAATTAAAGATGGCCTGAGATTCTTCCCAGGCCTCCCGAAGCACAGATACAACGCACAGACAGACGCAAAGTCAAGTATTCAGTAGCTAGGCAGGTGATAGGGTAAACCTGGACAATGTATGACCACAAAAAGATAAACCTTGAAATGAAATAATGACTAGAGGAAGAAAAGAAAAAACACACATCTTTCTTGTCAGGTAGGATATTCTGTCCAGCAACTTTTTGGTTATTGATCAGATGATCTAACCAGGTGATTGAACCGGGGAAATACGGATGGGTTTCTGACGATTTATTAGGTGCTCACGAAGCCCTCTTAAGGTACAAAAGGTTTTTACGTGTTTCCGCGACAAAATGTCCTAAACAAATATTGCTGCAGGCTTCTAGCGACAATTTAAGTTACTATCTTAGCTACCATCAAATCAACATAACACTGACAGCACCTCACCCCTGTTTAGATACATTTTATAACTGTCTTCCACAGTTAGTTTCATTCTGTGCTTCAAAATTATATTCATAAGATTATCAGTATATACTGATATAATACCACATCAGTATACCAATTGCTGCAGAGCAGACCCAAATTAACTGTTGTTGAAGATCAAAATACTGTGTAACCGATTGCTTGGCCTGAAACATTTTCCTTTTTAAAGTTAAATTAACCTCATGATATGAAGAGTATTTATTTATAATTGAATTGGTCATTGGCAGTTCAAATAAACATAAATAAAAAAATAAACATAATTCTTGAAATGGTAATCTAATTCATTTTTACAGTCTGCATTTATAGCTAAGTGCAGATTTCCAGTTGGCAGGTCAGCCTGGACAAGTTTTGGAGCTGTGTCTTTGATAATTCCTACAACTCATCCAAGATGATTGGATTAGTCTACAGGGTCGGGGTCAAATCCATTTAAATGCCATTAAATAAACCAACCTCCTATTAAAATAAAAATGTTCTTCCGTAAAAAGCATTGGGATTGAAATGTTTGTGTACTTCCTGAATTAAAGGCATTCGAAATGTAATTGACCACTGCAATAGCCCAGCCCATAAACCTGAATCTATTATAGTTGCTAGATCCTATAAATCAGATAGGACTAGTTTAACTTATATTCCATACATTTTGCCAGGTTAGCCACTAGATCCTATATATCTGATGGGACTAGCCAAGCCTATATAGCTGTGCTGGTTTAGTAGCTATATCCCAGCTGAGCCTCAGGTGCAGTGTCTTGTTGGGAGCCAGATGTACAGAGAGGTCCCACAGCACTGATCCCTATTAGGTCTCGATAATTATCCCCACCCTCCTGGAAACTCAAATTAGCGTCTGGTCTCCCAGACTGAGAGCTTCCAGGGATCCACGGGTTAATGACAGGTGAGGCTGGTGACCA
Organism: Esox lucius; assembly: GCF_011004845.1. Classification (NCBI taxonomy): domain Eukaryota; kingdom Metazoa; phylum Chordata; class Actinopteri; order Esociformes; family Esocidae; genus Esox; species Esox lucius. Next base: position 9,109,248 of record NC_047590.1, read on the forward strand.
GCGATCAGTTCTGGTACTTTGGTAATAATTACAGTTTGACTGTTTGACCCAGTCGTTTAACACAAGGAAACCACCACTTCCCCCAATTCTTTTATATGTCTACTCTCTATTACGGGCAGAAGAGGCCTCTTACGTGCTTTTGCAAAGTACACGGAGAGGCGAAGGACAGGGAGAAAAGAGAGAGAGAATGAGAGAGAGGGAGGGAGAGAGAGCAAGGCATTAGCAGAGGAAGAAAAAAGAACCACTTTGTGTGAGATTGCCTTACATCCTTTTCAACTCCTGTCACTGGTGTTGTTTTGAATATTGGCAATTAGGACCTCTGAGAATCCTGTTGAGTTTTTCTTTATTTTTTTCAACAGACCCATTCTGACAATAGTCGTGCTTTCTCCATCTCTTAACCAAAGAGATGTTTTTCTCCCCTTTAATAGACCCGGCTGGTACATCCGGTGTCAGGGCGAAATAATCGGAATAATCTTTGTGTGAAGTAATGTCTCCTGTTTACAAGCCATTATCAGCAGAAAGTATTTGCACGCCTGGGTTTTATAATAATTGTGTTATCCAATATGTGGCTCACTCTTTGATCACTTAACAGGCACTTAAGGTGTCTTCTAGTTTTGCTCGGCATTGTGGGAATGGCACATAGGCTGTCTGATGACATGAAACAGCCTAATTGCCGGCGCCTTTATTTTGTCAAAGAGATAGGTGCCACGGGCGGCCCTGACATGGTTTATGTAGTGAGATGTCAGTACCTTCTCTCTGTTTTAAACACACCAAAGACAGATGACGCAAAGAGGACAGGATCCTTTTCCTTTTCTTCTGGTATCCCAAAAGGCACCCTGTTCACTTTGCAGTGCAATGGCCTTTATGAAAACCGGGGGCACTATATAGGCGAAAGGTTGCCATTCGGGACGTAGCCTTTCTGTTTCTGTGTTCGACCAGGGATTTGTAATTAACACAAACCTCTTGATGGCCCCTGCTTCATCATTAGTAATAATTATGTGGTAAAATGTATACATTCTGACTTCCCTCCAAGGGTCAGCCCTGAGTACTGTATGTAAGCACATTCAATCTCTCTTTCCTTCCTGTCTCTCTATCTTTTTTTCTCTCTCTTACTCTCTGACACACACACACACACACACTATCTTTCTCGAACACATTCACTCACACACTCTCTCTCCCTCCCTCTCTCTCACACACGCACACTCACACACACACACGCACCCTCTGTCACTCTCTGTCAGCCTTTCTCCCTCCCACTCTATTTCGTTCCCTCTTTTTCTATCTTACGCTCTCTTTCTCCCTCTCACACACACACTCTATTTCTCTCTCTCACACACAGACATTTACTCTCTCTCTCTCCCTCTCATATACATATTATCTCTCCCTCCCTCTCTCCCTCACACACACAAACATTCCCTCCCTATCCCTAACACACACATACAGATTCTCCCTCTCAAATGTTCATATTTCGAAATTCAAAAAGCTTTATTGGCAGTAACAGATATTGCATAAATATTGCTAAAGCATCAATGTATACAGTATATATTGTAATAAAAAAGCAATAAATTGTAATTAGATAATATAAAAAAAAGATATAAAACAAAATTCATTAGGAATAAAAACAATATAATGATAGCTGTGAATACTAATTAAAATCACCTCTCTTTCACACACATAATCTCACCCTTTCTGTTTTTACCAATATGTATAACCTTTAAGTAGTTTCTTTCTGATGCAGAGGCAAAATAATGATATATTTTAGGTGCCCAGCTCTCTAGTACTACTACCTAGCCTAACAAATATGGGGAAATTACTAGAATAATACAGCAAAATATATGATTGTATTGAACAGCAACTGAGCCAGGTCCACCTCTTTCCACATAATATAATTTTTCCATTTGTTGTCTTCTCATCCCTACAGGCGTGGGTTCTTGATTTCAGACTTGCAGTAAAAAGAAAGCTTGTATTATTATGTGGATCACAATCAATGCCGGGTTGTAGGTTTGGGTACAGTTGATACGTTTCTATTAAATCAAGCCTGCAATTTCAAAAGGAAAATGACAAACATTAGGACCATTTTGAAATCGTAAATAGATTACAATAAAAAAAAAAACGGAAGTTTAAATGTTGCTAGAACAGGGTGATCAAATTAAGATTCCTGTGTTTTATCTCTGACCGTGGTAACAGCAGCCCACGTCGCCTCTCTCTGCAGCGCTGGTGAGGTGTGGTTAGCTGCCCCAGTCCACTGCATTGTTCTGGTCTCACTCCCTCAGGAGGAAATATGGCCATGAATACTGTACATGAACTTTGGATAAATAAATAAACACCCAGAAAAGAGCTTCTAGATAATTGAACACAAGTGAGAGGCAGAGGCAGGAGGCAGGAGGCAGGGGAAAACAATTTATCCTGGGAGAGAGTGGAGCACAGCAGAGCAGCGAGGTGGCAGGTATGATTAAAACCAACGTGATTTATGGGAAGGTGGGTCGCCATCGTCACGCTCGCTGCTCATATTAACGTTTTCTGCGTAGGACTTGTAGTGTCACCTCAGCCTACCCACTCAGACAACGCCAACACACCCACCCACCGACTCACCGTCTTCATCGCGTTGCCATATTTACACAAAAGCACTTCCAGAGGTTAGAATCACAATGATGTAACTATGTTCTCAAAGCTTTTGCTGTCACCCTCAGAATAGGTTTCTGCTGGGGGTATCTCAGCTTTGATCAAGCAGACCTCAATGTACCCATATTCCTGTAAATGAGGAATAGTTTTGACTCAAGAATTCTAAAGCCTATTCTAAAAGGCTAAAAAAATATGTGAAATTTATAAATTAGATTTTGAATGGTATCTGGCTGTTTTTTGATGTGTCTTGGGTGTATTTAGAATAAAAAACTAAAGTATTCTTTATTAAATAACACAATAGCATTCTTCATTACTTTATTTTACTGTAATCTCTCTTTTCTGGCACGCTTGTGTGAAAAAGTTAAGGAAAATGTGTATTTGTTTTTAATATTTAGTTGTAACGCAAAAATGTAATCTACATTTGAATCTGCAGAAATATAGAATATACAGCTTTGGGGAAAAATTAAGGGACAACTGCACGTTTTTCTTTTCCAAAAAAGTTGAAAAGGAAAGTTTTGAGTGAGGAACAGAAGTGTTCAATTTGCAGTGGTCTCTTCATTTGAACCCTTCTGTTCCTCACTCAAAACCTGTGCAGTGGTCTCTTAATTTTTTTCCAGAGCTGTATGTCCTCTAATGACCTAAATTAACCAAAATAGAAGCCAACATGATGGATAAGTGTTCCCTGTATAACCACTCTGTTGTGTTCCCAAAGCAACAAACAATAACATGAGCGTATTGTGACAGGATCATTCCAACCCAAGGCATTAAGGAAGTTCTGACCATTTTAGTAGTTTAGTAGAATTTATTTTCAGACAATACACTTCATGTTATAAGAAAACGCTATATGTTAACAGGGCCAAATGATATAGGGACGATGAAAAACAGAACAAGACCACTGTAAATCATCTGTATTTCCCATATATACATATTTTAAAGTTTATTTTCCTGTTATGAGGAAAGACGCGTGAAGGGGATACTGATCTAGCAGATGTATACAGTCATTGAATCCAGGACATCGTGAAATGAGGATACAAATGTCAGCAAGGGTCAGAACTCAACCAGAAACCAGTCAGGATTATGGCCTTTGGCAAAAAAGATGGAAATGGTGAAACAAAAACACCAAGTTTAAACAAGAATGTCTCTATGTCCATTTCCTATGATTAAGTCACCAGAAAAATAAATGGGACTGTGCTTTTGTGTGTTATTTGCCATTGTAATGACTCTCAACACACATATTCCACTATAGCTTGGCAAAACAAGTTTTGTTTACAGTAATATATAATTTTCAAGAGTTAACCAGCTTCCAAAGTACAAATACTTTGCATAGAATGAAAATTACCCACTTTAAAAACACATTGGATGAACCAGTAATAACAAATTCATGAAATGCTTATATATGTGTAATAAAAGTATTATGGACATATAGTCAAAGTAAATCTTTATCCAATAATTGAAAATGTATTTAAGAGGTCCAGATGCCAGCGCAATGATGTACAACTGGAGCTGCGGCATCCATGTATTATATCAATTCTACAATCCACTTTGCAAAAGCTAAGAGAAGACTCAGGTGGCCAATATTAACCTGCAAAATAGATGCTGCATATTTCCCTCATAAATTGACGTCTCTGCATTGGGGTAATTGAATTCCAAGCCATCATACCTACCTCAGTCAAGCTTTATGGAGATTAATTACTTTACCAAGACCCCACACTGAGATAGCACACATTCTAACCCCAATGGCAGCAAGGCATTGTGCATGGACAGAATGAACTTCAATGGCATTCTCCACAACGTGGGGGAAGAAATCGAAACAAAGAAACTACAAAAGTATGATGTTATCGAGAACAAAATAAGAAATGTTGTTGTGTTACGATTAATTAATTTCAAGGTGATTATCATTTATGGAGCTCAGTTAGGTTTGTATGGGGGGGGGGGGGGGAGAGAAATTAGAAGATAAGAAAAACAAAGCCTGAGGTAATCTTGTGCTATTCTGTTCCTGAGACATATTTCTAATATGTACACTTAAAGGGGTTGTAATCTAAATATTCATTTAGGTTAATTTATGTGAATAAAACACCTACAACACAGCCTTTAGTGGTGTTACAGTGACGGTGACCCGGAAATGAATGTTTCTGATATTGGATCATACACAATCTTGTACTGTCTTACAAGTGAACGGGTTAAATTGTTGTCAGTACCGTGTGAGTTTCAGCACAACTCCTTTCACAGCAACACTTGAAAGTGTAAAAACTATACAAACCAGCGGCGATGACTGACATCACTTGTAGTAACATGCCCGACACAGCCGTCATTTCGGGCTCTACGTTTTGATGTGCGTTTGGCTGAGGCATCAAGCAACGTGAAGTCAACATGAAAACAAGCGCGGCGCCGGCGTGACGGGATGTTTTCCCGGTGGTCGTTGGTGTAACAAAGTTTCATAATTGCCCACCTGCCATGGACTCGGTGAGAATGAGAAACTTGGATGGAGCCGTTTAGCTGGAATCGCATCACACAGGAGGCGTTACCTTGGCAGTTTGTCTTCTGGCGCAGTGGGTCCGTCTGGGTGGTGCGATCGTGTTACTAACTCGGAGCGCTAATCCCTGGTTGAAGGGGATACATTTCATAGAAAATCAACGTTATTGACACCGGTCATATGCCATGAGAGGTATCCTTGTATGTGCAGACTATTGTAAGTCTTCTATGGATGTACTGTATAACGATATTACAGCAATGTTACAACGATATTATAACGATATTATGATAATATATACCGTCTAGCGGACACTGTCATACAAAGCGAATTACAGTCATTTGTGGAGGTGGATTTACTGGGCCCCAGAAGGACTCTAACCATTTTGAGTTGTAAAATGCCATGCTTTACCAACTAGGCCACACAGGACCAGAAAATACCAATGTAATGATACAATACAAAAGCTTAATGAATAATATGTTCCTGAAAACAACTTGTGTCAAGTACAGTGTTTAAATGAGACTAACAACAAAACTTGTCAGCGCGGTAGGTAATTTAATATACATTAGATCTTTCGATACTGCTAGCTCGAATGCTAATGAACATCATTCTCAGACCTTAGAAACATGGGCACACTAGATGTTCCATTTGGAAAAGCACATACATATTTATCGCCACGTCCTTTCTCATATATTCCAACAAATCTTATCTTGCCGATCCACTCTCCACCCATGCTCCCATTACATGGCCCCGTCCTTTTATTAACAAAACCTGCACACTTCAAGGTCTATTTGTACCAGAGCTGATACGGTTTTATATCAGTGCACATTTGACCATGAACAAGGGGATTATGTTCCTGCTCTGAACTCAGGTTATATCCACCATTCCTTGAGAATCACGACAAAGACTATTCATATTGCCTCTTTTCAGAGTCTGCTGAGATAACCGGGTCCTGACTTAGAAAAGAGGTTAAATACGGGAGTTAATTTTGTTTTCTAACTAACTAACCTGTGTTTAACGGAGTAACCCACCCGGTTCCTGTATCAACTAATTCCACATCAACTAACTAACACTATCACCTTACCCACAAAGTTATTATTTCTTTTCCAGAGATGGCAATGAGACAACAAGACAGGTCTGTTGCTCTCTAAATCAATAAAGGGGTCCTTGGAGTACCCCGTGTAGCCATATGGACCGAAAAGCACCACAGCTTCTCAGGTTGTCTCCTGAGTGACTCATATGCTGTGTGCCAAATGGTGCCCTATCCCCTTACGTGGTGCTCTACTTCTGACCAGGACTCATACATCTCCGGTCATGGGCTGTGCACTCTGTAGGGAGGGGTGCCATTTGGGACTCTGAATTTTTAGGACCTGGCGCAAAGTTAATCTTCCAACCCCAACCTCAACAACCCCCCCCCCCCCCCACCCACCCCCAACCCCCTCCCTGCTGTCCCCTGTCCCCCCATCTCATACACCTTCCTTCTCGTCTTCCTGGCCGTGTCTCAAATGTCAGACCACCTGGGATATACAGCTGTCAGGGTGGAACAGGAGCCCAGGGGCTAGACCCGGACGAAGCCCCAGGATTCACCTCTCTAGACGGGCAGTGTCGCTGACACGTGGGGGTCTGGCTGGACAGGAAATAGATCTGACGGTCACATAAATCAATGGCCACTCGCAGAGGTATAAAATACTGAACAGATTTCATTGTCCATTATTTATTAGATAACACAGTAAATTAACTGGCACTAACACATTTTACATTCATGTTTATATATTGTGCAGACTCATTATTTCTATGAAATATTATACTTTCTCTATACCTTAACTAACTCCTAACTGAGAATAGCTTTTTCACACCTGGAGACGGGTAATATAACAAGGTCAGAATGTGTCTTTATTTCACCATCTTAGTGAGGATTTTTCCTTCTCACAAGTATAGAAAATAAAACCTGCGTACAGGAACACAGGCATAAGCACAGACACACACATACAATCAAAGACTCAACGTAGAGATGAGATCACTCAGGACAGGGTGTCAGTAGAGAATTTTACTTGTTTCTACAGTCAATTGTCACCAAGAGAAAAATTTGAGCAAGCCCGAAAAAAGGAGAGGATTTCTCTTTAATACATGACCAGACAAAGATCCATCTGTTTCCATACAAATCTACAAAACAGCCTTTTTTATCCACACAGAGGCATTGATTGTGTGGGTCCATTACTGTATCCTTTATGCATGCCTCCATAAGAGAAGAAACATTGTCGTTTTCTCTCCGCTTCACACAGGGGCTTTCTATGGCCCTGCCGTCACATTCTGAAGCCCTCTTCCTGCCAGCACCGAGGAAACTAAACATTATGAGCTGTGTCATTCTGAGTAAACAGGAGCTTTCTAAGACACTGACTGACTGAACCTACATCCCGTAAATACACTGTTGGCGTAGCGTGTCGTAGCGTAGCGTGTCGTAGCGTAGAGTGGAGCAGTGCTGTACCATGGGGAGATCGGAGCAGAAAGGTAGCAATCAATATTGAAACACAGAAATTAAGCATTTACAGCGCTAATTAGGGAGTAGGCACATTTCCACACCTGTACGGTGATGAGACTGCCAGATTCTCACATCTGTCTCTATGCTCCCTCTCCATCCACCTGCCAAGCACCTGTTATCAGTTCAATGCCGCTTGATTGCATTTGATGGCGGCGTATGAAGACTCTTTTTCAGGTTCTTCTGAGGGGATTTTTTTCTTCCCCCCCCCCCCCCCCCTCTTCTCTAGCTGTATTATTTTGTATTTATTTTGTATCTGTTCATTCCAACGCAGGTGCCTCGCAGTAATACTCAAGTGGGACACACATGAGCAATTCTTTTATGCTTCAGTTCCTCCGTCATATTTGCGAAAGCCGGCGGATTAGGGTTTGCATGTCGACAGACACTAGCCTCTTTCTCATACTTTAACAACATCCTCCCAGAATAATTTGCATACCAAATTTTTTAACCCTAGAGTAGAATAGTTGACCATGCAAATCCTTTTCTAAGTCTCTCTGTAGGCTGCATCCCAATATGTCTAATCATGGCCGCATTTGAATACAACACTGTGCATTTTTTTTTATTATTATGGGTTCTGAGTTGGGATGTCACAAAAGCAGGGAAAATCATTGAAAAATAAACTTGAGATGTGAAATTGTTCAAATGTACAGCATTCCATAATGACCAACATGATGTGCTTTATGTGAATCACTAAAGCTGTGGAAGAAAACATATTATTACATGGTTGTTGAAAACCACAATTAAGTTTGGAAGTTCACAATGATAAAAAATGACACACATGGATCTGTTAGGTCACGCGTGGCTCGCAGTTCTCAGAAATTAATGGGCTAAAGATCAATTATGAAATTTATTCGGATCGCCATATTTGTAATTCTATTCACTTTTTCTCAGTCCAACATGGCCCTAAGAGAGTGACTGTGAAACAACCAGGGAAGGAAGAGACAATGGTGTTGACTGATTCTCCACTGTGTGAGAATGGAAAAGTACCAATTTCCAGAATTATCTTACTTTTCCTAGGGAACTAATGGGATCATTCTCATTCTGTTCCGGTGATTCAACAGTTACCAAGGTTGTATTCCAAATGCCGCGTTATTCCCTACAAAGTGCTCTACATCCGACCAATGAGTTCTGCACTATCTACGGAATAGGGTGCCATTTGGGACCCGCTCAAATCACCATCTGGGCGTGTGTTAACCTGAGTCAGATGTGAGCTGTGCTACTGCAAGGTACAGCAGCTTGTTTAATGGTTCTTAATCTTTTCTTTAATTAAATCGCGCAGCCAACCTGAAAAATCTATCTTAATGCAAATGAGCAGAGCTCCCCTTTTTTGGCATTTGCTTACCGTAATGCACTAATAAGGTTAATTTAATAAAAATCTGTTCCAGTTTTTTAAAAGATAATTGTATGTTTTTCTTGATCTTTTTTTCTTAGAACGCTGGGGTGGAGGGAAATGTTTGTTTGTGGAAATTGCCAAGAGTGGAAGAAGAAAAAAGCCTTGCGGGATGTTTGAGAGAGAGATGTAGAGAAAAAAACTAAACAGACAGAGAAAGATAGAGAAGGAAAGAGACAGAGAGAAAAAGAGAAAGAAAAGAGAGAATCCACAGCCCAGTCTTGATATGGATAATAGCATTTAGGTGAACTGAAAATCTATTTGCTCCCCAGAAGTGTGCCTCCTTCACAGGTTTATTGTTTCCATTAGGAAATAAAGGAGAGCTTGTTGTTGTGTGGCCTTCCCTGACAGGCCAAGGATAACAATTTTAGAAACACCTTAGAATAAAGAACAACAACATTATTCAGCAGTAAAAACAGAGGACTATAAAGAGATATCTTGTAATTTGTTGCCAATCACTCTGTATATTCAAAATCAAACATATGCGATAAATAAATATTGGTTCCTCGATTCCTTACATAAATAAATTCAGTGATATCATGACTAAGGTGCTGATGGCAAAATAGTAAAGATAATAACAAGTATTTTTAGGATTCATAACTGCACCTGCGAGCCTCCCAGGCAGTAAACAGAGCATGTAAAGAAAGAACCAATGTCAGCCTACTGTACAGCGATCTCAGGAGGTCCACAGGTAATACTGCCACTCAGGTTCAAATCCGAACCGCTGCCCTCACTGCAAAATCTTTTCCTGTTTATTGCCTGAAAGTAATAGTAATGCTCATAATTTGTATTTCAAAAGTCTGTTGATAAGAGGGCAGTTATTAGTCCTCATCTCCATCATCAAAAAGTGATATTATAAATAAATGTTTACATTTCATATTTCACGTTCCATCACTTCATAGGTGGGAAAACAAACAAATGCAGTAAAAATGTGTACTCTGTATGTCTTGCTCCTGAACTGTTTGCAAAAATGTAGAAAAATACATCAGGTTCCATAATTGTGAAATGTATGTTTAAAGGTACACAGTCAAATCTTCATTATCAATGCTAGCTCAAAATTTCTCAGACACAGGGCTATGGTTAACTTGGAATAAAAACACTGTTAGTGTTCACCCTGTTAGTGATATTTACTTAACATGGTGGAAACTTTTTTAAAGAATATATTAAATAAATGAATAATGTTTGTATGTATTGCTTTTTACATGAAACATTGATGTTTTATGTATGTTTAGACACATTTTATGTTGAGATACGTAGAATTGTTGGTGTTGATTTCCACCCTGTTTTGCTTCATTCTACCCTGTTACGTTGGTATTAACAGAACCTAATTTTACAATACCATCAAATATTATGCACATTTACACATTAACTTGTAGAGTTTGAATGGTTGAACTAACTCTTAATTAATGCTCACCAATAACTATTGTTATTCACCAAGTTTAGGAAATATCAGAGTCAAATAATGCGCTCGTTTTGAAAATAGCACATATTTTACACAATTATTATAGTTTGATAAATATGTGGAATAAAAAGATTTGATGGTACTGTAAAATGTAAATCTAGATGAATAATCTCTTTCGGATAGATATGTGTATGTAACTAACTGGATGAAAAAAATTTAAGAATCCACCTACCTTTATTAGCATTAAACTGTCTGCATTTTACCAACATGTTTTTCTGACAGTAAAAGATTACCTAGTTCTGAAAACATATTGGAAACTTTTAAAATAAATGTAAAAAAAATTGAAAACCAAAAGGCATTGCATACAGTTGTAGGAATGACCCATATGCATGTATTTGCGCAATATATATATATATATATATATATATATATATATATATATATATATATATATATATATATATATATATATATATGTATATGTATATGTATATATATGTATATATGTATATGTATATGTATATATATGTATATATGTATATATGTATATATATATATGTATGTATGTATGTATGTATGTATGTATGTATGTATGTATGTATGTATATATATATATATGTATGTATGTATGTATGTATATATATATGTATGTATGTATATATATATATATATATATATGTATGTATATATATGTATGTATATATGTATGTATATATATGTATGTATATATGTATATATACAGAGCTGGGCACCAAACTGTTAATCAGTTAATCGTTAATTAATGAAGTTAACATTTGTTTTTACGATTTAACGTTTAAGTTAACTGTGAAAATCATTATCGGACTAATTAACTTCTGTTACATTTAACTTCAGTTAACGCAAGTCCGCTGACCCAAAAACCTATTAAATACACCTTTTAGAGTCTAATCCAATTTGTAGCTTCAGTCCAAAGATTATTTTTCACACTTTGTTAAAGGTTTTTTATGTGTTAGGTGCAAATTACAGTTTTTATAATAAAAATAAACATAAAAATGTATCGCTAACTTCCTTTACATTTTATTATATTATTATAAATTAACAATTTAATTGAATAACAATAATCAAAGTAAACATTTGGTGAATGAATTATCAGTTAACAAAGTAATTTTTTTTGCACAGCTATGTATGTATATAAAAAGTGGATATAAAAAGTCTACACACCCCTGTTTAAATGCTAGGTTCTTGTAATGTAAAAGAATGAGACAAAGATAAATCATCCACCTTTAATGTGACCTATAATCTGAACAATTCAATTGAAAAACAAACTGAAATCTTTGAGAAAAATATAAAATAAATCACAATAAACTGGTTGCATAAGTGTGCACACCCTTTTGCCCACTCTTCTTTGCAAAAGCGCTCCAAATCTGTCAGATTGCGAGGACATCTCCTGTGCACAGCCCTCTTCAGATCACCCCACAGAGGTTCAATTGAATTCATGTCTGGGCTCTGGCTGGGCCATTCCAAAATGTTAATCGTGGATTTGGATGTGTGTTTTGGGTCGTTGTCGTGCTGAAAGGTGAACTCCACCCTGACTAAGGCCCCAGTTCCAGCTGAAGAAAACAGCCCCAAAGCATGATGCTGCCACCACCATGCTTCACTGTGGGTATGGTGTTCTTTGTTTTTGAGCCAAACCTACCTTTTGGAATTATGGCCAAAAAGTTCAAACTTGGTTTCATCAGACCATAACACATTTTCCCACATGCTCTTGGAGGACTTAAAGTTTGTTTTTGCAAACTTCAGCCGGGCTTGGATGTTTTTCTTTGTAAGAAAAGGCTTCCGTCTTGCCACCCTATCCCATAGCCCATTCATATGAAGAAAACGGGAGATTGTTGTCACATGTGGCACACAGCCAGTACTTGCCAGAAATTCCTGCAGTTCCTGTAATGTTGCTGCAGGCCTCTTGAAAGCCTCCCTGACAGTTTTCTTCTCTTCTTTTCATAAATTTTGGAGGGACATCCAGTTCTTGGTAATGTCCATATTTTCTCCACTTGATGATGACTGTATTCACTGTGTTCCATGGTATATCTAATGCTTTGGAAATTATTTTGTACCCTTCTCCTGACTGATATATTTCAACAGTGAGATCCCTCTGATGCTTTGGAAGCTCTCTGCGGACCATGGCTTTTGCTCTGAGAAAATGTCAGGAGAATCCTACTAGAACAGCTGAAATGTATTTGTGATTAATCAGAGTCAATTTAAATGATGGCAGGTCTGTAATGACTTCTATTAAAAATGAGCTTGAATGTGATTGGTTAATTCTGAACACAGCCACAACCTCAGTTATAAGAGGGTGTGCACACTTATGCAACCAGGTTATTGTAAGGTTTTTGTTTAAAAATGTTCCCCCTCGAAAATTTCAGTTTGTTTTTCAATTGAATTGTTCATATTATAGGTCACATTAAAAGTGGAAAAAGTTCTGACATGATTTATCTTTGTCTCATTCTTTTACATCACAAAAACCTGGCATTTTAACATGGGTGTGTACACTTTATATCCACTGTACATATATATAGATAGATAGATATTCTGCATGCATAAAGCTGACTACTAGAACAGAATGGCATCTTCTAGAGTAGTAATTACTGCTTCATATTGTCTGGGACTGGCAATGCTTATCCAGGCATTTAACTACTTCCACAAAAAGTGTAATTGTGGACACTTCCAAATTAATCACTTTTCTTCTATCACACACAAGAGACTTTCATTCCTTCAGATGTTTCCAGAACTTTTCCCGAGAGACTGTGTAGCATAGCGAGAAGCTAAGGTTATACAGGCAAAAACACATACTAAAACACCCTGTCAACCTAAATCACTGGGGATAGCTCAATCTGTATTTTTGTTAAAGCTTTTTCAATCCTTTTTTTTTCAGCCAGCCAACAGGGACTAATGTTTACAATACATTTTGCCATGTCCCAGAGAAACCATTTTTAGCCAAGCAACTTCAGTTATTTTGTCCTTTAGCTGTAACCGTCTGATCATTAGTGGACATTTTCTTCGTCTTTTTGTTGATTTGGCTAAATAGTGTGTCCAACAAACCAGCCCGTGTGTTAAGAATTTTTTTTTTACGATGGATGCGTCAAATCACATCACTGCCTGAAAATAGTTGTCTTGCTTTGGTTTACGAAGACTTGTAAATTACAGTCAGCTTGTTTTATAAGGTATGGAAGGTTGGTCTGGTTAAAATATTCATGCTAATGTAGTCATTTGAGCCTACTGCCTGGACACTATGGCGTCAGGGCCTAGAGACTGGGAGTGTTCTCAGTCACTGAAGTGGGTTGTGGTTAGCTTCCATATGAAATAGTTGTTAATTAGATTACTAAAGGCTTAAGAACGGATTAATGCCAGGGAAATGGGCACATATTCAAAAGCACCAAGACATACCTGGCTGTACTACAGCACTGTTAACACCCGATAAGTGTTTGCTGTGGAGGGGAATAAGAAGTTTGACTGCTCCTTCCACTCTGCCTACCTGGCAGTTCACTTTGAGTAGCAGTTCAGTCGTGAGCAGCATTTCATATTAATCTCTCTATTGTGCCTCTGGGAGGAAGGTACAAGGTAGATTTAGACATCTCTTCAAACGTCTAAGCTGTGGCGCAGATAACACAGGACTTTTATTTCTACTTCCCCTCTGTTGTCTGTTACCTACATCTGCTCTGACAGGACAGGCGCTTTGCTGCGCTCCTCCCATTCCCTTTGCTGTTTTACAGCAGCCAGTGTTGCGGGAGGTGTACATGGTACAGCAGGGAGGTTTGGAGGCGGGGGGGTGGGGGGGACTGACACGTCTATGAAACCAGCTGTAATAGGTGAATCACTGCAGCGTATCCCAGCATGCTCCCCGGTGACGGCGGAGCAGCGCTGAGCGGCACGCAGCTCGGCTCTGGCAGCAGGCGGCCCGTGTCAGAGACGGCGCTGGAGTGTGTGTGTGTGTGTGTGTGTGTCAGGGACGTAGCTGGAGTGTGTGTGTGTCAGGGACGTAGCTGGAGTACAACATGTCAGAGCCGCTACGTCAACAAGCTCTCCGGTAGACAGAAAAAGACATCCGTCAATGTCTCATTGGCGTGTGATTCCTGCAATGGGAATTGGCACTCAGGCAAAAGATTGTATTCTCAAGTCTAATCAAAAATCTACAACAGCCAGTGAGAGGTGGGAGGAGAGACTAAAAGAGTCTACTACAACAGCTCTCTCTCTCTCTCTTCGCTGGAGACGTAAAACAATATGATATTACATGACTGCAACGCAGTGAAATCCACTGCTAACTTGATGGCCCAATGTCAGACAGAAGGACTAACAAGCCTGACAACTGAGACTGGAGGTGATCGTCCAGGGACTGACATGGAGGGAAAGGAAAAGGATCAAAATGGAGAGAAAGAATGGGAGGGATCCGTTGTCTGATCTCTCTCCACGCCATCTCCGTTGGTTTAACAGTGAATAAAATTGACTGGCTGGTGCGGTTAGCAAGGTGCGGAAGCCGGTAGCATCACCTAAGAGGAGACGGTGCCATTCACACCGTAGCTTAATGAGCTTCTTAGAGGTTTCAAAATAGCAAAGCCCCCAGTGGCTTTGTCAGGTGAAGACTCACTCATTTACGGGTCCGGCTGTCATCGAGGGGAGGACGGGAGCTGGAGGGGCGAGGGGAGGTGTGGAAGGAGGGGAGCAGTTTTAAAAATGAAATGCATAAAAATGATAAGCAGAGCATCAGTTGTGCCCAAGCATCAGTAAGGACCCCAGCTAATCTGGAAAGTGTGTCAACAAATATTGTGCAAATTGGCCCGTGAGAAATTATTTGTGTAATGTGTTTACAATGTATATGATTGGTGTGATTTTATATCTGGGCTGGTTTAATACGTATCCTAAATGGCCTATTGTGCGAAAATGAAAAATAAATAAATGCGTTCTTAAATAAATACAGTTTGTGCCCAAATTTCCTGAACTTTCATACAACATTATGTGAGCGCAGATATGCGTATTTACTCGTGAAATACCTGGCATTACCATGTGTAAGCTTCTTAGGATTATATTACAGGGAGCGCTGTACTGAGCCATCCCATGTGACAGGTGTTTCTACATTAGCATCTATTAGAACAGATTAAACTGTACGACAGTGGCACTCATTTCAGCTGCTGGCAAGAGCTGGGAAAACAGGTTTGAATTGACATATAGCAGTACCATCTGTACATGAGCGCAGGCTAAACTAGGCATAGCAATGCTGGAAGTTCTCCAATGTGTCATAATACAACTATTTTACGCAATGATACGTTTCCATATCTGGACAAACAGGGTTTCATTATAGACTGCCATGATAACCAAGATCTAAGAGACAGTGTGAATGTACTTTAAAGGAGCAGTGAGATGTTGTCGTTCAGTGAATTCATTCCTGCACCTGTGATTTCAGCGTACATAAAATGCTCGGGCTCAGGTAGACTCTAAAAGACGCTGCTGTACAATAACCTGGCATTCTCATCCTACTGGTAATTGAGTAGCAGACATTTTAAAGAGGTCATTAAAAGAAGATAGGAGAGGGGATTTATTGCTTTTATACTTTTAAAGGTGCATCGTAAAATGACAGTTAATAATGCTGAAGGACAAACTTTGTTTTGTTTTTATGGATTGTCTTGAATAGCAGTCGACTCATAATCATGTAAAATTGTGGCCGCAAGCCTTGCCGGATTTGGCTTGCTGTTCGGTTCTTTGTGGTTCCATTCGTATTACACAACACGTTCCTTTTGTAACAGTGTTGTTTGGTTCTGTCTGTATTACACAACATGTTCCATTTGTAATTGCTTTTCCAAACAAAAGTACAATTTGTACACCTACCCGGTCGGGATTTGACAGGCTGTCTGTTTGATGATGTACCTTGTTTGTGTGTGTGTGTGTTTGTGTGTGTGAACATAATTCCCTCAGCAAACCAACCAACCTGTCTGTGACTGTAGCCTGCTAATAAAGTCCAGTTGCCTGTCCTGGCTACAAGTCTATGTTAGGTTAGACAGGGCCAATTACACCAAATGACTGGAACGTCAGGGGCAGAGGATTTTACACACCCGCCTTGATACGCTTCGAACTGCCAACTTCAAAGGTGTTCCAGGGGTGACTACGGTGTGGTGGCTTGAAAAGGGGAAGAGAAAATCCTTCAATTTGCCCATATCCAAACATTGACATTTAGAACCTGAGATCTGTGAAACATGGTAACTCAGCAAGGCAGCTCAGCGAGGAGAAAAAGACCAAGCAACGGTCGAGGTGTTGGAGGTGTGGAGAGCGAAAAGACAGAGCCACTGACATCAGGCAGGTGATGACGTTAGCCAATGAGCGCGCGGGCCTCGGACGATTCAACAGAATTATCGGAGCTGTCCAACAACCAAGTCGGTCCAAACCTTTTCCCGCACGTTGTATTTCTGTTCTTTATGTCTGCAGTGTTGAGGATCAGCGTGTGTTTTAGGGGCTCACGCTGTTTCGACTGTGAACACCTTCAGACGCCACATCGTACATAAGTGCTCTGAGACCTCCAGAATCAGCAACGTGAAGCCGGAATACTGGTGAAGATGCGTCAGACAAACCTACCCCCCCCCCTTTAATTTGAGCAATTGCTCCAGGTATTGATTGACAAAAGCACAATGGCGTTCCAGACGGGTTACAGGGGGAGGAACTGGGGAGCAGGGGCTCCTGGTAATACACATCCAACAGGGGAATCAAACCCTCTCTCTTGTTTTTAACGCTCCTTCTCCCCAAGCCCCAGAACAGGACCAATCAATAGGGCTGATTAAACGCCGGTCATCAATATTATACACAGTTCATTTGGCGAATGCACACTGTTGACAGAGTCATACAGAAGAGGATTGTGCAGGAGTGTGGTTACTTATCACTGTTATTATTTACAAATCAAAAGCACCTTGTGAATGTTTGCATTGCAATACCATTCCCTTTGTGATAACTTCCAAAGTGTATCCAAAACGACGTCGCAAACCAATATGGCCAAGCCCTGAACCAAGAATATTCCAACATTCACACACTCCATAGCCGCTTAGGCAAACAGGTGAACGCTGTGAAACAGGAAGTTGGTGCCGTCTGCGACGCGTGAGCCATGGTCAGTCAATAGCAGTGCTGCATGATAATCGATGGGCATTTGTAACAGCGGGGAAGGCAGAGGGGGCCGATCAGTGCAAATTATTGTCACTGTGTGCTGTCGTGCTGTGCAGCCAGCCTGCCGGCATAGCTGAGCAAGATAAATGACGGAGGAATCACAGGAACAGGCTAACAGTTAGTCATACCTGGGAGGGCAGAGGCTCCACGGGGGGGGTGGGGCGGTGGGGGTTGGAGGCCGAGGAGGTGCTGTGTAGATACCGCCGCAGATTAAGAGGAGAACCAGGGTCAAATTAATCAGCTGACACCTTTCTTGACATTCTGAACATGTTATGCGGCTCTTTCTCTCTCTCTCTCTCTCTTGCGTCTCTCTCTTTCTGATTCACTTTCACACACACACATTCCCTCTCTATCTTCAACCTTTTGCTTTTTTTTTATTTCTCTCTCTCTTCTTCTCCCCCCCCCCTTCTTTTTCCATTTATTTTCCTCTCAATTTCTTCACCTGTCTTTGTCCAGATAATTAAAATTATCTCCTTTCCCCCAGTATAAACCTTTGGGTGGATTTTTCCCTCCAAATAGTTTGTTTCCTGGTGAACTATGAAATATTAGGTTTCTACTATACATTTTGTTATATGATATGTAACAAATCTTTTTTCTCTGTTCCTAAGATCCTGGACTACACCTTCAATTTAATTGCACCTCTACAGGAGTCAGTAGAGTTCTTGTTATATCAGAGAAAACCATTGATTCAAAAAACGGAATGGGAATGCTCCATTTCATTGATCTGAATGAGCTGAGTCCTATTAAACAACAGCCACTGTCCCCAAAGCAGGCGTTAGGGACAACTTACCTAACATCTCCACTAGACCTTATTGATTTCTTAGGTTGTTTTTTGCATGTCCCCACAAGATTCACTGATGTTTCCTCTTTGTGAAAGCAGCCAACAGTATCTATATGCCAACTGTAATTTGTGATCACCGATCAGAGATTCAAACGCATTCTGGGTCAATATCATATCTGAGTGTGGGAGCCAACTAATAGGAATAAACACTTTGCTGTGTTGTAACAATTGAGTTGTGTGAATTCCCTACAGTCAAGGGGGGGTCAATGGGTGATGCCACGAGAAAACAAGGTCTATATTATTTAAAATGCTTTACAAAATGCTATTGTGAATCAATGTGTTGTAGTCACTGGAGTTGGAAGGTGTCAGTGAGGTAACTTAATTTGCTAGAGTGAGCACTGGACCTGGTATTGTCTCCCATGACGGTGTTACTCCTGTCTTTCACAGTGCATTGTCATGCAACTCACAGATCCCTAATGCATTATATTCAGATTGAACATGGCAAATTCGGTCAATTTGAGTTGCATTTTGTGTGTCAGCCTAGTCGAAATAGTTAAACTTCTGACCTACAAAAAGCGTACTGGCAATAGATGACATTATAAGAAAGAGGGAAAACAAAGAATTGCAAACACAACCTCTTTTTCGACCAAACAAGCCATCGGTTATAAAAGGTCAATCCTAAAATCGCGTGTTTGATTTCAAGCCTAATGAAACCCGGCGAAGGTCCCAACATCATCGGTGATTTGCTAAGCAGCTCAGCTCAAAGGCCAACAGATTGACAGCCATACATTTTAATAACGTCCACTTCGGAAGCAGAACGATCATGCTGCATTACCAATTAGCAAATGGAAATTCATCAGGGCCATGACGCGCTGCAAGGCGACTGGTCGGCCGCGAAGCGAACGCAGCAAAGCGATGATCATTCACAATTGCTCTTGAATGTTTAGTGACCAGAAAATGTACAAATGCTTCCACTGTAACAGTAGCTGAGAAGTGCACATGCAGACTGGGGCGAAGGCCACAGGCAGAAGCAGGCAGAGTGTCCACATTGTTGTTCATTAGCCAGTGCTAATTTCATACTCAAATGAGATGCCTTGCTGATGAGTCACACTTTCAACACTAGCATATAAAATGGAAGTCTGTGGTGATTTTAATAAGGTTATGTAAAAAGGTAGGATGCAATGATAATAAAGCGATTTGTTGGTGTAATCTGTTTGTGAAAGACCGTACTGTTGTCAGTTAGCCAAGTAGAAATTATTTGATGTTCTTTCCTTGAGCAATCACTAGATTAAATCTAAATTAGAAAAATGTTGGAAAACAGTAATAACATCAGTCAGGGGATGCATTAGCTTTAGGAAGTCTGCACGTTCAAAATACAGTCCATCAGCGGTGCGTTTTTGCCCAAGTAGATTGATGAGTTGTCCAAATACAGTTGTCAATATAGACACACAATTCATGCAAAACATTCATCAGGAAGCACTTATGCTTTCATCGGAAAACAACAGAAGTTCTACCCTATTTGGCACATAGCTACGCCTGAGTAATACCACATATTGATGGAGCAAATGTAACAGAAATATTTTCCAAAATATTGGTGTATTGCAAAAATGGTTATAGCAGTACTATAACACACTTTGCCATTAAAAATTGCACATATCTCCATCAGAGATTCAGTAAACCAGTATATCATCAATATGTGTTATTTTTTTTAAATCTAAATGCATTCCAACTTTTTTTACATACATACAGTGCCATTGGAAATTATTCAGACCCCTTTGTCCAAATACATTTTGGTACAGTCTACACACAAAACACATAATGACAAAGAGCAATCACAGCTTTGGGTCTTTTTTCCTCCCTGAAGATCCTTTGGAGCTATGTCATATTGGATGGGGAGTGTTGGTAAACTGCAACATTCAGGTCTCCCCACATAAATTCTGTGGAGTTTAAGTCTGTGCTTAGGCTGGGCCACTCAAGGACATTCACAGTCCCAAAGCTACTCCAGTGTTGTCTTTGTTGTGAGCTTCATCCCTGTCTGAAGTACTAATGAATGTGCTCTGGTTCAAGTATTCTTCAAGGACTTCTTTTTAATTTCTCCCATTTATCCTGCCCTCAATCCTGACCAGTGTCCTCGTCCCTGCCACTGAGAAGCATCCCCATAACATGATGCTCCCACCACAATGATTCACCTTAGGGATGGTATTAGCCAGGTGATGAGTGGTACTTTGATTTTGCCAGATGTATCGCTGGGTGTTCAGGCCCTTATTGTTTCTGGTCAGACAAGATAATATATTTCTGTTCATGCTCTTGTAATGAATTTAAAATTGCTAGTCAGTTCGCGTTTCGGTGACTGAAGACTGTGCTGTTATTCTTAGTTGGTGAAACATATATGTGTTGTGACAGGCAGAAATAAAAGGTGACACTACATTTGCCTCACATTCATCTTTTAATTGCATTTTCATATGCCTTGAGAGTACAGAAAAAATATTTCTTACTTTGTCATTATTGGTATTATGTATAGTAAATAGCAAAAAAGCAAGTAGTTAATAATATATTTTTTTTTAAACACAACAAAATGTGATGAAAGTGAATGGGTTAGAAAACTTATCGAAGGCCCTGTATGTATTGTAATAGGGAGAGAGACAGAGAAAAGACATTGGTTTGGTGTTTAGATTTGATTCGATTCAACTTTATTGTCATTGAGTATTACAGTACAGTACAGTATTACCATAAGTGCAGCAATGAGGTTCCCGAGGTAGACATACATGTAGCAACTGAAGACGTCCTCATCAGACTTTGCAAAGCAGTGTCAGAGTCCAGTTGTACAAAGAAAGTAGTGCATCAAGGTCCCTGAGAGGCAGTACTAAGCACTAAGGCATGGTTAGTGTTAGGTACAGAGTTCAGAAAGTTACAGTAGCCGGGAAGAAACTGTTCCTGAGCCTGCTGGTGCGGGAACAACAAGACCTGTACCGCCTGCCTGATGGTAGGAGGACAAACAGTATGTTACATGGTTGTGAAAGGTCCCTGACGATGCTACGTTCTCTGTGCAGACACTGCTTGCACTGGTGGACTATGATGGTTGGGCGGTTTTCACCACCCGTTGCAGGTCCTTCCGGTCGGCCACAGAGCAGCTGTCAAACCACGCTGTGACACAGTTAGTCAGAATGCCCTCGATTGTGCAGCAGTACAAGTTCACAAGGATCTTGGAAGACAGGCCGGCAGAGAGAGGGGTTGGTTAAGCCCAGGTGGTTCAGGGCAGAGTGTAATGTTGTGGAGATGGTGTCCTTCGTAGACCTGTTCGATCCGAATGTGAACTGGTTAGGATCCAATGTCGGGGGGAGGCAGGACTTACAGTGGGTTGGGACCAGTCTTTCGAAGCACTTCATGATCGTGGGGGTGAGTGCGACAGGTCTGAAGTCAACAGGCGAACAGTGTTTAGGGCCCTGGTGGTGGGTGTGAGGGGGTGAGGGTGTAATCAACACACAACACACTGCTGTGACAGGGAAGCAACACTGTCTCTGTGATGGCCACCCGGTGGTGGTTTGGGAGGAATTGGCCAAATGGGGATGAGGGAAGCAAGGCTTGCATGGCGTCCACTCTCTGCCTTCTTTTTCTGCTTCTGCCTCCTCTCCAGCTCCATGTTCTTCTCCCAAAGCATCATCTTCGGGTTCACCTCTGGCTGTACCCCTGCCTGCTCACCAGGAGACTGTTTATTCCGCCGTTAACGAGGTCCTGTCAGGAGGCTACTGTGCAGGGACAAGTCTGGCCCGGCTTCCTACCCCTGAAAGTCGGCTTGAATGCAACAACAATCCAGAGCTTTCAGTAAAACAAAGTTTGAGCCATTTCTAGGTACAGTATGTAGAGCTGGCATATTATGCGCCCAAGAAAGCGAGAGTTGTAACGTATTTCAGATTTATTTCAGTATTGAATGGAATCCAGTAGGCGAACGTAACAGAAAGTCCCTATACATTAACATGAGGTCACTATGATTGTTGAAATTAAGGTTATTATTACTGAAACAGGACAAGAAGTGTGTGGTAATGAGAAACATGCATAGTGGTAATGATAATGGCAGGTCTTAGCTCAGTCAGCAAAGAGTAGCAGACAACCATTATGAGTCAGCTAAGGATTTAATGCAGGAATGGATTGAGGAACCATCTTAGTTTTTTGAATAATAGTTGATTTTTGCAGATGCATTATTGTCTGGTAACTAAATTTGCTAAGGACGTGTTTTAACTGGTTTCATGAGAATCACCAGCTTGGTCGTGAATGCAAGGATTTGATTGTGGAGTCAATATTTATCCTATTAGTGTTGAAGTGTAGCTGAAGAACAAAACCCGTTTGAAACCAAACATCAGTTAGAATAACATGCAAATTACTGTAGATCTGCGATTACAAAAATATAGATCTAAATATCAAAAGATATATATCAATATAGAAACTGAAAAACTCTGAATTGGGACCAAAAACACACTGGAACGGTACATTTCAACATTTATTTATTTTTTGTGCATTTCCTGGGCTTGACCTTACATTTCAGTGGATCTCGTCAGATGTGCTCTCCTCAGAAACACAGCACCTGTGCATTGCAGGGAGCAGATGACAACATATTGGAATGATGCACTTGACTTGCTTTAATGTGTGTGTAGGTAATACGAGGATAAACAGTTAAACACGCAGATCCGTCTCCAACAGAGCGGAGGGCCACAGACAGCTGTGCGGTCGGCCCACTGAGCTTATGGTGCAGTCATCATACTTCAATTACCCAAAATATAGTTTTATACATATTTTTCCGGATTTTCTCGTTGTTGCAAGATTTGTGTTTTCGTAATATTAACAACACCAGATAGAATATGATCACAGCCGGCTATGCATATTAGGCATATTGTGTTATTCATATCACAGAGTACTTACTCTCTTTTTAAACTGATAATACATGTTACATTTGGGACCTTTGGGATGCTCTTACTCTGTTGGCCGCGTTCCAGCAGTGGCTAGTTGAGTTCAGAGCTCCTTGCTCCGCCTGTTCCCTGAGTCCTACAGCCAGACTGGGGGCAGAGGACGGGCTCAACCCTAGCTCTACTCATGGGCATGTGTTCCTGTAACTTTGGCCCGGGGGTAAGGTAAGCGGGAAAGATTAGGACTTTGATACAGTGCCGGGCTTCATAAATCAAGTGTGCCTGTGGATTTTCCTTTTCACCTATTGCTCCATCTCGCTGCTCTTCTCCGACATTGCTATAATTACACATGGCTGGGTATTGTAGGAGCGGAGAGGAATGAGCTACAACACAACGCACTATAAACCCTGTCATATAAAAAGAAAACACTGTTAAATAGCTGGATCAACACATTTCACTGTGCCGTCTGTAAAACGACACCCACACGTACAAAAAGGAAATTAGGAATATAAAGCTTCGGTAATGCCTCATGATTCAGTTGACTAACAATAAAACGCAATCCAGCATCTGCTGCAGAGGTCAGAAAAAGTTATTTAAAACAATATATAATTCAATCCGGTTTCAACAGATTTACAGATTTCCATGATAATATTGTGTTTTTTCGTGTAGTTCTTTCTCCAGAACAAGATGTGCCTAATGACTACCAAGCAACCAGTTGAACAGCTGGTGGAGACGTGGCATTCCAGTTAACCAATGAAGGCTTGTTGTTGTCATCCCCAGGTCTGCTGCTGATTGGGTACGTTGATCATAGCACTGCTCCTTGGCCAGTGCTGTGCGACTGACAGAAGACAGACAACTGGGCTTCTACTGCTTGCAAGCATTCATGGCAGAATGTGGGGCAAACAAAGTGGGGGCTTCCCATACTTAATGCACCACGGGAGACAGCCTCGATGGGGCTTTCAACTAGCCCCCGGCTAGCAGGACGGGAACATGAGGGGGGGGGGGGGGGGGCTGACTGCAATTACTGTGTCTTCCGTGGTCACACCTGCGGTCAGTCTGTCCCTGTCCACTCTCACAAGGCCTCTCAGCTGTGGAGTGCTGTATATACTGTGAAAGGACTGGCAGTCCTATTTAGGATAGGCTCTATTATACTGAAATTCTAGTAACATATTTCTCTAAGGAAAATGCCTATGTAAATATTAATAAGAAGACTACTACTGAATGACCTACGACAAATGACACTCTCCATTTTCGTCCTCGTCACAAACTACAGTGTGTGGCTAACCTCGGAGGTGTCAGGAGGTAAACGTTTAGGCTCTACACTCAGGCTGCTCATCCAGGATACTGGACACCGCCAGGCGCTAATGCCACCCCAGCCTCGATCCGCAGCCCGAAACACCACAAAGACCCTGGATGAACAATGCAACGCTGCGACACAGCGATCACCTCCAGCTGATCCCAGGGACGGATGCTCATCAAGCTTCATGTAAAGTCAAACTGGAAAGAAACAGTGAGATTAAAAAGCACAAGGCCAGGAGAGGGAGAGGGGAGTCCAGGACCAGAGAGGGGACTAGGTTTCCCCCTAGGTCCTTACCAAGGCCACTCCGCCTTTAAAGCCTTAAATATAGACTGAGTTCCAAATGACACTGTGTTCCCTATATAGTACGCTACTTCTGAGCAAGGCCAAACAGGTTTTTTCTCATGAAAGTAGTGGCCTATGTAGTTAATAAGCTTTCATTTGGGACGCAGGAACAGATAGTGAAGTAGAACTCAGATCTCTACGGGAGTATTTTGAGACGCAGCACGCTCTAACCTGATTTGGTTTCTTATGGTGTGGAACTGGGAGCCTGGCGGGAGCAGGAGTGAGGCACGGTTATGCTAACATTCCCGCTGTAACATGCATTGCACACAGTAGTGAGCCTTAATGGACTCAAGCATGGGAAGAGGCGAGCGCGGGGTAGGGATCAATCGGAGTCTGGGGATGCTTTTAAAGACCAAGTTCCCTCCTTGTGTAGATTTAAAAATAGATCAGACCTTGCTCTCTCACAGTGGTGTGTGTGGGTGTGTGTGTGTGTGTGTGTGTGTACGTGTACGAATATTGGAATAATATTTTCATGTACCAAAACCTAATACAAGACTAAAACATAGGGGTTGACAAGTGTACTGGAATATGTTTCGCCTCTTTCTGGTCTGACGGTCTCATTTGGTAGTTGTGTTACACTCTGCTGTCAGACACACATCTCATCTCTCGTCTCTCTGTTTTTGTGTTCTTCCAAATACACAATGGAAGCATTGAAGTCCATGAAGCAGCAAGACAAACCTCGGCCAGAATAAATCAGACTATAGTAACATGTGAAATGTTGGTAGCTATTCATGTGTGAACCAATGGTTCAGTTTGTATGGGTGCAATGGGGAAAATGCCTCCCACTGCATCCCAGATCAGCTTTCTCCTCCCTCTCTCCCTCCCTCTCTCTCTCTCTCTCCCCATCTCTCCCCCCGTCTCTCTATTTGTCATTGTTGAAAGATGTAAAAACTGTCGACGAGGGAACATGTATGGATGTCTGGTTGAACACATTGGCTACCGCATAATGGAGTTACTGTGTCCCCACAACCTGATTGAGGTGTAGTGAAATGGACTGGACAGGGGAATTCAAACATGTACAACACCGGCACTGTGTCTTACTGCATACGGTTTTGAACGAAGGCATCATTCTCCACAGACATAAACCTAAACCACAGACCCTGTTTCGTCTTGTCACTTCTAAAAAATAAACTTTGTCATGCATTGTCGTGTGTGTGTGTGTGTTTTCCATTGAGGAGCTAGTACTTGGGGACACAACACCATTCCATTGATAGACGAAGCGCCACTTGGGTCTCCTCCCTCTTCTCCTCTTTTCCCTTTCTTCTCTTCTCCGTTTTCCTCCCTTCTCTTTCTTCATGTTCTCTTTACTTGGCTGCTCATTCACGTTCCCTCTCTTGGAGGCCCTGCTCCCTTGACGAGCAGTGGGGGTAAATGAAGATATTTGTTTCCACTCAGGTAGCGATGGCGTGCTCATTGTTGCCTGAGCCTCGGAGACAATTAGCTGACACCTGCTAGCAGCAGATTGTTCTGGCAGATTTCTGCCACTCTCGCCGCCCGCGTCTCCACCATCTGGCCTGGTAAAGGTGTTGCATAGGTCACCACGTGTTGGCGAGGAACAACTTCAGAGGGATGAGAACAAGGCCTCTGCTCAGTCACTTTTTCCCTTCCTCTCTCAATCCCTCTCTGCCTGTTTGCTTTTTCTGGTCTCCCTAGTCACCATCCTTCTCTCATTCACTGTTTTCGGTCTATTTCCCCTCTTTTAGTTTTTTTTCGGGGGGGGGGGGGAGAAAAATGATCGCTTTTGGAGGGAGAGAAGGAGCTGTCGCATGCTAATGACGGCGACCATTGCACAGCAACACATGGTCCTAGTGTCTGGCCTCACCTTTCTCTCTCTCTGTCTCTGTGCTTCACACCTTCCACACTTACCCATCTGTCCAATCCAATCACACTCTCTATATTTCGCTGTCATTCTCTCTCTCTCTCTCTCTATGTCTCTCTTTTCTCTCTCTTTCATGCTCTGGCAGTGAACATCTCTTTTCCCCTTTCTTTCTCTCGGTCACTCTTTTCACCGTTCCTCTCCGCGTCCACCCACCCCCCCCCCATCCTCCTCCCTCTCCCCTCCATCTCTCTCTCTCAACACAAATATGCACAGACCACCAAATCATTGTAGATTACTGCTACTGCATGTACATATATATATATATATTTATTTATGTATTTATATTTGCTTCCCCGCTGATTCTAATATGTTTAATATGTGTCAGACAGAGAGAGATCCATTCCTGCAGAACACAGTTGATTTACTTGATTATCTCACTTGCATGCACTCCAGTTCCTTTCTAAAGCGATTCAGGTTGCATGGGTAGACGGGGAGGAAATGGCTGCAGGCAGAAAAATGTCCTACAGTTTGAACACACACACACACACAAACGCAAACACATCAACGCACGCAAAAAGGCACGCGTACAGGAAGCGTGTGCGTGCAAAAACACACACACCGAGCCTTCTGATGCTCTCTTTTTCATCCGCGGTATGGCACAGCTGCTCACCTTATAGCCAACAGTGTTCACTCCAACCCCCAACCTTGCCTCTGAGGTACGGCGAGTAGCCTACACACCAGGTCAGGCCTCCCAGGCTCAGCCGGGCCTCAGCGCTCTCCGCGCGGTACTCGCTGGCTGCTCTTTCCTGAGTGCGCAGGCAGCGTTTTTCATGTAAGCGCCGAGCTCCAGTGAGCTCGCATCTCCCAGTTCCCTCATGTACACATCCACACAGGTACCAACTGGGCTTGCTCATGATTTATGCATGTGGGGGTCAGAGGACGCGTACAGTGTCTATTGAGTTATACGGCTCAGTTTTGGATGCGATGTGGGCTGTCTGTGTGGTCAGTGTCGACTTTCATTTTCATGGCTCTTTTCACGCATGTATGCGTGTGTGTGCGTGTGTGTGTGCGTGTGTGTGTGTGTGGGCTTGAATATAAAAATAAGCTCAGAGACAAGAGTTGTGAAAATAATTCATGGGGTGTTGAACGTATAGCCGTTTATAATCGTACGCCTGTCCAGGCCAACATTAAGATTTGTCATACTTTCCTCAAAATCAACAGACTACACAAAAAAAATAAAATAATGAAGCGACATGAAGAAACCGCTTGTTAACCAGGCACCTATCATTGAACAGTGTAACATAGAGCCGCTCACCCAGCTACACCAGTTCGGTACAAGAATCTGCATCTCTTTGACTTGACACGCCACTTTACCTCGTAGCCCCCCCCCAGACAGGCGTCCTATATCTCGGCCTACCAGCCGCGCCGACCTCGAACACATACATGCAAACCCAACGGAGAACGGCATACGCGTAACGTACACAGGCCCGCTGGAGAGAACAGCCAGTGTCCAGCCAAAGCACGCGGGTGAAGCTGTAATGGACTACGGGCCCTGGGGCCGGAGGCTGCACACCAGAAAACATCCTCACCACCCGCCCCTGGAGCCCCAAGGCTACGGTCACAACTGGAGCACTATGTAGGGAATGATGTACCATTTAGGAAGGAAAGAAGAAAAAAAACACCCTGCAGGCAAGTAGCAGCATTTGTGGATCCGGTGGCCCGGGGGGGGGGGGTTGGAGACAGTAACTGGGGTGTTTTTTTAACATTACACCTGCCACAGGTTGTATTTGAGCTGCTAAAGTTGAGAGAGTGCGCTTCTGTATATGTGTGTGTGTGTGTGTGTGTGTGTGAGCTTATAAGAGCCTTGGAGGGCAGAGATGCAATATGAAGTGTGAAGAGGATACAGCCGACAGCACAGGAACAGACCTGCATAATGGAATACAGAGCCCCTCATGATTCCCTTAACACCTTCACTCTACTCAAGTAAGACAGGATGGAGGGAAGAGAGAAAGAAGGTATAATTGAAGAGACAGGATGCTTGGTAGAATTCGATATAACAGCTCAAGTTCACTACCAACTGTAAAGACATCTGCTCCTTCTTGACTTTTGGTTTCAGCGTTGTAGTTTGTTCAGGCTGTTCAAATGTTGCCTTTTTTCTGCTGCGGGAAAGTTTGGGCCATTTTGGAACTGTTTGAGGGCATTTTCAGATTTTTTCTGAGGTTATCTTGTTTTTTGATACCTCAAATGGTTTGAGAAGTGGGGGGGCAAAAATACCTTTTCTTTTGTTTGCGCAAAGATACACTTTCCAGCTTAAGGGGATAGTATTGATTTCAAGTCGCACAAGCTATCAAGACTTTATATACCTACGTGAGGTTTTCTTATATATATTTTTTTTATAGATACCGATGTGAGCTTTGTTTTGCCTTCACCCGTTGAGATTGTTGCATTGTAACTATAAAGACAGTAAAACAACTTTGAAATCCTTGGATTTCAAGCTTGCTTTGGGCTACTGAAGACTTTGAAAAATTTACTTTTGTTATTAGAGTAGCAGAGAAAAATCTATTTTGACACGAAAAAAGCAGGTTTTCTTCCACTGGAACACCACATGGGTGGAGTTCAACTTTAATAGTGGACCACAAGGAAACTTCACGTATGCCGTAGCAAGAGAGGAGAGAAATAAAGCCGGGAAGTTTGCAGCTTTGTTGTCATGTATAAATGTCCACAGAGGAAAACCTTTTGCACTGACGATGTGCTGCCAGTCGAGTGCTATGCAAAAGATTACGGAGTACATGATTTGGGATTGTTTATTTTACTCACGTTTTAGTGGAATTGCTCCACTTCAGTTTTTCAACCTTATTGCCCAACAGCATGCCAATCCCTGTGTCACGGGGACCCATGCAATGGAACGTTGACAAGGGTTTGTGTGAACTCCCTTAACATCAAAGCAGAGCTCGAAAAAAAAAGAAAAAGGAGAACTTTTTGTCCTGATTTCAGGGACTGCGTCGCTAGCAGAGCGAGGAGGGGTGTCTGAGTGAGAGACAGAAAGGGGAGACGGAGACATTGTGAGAGAGAGAGTTTGACTTCAGAGAATCAGGGTGTCCTTTTAGTCACTGCAAATTAACTAACAGGTGGTAGCTAGGAGGCTTGGAAGTCAGGATCTGAGAGAGGGTGGCCAAGAGGTAGAGCCTGGACTCCAGCATCTTCCTGGCTCTGTGATCTGTCTCCAAGCTGGCAGCTATGCTATCAACAACGGAGACTGCAGATGTTGCTGGTTCTTTTCTTCAACATGGCCCTCAGCTTTTCCCAGTTTTGTGTGCTTGTGCATACATGTGTGTGTGTGTGTGTGTGTGTGTGTGTGATTGGTGTTTGTGTGAGTGAGTTAGTGTGTGTGTGCCTGTGTTGTCTTGTGTTCCTGCAGATCGTGATCAAGGCCTTGACTGTGAGTTTGTGTATCAACCCTCATTACTAAGGAGCTTCTTGTTCCTTGGCCCGCTCATTTCCCTCTCCTCTTATCCTCTCTTCATTACTCTAAGAGTAAACAATTGGGAAACAAAGGTGTCTTGTCCAGTTCTTTCTTGTAAGTGTAAAATGGCATTATATACACAGTGCTGAAGGATGAATGAGTCTGAATAGGCCATCCTGACATCTGGCTGGTTGTTTGAAGACGTACGCCTGCAGAGTTCCAGCAACGCACCAAAAGGACACTATGAAAGATAAAGTTCAGTTGGCTGAATGACATTTAAAAAATATATTATTACAAAATTTGATTTGTACTTGTATTTTATGTTGGTACAGATTTCTGTATATACAGTATGTATGTATGTATGTATGTGTATGTATGTATGTATGTATATACACACTCACCTAAAGGATTATTAGGAACACCATACTAATACTGTGTTTGACCCCCTTTCGCCTTCAGAACTGCCTTAATTCTACGTGGCATTTATTCAACAAGGTGCTGAAAGCATTCTTTAGAAATGTTGGCCCATATTGATAGGATAGCATATTGCAGTTGATGGAGATTTGTGGGATGCACATCCAGGGCACGAAGCTCCCGTTCCACCACATCCCAAAGATGCTCTATTGGGTTGAGATCTGGTGACTATGGGGGCCATTTCAGTACAGTGAACTCATTGTCATGTTCAAGAAACCAATTTGAAATGATTCAAGCTTTGTGACATGGTGCATTATCCTGCTGGAAGTAGCCATCAGAGGATGGGTACATGGTGGTCATAAAGGGATGGACATGGTCCCGAAACAATGCTCAGGTAGGCCGTGGCATTTAAACGATGCCCAATTGGCACTAAGAGGCCTAAAGTGTGCCAAGAAAACATCCCCCACACCATTACACCACCACCACCAGCCTGCACAGTGGTAACAAGGCATGATGGATCCATGTTCTCATTCTGTTTACGCCAATTCTGACTCTACCATCTGAATGTCTCAACAGAAATCGAGACTCATCAGACCAGGCAACATTCTTCCAGTCTTCAACTGTCCAATTTTGGTGAGCTCGTGCAAATTGTTGCCTCTTTTTCCTATTTGTAGTGGAGATGAGTGGTACCCGGTGGGGTCTTCTGCTGTTGTAGCCCATCCGCCTCAAGGTTGTGCGTGTTGTGGCTTCACAAATGCTTTGATGCATACCTTGGTTGTAACAAGTGGTTATTTCAGTCAAAGTTGCTCTTCTATCAGCTTGAATCAGTCGGCCCATTCTTCTCTGACCTCTAGCATCAACAAGGCATTTTCACCCACAGGACTGCCGCATACTGGATGTTTTTCCCTTTTCACACCATTCTTTGTAAACCCTAGAAATGGTTGTGTGTGAAAATCCCAGTAACTGAGCAGATTGTGAAATACTCAGACCGGCCTGTCTGGCACCAACAACCATGCCACGCTCACAATTGCTTAAATCACCTTTCTTTCCATTCTGACATTCAGTTTGGAGTTCAGGAGATTGTCTTGACCAGGACCACACCCCTAAATGCATTGAAGCAACTGCCATGTGATTGGTTGATTAGTTAATTGCATTAATGAGAAATTGAACAGGTGTTCCTAATAATCCTTTAGGTGAGTGTATATATACAATATGTTATAACGGAGAGTACATATATGTTGTAATGGGGAGTATATATACATATATGTTGTAATGGGGAGTATATATACATATACACTCACAACATTTCTAAAGAAAGCTTTCAGCACCTTGTTGAATCAATGCCACGTAGAATTAAGGCAGTTCTGAAGGCGAAAGGGGGTCAAACACAGTATTAGTATGGTGTTCCTAATAATCCTTTAGGTGAGTGTATATATATATATATATATATATATATATATATAGACTCGTAGTTACAACATATTTATGAATATATATATATAAATATGTTATGGTTGGAGTGAAGTATAAAAGTGAGTAGATAATGAGTAGCTAATGTAGATAATGTAGTTAATGAAAAAAATACACTGTTTCCAATTTTACGTCCTAACAATATGATAATCTTCTCATTTGTAGGCTGAGGACAAAAGAAAAAAAGTTCTCAAATTGATTTACAATCTCTTTGATAACCACTCCCCAGGGTATTATTTCGACCAGAGAGAGGCAGGGAGTGAGTTTAGAGTGAGAAGGTACGGGGGTAAAGCCTTCTGCTCTTCCCTGGCTCCGAGCTCAATTGTTCTTGGCAGTCCTGGGAGGCGTCTCTGTTATGTGCCATTTGAAAGCGTTATGAAATCTGCCATCTTGACTACTGTGAACTAATAACAACAAGACGCATTGTGCACCACCTGCTCCACACAGTTAGGTGGTTTTAAATATGCAGGCGTAATGGCACCTATTCCCCCCCATTAATGGAGCCCAGATCAGAGCACAGAGTAAATCAAACTGTGGGCTTAAAACCTCCTCTACTAGAGGCCTGGTGCCGCCTCTGATTTTATTAAAGGACAAACATGCGAGTGACAAATCCTTGTTTTACCCCCCCCCCCCCCCCCCATCCAAAAAAAAAATCACCCCCGGGGGCATTCAGGAGGTCTGTCTGTCTCTGTGATGTGGCTTTGTGTCGGCTGTGGGGAGAATCAGATGGTGGGGGGCAGGAAAGACAATGGGATAGGTTTAAACAGCACTCTGTCTGTTCAAGTCAGTCGAGAGCTAAAAGGAAGAGCTGTACATTTTGAAATGTTTGGCGACGTTGCGTCTGAACTGCCACGATCCTTCAGCAATTGCTGGCGTCTCCGGATTCGAGTCAACGACTCCAGCAGCATCACAGGCAGATGGCTCGGCTGGGCTTGTACAGGCTCACACAGGACTTCAATGTTTGCTGCATAAACAAAGTATTAGACATGTGTGTTACTTCTTCAAGGTAAATAAAAAAAGAAAAATATTTTTTTGCATCCTACAAAATGGTGGTTGGCCGATGAGTTATCTCTGGCAGGTTCAAGGCACAGCCAGATCATTGAAATTCAGGTTCTGAGGGCTGAACTAATAGCCTACTGAGCACAGCCTGACAGGGGTGAAAACAATCTGCTTGAAAGGCTAAGTTGATCGTTTATTTGTCTGCCGTGTAAATTTCCTACGTAACAGTATGGTGCCTTATTAAGTATTTTACCTTAGGTCTTAGCAGGATATATGTCTCACCGTACATTTTTCCCTGCACTTAAAGAGAGCAAACGAGAGTAAATTAATGAGAAATAACTTGGCTTTTGTGATTTCCCACCTCAAAATAAGGCAGGGATATTTTAGTCATCTGTTAATTACTGTCAGATGGCGATGCCACCTTTTTTGAAATGACAGAAACTGGAGAAGAGAGAGGGGAAAAAAAAAACTCTCAAACAAATCTGGTGAGGGTGTGATCCTGTCATACCTGATGTAAAAATGAACATGTTTTTCCTTGTTTTCCAGCATTAGACTAGATTTATTCTCTGAGTGCTAGCTCAGAACTGTTTTTGTGATGGGTTTTAAATCACCTTGGTAAAAACAGTGATTATTATACAGTAGTTCACGTGGTTCAAATATTCCATTTCACCTCACTGTGTTTGACATTCATCATAATTAGCCATGCATAATACAGTTAAGTTGAAAGAACAAGCATAGAAGAGCACTACACAGTATATCTACAAACAAATAGCATGTATAGTGTCCCTTACGTAACCTGTCATGATTTGAAATAAATCAATAAATTAGTGATCACATATTATAGATGCATAAAAACAAATGTGCAATGTATATTTTGAAAATCAATTAATAAATGCATGTATGCATACAGACATGATTAAAATAGTGTCCCTGAATAAAGCAGCATTAAAGTCTGTGCCTCACAATTAGAGATGCCATTGCTACTCCAGGGTTAGAATCCTGCTCGCAGATTATCCCAGGGGGTCCCACGGTGGTTTGTGGGGTCTGTAATCAAATACGGTATACACTGTAACTATCTACTGTACCAACATACTTGTAGTAAGTCCGTGGAATATGACTGATTACATTTAAAGCAATTTGAGGCAGGCAAAAGCATTTTAAAAATATGCTGTCAAACTGATCAACATTGATCAAACAAGTAAAAAATTATAATCAAATTAATTGTAAATAATTAAAGGTAAATATAACTAGGTAATTAAAGACATTCATAGATGTCAGATAACAATCTATGAAGTCTGATCACTTTCATTTTTCCTTGGTCATTTATTAGCCTGTGTTGTTTTTTTTTCATTTACCATCTATTTATCTATCTGTATACATTATGTTCATTTATTGATTCATGTATTTATATAAATGGCAGCTTTCGTCCTCTATATATCACCAGATAAACAAAATATAACTATGAAACTCCGAGCTAGCGATCAGGTTTACAGACCACAAAATCCACTGAATGCAGAACCCACACTACCTTTGAATGTAACTACGAGACTCAGAGCGAGTGATCAGGTTTACAGACCATAAACATCACTACTTGTTCCACTAGCCTTTTTGTCAGCTAAGACGGTTTAATGGAGCAGTGAGTGTCAGACTTTGTGGCGGTGTGTCACGTCAGATCGCCAGTGAAAGTCCACTCCACTCCACGTCGGCATTAGGCCTAACGCCACTCAGCGACCAACCAGAGAATGTCTCTATTTCCTGCTTGACCAGTTCCCCACCTCCCTCCAGTGAGGTGCCATTACTCCCCCATCACTCTCACATGGACACAGATAGGCACACACACACACACACACACACACACACGCACAGGAGCTGACCTAAAACCAGTGGCTGGAAAGACTAACCTTTCCCCCTTCTAAATGAAATCAATACCACTTTCCCGTAAACAGGGAAACATTGCATTGGCATTAATCACCTGCCCTTCCATCCTTGACTATACTACAACATTCTCCACACTGCCTCTCTGCACAGCCTGTCTAGACAGCCTCTCTGCACTGCCTCTTAACACTGCCTCTTAACACAGCCTCTACACTGCCTCTCAACACTGCCTCTTTACACAGCCTCTACACTGCCTCTCTACACAGCCTCTACACTGTCTCTCAACACTGCCTCTTTACACAGCCTCTACACTGCCTCTCAACTCTGACTCACTACACTGCCTCTCTGCACAGCCTGTCTAGACAGCCTCTCTACACTGCCTCTTAAAACTGCCTCTCTATACAGCCTCTACACTGCCTCTCAACACTGCTTCACTACGCTTCCCCTCTACACAGCCTCTACACTGTCTTTCTTTACTTCCCCTCTACACAGTCTCTACACTGCCACTCAACACTGCCTCTCTAAACTGCCGTTACACTGCCACTCAACACTGCCTCTCTAAACTGCCGCTACACTGCCACTCAACACTGCCTCTCTAAACTGCTGCTACACTGCCACTTCACACTGTCTCTCTACACTGCCTCTCCACAATGTCTTGCTACACAGTCTCACGATGCTGCCTCTCCATACCGCCTCTACACTGCCCGCTTACACTGTCTCTCGACTCTGCCTCAGCACACAGTCTGTATGCACTGCCTCTTTACACTGCCTCACACATTACCATCGAGCTGCCGGCTCGCAGAAGCTGGGAGTAGTGACACAGCCGTTGGCTAGCATACTGGAGGTGCAGCATCCTGAACCCCTTCTCCGCTGCCTCTCGCCACACTGTTCTGTTTGGAAAAGCACTCCCTGTCTTGGAAAGTATCCCGGCCGGAAGCCTCCTATCCTAATGACAACAACAGTGTTGTCCCGATAAGAGCTTAATGCCAGGTCTTGAAGCTCAGAAATGATGGGTTGGTAACTTGGCTACGTCATATGTAAGCACTTACAGGTGCAGGCAGCCATACAGTGCCTAGTTGCTCTTTGTGCAGCAGTGGCAGGAAGCAGGTGCCTGGCTATTGATAGTGAGAGTGGAGAGGGGCCGGAGAGGAGGAAGGTGGGGCGGAATATGGAAATTGTGGGGTGATGGTGGTGGTGGTGGGTGGGGGTGGGGTCTATAGGTTTGTGTGGTATAATCTCCTGCTGCTGGTACAATAGCTAAACATTATTAGCTGTCAGGGCACGTCCTCTGTTTTGGTGGCCAGGTGTTGGTGGTTTTTTGGGGGGGGTTTATTATTATTCACATAAACCAGTTGCTGTTTTCGAAAATAAACAAAAATACCTCAGGGTTTCCCGGCACCTGAGTGGAATAGACACAAAACGTATTGCAAATTGTTTCCGTGGTTTTTATACTTTCTGTCGTCAGTTTGGAATTAAATGATGTGCAATTACTCTTACTGTAAAATCCAAATTGCATCAGAAAAATAAACAAAAATTGTTATCGGTGATAAAAATGATTACTGAACTCTAACTGAGTACTTTACTGTTTCACAAACACATTATTATTTCTCACCTTTGCATCTGCCAGTTTTTCTAGGTGCATCTGTAACCTCAGGCTGTAGTAGACCTCAGACCACCTGACAGGGAACAGCGCCACGAGAGGTGAGTAGCTAGAAACTCAGGTGTTCTGTCAGTCAGGAGGAGGAGGGGTTTGGGGGGGGGGGGGGTTGGGAGGCAAAAAAAAAACTGTTAACTTTTTTTAACACCTCAGTATCTCTGATAATAATGGTTTAGATTTGAGCAGACAGAAGGTGCTTAGGGGAGGAGACGGCGGTTAGTGAACAGTGGAACACCTTCACAGGTACATCTGTCAGTGCCAATTACC
Source organism: Esox lucius (assembly GCF_011004845.1). Taxonomy (NCBI): domain Eukaryota; kingdom Metazoa; phylum Chordata; class Actinopteri; order Esociformes; family Esocidae; genus Esox; species Esox lucius. The sequence goes on from NC_047590.1 coordinate 9,146,126, forward strand.
CTCCCACTGCCTCCGACCCCTAATCTGGCAGAGAGAAGGGATCTGGCGCGTGCCTGTGTGCTTCTGACAGACATATCGGCTTACCTTTCACCTGGCAGTCTGAGTGTGTCTGTCAGACAGAGCGATCGGCTTACCTTTTACCCGGAGCATGTAATCACGCCTGCCGTGACTGAAACGTCTGCCGTCACTACAAAGGGAGCCATTCAGCGGGGAAGAGAAGCCCAAAAGGTGGACCAGACCGGTTGTTGTGCAAACATTAGCGAGCTAGTTACGGCCTGGGCGTACGGGACGATTGGCAGGTAATAGAGCAGACATAATAAGGCTTAAGTACCTGTAATCCTAGGAGATATCGCTCCAGATAAGAGGGGACTAAGGGAATTCCCTCAGGTAGCTGGGCCACGCGTAATTGGTCCCCAGCCAGGCAGGTTGGATGGAAGCTATCGGGATGTTGGATGAGTGTCAGGTGTAGGGTGTCAGCTGCGCTGAGTGCATATGGCCTATTGATCCAAGAGAGCAAGCATTTCCTGACCCAAATTCAATTGGAAGAGGTAGAGGGAGGCAGAGCAGCTGGCCGCACACACACACACACACGCGCGCGCGCACACACACACACACACGCGCGCGCGCACACACACACACACACACACACACACACACACACACACACACACATCTCTCTCTCTCTCTCTCTGTATACCTGCTCTATGCTGCTTCAGAGGGGATATAGAGTGCAGCAGGTGTGGGGAATGGGTCCATGCCTGTGCAGGTTTTGATGGGGTTGATATGGGGGCAAATTAGGCTCTGTGCCAGCTTCTTTCTTTCAGTGTGTGTGTTTATGGTTATCACCTGCGTGCTGGTGCCATGTCGAGCACCGCCTGCCTGGCAATGCTAACACGTCGCTGTGTGTTGTACATTTTTGACCACATTTTTTAAATCACTGAATAGAAATACTGGTATTTTTATTATTTTTGATTTAACGCAATGTTTTTTCTTTTTTTCCTTCTGGTTAATTACAATTTTGTTATTTCTTTCCTTCTGGGCTTCTTGAAGCAAAACTAACAGGCCTGTGAGAGCTGGAATTCTTATTGGTTGGTAGGTGATCAAATACTTATGTCATGCAATAAAATGCTAATTAATTATTCAAAACTCTTACAGTGTGATTTTCTGGATTTTTGTTTTAGATTCCGTCTCTCACTGTTGGTTACTTGGAAAACAAATATAACATTTTTTAATTGTTCCAAAATACATCAAGAGCAAATTGCATGATCTTTTCCAAGGTGAGTTTACATTTTTTACAACCATGATAAAAAGTACAGAAGCAGATTTCTGTAGGGAAACGAATACATTTTTGTTGCTTCTTGTAGAAATTAAGTTTTAATTACTTCTTTTAGAATTTAAGTTTTACTTACTTCTTTTAGAAATTAAGTTTTATGTCTTTCAAATGTTTCAGTGGAATGCTGCAATGTTTATGTTGAGGTATGCTTAGGTATTCTACAATTCTAGTTTGTATATAAATATAACGCTTGAATACTTTGTATGTAATTATTTTTGGTTTGTGAATGTGCATGTGTGTGTCATATTTTTTCTGGTTTCCTGTTAATTGTGCATTTTATGTATGCTTAAGTGACTTGAAAAGGAATCCAGAGCAATAGCATTGGTCACAGTTTGCACGGATAGACCAAGCATTTGTGGTTAACGGTGGAAGAAAAAGAAAAGAAAAAAAAAAAAAAACAGGCAAGACAGCTGCTCTTTTCCCTCTCATTTCATCCATTTATTGGTTAACTTAGTGGAAAAAGTAAATTTTCAAGGGATTTTAGGTCGGACCTATCGCAGCCAAGGTAGATGTGTGCTTGACTTGAGGTCTAATCTAACTCCTATGTAGTATTGATCTGCTGGGGCCACCAGGGAACTTCCATGGTCTTCCTCTAGCTGTAAGGTAGACAACGGTAAGAGAAAAATGTGTTATAAATGTCTCCGTCCACTCCCCTGTTGATATCAAGCAGGTTTTTTTTTAGACACTCTGAGTGCATCAGTTTTTCACTTTTACTGTAGTGTGATGGAACACCTTTAGAGATGTGCCACGGGGATCCCTGGCGGGCGGAAGGCGGTGGTTAGGCACTACAAATTGAAGAGAACAGGAGGACAGTTAGTGCAACCAAGGAACCCTCTAAGGTCAGGGCGGACAGGGCTAAAAGCTGAATCAGCTTCACATGGGTGGGGGGTCTGAGGCGGGAGGGGCGGAGGGATGGAGCGGCGTGGACAGAGGAGGATGCAATACCTACAATGAGAAAAATATGGATTTCTGTCTCCAAGACAAATTGATCTCTGGTGTGTAGGAGGAACAGCCTCTGAAGGGAATCGGCTAACACTGAGAGAAAGAGAGAGGTGGGGAGATTTACTGTAGGGGTGGATGTCGGAGCCTTTCGGTAGAAATGATATGTGGACACAGTATGTATACGCTGTACATATTTGCTAATGCAACCCAGTTAGCAAAGTCAGAGTTATGTGAATTTGAGATTAGCAAAGAGGTAGAAGCGGAGAGAGATTGAATAGCATTGGGACAAGGAGCGAGAGAAGCAGATAGAGAGAAACAGAGGCACACAGAGAGAGAGAGAAACAGAGAGATCGAGTGATAGAAGTAGAGAGGAAAGTAAAGGAGACAGAAGCGAACAGAGGGACGCAGAGAAAGAGGAACCTAGAGGCCGGAGAAGGTACTGGCAGTTGCCAGCATTAGCCAGCTTCCCTCCCGGCAGGACATGAGTCTGTCATGAAGCCACAGCATGCAGGACATCCTACAGCCAGACCATGGTGGCTCCTGGAGACCATGCCAGGTGCGGGGGTGGGGAGGGGGGGAGGGGAGAGGGGCGCGGGGTAGCTGAGGGCGTCGGAGCTCCGGACACCTGTTACTGACAGCAGGCCCTCCCTCCCCCATCTCCACAACCGTCACCTTTGTAACCAGGAAAGAGGATTAATTCAGACAAAAACTAACTGAAATGGCCCCCGCTGCCGAAGTCCATCCATCATCACCACCGCCGCCATCCGGGGGAGCCCTCCCGGGTTTGCGTCCCAAACGCCAGTGGTCCCCTCCGTGGCGCACCGGTTTCGGCCCGATGGGCCCCCGGTCGGGAAAGCAGTGCAAACTGCAAAACGGAGCAGGGCGAAATTTGGAACACGTCGCCATGGATCCATTAGGTTAAACGCTCATTTTTCTGACAGCATGGAGATAGGATACTCACGCTGCGAGGAAAGCTGTAGCTAGACTGTTGCTTGTAAGGCGGTGCCAGTCACGGCGACGGTGCCAGTGAACCCACCTCACAGTGCTGGATACAGAGAGAGGCTTTCAGTCTTTCGTGTGCGCCAGGTTGGGAGCGGTCTCACTGAAATTCCATTGGGAGGATACTGGTTTCGTGGAGCCTTTACATTTTATCAATGGATAATCCTGTGCTACAGCAGGACTGGTAGCTAATGAACAGTGCAGGCGGTCTGAAGGAAGAGTTTTAAGCATTGGGAAATGTTGGTGGGCGCTGCACATTTTAATTTTTGGTTTTACAGATTGGATTTGTGACATCTGAACACGGGCGATGAGGAAAACTGGGTGATATAGTGCACAGAAAACAGGGACCCATTTTGGCTCATGAGCACCACGTGAACCACGACTGGCTGACATTTTACAACTCTGGAGTGTGTTTTTAAAAGAGGACACAATGGCCAGAGCAATAGCTATTTACATGGACTAGTAAACAAAGAACTTAGAGCTTCAAGGCCGTTAATAAGGACATATAGGTTTATATAGGTTTGTCCATATGCACATGCTTGACATTATTATTCATGTTTTCTGAATGGTATAAGTTAAAGCCTTGCCGTTTTTTCCCCATTAAAAATGACATTCTGCATACAAAAATGTTTACTTCTGTTTCTCTGAAGCCCATGGCATTCTACCACAAACGTGAAGCTCATCTGACTTTCATAAACTTCCCAGTAGATTAATAAAAAACAATCACAGATCGTATTTCCTCCAAGTCATAGGTATTTCCTCCAAGTCACCAGTCAACCAATAGGATTTTGTGATCAAGACAATTCACTTTATTCTCTGTTCCGAAGTGATAGCACAGTCTTTTCGAGATCGCCAGAGAGACATTTTATTTCATTGTTTTGAACAAGAATAACATACATAGTTGAGTTAAAAATGTATGCATTTCATCAAACCAGTGTTACATCGGTTCTCAAGACCAAAGGGAATCAAAATGTGGGTCATTCTTTGTTGTTCATTGTGGTTAGCTATTTTCTGTCACGTTATAACTCATGTAAAGTGTCTATAAAAGTGTGTTTGGCTTCACCACCCCTGTAGTGCTGCAGATTCTATTGATGTGGAACAATTCATTCTACTATAAAGGCAGGCCATCTTATAAGACAGAATGCCAAGATAGTGTACTTGAAAACCCATGTCTTTAGAGGTTAAACACATTACTATATATTACATGCAACGGGGAATACATACCTTCAAATTAACTTGAGATCAGGCATATTAGAAAAACCATGTGAAGGGCCTAGGTTAGGCTAGGCTAAATTGTCACTGGTGATTTCAAATATTTTGTCCTGCTTTGGGTGAGCTGACTTTCGATGGCCTTCACTTTGACACCAGTCATATAGTGAGGGATTGGCACCTGCCAGAGGGTATGCAGCACGGTGAGTAACAAGGACCGACGTGTTGTTACAGACAGGTCCTGGGGTAGCACCAATGGCACTCCTGTCCTGACCTCTGTTTGAGGGAGGAGCATGATGGGAAAATTATTGTGTAGGGCTGCAGCTATTCATATTTGAGGATTAGATTGGAAGAAACAATTACGAAGAGCGTAATGTTTTTTTTTTCAAAATTGTTATACATTATTGAGCTCTTTATTTCCAAACACACAAATGTTTATTATGATGAAATTTGATTTATTCGCACAATGTATTTTCCAAATCTGTGGATCAGTGATGACAATGGGTTTACCTGAAAGTGACATTTCAACTCGGAAGAAAGTCAGGACAAGTCCATTCATGGGCCTGTCCGTAATAGTCACAAACACATATCTGTGAAAGAGGCAGTAGAGGCCCTGAGATTCAGTCATCATCTATCATCCAGTTCCCTTCATGGCCTGTTTGTGCTTTCCCTGTCCACCGCTCCAGACAGAACACATGTAATGCATCAAGCCATGATTTCTGACAGAAGTAGAGGTAATAACTTTACCAGACCTTGTTCGACTGTTACTTTCCCTTTCGCCGGCCCCGCCGCCTCGGTTATGTCAGCCATCGATCGCGGCCAGAGACAACTCATTTCGTTTCGGTGACACGCCGTGATGGACCTGTGCTTCAGCTTCCGACTTATTCCAGGCCCCTTCATTTCTCTGCCCGGCCGACTGGCTCAGAGCCGGAATGTGGAGTGGGAATGTCCCATGCTTGGGAAGGCTATTGATCTGCCGTGTCGCTGGTTGGACGGACAGCTCGAGAAAAAAACGGACACTTTTGTCATTTGCTTCCCCTCTCAAAGAGGGCTAGCTGCTCGCCGTCTTTGACTTCTGTTGTCTGTTCATCCGCTTGTATGCCTAGAATGTTATAGAGATGAATGAACGGTTGGCAGATTTTGGCAGGACAATGGAAGTTTGCCTGTAAACATAATATCTGTATTGTGCCATACTGATCGCTGTTTCCATTGGGAATGTAAAATACGTACAGTCCACTGTAAGGAGCTTCGGGCTGTTGCAGGCATTGTGTTGTATCCCCGAGGTCAATCTTGTTTTTCAGCAGTCTTCTGTCCCTAACTAACACCTGGCCCCGAGGGCCTCGCCAACAGAGATCCAAACACAAACTGACACATGACCAAAAGGGGCAAAGAAAAAAGTGTGCCTTCACTATTAAATATTCTTCGGTAAAAAAAAAACAAAAAAACATATACATCCGACATGACAGTGTTTTTGATAGGAGAAACACACATGTAGCTTGAGATTTTTTTGAAGAAAAAGCAGAGAGAGAGAAGAGCCAGTGGTTTAAATGCATTCCTGTGAGCGTGTGTGGTCGTGATAGTTCCCAGGGTCGGGGCAGTAATGTAAATTGCCTTGTCACTTTGTTTGCTCTGGGATGGGTAGACAAGGGGGAGAATTCAGGGCACCCAATCTCCAATACACTTTCACAGGGGAAACCAACCTCAGGCTAAACTAAGCATCAACCTGGACTTGGCCTGCGTCACAGATGGCGCCCAGTTTTCTTTGTAGTACACTAGTTTTGACCAGGGCACAAAGGGCTTTTGTCAAAAGACGTGCACTGCATAGGGAACAGGGCAACATTTGGAACACAGCCTTTGGGTTCATTTTTGTTTCACCAGGTCTGGAGCTAAAGAAATTGCCCCAAGACATTTCTTTCTCCCCTTTCCTTAATGTTTCGGCGCAAGATCTGGAATTACAGGGAAAAGGTGATTCGAAGCAAAGCAAGATAGCTTATTTTCAGCTTTCCCAAGTGTTCAGGCAGGAAGGCATACTCGGTGAAACGTATGAAATGAATGCGCTACATGATAAAATGTCTGATCATATTTTGTTGACAAGCCTGAAGCTATAAAGGTTACTGTGTAGAGAAAAAGACGCTGTCAAATCAGAAATGCAGCGCAACTCCAACATTTACCAAACAATTTAACCACCTCCTAAATTTAACAACTATTCAGCGTATCGTTTCTTGAGATCACACTGTCTTCTCGCGTCTATTCCATTCTCTGAGATAAAACGCATTGCCACAGACGTCCGTCATTCATCCAAACATTCCGCGCATCAGGGTTTGATCACTTCAAGGCGATAAAAGAAGAAGAAAAACAGGAAGAATGTGACACGGTCATGCAGCACTAGTTAGAATGAGAGTGGGGGCAATAAGAAAAAGTCCATTAAATACCTCAGGGATTAAAGTCGGCAAGGCTCTGTGAGTCTGGCATCTGTGCTGGAAACGGTTAAAACCTTTCGCACCTGCTGCCCTAGTCTGACAAGCCTCGTGCCCCCCCCCCCCCCCCCCACCACCACCACCCTCATCCAGTCTCGAAGGCAGCTAGCTGTTGAAAGCCACTCTTGCCTGGAATTCAAAGGCCCCTCCACCTGACTAATGAAATCAGCCAATTTAGCTGAAACATAAGTTGGGCTTGTAGATAGCACTGAGGCATTTATTTAAAGTGTGAGTTCTTACTTCAAAGGGTCTAGGGGAGCGCCAACCGAAGCATGGTGAGAGAGCGCTGAGTTACGGGGAGGTGGGCAAATCTGTAAAGCACTGGAGCTGAGAGAGGGTAGTCACCTCATCAGCAATAGATTTTACTGCCCCTGTTGCTCTAATCCTGACAAGCCGTCTACCATTAAGCACTGTATGTCTGTCCGTCTGCCTTTTTCCCTGCTTTTTCCCTCAAAAATACATTTAATTTCACTGTTCAGTTTGAGAGATCAGGTTAAGGAAGATGTGCTTCGAATGTACCTTTTGTGTTAGTAAAGTGGTGATCCCAGAGAAAGGTTGTCGAACAAGGTTCTGTGTGAGGGTTTTAATGATTAGGCGGGACACACACAGGCTACATCCAAAATGGGGGTTTGAGTTTCTTTTCTAAGTGGGATAAAATCAATATTCCAACTCCAGGAGCATTCAAAGACATCAAAAAGTAGCCAAGTGAAAATGCTTGTGTGTGTGTGTGTGTGTGTGTGTGTGTGTGTGTGAAATCATCAATCCAAGAACAATAGTTGTTGATTTGGTTTTTTTGTATCAGAGGAGATGAAGAAAAGTCAAGTAAAATCACCTAACTCTGTGTATACATACACAGAGGGAACACAACTTTCACCAATCAATGGACAATTTAGCCTTGTAGCCTTGTAGCCACATATTCATAATATTTGGTAAAACAGCCTCAAATCTCAACTTTCTCTTCTTACAATCAGATTTTTAACCTAATCTTAACCTTAAAACACAGCCAATCTTATACTGAAACAGAACCTTTAAATAAGACCAAAAAGTTCATAATCCTTTTTAAATAAAAAATTTTTACTTGTGTTTTACATTGCAATCTGATTGAAGAGAAATGGACATGATTAAAATGTGCAATTCATTTGAGGAATTGCCATGGTGAAACATTATTACTGCAACAATCAGAGGCCAATTACGCAACCTTCAGTAAGTTACGAAGAGATCACGATCAACATTAACATTTCAAATATTGGAATTAGGAGAGGGCCCACCTCTTGTAATTGCACTAAAGACATGTGTAACTTTGAAATGCAATGGAAGTACCTCCTCTTAAGTAAATATGAGTAAACACAGATATTTTTCCATCCTCCTCTGTACTTTACACCAGCAAAAGACATGGAAACATCTGTTCAATAGGAGCAAATGTCAGCTAATTATTTTACCGAAGAGGGTTTTTAATTGATCGACTGGGGACCAGATGTGGAATGAGGCGTGTGTCTCTACGTTCAGAGAGCGAGACAAGAGGGATTGTGGGTAGACAGAGAGCGCGTATCACCAACACGGCACATGGCCCAACCTGCTCTGTAATTACTAAATTCACACGAATCAACATAACACGAACCTGCAGACTTTGTAGTCCGGGCGGGAACGTGTTTCGTTTAACCATTTAACGAAACCGACATCGCCATGTTGTACCTTCAACATTCAGCAGACATGTTTTCTCATCGTGTCTTAGCCATTCCCATGACATACTGCATAATACCCTGTCATTTGAATCGCTGTGTCGCTTTGTACGTGCCAGGTGTGTTTCACAACATTTTAGGTGGCTGTCATCATTTAAACATTGGTGTCAGGTAAGGTCTTCTTTTCAAGGATTGTTTGTTTGTAAAACTGAACTCATTTCAGAGGAGTTCCTCGCATGCCTGTTTTCACCCGGGCTGGCCTGTCACTCCAGGTGGGGTTGAGGGACTGGTTACGCCCCAATTCCGGGGGAGAGAGAGGGGAATCTGGGTTAACGTCCCCAGATCCAGTCCCTCCGAGCTGGATGTGAACTTAGCAGCCTGAGGACATGTCTCTTTCATACTCCTCCCCTCTCCATCTCTCCCGCAAACTCCCACAGACACACACACACACACACGCACACACACACGCAAACACATCACACCAATATGATCACCATAGTCACTTCAGATATAGAGCTCAGATCCGATACATCATTGTTTCCTATTATGAGAAAAGGGACTAAAACATATTTGACATCCAGCTAAACTAGACCTCAACTAGAGAGGCGATTGAGAAGCCAGAAGGGAAAACCCGTTCAGACTAACACATCAAAGCTGCTTTTTTTTCTTCTCTTCCTTCTCTCTCCCTGTGCACCGTTCTTCCACAACAGTCTCTGGAGAGCAGGCTTTACTCCTGAGTTCTTTACTCTGGGTAAGTCTGAGTGCTCCGTCAATATATTCTGCAAAGTCCACCAAAGAGTCAGCCGAGAGAGAGAGAAGGGAGGAAAAGCTAAAGGAGCGAGACAAGTGAAAATGTAGAGAGGGGGGAAATAGAAAAGGAGAAGTGGAGAAAGAGCGATAGGGAGAGAAAAATAAAGAGAAAGATACAGAGGAATACAAGGGGAGAGTTAGGCAGAAAAAGACAGACAGGGGCGGGAGGGAGGGAGGGAGGGATAGAAGAATAACAGGAGCGAGGTAAAGAGAAATCTTCCACTGGCAGTTTGGACTGGGAAAAAAGGCTCAAGCATGACTAAAAAGTACATTCACCGCTAGTCAGTGAATTTTGCTCCCTATTTGTCACTGCCACCTTGAAGAGCGGTAGGCATTAATAATGCATAGGAACTGGGAATGTATTAGCGGCTATCCTAGCGGAGAGAACTCAGACGGGACCGCGGACACATGCTGGTGGGAGAACAAGGAGCACGGAGGGGAGAAGAGAGGAGAAGGAGAGAAAAGCTTTGGTCTCTATCTTCCTGTCGTTTTCTCTCTTTCCCTCTCTCTCTCCCTCTCTCTCCCTCTCTCTCCCTCTGTCCGTCTGTCTTTCTTCCCCTCCCTCTTTCTCGCCCCCCTTCTCTTATTTACTGAGGAGGTTTTTACAGGGACGTGTCAGGTGCGCCGCGTAACGCCTCACCGGAGAAGGAGCAGGGGCCAGAGTACCCAGGAAGGGACGGTAATTGAGTTCATTGATCAAATAGAGGGAGGTACAAGGGATGCCCCTCCATTACGAGTGCCGCGGACCCCACCACCTTCGCCTCTGTCTGCAACGGTCTAGGGGCCCCGGAAAGGACCCGCCCCAGGGTGGCGGTTTGTCCCTGACGCCAGCTGGCCAGGTAAATCAGGTAACAGTGACAGGCCCCCCCCCCCGCGCGTTCCAATTTGTACCCGTTTTAATGCGTGGCGCAGTAGTTCGGAAGCGTAGCCCTGTGGGCCTGTGTCAAACGTAGTGCGAAGCTTAAGGCTTAGGATGGCATTGAGGACGCAGCCAGGGGGTACACATCCTTGTCAATCGGTTTGAATTAGACGTCTGCTTTTCTCATCTGGCCGCTCTTTTCTGTGTCTGGAGCCAAACCGAATGTGTCCACAATTGTGGATTCAAAATAGTATAATGGTCTTAATATAAATCCATGATCTGAGATTTATATACTGTAGACCTATTGTTCATCTACCGGAAGGACATAAGGAAATACATGCATACATACATACATACATCTTCTTCCGCTTCATCCGGGGCCGGGTCGCGGGGGCAGCAGTCTAAGCAGAGATGCCCAGACTTCCCTCTCCCCAGACACTTCCTCCAGCTCTTCCGGGGGGAAACCGAGGCGTTCCCAGGCCAGCCGGGAGACATAGTCCCTCCAGCGTGTCCTAGGTCTTCCCCGGGGTCTCCTCCTGGTGGGACGGGACCGGAACACCTTCCCAGGAAAGCGTTCCGGAGGCATCCAAAACAGATGCCCAAGCCACCTCAGCTGACCCTTCTCGATGTGGAGGAGCAGTGGCTCTACTCTGAGGAAATAGGAAATATTGGAAATATCCAATAATAAATATGGCTTAATTTGTACCTTAAAGGTTCAGAGAGAAAATAAATAGGTAGAACTTTTACATGCATTTGTTGGATGAGATAATTGATTGTATCATATTATGTTGAGAAAGATAATTGACACAAAACAGACAGCAACCTCTGACATTGATGAAGACTCAGGCCTGTGCAGGTGCAACACAACATCCCCATCATTCTGTAAATGTCACTTCAGGTCAGTTTAGGGCCTCTATTTTATACAGCTCCTAAACTTGCAAGGAAGAACCTCAACATGGGCCAAGTCTCACAGCTATCTGTGTACCGGGAGAGAAAAAAGAAAAGAAAGGTATAACAGTTGTGTCTTCAGATGGGTGTGTAATCCTTTGATCACATCACTTAGCTTTCTAACACAGTGACTGGGCCAAGTCAGTAATGAAATTCCGAAGCCTGTAGATAGTCCCCAAGCCTGGATGTGACACAGTCCATCTGCTGTTCAAACTAAACTCTCCTCCACCGAATCCATGACACACACACAGGCCAGGCACATAAACACATACAGACACACACACAGGCCAGGCACATAAACACATACAGACACACACACAGGCCAGGCACATAAACACATACAGACACACACACAGGCCAGGCACATAAACACATACAGACACACACACAGGCCAGGCACATAAACACATACAGACACACACAGCTGGGCACACAAACATAACAAAAAAGAACACACACAAAGCCAGTTCAGTGGAAAACCTTTGAAAAGGAGATAGCTATATCAAGAAAAACAGTTGCTCTCCAGACTCTAGACTGTTAAAGACTATGGGTTTATCCCAACAAATAGTATGCTGACACTGACCCCCCCCCCCCCCCCCCCCCCCCCCGACAGTATTTCTTTCTGTCTTCTGCTTTACACCTAACTCCAGCATTACCAACACCCCCATTCACACACACACACACACACACACACAAGCACACACCATGGCAGATACAAGCAGTCCCTCATTTCAAACTAATGTTCCTCAGAGATGGACCACATAAGCAGACAGAAGTTTCCAGACACATCGCTACACATCAGTGGCAGGCCTCAAAGATTCAATGCGGTGTTTCAGAGCTGTGAGTGAGAGAGAGAGAGAGAGAGAGAGATAGATAGATAGATAGATAGATAGATAGATAGATAGATAAATAGAACAAGAGGGAGAGAGAGACAGAGAGAGAGAGAGAGAGAGCACTGTGCAATTTCCAATAAAGTAAAGCTAGATTTAGTGTGAACCAAAGAGCATTCCTGCAGGACATGTTTGAAGGCATTACAGCTCAGCTCACGGTAGTACACACACACACACACACACACACACACACACACACACACACAAAGACATGACCGGTGACAGCAGCAGCTTGAGCTACAGTTACTGAACTCTGTCAGGAGAGCTGAATACATAGACATACAAAGAGACACACACACACACACACACACACACACACTCACACACACTTCCCAGTAGTTTAAAGTACTTCTAGCCCACTTCACATTATGATTGTTACTGTCGGGCATCAATTCATTTCAGTCGTACTTCCACTTCCACTATCTGTGTAGATGTGATTGGAATGTGATCTGACTCTTCTGATACGGCGAGTGGCGCTCCATCTTAATGGCTTTGGCTCTGAAAGACACATTGGCATGCCACGGTTCAATTTGCATTTTATTACTTCAGACATTTGATCTTTTTAATGACAGCATGCCGTGGAGTTCAATTGGGAAGATCAGAGCTCCTGATGTTTCATGCGCTACATGTTTTAAGAGTTGAAAGTGATTAATCAAATGTATGCATTAACGTTTTCAAAGACTTGTAGTTGGTGGTAACCAAACCAGGACTCTGCTGTACAAAAACGGCCCGTGATAGGAAATATCTCCTTTAATATTTCAGCAATGTGGAGAAGAAAGTAACGGCCACTGGATGGGGCAGTGATGTAACGGTTAAAAGGAAACGGTAGTTAAACTATGTTCAATGATAAAAGTTAAAAGAGTTAATGTACCTGTCCTTTCAATGCATTCATTCTCAATAGGTGGGTACAGGCAAGACCCCTTCCCCCAAGAAATATACATATTTATACTGCTCTGACCCTCTAAGCTAGCACTACACTATAGAACAGCGTACTGTAGGGTCATCTCCTCCATACCAAGTTTTGTTTAAACAGAATGAGTGATGAGGATTGTACCGGAGAATCGTATCAGGTTCTTGAAGGTGTAACTGCAAATTAGGCGCTAAGTAGCTCTAGGGGGTTTCCATTTGAAGATTTCCAGAGGTGTTACGCCTCTTAGGTAACACTGTAGACCAGGCATTAAGGTGGAATTCAAAAACCCAAACACAGTCAATACATGGAATTAAGATGTGTTTTTCTAGGCGAAGGGCGCCTAACTGGAAATATTTTATGTTTTTTTGTTTCTTTAACTCCCTTTGTGATTCTTCAGTCCAGTCTAGGCTGGTCAGGACAGTGCCTCCAATCATCTACTTCAGCATGGGTTTAATTCCAGGCCCACCGATATTTCAGCATCAACTCTCTCCCCCATCTTTCCCACAGTCTATCTAACTTATATATCCCATAAAAGGCCTAACAATATGCATCTTCAAAGTGGAGTCCAGACAGCCGCTGCAATAGAAAGAAGTAGAACGTAGAGCATTCAAACAACCGGGCAGGACAGACCAGCCTGCACGTCACACTAAGTGTTTTTTTTTTATAAAGGCATAACAAATTGCAGTGCAAGCGTGTAAGCACGTTTGCGTGCATGCGTGTGCGTGCGCGTGTGTGTGTGTGAATGTGCGTGTGTTAACATTCGCACGGACACGTGTGGGCGCGTTTGACGCTCGTGTGCGTTTGCGTCCACGTGTCCATATCCCGCCCTGACGGGGAGGTTTGTGTGAGTGGTATGGATCGCCGGGAGTCTGGGCGGCAGAGCGTGGCCTGTCAGAGGTCGCTCACTCTTTGATTCCACCTATGCAGAGTCAGCTGTGGCTCACCTCCCGCACGCTCGACTCATTTATCTTGTGACAGTCCGTGACACTCCCCGTTCTGTCCGCATCAATCATTTTCAATCACGTCCTGCCGACACACTCCAGAGTGACGATCACTCCTCAGGCACGCGCGAGAGAGACACACAGGCGCAACGTGCGAGAAAACGCACACAAACTCAAACGCAGTCACAGCGACCCTCATGACAAAAACAACATTTGCGAAATGTATCTGAAACCTTTATCTGGAAAGCTTTTCTTTTATGATATCGTACCAAAACAGATATTCTAATATCTGAAATCCAGTCTGTGCAATATGTTTTAAAAACAGTTGTGCTTATGGTCAGTCACTGGCGTGGTATTCTCCACAAATCCTTTATTTAATTTCAGAAATTGTTTGCAAGGAGATCTGCATAGAATTTATAGAACTTTGTTATATTTTTAAGTAGACCACACGACATAAACTCTTTAAGTAGACCACTTATAGGTTCTCTAATACATTTCCTTGTGAGTGAAACACACTTACAAATACACACAGTGGAGCTCTGATGAGAAACAATATTTACACGGCCGATATCAGACTGCAGCCACGGCACAGCAGGAGCGAACAGAGCCTCTACCCCTCCACTAGAGCAGCCAGCAGCCCACCAGCCCACCAGCCCAGCAGCCCACCAGCCCACCAGCCCACCAGCTATCCCAAGGCAGGATTTTAATGATGGTGGGGGGGTGTCTGCGGAAGGTTCTGAGGGGAGGGAAGTGGGGGGAATGGAGTTTGGGTTTTTCTCTCTTGTATGTATGTGTGTGTGTGTGTGTGTGTGTGTGTGTTTGTGCGTGTGTGTTTGTGCGTGTGTGTGCTAGGGAGAATTATCAACAAGACGGCTCTTGTGGGCCCTGTAACAGACAGACTCTGGGGGCGCTGGTTTGGCCTCCCTCTAGCTGGGTCCCCAAACTCCACATGATGGTGGCTTCATAGAGTAGCCACGACTTGCTGCAGTGCTTTGCCGTGTGTGCGTGTGAGTGTGCGCGTGCATGTGTGTGTGTGTGCATGTGTGTGTGTGTGTGTGTGTGTGTGTGTGTGTGTGTAGTGGGAATTATACGGTCTACATGGAGACTGGAGTTCACATGAGTCTACTGTGTCTTCCTGCAAAGTTAACAAGATAAAAATCTGAAAATAAATGTAGATAAATATTGTTTTTTCAAATTGTATTAATGGATTGAGCTTCATGGCAATGACAAAGCCCTCTGTTTTGTTCAAACATGGAAAAAAAATGAATTGGAAATGAATATAACTTGAGAATCTAAACAATTAGTTCACTACAAGACAACTGTATATTTAAAGAATGAAATGTCCATGTTTATGCCAAAAGTAGTATCCCAAATGTAGAAGAAGCTCTTGGTGGTTGTCGTCATTATTACAACCTGAAACATATTGGTGTAAATATTCATTTATATACATATAAATACAATAAAAACTGTTGTGTTTTAAAAGCAGTTCTCTCTCTCTCAATCAAGATTGGCAAACAAGAGGAGACAGAGAGTAAACAAATTCAGGGTGATACAAATGTAGATCACCATCTCTCTCTGTCTATCTTCCTCCCCCCTCTGTCCTTCTCTCCCTCTATCTCTCTTCCTCCCCCTCTCTGTTCTTCTTCTCTCTCTGTCTCTCTGTGTCTCTCTCTACTTTACTCAACCTCTCTCGATCCCTCTCTTTTCCCCCCGCTTTCTCTCTCTCTCTCTCTTCATCGCCATCGCTCTTTCTCTCTATACTTTATACACAGTACATATGTCGATGTGTCTATATATACATGTACATAACACCCACCTGACCGTCTCGAAATGTGTGGTCAGATCATCTG
Organism: Esox lucius; assembly: GCF_011004845.1. Taxonomy (NCBI): domain Eukaryota; kingdom Metazoa; phylum Chordata; class Actinopteri; order Esociformes; family Esocidae; genus Esox; species Esox lucius. The sequence continues at coordinate 9,161,973 of NC_047590.1, forward strand.
GAACTCATTCTGCTGTATTATTTCAGTGTTGCGGACAATTGTGACTAAGTTGAATTTCATCTGAACCAAAATCATGTGCTATTATTCAGCAACAGAAAAGGGTACACTTCAACCATCAAGCCGTACACATTTGACAGGTCAGATTACTCAGAGAACAAAGTAAAACGTCAGCTTTCTATAACCACTTCACAACACTTCATTTGAATGTGAAAGGCGTTCATCTTATTTGAACCAACGCGCACTGTACACATTGTTTGTAAGAATTGGCAGAACAATTTGGGAGCCCCTGGTTTAAGTTGACACAATGCACGCAGCAAAATCAAAATAGATTTTTTTATATAGCTGTGAGGTGCAATTACTCTGTATCACAAAATATTGCGTTAATAAGCAACTCAGGTCTTTATTTTTCAGAAAATAGATACAGACAGGCATTGCAGAGGAGTGATCAGGCTGAGTGACCAAATTCACCTAATGGACATTGTCTCAGTTGGCCAGACCACTGTGGCCTTGATGGGACATTGACTTTAGTGTTCGGTCTGTTGTTAAATAAGTACAGAAACTTTTTTTTATATATTATCCCATGTATTTGTTTACCAGGAGAGAGTTTATTTTTTTAAGATCCACAACAAATTAAACAATCTTCTCTTTTCTCACACCAACTTTCGTACATCCAACAGCTAAAACCACTAAAACCCCGCACTGAGTTGGTATACGAGAAACAAACACATAAAAAAGCTTGGTAGCCCCTCTTTGTGCTACAGGCGTCAGATCTTCCACGGTGGTATCCTACGATGAGTTAAAACAGCGTATGAACTCCCCGGGCTGGAGTTACTACTACTAGCAGGCAAAAACATCCCACACAGGGGAAGGTAGCACTGAGGATGTTGTCGAAATAAGATGCAGGTTGGAGATAAAGGAACTTAATCATAACAAATGACCTTATATTATTACAGATACAGATAATGTATTAAACATAATCTATTATGTGTTAAACAGACAGCTTCAGGCAGTAAGAGAGGGTACTACAGACTTGTATTTTCTTCTACAAAATGTTTGGGCATGGGATTTCATCCTGAGGGAGATTGGGTTATTCCCAATTATGCATTGTTGTAGATACTTCAGATTTTTTTTTTGTCATGGTATTACCATTATGGCATTAGCCTGGGTACGCTTTACGGTATTCTAATATTTATATCACCTTCTGGTTACGAACATTTGTTGTGGGAGAAAAACATGGGAATCGGCCGTTATTAGGCACAGCCGTTGACCCACATTATATAAGGTAAGTTATCAGATCCTCTACCCTGATAAATATTCGCCTCCCGGATGTGATGTGAAAACACGGTCCCCTTCTGTGTGTTTTCGATGCTGTAGCACTGGATGTAATGACACCAGGGCGCCAGAAGTTCAGCGCTGGTGTGGGTTTCATCCACTCAGCCTGCTCCAGTCTGTCCGTGCTCTCGATAGTGCGCACTTACAAGAGCTTGAGGCTTTGTGCGGAAGACTATAAACCCTACCTCTAAACCCTTAAGAAAATAAATGAAAGAGAGGAAGTGTTGGCTTATCTATACTCAGGAGGAACACAGCACAGCGAAGAAGGGGCTTTCTTTTTTTTTTTTTTGAGGGACCTAATTTAAGAGTTGGATGTCACTGCTAACACCCAGCCCCTGAGGCTAGCTAGCTACTTACGTTCACAAGCCAGAAATATTACCGGATCCGATCCAACCATGTCAGCCTACCTTTTGTCAGGTGATACGTGGCAGCGAGATGCCTGTGCAGGGTCACTCTTTAAGGAATTTCTTCACATTTTCATTTCAAAGGACTCATCAAGGAAACATACAAGCACCAGTGGTCACAGTCGGACCCATATAATGAATGGTGAGGAGCTAAGAGTTTGCTGAAAGGGTGTTGGCCTACCTCGTGAAAAACGGTACAACATAACAAAAAACCTGCCTTTTAAAGATGCACTCCAGTACTTTTGTATCATTTCAGCAAGTGGTTCTAAAAGTGACAGCGCTGTATGTTTTGAGGGTAACTTGGGTACCACATTATCAACTTGTATGCTTTGTAATCTTATTGTAAAATATCTTATTTTAAACTTGAACAAAACTTGCCATATATTAATTATATGTCAATAAGATCCTGGTGTGTGTCTTTAACTGATCATTTTGTAGCCATAATTGCAAAACTGAAAAACTTTGATTACAGTGGGCAATGTTATATGTATTGTCCCATTCTATCAGTGGATTTCATATGTTCCACCCTGAGCCGAGCATTAGCAGCAGAAAGTATAACCTACCTTATTTCTTTCAGCTGAAAAGCTGAGAGAAGATGCAACATCTTCCTCACCAGCACAAAAGAGACTCAGAACGCTTTTGTCTTTCCTCCATGGGCAATTAAACGGGTTCACTTTGTAATGGATAGTAATAGCATACTGCCATGACTTCATTGCACAGAAAAGCTTCAAAGACATGAAATTCTAAAGATCAATTCAGAAGCGACGCTCGTGAACACGTTTCCAAGAATTGCTCCAATACCAACGAGGTTGGGGGAAAGTTATGCCAGCGAACTGTTCTGATAGTATTGTGAGGCTCTGTGAAGGCAAGGTGTCTATTGCAATCTGGTAGGATGTATCTACCCCAGCCACTCAGCCCCAAGATAGAAAGACGTGTTGGGCCTATATTCCAAATGTCAATATATAACTGCGTGTGTATACATACAGTATCTCACAAAAGTGAGCACACCCCTCAGTGGTCGTTATCATGTTGGAATACTGCCCTGCGGCCCAGTCTCCGAAGGGAGGGAATCATGCTCTGCTTCAGTATGTCACAGTACATGTTGGCATTCATGGTCCCCTCAATGAACTGTAGCTCCCCAGTGCCGGCAGCACTCATGCAGCCCCAGACCATGACACTCCCACCACCATGCTTGACTGAAGGCAATACACACTTGTCTTTGTACTCCTCAGCTGATTGCCGCCACACATGCTTGACACCATCTGAACCAAAAAAAGTGTATCTTGGTCTCATCAGTTCCAGTAATCCATGTCCTTAGTCTGCTTGTCTTCAGCAAACTGTTTGCGGGCTTTCTTGTGCATCATCTTTAGAAGAGGCTTCCTTCTGGGACGACAGCCATGCAGACCAATTGGATGCAGTGTCTGGCGTATGGTCTGAGCACTGACAGGCTGACCCCCCACCCCTTCAACCTCTGCAGAAATGCTGGCAGCACTCATACGTCTATTTCCCAAAGACAACCTCTGGATATGACGCTGAGCATGTGCACTCAACTTCTTTGGTCGACCATGGCGAGGCCTGTTCTGTGTGGAACCTGCCCTGTTAAACCGCTGTATGGTCTTGGCCACCATGCTGCAGCTCAGTTTCAGGGTATTGGCAAACTTCTTATAGTCTATTCCATCTTTATGTAGAGCAACGATTCTTTTTTTCAGATCCACAGAGAGTTCTTTGCCATGAGGTGCCATGTTGAACTTCCAGGGACCAATATGAGGGAGTGTGAGAGCGATGACACCAAATTTAGCACACCTGCTCCCCATTCACACCTGGGACCTTGTAACACTAACGAGTCACATGACACCAGGGAGGGAAAATGGCTAATTGGGCCCAATTTGGACATGTTCACTTAGGGGTGTACTCACTTTTGTTGCCAGCGGTTTAGACATTAATGGCTGTGTGTTGTGTTGTTCTGAGGGGACAGCAAATGTACACTGTTATACAAGCTGTACTCTCACTTTACATTGTAGCAAAGTGTCATTTCTTCAGTGTTATAATCAAATATTTGCAAACATGTGAGGGGTGTACTCGCTTTTGTGAGGTACTGTACATCTATAATGCTACATAGGGAGTACAGAGCCATTTCAAGTCCAGATTAAGCCTTCTTTTGACCAGACGCCAACTCTTGGGATTGCCTCGGCTATAACGGCCTATGGTTGGCCGGTTCTCATGGTAGTCGTGTGTGGAGCATCCATCTTGCCTCTCAAAGTCAATTCCTCGGTGGGTTGGGCCTGTCAGCCAGGGTAAACAGCTGTTGATAAATGGACCTCAAGGTGTTCAGTCACCTGAAGCCGTGTTTGAAGTTACTTTCCTCACAACCCAGGCCAGTGTTTTCACAGCTGTGGGGAACCTTCAAAGACAAGTCTTTCTCTTCCATCTCGCACTCTCTGCTGATCACTTGCCTATTCTCTATATCCCTCTCTCTGTCTGTCTCTTGGTAAATGTCTTTGTCTTTCACTCTTTCTCCTGTTAAATCTCTTTGTCTTTCTCTCTGTCTTACAGTACTCTGTGTAGTTGACTCTTTTTTTCCTGCTTTCTCTTGTTCTTTTAGTCTTTCTCTGTGTTTCTCTCTTTCCTGTCTTTCTCAGTTTTTCCTTTTTCTCTCTCTGCCCCTTGGCTAAGCAGACCAACCTGCCACAGCTTCAAAACTTCAACAGCACAGCCCTGGATAGACTCAGAAGAGCTGTGTAGAAACTGGAGACAGTCATTTTTGAAAGTTCAGTGCCAGAAATGGCCAAAGACAAATAAATGCAATATGTTTGAACAGTTCGTTGCCTAGGTGGGCCGATCATCTTGCAATTACCTTCCCTTCGTGTGTGTGTGTGTGTGTTGTGTGCGCGCGCACGTGTGCACTGACAGTCCAAATGGCACGAACACCCAACACCATCCCTGATTTAACCAAACAAAGGGCAATATTGTTGCACATAAAAACACATTTTTTAAAATAGTACTGGGGCACGCAGATTGATGTCTGGACCTTACAGATGAACGCACAAAGGAGATTTTATTCTTGTGAAAAGTGGAAGTTTGAAAGTGAAAGGGGGACGTCTGAGAGTGAAACGAGGACTGGGGCGTCTCAGGAAGATCCCGAGGCCCTTAATCATTTTGTTTGGACTGTACACACGGTCAACCTCATCTCACTGGGCCTATTAGAGCCCTTTCAACATGATCACACTGATAAAGAACTTATAATCCAAAGGGAAGCAATCCCTATGTTAGTTTCCCCAGTATAATGCATCGCGTAAATTGACCTTTAACAAACTGCAGAATTGTAGAAATCAGTATCAAATGGTACAGTTTCAAACATCCATGACCATAACCTCAGGCTTTCTCACAGCATGCAGTTATAGTTAACCTAGCAGTTAGAGTTGGACCAACATTCAAATCAGGTTTCTGATTCGAATCCCCCAGACAATGAGGTTCTATCAATGTATGGCATCTACTATTGTTCTGGAACGTTTATTGGGGTCCCAGACCTTACTGTTTGTCTGGTGTATAAATAGTATTTACAGCAACTGTGTAACCTTTCTACCTGATTGGTTAGGAGGAAGTCATGCGCTTAAACAGTTGACACTCAATTGTCATTGGAAAGGGGAAGTACTACTGCATTTTGTCAAAAACAGGACAAGGTTTGTCTGTGCATGAGTGCTCACAAGGATCACAAAGTCTTCAAATGGAGGGTCTGCAGTCATGCACCTGCTTTAGACAGAGCGTCCATAAAACACGTTGAGGTTCATCTGGGCCAACAACAAGTCCTGTATCATTACGATTCCATCTAAGAGCAAAGTGTACCAGTGTGTAGAGGCTGACCCTCTCAGGGTTTATGAGTGCAGAGTCGGTCCAGCTCTTTCACAGCTGCTGCAGTCCTCATATGACAAGACAGTCTGATTTAGAACAGGCGCCTGAGGTCTCACTGAGGGACAAGTTTTCCTGTGTCCACACTGTTCAATCAAACTAGAAAACTGCAGGATTACACAGGTGGATGGGCTGAAGAAGCTAAGGATGTGTTGTATTTGCCAACGTTTTCCCACTAAAACATTTCAAAACTTGACCACAGATACAGAACTTTACATATCCCTTAAAATGTTTTAATTTGCCCGCTGTCTTGTGGAAATTTTTCCTGTCCCACCTACAGCTGTACTGCGAGCTGCAGGTCTTTGACTGATGTCAGATGTGGCAATTATGAGAGCAAGAGCAGGCTGGGGCAGGCAGGGGATAATGGAGAACAGATGTTGGGGAAACGGCAGGTTGGACAGAACAGGCGGAAAGCACTCTGCTCTTTTCCCTCTGGCCACCCACATCTGTCCCCTGAAAGGTGCTCAGCACTTCCTGGAGCGAGGCGTAGGTGAACTTGTTCGCAGCTGCTTAATCGCATGCGTCAATCACTCAGACACGCACGGCCCTCCTAAACAATAGCATGAGCCTGTTTTGCCCGCTGTTACCGTAATGCTAACGTGCAATGATAATCGTGCACAAGCGTGTACTTGCGTGGAACACCTTCCATTCAAAGTTGGCCTTGTGTGAGGGAAATCTTTGTTATCATTTAGCGATTTGCAACACGGCGAAAGCGGGGCTCCAAATGAAGGCAAGACTCTGGCAGTGTGGACATAAGATGGAGTAAGAAATGTACCCTACTTTCCAGCAACTTAAATAGTTAAATAAATGTGAACTAGGAAGATAATGGCCTAACCGAGAAGGAATAACACCAAAGGAATACTTTGAACAAGATTACTATGTAGTGCAATTTCATCCATACAAGGTCTGTGTATTTGTGATAGAAATGTACCTATTTTTTACGTTTTGTATGTTTATCTGTGTCAGTATTAAGAATGTCAGAGTTAATTTATTGCATTGTATAATAAAAGTAAAATATTCCAGAAAAGGTTATAATGACAAAAACACTCTAAATTTGTGTGTGACCTTCAAATCCAGAGTGACAATAAAATGATTTAGATTCACCACTGTTGTTTCAATAAATTAACGGTTGGATAAAAACAAATTAATAATTAGACTCTAAAGCATGCAAATCTATGTGGTTTTGCTGTTTCACACAAACAAACGTTAGCATATATAATCATTTAAGTCATGTTACATGTGTTTTACAGCAAGTTTCTATGAAGCATAGTCGATTTCTCTGTAATAATATGTTTTGTAAACCCACATACAGAATCTCAAAACTCCAAATCAAATTGACAACATCCAAAGATATGTCCAAATGAAAACAATTTAATTTCTTAAGCTAGTAAAATTTGCAAATTTCAGGAAAGAAAAATAAAGACTTCCATGTTTAGCTCATTAAGGTATCATTAAGCCTTCATAAGAAATGCATAAATGTTTGGCAAAGCATCTTTGTATTTCATTCTTTTCAAGGTCAGATCCCATAAGTCTTCATAAACCATAGTGTTATGACTCAATATTGTGTGTGCAATTTACTTACTATAGTAAAACTTCCTTGGTCATTCATAATAAACAGTTCTTTCTGTATATCTTTCTGTATATTTTCTTCTTTTGGCTCTAATACTTTCAATATATAGTGCAAATTTCATGGTAATCAAACTATTGGCTTGACAGGAGTTTCTGGTTGGTAATAGTATTTGTGAAGAACTGTGAAGAACTTTCAATGTCTTGATTCTTGATTATAGGCTTGCATTTGTCTTTGGAGTCTGCTATTCAACAAGAGTACCAAATGAACATCAAGGAATGTTGAGAAAAAATATTTTAAATATCTTTTCATATATCTTTCAAACATAACCAAAATCCTAAGCTTATATAAAACAACAGTTTGGAACCACAGTAAAAAGAAGCAAAACATGGTAAAGGTAAAAAAAAAAAGCTAGTTTCATTTGTCTGTTTTGAGGTCTTCATGTTATGATTATAAAGGCAATATAAACCTTTCATTTGATGAGCTTAATTTAAAATGGAACCAAACAAATAAACACATCAAGATTCTCCATAAGCTACACCCAAACTATAGATTTGGAAATGACCCTGAGGGAAAGGCTTTGCATGTCAGACATATTAACCAAACAACAGTGACTAATCAACATCAAGAGCATGTGATGGCATAGTGGACATTTCTAAGAACGACATAATCACTGGAACGATTGTCAGAAATAGCTTTTTGTCTCAGTTATCGCACATAATTGCCGAAAAAAAAATATCATTGATATTTGATATTAAAAATATATCTTATTTTAAGTCATGTTTTTCTAGTGTAAATATTGAACAGAACCTTTAATTTTACAGTATCAAATCTAGCTAGTGACAGTTGAAAAATCTACATTCTCTTCTATGGCATCAGAGGTTTAGGCATTACCTATTGATGAAGGTTTCAAACAAGGGATATTTCGGAGAACTGTCAAATGTATGTTTATATGAATTTGACACTGAAATGCATCCCCTTTTTTCTCACTGTGATCAAGTATTTTCCTTCACTGGCCATCGTCTGCCATTCAGCAATAAGAGCAAATAGTTTCACGACAGGAAAACAAATGTTTGAAGCACAAGTAAGTCAATTAATTATAAGCTTGGAGTAGTAAAAAATGTTTCAGAAGAGATGGAATTTGCAGTTTTAATATGTACATGAGAAATGACATTTAAAATTTTATTACGCAGATCTTTGGAATGTCTCAGATGAAACAGCATAGTTTGCCTTCTCTTCAGCTCATGAGCATGGCCCAGATTTCCTAGCACACCAAGTTACAATAAAGCTTTATACGTCAAGTGTAAAAGCATAAGAATCGTATGTGACATGTAACCAATAGTCCCTACGGAGTCCGTCTCCATATCACTGGAGGAGAACGTATAGAATCCTTGAAAAAACATATATATTTTTTTAAAACAAATTCTGGATTGAAGGTTACAAAAAAAAATAACTATAAGAGAAAGTGAACTAACTCCATATTGTTCTGGGTGAGTATGGGGTTGGGCGGTGTGGTGACTTGGTCCTGTGGTAATGCTCCTAGTTCTGTGAGCGTATGTAGTTTCCTGCTGGGGACCTGGATTCTCCTCTCTCTACCCCACCTGTCTCCTTTTCGCCAGTCTCCCTGTGATTCAAACTGGCAATAAAAGCCTTGAAAAATAAAATGTTAGAGGAGCATGTCTCTTTTAAATGTGACTCAAATGTTATTTTACTTTATTACTTGGAAGACCAGGGGACCAAATCGAAATAGCAAATATCTTCGCTTAAATGTGCGTTGTAATTATATTAATTAATATGAGTGCCTGGCAACGCTAGGTCAAAACAACAGCATGATAAAGGAATCTTCTCTGAGCTAGATGGAAACAGGAAACAGGAAATGTAATGGCCATACATATCCACTCCAGCTCTGAGTTAACATGAAAGCCTAAATACACATTTCCAGTGCTTGATGAAAAGTGGAAGAATGCTAGGTAATGACTTAATTTGCTAATAGGAATAATTACGCCATAGCCAGGGGCTACTGCTATTAAATGAAACAAGAACCATTTAGCACTGTTTATTTTTGGAAATTGTCCTGAATAATTACCAAATAATGTATTATATTTTGAATACACTTCACGAAAGACAACGTAATAGCAAATAACATAAATGTGACCTCAATTTGTAATTGTGGTGCATTGAAGATATGCTGAAGGTTATGTAATGTATAGTTCACACCTGAATGGTATAGTATATGGGTTCACCTCACCTAACATTTAAAAACATGGTTAGGTGTCAAATTACATCTAGGTCATTCTGCAAAGTGTTTGGTAATGGAATTTTTGGAAAGTTTGGGGTATCTGACTGTGGTATAATGCAATGTGTTCTGCTTGGTGGAGACTGCAGTAGTTAACTCTCTACAGAACACACCAAGCCAGCCTAAAACCTTCTGGACAATACTGTGATCATGGAATTACTGCCAGCATAACTGCTTAACCAATTGAGCTCAAAAGTATGCAGAGTACCAACAATAGATAAATTGTAACATCAAATAACAGCATAAAGGGAGGGAGAATTTTATCAAAGTTGGGGAAGAATGAGGGGGGAACGTACCAGAGAGAAATACAAGACAAAATGCCAAACAGGGTTTTTTGGGGGGCTATAATCCGGTAACCCTCCTGAGTGGTTTAATCCAGGAGTGTGGGAGCCAGCGAACTGTGTGTGTGTGTGTGTGTGTGTGTGTTGGATTAGCACTGATGACTGTGGCGGAATTCCTTCCTCATTAGAGGTCTTGGATTAGACCTGCGTCGGTTTGGAGGCGGCCATTGTCCTCCACCCATAGTTTCACTCCCGACAACATTGTCCTCCACCCATAGTTTCACTCCCGACAACATTGTCCTCCACCCATAGTTACACTCCCGACAACATTGTCCTCCACCCATAGTTTCACTCCCGACAACATTGTCCTCCACCCATAGTTTCACTCCCGACAACATTGTCCTCCACCCATAGTTTCACTCCCGACAACATTGTCCTCCACCCATAGTTTCACTCCCGACAACATTGTCCTCCACCCATAATTTCACTCCCGACAACATTGTCCTCCACCCATAGTTTCACTAGCGACAACATTGTCCTCCACCCATAGTTTCACTCCCGACAACATTGTCCTCCACTTCTGTGTAGGTTTTTGTTTTCCTGGCGAACAAGAGGGGCGTCGCTGTCATACTGGACGGTCCTGCAAACGTGCCATTTCGGGTAATGAATTGGAAGCCTAATTAAAATGATACAGCACACAGCAGCGGCCGTCGGAAATCAGCGCGCTGGGAGAAAGGTCACTCACGTTAACGGCCGGGGCGGTGAAACGGTGGAAATCCGTGTTAGTAGACGCTTTGCCGGTTCACTGGGACATTGCTCAGACGTCAGGCACGGAGTCCCTCATTGGTTTAACTATGCATCTACCCACTCCTCATTCAGTCTGCTAAACCGCTAGTTTAACGGACATGGTCAGGGGAGGTTGAATATGGGTATGTGCATACATGAATAGCCTAATGTGCAAGCCGCAAGAACTACGCTAGCTAACAGTGTTGACGTGGAAGTGTCTTGTTAGTTGCTCTAGATGTTACATAAGCAGTGTGGTCGTCCCGGCAATGAGAAGCAAAGGATGCATAAACACACTCAACTACCCACGCACACACAAACACACGTAACACACACAAACACACACACACATATGCACACACACACACACACACACACACAGACACACACACACACATATGCACACAAGAGATTCAAACATGACTCCCATAACAATGCCAAATGTGTTGCCGTGGTTGCTCGGCGATATTCAGTGTACCTTTAAGTACAGGAACCTCCTGCAAAGAGTAAGTAGTGCGATATATTGGGAGCTGGGCACTACTGGAGATGCAGCCATGGTGTGTTTGCGGTGGCGAAGAGGCCATTATCTCCACTCTTCCCCACGCCCTACAGCATCCTGACATGTTAATCTGAGTGCGTCTGAGCCCCGCATTAAAACCACTCGAGCACAAGTCGGCAAAAAAAGAAGTGCGGCCTAATGGGCGCGGACACTTGTCAAGTCCCCTTTTACTCAGAGCCGTGGCTTTGGTGATGACCCTTTGTTTACACAGGCGGCAGGGCTGGGTCATAAATGGCACCCTATTTCTGACTGCAGTGCGTTACTTTTGACCAGGGCCCATTGCCTTCTGGGTAAACGTAGTGTACTGCGTTGGGAATATAGTGCCCTTTGGGATGCGGGATGTAGTTAGGAGCCACTGTTAACTGGCATTCACACATCCTCTCACAGAGTGTTACTACCACTGTATAGGACAGTCAGGGGCACCCCATAAGCTGTGCACCCACACGTGTGTGTGTGTGTGGGTGTGTGTGTGAGTGTGTGTGTGTGCGTGCGCGCTGTCACAATAACCGTTGAACTCCAGGTTGTCTATCGCCATGTTTTACCTTGACAACATTTAAGAACCTGGTGGTGTGTGATCCTAATTTGTGCCATCTTAGTGGGCATCCCACTACCCCTCACAGCAGTGAGCCCAGATAAAGTGACGCAGTGAAGAGTTACATTGTAGTCGTGCACATATCTCTTTGCCGTTGGAGAGATACAGTAGACGCCCATCGGTGTTAGGCATGTACCCGCTGTGAGCGATGAAGACATAAGAGCTGCATTACAGATACTAGGCACATTATATACCAGAATCCCTACTCGCCAGAGAAAAAACATTCTCTGGCCTTCTACCTTAAAGGCCAGAGAATGCGCTCAGCTGTCACCAATGGTCACTGTAGGTCAAAAGGGAAAGGAAAACATGTTTGATTACTTACCCCCAAATACAGACGGTGCTGGCCAACTGCACCGACCTCCCCTGGGCAGGATTCAAACCTCGTCTCGCAATGTGAGGCAAAGACTTTACTGCTGGGATAGGTGAACAATTGTGCAGTTCAGTCAGTTTCTTCATTAACAGGGAGTGTAAAATGTGATGAAAGTTTATTGCTCTATATTGGAACCATATAATTATTTCCACTTAGAAATGGATCACAGGGCCTGCAGCAGAAATGTTGTGGCAGGGCTAGCACAAGTCAGGAGCAGAGGATAGGTTCATGTCTGGAGTAATAAGCCTATTAAAGATGCATTCTGGGATTTTGGGCCACTGACGTCAAGCAGAAATGGGTCCATGAAACGTGTGTACTGTGTCATGTGTGTGGGGGTGTCAGCAATCCCACTCTTTTTCAAACGTATTGTTTCATGGCTAACTGAGGCATGTTATACTTATTGTTATTTAGAGAAGTCCCAGACTGCATCTTCAACATAGAGGTTTAAAATGTTTCCCGGTAACTGCAGCCGTTTCCCGGTAACCATGGCCGATCATCCAAAATTCCAAGACACTCAATACGTGTTTGTGTGTGTGTGTGTGTGTTTGTGCGTGTGCGTGCATGCGTGCGTTTGCTTAAATGCTTGCTACTGTGTGTAATTTTATCAGGTAGTTTTGCACTTCTTTCTACAAGTGCCATTTCTACAATGTTGCTGTAGGCGCTAGCGAAGAGGTCAACACCTCTGGAATAGACTTGTCAAATTAGTAGGTTCTCACTAGTTTCCACTGCTAACAGCTACTAATTAGTGACAGCACACACACACACCCTGAGAGAGTCCTCTGCCCCAAGGGCTAACCATTGCAACAGGCCCAAGATTATCTGCTGTTATCTTCAGGGGTCGTGCTCTTATTGACTTCCTCTCAGTTAACCTAGAAGGATGTTCTGCGGACGGGATGGATAGATGAACACCTGGACGCATGAATGTTATCTTGGGGCGTTTAAAACAGACGCTGTAAAAACCCAAATATAGGAGCTAACAAGCTGGTTAAACCCACGGTAAACCCACTTAAAACAAATCATGAGCGGAACTGATATCTAGTTACCTTTTCAAAATGACTCCCGCTGTGCGAATCCACACGTCCTGGTTCGGCCTCGCCTTCGGATTCAGTCCGCCATCATCACCGTCCTGAAATAAAAATGACGGCGCTGTCACAGTTCAGCTGATTCGTCTTCGCGTGTATTTTCCTCTGTGTATAAATAGCTCGAAGAAAAGTATTAATTATGGTTGTACAACTTAATGCACCGAGTGCTTTAACCTTTCAGGTTGCTGTTGTACAGCAGCATAACAAGGCAAATCCGTGGCAGCAAATGTGATTTATGACAAGAATCTGGAATTTCTGTTTTTAAACAGATTAGACAGCAATCTGCATACATTTTAAATATGCCCGCAAACACTTTTTTCCCTTGTCTCAGGGCACTTGTTTAATATTCAGGGATGATTTTTGTCCACATACATTTTGGTATGTGTCACCTTACATTAAATTATTACCGTTTTGCAGCCTTTGCTTTGCAGGCCTCGGGCCCTTATTTACTAGAATCAATGAAACGGTAATGAAAATCCATTTTTCATACTATCAGCTCCTGTTGACTTTTATTTAGTTAGCTGCGTCTAAGCAAGCAATTCATTTTGTGTAAATGCCAACCCAAGCAAAGACATTAGCACTGAAAGAGTTAACCAAAAATTAAGATACTTAGCTCCTACATACAGAAAGCTTAGCTGGGATTCAATGTCCTGAAAAACCCCTATGCAGGTATTTCACTCGGCGCTGTATTGGTTCTGCAGCGTACGGTTATGTGTCAACCCCAAACCTTGCTCATGAACCAACCTGGAAGACACTACTGAAACCACAGTCCCAACACAAGTCCCAATGGCAAATCACCCACAGAAGAAATGACAAGCCAAAGTCAAATCACATTCAAAGTAACAACCAACCATAAACACAAACAAACACACACACACACGCGCGCGCGCGCGTGCACACATTATTACAAGTATGAATAATACAGAGGAAACCATTTACCTCTGGGTTATAAAGAAAGCCGAAAACAAGGCACAACAGTGTGTCAAAGGTTTTAGCAGTCTGCCTAGACATAGCAACAAGCTGCTTGGTTGTCTACAACGTTAATAAGTCATGCAGATGCTAAATATGTGTATGGCACTACATCGCTGCAAGCCTGCATATGTAAAACAGGGGTGGAGTAAAGGAGACCCATCTACCTTATGGGTCAGAGCACACATACTGTGGAGGTAATACGATACACTCCTAATATTACAAATTGAAATATATCCTGTCTGCACTGTCAGGGTAGCCCCATGCAAATGCATATGTAGTATATTCAAATTGCTTTGTTCATCGAGCTGGAGGTCACCGCAAATCACTTCACAGCGGGGTGAAAATAAAGAAATAAATAAATATAACAATAATACGCCACAAAGGAGTATTGTGACATTTTTGGAAAGAGAAATAAGTAGCTACATAGATGTGTAAATAAATGATCGTGTACTCATCATGTGAGCATCCACTGTCTCGGCTCAGCATTACAAATATAAGAGCTGTCATTTCTATTTAATAAATTCTATGACACAAGCTGATTAAAGGGTGTTCTATATAATGCAGGTTACATGGCTAATGCATTCATCTTGCACTGCCCTCTAGTTTGAGACATGTATCTTCTATAGCCCTGTATTGAACTCGGAATGTATTGTCAATCGTTGTAATTCTATGTTCATCTGATCACATCTCCTCTCAGGCTAGATGAATTTATAAAAAGAAAACATTTGTGTATATTTGAAAAGCGATGTGGGTGGGATTTCTAAGCGCGGTGGTGATTAAATTCAATTCAGTAACTGAATAAAAATGTAAATAAAGATTTGCCCTAAAAAGACTTGATTCTCATGATTCTCACCCACCCCCTTAAGCTAACACTCTGAACGGCGGTACACCCAGCTAGCCTGATTTGGTGGGTGACCTTTGAAAACGCTCCCTGGCTTGATTAAAGACGTATTAAGTTTGTTTAAATAAACCTCGTTGTAATGGCACATCATTTGTAAGAAGCTATTAGAGGAGGGCTGGAAATTGTGCCGCTGTATTTGCATGAAAATGTACTGCGCTCAAATTGAGGATCACTCCTGAATGAACAGCGACGAGAGGGTGACACTCGTAATTTTCCCGTGACAAAAAGCTGATGGAAGTTTGGAGCTAAAGCCCCATGAGAAAGGCAGAGATAATGTCATATAAAACCTGTCGGTTTGAAGCAGCGCCGCCTCGCAGCCCACCTTTCACACAGCCCTACAGCCCCCGACGGTGCTTTACCCCTTTACCAGGCCGACGCCTAATCACTCCTCACAGACACCTTGACACACATCAGAGGGTGACCGGGGGGGGTGGTTGTGGATGGGGGGGGGGTGGATGGATGGTTGACGGAGGGATTGGTGGGAGGAGGAGGAGGTAAATGAGGAGGATCTCCCAATGTGGACACGTGAATAACATGTGGTCTTAAATGATGGCGTGTGATTACATGAAAAATGCCAGGTTGAATATGGGATCCCCTGAAAGGTCCACATGTGAAACCACATGCACACGAACAAAAACACTTTGGAAATTCATACACATTACAACAACAGTGTTATTGGCACATTCCATGAGTGGGGGCGCACAGGAGGGAAACAAGGAGGGTTCTTTGGGCTCCATCTCAGAATGAGCCCAAAGAACCTCTAGTAATAGCCAGTGGTGTGACTGCGTTCGATAGGTGCGTTTGATATCTAATTTTTAATGATCGATAATTAGGAAATAAAATGCATGTGTTTTTACTGTACATGATGGATGGTGTGAGGAAGGGGTAGGATGGAGGGATGAATGGGTGGAGGGATGGGAGATGGTAGGATAGAGGGTTAAAAAGATGGGGGACAGAGGGACAGGTAGGGAAAGAAAGGGATGGAAAGATAAAAAGATGGGGACATGGAGGAATGTGGGACGAGGAGTTGGAGAGGATAGGAGAGATGGATGGGTGGATGGGTGGATGGATGGATGGGCTGGATGGATGAATGGATGGATGGATGGATGGATGGATGGGTGGATGGATGGATGGGTGGATGGATGGGCTGGATGGATGAATGGATGGGTGGATGGATGGGCTGGATGGATGAATGGATGGGTGGATGGATGAATGGATGGGTGGATGGATGGGTGGGTGGGTGGATGGGTGGATGGGTGGATGGGCTGGATGGGTGGGTGGATGGGCTGGATGGATGGATGGATGGATGGGTGGATGGGCTGGATGGATGGATGGATGGGCTTGAGCCGTAGGTTGATGGAGGCCTCTCTGATAATCCCGCCTCCTTAGCTTGTTTTTCTTTTAAAGCCACAATCCTAAATTCTTCCACAATGAATAGGTACATACCAGTCACTGATAATAACATTCAACAGCAGAAACTACTGAATGTGTTTTTATTACTTTGTTAAACTAAAAGGATGAAATAAATGAATTCAAAAGAAGCATAACTAGATTAGTAAAAACCAACTCCAAGTGTCTTATTCAGGACAATGGGCGGACTGCACAAACTTAGCTCCTCCCATCTAGAATGTGTTCCATGGGACCCCAGCATCAGAGTCAGCCCTGTTAAACCAGAGGACGGGACAGGGAGGGTGTGTGGTAGGCAGATTATCTCATGTTCAGAGTAGCTAGAACAGTTTATTTTTTAAATTAAGAAAAAGAAGGGAAATCTCATCAACCCCATGAGAACTGGTTGAGGCCTACACCTACCACACTAGCAGCGCTAATGATTATGGGTAAAGGGCAACTTGCAGCAGAGCATGTGCGGAAGAAGCAACATCTTTGACAGAGAGACGAGGACAGAGTGAAGCATCACTACGAAGCGTAGGGACAAACCCTACTGAGGTGCTTCATGTTGAAGAGTCTGCAGACAGAATGGGATATGGAATACGGGATACATACATGCTCTTAAACAATCCCAGCATAGACGACATACTAGGAGCATCATGAACCATCACACCATGATGCATATACAAAGAGAATCATGAACCATCACACCATGATGCATATACAAAGAGAATCATGAACCATCACACCATGATGCATATACAAAGAGAATCATGAACCATCACACCATGATGCATATACAAAGAGAATCATGAACCATCACACCATGATGCATATACAAAGAGAATCATGAACCATCACACCATGATGCACATACAAAGAGAATCTTAAACCATCACACCATAGAGCACATAACAGGTGCATGGTAAAGCATCGCTTCATGGCGGTTTTCTTCTATTTTCAATGTTTCCTCCAAATGGCCTCACGAGAGCGTCAACATATAGCACACTTACAGATATAGAACAATGTGAACTCTCCCCCACTGGGGCTTATGGTTACAGTGCACACTTTGGTGTGTTTGACATAGTTTTTAACCTGGAACCCGTTATATAGTCTGTTATGAGTAACCAGAGGAGGCAGTTAAATATCACACACATTGCGATATTGGACATGTAGCTGTTGCTTCAGATGTTTGAAGCACTTAACAGAAATGTTATTTTCACACTCTGCCTAAATGGAGCGTTAGTGTTAGGGACAGGAGGGCACATTGCAGAGAGAGAGAGCAAGAGAGAGAGAGAGAGAGGCGGAGGCCCCGTCTCCCATCCCCTCGTAAATCACACCCACCTGTCTGACATGGAGCAGATCCGACGCTGTTTTTCGAAGCGTCTGGTCACCGCGCGAACGGTCGAAGGGAGCAATCAGGTTAGCGGCTGATTACCTATTGGTCCGGCCGGCGGTGGCACCGTGGGGAGAGGTGGGGGTCTTAGGGCCTGATGTAACAGCCCCTGACAACTTGGCCCGCCGGTGTGTCGGCCCCGGTGCGTCGGCCCCGTTGCGCTGGCCCCGGTGTGTCCGTGTGTCAGTTGGTGATTCACCGCGGGTGGCAGGAAAGGCACAGAGGTTTCAGGATCTCCTGCGGAGAAGGACGTACGCTGTCAGAGGCGACAACCCAAACGCCGCCCTATTCCCCCGCGGGCCACACTTGTTCTGGCCGGGGGGCCCTGCGGCGTGAAGCCGCGCGGCACGTAGGGAGCAAGGGGGGTAATTTGGGACGGAGGCTGTGGTTCTCTGTGGAGGCCACGAGCATAAAGCCACTGCAGGTTGCCTGACTCTCTGCAACAGGAAGCACCTTTTTGGTTGTGCAACCCAGGGGAGGGATGTGGAGTGTGTCTGTATGTGTGTGCTCTGGAAAAAAAACCTGCGTGGACACGAACCGGACGGAGGATGTTTGAAATGTGCAGGTTGTGATCGTACAGAGAAGGCACAGATATACCTGTACATGTTTGTCGGGGGGTTAATGACCTGCGGACTTGGCTCTGGCCATGAAAGATGAAATGTTTGGCAAACCCTTCGCATTTTATTGTTATTAATCTGTAGTATTTGACGCTTTGGCGTCATTTGCACTGCGCTCAACAATGACCGACAATAGCTGAAATAGGCCAGGAGCCATCCACCTCAGTAACATCCATGTTAGAGTCAAGGCCCCAGACACAATACACAGGAAATGGACCAGAGAGTATCCAAGGTTTGAACATTTCCTGTGACATTGAACTAGAAAGTGAATGAGCAGAATTCACATCCCAACTTGGCAGACAGAAAATGTCTTACCAAGAGGATAAAATCCCCTAATATTCAGTCAAATTGGATAAAAAAAAAACTGTACAATCACCTCACCAACGCATCCTGTTCCAATCTAACAAGCACAACTGATCAACGACAAACGGACTCTCCAGTAGGATTCCCGGAATCCTGGTTTAACACAGGCAGACCAATTCTGATTCAGACAACCAGAGTCAAGGACTGGAAGATCCTCTGGCCCCGGGCCTGTTGAGGCCAGGTGGAACAGACCGCAAGAGCCAATGACGCTGCATTCCTGAATCCCCGCATTGGGACTTGGTTTAAAGTGGCACAAGAGATACACTGAAATCTCGCTGGATTCAAACGTTTGGGTGACTCTACCTTTAGCCTGCATCCTGACTGTGCACGGGATGATCAGGCTGCCCTCTTCGGAGACGTTAGGTGATTCAGTGGCATGCTGGGACAACTGAAATTCTTACAACAGACACCCACTCTAGAAAAAAAAAACAATCTACTTCATGCAAAATGAGTCCTCACCTCAGATGCGTGAAAGACTGTATAGTGTTTCTCCAGCAAAGATTAGAGTAATGCTTTGTGAAATCTATTGCTCTGTGCCATCACTGTGCGCGATGAGGAGAAACTGCAAGCAGTGTATCATATCTTATCAAACGTCTTACTTTGTAAATGAAGATAATTCTGTAACAGAGTAAGAACTTCCAAATGTGTCATGCATTAAAAAAATGCAATCATGAAATAAAACAAATGAAAGCACATACTGTCTTTATCGCTGTTAAAAAGATCATGGCCTTAAGCTATCAATTTTAAACTGCCATTGCTGTTAATTTATGCGTAAATGTGAACTAATTTGGGGAACTGTGAACTGGTGATATTAATGCAATGTAATGCAATCCTTGTCAATAACAATATGGTCTCTTAATGACATGAAATACACATTTCACGTAACACACATTCCCTCTCTGCCTTCTGCACATCACACACACACACACACACACACACACACTGTCTTTGGTAAAGTGGATGTTCTGAGAGGTGCTGCATGTTCATGACACAGGCTGTTACCAAGCCCCAAACAGACCCAAACTTTCAGCAGCTCGTCCGGAGACAAACTATAACATCCTCGCCACCCAAAATATATTCTGCAAACGATAACATTAACAGTCAGACTCCAACAAGAAACCATCACCTATCCTAACTCTTCCTACCTCCCTGGGGCGGGGTCAAAGGACAAAGGTAACAGTGTATTTTTCCTTTTACTCTTAGTGAGTATCATCAGTTTACATCATGTTAAAAGAAAAGGAAGTGATGCGTTTACACTGCGTAAACCTCACAGACCTACAGGATACTACAGTTGTTTAAAGTTTACCTACTTAATGTATATACTACCACATAACACTTTTTTCCAACTTCCCATATGAAGGAAATGTCTCTAAATATCCAATGTACCTGTTCAGTGTCAGACTACATCCCAAATGGTACAATTTGTGCTACGTAACAAGTGATGGGCGTGAAACGTTTAGTGCACTATTTCAGAGTAGGGGTGCCATTTTGGACGCACCGTTAGTGTTTATCATGTTGTAAGGTAAATAACCTAGATACTTATGTATTTCATCCAATTTATCTGGACATTGAATGCAATGTTTTGGATGGAAAACCATTTTTCACCTATACATGTAAACTTCCTGCAGGATTTAAACCAATCCCACGTAAGAGACCATGGGCTAATCTTAAGTGGGAAAACAAGTCATTTACAGCGCCACTACTTGAATTTGCAAAGAGGAAATTTAAAGAGGATTTGCCAAATTAGGGAAGGGTAAGATTATACATGGTTAAATGATTAAATCACTGAGGTACGATTATAAAGTCTCGAAAACAGGTCAACGTAGAAGCAAAGTGCTTTGGGGAACCTCAGAGATAAGAGTTATCAGAAGCGTATAACTAGATACAGTTAATCCCTTCGCTTGAGTGTTCTACATGAAATAAATCTGTGACTGACAAACTGGAAAGATACTATTGTTTTGTTTCACAGAATTGTACGGAACGCCTAAAGGGACAGAATACGTTTCTTTTTGACGGGTGAGGGGGTACAAGACAAGATGTCGATTTCATTTTTTTTTATGACAATAAAAAAACAATAAATCTGTTCTCCCCGATTTATTTTTCTTTGCAAGAAGTATACTCTTGTGTCAGAGTGATCTCTCTGCTACCGAATGTGACTGTTGAACCTTGATTAGATTGAACCTTGATTTTCAACTGTGTGCATGTCTTTTATATGATGCTGTTTCCGTGATCTAAACAGAATGAATAGAGTGGGTAAAGGCGTGGAAAGGAATGTCTTTGACAGGATATTTGTGACATAATTTGTCTACGTAAAAAGTCAAACCTCGCCTGATAATCTAAGCTAATGTTATTGTGGCTGTATATAATTTTAGTTAGGTTAGTAGGCTAGCTGACTTTGGACAAACTTGGATGTTATTATGAACATGACTAGCTATAGCTATCAATGGATACCGATAATCTAATCAATTAAAATCAGTCTATGATTGTATGATTGCCTCACATAGGAGACATACCTTCAGGTGATTAATTCGCAAAGAAGCATGCCAAGCGTAAATTATTGAATACTGACAGGTCTTCCAATGAATCAACATAGTTAATTGACATTGTCATGATTTGCTTTCTGTTTTCAGGAAGCAGAGAGCAGCGTGTGTCAGGTGAGACTC
Organism: Esox lucius; assembly: GCF_011004845.1. NCBI lineage: Eukaryota > Metazoa > Chordata > Actinopteri > Esociformes > Esocidae > Esox > Esox lucius. The sequence goes on from NC_047590.1 coordinate 9,183,443, forward strand.
TTATAGGTGTGGCAGAAGTAACTTTTGTTTTACTCTGATAACTTTCCTCAAAATCTGCAGACTACCGCTGAAGAAAAGCCATGACGACAATACAGCATGTCTGGCGATAAGAGATAAGGGAGTAGCGTCTTCTTGTGGGGTTGAAACTGTGGATACTACGTGTGGGCCAAGATCTCCACTCACATTGTCCTGTCATGGGAGACATATACTGTAGGTGGAGTGGTTTGTGGAAAGGGAGGGATGGTGGTTGGAAAGATGTAAAACGATAAGAAAAAAGGCCTTGAGGAACTGGCAGGGCACGAGGAAAACCCTCAAGCACAAGACATACTCTCAGAAAAAACTGTCACAGTATCAGATTCCCACTTGAATACTTACCTAATCTCAGTCTGTCACTTCACTCTACTTTATCTCAACCTCTATTAATAACAGATGCTCACTCCCCAGGTATGTATCACATTCACCTAGACAACAACTCAGGACTCAAAGTCCTGAAAGACTTCATTTTAGATAAACACTGATATCCCTGGAGCATAACGCACATATATATATATTGATTACTACCACCGTGATACTGCACACTGAAGCTGGATGTTTTCTGGTTGAGTTTCAGGTTGTTCAAAACAAATACGCATTGGAGAGACCGTTTCGGTAATTGAGACCAGGACGAACCAAGCTGCTGTGGGTCCCAAAGACTGGGACACATGAGAACGGGGAACCTGAACACATCATAACACACCCACAGTGTAATCTGTCGTCCAATTGTCGAGTCAAAACATCTCCCGGTTCCCAAAAGTAGTTACAATGATATGCGTTGGCATTTAGTGTTTTTGCTGTCTTTCTGTTTTTTTGTTTGTTTAAATGATGATGTGAGGAAGCAGACAGAGACTAGGATGAATGGGACAGGGCGTTTTCAGTGCATGTGCTACTGATTCAGTCTACTGCCACCAGTCCCTCTCTTCCCAGGCCATGTCGGAATATATAGCTTGCGTATATTTTCCATATTGCTATATATAATCGCTTCTGTATTGTAACTTTTTGAACAGCTGGAAGTTTGAAAGGACGTTGTCATATTTGGGAAACTGTTGTGATTTACTCAGAATTACTCAGTCCCAATGTCTACTCATTATCATTGGGCTTTGTACGCATTTCACATTCGTCATTCATTCCTTAATGACAACATTTCTTTTTAAATGGCTGAATGTGTAAAGGAATGTCTCTCAGAGAAAATGGTCAAGAATTATGTGATTTATTTCAGTTAACATGCGGTCCAAAAGAAACTGTCACTAATTTAACATAACATATGCATGCACAAAGTTACAGTCCGTATGGTACGCTTAAGCGGTACATTTATTATCTCAAATCTTAAAATCACTGACATGAATAATAACTATAGAGATTGCAGTGTCATACCGTAGTTAGAACATCAAGTGAGTTTCAAATATTAGAGGGCCTATATTGTCTGGACATAAAAAAATGGCATGCTGCTGGTTGTTCTACAAGCTAATATTTGTGCTGGACCCCTACAGCACGGAAAGATGGTCAAGTTGAAAGCTTGTGTGGGTATGTTATATATAATATATCTCTACTTTGTGTGGTCCACATCAGTGTAATGTCTATAAATGTTGATGATATCATCCTGTGTTTAACTTGGTGCTCTGGTGAAAAGCACAAGCTGACAAGGACGAGTGGAGATTCTGACTGAAGGTGAGTAAACTGCCCGCTATAAAACAAATACAGAAATCCCCAGAAATCTCCTAGGTCAACATTTTGTCTTCACATTGCCTTCCCCAGGGTAACCTAGATGTGTACACAAGCAGTGAAATGAGAACTACCAATGGGTTATATGTTAAGTATGTAGTCCACTGGCATTCGCAGTGGTTCTAATTGCTCGCCTCTTGATTGGCAGTGATGCATCATGGGGATCTAAACATGGCAGAAGTGCCTTATAATGTTATCATGGGCCAAACAATTGACCAAAGTTACCTCGACACCGTATGATCACTGGTGCCAGGCACACCGGTAACCAATCTCAGAAACAGACCCCATCATGAACTTCTCCTGCATGACAGTGTCCAGAGTTTCCAGGGTATAGTGGGACACCGGCCAGTCAGCGTCAGTCCTGTGGGAAAATACAGCTGGGGAGATTGAAGGAGAATGACAAGAATCGTGCAAGCGAAACACACAAGAGCGGTGCGGTGAACAGCATCTCAGGGCAAACAACTCGTCTGTCTACTCACATCAGCTAAAAACAAGAAGCAGCTTCAGTGGACACATGATCACTAATCTTGTTACCTGGCACTTCCGCCTAAATGATTGGAAGTTCTGGTGGAACAATTTGTCAAACTTGGCCTTCGTTAGCCAATTAGAAAGTCGTGAAAAAAAAAAAATCAATAGGCATCGACTCAGGTCTGCTTATTCCACCAACCAATCATCGCCTGCAAAAAACCTTGTGTGTTTGCGCAGAAGCACCGGTTGCTAGATACTGACATTGCTTTGGATTTCATTGTAAGCCACAGCTGAGGTGGCTCAATACTTGTCTGCCTCAGTGCTTAGCACTGCTTTATTAAAACTTGTTTATTGTGATAAAGGTTTTGAGTATTATGAGTAAAAAATAAAGAATGTTGATACAGTAGGCACTAGCCAGCAGAAAACAGAGCCCACATGTGCAACTTAGTTAAGGGGAAAATACTTTAATGCAGAAACTAGGGTCAGTGTTTTTAAAAAAAATACGAGATCCATTTGGTGTCCCTCTTTAGTTGTAGAGTTTCCATGTTACCTCTTTTTCCGGATGCCTACAGTCTCTAGGTTTTCAGTCTTACACGAATGTAGCACACCTGATTCTAATAATATCCTGGTTGATAGATGAAATCAGGTTAGTTAAAATGGGTGATGGAGGGAGGCTTTGTATTGGCCTGGTCTCAGCGTTAGTTATTGTCCTCACCTCACCGTGGTTATTTTTCGTCATCACCTGAACAACCATCACATCAAAAGTCAAAGATTTAGAACTAATTTGTTTAGTCTAAGGGTATTTTGGATGCTTCAGTAAAAATTTTTTTGGGTCCGCCCATTTCCTCAAGGTCTTTTTTATCGTGTTACTGTACATTTTTCCACTAACCATCCGTCCCTCTCCACTAACCACTCTACCTCTACCTCCCTTCATGACTGGTGGGTGTGAGTGGAGATCTTGTCCCACAGGTTGATGTATTCACAGTTTTGGACCATACAAGTGACTCCCTTCACGTTACTCCCTTCACTTCTCTCGTACCAGTACCTGTAGCGTTCTAGTCATGGCGCTTGTTCTCTGGTAGTCCGCAGTATCCGAGCTCTGACCAGACAGACAGACGGACAAGATTACATTTGAGTGAAGAGTCACAGCAGTTAAGGCAACAGTAAGAGGGCATTGTGTTTGAAGAGTGCCACTGTAAGATGCTTGCACAGAAAAAGTTGCACAGGATAGATTGATCACTTCTTTAGCACGCCATGGTTTTCATTCTCATCAGCCTTCGTCTGCTCAGAGAACCTTCAGACGTGGAAGGTTTGAAGAGAGGGTCTAAAACGAGCACTTTCTACTTCTTTCTTACAAGCAGTTCAAACAGGGTGGTTTCAACCAGGCCTTAGGCCCCTGGGCCACAGGTCTTTATTAAGTGATTAGTCTTTCCTGATGCATTGTGGATCTCCATTTATTTTCCACCAAAGAATTAATGAAAAAAGACTGCTTTCCACCTGTGTTTGTCTCTGGCGTTAGGTGAATACTTTCTGACAGTCCAATGAGATCCCGAAGAGGACAGTGCAAATTGGCTCAGCGCCGTCCAGAGTTAGTGGGAGAAAAATCAGACAGTGTTGCTTAATCTCTTCGCTCTGTAGCATCTACTTGTGGTGGGTCAAGCATTTAATCAGGTCGTGGTTATTGGCCCCTAACTGCCTTCTCGTCCAGGCATGTACCTTTTTTGGTTAAAATTGGGAGAGAAAAACTAACAGTGATTTCTTCCACCAGTTTTAAAATAGCTTTAGACATTATATTTTCTATTTAAAAAATGGTTAACATGGTGTTTATATGAAATCAGCCATAACATTTTGACCACCTGCCTAATATTGTGTAGGTCCCCCTTTTGCCACCAAAACAGCCCTGATCCATCAATACATGGACTCCACTAGACCTCTGAAGGTGTGCTGTGGTATCTGGCACCAAGTAGCAGATCCAAGTCCTGTAAGTTGTGAAGTGGGGCCTCTATGGTTTGGACCTGTTTGTACAGCACATCCCACAGATTCTCGATTGGATTGAGACCTGGGGAATTTGGAGGCCGAGTCAAAGCCTAGAACTCGTGTTCCTCAAACCCTTACTGAAGGTTTTCAAGGTTTCAAATCAGTACCTTGCCCAAAGCATCACACTGCCTCAGCTGATTTGTCTTCTTCCAATAGTGCATCCTGGTGCCATGTGTTTTCCAGGCAAGTGACGCACATGCACCCGGCCATCCATGTGATGTAAAAGAAAACCCTGATTCATCAGACCAGGCCACTTACTTCCATTGCTCTGTGGTCTTGTTCTGATGCTCGCTTGCCCATTGTAGGTGCTTTCGGCAGTAGACAAGGATCAGAATGGGCACCCTGACAGGTCTGCGGCTACGCAGCCCCATATGCAACAAACTGCGATGCACTGTGTGTTCTGACACCATTCTATCAGTACCAGCATTAACTTTTTCAGCAATTTGAGCTTATTTGTTGGATCGGACAACGCGGGCCAGCCTTTCGCTCCCCCCGTGCATCAGTGAGCCTTGGCCACCCATGACCCTGTCGCCAGTTCACCGCTTTTCCTTACTTGGACCACTTTTGATAAGTACTGACCACTGAAGACAGGGAACACCCCACAAGGGCTGCAGTTTTGGAGATGCTCTGACCCAGTCGTCTAGCCATCACAATTTGGTCTTTGTCAAAGTCGCTCAGACCATTACACATGCCCATTTTCCTGCTTCTAACACATCAACTTTGAGGACAGAAAGTTCACTTGCTGCCTAATATATCCCACCCACTGACAGGTGCCATAATAATGAGATTATCAATGCTATTCACTTCACCTGTCTTTATGTTACAGCTGATCGGTATATGCTAAGGTGATTCCCTACAGGATTTTGTGCGTTTTCACACCTAAGCACAAATTGAAATCTTGTGCTATCAGGAAAATTTTTCAACAAAATGTTCTACAACTTGGAAAATAATAATACATCTCCACATCAGCGTTCCAATTTTGACCACAAATATGGACTGAGGTGGAGAAATCAATATGCAAATATCCTAGCCTATTTTGCCATCATTCCACTATTCTGTAGATGTACAGTATTATGTCCATTTTCTGCAGTTATAATGCACATAAAATAAATATCCCTACATCCAACATAGATTAAGTTTAGTATATGCACTTCATAGTCTTTTCCACAAAGTTCTTGTGAAGAACAACAATCCATGAATTAGAATTGTAATGTGAACTTGGAAACTAATGTTAACAAAGCATAACATGGCAATGTTAACATGGCAAGTTAGTCAATCAAGTATATTTCAGCTATATTGAGCAATCATGCCATAATTGTCAACTTAACTAGGTTATATCAGCTACGGCATATGAGACAATAGTATAGGATGATTTAAATTCATAAACAACTTATTTATCATTATTGATAATGGCTGGACATAGTTTGTCTAAAGGTAGCGACTGTACAGTTGCGATAGGTAGCAGAAAGATATTGTGCAATCAATCTGAAATTTGCATAACTAGCTACCTTGAGAAAAACTGTTTTCTGTAGAATTGCAACAAAATAGTTACGCTACAGTCAAAGAAAGGAAACTCCATCATAATATATGTGTGTCAGATCTATGGACTAATCTATTCATAATGGTTATGTGGGCTCATCTAGCCAGCAAGGTAACTCACTTAACAGGCATAGGCTTAATGTCTCTTTACCGTAATAATTAATTAATTAGAGATGCCTTAAGCAAGTTTGAGTATTACATTAGACTGAACAATGGTTACAAAAATGTACTTCTGTTTCACACAGCATTTGAATAACAACGAAACCCAATGATAACAGATTGTGTAACAGTGTACATAGGCTTACACACTTTGGAAACATTTTAGTGCTCATTTAAAATTCCCTATTAAAACACATGCATTTCCTTAAAGACACAGGAGAAGCTGTTAACACACTTATTCAGAGTAGATGCACTAGAAAGAATTTAGAGATTATAGAATTAATGTAAACGGTTAAATGTGAAGACCTTAAATGTATAAGCATTGCATTGATTTATGGCTTTAAGTAGTCACAGAAATTAACAATTGTCTACTATTATTGTTAACTAGCCTCTGGCTTGTAGTCATATATATATTTTTTAAACGTATTAAATAATAAATGTCTGGTTATAAAATAGCCACCTCTGAAAAGCAGGAGGACATTGTGGGATAAACCCGAAGCAAATTCTTCAAATACACCACCGAATACCTTATAATTGCTCCAAAATGTTAGCCCACATAATTTGTTTTCTTTGGTCGTTTTGCCTTTGCCTCATGCTTGGCTGTGGTCGAGCTAAGAGAGAGACACACCTAAAGCTCTTAACTGTCCCCAGTGGCCCATGTCCGTTGTGCTTAGAGATTGTGGTACTTGGCCCGAGCCCAAGGATTAGGTGTTCCTGAGAAGAAAGTTTTCTTGGCTTTACAAAGCCAGAGAATGTCATGGGAATTGTCTGTCTGCTGCTCCACGCCCCCCACCCCACCCCAGCCGCCCGCTTTTCAGCCAGTGCCTTCGCCTTGCTTCCCCCCACCTCCTCCTCGGCCTTCCTGCCACCCACCTCCTTCCCGGCCCTCCCGCCTCCCGCCTCCTCCTCGACCAAAGCCACATATCAACAGGGCATCTAACCACTCAGAGACAGGAGTTACATCGAGGTATACATTAACATAAACACTGAATGTGAGAGGAGAGGGGATGTTGGAGAAGAGCGGGGGTCAGGCAAGGGAACAATGGACTCATTGTGAGCATGAGGACCAGGGTGGAGAAGTGTAGAGAGCAGCCCCATCTACTGGTTGCTCACCCAGAGTTTCTCCACCAGACTTCCTTATCACTCCTACACATTTGAACAACTGAAACGTTTCCACACCTTCCCGCTTCTCACGAACTTCATTGTTATTCTTTCCAAAACAGCTTATTTTCAGTCCGTTTTAAAGGTTTTGTTGAATGCATACGGAGCATTTTTTTTGTTTGGTGTTGGTGCCCCAATGTGAACAAGATATTTGTTGTTCATCAGGCCAGCCTGGGTTCGCATGTGAATCCTGGTTTTTGAACAGTAAGCCGGACTTGGCTTTACTATACCAGAGGTTTTAAATACTGTATAGGAAGAGAAAGTTTAGCCAACTTTTAGAATGGATGGTTGCTTCCATTGAGCCCTACATGTATCTATTGATAAGTATTTGGATCAAACTTTTAATTGCGGATATACAGTTACATAAAAACTGCCAAGGGGAAACTCAGATGGCAACTTCTTGGAATTCTTTGATTGTACTGGGTCATTGAAATGCATCGCAATGCAAAAACCTCAATGTCATAACTCTGTGAGTCTCGGTGCCGGGCCTCCCTCTCACTGCGAACCTCTGCTGTTCAGGGAATTCCATGTTAACTATGTTAAGTCTTGCCTGTCATCACTTCACTGACAGCACTCTGTGCACATTCAGAAATGAACAGCATTAAAGGGAGTTCTCAGTAACATTCTAGAGTCTAGTTCCAGAATGGCTGCTGGTGTTGTGTTGCTCCAGCATTCTGATGTACCCAGAAAGGAAATTCACAATGATAGCTCTGCTAAAAGCCTACATTTGGCCTACAAAGCCTACATTTGGCTCTGCTAAAAGCCTTCATGGACTAAAGAAAGTCAATAGTCCATGAAGCTGGTCAGTTCTCTTTCTCCTCTTTTTTTATTCCACCGACTGCGCTGCACTCTTCTCACGTTACACAGGAGTTAATTTGACATATATCTAACATATTTTCCTGAATGATTACGACTCCTATGCATTCTGCTCTTCTTTTTCAGTAATATGATTGCATGCTTTAGCGTTATAGTTACTCAGAATACCGTAAGTAAATGACCACACAAAGCAAGGTTTCTTTGATATTATTACATGAATCAAAAACATTAAATATGTAATTAGTTGCATCAGTGCTAAGTCATATTTTTAGCTTATGTATGAATATATTTACCTTTATTATACTACAAGAGTCTCTTAGTTTAAGCCCTAACAACATTGAAATAGATCATAAATAACCTGCATGTAGATCTTAAATCTGGGGTTGAAGTGTAAGCTATTGGCTGGCAATATAGAATAATGCATCCTAAATTTCACCCTCTTCCCTAATTAGTGTACTATTTCTCACTGGGGCCCATAGGAGTCTAATCAAAAGCAGTGCATCAAAAAGGGGGAGTTGTTTGAGACGCAGCCCCAAGCTGTGGATGCACACTGCAACCAAACCTGACATGGCAGAACTGAAGGGTAATTACTGTATTGCTGAGCTACTGTGCTCCTATAGGCTCCTGATCAATGCAGGTTTCCCACCTTATCAATTAATGACTTGTAATTACAACCACTGGGAATGGCCCCTCTCAACAAAAAAAGACATGCCGGAAACAGACCAACCCCATCCCGCGTTTACAAGACCTATCTATCCATCGTCCGAGCAACAATAACATCCTGGGTCCAGAACATCAGTGCACACAGTGGCTTAACATAGCTAAACATTTTGCTTTTTTATGGACAAATACTCAGTTATAGTCATTACCTGTTTTGTTCTCATCTCAAACTGTCAGAACGAAAAAAACACCAGGTAGGCCCTTCCTGTCTGTGTAAAACAATTTTCGCGCTTGATTAATATTACCCTGGATAATATCCAAGTGCCAAAAACAACAGTCAAGTTGTTTATTTAAATTCACTTGCATTCTTTACACCACCTGAGCAATGAATCCCCTGTCCCAGCCTGTGTCGTCTCTAGTCTGGTTGGTTGGCAGCCAATATACAGATACATAGCTCCGGAGTGTGGCAACATAGACGGCTATGATTCGGCAGCAGCTGGGTTCCTCTCATTAACCAATACAGGCAGACACAACCTGGTTGTGAATATGCATGGGTGCATCCCAAATGACCCCCTATTCTCTATGTAGTGCACCGCTTTTGACCAGGGCCCCAATGGGCCCACAGATGTACGCTATGTAGAGAATAGGGTGCCGTTTGGGACCTGGATCAGAGGTTCTCTAGGTAAATGAAATGAAGCTACTCGGCCCCACTGGCGTCCCGTCGGCACCTGGGAAAATGGATGTGAAACGAGGGCGTCCCCCCCACCCACCCCCCCCTCCCCCCCCACCTCCCCCTGTTCCTCATCCGTCCTTCCCTCCCTGGAGCAGATGGGGGCTTCCAGAGCCATTATCACCGCATTACCTGTCTGGTCTGTTTACATACGGGGACAATACTGTGAGAGCTAATAACCTCCAATCAAACATGACAATTCATAACACCCTGCCTAATGCCTTGCCTCACAACTCTGTTCCTACATGGGGAAGGGAACAAGTCAAGTGTGCGTATGCCTTTGAGTAATCATCTAAAATGTGGTCTCTTAAAGGTATCATTTGTCATTACAGCATATTATTAGTTAGCTGGATCTTCCCTTAGATACTCCCAACTCTTTTCCCCGGACAAGAGCCAGAATAACCAGCACTTTCAATGGTGTACCTGACCTACAAGGATTTATTACTGCAGGCATAGTCCTTTACCTAAAATCCTGTGTAGGTAATTTAAATATAACATAGAATTAATGCAATGTAGAGGATTGGGAACAAGGGCTCACCTCGCAGAGCCTGGCATTAGAAATGCCAGGAGAGTGGGTGGAAACCGCAGTACCACCCATATGCACGGATGACCCTACTTTGCTTTGGATTGAAGCGTCTGTAAAATGTGTAATATATGATTACTACGTTGCTTGCTCCTTCAACGCTATTACCGAATGACGAGTAAGACAAATACAGTACTGTTCAAAAGTTTGGAGTCACGATGAAATATCCTTGTTTTTGAAAGAAAACTACATTGTTGTCTATTAAAATAACATCAGATTCATCAGAAAAAACTCTGTAGATGATGTTAATAATGTTGTAAGTGACTATTGTAGCAGTTTTTTAATGGAATATCTACATAGGAGTACAGAGGCACATTATCAGCAACCATCAGTCCTGTTTTCTGATGTCACATTGTGTTTGCTAATCCAAGTTTTAAAAGGTTAATTGATTATTAGAAAAACATTTGGCAATTTTGTTAGCACAGCCAAAAACTGCTGATTAAATAAGCTATAATACCGTCCTGCTTTAGACTAGTTGGGTATCTGGAGCATCAGCCATTGTGGGTTCAATTACAGGCTCAAAATGGTCAGAAACAAAGAACTTTCTTCGGAAACTCATCAGTCTATTCTTGTTCAGAGAAATTAAGGCTATTCCATTCAAGAAGTTGCCAAGAAACTGAAGATCTTGTACAACGCTGTGTCCTACTCCCTTCACAGAACAGCACAAACGGGCTCTAACCAGAATAGAAAAAGGAGTGGGAGGCCCCGGTGCACAACTGAGGACAAATACATTAGAGGGTCTAGTTTGAGAAACCGACTCCTCACAGATCCTCAACTGGCAGCTTCATTAAATTGTACCCGGGAAAACACCAGGCTCAACTGTAATTTGTACAGGGTAAAAGAGATCTAGAAGACGGAAAGCTATCACTCTATTTTGCAACACCATGCTATACCCTGTGGACAGCTCTTGATTGGAGCCAATTTCCTCCTATGAACAAGACAATGACCCAAAGCACAGTTTCAAACTATGCAAGCACTACACTACTCAAAAAAATTAAGGGAAAACATAATCACAGTATAACACCAAGTCAATTAAACTTGTCCAGTCAGGAAGCATTAGCGATTGTGAATCAATGTCACCTGTTTTGGTGCATATGAAAGTGACAACAGGTGCATTGGAGAGGCAACAGCAAGACAACCCCCCAAAAGGGAATGATTTGGCAGGAGGTGGACACACAATTGATTTCTCCTTATTCTCCCAGACTGATTCTCCTCTAGTAAAGCATTTTGCTAGTGTCCTTGTCACTGCTGGTAGCATGAGGCTGTACCTGCAGCCCATTCAGGGTGCACAGGAAGTCCAGCTCCAAGATGGCACACCCGTACGTGCTGTCGCAAGCAGAGTTTGGGAGTAACAGATTACAAGAAAACAGTAACTGTAATCGGTTACGTTGCCAACAAAAATATTGTACTCGGATTACAGATACTGTATGAAAAAATGTATGATTAATTTTGGATAATTTCAATTGAAAAAGAAATAATTATGACACCTTGTACGTTTGAGTTTATTATTTAATGTTATAAACATTGTTATTTTAACCAAAATATGAATTGCGCGCCTCAGTTGTGTGTGATAATCATGCGCCCAAAGGTAGACGTGCATAACCAGTTCAGTGACGGAGGAAGCGCTAGTTTAAATTTCTCCGGTTTTGGTTGGTTGGATGGCTGGTAAAAACAGAGTATATCTTCGATAATATTAGCCGAGTCATGTAAAATGTTATTTAGTTATCTACTCCACGCATAATTCTCAGAACAGTGATAGGCAATAGGCCTACCTGGTGTTATATCTTTTTCAAGTTTCAAGGTTTAAATGCACCGAACTCAGCCAAGTTGCACCGAATAACTTTTACAGGAATTGTTTAATAGATTAGGTAACTATTTGTTAGAAAGCTGTAACATGGTGCTGCCTTCAAGATAAAACATTATATGGAATTTACCTTGACATTTGAGGAGAAAAGGTATGTTCGGAAGCACTCTGCCAAAGGATGATTATTTGCATTTGACATGGCCACACCAACTCCGTCCATACAGGTAGGCCATGCGATTCTGCTTTGCATCTCTGAAAATTGTGTTAATTGGTTTGCATTGGCTGCTGACATCATTTACTTTAAGCTAAGAGTGCAAGTTTATAATCGCAATTTATTTCACTTGCGTTTTCGAGGTTAATTGGATTAATTGGAATTACTGAATATCTGACCGACCTTTAGCATGTAATGTAGAGATGTACCCCAATCATTGAAGTTTAGAAACCTGTCTGAGCAAACTGTCAGAAACAGATGAAGGAACAAAAAAAATTCAATTCTATGTCTATTTACACATACAATGATTCTTCATTATTTATTATAGACATGTACACCTATGTACTTGATTTCTGTTCTAGTAGGCTGTCATTGGAATGTTTATGGTTAACAGATGTTTCTGTTAGGAGCAAATGCAGAGACAAAAGGGTTGCTTTTAAATGCCTAGCTTGCGTGATCCTTGAGATAACACCCGTGTCATCGGAAAAGCCCCAGGGATTGATAAGGGGCTCTTCTACAGGACTGGATTTGTTTTCCTTAGGTCAGTTGACCAACCCCCATTACCTGAGTTTTATGATATAACCAGAGCGAGGGTTTGAAGAAGCTCTCGTCAGCATCTTCAAACTCCGGAGTACTTTAATCTTTGATACTTGTACTGTAATTGTAACACTCTCTTTATACATTCAATCTATTGGTTACATTAATTCATTTACTATTTGGAATTCATCTAAAACGGGTGGCCTGAGGACCCGATGTCCTCAAGTGGGACCTGTGCTCCCAGCCCAGCACTATGCAACTCGATTGGCATTTGCCAGAGAACACCAAAATTGGCGTTCTCTTGACAGATGAGAACAGGTTCACACTGAGCACATGACAGACGTGAAAGAGTCTGGAGACGTCGTGGTGAACGTTATGCTGCCTGCAACATCATTCAGCGTGACCAGTTTGGCGGTGGGTCAGTGATGGTCTGGGGAGGCATAATCTTAGGGGGTCACACAGACCTTCACGTGCTAGCCAATAGTACCTTGACTGCCGTTAGGCACCGGGATGAAATCCCCAGACCCATCGTCAGACCTTATGCTGGGGCAGTGGGCCCTGGGTTCCTCCTGGTGCAGGACAATGCCTGGCGGTTGTAGGCAGTTCCTGGATGACAAAGGCATCGATGCCACTGACTGGCCCTCACGTTCCCCAGACCTGAATCCAATTGTGAACCTCTGGGACATTATGTATTAGTGCATCAGACGCAGCCAAGTAGCGCCACAGACTGTCCAGGAGCTCACTGATGCCCTGATCCAGGTCTGGAAGGAGATCCCCCAGGACACCATCCGCCATCTCATCATGAGCATGCCCAGACATTGTCGTGAGAGCATACAGGCACGTGGGGGCCATACACAGTACTGAGTCACATTATGAGTTGCCATGATGAAATTCACGCATGTTAGAACAGCCTGTGGTTTCAATTGTTCATTTAGATTTTCGGTGTGAGTTTGAATCCAGCCCTCAATCGGTTGGTGATTTTGTTTTCCATTGAGGCTGTCACGTCATTTTGTTCTCAACAAATTATCCAGTTGCCCAGTAAAGAGTTACATCTTTAATATATTTCCTTCATCAAGACCCGATGTGTGATTTAAGTGTTCCTTTAATTTCTATAAACGGTGTATTTAGGGAAGAAGCAAAATTGAAGTGGCCAGCACAGACACCAGATCTCAACCCTATTAAGCTGTTGTGGGAGCAGCTTGACCGCATTGCACGTAAGACGTGCCCATCAAACCAATCCAACTTGTGGGAGGTGCTTCAAGAAGCATGGGGTGAAATCTCTTCAGATTACTTCAGCTAGAATACCAAAGGTCTGCAAGGCTTTAATTGCTGTGAATGGAGTATTCTTTGACAAAAGCAAAGTTTGAAGGACACAATTATTGTTTCAATCAAATATCATTATTTCTAACCTTGACAATGACTATATTTCCTATTAATGTGGCTATATATCCTATTCAAACAAATTTCACATATCTTTTAATGAAAAACAAAGACATTTCAAAGTGATCACAAACTTTTGAATGGTAGTGTATATCAAATATTTACAGCTCCGGAAAGAATTAAGAGACCACTGCAGCTTTTAACTTTCCAAAAAAGTCTAAAAGGAAGGTTTTGAGTGATGAAAAGAAGGGTTGAAATTAAAAGACCACTGCAAATTTAACGCATCTGTTCCTCACTCAAAACCTTCCTTTTAGACTTTTTTGGCAAGGAAAGAAAATGGTGCAGTGGTCTCTTAATTTTTTCCGGAGCTGTATAGTACTTTCTCAGTATGGTTACAATATTCATTTATCATTGTCTAATATAATTATTTTGAGGAACGAAAATGTGTTCTGTTCTCTTCAAATTCTCTTCAATGTAGTTAATAAAAAATTTGTGTAGCCAAACTTGTATTTTATAATTTAAGTTTATGATTAAGACTGGTTTACCTTATTTTAGATGCTGCAGTGGTAGGAGCGTGGGGCTAGTAATTGTTAAGTCCACACGGTAAACCCATAATCTTACCTATTTATATTTCCTATTTCACTGCTGTATAGTACACACTTGTTTAATTCTTTTTAGGTATTTGTCAATATGACAGGTATCATCGAGGTATATGTGTGGTATGATGAACTTGCTCTGGTAAAGGTGTGTGTATCTCTCTCCTCCTCTCACAAATGTTCACACTTCCTTTCTTTTCTTTCCTCCTTTTTTCTCTCTCTCCCTCCCCTGGGAGTCCTCGGGTCTCGCATAGCTCTTTTTCCAAAAGCCCAACTGTAACAACAGCCGTTTCTAAACAATGAGAAGATTCCAGACGCCTGACCTCAGTGATGCGAGTCTACCACTGAGATACAAATATTTACCCTTAGTGTGCGCTTGGCACGGTGCTGCACCTCGCTCCACTCTGCCGTGCAGCGCGGCGCTCTGCAGCGAGGGCCACCCCGCAACGAGAGGCATACTTCCCTGATTGGGTTATGCTTTCCCGAACACGGCCCGCTCCATCCCTATCCCGACGGCCGGCCATATGATCTGAAAGCGCTCTCTAGCCAGCACCCTTTAAATCAACTCGACGACTCGTGTCAGTGTGTCGGGTCATTATAATAACGACATGGACAAGCCGATCAGGTAAAGACACAAACATGTATAATGTACTATGTTACATAATGGACGTCTTTGAGACATTTTAAAACGGGCGCATTGATTAAAGAGAGAAACGAAAAAATTTCCAGTGCGATTCTTGGTCTTGGCATGTGTGGGTAATAACTACGCTCTACCAAACCTCACTAAGGGTCTGATGTTTTCAAATGCCTGAATACACAGTTCTTTTTTTTCCCCTCAAAGAAGGAATCCAACAAAGCGGTCGGTTGACATTGATCAGGCATAATAATGCGATCTGGTACGTCATGTGAAGTGAATGTGCACAGTACATCCACACACACACACACACACACACAATGTAGTAGGCCTACACAACATAGCAAGAAGAGCATCCATCCCCCTCTGTGCTGGAGCCAGTGTTGCTACTCCAGCCACTCCAGGGATCTGGAGACTTAGTTATTGACTGGAGTACATGCGGTCTACGCAGTGGAACAGTTGTAGTGCAGGTGAACAGATCGGCCATCTTAATTTGATAACACTGTTAATCGCTGAACATTTTTATACCACCAGAAAATGCATATGGTGACAACGGACCGTTGAGGTATTACATGAAATCAACCGAAATGCTACGCTCTGTAGGTCTTCGTATACAATCTGTACAATCTTTGCGGTCTACACAATCTTTACACTCTATACACTCCGCGCAATATTTATGCATAGAAAGCCCGGCAGGACACAGATGGTATGTCACCTATGGAAACTTGTACAACACCAACAGGCCATAGGAGAGTCCAACTCAGTTAATAAGGGCACACATTCCTGAACGACAAAGTCCTGTCATGTGAGTCGCAGGAGGCTAAACAGCTAGCTTTATATTAGCCTCTGGAATGTTATATTACCTGCCCAATTGCATCCTGGGGAAAAATGGCATCACGTTTGTTTGAAATTTGCTTGATCGTTTCACGTGACATTGTGTGTGTCTTCCCCCCCCCCCCCCCCCCCCCCCCGGGGTTCTGAACAGCCGTCAGCGTCCACGCGCGGTGTCGTCCTCGTTTAAGCACGGTTGGCCGGAGGTGAGTGACTGACAATAGTGCCAGTGACAGTGGCTGAACAAGATCCTGGATCAGGGGTCAAGGGTCATGGCTCAGTGGGGAAAAGGACAAACCCGAGGGTCAGTAGCATTGTGCCATCTCGGGAAATCTCATTTAACAGATGACCGGCGTGTGTGCGCCATGAATCAGTGTCACCAAATTGCTCCACATTGCGGTGAATGATTGTGGTTTAGGTATGGAGTGTGCAGGGTGAGGGGTGGGGAATGTTCTCTGCTCTTTTTACATACCTCTGTGTGTTTGCATGTTTAGATTGGTCCTCATGAATATTAAATTACTGTCAAATGCGTCCCTGATGTGGAATTTGGGATGGCGAGGTATCCTAGCCTCCAAAGCTCATCCAAATCGAATCTCGGAAACGGCAAGGGGAAAAATATTGGTTGTTCTGTAGCAAGACAGCTAATGGCTCCCAGGTTGTTGCTGTAAATGTTCTTAGTCAACCTGTCTGGTAAAATAAGCATAAAGAAAATTATATTAATCAATATTTTAACACCCCTGATCCAAACGGCATATTTTCTGAAACACATCAAGGTATTGTACTATCTTGTATATCTATCTTTAGATGGCTCCTTTTTCCCCATGTGAAGTATTTGTAAATTGCTAAAACGTTCATTATATATATGCCTTTCCTTTATCAGTTGACCTGGCGGCAACAACTCAAAGACGGACCTATGCAAAATGACCTATACAAAATGACACTATGCAAAATCACTCAGAGATTTTAAAGGGGAGAGTTTGAAAATAAAGAGGCCTACTTACAGCAATATGATTTTGGATCCGAGAGAGACTCGCTCACCTCAGTCCTGATACTGCTGTCCCAAACAGGCAAAGCAGGAACTAAAAAAATCTATTTAATCTGATAAAAGGCAGCAGATTATGAAGCAAATTGAGATACTTTGTAAAGATACTTATCAGATGGCGGGGTGGATTAGCACATTGTCCTTTTATCTGTGGGCACTTGGTGGAATGCCAGGACAGATCAAAGGGGCCGTCGCTATCTGGGGGACAGAGGAGGAGAGGATGGGAGCTGAGTGATGTGGTGGCTGTGACGGTGGCAGTGGAGGTGGCGTTTGGTTCCCGATCCTCTCACACACACACACACACGCACACACACCCCTCCTGTAGGACTGACTGTTGCGGTGTTTAATCCTCTCTCTGTCAGTTGGTTGGTGGAATCACACACAGGGCTTCAACAGTGGCACCACATGGTCGCGTACATGCCATTTGGGTTACTTTGTTGAATTATTGCACAGGGCGCGCCGCGTTTGAGAGAACAGAAGGGAACAAAGGCACTGAAATGTACCCCTCATTGATCTCCGTATTGAGAACATCTGCCCAAAACCCACACTGGAGGAGGAAACGAAAGAAGTTGTGTTGCATACCAAGCAGCCTTGCTCCACTGATAATATGAACCTATTTGAGAATGTATAGGTTTTAGAATAACAATCAGAAGAACATGTAAGACATAAGTTCTGGGCTATAGATTTACATTACCAGTCTATTTGTTTGTATGTCTATGCTTTTCAGAATAGACATTAACATGGCTGTCGTAACAGTTGAGTAGACATAAGTTCATGACATAGTGCATCAGATGGATAGAAAGAAAAAGAAAAGATGCATACAACATTTCTGGTTGATTTGTTTCAATTAAATACACGGTTGATTTGTGGCAATGACAGAATCATGATTTGAAGCATTAAGAGTATTTGACATTTTCATCTTAAATGCTTAAAAGGAGAAGAGTGTCTGGTGTGTGTTTGTGTGTGCGTGTGTGTGTGTGTGTGTGTGTGGGGGGGGGGGGGGGGGGCTACATGTTCTACTATACAAATGGGGACCGAAAATGTCCCCAAACTGTGAGTGTGTGTATGTTTGAACCGAACCACGACTTGTCAAATCCTTTCAGCGGTGTGTGGTGCAATGGTAAATCCATCTGGATTCTCAATAAACACATTGGTCCCTAATCAACTCCACATGTGGCCACATTGGTGTGTTCACATTCACCTCCGGCATGTGTAGGAAACTGTCAGACTGATCAAAACCTTTGTCTACATGCTGCCCGAGTTACTGATATGGCATTGGGATTACTTCTTGATAAATATTTGAATTTCCAAAACTGCGACTACTACTATAATAATTGCTCCTGAGTTCAAACAGCCTTGGTCTTTGATCGCCCGGGCTTCCTGTTATGAAGTTTAAAATTGGATCTTTATTTATTAAGAGTTTTACCGCATCCCCAGGTCCCATACCACCTGGTAGGAGACGAGTGAGTGACGTTGACCAGCGCCATGGACAGAAAGGCTAACCCTGACAGATTAAAACCACTCCTGGGCTTGAAAACCATAATCAATGGAGAATCCACACCCAAAGGGTCTTTAGCACTTAGAACCTAGTTCTTTGACGAGGTTTAATCTGTGCCTGGGGAAATTGGCCTAAGTTTTCCATTTATTTTTAGTCCAGCCCTACATATCTTTTTCCATCTGTTCTAGACAAGTAGTACTATACCTTGGTGTACTTTGCCCCAAAGCCTATTGCTCTTGCTGACATTTGCCAATCCGGCACAAAATGACCCCCAACATTTGGCTGAAGAAAACAAAAGCAGACCCTCCTCTCACACGGTCATGTCTCAAGGCACTGCTTCCAGAAGTCCTCTGACACATGTGTTCCTCAACAGCCATGATCTTGAGTGGCATCACAGTCAGTCATCAGTCATTCTGATCCTGTCACGGAACTCGACTGAACAGATTTGATGGAACGTCGTCCTATTTATAACAGTCACCTGATCTAACACTCCAGGGAGGACGGATTGGATTGACAGTGTATAGAATGTTCAGCATGTTGTGGGTAGAGTTGAACTTGGCCTATATTCAACATTTTCAATATAGTTTAATGAACTTATCGTGTACATATGTTACACCGAAGGTCCGACAGTACAGACGCGTCAGGATTTGAACCCTGGAGCAATCCAGTGGGCCGATGAATTCTGCCCTTCTATTTCTATCAGCCCTGGAATTGATTATATCCGGTAGTGTTTCGTTAGCCACTGGACTGCTACCGAACCATGTGATATCCCAACACTCATTCCTAGGAAATACACTGTAATATCAAATACTGTCATGATTAGAATTACGTATTTTATCTGTCGGAATGAATTTGAACAATCGTAAATGATGGACTAAAAATAAAGATAATAATGATAGGAATAGCAATGTCTTCGGATTTAGGTTTAAAGACAATGTGTCTTTGTTTGCTGGGACTGAGCGTCTACGCTCACTCGGAGATGACTTTCACATTTCAACGGGGCTACGGCACTGAATTGTCTGCTTTCTACATTTCTGTTGTTGTGTTTTTCAAACGTTGAGAAAGGGACGTTTTCTGTTTACCTCAATTTTCCCAGCTTGGCATATAAAATTCTTAGTGCTTCGGCTTCCTCCATTATGTGATTCTTCTATAATCCCCTGGATATTCAGTGCACCCATTATAATTACAGCACCAACTGCTTCCTGACAAGCCTCATTTCGTTTAGCCTCAGAGAGGTTGTCGGTTGTCTCTCCTTAGGTACCTCTGTTGTGCTGATGCCTTCGACTTGTCACTACATGTTCCCATCTTTACCTATGGAGCCGGTGGCATTGTCAAACATTGATAACACAGTTTGTTCACTTGAGAAGAAAGCTAATTTCTGTGGGGGGGGCGGGGGGGGGGGGGGGGGGGGGTTACATTACAGGGCTTGTGCACCGGCATGGCTTCTAGGGTTGCATGTTAAACGTATGTTATGAGTAAGTAGAGTAACTTAACTGTGCACTTTTTTTTTTGCGTAGAATAATGCGCGCGACGGAATAGGAGTTGGCTGGTGTCGTATCCAGAGAGCCAATTCAGAATCTTCTTCCGTAATTGGCCTTGTGACAAATAAAACCTCTGGAACATATCTGACATGGAAACGTCTCATTTGACTGCTTGTGAGGGAACATTTGTGAAAAGATGTTCTTAATGTTGCCGCCTGTATAAATGGAGCCCAAGTGATTTTGGTTTTCGAGCTGTATTGCCGGCAGCAGTGGTTCCTCTTTTAGCAGTCGCTAAAGATGGGACCTGTTGGGTTTCTAAAAACAGCAAGCTCCTTTCCGTTGAAACCATTCATCCCAACATATGTTTTCCAACTCTTCAGGGAAGTTAATACTAGTATGAAGTAGATGACATCTGTCCTTAGGATCACATGCAGCTATATTTCAAATGTTGAGGTCTTGCCTTGACTGGCTGTGGTCTCTCCTCAGCTCCCTTGGCACTTGTAGTGGACAAACAGGTCCGCATCCCAAATGGCACACTGTTACTAATATAGTGCACTATAGTTGACCAGACCCCCACGTCCCCTGGTCAGATGTAGTGCACCATAAAGAGTGGCATTTGGGAGGCAGAGAACAGGTAATAAAAAAACAAATCTCAACCCGTCAATGTACTCTGCCGCTAGACCACAAACTGATGTGCGGTGAGAATTGCGGCCTAAAGCATCTCCATACATTCTGATATCCCCACTAAGCACTTAGGTTTGGACAGCACAATGAGAAATGTGTCCGGTAATCTGTTAAATTCATCAATATGTCAGCGTGTTACGTCTCAACGTACCGTGGATTAGATAAGCAGTTCCGTGTAACTGTAAACTGTCAATATCGCGTCCCCCATACAAAGGGGCTATCAGTGAATATGGCTGCCCCTCCCTTTGTCTTCTCCTTTCAGTGAGAAGGGGGGATCCTTCTCCGCTGAGTGTCCGATCCGTTACTGTTGCCTGTCTGTCTGAGAAAAGCGAGCACATGGTTCATGCATTAATCAGGAGAGTGGTGATCGCAGGTTGTCTCCAATGTGAAGCCCCCAGTGTGGTTGACTGTGAGCATTATGCAGGCACAGAGGCCTGGAGCCGTGCAATCAACGCTAAACAAGTATGAAACCCCTACCACTCTGTGTCACAAAATTTCACATTCAACAAAGATCGTGCGAACAGGAACGAGACCTTGCCCATCTGTGGAGCTCTTGAAGTGGAGAAGGTGAGGGAGTTCGCGTGTGTTTTGTGGAAATAGGACAAATATAAATGTATAAATACAATATACATATGTATATATACTTTTTTTCGTAATAATGATATAAACCACCCATAATTCACGATAAAAATGTATTTATATCAATGAAAATAAAGGGAGCTTACAGAATGTCTCATAACAATGAATGTATACATACTGTAGAACCTACAGGAGTCCACTGCCATTTGGGGGGTCAGGGCACCCAGGTGGTCAGGAGCAGTGGGCCAGTAAACCCAAGGCCACTCCTAATTCCCAAGGTGACAAATATGTTGTTCTGTCCCTGAGCAAGGCAGGTCATCCATACTGCTCCCAGGTGGTGGCTGAACACAACAATACATTCCAACCTGGTTCATAATTACCTGGCAAAAATAGGGTTAAATTAAAAGAATAATACTAACAATGAGGACTAGGTAGGTTCCCCATCCGAGCCATATTTCAAGAGAGTCTATCCAGGTTTTAAGTACAGACACCATCATGGCGTCTTTTATTTCAAAAGTTTGGTGAAATGAATAGATCATTTCTATCATATTCGGAAGATTCCTATGTTGTGGGGTCAGCAATATTGTATGTCAAGTTTTGAAAACTAGCATTGGTGCTCCAGACAGCGGGTTGGGTAGTAGCTGAGGTATTCCCAGCCATGGGCATTCAGTGACTGGGAGCTCCTGGCTCTCAATGCTCTGCTGGGAACTACATGGGTTGATTAATGTAAAATTGGTTCAAAGGATGTCTCGCAATTATCTACACCGCGACCTGTTCTGATATATATTTTGTGTCACGTCAAGCTTGACATGGAGAGTGGCGTAGAAGCGGGAGGACTGGTGTGGGAGAGAGGGAGAGCGAGGAGATGAAGCTAGAGAGATAAATATAGAGAAGGAAGAGATAAAGAGATAGAGATGGAAGAGATAGAGAGAGGGGAGGGATGACCTCTCTCCCCCTGTGGCTACGTCGCATAATTGTTAGATGTTCTCGCCTTGATTAAACTTTCGAACAGAGAGAGAAAGAAACAGCCCCCCCCCCCCACAAAAAAATTACTTTTCCCAGTGTAATATTTTAATACCTTCTTTAAATTCAGTGTCAGAGATAACCGACAACAACTCATGGGCCGACGGGCCTGTCAGGCGGCCTGTTTTTCTCTCTGGCGATGCAGGAGGTGCGCGGTCACCTCTCTAACACCGCCATGCAGACCGACGTTCCCCACAATCACCAGGGAATGCCCCTTTCGCTTCCTACTTTCATCTTCTTAATGGACATTCCTTTACAAACGTCGGCGGTCTACCTGACTGCAATCCTTTAAAGTTTAATTCGCTCTACATTTAGCCGGGTCATAAATACCATATTAGGGACCAGCCGCGTGTTTTATGCGGTCCCTATGGTGGTGCTTTTGTTTTAATGAAGCCATTTGCAACTTATGAGCAAAAAAAAAAAAAAAAAGAGAGTTGCATATTAGATAGGATAGATCCGTCAAACCTATTCCCACATTGTGTTTTATACATAGGATAGAATTAAATGAGGGGGTGTGGCAGGCACGAGCCTGTCTGCAGTGTGGGACCAGAACGCTGCTGTGCAAGCTACTCCTTTTTCTAGGGCTCCTTTTATAGGGCACCATTACATTTTGTGGCCTGCTTCTTAGCAGCACACTATGTAGGGAATAGGTTATTCAATTTGGGATACAAAGTGAGTCTTGCTGATTCAGCTCTTAATGTTATTTACTGGGGGAGGGGTTATGGATGAAACATCGACATCAAGATCTACAGTGTGCCCTGATTTATTCTGATTCAATATATTCCCTAATCTGGCTCTGCAGGTTCCTATAATATGTTTTTCAATAATAATAAATGTCATTAAAGAGCTAAAAGGTCTTTACGAGCATGGTTTACATATAAACTAGTGAATGGGTCCATAGAAAGGGGTTTTAGTTAACCAAACCAGTGGATGTGGTACAGCGGGGCAAAAAAGTGTTTAGTAAGCCACCAATTGTGCAAGTTCTCCCACTTAAAAAGATGAGAGAGGCCTGTAATTTTCATCATAGGTACACTTCAACTATGAGAGACAAAATGAAGAAAAAAAATCCAGAAAATCACATTGTAGGATCTTTAATGAATATAATGGTAAATTCCTCGGTAAAATAAGTATTTGGTCACCTAAAAACAAGCAAGATTTCTGGCTCTCACAGACCTGTAACTTCTTTAAGAGGCTCCTCCACTCGTTACCTGTATTAATGGCACCTGTTTGAACTTGTTATCAGTATAAAAGACACCTGTCCACAACCTCAAACAGTCACACTCCAAATTCCACCATAGCCAAGACCAAAGAGCTGTCAAAGGACACCAGAAACTGCACCAGGCTAGGAAGACTGAATCTGCAATAGGTAAGCAGCTTGGTGTGAAGAAATCAACTGTGGGAGCAATTTTAAGAAAATGGAAGACATGCAAGATCATTGATAATCTCCCTCGATCTGGGGCTCCACGCAAGATCTCACCCCGTGGGGTCAAAATGATCACAAGGACGGTGAGCAAAAATCCCAGAACCACACAGGGGGACCTAGTGAATGACCTGCAGAGAGCTGGGACCAAAGTAACAAAGGCTACCATCAGTAACACACTACGCCGCCAGGGACTAAAATCCTGCAGTGCCAGACGTGTCCCCCTGCTTAAGCCAGTACATGTCCAGGCCCGTCTGAGGTTTGCTAGAGAGCATTTGGATGGTCCAGAAGAGGATTGGGAGAATGTCATATGGTCAGATGAAACCAAAATATAACTTTTTGGTAAAAACTCAACTCGTCGTGTTTGGAGGAAAAAGATTGCTGAGTTGCATCCAAAGAACACCATACCTACTGTGAAGCATGGGGGTGGAAACATCATGCTTTGGGGCTGTTTTTCTGAAAAGGGACCAGGACGACTGATCCGTGTAAAGGAAAGAATGAATTGGGCCATGTATCGTGAGATTTTGAGTGAAAACCTCCTTCCATCAGCAAGGGCATTGAAGATTAAACGTGGCTGTGTCTTTAAGCATGACAATGATCCCAAACACACCGCCCAGGCAACAAAGGAGTGGCTTCGTAAGAAGCATTTCAAGGTCCTGGAGTGGCCTAGCCAGTCACCAGATCTCAACCCCATAGAAAATCTTTGGAGGGAGTTGAAAGTTCGGGTTGCCCAGCGACAGCCCCAAAACATCACTGCTCTAAAGGAGCTCTGCATGTAGGAATGGGCCAAAATACCAGCAATAGTGTGTGAAAATCTTGTGAGGACTTACAGAAAACGTTTGACCTCTGTCATTGCCAACAAAGGGTATATAACAAAGTATTGAGATTAACTTTTGTTATTGACCAAATACTTATTTTCCACCATCATTTACCAATACATTCATAGAAAATCCTACCATGTGATTTTCTGGATTTCTTTTTCTAATTTTGTCTCTCATAGTTGAAGTGTACCTATGATGAAAATTACAGGCCTCTCTCATCTTTTTAAGTGGGAGAACTTGCACAATTGGTGGCTGACTAAATACTTTTTTGCCCAACTGGATATGGCAACATAAGGCAACAGATCTTAAGATGGGTGTGTACTATATATGCTAAAAAACATTTAGGTGCCTCATTGCTGTTAAAATCCATTTATGAATTAAAGCAAAAATGAACATGTTTTGTCATACCAGTGGTGTCTCATCTACTGGTGGAACCCAATCAGCATTCATGGTTCTAAACCTCCAGTTTCTACTGCACTTACCTATAATACATTATATCATTTGTGATAAGTTGTTATGCACACAGAACCTCTTATGGACAAACATGTATTGACTCAGTCTATCAGCACAATGACCTGATTAAAAACAGCAGATTAAACTAATCATGCAAGCATGCAAATGATAATTAGCAGATTTGCTAGGCCAAACAGAAATCCTAGACTTAGAATTAAATAGTACTTATTGGAGTTTCTTGAGTTCTAATATGCAACTGTTTGTCTGTGTTCCAAATTATACTCTATTCCCTACATAGTGTCATTGGGATAGGGCAGCAATTTGGGATTCTGACTTTTGTCCTGGGTTCTCTGGTATAGGACTGATGAAAACTCACATAAGTTATAGTGTACTAAACTTTTTTTTTTTTTTTTTAAGCGGTCTTACTAGTGGCTGGTATGGATGTCAACATACACAGGTTGTCATGGTACCTAACCATTAGGGATGCTGTTAAATTGCCACTCCCTACAACACTATTTGTATATATTCTTGAGCACTGATGGGTTGGAATCACAAAACCTGCCCCTTTTCCAGCTTTTGCACAGTTTATGAGAAGTACACTCCCTGATTCCTTCTTTCTTAAAGAAGAAACATTGCCTGAACCACACCCACACACACACCACACACACCACACTCACCCATTCTTTGCAGGGGGTTACTGCACTTTTTTGTTCACATCTGAACAATGCATGAACAATGTCTATTTTATCAAATATGCTTAAGAGACAGTAATGAATGCAAATGCGGATCAGAAGTGTCACCTTACTTTCGATGGAAACAATCCATCTAAAAGGATATTGTCATTTTTTTTCGTCTCTCAAATGGATCTAAGATCAAAGTTATTGGGTGCTCTGACTCTGAACAGTGAAACATCTTTTGTTTCCTTAATATCCCTGGAAAATCTGGTTAAAATTGACGATACTACCAGCGAGCAATTTTCTCTGTCGGTTGTACAGATTCCTCACTGCTTTCACAGCTGTCTCTCTCACAGGATGCGGCTGTAGATGGAAAAAAAACTGCTGTGATCAACTCAAGTGTAAAGATGAGAAATGAGAAACAAAGGGATAAACCAATACATAGAAAATTTGACACATCCACAAAAAAATAAAGAAACTGTTTAAAGAAAAAGGAAAGTATTATATTGGGACTGAGTCTATTCACAACAAAGCCACAACTCAAGCATCACACAATCTGATATGCTAAATTGCAAAGCTGTTTTGAGAGTAGGCTATATCAGTCCCTGGTTCTCAGAATGTTGCCTCATCCTCTTGGATGTTCTTTAAGCTCTTGGAAACAAACCTCCTTAAAACTCAACTTGAGAAATGGTAAAAAAACTAAAACATTATTGGGTCATCATAGTTGACTATTATAGATACGCAGCTAAATAATGAAAATTAACCGGGTTCTATTTGTAAAACCAGCAAGTTTCCTTTAGTAGTAAACAAAAGATATGTTACAAACAAGGATAACACAAAGGATTTGGGCATTAAATGCAATGCATTGGTATGTCAGCAATAATGAACCATATCTTTTTGCTGAAGGTTATTAAAAATGTGACGCATCGCAATGGGACCACATTGGAGGAAAAGTCAGTGTTTTAAAAAAAAAATCAGAACCCGACACACAGAAAAAACCAACTGAAATAAGGTTGTCACCTTCAACTTGGGTTCTTGTCATTTGCACAGCGTTGTGTCATTAAATTCGCATTAGGACCGTCCAAGGGACTCAGCCAGGAAGTCGTTAGGGCACCTAAAACCAACCACACAACAAAAAAGACCAACAAATCCCGACTTACACTCTGGAAAAATTAAACGTATATCTAACCCAGCTGTGCTGTGTTTGTGTCACATATTCCATTCAAACATAAGATTGTCATATGGTCTCAGTTGTGTTTTTCTCTGCTTTGATAATGGAGTCAGGGAGGGATCCAACGCCATAGAGGGACAAAGTGTCCATTTGTCCATCCCTGGAGGCTGAAGCCTGCCCACGAGAGAAGTCAAAGTTTGAGCTACGCGACCGAGACAGAGATGGCATTAACTCTTAATCCCTTGGTGAGCGAGTCGCCTGAATCATTTATTAAAAACCTGCGAGGGCCATGCTAAATGTCACATCATGTTAGCTCTCAGCTGGACCGACCCGGGCAAAAAGGTAGTCTCTGTTGTCACCCTGAGTGTGCATGGCCATTTCACCTCTGTTCTCTTCAGAGCTTTTCATGAGAGGATAGGGGAGACAATTGGTCATGTAGACGAGACAGCGTGTAGGGAATTGGGATGACCTTGGAGGTGTGTGTGTGTCTGTGTCTGTGTGTGTGTGTGTGTGTGTTTCCGCCATTGGCCACCATTTGCCTGCCTATAATTGTTTATGAGTAGGAAGGCTTTTATAGGTTGTGTTGATGGACAGCTGCTGTAGTTGGCGGTTGACCAGGGCTAATAACATGGGCTAGGCTGCAGTGGACTGCAGTACCTGAGGCCAGATGCCCACTGAAACCCTCCAGGGTGGTGTTCATTAGGCATCCAAACAAAGTGTAAACGTGAAAGAGACCGCACCGGTCCAGGAAGAAAACATCCCACTGGTTTTCTGTTTGCTCACATCATTTGGCCTAATGAACATGGCCCATGGTCTCCTGACCATGGTGAAGTCAAACACAGCAACACGCATTTAGACATATCTCCAGTTCATGGCAGTAACCTTCTTAATGGAAATGTGTCCTGTTGAGGGTGGTAACTTTCATTTTAGAAATATCTCCAGCTAAGTGCAGTAACCTTTTTTCCAGAAATAACTCCAGTTTAGGGCGGCAACCGTCATTCAAGGAATTTCTCCAATTCACAGCTGTAAGTCAAACACAGCAACACGCATCAAGAAATATCTCCAGTTCATAGAGGTAACCTTCATTCAAGAAATATCTCAGATCAGGGGACTAACCTTTCTAGAAATATTTCCAGTTCAGGGCAGTAACCAGGGCAGTAACCTCATTCTAGACGCCAGTTGAGAGAGGTAACTTTCTAGAAATATCTCCAAATCAAAGAGGTAACTTTCTAGAATTAACTCCAGATCACGGTGGTAACCTTCATTCTAGAAATATCTGCAGTTCAGTGCAGTAACTTTCATTCTAGAAATATATCTAGTTCAGGACGGTAACTTTCTTTCTATTATATCTCCAGATGAATGAGGTAACTATCTAGAAGTACCACCAGCTCACAGTGGTAACCTTCTTTCTAGAAATACTTCCAGTTCACGGCAGGAAACTTGGTGACTAATCCATTTTTTATAAAATCGATCCAGCGACCCAACATGTAAACTTAAGAACAAGTGAGTTCACACTGTATGCTGCAATTGTGTCCCGCATTTTCAGGTTCAGACATTTTCCTCAGTCACTGAAAACAATAACTATTTTAAATGATTGGATATTGCAACAATTTCTTTTGGGAGAAAACATTTAATTATTGTTTAAAACAATTACAATGAATTTCTCAATTACAGGAGATTTCTAGGTTAAGAGCTTTCATTTATCTGCGTAGGAATGATAGACATGAACTATCTGTGGCTGTTTACTAATCTGATTTGGGGTATCCCATCTTCATATGTGCCGTGGACCATTGAAGACCTTAGATCAAGATGGAGTGTGTGTGTGTGTGTGTGTAATCCTTAGGATAACGTCATGATCTGTATACCTAATTACCTGTCCCAGAGCATTTCAAACCATAATTCCCAGCCATTTGACTAGCTGATGTTACAATGATGTACAGTCATACGCACAGTAACAGCATTATTACAACAAACAATGCACTTACATACATGTAAGTAATTGAATAAATCAAATTTAAGATACCACAATTGGACATACTGTCTCTGGATTGTATTGGATGGGAACTCTGTTCCATCTTTGTCGATGGGGATAGCCAGTAGACAGCAAATAGCTACTGAGTAGCCAAGAAGTCACTCACTCAAGGACAAAAAAAAATTCTGATCCAAATGAGTTAGGGTTTAAGCTATGCCACCTATTAATCGTAGGACAGCCAACAACCCCAGTAATTTATTGGCTGCATTTAGCACAAAGCAATTTTATTTAGCAAGAGTACAATCCTTTTGGTCGATGACCGAACGAAAATTGTCCTTGACGTATTCATCACCTACCACAGAAACAGTGCTGAAATGATTCTCCTCCGCCATCCTTTCCTAATTTCCAAAATAATTTGTTGACGGCCGACGCAGTCGAGGGGCTCATCCGGCACCCGTCCAAAACATCCAGAGGTCACCGTGACGGAGAGCTGTTTGGCCCCAGTCGGAACACCTGTCTGGGCACCACCCCCTGGCCTGAGAGGAAGCGTGCATCCCGAATGAAACCCTATTACCTACAGCAGCCCTACATTAGACCAGGAGCCATCCTGTAGCCCCCTTATGTAGGGGACAGGGATGCATTTGGGAGACACTCACGGAGAGCCGTTCAATCGCCGTACCCCAGCATGTAACACTAATGCTAATGGACTCACAGCAGTCCAGGCTACAATGGTTATTTCAGGCTTAATTCAGCCATTAACATTTCATTAATGCACTGTCCTACTGCTCGTCTGCTTGCCTGCCTGCATGAGTGCGTTGCGGTGCTGTTGATGAATGCCGGGGAGGAATGCTCCTCGCTCAAGGTGGCGTATTTCACGTGACACATTCACTTTCTCCTCTTCTCCTGTTTTCCTTGTTCTTTAAACCCCCCCCCCACTCCCCCCCATTGAGCTTCTCTCTGTGTACACATGTAGTGTGTGTTTCAGTGTGTACAGTCACAGTGAGTCTTCGCATGCACGTGGATATGAAATGTCTCATTTTACGTTGTGCTTCAGTTTTTTGCGTAGGTCACTTTACTTATACAGCCAGCTAACAAGCAAACAACATGTACAAATGGCTTCCAGGATGTGTTTCAGTCCTCTTATGGGATGTGTGCATATCTTCAGTACAACAAAGAGTTTTACATAATATTGTAATTAGCAAACTATGTTTATTTAATGCTGCTCTGCATATATTAGGGATATCTTGTTCTATATAATTATGACTAATTAAGGTCTGAATAATTACTGCCTGATGTGATACTTTTTTATTGTTATAAATTGATAGACACATATGTATCGTTTCACTTAAGTAATATTTTTTTTATTACACACAGTAGTTTTCACCCCTGAGTTAACCACCTTTTCTCTCCTTACTAATTTCACGATTGGATTTACAGCCCTGTCTCATAGCAACCACTCCCAACAGGTTCGGGAGAGATGAAGATTACAGCAGACTTTCCTCCTAGGCAAGCAAACCAGCAAGTCACATGTGTCAGTTTGTGTGACGGCACACTCACTCACCTGACAATGGTAAACCATTGAAAGTTCCCAGGAGCAAGGTGGGCTTCACCATTGGGGAACGGAAGTGTGGAACCACCAAGACTCTTCCTAGAGCTGGCCACCCGGGCCAAACTAAGTAACCAGGCAAGAAGGGTCTTGGTCAGGGAGTTGACCAAGAACCCAATGAACAGATGAGAGATGAGAGAATCGGTCTAAAAGTTCACTCAATCAATCAGGCCAATATGGTAGAGTAACTATGAGAGCATGAGGAAAAAGATTTTCAAATAATTAGGTCTGAATGCCAAGCATTACATCTGGCGAGAACAAGGTACCACTGATCCCCATTAGCATTGTGACGGGTGAATTATGTCGTGGGGAAGCTTTTTAGATGCAGGGCACGGGAGACTGGTAAGGTTTGAAGGAAGGACGAAGAGAGCAAATATGTAGAAGCCCTTGAATAAATCTTGATCCAAAGCACACAGGATCTCAAACTGGGGCAAAGATTTATCTTTCAGCACGACAACGCTAGAGGCGCTTCGAGGACACATCTGTGAATGTGTTTTAGTGGTGCAGCCAATGCCCAGACTTGAATCCGATGAAAATCTGTGGGGAGATTTGAAGATCGCAGTTCACCATTCCTCCCCATGCAAAGATCTGCAAGAAGAAGAATAGGAGATACTGCCCGAATACAGGTGTGTAAATCTGATAGAATTATAACCAAAATGGGTTTCCTCAAAGCTGTGATTGCTGCCAAGAACTGAATAAAGGGTCTGAATAATTATATGTATATTGTGTATATTAATACGTTGCTATAAAATCATTGTGAATTTTCCTTTTTTATTACTTTGGGGTAATATCAGATTAAAAATGAATTATGGAACATGAATTTATTTTTATTTTTTTCAATGTCAAACAAAATGACATGATTGGCCATCACACTTTTTGCAGAAACACATTTAATTGGTTGTTCTGGATCTCGCCGCCACCGAAAACAAGCGGCCTTCCAAATGGAATGATATTACCTGTGTAGTGCACTACTTATGGCCAAACATTATTCACTTTGAAGGGAATAGGGTATAATTTGGGATGCACACAAAGGTACAGCACTCACATGGCTCCACTTTGGGTTATGTAAAAAAATCATCATTCTTATCTTGGCCATGTTGAGTGATAAATGTCCCTGTTTATCAAACGTGTATGTGATGTATGAGATGGGCTGATGATCAACATTTAGTTATGCCATATGCTTACAAAAGCCTGCCAAACACTTAGGTACAGGGACTGATAGAATGGAGGTGATAGAGATATGTTCCAACTCACAGAAAGCTTGCTAGCTCTGAGACTCAAAGTCATGGGAAAAAAGGGGATTTTGACAATGTGAAAAAAACATCCTCTGAAACAAAAACATCTGAGAAGTCCAGTAAAAGAAATGTCTTCCCTCGATAAAAACCAACTACGCGAAAAAATTATTCGTAAAAATAAACATACAAACAAAAATGTTGGTGTTGAAAACAGTGGTTAGTGGATGTGGCCTTATTTAGAGGACTTTACCAACACAGTTATCCATCTCCACATGTTGTAGCACTCAGAGTAGTTCAAAAGGTATCGTGTAACGAACAGCCTCCCCCTCAAAGTGCGGTAATAGTCTTATCAATGCCATTTGAACATCATACAGCTTTCCAGTGCTGCTGGATTAGCTGCACTGAAACAGAACTCATGCCCTTCAAATGTTCTGGCTGTCTGGAGTTATTTAGATACACTCCCAAATGCAATCCACATGCCAAAACTCCAGCACCAGTAGCATTAGACGATTGGTTTTGTAAACCGCTGACAAAATGTCTCTTGGACATTGTGTGGAAGGTAAACAAAACAGCTGGTAGCCTGTGCCAAGCCCAGGCCTCAAGCTAGCATCTTCATTTGACGATTGCCAACAGTTAGGAGAAATTTCAAGCACTTTGGAATGACCGGCTGCCATGATGTTTATAGAAAAACTGGCACAGACAAAATAACAATGGTTTTACATATATAACAATTGCTGCTATTCATATGCATGCATACATTTATGTACATTAATGCATTTAAAGCAGACACTCTCCTTAACATACTCTAAACATGCATTGAATTTAGGACTAAGAACATGTTTTTTTTTTCTCCAAATAAACGTTTGAAGTTACACTATTGTAGGTTAATTAATGGAAAAATACAGAACTGTATTACATTTCCAGAGAATGTTTTATATGACACACACACAGTAAATATCTCTATGGCAGGTCCATTTGATCTACTCTGGGTTAGCTGATACCTCCAATGAATCTCACATGGACAGGAAGTTACTGGAGTCTTTGAAGATCCGTAATTTCAGACAGGGTGTATTTTGGCACTTCAACCTGTATGAAGCCATGATCAGGCACTGAGGAACAAGGGGAGGGGGAGAGAGAGAGAGAGCTAGAGGGAGAAGGAGAGAGAGAGAGAGTGGAGGAGGACCAGTAAGGGAAGAATGTTAATCACTCTTTAGACTGAAAAGGGGAACATGTGTGACAATGGAGACGATGGAAAACATGTGTCCCATTTCACACGTATTTACCTTTCCTGTCAAATTCGTGCCAGACTAGAAAAAAGTGAAGAACACGGCACAGGTGGAAACCTTTAACGTGTCTCTCTTCTGAAATAATTGAATGAAAGCACACCTTGAATAGATTGAGATGCGGGCAGGATGTTAGGTGTGTTCTATGAAGTTGTCACTGAAGGGTTCTCTCTCCTCTTGGTGGATCTTATTTCTCGGATGCAAAGGCCCTTTTTTGGACTTCACTAGTAAGCCATAGATAAAATAATTGAATATCTTTATTTTACATTTTAAAATCCACGTCATTTTGCAGACCCACTTATCCAGTGAAACTTTCCATACTGAGTGCATACATGTTCATGGAATCAAACCCACAACATTAAAAACCCAGAAAATAAAAGCACTCTTTGAAGGACCGTTTTGTTATAGAAGTTAAACATTTTAAATTGTAACTAAAAACATATTTTTAGATAAGTGTAACTTATTTAACTTGCCAGCTAAGTGTCACATGGCCTGTTGCTTTGAAGCAAGCAAATTATTGACGGTCTACAGAACACTGACCATTTTACGGAGGGCGAGAGAATGACCTCTTACTAATGGTACATTGAGAATGTCATCTGTCTACTACATCTAATTATGTGAATCTGGCTGTTTGAGAACTGTCTTAGGGCTGTATAGGAATAAAGGGGACATTTAAATGCAGAGCACTTTGAAAATTACAGATCCTTCATAATACTTTCTTAAGACACTTCACTTTTCCCCAAACGGCAATGCAGTCCTCCATTGTTAGTTACAACTCTTTCCGTTAATTTTATGCTTTTAGAGGAAGTCTTGTTGAGTTTAGCAAGGCTTTGTGGGAAAAAAAACATATCCCTGGTTGTAAACATGTTCAGCAAAAGTCCCATTCAGAATTCCTCTGATCTGACACAGAGCGAACATTGTCCTAAAAAAGGCCCTGTCGTTATTTACATGTTTTATTTATATGGTCATTCTGACCTAAAAAGAAGAATATAAAGGGTGGTCATTCAGCAGAAAAAGGATTTGGAACAAAGCGGTTGTCAACGCAGACAGAGCTTCCTGTGTTTGGTCCGCTACAAGGTGGGGGTGGAAACTTAAGGCACGTTTTTCAAACCCCTTCCTTGGTCGGCTGTGACTATAATCAATAGGGCGCTGCACTGTGCAGCATGGACGGCGGTCAGCATTTCCGTTTCAGAAGAACAGTCCACAGACAAGAAAGAGTGGATGTTAGGTCGTTGTAGAGAGCCTGGCATATCCATGTCTGCTATTACACATGGTACACAATGTGGAGAACATTACTGGAATCAGCATGCACATGCCATATTACCTAATGAACCTGTTTGTTTATAACAGGCACGATATACTATATGTAAAATGCATGTGTATATCTGTATATATATAATTTTATGTCGAGCATGAACGTAATGATGGCATGCTGTACTAACTATTACACCTTTGTAAACGTACTGATTTAAGTTCAATTAAAACGTACACTATCAAGCATGTAAACGTGTTACAACAATACAATTCATTTAAAATATATATTTTATGATGCATGTGAAACGCCCCAAAACGCGCCAAAGTACTTGTTCATGCATTTTTTTTTATATCTAGTTGAAATGTGTCATACATATTTGTAAACTTTGCACATACAGCACATTTGTATGGGATTACATTATTTGGCAGGTTATCTTTGGGGTATGGGGTGAACTACTTCCTCAGCCCTGCCATTACACGCCTGTTCAACAATCGTCCAATCACTCCAAAGCCCATTTCAGTCATTGCCAGTTAAAACAACCTGCATGATTTGTATTCAAAGACTCCCTCTTCCTCTCCTTGCTTTGGTTTTCTAATTATTATTTGATTGCTCATTAGCTGTTGTATTCGCTGTGTTGCCATTCTGTAAACAAGACATTTGTGCATCTGGTCATGAAAACCTTTTTTTTTTTGATTTGGTGATGTGAAAATAACAATCACCTCATGGTAATTACCAAACCTTGGCCAACATTCTTTTCTTTAGCGTAAAGCTCTATTAAGTATATAGAGAAGAGTATGTTTAACTTGAACTCTACATATGTATGCCAGTACGGCTCAAGTACAATGCGTAGGTAGGAAAAAAGCATTACTTCATTGCAGATTTAACCCCAAACTCCCTACCAAAACCTCACTTTCTAGCATTCTCTAGCATACACCCTGCTTTTCCTCTCTTACGAGTTATGATGTGAGGATGAAGGCTCTTTCCAAAGCAGTAATAACTGTATACCAAGATTTCAAGGGCCCGCTCATGACAATCCCATTTTCTGTGTAATTTCATGGTTGTCTTCTTGAATGAAGATATTGGCTTCTCCGAGGCAGGAGGTCAGGAGTCTCTTGCTCTATTTCCGTATTGTTCTGTAGTATGTTTCCTTTCAGTTGATGAAAAGTAATTCATCATTTACACCCCTGAATTCTGCCAGTTTTTTTTTTTTCCTTTTCTTCTTTCTGTAGCAACTTTTTTCCTTATTTAAAAAAAAAAATATCCCTGTGGTACCTTTGCAGTGGTGAAAGAGATAAATAGGTTCAATACAACACCAGGCCAGCGATCCTGATAGCAGGTTAGGCCTCCCAGGCGTCAGACTAGCCCTTTCTCATGATAGAGTTTGTCACCTCTACCTCTGGAAGTCAAATCCTGTCAACTCAGGCATCCTTCAGGATCCCCAAAGTGGCTTTGGCACCCATTGGGGCATGCGAGCTTAAAATTGATTTTCTTTTTTTTCTTTTTAAGAGATCTGCCAAGTTCCCTTAAGGGACGTCGTTGACAGCCAGCAGAACCTCGACCTATCACAAAGCAGCGCTCATGTAAAAGACACCTAGGGAACTTCCTCAGTAGTTCCAGAAGCCAGAGGGCCAAAAGGTTTCTGACATGTTGAGAGAGGGGTGCTGTTGCTAAGAGACCAGTTATTTTTCACCCATGTACCGAAACCCCTTTCCTCATGCTTGGCCTCTGGGCTACACTGGCACACGGAAATTAATTGACTCAAGGGCCCCCCAAACTCACTTTTAATTGTGTTTCGTTTCATCACCAGCTTCCTGTTGGAAAAGTCCAAACATCTCGTTGTGGATGGATGTTTCTTCTTTATTCCTCCCTCACTCTCTCACATTTCTCCTCAGGAACATTGTTTCTTCACATAATCAGACGGAACATCACTCAGTGATAATATTTGGTTTCTTTTAAACAGAACTTTTTTTTGCATGAGTTCGAAAGAAATGGAAGTTGCGGCAGTGACAAAAGAATAGAACATGCGTGTGATGAAATTTAAGTACAACTGCTTTCCGGCTGGGGACTGAACCTCAAGCTAATTTCACTCTACAGCCAACCAGCTGTCCTCAGTAGGTGTCTAGAGTCCAATCAGGAAACCTTTTAATAACACCAAAAAAAAGGGAGCTCTTGTGAGCGTTAAAGACAGATCCTGATCATCCTTGCTCATCAAGACACTGCCTTCACTGTGAATACCATTAGTGCACTAGCTCCCTAGAACCACTAAGTAATTCCCAAGTACTTAAGAATATAATGAGCCAAGATGAGTATCATCAGTAAATTACACCTAGGTTCTCCAATAATCAGAATCCCGCTCCTTGACATTAGATAAAGGGAAACGTTCTCATAGCTGGAGCTACAGCAGTATGGTTCCATTTTCCAGGCACCTACTCTTTACATCCCCCTCAACCCCCTCAAGAAGTGATTTGAAGGGAGAGCCTGTATCTTATTTTTCTTCATTTAACAATTTTCTTTCCTGTCTTTCATTTGATGAAAATATGTTCATGCCCTCAGCAAACAGACAAACACACACACACACACACACACACACGTGCATTGCTACAGCGTTGCTACATCGTGCACATCTTTGCCTCGGAGCCAGCTAAGCACCCAGGTGGCTCCGAGGAGCCTAGGAGGGCATCAGGAAGGGAATAGCCGGAGAAGTTACTATGCGTGAAAAAAATTATGTGTGCTTCTTCGCTAAAGAAATATATGCACAGATGGATTTGGTCGGTTGGGGGGTGGGGGGTCCGGTTGGGGGGTGGGGGGGGGGGGAGTTGGGGGGTCCGGTCGGGGGTTGACAGTGAAAACACAATTAGATATCCTTCAGCAATATTAAAGATAGTTGGCAGATAGTCGACTTTCAGGTCTGGATTTTGCTAATGTTACCATTTTAGTGCTGATTATTTATGGCTACATATTAAAATAAAGTGTCGGTAAGATGAACTTGTAGGCTACTCAGATGAAATATACATTTTGGTTTCATTGAGTTTTGGTGTTCGTTTCCTTTTTTCTTTTCTTTCAGAAGCGAGGTACTGTAAAACAGAGCGTTCTTTGAAAGAATCTGGCCTGACGCAGTAGCTGGCGTGCTTGAGCCAGCCAGTGTGATTGCAAGTGGTCTCCAACCATAACTATATATGTTCTCCCTCCAGAGGCTTCCAATCCTACTGCACAGCTGTGGGATGCAGATTTCCTTTCGGAAGAAGCCTTGCTACCTGTTAAGAGGGCCCAGGGAAGATGAGAGGCATCAGGTAAATGATTTTCTGCTGTGTATGATATGATGGGCTGGGGTATTAGCAGAGAGCCAGGGCCAGAATGGCCTCCAAATCCTTATGCACACACACACACACACACACACACACACACACACACACACACACATGCACACACAAACATACAGCTGCCTGGCCCTCTTTACTCTCCTGTGGAGTCTTTGACAGGGTATGATGCCCATTAGTCTCCTGCGCTAGGTTAGCCATCTCTGCATTAGCGACTCATTTCATACATTAAGTGCTTTACCTTCAGGACTAGCCGACACTGTGAAAGCCGTTTGGGCTGTATCACCCTCGGACTCTATCTCGCTGTGTCTGAAACACGCTCACTCGCTCCCTCTCCTACCTCAACCTCTGTCCGCACCAAGTTTCATTTTATTTGGGCGGGTGACGGGAGCCGGCCAAACAACAGGGACCTTGGCGGTTGAGCTCTGTTGTGAGATCTTGTGGAGTCATATTTCAGAAGATTGGATTTAGAAGCTGGTGTATTTAGCAGGTACTCTCCCTAATAGATTTCACGTTGGCAGAAGCACGCCCTAACTGGGCCTACACAGTAAACCTCCATCACACCGTCTTAACACCAAACAGAATGCGTGTTACCAGCTAGCTAAGTCATCCTCTTATCAGCGTCTCTCCTACAGTTTTTTTTTACATTCGACCGGACTTGTCTGAGATATTAGTATTCCGCCACATCGTTTTAAACTCCGAACCCCCGTTGCCTTTCTGACCGTGTCACGGCGACGCCATAGGGCGGTTGAGAGTGTAACAATGTTACCTCAGTGAACTTGTCGTAGTCGCCACACGCTGTCCCACAAGCATTGATTGGTCTGATATGTTTAATTGGGGTGGTCTACATTTCCACGCCCCTTCTGGATCCACTCACTATCATTTCATACTGTGGCTTTAGGCAGGAAAATAGGGAATGTGACACCCCCCCCCAAAAAAGGAGATAAAAAAATGTAATACTTCTACATTTTCCACAGTTCCTTTCATCATTATTCAAAAATTAGTTTTTAATGCAACGAGTAGTTCCAATCATGTTAAGGTCTGCATGATTCAGATAGTATCATAATTACAATTAGATTACATTACCGCAATCAGAGAAAGAGGATCGTTAAGAGAAATAATATAAATTGCTTTACTTTTACAAGTACTGAGCAAGCAAAAATGTGAATTAATCTCCATTTAAAAATCTTCTGCTTTTAGAGAACTGCAAAGCATGCTAGTTTCTTCCAGGCCATCAATACAAATTAAGAGGAGAAGTATGAATTTTCTGAGGGCCTTAACATTTAAGTCTTTTTTTTCTTCTTTTTTTTTTTTTTTTACCAACGTTCGCCTTTTTCTCTTTTTTTTACTCTCGCCTGACTTCCATTCTGTTTCGGAGAAGACCTGCTCTGCCTCTCATGAAAGGGGGAAATAACAAACTTGAACTGAGGGATTCTACTGGGTGTGTCAGAAGCGTGTGAGTGAATCTGTCATCCGTGTTAGCCATCTAAACGTCCTCTCCAATGTCCTCTACATCCAACCGACTCTAAGTCCGCATCCCAACTGGAACACTCTTCCCTAAGCAGAGCACTAGTTCTGATCAGTGCCTAAAGCGCCCGGGTCAATATCAGCGCCCAAAACAAAGAACACAGTAGACTGTCGTTCGGGATGCACTCTTAAGTGTTTCAAGAAAAACAAGACATCAACGGCTGAGTTGTCACAAACTCAGTGTGGATAATCCCAATCTGTGGTTGCATGAAAATAGCACCGACCCTTAACAAACGATACATAAGACCATCAGTCAACTGCTTGATCAGCGATTAGAGGAACAGCACTAAAGTAAATCCCTTATTCCACCAATGGTTTGAGTCTCCCCACTAAGGCATGGCATGCATAGCCCCCTATACCATATACCCTGTACGGTATACAAGATTACATAAAGACGAGAGTTCCATTGTGAACGCGCCCCGAGAAGAAAAGTATACTTTCCGTTAAAGTTGGCAATACTTCTCGGCTTTATTTTGTATTATCTACACACAAATGACAGTTCCATCCCTTGTTTTGCTCTTCCGTGGTGGCTGTGTTTACTTGGACTAAGAACATACAGAAAAAACAATTGGTTTCTGTGCACACGGTGATGAGCAATTAATTACGGAGATGATTGGCCTGCTAATGCTTCATATCTGCATAACTTTATGCTGTTACAGTATACGTCTTTATATCAATTACCTTGTTCTACTTAACTCTCTCTTTCCACCATCTCCTTATTGGACCACAGTTTGAGATTAATGCCTGCTTCTAAATTACCACCCATGCTGCACATTTATCAGCTCATAGGAAAAAAATCCTCCTCATGTATCCCTCCACTAAGTGCCAGAATATTCATGAAATAGAAAGAGTCATTTTGTCCAGGCCCCGTTGATGAAAATGGGATTTCTTGCATTTTGCACAACTTTTTTTTATCATGAGTTTCCACTTAGCTACTTAGAGGACTCCTTTATCTGTTGTAGAAAAGAAAATCACTTAGCTTCCCTGTAAATGCTGAATAATATGCGGCTAAAATGGTATGCGCATTACTGTTATACAATGTGATTGTGTTGACTTTATTTGTACTCCGTGGTGCATAAGCTAATAATACAAAACCATTTAAGCCTTGACATTCAGTAATGACTATCAACAGAGCTCCTAAAACAAAACGACTTTCTAAATCCATCCAGCCAGAGAGAAGAAAATAATAAATACAAAACGTCAGTGGCTTTTGGTCCTTGTGCATGCATGCTCGACACCATTCTTAATCAGCCATTAGGAGGGAGTGAAGATGTTCTGAGAATGCGCTCTGGCCTTTGTTCTGCGTCTGTCATGGCTCTGACACGACGCTACAATGCATGACGGATCAAAGTAATTAAAGTTCCAATAATTTACCTTCCACTGTTCCATGTCAAGTCAGCCAGCTCGACCAACACGACCCAAGCTCCCTGGCCATTATTGATTTCCCACTATCAGAGCATGGGTGGTGGGGAAGAGTATATCTTCATTTTAATAACTTTTGCTGCTGATATGGTAAGACAGCCCAACATGCTCCTGTGATAATGACATGTGTGCCGCTATTAAAAGGGATAGCAAACCAAAAGTACATACTTTACTCCCTTAATTTAAGCATTATGGGCAATCAATGGACAGTTGCTGGATGAATACAACACAAGTGCAGGTTGCAGTGTGTCATTGTCCACACACAACTATTTCATTATTTTAATACGAGATTTTTCCAATGGGGTGAACGGTTGACGACGGTGTCTGTATCATTTTGTCTTCCTCAACATGCCCAGAGAGCTTGAGCTCTACAGAAGATTTAAATATAACATGCCCAATGATTTTGGAAACTTGGGGGATGTTAAAAATCATTATCAGCTAAGAGGCAGGAACGCTTCAGTCAGGATGTCTACGAGCGGGGTTTGACGACGTGATGCTTCTTTGAAGCGAGAGATTCCACGTGTTGTCTTGGCTGAGTAGAGGCCTATACTCAAGGCCTAGACAGAAACACTCTACTTTCCCTGTAGGTTACTCTGCACCAGCTCCACAGCAGTCATAACTGTACCGGGATGACAATGTGTCATTGTCATCTGGGTTTTCAGCAGGTTTCCGTTGTAAGCTTTCAAAAGGAGCTCCCCTCTCCTCTCCTCCCCTGATGAAAGTTAAATGGTGAAGTATTCCTGTTCTCTCGTGTGATTAGTGTGTCACACATTTAAAATGCCACATAAAGTAATCCCATCCTTCAGGCTTTACTTTACATCCTCCACAGGTATTAACTTGGAGAATAATCCTAAGCTATTTGAGAAGTAGATGGGATACATATAAAGATCTGGCACTTCATGTTTGAAATTCGATCTGCCTGGTAGGTGAGATATTCAACTGCCGAAGAAGACTTACAGAGTAAAGACAGCAGAATAGTGAAGCAGCAAGCTCTGAGTTCTTATTGCTTCACAGCCCACTTTCTGTCTGATACACGTATCATCATAACAGATGCTTTCTTTGAACCATAACTCTTTAAAAAAAAAAAAAGATACATCTTTAAGATGAAATAGAAGTAGTAAAGTTAAAATAGTAAAATGCCCAAAAATACTTGACAAATTAATGAAATACTAAAATGTCCATGTAATCATTACAAACATAGCTAAATCATCACATAATCTGTGCATCATACGTAACACAATGTGTTTTGCGTCAAGCACTGTGAGGCGCTGAGGCAACAACATTGTTCTGTTGTTGCAGAGGAGGTCAAAGCCCCGTGGCCCTTCATTCGCTAATTACCATCATATGAATGTGTCGTGTTAGTCATTATTTTTGGTCACATGGGTTGCTCGTGATCCTGTCCAGACAAATTCCTCCTGTTCAATGCCTAGGTTTGTTTTTGGGATGGAGTATGATCAAGTGTTGTGTATACGGGCTAAAGACAGTAGCATCAGTCAGTATTGACTGGCTGGATTATGTTACTTTAGCTTATGTAGTAAGCATTCAATTCAGGGTTTCTTAGGGTATTAAAGTAACTTTTGAGTGAAAATATTTTTTAACCCATTTTTTTTTCTTCTGAATTACACGATTTCCAATTCTGCGATATGGCTTTGCTTCTCACAACAACTCTAGCGTTTGAGAGGCGCTCTCCAATGCACATTTTGCCAAGCCTTTTTGCTTCTTATCAGTGCTCATTCATCCAGGAAGTTTGTGCTGGCACACATACTCTGAAGGTGAAAACATTACCCGCCAATGACCACAAGATCGCAGGTGCTCCAATTAACACAAGGGGTCACTAAAGCATGTCAAGACTAGTCAGCCCTATAAACTTTGCTCAATTACAAACCCACACCTCCACCTCAGGCAGAACTGAGCCAATTTTGAACCGCCTTCTGCTGGGTCCCTGGTTGGTACGCCGCAACCAGGTTTTAAACTCCGGGCCACAATTGCACAGCTGTGCTGCATGGCAGTGACTCAGACAACTGTACCACAAAGACCACTTTAAAAAAGTAAATAAGTATTATTCATAATTGAGTTATTAGAACTGTGGAAACACTGGAAAAGGTGAGTAAACTGTGTTTCCTTGCATTTAACCCTCAATACACTGCTGAGTGGAACGTTTTAATTACTCTCCCTCTTTCTTCCAAGCAAATAGTCCTGTTTTTCTTTTTTCAGATGTAGTACAAAGTGGAGGTTGCAGATGAGACATCGTTCTCTGAAAACAAATACCCATTTGTGTTTGTTGCATCACTGAACATTGTCTATCCACCATTGGCCTGTATTATTGTAACCTGGGGCACCAAAAGACCACAAAGGAAAGGGGAATTATGGCACATGCTACCACTGCTTTTGAAACGTTCTGTCACGGATTTTGAATCCATGTTGTATAGGGGAAGGTTTAAGGAAGAATAAAA
Source organism: Esox lucius (assembly GCF_011004845.1). Lineage (NCBI taxonomy): Eukaryota > Metazoa > Chordata > Actinopteri > Esociformes > Esocidae > Esox > Esox lucius. The sequence goes on from NC_047590.1 coordinate 9,226,263, forward strand.
GAATGTAATATAATTGACTACACAATACAGTACATTCAAATGGCCCTGAAGAAAATAGTTATTCAAACATTTTCTGCAGGCCTTTACAGCACACTAATATGTCTATGAACTTATTAATGGGTTCTTTAATCATACTCTATACATGTATGTTTATATGGCTATAAGGCTAATGTGAAAAGCTGGGAAACCATGGTTTATTCAATTTCCGCCGCTAAAAGCTTAGCTCAAATTCGCATTATGAGCACATCTTCTCGATTGGTTAATTCAAACCTCGACCAAAGCTTACACCTGCTTGAGGGAATTAGGCTGAAACCTTAATAAATGTTTAAACCTGTCAAACAAGTGAGATAAATGCATTCAGAACCTGTTCTACTGTTCATCAGCTTAATTCCATCCGAACAAATTCCCTGCCTTCCTTGTCCACACCTGCGTAGCTGCATCTAGGGTGGCGTCGGACTAGTGCCTGCAAAACCGACTTCCTGACTTACAAAGAAGATCCGTCATTGGCGGTCGCTGGGGCACGGTCAAAGGCAATTAAAAATCTTATGCAAGGTCATAGAGCTCAACCCATACACCCAGGACTGATACCATTAGTCTGGGGTGGGCAGAGTACCGAGCCCTGACACCCACTGTCCCCAGTATCCATTATTAAAGCAGCCAGGCTGGCCTGCACTGTTCGGGGGTGTCAGATGGGGGACTGATGAGCAGAGCAGAGCAGAGCACAGCCCCGCTAAAGACAGTAAGCGGATGTTAACTTCCCACTGAGAGAATTTCTCCAGGTCGAATGCAAAACGTTCTACTAATCATCCGCGCCATGAAAGTGCCAGCTGCGGTCTGTGGTAGGATTATCACTCTCATAGACCTCTTACCGAGCTTTTAGCTAAATGAAAAATCTGCCGTAGCCTGGGGAGGAGGCAGCGAGCAGATAAGAAGAAGGAATGTTTACTAAGAAGTGAGTCCAGTGCAAACATGAACAGGTCTTTTTTTTTTTTTCTTCTTCCAAAAATCATATCCTGGAAACGGTTAAGGTTTACAGCAGGAGACAGACAGCATAAGACTAGAGAGAGAAGATCAATGTATTTACACGATTCATTTGTGACAAGTTCTTATGGGCTCATTAATTTAACATTTCTCCCTCTCTCTCTCCCTCTCTCTCTCTCTCTCTCTCTCTCTCTCTCTACCTTCTGTCCTGAGGGCAGAGCAATGTGATTTGTTATTCTATTGTTCTTCAGCTGCTCCCTCTCAGCCTGCCTCTCCGTCTACGCCGCTGCGATACTCCATTAGCACGCAGACTCATAATCCTCCGTCTTAAACTACTTTGGAAATAATCAAATTGCTTAATATTGTGCTCAGGAGTGCTGCCACGGCCTGCCACCTTTGTTGCTTCAAATGAAATAATCATTTTGAAGGCCGGGCGGAGTAATTGTCTCTTAGGGGTCATGGGGGGGGGGGGGGGGCGTGGCAGTGGGGTTGGCGGTGTGGTCTGGGGCTAGCGGTAATTCTGGCCTAGCTTAGCGCTAGCGCTCACCTACGAGTAATGGATCTTTATTAAACCATGTAATACTGACATCTGTAAAAACTGAGCTCGCAGCCAAACCAGGCTAACAAGGGCAATATATTTGGAAGTCACTATTGCGGAGTCCCTCTGGATGGTAGACTCTCATTACGAGCTATCAGCCCATTTTGTTTGTCGTGACACGGGAGGGAATACTGAAATAACAATTAAAGAGAGCGGTCTGACTGACTGCAGTCACCCCACTATTGCGCAGTTTGCTGGGGGGGGGGTCGGGGCTGTCCCTGGGGCCCCGGTGGGACTGGTTGATCTTGACCTCAGGCTGGCTCTCTGATCTGATTGAACGAGACAATGGGTCCGGCCTAAATGGCACACTGCTCCCCCCTAAAGAGCACTATTCTAACCACTTTGTAGGATGCGGTTTTGCCAGGATATGTCTGGGAGCCCGGAGTTAATTTTAACCCAATAGCCAGTTCATTCGTAACGACACTTAGTGTGGATGAAACTCACACTTTGAGGGAGAGGGAGTTGGAGGGGAAAGCAGCCGCCTAAAAAAGAAATACAAAAGATGACAATGGAAAAACAAAACAAATACTATCAGCTCTGCTTTCGGATGATTATTGCACCCGCCGTGATCAGATTCAACTCATGTTCAAATGGGACCCTATTCCTGATGGTACATCATTCATGTTCAAATGGGACCCTATTCCTGATGGTACATCATTCATGTTCAAATGGGACCCTATTCCTGATGGTACATCATTCCTGACCAGAGCCCTATGAGCTCTATTATAAAGTAGTGCACTATAAACACTGCTTGAAATAAGTGCCCGGAGCCCCGCTCCCAGCTATGCAGGACCTCTACAAAGTGTCATAGAGTCATAGACTGTTCTCTCTTTTTCTTCTGTGGTTCCACTGCCCCAGGTGTGGAACCAACAGAACCTGTGTGTCTTCTACCCCCAGGCCATAAGACTGTTAAACAAGATTTTCCAATTATTATCAAATGGCACGGCTATTCGCATCGGCCCCAATGTATGTACTAGTTTGTACTGACTACATGCACACAAGCTAGACTCGACCATCGGAAACATCCACACGTGCATGAACAAACACACACCACACACACAACACACACAAGATGTGCAAACATAAATTTAAGCAATTTAGCAGTTGCTCTTATTCAGAACAATCTGCTGTAGCCAGCGCATACATATTCACTGGCAGTGCAAGCGCCACGATCTACCATGTATTGCAGCACCTAGGCACACACACACACTTTCACATTCCTCATATACGCGGCTGCTGCTGCTGTTTATTGCCTATGCACTGCCACCCCTACGAGTACAGTACATAAAGCTAAATGACCTTCTAAAGTATCCCCGAACATCCACTCTGTTACACAGCACACTGGTCCTGTACTCCCGGTAAAAAGACAAGTTATTGTCATTCACATCACTGTGTATTTACTCCATGATATAAATTTTTATTGTGTTTTTTCTCTTCACTATATTTTTTCTGTCACTAAATATTTTAACTGGATTTTTGGGGGAGGAAGTATTTTGCTGTGAGGGTAACCCTTTATTCTTCTCTTTTGGATTGTGTTCGTACTATACAGGGAATTGAGGGCCACATGCCCCATAGTCTGTAGGTGCACCAATTCAACATACTATAGTCTGAGTCCCAAATGACCTCCTACTTGATACTTACTGGCCTTATGTGTCAAAGCAGAGCTCTGTGAAGGCATTAGTGATCCACTTCGGACCATGCTACATTGTAAAATGTTGTTCTGATTGGTTACTACGATTACCACTCACTGCAGAGGCATTTTTTGGATCTTTGGTCATGAGCTCCCCCTTTTCACATTCTTCAGTAATTGATTCTGCTCCAAAGATATCATTTTGGTTTGGGTAATTGGTTGACTGGTGATCTGTGCACTGAAGTGGCCAATAGATTCTCCGAAAAATCTCTCTCCAGAAAAAGAGTGAAATTTACTTGACCAATTTTGTTATCCTCCAAAATACAGATTGTATTTGGGTATCTGTCCATGAAGAAGCTAGGTCAAAGAGTACTTTAACGTCCATTTATTTTCCTTAAAAGACAAATGCAGGTGCCTGGTTGGAAGACAGGAACCAGACAGATGCTTGAGTCGCCTCTGTTATTAGTAGAGACTCCCTACCCCTTGACACTTCCATCAGAATGCTTTAGAATACCAAAAAAAAAAAAAAGGGATGCGACTTAAAATAAGTCCATCACACTCAAGCTCCCTGTGATGCTGACCGTATGTAGGCTGTCAAACAATGGAGCAATACTGAGTGTGATGGTGACTAATCCAATTGGCATTGGAGCCAAACTTGTAAACTAATCTATGCATTAGCCCGGCTGGCGCAGGGAGCCCACTTGCTCCTCTGGAACCTGAGTTAAGAGCTGTTTTGCGGCTGGTGATAAGCACGCCCAAGCCCTTTGGAAGCAGGTTTAGCCTCTATTCTTCTCCAGCTGCGATCATTCCTACTACATTTATCGTTCTACCTGTCTCAGAGACCTATTAAAGATTAAGGTCAGCCGGAAAAGAGTCGTCTTCTCCAGTTCTTTAAATACTTTTATAATTCACAAGTCTAAAGGCTTAGGCTTTCTTAGCACAAGTCTTTCGTAACAATGAGATATTCTAATATTTATTCTAAGAGTAGCTGACAGGAGATTTCTCCTCTTGCTCTTTCTCACCCATATGAAATTAAAATACCCTTACAGTTTGACAAGGGGAAAGACACATGCACCACTTTAGTCACCGGATCCAACGGACGTAAATCCCAGCCAATCACATCGCCGGTGTCTTTTTCCCGAACACTCACTCACTTGCATCTGTCCCTCTGCATCTTCCCCAAAAAATATTAAAGTAAAAATAAATCTTTTGAGTATGCAGCGATAGATCCATTGCATGCACGGTTGTTTCACAGGCTCTCAGATAACCCCCCCCCACCCCCCCCACCCCCCCACCCACTTTAGGTCTGTTATGCCAACTCGGGCATTCTCCGAGGTATAACTTATAACTGCTGCCATATTTTCAAAGTTCTGTTAGTTCTAGTCCTTTTTATCACTGAATTCATTATACTTGAGCTCTTAAGCCAGAGGCACTGTAGACCTGGTAAACAGAGAAAAGACTGATGAAAATGTGCAATTGGTTATTATATTATGGGATCATGGAATACAAGGCCCGGTGCAGCCTATGGCGAATGACTCCACAAACCCAAATGTGTGCTACTGTGTGATAATAAAAGAAATATAAAAATGCAATATGTCCTATGCTATGTAAATAAGTAGTATTGCGTGAGTTGACTGGAGTACTGGGAAAATAAAATGCTAACTGATAACTGATAAACACGTAAGGGAAAGTTACATCGCAAAACAGTAACATGGTCAGTAGCATTTCAGGCTGTAGTTACTCGGAGAGTCAAGATACTACAGTATTTTGATGATTGAGTTGTCTGATTATTCAATGCCTCTTTTCGGATGTTAAAGCTACTGTGCTTCAAAGAAACCCACATCAACCCAAGTTTGTCTGTGCTGTATCCAGGAATGTGTGCTTTCTTGTCGGGAAGAATAAAACTGAGGTGCAAAACCAAAGTGTGTTTTTAAGCGCAGAGAGGACAGAGAATCTAGTTCTAGTCTTTGCCACAGAGGAATTGTGTGATTTGGGCACGTTGCGGCTCTCTATCTCCCATGCAGGAAGCAGAAGAAATGCTCCAGGGCAGTGTGAACATACCTTCTACTATATCTGTATACGGTAGTTCATCTCTATAACGGCACTGTACTCTAAATCCCTGGCTGTTATGTTTAAGACTGCATCTGAATGCAACATCATTGTATGGAGACAGAAATGCCTGGAAGTCTTGGCTCCATTCCAATGGAGAACTACAACATTGAAATAAAAAAATGTACAAAATAAAACAAATTGGAGGGACAATATGTAGAGTGTGCTGCATTGTACTATCAGAACATTTCCATAATATATATACTGCATATATATATATATATATATATATATATATATATATATATATATATATATATATATATATATATATATGCAGTATTAGCGGAATGACAGTTTCACCCCAGACTTTTGTTTTTATTACCATTTTCTATATGGATCTCAAATATTCCCTAGAATTCAAGATTTATTTTATTTGACCATTTCTTTTTGGACCTTTATTATAAGGTCAACAGTGCCCTGGATTGACAAGACTTTGAAATGATGTATATTTGTAACTAATATATATAGTGTGTTTACATATGGCTGTTATTAGAAATAAAAAAGTTTTTTAGAAAGAAATACATGCCACTGACACCTATTTTAAATTCTGACCATTTATCTGATACTGCAATTGCCCAGGATTCATTGCAACAGGTCACATTTATGTTTATGACTCATCAGATTAATTAAAATAAAATAAAAAATAAACTTCAATATTTTATTTAATATATAATGCAAAAAGTGGCTTAAATCACATCATTTCAAAAATGATTCAGATAAAACAATGAGTTTAGCTACATTTATATTTTGTATTAATATACCATAGTGTATAGTGAAATAAGTACATGATAAACACCTTATAACATCTTATTCAAATGACCTATTGGAATGTGTATTGAATGGCTTCTGTTATTAAGTCAGCCGTGATGGAGTCTGTCTGTGTTCTGTGCTGTGCTGTGCAGCGGTTTGCTATGCTATACAGTGTGTTCGGTAGACAGCTAGAGTCTAGACCCTTCAAGCCTTCGTATTTAGGTCATTGTATTTGTGTAAGGGATCAGGAGGCCTATCAAGCAGAAGGGAGAGAAGCTAAGCACACAGTTCACCAATAAACATGCCAAGCAGCTTTTATTTTGAAGAAAAGAGAGATTTACATGAGCAATAAAATACTCATAGAATGTAACAGATATTTGGTTCTAAAGAGTGAATAGAAAACATTTTTGGCAAATTAAATTAAAACTGTTGTAAATTGCGATGAAATTAAATGTGGAAACCAGATATGAATTAATTCAGTCAGAATAGTTGCTCAGCTTGGTGTGTGAGCCTCACATCTGAAAAAATACCTAGCATTTATACATTTTTATGAATTGTTTCTTTAACAGGCAAAAAGCTCTTGGTACGTTAATTTCATTTTTCTCTAAACGCTCCCTCACACGTGGCACTTAAAGTAGCCGATAACATGTATCATTAAATGTACTGTATTTTTAATATAACAAATTCCACTTCAATCAAAGCAATCATTTAACGTTGAATTGGAAACACTCAAAAGCAGCAAATGACTAATCTGAGCTACATGGATGTTAGCTCCGCTTCAAAGTTCCTTTAGGTACAGTAGCTCCACAGTGGCCCCTAACCCATCACCTTGAGGCCATATTCAAATTTCCCATTGAAAAGTAAACCTTTTTTTTTTTTCTCCACGGTTACAAGCAATCAAATGAAACCAAGCCCCTTTCCTAATTAAGTGTGTGAATATCTGGACGCTAATTATCATATTTGTGAGACAGCCAGGCAGACAGGCCTTTATGGCATGGCAGTGTGTTCACAGCTTGAGCCGAGTCTCTCAGACCTGCGTTAAAAGAAACTCCAGTTTATTCAAGCACAGGTCTACCAGCCCTTTCATAGAGGGGGTGAAACGGTGTTATTGGCGGCGGGTCTTGTTATCCTTTTGTTGGTTGTAATTCAAACCCTGATTAGCATTTCGGAATATTTTAAATTATTATCCAGAATCAGGTTTTACTCTTTCCAATTAGTTAGGGCATTGAAAGAGAAGAGATTGGGGCTCAAGGTTTCACTCGTTTCAGACAGAAAGAAGTCCAGCAGATCTGAGTGAACGGGTCATCAATAACATTTCTCTTTATTCTTGTTTTGGGGGGTTGGTTGTTTAAGACGACACTGCGGAGAGGGACTTGGAGTACACCCCAGTTGTATGTTCTAACATTTGTGCATACAAGTGTATTGTATTCTAATGCTTGATAATAGACCCCTAATCCAATGCCATTGAAATGCATGCTGAAATACACTGACATATTCTTCTTGATGTAAAACACTTACAGTACATGTCACATTGACAACTTCACAAAGCAGCTATTGTGGTCAGGCCTAAGATTATCAAGGGTGATTTAATTGTTAGTGTTTAAGGTTTTCCTGTTTATTTTCATAAATAATGGAACGTAAATAACTGCCACGTCAAAGTAAACGTGCCATTCTACATGTTTTGTTTGCATGTTTGGGTGGGATTATTTTTGTGAGTCTGGGTATTGTTAAAAATGGGGTGCAGCCGAATGTTTCAAGCCAAGGTTATGTATGTGTGTGTGTGTGTGTGTGTGTGTGTTTGGAATGACGCAGTGGCCCATATCCTCCCAGCACTAGTTAATTGGAAACGTACATTGTCGACTCAGCCAATGTTAGGGTCCTAATCAGTGCAAGTTTATGAAACTAAGTAGGTTTTACTGAAGAGAATATATATCATGGGTGACCCAAATTGTTACCATTTCTAATGATCATTTATGGGGGTCTATACAACACTGAGCCTTTAGAATCATCGGCCCAGGGACAAATATAATGCTATAGGGCACAGATTGAGAAACAAGCCTATAAACACTCCAATTTGGAAAATTCGTCAAGCCAAGTTGGTTAGAAAAAGTAGACACCTTGCTCTATTTACATTATACATTTTATTCACAAAGCAGATATTCTTATCCAGAGCAACTAACAGGAGAACGTGTCTTGCTCAAGGGCACCACAACAAAATTTTCACTGTTGCCGTTTCTGACCCCATAATATAACCCCATGCCACATTTAGTAAGAAATATTCAAACATCTGACCATAAATGAATCAAAGGCTACTACTGCCGAACAACAGGGAAGTATTGTGGGAGACCGCCTCACCCATCCGGTCCTTGTGAAGCCTGTGAGGATACCATGGAAACAAATCATTTGTTTTCCTGTGAAAAGATAGTTGGAAGGAAACTGTGGAAACTGGTCATTTACAATGCTGTACCTGTGAAAGCCCTCTTGTAAAGGCCTCTTATAGAAAAGTTGGGCTATTATAAAAAATAAGGCATGCCATCCATTAAGTCACAGTACACTTCAAATGTATTGGAATCACTGGGCCTTTCTCCCCTTTTCCCCCAAACAGCATTTGTTCCAAGTGTCATATTAATGTAGAAAAGTTCAAGATGTCACAAGTAATCTGACAGCTAAGGTTTTAGTTAAAGTAAACGGCCTCATCATACTCCAGTTCTAATAGCAGGCCGCCATAGTGCTATTAGTGACACCCTGGTCGCTGCTGTGTCCCCTTAATTTAAAGTTAAGCACTGTGACAGTTTAATAATGTAGAAGATGAAAGCCTAGTGTTCAGATGACACATCAAACCTTTCTCAAATCACAAAATAAAATGGGTGGCTTATTGTTTTATTCACACGACGAGAGGCTAAGAGTGACTGTCTGTTCTAACGCCTCCCGTCTTAGTTTCTAACTTGGAAATAAGGCGATTGATTTGAAACCCTGAACGCACCCCTAACATTATCAACTGAACATCATGCAATTAATGAGCGGTACATCGATTGGAAAGTAACACAACTTTACGCACCTAATTTGTTTTCTATACAGAATGTATTTTTCATTCATTTCCATTCGTTTTTGCAGTTGACACAAATTGACCCACACAGTTCAGTACGCAACTATTCCTATAATAGACAACTCTCTACACTGTACTTATATCACTGTCAACTCCTACAAGGCATGCAGTGTCCCGGTAGACCGTTTCAAACATGTCGACGTCCGACCATTTATATAAATAGTGTCAATAATGTTTCCAGACATGGCAGACATCTAGCCTTGTTGAATGTAAATGGCCCCGCTGTAAATATCTCCGACATGTCATTAGAGAGGTGAGTGACACAGGTTGCTCGCTCAACAGAGACCGATTTCAACCAACATTGCAAAGCCTTCAACAGCTACAGGTGGGCAATTTTGGAGGCTGTAAAAGGGCCTGGGGGATCTCTCCGTCAAGATAAGCAGCACTATTAGACCTTCCGGGTCTGGTGCTCTCTTGGTGCTAGACTCGCTCGGCAGTCCGTTTGTTTTGTTCTTTTATAAGAGCGGAGAAAGAGGTGCCGTGAAGCTTGAAAGAGTGTCTGACATCTGAAATGTTCTGATAGCTCCCTGCAATGCTCAAAAAATTAACTCTGGCTCCCAGATCAACCCTCAGGAGCTTAATTACATCAAAGAAGAAGGAATCTTGTTAAATTCAATCCAAACAAAAAAAAAATGATCAGTAGTTTTTTAAGGCTTTGTTTGACATTGAGAAGACATGAATGAGGAGAAGGAAGGGGAGTGTGGGGGGGGAGACTGAGAGAGAGAGATGTTGAGGAAGAGAACGAGAGAATGAGGGAGGGAGGGGAAAGGGAGGGGAAAGGGAGGGGAAGTGATGGAGAGAGAATGAGGGAGAGGGAGAAAGACAGACAGACAGAGACAAAGAAGAAGGAAACTCGCATGAGATGCACATGTGTGGACCCTCAAAAGAATTCGAATGAGAAAGGAGCCTCTGTCAGGGATGGCCTGTCACCACGTTAGGTTTCTACATGATCCTATTAAAGGGACGTATCAAGTTCAAATCAAGCGACCTAAATGACTTGAGGACTGACCGACATCTAGGGAAGAAAAGTGGGGTACAGTGGTTACGAAGGTAGCATTTTCTCCGCGTTCCAAATGACTCCCGTTTTTTTTTCCTATGAAGTGCAGAACATGAAAACCCATTTCGGTCAAATGTAGTGCACTACGTGGGGGAGAGGAGCGTAATTTGGGAGGGGACCTTTGCATGGACTCCCCCTGGCTGTTCTGTTGACAGAGATGACAACGGTCCCATGACGGTCTGTCATCCTTGACCGCCAAGCAGACATGAAATGGTCGGGGAACGGTCTCTGTCAAGACACACGAAAAGAAAAGGGGAGTCGGAATAACGACAATGCATCGCTGAGCCGGCCAACACACAGCCTGTTACATTCTGTTCCACCTAGGTTTGTCAAAACACAGGGTTATTCAGTGTGTACACAAGCCTTGAGGGATATTCCTTTCAAAGTGAAAAAAGAAAAGAAAGGCGAGAAAAAGAACGGGAGAAGAAACTAGACAGATGTGATCTCGAATCCTACGACTTTTTCTTTCTTTCGTTCTTCAAGGGGGCGAGACGTACTCTGCATATGTTTACGCAAACCTTTACTTTCGACTCTGAAATGCGAAAAGAAAGAGATCCTTTGAAGAAAAGATAAAACGATCCGCGGCTCCTCGCCTGTACACCATCTTATCTTTGTGATGTTAAAAGTAATTGATAAACAAGGCCTTTTCTTTCAAGGGTACTTGTGACAAACTCAGGGTTACTGTTTTTTTAATAGTCACTTAAAAGGTGTCCCATGGGAATCCATGTACCACTACTGTGGAACGTGTTCATATTTTCCCTCTAATATGGCATATTGTATCAAATTAAAAGGTCCTTGTTTCAGGCATCTGTTTCGTTCTGTAGCTGTGACCAATTGCTTTCCCAAATATTTACAGATTTGGGAAAGCTAGTGATTGAATGCATTTTGAAAATAGAGGCCTATGCTATATACAAAGGCAGAAAATGTGAAAGGCTTCTGTAAACTTCCATGCAATCTGAAAATGGAGAAAAAGTAGGTGATTCCAAACATTCCTAATGCATACTGGAAATGAAGATCTTTACAGGATATGATGCCATGCTAAGAAAAAACAACATGTAAAAATAAAACTGTAAAAGGCATGCTTCTTATTAAACATATTATGAATATATCTACATGATATTAATATTTTAGAATATTTTGTTCCCAGATTCCAAGCAGGATTCCTGGAATGCTGTACCTAGGCCTTTGGTGAAAATTCAAAAAAATTTAACAGTGTAACAGCAATTATTGTTTAAGCAAACTGCAAATCTACAGTAAGAATGTTGATTAAATATTAATTTTGTATGCTAAATGTCACATTTTCCTCAATTTAAGCCTTAGGTGGTTCTCTTAACATTTACATTCTAGTAATTTAGCAGACCCTCTTATTCAGAGCAACTTACTGTAGTGAGCGCATACATTTTCATAGTTTTTCTATTTAATATAATTTCTACTGTCTCTCGGCCAACCTGCCTCTCGTGGAACTCCCCCGCTCACAGCACACAGACAACCTTTAATTCATGTCATTGTGGGCCATGGTCTCTATTAATAAACTCTGCTAACAGGAGAATATCCATCCCTGTAAAGATACAAATCAATCAAGGTATTACATTGGAATAGTGGGAGAAGATTAGGGTTCTTCTGTCTGATTTAAGTAATTCTGTATTAAAATGTATAGCAAAATGCTAAACAGTAGCAATGATAATGGGTACATAGTATATTATGTACTTCCTGTTTACTTCCTGAACTGAGTGAATTGAGTGAGTTAAATTAAAATGTAACCTTTCCCATTTGAGAAAACGGCCCTGACTTCAGACATTTGGGAACATCTTCACTGAGCTTAGGTCCTTAACTGCCACAGATACCACCACCCTCAAACAGACTGTTTTTTGCAAGGTTTCACCCTCCATGTTGACTGGCGTCATATGTATTCAGCCGGACAAACTGTCTTGTTGACCAAACCCTTCACTATGGCAAACTGTCACGTGTGTCTAGCATGGCCATTTCTGTTGCTGTTGTTTTCACGAGTTTGTACAAGATGTTGACTTAGCTACCGTGAAATCTACTGGAAAACCATTTATCATCCACACACGGGCTTGAAAAATCACTGGATCTGTTTAGGCCCCGCCTTCGCTCAATCCAAATAATAAATGACGAAAACCGAAAACAAGGAACTACTGCTTGCTCCTAATCACATAATTCCATGTCAGCCCTGACAGTTGCATCTATATGTGATAGATGAATAGGGTAGCAGTTAACCTCTGCATTCGGCACACATCACCATATAGACCATCCATGTGGACTGTGTTTTCGGGACATGTCTGGCCAATCAGGACCAGACAGGGCCAGGTTTAAAGTGATTCATCTCAGCTCCTGGCCTGAGGGGAAACTGCTCCCCTACTGAGGACAATGTTGGCCCTGCTGGAGTTCTAGAATCTAGGCGCTGATCATCGTCTGTGAGATCTAGTCTGTCTATGCATGCTGTGCTCCCAGGTGGGATTTGTCCTGCCCAAAGAATTGGAACCCCTTGTAGGTTGGAGATCAGTAACTGAGTGCACCCGTGTCTTTTGAATGAAAGCAGACCATGTTATTAATCCATACGGTCATAATGAACACAACTGACAGGAATCTTGAGTAGTTAATAATAAATGAAGTTGGATTATTGACATGGGAATCAGGTTAACATTGCCAAAGCAGGTGCAATTAGCAATCACAAAACGAGCAGTTAACATTAAACACAAAAAATTGCATTATCAACACAAGGCCAAGCTTAGATCCGTTTGAATAGTTTGAAAAACAGTCCGCTGCCCAACTACAAACGAACTCTTTCCTTTCCACGCCAAGATCCAAATTATTTGTTGCACAATCCTTAATAAAAAAAAAAAAAAAGGTCCTACACAGCAGCGGGCGTCTTCGTTTTCTTTATTCCCAGTTACCTGCCCTGGCCGTCAGAGGAGGGGCAGGAGGCCACCAGGGGCCAGGAGGAGCGTCTTTACTCCCAAGCACCGCTCCCTTCACTGCCTTTAAAGCCCTGCTCCGCGTTGAACTGGCCTTGATGTTTCCCTTGTACCCACATGCAAAGCTATCATTATCCATGCCTCTTGACAATCCACCCTTGTCATCTTGGTTACATCTGCAGCTAGTTGCCTAAGGCTATGACATGACTGCACGGTTGATCTTGTGTCTTTTACATATCGCGCTGCTCTGTCGTTCTTTCTGTGTTTTTTTTTTTGTTTTTTTAAAGTGAGCATGTTATGGATGTTTGAAACTCGAATTCTAAAAAACTTGAACTTGGAAAAGCTTCTGCCTCTCCCTGCCTGGATGACACCTCTACTTAGTTTTTCAATAAATTGGGTGTTCTGGAAAAAAATAAGATGAGAATGCCCTTTTTTTTTTACCAATTAACCAATCACACAAATAACTCTATAGAAATTGTTTTCTCTGTTGTGGTATACAGTCAAACATACCACCATTAGAATGCAGGATGTTAACCATCCAGTTCTAAATTGCAGTAGGGCACCTCAGGGTTTTGTGGTGTACTGTAATACACCATGGTTAAGGGCTGTCTACACGCGCCTGCTGATGCGTTGTGACTGAGAACCCCTCTCAGTTGGGGTATATTGGACTTATATATCACACCCTCCTTTACCATACTGCTTAAACAGGTCTGGAGTATTCATTACACCGTATGTAATGTCAGTAAACAGACTTCGGTTACTTTTGAAATAGCAGCCTCTTCACTATGTAGTACCCTCCACTGACCGCGGCCCAAGTCCAAAAAAGGACACTTAATTGGGAATAGTGTGGCGTTTGGGATGCAGGCGTACAGTGTGGTAGGTACAATTGTACACTACAGCGTATGTCTACAGGCTATTAGCCATGCTGGGTGACTAACCCTGAGAACACAGTCAAATATAAATGAGGGGGATTGCTTGGCAAGGCAGAATAATGCTCCAGCCATTAACCGATTCTGCGCCTTAAAGTTTAATCAAGCAACAAAAAGCCCTCAGATTAAATGGAGTAAAGACAGTGTCTGTTTTCGCATTATCTATATTAGTCATTCTAATGGTTTAATATTACTAATGTTGTCCAACCGGCTGTATTTATTACAGATAAAAACTACAACATTCAACCGAAAGTTTTCAAGGTCCACAGGAAGTAGCGCAGAGTAGTGTTCTAGGATCTAAAAGTTTGAACTTATTGTGGATCACCATTCATTCTCTGATATTCTGTTTTACATACACTCTGGTAGATTCCTACGCTCTGTCTATCTGTTCCGATATGCTTTGCTCTGCACATGAAGCCAGCTAGATACAGCCACCTTTGTCCAATCTACAAAAACAGCCCAGTCATTCAACGGTCAACTGTGTCAGGCATTGTCATCAGCCACTGAGGAAGTCCTGTCTTTGAAATTAGTGAGGTTGTGTTGAGTCCATTGGCAGCGCTCAAATATATCAGTGGTCAGGGTTTGATTATTGATGTTTCTGATGTAGAGATTCCTATGGCAAGGCAACAAGATGTTCATATCAGGGCAGATGTGTAAATTCCTCCATATAGTGTATCTGATTGAGCATGCAGTGCTCTTCACATGTACTGTAGGTAGCTGGACCGAACCATCTTTGAGGCAAAGAGGACTATCCCAGAGGACGTTTACAATGACAGGACACCACTTGGGAAGTCAATTGCTTCTCTTCTTGTTCACCAGAGGAGGTAGCTCGCCCGCGGCTCTTACAGCCAGGGCCACTGATCTACAACATGAAGGACGGGGCAGGTCCGAGCCAGCTCACTGTGCTCTAGCCTAAAATGGAATGAGCGACACTTGTCAAAGAAGCTCTGCTGAAACATTTCTAATGAGAGTGCTGGGATACCGTCAAATGTGATACTCCGTGTCGTGTATTTTGTCGCTCGTTCCATACTTTGTATTTGTCTTTATGCGGCTCATTGCCTTTTTTATGTGTCTTTTTTATTTGTGTTGATTTGTATTATGAGGGGGTTTCGGATTCAAACAGCACACCATAGAAAAGCCTTATTATCCATCGGGACTCATAGGGATCATTGAAAGTAGTTTGGCCTATTACAGTATAATAAGCCATAGACTGCCCTTAGGGACGTACACACATTTATTTCACAATTTCAGCGCAATTGGTCCAATAAAAGGTTAATAGAGTGGAATCACATGACCACGGGTCGGATATGAACGGCCTCTTGCCGTGTTAACCCTGCAGGTTTTCTGGGATTTTCTGGGTAAGTACAGAAACTGAGAAATCTACTCATCTTTGTGTCTGTCCGATTTCAAACAAGCAGTCTGCAATTTTAAACTCCCTTTTGGGACTGTGAAATGTAGTTTCTGCGTGACTGCTATGTTGTTCCTTGAATCCCAGATTGCCTCTTGAGTTGACTGAAATTTACAGGGAGATTTGGTCGTTTAATTTACTATCTAGTGCTAACTAAACCTCTACTCCCAGTGTACTTATCAGAATACATTATATTTTAATATCTTTATTAATAAAGTGTCTTCTACTTCGATTTAATTCCAAGCTAAATTTCATTGGCTGAGAGAAAGCTAGAAAGTCACATCCACTCACTCTCATGCAGTAAACTTGAGCGGGGAACCGAGGGCTTCCCGGGACCAGGACACGCCAGCAGGACCAACACTTCCAGCTTGGGGGTACCAGCATGGGGACAGAGAACCAGGGCTGTGGACAGAGATAATAAAGTAGAAGCTGGAGTTTCAGAAAGCCATTGAATGAAATCTCTAGGGAGATATAATTAGGTCTCACCATTAGCCCCAGCCCCTCCTCAGCCGTCGACGAAAAGAAGGGAAGGAAAATCTGTCTGTTTGTGCTGTAGCCACAGATAAATAATTCTTCTGTTTAATTAGCGTTTGTAAAACCACTGTGTACAGCCCAGGATGCGGACAGGCTGAAGACTGCGGTCTCTTGTTGGGGTAGTTTTGCGACCAGCGGAGGGAGGGGGGGGCTCTTCTGACCAGAGCTCTGAGAGCACACTGACAGGAGAGGACACAGAACTCACACTGGCAATGTTATCACCTTTAGCATGCACCGCTTTGGGATGAATGACGGATGAGTATGGACACTCACTTTGTTCTTCAAACTTTCATTCACTGCACGGTGCAGCGGAGATTAGGTGTTGCGGCCCCCCGTACGGCATTTCGAAGGGAAAGAAATCATTGGTAACATAAGTCGAACAATGAAGTACAGCAATGTCCCACGTACAGCTGAAGTGAGATTGGCAGTTATGTATGTAACTGGTTGAAACTTCCGCGAGGGTGCTTTCACTGACACAGCTGTAGGGATGTCTCTTGGACTATGTTTTTCTATATCACCAAGCTTCTTTCAAGATCATATTCCCCCATTATCGGATGAGACACAAACGTCAGTGGGTGGATTTGAACCTATCTAAGGAGTAACTGCTACACAAATGGCGCCCTATTCACGACGAAGTGCCCATGCACTGGTTAGAAGTGGGGATCAGGGGGGGTACTACGTAGAGAGTGGGTTGTTATTTGATGCAGGCCTTGTCACTGAAAACTGAAGAATGCACAGTGTTACACAGTGTGGGGGGGGGGGGGGGTAGGGGGGGCAGGAATGTGTTTTAATTTCCCACTCCTTTGATATTTTGCCACGGTAAAAAGCTGGATGCAATTTTTGATCTGTTGTAGGGATATCTGTCAATGCTGGAAAATCTGTGCTGGTGCCAGCAGTGCTCCGTATGCAGTCTGTTTACCCATTGTAGTAAAATACACAGAAACTAAATAGGTAAGCAACATTGACATTCAAAGTACACGCATTGAGGGGAAATAATCAAACAATAAAATTCCCATTTGCACAACAGATTTCAACTAGAAAGTAAACTTCAGACGCTTACGACCAGATGTGAAAAGTCCAAACTTTTAGGGGGGAGAAAGAGAAGCTATTTCTATATGAATGAATCAAATAAATAAACTTCACTGAAAAAATAACAGTTTACATTTTCTTATCAATGAATGTGAGATGTCACGACGATAAGGCCTACAATAGTTGTCGTTTTTTTAAAGAACAGGGTCAGTGGCCGGGTCAACAGTTATGACGGCGGGGTTGCCAAGAGGTCAGGCCCGTTATGACAGTATACTAAAGTTTGCAGGTTGTAATCCTCAAGGTGAAATAAATCTTGTCTTTCTGTCCGTGAGCAAGGCAGTTACAGCGTATGTCACAGTGACTGAAGCAAGCAGTCAGGGGCTCTGTCCCAAAATATCACTTCTGCCTTACAAAAGTCTTCCCTTGTTTACTTAACTGGACTCATTTGAATTCAATGGACGGGTATGATAAATACGGCGGAAACGTCCTTTCTCCGTGCCTACCCCGTTCCGATGCATCTTATAATTGTGGGAGGTAGTGAACCAGTGGACACTAGAAAATCTGATATATTATTAGGACACACCCAGAGATTAAGGGCCTAACATGGCCGCTGTTTTCCTGGTTCTTACTTTCTTCACTGCCGCCCAGGAAACCTGACAGAGTATTATCCTGATCCCTGTTCTGGAGGCCGGCAGGAAGTCTGCTCCCCAAAAAATAATTCTTTTCAGATTATATGACCTTAGCTTGCTACTTTATTCATGGTTTATTCCCCTCTGCTCCCATGATTTCTAAGAATATGTTTTTGGTTCCCTATTCACTATAGCCTAGGTCGAAAGTAGCACACTATGAAGCAAAAAGGGTATCACTGTGGACGTACTCAGAACTCCTTGCTATGCTTGAATCACAGGTTCAATACACTCCTTTCAAGTGCTTTAGACCTAGTAATAAAAAATATAATTATGTTTTACACGACTACTCTTATCTTAGCCCTCCTTCAATTTCCACAGTCTCTGTATTTCAATGGCTTTTCAAAAGTACTTTAAAGCTATGTCTGGTCAACGCGTCTCCTTGTAATGTATCATACACAGTACAGAGGCAGAATTATTAAAAACATATTTAGGACCTTTACTTTTCAAAGGAATGCAACAAAAGAGCACACTTTCTAAGAGCTATTTTTTCCTCCCAAAACACAGAATGTGTTTCGACTTACGGAAAAAATAGGTGGATTTGGATTTCTTCATCTACATGAAACACTTTTCCACCACATGGAATATTTCAAAAGGTAAGACCACGTCAACAATTGTCTTCTAGGTACAAGAATGTAAATCAGGCCATCCGTCAAAAAGGTTGGCTATAAATATTAACAAAAACAAATTCTCAATCTTCTCATCTACTCCTTTATTTAGTTTCATCAGCTTGTCTAGTGTCTTAGTTTAATCACATCTCATTGTTTAGAAGTGTTGTATTTCTCATTAGGAGCTATTGTTTAACAAGCTTGTTTAATTATGACTCCTAGCAGGCTATCATCGGAGCTCTTCGCTAAAGAAAGAAAGTACGTCAGGCATTGGCTGGCAGCTAATAAATGTGTGTGTGTGTTCATGTGTGTGTTTCTGTTCCCACGTGTCTCACAAGATTACAAGCCAGCTGATCAACAGAAACCTGATTGTGAAAATACCTGTCACCTAGTTCACAGGAGCTGTCCCTGGCTAATTTTTCCCAAATGTGACAAACTCACACTGAAAGGGAATCCAAGATTTTCTCCTATCTCACTGTGTTACATCATAAGCCATTTTAAGTCCACGTACAAAAGGTGTGGATGAACGAAGTCACACAATCACTCAGTCAAAACAGTCACAGGCAATCGCACGGAGGAGTGCTTCCCCCGGTCAAAGTTTTATTAGCCATGTTCTCCACGTTTGTTCCCTGTACTGTGAAGAAGAAGATATTGTTTGTGGCGGATCACGGGTAGGGTGGGGGGGTGGGGGTGGGGGGGGTTACAATGCTGTGGCTGTGCAGCGTGTAGAGTAGGTGTGAATTATGCAAATTCTCATGACACATACTTGGACAGGATTCACTGAAGGAGTCTTTACCCACTGGGTGAAGTGAACACAACGGCCTCAGAACACACTACGGAGGCCTTCTACCTTGGGGCTGGGGCTTATCTTATTTGCTGCTCCTTTTTTAAAGTGGGAGGATTAACATAAGCACCTCTGCCATTGTGCGCGCTCTCAAAATAATTTTATCTGCTAGCGCTCTCAGCGACAATCTCCGTTTATCAGGTAACTGAATATCCTCCCTCCCTTCCTGTGCTCTGCCAGCCAGCCAGGAGATGAAATGTGTCTTGGCTTTGAGAAGGATCCCCCTCTTCTCTCTTTCTCTCTTTCTCTCTCTCTCTCTCTCTTTCACTCTATTAACCTGGTTATATTTAGCAGCACACTACATTTTCAATATGAAAAGAGAAAAAAGGAAGGGAGAAATGAGCGGAGGGTGAGAAAGTGGCCAGGGGGCTCTCCTGATAAAACAACCCACACTTTTTTTGGGTAGAGATAAAGGATGAGGAAGAGGAGGAGAAGGAGAGGAAAAAGAGGTTTATGAGGAACGGCTCCAGAATGAACTCCCTTTGCTGTATTTACCGTGCTATGTACATAGTGTTTAGGACTGATGTGCATCCCTCAGTAGAGTACTGTTGGATGGTAACAAAGACACCTTTCAGTTTGAGAATCACAGTGTCTCTCCCTCTACCTATCTCCATAACCAACCCCTGACATCATCCCAACATGAACATCTCAAAAGCCCCTTTGGTGGGATTCTTCCTCCCTCCTCCTCTTCTGCATAAAGAACTTCTTGGTCTCCCTCCTGTGTCCTGTGGAAATTGCCCATTAAAAGAGTTTTCTGGCAGTTCAAGCTGACAGGAAACAGAACAGGAAATGATATAATCGTTCTAGAATTGAGGGCTTCTGCCATGCCCAGCTGCTCCGACTGTGACCCCCCGGTTGACTGGGAGCTACGAGGTGGCACGTCTGGCATCAGTGCCCCCCCTCCCGTGTGTGTGTGTGATCCACATGTGTGTACATGTGAGAACCTGATGTCCCCAGAACGATTAAAGCTAGGTTTAGGCATAAATGTTATGTAATTGGGGTTATGGAAGGGGATATAATTAGGCTAAGATTAGTGTTAAAGTCAGGATTTCTGAAGTCAGGGTTAGGACACAGGTCCCCACAAGGATACAAAGACCACCATTTTGTGCTTGCATTGGTGTGCGTTAATGCTTCTCTTTTTCCAAGAGAAGCGGGAGTTCCTGCATGCGCTGCTACATGAGGAAAACTTCTAGGAATATCTAGGAATATCTGAGATTATTCACCGGGGGAGGGAGCGTTCCTGTGTCACACTGCGACAGTGAGGACAGCATTCCTTTTTACCGTGTGACAAATCAAAATACAGCTTTAGGAAGCTTTAGTTTTTCTATTACAACAAATAGATGGAAAACACATGAAGCACATTCCCATCAGCTACAGTTGTGCTCATAAGTTTGCTCACCTTGAAATTCTGGAATTTTGATTTAGAAAATATGACTGATCATGCAATTTTTTAAAAATGTATTTAAGGATAGTGTTCATATCAATTCATTATCACATAGTTGTTTGGCTCCTTTTTAAATCATAATGATTTAAAATCACCCAAATGGCCCTGATCAAAAGTTTACATTCCCTTGAATGTTGACTGGATGCTGCCTTGCAAATGCCAGTCAGTACTGTTCAATCACTTATTAAGAAGTGGAAAATTCTGGGATCTCTTGTTACCAAGCCAAGGTCAGGTAGACCAAGAAAGATTTCAGCCAAAACTGCCAGAGGAATTTTATGGGATACAAAGAAAAACCCACAGGTAAACTCAAGAGAAATACTGGCTGCTCTGGAAAAAGACAGTTTGGTTGTTTCAAGGAGCACAATACGATGACACTTCAATAAAAATGAGCTGCATGGTCGAGTTGCCAGAAAGAAGCCGTTACTGCGCCAATGCCACAAAAAAGCCCAGTTACAATATGCCCGACAACACCTTGACACGCCTCACAGCTTCTGGCACACTGTAATTTGGAGTGGCGAGACCAAAATAGAGCTTTATGGTCACAACCATAAGCGCTATGTTTGGAGAGGGGTCAACAAGGCCTGTAGTGAACAGAATACCATCCCCACTGTGAAGCATGTTGGTGCCTCACTGTTGTTTTGGGGTGTGTGAGCTCTAAAGGAAGGGGGAATCTTGTGAAAAAATATGGCAAGATAAATGCAGCATGCTATCAGAAAATAATGGCAGACAATTTGCATTCTTCTGCACAAAAGCTGCACATGGGACGCTCTTGGACTTTCCAGCACAACTATGACCCTAAGCACAAGGCCAAGTTGACCCTCCAGTGGTTACAGCTGAAAAAGGTGAAGTTTCTGGAGTGGCCATCACAGTCTCCTGACCTTAATATCATTGAGCCACTCATAGACAACTATTACAAAAGGCTGCACGCTGCGGTTGATGCTAAAGGGGGCAATACACAGGATTAAGAACTAAGGGTATGCAGACTTTTGAACAGGGGTCAGTTAATTTTTTTTTTTTTATGCCATATTTTGTTTTATGATTGTGCCATTCTGTTATGACCTACAGTTGAATATGAATCCCATAAGAAATAAAAGACATGTGTTTTGCATGCTCACTCATGTTTTCTTTATAAATGGTACATACTGTATATTATCAATTATCCAAGGGTATGCAAACTTATGAGTGCAACTGTATATAGGGTCCAATATGTCCTCCAGGGAGTATTTCTTTAACAATGTTGCAACTATCTCTATTACACTGACGTAACAATGATGTAACTATAACCCTTACCTATCCCTAAACTTAGCCATAACCCTTACCTATCCCTAAACTTAACCATCTCCCTTACCTAACCCTAAACGTAACCATCTCCCTCACCTAACCCTAAACTTAACCATCTCCCTTACCTAACCCTAAACGTAAACATCTCCCTTACCTTTACAATTTAAACGAGGTGATGTCAGGCTTGATACGTGCCAAGGACTCCGATGAGACTCCTCAGTCCTTCCCCCAGCTCTGCCCTGTCACCATCAGAGGTGTCACTATCCGAGGCAGATCCTCCTTCTGTAAGGGCTGTTCATTTCTCCCTACTACTCACAGCCCAGCTCCCTGTGATAGCTGTGCATTAATGTCATGCACTTACACACCGTCCACACACACCCACACAAGCGTACAGTGGGACGAAAACTCAAAGTCTCAGAGAGCACAGCAGGTGCAGGCTTTGAAGAGCCAGTGACCATGTGTTTGTGGACCCTGACGACAAAACAAAGGCCCTTAACACCAAACCAACAGTTCACCTCGGGCATTTTCCTGTTCAGCGTTAATTGCAATAATTTGCCAGCGCGAGAGAAATGCTCCGCTCCAAATCAAATATGTTTGCTAATCCGGGAGATCATTCTTTACGGGACAGCTGATGGCCACAACACTCAAGTTAGTTGTAACGTTTTATAGGGTGATGAAACTGTGGTCCACATATTGTTTCATTTATCATCAAATAATTTTATGTTTATAACGATATAGATACTAGATATCTGTTCAGCGTGGCGGCATCACCACTGTCGTTTTCGAAGAAGTGTTCTAAACGTCACCCTTGATGACTTCGAACAATATAGCTTGAGCTCACGGAAACACGAAATTCAACCCTTGTACATGTAGCCCGCACTGTTATTTAAAATATCTGAACTCAAGCTCCTCTCCTTGATATTTGTGGCATGACTGATTTCAGATGGACTGATTGTAGAATTTAATTACAGGGGACATGACGGCCACACAGTTCTGTTTTCTCCTCATTCTTTCTCCTCCCTTCTTTTTCCGAGGCGTCAACGCGCCACACACTCTAGTGCACACCGCCACTCGACATGGTCTTACACTCCAAATGAGCTGCGCTTGCAGAATAATTTAATTTGATCGGGTGCTGTAATTATGCCCCCCAAAAAATAGGGGGACAGTGCAACTTTAAATGTAATATGCACAAAAAGTAAATTAACTGTAGAGAGAGCAAGAAAAGAGAAACAGAGAGAGGGAGTGGAGAGGGAAAGGGAGAGCCCTTATGATGTGTTGACACTTTGCTCTTGTGCTCTTACACAAAAAAAAATCATCTGCCCATGATAAAACACCACAAAGCAAAGCGTTATGAATGTTATTAATGACTGCAAGACAGTATGCAAAACATCAAAGGTCCACGAAAAAGATTAATGACCTTGCGTGAGCCCGTTTAATTACCTCTGGCTAATTAGATTCTTGACCAAATTTTTAATATCTGCATTCCTCTCCAAAGCCTAATTGAGATTCCACCATATTTATCAATCTTTCAAGAAAACCCCTTAGTGCTGCTTTTTTTCCCCCTTTTCTCTTTAGCCTTTGTGGACTTACGGTCTCCCCATTTATGGACAATCATTCAATAAATGACCGTGGTGAAGCTGCCGGAGCTCTACCCAAAAGCAGTAGGAGGTGGAGTGAACAGTGTGGTTCTGCGCTGCGTTTCCCTGTTTGTTTGTACTTAGTGAGGGTTATCGATTTGATCTGCTACTACTAATGAAGTGCTGATGCTAATAGACAGACTTAGCAAGGCTCTGTAAACCCTCCTGGTCATACTGTAATTCTGTTATCTGGACCTGCTTTTTTAGGGGGGTGGATGGGGACTGTGGAGGGGGGTGGGGGGTGTGGAGTGGGTGGGTGGGGGGCATTCTCGGGAGTGCGCCGAAAAATTACACCCTTATATCTGGTGTTGTGGTGTTTTTTGCTCTCATTGTTGTCAATTTTTGCATTATCTTGGTTGGTGTTTACTAGGGCACGCACAACACACCATGCCCACAGACATGTTCACACACACGTACGGACACCACACGAATACACACATACAAGCATACCCACACACACACACACACACACACATATTATCTATTCCTAGGCCCCTTGTTGTTACACACTAATTATTGAACCAGGATTATCCGAATACTGAGAATGACTCGGTAAAACTCTTAGCTGTTGAGTTTGCGGTGTCTGTTTGTACGTTGTTGTTTCTAGGTGTCAATGTAAGATTCTGTGATTGCCCTCTAAACTGAGAGAATCTCTGGGTGCAACGACATAACGACACAATGCTTGGAGGACGCAATAACACAACACAGCACCATCTGGTGTCCCCGAGTTGCATTTCCAGTACACACTTCTTCACAACAAACACACACACACACATTTTTTGTGACGACTACAACCACTCTTCTGCTTTGCTGTAGAGGTGTATTTATATCCCTGTGTCAAATGATTCTTCCAAAACAATCGTAGCTACTGCTACAGGCCTCTCATTAGCCAACATTCCAGGACAAACATTACAGCTAAACACAAAGCCTGTTTCACAAACAGTCCCCCATTGCCATCATAGAAGCCTACTTCAAATCATGCACAATATAATGCTCTAGTGCCCTAGTCAGCAATCCACTATTTTAGGGACTAGGGTGCTTTTTGGGGGGAACCTATAGCCTCTGAACCATCTCCCATGTACCCCTGGCTCCTTCACCCACCAAGATCTGAAAAGGAATAAATCCTGGTTTTTCACTGGTACTTCATTAAAGGCAATCAGAAAATGAACATTGTAGACTCAATGGGAATTTTAATTTTAACCATAAGACTCAATGGGAATTTTAAAGAAAGCATGGATGAGACGCATATGCGTTAGCATGTTGAGCAGGAGAGTGTATGACATTGCTTTCATCAATTGATAATAGTTTCCCTGACATCTCATCGTGTCTGAGGTACCATTCCAACAATTACAACAATTAACACTGTCAAAATAAAGCCATTAGCTAACCAAAAGGGCATACTAATAAAGCTAATTACAGGCTTTTGCTTTCAAAAAGTATTTTCCTCAAATAGAAAAAAAATGTGGCGTCTACAGTCGAGTAAGGCGACTGTGACAGAAATAGCGAGACATCTGCTCTTGTGTTTACGTTAGCCTCGGGTCCATGGTACCTTCAGGCCATGTCGTGTTCCTCTTCTGTTCTGTGAACACAGTAGCCACATTGACTTCACATTTGTCTAATTTCTTTACCAGTGCATCAGTGGATAAAGAACTACAAACACAGGCATTTAGGGAAGGGTCACGGGTGACTGTAAATCCTACTGATCTCAAAATAAGCTACCGATGAAATATTTTGACACGATCCTCACTGTAAGACAGAATGATCATTAAAATCTCTTCAGCCTAAAATATCAGTCCGTCTGAGGGTACAGATTCCCTGGAGTTATATTGTATTGAATAGTATATGAAAAAACAGGGAATCTTACACCACCAGGCAAGCAAAGCAGGCTGTAAAACTTAAGTCCTGGACTCGTCCTGCCATTCTGTGCAGTAGACCCATTCATACACATCTGAACCCAAACACTGTCCAGAATCTCAAACACCGTCCAGGAGCGTTGTACACCAAAATACATCGTCAGCTGGGCGGAACTCCTGCCAATGACTGGGGTTGGATCACAGAAGTTCTGGACCCTTGTGGATTTATAGAGGAGCAGGGGATTCTGGATGGCCCCGGGTCTGCTGACAGGTCGAGTGAGTCTTAGTGCTGTACCCTGATGTTGCCATGGAAATGGCATCTAGCACCAACAAACCACAGGAATCTCCCAGAGCTTAGATGCTAATACTGGCCACTCACACTTAGGCATTTTACACACACACACACACACGCACACACATGCACAGTTGTTCCAGGTCGCTGATGGGGCAGCACCGTTCTGTTCTGGGCTCATCTGTAATTACTGATCCCAATCTGAGCAGAAAGAGAGAGGCAATAATTGATGAAATCTTCTCTGTTTAAATGCATCTATCATTAGCAAGATGGAGACAAACAACGAGGGCCTTGCGCAAAAGTTTGGAAACAAAGAGTTTCTGAGGCTGTGTGTTGGCATTAATTTACCTCGGAAAAAAAATTCTGTGATTCTGTCTTATAATTTATTTACCTCACATTCATTTTTGACCGAGTGCTGTCATTTATTTACTTCAGACAAATGTTACTGTGACTGAGTGCTGTCATTTATTTACTTCCAAAAAACAAAAGTTACTCTCTAGTTGCTCTTCAGTCTCTAAGTAGTTCCACAAAGGCCAAACCTTTTAATGTGAAATAAAGACAAAGTCAAAGTGTACAATGATCAAATCATCATGAAATGCTGGTCTGGTTTATCAAAGACAGTCATATTTCCCTTCATATCTTATTTCCTATAGTGTACACATCCTAATAAAATCAGCTGCCCTGCGAATCAGACCATTTAAAGTTGAAACTTGAGGAAGAATCATCTAAAGCCGCTGGTGCTTTCCCCATTCTGTCTGTATCAAACGGAACCCAATGAATCCAACAAGATAAGGATGAAAGCTCTTTGCTTAAAGCTCCATGTTAATAAATGAATAACAGTCGTTATCCCATTGCTGAGTAGTGTGTATTGCGTTTCTGTATAGGCCTAAATGTAATTTCTCTCATTTCTGTAATACAAATCATGGGAGGAAATAAGTCTGTGATAGGATATGATGAGTCACTGCAGTAAAAATACTCCTGATTCTTATCGTAGGAAAATCAGATCTTCTTTCTCTTTTCTCCAAGTTGTACATCTTCATTCTGTCCAGATAATGTCTCTGAGCAGTGACGGTAAATGTTGAGAAGTTAAGTAAAACGGTGATGTGTGCTGGCGCTGGCTTGGTGAGAGTGGAGAAGACCATAATCTTATCAGTAAATGACATCATGTAGCTGCAGAACTCTGTCTGTCACATCTGTGGCACGACAACCAAGGGGACCAGTATCTAGTTTCTAATTACGTTTGTCTGGGACTGGTGTGAGCCAAGAGCACAGGGGAACAAGTGGCTCCCAGCCTCCACACAAAAAAGTTTGAAAACTTCAGTGGTTTTTGAAGTGTTATTCTCAACTCAATTTCATCAATTGCCCTTCCGGTTCATGTAAAAAAAATAAACGTTTTTACCGTTTTTACATAAACCGTTGGGTGGGGCTTATGAAATCTATTGCAAAATTGAATGTAGATACAGTATACAATATCACTTTTGCAAGAGACTGTCAAAGTGAAGTCCACAAGGTGTCGGCTTTACAATAGCTTGTTAACTGGCTTAGTGAATAAACTGTATATTTTTTTAGAAAGATATAGATATTTTAAGGAAATGGTTTCTTTTGAACGCCCAATTTTAGAAAACAAGTTTGTGGTGAAAGAGTCCGTTATGCCTAGAGACAGCATTGCCAGGGAGGACATAAAATGGAGACTTTACTGAGGGGACGTAATGAGTCCTTAAGGTTAGACAATTTCATTTACTGCTTGAATTAATTTGCAATATCGTATGCCCAATTGTACACTTAGCGTTACTTTGCACCCTGGCATTTCAGATGCATTTCCATTGCATCACGAAGACCTTCCAAGATCTCCGGTGTCCGGTTTACCGGGTCGACGAACAGGCCTCCGAGAGGAGTGTGCCGGCGGTCGCAACGCTTGTCATCTTTGGTCAGGTTTGAAATTGCATGGTGCACAACAGCATTTGTTTCCCAAGATCGCCATGCAGTCATAGGTGTATGAGCAACGTATGAGACATTTGTGGTTTTATTTTGGAAAGTTCCTCTATTCGTCTACAAGGATTCTCTTGTTTGTTGTCTATCTGGTGTGTGGGGGGGGGTGTCTGTAAAAGGGAGAAAACAAATCTACTGGAAAATAAACTGTCCTTAGTGTTTGCGGTGTCCAGAACGGTGGAAACCTTGCTACAGATGCACCGCAGAAACACTGGTATTTTGGTTACCAGTAACCTGTATAGCAACGTATTCAACACCAAGGATAGATGAAGGCACACACACAGCCCAAACACTAGAAAATCCAAATTGCTAATTGGCTTTCTGGACTTGCAGTGTTACTTTGTACAGTGTCTCTAGAGTTGGTATACATGACATCAGATTTATACGGAATTTGCCCGAAGAGCTTCATAGAAATCTTGCTCTTCAGGCAAGTCAAAGGAAGCTGACAAGAAAGTTGCATCCAAGTCAGAAGAAATAGGAAAAAATTTAATAGGAAGAAGTTGGTTCTTTGTGGCACCGACAAGAACATGTACTATGTACTACAAGTCCGTACTACTACAAGACATAAAGTACTACAGGACTATGCCATCTGGTCATGTCACAAAGTAAACAATGTAAAATGTGCCAATCAAATTGTCATTTGCGTGTTAAATGTTTGACAGCACAGTGACCCTCCAGACTTTATTAAACAGTATTGTAGTTATTCAACAATAAGGACTATGGAGACATGGAGACGTATCTGCTAAGAGGCTCCGATGAGGGTTCCTGCCTCATTGTGCTTTTGGCTTACACATTTATGTCAGGGTCCTTCTTAGACCAAACACGTGACACAATGTGTTAGACTCACACCTGCACCTCGTCCGATATATCAACCAACCATGGGAACATGGTTCAACACAAATCCCTCCAATACTACCTTCCGTCCTATCTGAGGACTGTATGTTCACAAAGGTGTGTGTGTGTGTGTGTGTGTGTGTAGGGGCGTGTATACGGAGTAAAACCTAATGACCAAAAATATAACAGAGTATCTCAGGAAATGGAAATGACATCTTTTAATGATGGAGGGGAGGATAAATTGTTTATGGTGCTTTTACGGAGACCGTATTACAACCACTCTCTCTCTCTGTGTTTTCAGTGAATTATTCAGAGAAAAAGCAGTTTGTTTCAGAAGAAGGAAGGCAGCAGTGTCTGAGGCATATGGAGGGAAATCACATTGAAAGCAGTGAGCAGTAAATTAATAGTAACAGATGCCAGAATGTCTGGCCACTGTTTTTTTTTCTTTTCTTTCTTCATGTTATTCTACTTCTTTCTCCAAGGAGTCTTGCATTCTTTGTTTTTGAAATAACATTGTTATGATATCTGTCTTTTAGTTTCGATCGGCTTTTACCTCTGTACGCAGGAGTTTGTTTAATTTGTAGGTTCTCAGGTGATGTGAAACCTTTTTGAAATGACATTGATATGTGTTATCTTGATTTCAGGCAAACTAAAATGTGTCTTTGACCGAGCCTTTAAAGTCACAATTGCAGGTTTAATATTTATTTCCAGCTATTGTTAACAAAGCATTGGTCCCACCGCCAACTCTCAGTAGAACTCAGTAGAACTTCACATTTTGTCTTGAGTTCTCAACATGGTAGTTGCCCGGTTATTTTCAAATGTGCACACAAATGGAAAACATTCCCTACATGGTGAAACGTAACATTTGGTAACAATGGTAACAATATTCAGCAAGTGAATGTGTGATTACACATTACTTGTTCCAATGTTGATGAATATGATTCTGCAACTGCCATGTCCCCATGTAGTAAAATAGTAATACCTATATAACTACTGCGTTGGTTAATTATTAATACGTATTTGACCACTATGTTTTTACTACTGCTATTAATGTGTTATTTATGTAGTTATACCTATTAAACTACTATGTTTCTACTACAGTTATTACTGTTGGTTACATAATAATACCTATATAACTTCTATGTTGATACTACAGTTACTTATGTGGTAGTTACTTAGTTATAACAAAGTAACAAATACTGTATGTTGAAAAGAAAAGGTATTACTTTTTAGTGTTACCCTGTACTGAGGGAATAGAATATAGAATTTAAAAAATCCTCTTTTGCATGAGCAACTGTAATATTAGACATTATATGATGTACGATCTGTGTCCACACTGCAAGTCAGGTACTGAGCGGCTTATCCACTTCACATGAGAAGCAAAGGCAAATTCCTGCGTGAAACACCATACTGGAAGACACTGGCCTCCTTTAACCACAGTAATTACAGTATAACCAATCAACCTTGCTTCGATGGCCGATATCATCTTGTTGATACGAAACACAGATAAAGGCAATCCCTGAGGTACACCCCGACGTCAATTATCCTTGAGGAAGCATAATGACAACTGCATGTCTAGACTCTGAGGCGTCCGTAATCAAGGGTACGGTGGAGCAATTAAATCAAACGCTTTCGTAAACCTTTTAAGATAACAAAGAATGATGGGGAGAAAACAGAAAACAAAAGAAAAACATTAACCACAACCGACTTGATGCTTTCTTTCTTGGCGCACGGTTGACCTGGACAAAAGAGAGATACTTATTTAAGAAATTAATATTCTGGTATTAATCTCTTCTAAATGCCCGTACGGAGTGATTTGCGGGGCGGCGGATGGGCTGGGAGACTGAGGCCATGCCGGATGATGATTGAGTGTGTGGGGCTTTTGTGACGAGGAGAAACATGGCCCAATTAAAGCCAAAGCATGCAGTTTACGCTCCGTCATCCGTGACAGTGTAAGGTGTCTTCCATTTCAACCCTAATGGAAAATAAGTCAGGTAATTGTCATTGTGCACTGGGTGTCATCATTTATTAAATGTGTAATTCATCTTCACAGCCAGGCGATGAAAACAGGTGCATTGATTTATTTAGAAATAAACTGCATTCATACAACTGAAGTACCATTGCACTGTTTGTGTCAGCGCCAAAACACCATATAACATGTATATAATTTCACATCACCTTAACAGATGCGCACACACACACACACACACACACACACGTATTCCCACACAGTGCATGGGCACAGAATAATTCAAAAAAACACCTTTGAGAACATTCAGTCTTCAGAAGGAACGGAGAGTGGTATTGTGGGTATTTGTATTCAGTTCTTATGGTTGGTTGGTTTGTATATTAGATGAAGTGCAGGTGTGAGGCTGGCACATTGTGTCATGTGTTTAGTCTAAAATGGAACCTGACATAAATCATTCTGCATGCGCGCGCGCACACACAAACACAAACTAACGATTGCAAATCAACCCAGACAAAAACTCACAGTTTTCTTTTGTAAATATGTTCTCCAGTGGGGGAGAACAGTAGAGAATCACGGCATGAACTAAGACAGTTTTGGGTAAGTTTCAAGGCTTCAAAACCTTGTACTGTATATTTTAGATGTGAGACAAAGGGGTTGACAATAAAAGTATCTAAACGAGCGATTCAGCATTCAGTGTTTTCTTTCCCAGTTACAAAGAGGCGCATACAAAGTTACAAGGTTGTCCCCTGTGGGGTTACATTTCAAACAGCACCTGTCAAAGCAGATGGGGCATTTAAATAAAATTCTTTGGGAGGTATTTGTTACACTGTTACTCAGGAGTACCTGCTGTGCTCTGTGATGCTTCCACTGCTGCTGTTCTTGTTTTTCGCTGTGAATCTGTTCAGGAAAAACATCTCAGTTTCATTAAACACTCTGAACTACAAATTACAACGAAGAACCCAGCACATGTGTTAATGTTGGTGTCATTGTGAGCTTAAGTGCCAGTAGTTGGGGTGAAAGGAGGAGATATAGCTTGTATTCAGGAAGGGAAAACACTTTGCCACTGTAAAAGAGATCTACTGTCTAATTGAAACAACACGCCTGTGTCCTAAGAGTATTATGTTTTCGGGGGATGTTTGTCAAAGTATGCTTCAAAGTACACAATGGCCCGGCCTAGACCAATATGCCCCACTCACAGCTTTTCACTGAATATCAGAAAATAACACCAAAACAAGAATTTGCCTATCGAGCGTTAATAGATGTTAAGCGAGTATTTCCATTTCTAAGTGAATCACTCCCGTTTCTTTAGCTTGTTACTCACTATCTGACAAAATGTACGACTAGTTGGACGGTTGTTGTCGTTGACAGGCGACAGAGGAAAGACTGCTCGGATAGAGTGATTGTCTAGGAGAGGAGAGGACAAGGAGAAGAGTGATCCCCTCTTGAGATGACTTTGCTGTCACTTTGGCAGCTTCCGTGTTTCACCGCTTTTTCAAAGATTTCCAGCCTGTGACCACCAGGGAGCCTGGTGTGAGGCTTGGGGGGAGCCAGGGGTCAGCGACAGTATGCCTTCCCCGCCACTCCCAGCTCCAGCCCCTGCTTTCTGATGACAGGAAGAGAATTCCTTAATGCACTGAAGGGTTCAGCGACCGCCACTCTCCTCCCGCACTCCTCCCGCTCCTCCTCCCGCTCTCCCTTCCTCTGTCATTTCATTCTTTTTTTCCTCCGTCCCTCTCCGGCCCCTATCCTTCCATCAGAACAGAGGATGCCCTGGCCTCTTGTTCCTAGCATGCTAAACTTCATTCAGATTGTCACACACTTAAGAACTGACAAAATGCTTTCTCAGCCCGCTCCATCTGTCAGACAATATTAATAAATAAATAGGGTCTCGGCTGGAAGGTCTCCACTGTGGACACAGGGCAACGCCGGGAATAGAAAATATCAGGAGAGGTACAAACAATCTGTAGAAAAAATTAAGACTTAGGGAGGAATTGGGGGGGGGGTGAAAACTCACGCACACTTAGAACGTTGTGGTTGTTTGGTCCCGAAAGGCTTATAACGGGAATAGGCAATGTGACAAGAGTTAAAGCTGCGGCAAGCCAACACACCAGATAATAGAGCAAACAACGCAAAGCTGTCCATCCAGAGTTCTTGGGTTCTTCTTGTCTGGGCTCGGTCCGACAGGTCTAATTCGCCAACACTGCCAACATTGCCAACATTTGGGGTTTGAGCTCGAGGTTGGGGAGGGGTTGCTGGGAAGCGGACGGGGAAGATAACCTTCTCTCCATCTGCCTTGATGCATTGTGTACTGTAGACCCTAAAGAACCCACACTATTTCACTCTCCTTCACACAGGCTCTGAGTGGGAGTGTACTAATGATTAATACTCAGAAGGACAAAGGCCAAAACTAACCACCACATAACCCCCGCCCCAAAGAAAGAAAAAGGTCACAAAATAATACATTATTAATAATGCATAATACATAAAAAAACAAATACAAAAACATAAATTTGGGTTCTTAAAAACCCACACGTACTGTAGCTACATAACCAATGTATTCAGGGGTACAAATTCTCGATGGCCTTGTTTTGTTCCTATTGCTTTGGTTTGCAATAGTTTGTTGTGTGACTGAAGGACAATTGGTCCTTGGTGTGAAGTCAGTGTTTGGCTTTTAACGGACCTCTGTATGCCAAATACACGGCGCCATCACAGGCTGGGCTGGGAGACATGCTACAGTACTGTACCTTCCCTGTCATTCAGGCCCATCTCGTCACACGCTAATCTCCTTGGTGCAATGAAAGAGCTTAACAGCTTTGCAACAGTATCCCTTCCCAAATGTCATTATGGCGATGTACTAGCTAGAACTGCCTCTCTTTGTTTATGAATTTCTTCATGGAAAGTTAACAGCTACCACCATTGCCTTTAATTCAATCCAATAGTTCACCATCGTCACCATCTTCATCTCCCCTTCTCCATAAATAGGTTACATCACACAAATCTCTTCTGTAAAAACGATGAACTATGTTGGGATTCATTACTGTTTAGAAGACAATGTAGTGTGATTATTCAAACCAGCAATAGTTATCAATAGGACAATGTGTTGTCATTAAAAACAAACCAGAAATAGATTGTAATAAGACAATGTGTTGTGGTTACACAAACCAGTAATAGATTGTAATAAGACAATGTGTTGTCATTAAAAACAAACCAGTAATAG
Source organism: Esox lucius (assembly GCF_011004845.1). Taxonomy (NCBI): domain Eukaryota; kingdom Metazoa; phylum Chordata; class Actinopteri; order Esociformes; family Esocidae; genus Esox; species Esox lucius. The sequence goes on from NC_047590.1 coordinate 9,259,987, forward strand.
ATTGTAATAAGACAATGTGTTGTGATTACACAAACCAGTAATAGATTGTAATAAGATAATGTGTTGTCAATAAAAACAAACCAGTAATAGATTGTAATAAGACAATGTGTTGTGATTACACAAACCAGTAATAGATTGTAATAAGACAATGTGTTGTGATTACACAAACCAGTAATAGATTGTAATAAGACAATGTGTTGTGATTACACAAACCAGTAATAGATTATAATAAGACAATGTGTTGTGATTACACAAACCAGTAATCGATTGTAATAAGATAATGTGTTGTCAATAAAAACAAACCAGTAATAGATTGTAATAAGAAAATGTGTTGTCATTAAGAACAAACCAGTAATAGATTGTAATAAAACAGTGTGTTGTCATTAAAAACAAACCAGTAATAGATTGTAATAAGATAATGTGTTGTCATTAAAAACAAACCAGTAATAGATGAACCAGTACTGCTTAGTTGAGACAAGTTTAATATACATAAATAGACTCAGTGTATTTAAGAATCAAATAGAAACACTGAATGCTAATAATGAAATTGACACCTACATTTATGAGTCAAATATAAACACAGTGGATGTTATGAGTCAAATAGACACTCTGGATGTTATGAGTCAAAATGACACACCTTTATAATCCTTAAATTACAACTTGACATTTTCCTGACAAAATTCACTGATAAAAATAGGTTTGCTTGATTGCCTTCTGCTAATAGATGCTGACCAAGTTACAAAATGTAAAATGAATCTTGTTGGAGTAAATATCTTTTACAATATTTCAGTGAAGTGCCTGTAGTGTGTTGGAGATAACAGCATATATTACATTAACATCACATGTATTACAATAACATCACATATATTACATCAACATCACATATATTACACTAACTTCACATATATTATATTAACATCACATATATTACATTAACATCACATATATTAGATCAACATCACATATATTACAATAACATCACATGTATTTCAATAACATCACATCTATTACAATAGCATCACATATATTACAATAACATCACATATTTTACATTAACATTACATATATTACATTAACATCACATACATTACATTAACATCACACATATTACAATAACATTACAAATATTACATTAACATCACGTACATTACATTAACAACACTCATTACCTGACAATACAGCACATCTGTGAACAAGTTCCCTCCCAAACAACAGAACATATGAACACTGTATGATATTACCTGTAGCCTACACAGTAATATACACAAATGGACACAGAAACAGAAAGAGAGAGAGACATATAGGCATATACACACACACACACACACACACACAGAAGACCTCCTAAGTTCAACGGACTAAGGATTTGTTTACATTATGAGAGAATGAAAAGCTAGAAGACATACACAATCATTTCCATAGCTTTTGAATTTACACTGGCATGTTCAAGACATACCATGAGTGATTGTGGCCGTCCGTAGGGGGAAAATCAGGCAACGTGCATGAACACCACACGGAAACTTCAGACAGGATTGTCTTCACACTTGCAAAACTCTGGGGGGGCTCTGTCAAATATGTGGCTCACGCCACCTCGGAAGGGGGCGTCTTGAGCTATCGATATCTGCAAGTTGACACAACAAAATAATCTTGCATCTCGAGTCTTCTTTCGATACGCATCTCGGGAAAATGTAGCGTAATGTAAACAAGCCCTAAGCCCCTTACCACTGTTCTCTCAGAGCCCAGTGCCCAGCAGGAAGTGAAAGGAGAGGGGGATAGATGGATAGGAGATTAGTGGGGGTCTCTGGAGTTGATGCTCTTGCTCCTCACTATCCTTACAGCGTCTTTGTTTACTTTCATACAGAGTCTGAGATAAGAGCACTTAGGGAGAGTCAGGAGGCAGACTGCATGCATTCCACTAGCTCATTACCCAGGCCAGCCAGGCTACCTGATGATGGACTCTCTCTCTCTTTTCTTATTTATTTATTAATTTATCTATCTACAGTATTTATCTAGATATATATCTATGGTGCCACCAGACCCAGACATGGCGGGTTACTTTTTTAATATCGTCGCTGAAACATGATTATCACCTCTTAATGCTGAAATTACGGGGGCTTTCTTTTTGTCTTTCCTCAGCCATTGCCATTTTTCCTGCGTCGCACCCCATGGCATTAACATCTTTATCTCTCCATGTGCTCCTGGTTTTAAAACCTTTACCCCTGCTGTTTGAAAAATATTTCTCATTTTCCTCCCCCATGGTGTAGCAGAAAATCCCCATAGGCAAACCATTAGCCATCTCTTCTGCCTTTCCCAAACACTTATTACCATCACCCGAGCTCCTTGCGCTGCCTCATTGGCTTTTGGTAAATTATGCAAATAAGGTGATGCTCAACGTATAGTTTTCTGGTTTCTGCAACTGCGCAAGTTTGCACAGCTTTCAAGGAGCAGAAGACAGAGACCATTAAAGTGACTTGGATCTGTCAGCAAGATTTATGCATCAATGACAAATTATAATGCTTTTGTTCCTAATTTTCCTCAGCACGCGCTTCTCTACTCAGGTTTAGTTATGTGTTTGCCTTTTGGGGTCTTTCAGTCAAAGTTTGTATTTTTTTTCCCCTGTTTGTTTGTGCATACAAATGTGACACTTGTTTCAGATGACAACCATGGTTGGAGATACTCAGTGTTATTGTAAAAGTGAATTCATGCATCGCAGGGACAAAGTCAATGACTTAAAACCTTGATATGAATCATATCAAATCAGTTTCTCTTTTGTTTGTTATATTCAACACAGGACCAGGATACTAAGTGCAAGTGCAAAAACACTCTTGGAAGTTTCACTTTTCACAAGTTGATTTCTGAATTATGCCTCTAATGAACATTCAAAGAACTATAGGTGTTCATGATGGTCAAACAAGAGGCCGAGTTATCCTGTCCCTAAACCACAATCCTCCCTCCATCTTGACATTGATAGTGTGTGTTCGTTTTACCCTCCACCACCTTCTAATCATATCTCTGCTATCTTGTACGCTTGATGGTACCTTTAAAGTATGCCTTTTGCTAAGGCAATGTCCAAACCAGTGATAATAGCATTTGTCACTTAAATACACAGCTGTCATTAGGGCAGTTGGTGTTTATGAGAGCGCTGCTTCCTTAGCAGTGAGGCGTGGATGTAGAGTGTGAGTTACCAGGAAACGAAGTGACAGTCTAGGGATCGTTGACGACCGACGGAAGGAGGAAAACCATGGGCAGATTTCACCAAGAAGCCGCCACCAATGGCTTCCTCCTTCCTTCCTATGCATGCAGCCTTGCTGTGGTATAATTGTTTTTCATTTACTTCAACGTGGCTAGTTGAAAAGATAGACCGTTTCAATGAACAGATTAGGCTCTCTGAGTGCAAACAAATGACAAATCCCTCTTAACCCCATGAGACTCTCGCTCCGTGCCCCCAGTCCCACCCACCACCCCCCCCCCTCCCCAGTCTCCCCCACCCCCCGCCATCCCACACCGCATTAGACATCACTCTCCTAATGTTATTAAACACAACTTTGTAGATTTACTTCCTTCAAAGTGCCATTTAACCAAACCGCCGGGTCCAGGAAAGAGGAGCTGCGAGGAGAATTACAGGTTGCCGGCGTCTCCCTGCGGAGGAGTGAGGAGGAGTGACAGGGCGGTCATTTCCAGTGCAGGGCCACCTCCCTGCGTGTTGTGACAACCAGTCATTATACCTCACAGAGATGCTCTCAGCTGCAGGTTCCTTCAACATGCAAATGGACGCAAATGGCCCACGACTGTGGAGAGGCTAATAACGTCTTTTTATCTGCTTCCCTCACCCCTTCCCCCCCCCTCCTTTCCTGCACTCCGCTGCTTTCTTCAAGGTGGAGGGGTTGTTGTTGAGAACAGAGAGTCTCAGTGGATTCGGCCAAGTTACTGAAAGCATGATGTTAAAAGCTGCGCTGGCTAACAAGCCTTGATTTGACAAACCCATTGATATGGAGAGTCAGGTTGCACAAACAGAGTTTAACAAAGTGAAGTGAAATACTTCTGCTAAAATTCGCTCCCTCTCTAAATTAAAATTGTAAAATGTTGGATTGATTACAAAGCCACAGACCTACGCAGCTCTCTCCTAGTAGCACTTAGCGTTTAGTGCTTTCTGAGTTCAGTTCTGAGTCAGTTCAGTTTTGGCTAGATAATTAACAAATAATTGGATTTAATGTTTCTGTCAAATTATTCAACTCATGAAAGGCCAAGTGAATCATTTTGATACAAACATAATAAAAAACTGTAATATTGAAAAACAAACATTTTGGGTTACAAGCAGAACTGATTATTTTTCCTGAAATGCCAAAACATTACTTTTTGAAATTCACCTGTTAATATATAAAAAATCTATACACTATATTATGTAAGGTTAATTGTGAATTATACTTCTATATTTATTTTTCCTAGAATATCCCTGTTGCATGCAGGAATAGATATCTAACTGTAATGAAAATTGCTGTTATTGTTACTTAACATTTTATATTTTTTGTATTCAGATGGTACACAAGACCATCATAAAAAAAAGACCATAAGAAAAAAAAGACTATCATAAGAAAAAATATTTTTTACTGTGTTCCCCACAACTATATTGCCAGGTAAAAAATAGATAGTAGCTACTGAACAAAAACAACAACAAAAAAACATGAAAACGTTAAAATATCACAATTTATTTAACACTGCACATTGCACTGTGCTGTACATCAATAAACACTAACATTCTGCATGTGTGAAACAATAAACATGTATTAACACCACAGAATACATTCAAAACTTTGCTGTGTAGCTAGCTAACAGCAAGGTAGCTAGCTAACAGCTAGCTACCTAATGTTACAAAGGAGCTTTCGGATTAAATTATTTTAGTAGGTCACCCATAAAGTGATGCAATCATGGTGTAGGAGCATGAAGAGGACATGACCAAAGCAAAAAAATAACATGCAAATATGACACAATATTACTCTTAACTAATGAAATATCACTATAGCTTTCAGACCCCACAATATTGGCCATTAATACTTGGCATTATTTGGTATGCTTGCTAGTTTGCTAGAACCCGCTTGAGTGCAATGATAGCATGGCTATCTGAATTTGATTACATTAATTAAGATGCAGTGTTATGCATACTTTAGTTGTTGTGGATGTGTCATGGCATGCTTTGCTATTGGTCATTGTCGTTAATTAACAAGTTTTCTGCACTGACTAGCTTGAGGATATTTCTAATAAAAGGACAACTCTATAACGCCTAGCGTCGCACTTCATTTGTTCCCATCCATGGAAACTCCTGCATTGAGCTAACTAAGAAACAGACTGAAATGGAATCCGATGACGGTTCAAAACATGATTTAATTATAGGGGGTAGAGAAGGGTAATTTTGGTTTGTTGTTTAGCGCTCTCTCACACACAGTCCACTCTAAAATCAAACTCTGCAGATAAAAAACAGAGGACAGAATATATGACGAGTGTGGTAGAAGCATAGCGTCCATCCCTACTAGTGTGTTATCTAGTACCAGGCAGCAAGAACAATAGCACCCACGCCTTGAGACTGCCTTTCATTCGATCACACCGATTTCCTAGGGTTACAGCCGTACTGTGGCTAGTACTGACCTGAAGCAAAGTCAGCGACATGTTTCAATAGCCATTTTAATTAAAGTCAATGACGCAGATATGTTACAGGTACCTCAGACGGTACCACTGCACGCATGGGGTTACGTTTCCATTAAAAGGAGACATCTACTATGCTGATGTTGACAAGAGATGCATTGTTGATTTATGAATTTATAAATCCCAAAGTGAATGTATCTGCCTTGGCAAACAGAAGCACGCTGGCATGTCTAAATAGTTCTTCGGGTAAAGGTGAGCAACACCATATCACAGTGATCCCGTTTTACACAGGTTTCTGTCCTGTTAGTCTCTATGAGCTGACCCTAGACCAGGGTAACAAGGGTCTGTCTTTGTTTTGTTTATTAAACTCATTGATAAGGAGAAAACATGTATTCAGGACTGGTTATTATTATTATTATTATTATTCAAAAAGGAAACTTGGAATGTAACGATTCAAAAAAGTTTGCAGGAACAAAAGAGTTGCAGTGTATTTACAGGTGAAAATGTCAATTGTTGCACGAAAGCTTCCAAGGTAATTTGAGACCCTTTTCGGTCAGATACTGCCCACGGCTACTGACGTCTAAAGACGATGTCTCACTCAATGTTTATTAGAGCGCAATGAGCACTGACGTGGATAGTCTGGTTCTGTAATTTCAAACTCTGTGAATGGAATCTAAAAAAATAAATGTTGTTGTTGGGAAGTAATCAAAAACAACTCAGCACCAAAGCAATTGTACTATCACCAGGGGAAAGCTTCATGTTGGTCACCAGATCAACAACACTGTCAGGGGTTAGGGGTCAGGCAGGTGTTGCGCCTACAGTGCAGCAAAAGTTTCTAGTTGCTAGTCTGAATTGAAAATGTTATTAACTTATTGTGGTAATGGTATTTAAATGAGATTGAAACAATTAAAAATTAAAACAACTGTTTCAGTCCAAATAGGCTTTGATCAAGGTTTTGAGATTATCTTTTTTACTTTTTTGTAGTACTCAATATGTACTGTATGTATGCATTTAAATGTAATTTAAGTCTTAGTTGATTTTATAAATACACTCCACTTACTTCCTAAATGAAGAAGCCCTCTTTTTTTACGGATCCATCTTGTGCTGCTTTCATAACCCTTTCTATTAAATTTGTAAAAAGAATCTGACTTTTCATTTCCGTTTTGTCACAAACACTTAATAAATATTGCTCGCTTTAATTCTCTTGGTGAAATTTGATAAAATGTCAGTCCTATAGTAGCTGCAAATACATTACATGCTCTTGAATAACAAATTAGCAGGAAAATAGTTTACTCAGGCAGTAGAGGAGATACTTTCTCCATATACCAACAACTTGGCTTTAAAATGTTTACCTAAAACTTGGCTTTAAAATATTTACCTAAAAAATTATATAGTTTGAACACCAAAGACTGGAAAATAAATGTAACCAACAAAGCTAAAAAAAAAATTTGATAGTCAGGTCTTCTGTTTAAGTGTAATGACTCTAATCATGACAATTTCCAGATTTCTTTGGCATCAATAACTGTACATCCTTTCAAGCTAATGGTTATTGTGATATCTGCTATAAAATACTGCACAATGCATTACTGCATAGCATAGAAAAAGAACAGCTTCTCCAAGGGCAACTGACAATAGTAAAGGATTTCATTTGACATTCCAAAACACTGGTTTCTGAGATACCATTTGAGTCTAGTTCTGGATGAAAAAGTATTTTTTAGTCAAGGACAATTTAAATGTTTGTAAATCAGATTTCCACTAATATTAGATACAACTGTTTTAAAGTTCAACCCTAACAAATGGTTGAAACCCATCCAAGTGATCAAGATTATAATGTTTAGATTATTCATTTTCATAAATTGGATTACCGATCCCTCAATTTCCTGCCAAACTTTTACAATGGAATTACATTTCTCATTTTAATATTTTCTCCTGATCATTTTCATTTATATTAGTTACAATTATTCATTCCTTTACGTTAATTCAAACAGATCTCTATACGTTATTTTCCTGATCAAACCATCTCAGCCTCATTACCATGTTATAAAGTGATTCATCCAAACTAAGTCTGTTCTCTTCTTAATTCCCTGTCACTGGATTTCTTAAAAAAACTGTTTTAATGCTTGGAAGGTCAAAGTGGGAGGGGCTGTGCAAAGCCACACTTTTTCTCTATAATGCCCTTGGAAAGATGAAGACATGCCACAATGAGACACATGTCACTGTAAAGAGGGAGCGAAAATAGGATTTAAAACGTCAAGCCAGAATGTATATTTCCTTGTTCTGCGATAAAGTGGACCATAATTGGGAAATAGAGTTGTCTAAAAAATATTATGTTTGTAAAAAAAACAGACAAGCTAAAAGCAAGGCAGAGGCCTCTTAATCTAATAAATTGATTTGCAATATCCTTTAAACTGTGAACAGACAAATGTCGGCCTCCCCATTGCTTCTCTCTCCCTTTCTGCCATGCCTCTCTCTCGCTTCCTGCTTAATATAGTACAGCACATTGGATGACAAAAGAATGCCCTGGCAGTTTCTGAACTATTTCAGCCGAACCAGGGAGTGACTCCAACCGCTCACTAGGGCTCTGTAGCTGGTCACCTAAGGATTAAAAGGGCTGTTCTCATAAGCTCTGTTTTTACCATTTCTATTCTTTGACCAAAAAGCCTCAATTCGCCCGAGACAAGGCATTAACATCGCTCGCAAACGAAAACAGATTATCCTTGGATACCAACTCCCATGTTCTTCGATTGCTGGACAGCTGTACAGAACTGAACAATAAGCGGTTGACTTGGGGTCTGTAGCTAGTATCATCTGCACCAGCAGATTGTGGGGAAGAGAAATAAGATCCAATGACTTCACAGGGCCATTATACCACCATGCGGCCCTCAGTGTGTAAAAAATAGAATTAATCTGAGGCCCAATAGACCCGCGGCTCATTCCTAAGTAGCATGTTTTTGTACAGGGAAAGATTTACCACCCATGGCTCTGTTCGGTGAAATATGTCGCCCCTTTCTCTAACTCTGTGGAATACACACACACACACACACACACAGACACCCACACCTACACACATACACACAGACACGCACACAACAAAAAAAACAACAACAAATAAAAAAGAATGAAAATCCTGTCAACTCCTCTGAGGGTTTGAAACGAGTCTTTTGGAATGCATGAATAATCTCCCAAAAGTGTTGGTGGTTGTTTAATGGTTTAGCTGTTGGCTCCGGTGTGTACCTAATGTTTGGTAGCAGGTGTACCTGACAGAACCGAGGCCCAAATGGGATTATTCCAGTAATCACAATAGAACACTGAATCTGGATCGGTCTCAAAAAGTGGATGAAATAAGAGGTGGAGAAAGAGGGGAACAACATTGGCGGTTACTTCCTGGACCACATAAGACCACCGGGGACCCATTCTCAAACATAACGAATATTCCTGTCAATGTATTTAATACGTCCCACTTGACATTGGAAGGCTTTAGTGATGTCCTAGCTGTCTGGGAGGAGTGGAGTTGGTGAGGACTGAGCCTCTTGCAGGAGCCTGTCTATCTCCAGCCTGGCAGAAGGCAGACACAAGGGATTTCGTTGCTATTTGCCCATCGTGGTTCCTTCCTCTCTCCCTTTTGCTTTCCTCAATGCCCCACTCGGGCAGTATTTATATTCTTTCTAACAGATTCCTGAGTCTTCTTTCTCATTGATTCACACAGACAACATTTGTATGAATTCTCTGCAAGAGGGGGAAAGAAATAGATCAATGTAACCCTTTCATAGGCCACTGTAAGAAAGACTGCAGCTGATCTGCTATGTGGTGGGCACATCCGCTTTCATGCATACAAATAACTTATCTGCGATTGTGGTATTTTTAAAGGCCCACGGACATCACATGCCCATCACAGTACCCGCAATTTTAAGGGAAGCAAAAATTATCCGGCAACGTGAGATGCTAAACCAGACAGAGTCTTAAATGTGTAAGGCATTACACGTGGGGTCATGTAAGCTTATGGCAAGTCTTACGATGCCTTATAACTCCTCCATAATGCATTACAACTGCAGGCTTTAAGTGTTCCGGACTGTCCCCAATAACTTTGGGTGAAGCCAACGCGATAAGAAGCCGAACTGAAGAGGTTAAGTGTGTTCTAATGTGGCTTCGTGTCCCAAAAGGGTCCCTATTACGCCAGTCGTTTGAACTCTGGTTCAAAGTAGTGGACTATGTGGGGAATATGGTGCGATTTAATACGCAGCCAGAGTCCGTACTGAATCTCTCTCTCTCCGCAGCCACGGCAGGGCTCAACTGGCCAGCCCATCCGCAGCTGTGACATGCCTCAACCCTCTGTGGTAGTCCTCTACAGTCTCTCAGACGTGGCCTCTTTGTCGTTCCGTTGCATTTTTCTCGCCCCCTTTTGTAAAACATCAATTGAAAATGTTTTTTTTTTTTCCTGCACTGCCTGGTCCGTGAATCATACTTATAAATACCCATGCACTCTTATGTCTCTGTGATTATTTCTCTACTGCACAGCGGTCAGGCCAGACTCGATGGAAAACCAGAAATAGTTGCAACCTGTGTTCTCACACGCAGGCTGTGCAGCTGGGGTGTGTCGGGGACCCGGAGACCACAACACCCACTAATGTAATGTTTGACTGCCAAACCCATTCAGAGGGAATATTCAGGCTCATCTCCGTCTCTATGGACTCTCTACGACAGGAAGATTCGGCCCACTTTTTTCCACCTTTACACGGCTCATGCCCATGAAAACAGCCTCTTGGCTCGGCCTACCACTGCAATACCCAAGGTCTAATTACAGAGATGAGTAAAGTAAAAAATGTCCTCGTCTGGTCGTTCCCGACACCCCTGTTCCAAACACAAAAAAGAACTGATGGTTAAATCAAAAAACTAGATTGCGAACAAATCGTGTTACATGATATTAGTAGGGGTTTTACAGGGAATGGAGAGGGAACCCAGAGATATGACAATGATGGATGATGAGATGAGTTCCAGACCGCTGGACATCAATGACTGGGTTGTTATGTCCTGTGTAACCCCATTTCCTGGCTGCAGTTGACCTTTCCTGCACCCATCAGCCGCTGGACAATTCCAGGCCACTGGTTCCACCGCAGGGGTCAAAGGAGGTCACAGGAGCTGGATGGGGAGGAGGAGGAGAACTAGGCTTAGCTCGGGAACAGAGGAGAGACACGGCCGTGTGGGACAAGACAACTATGATGTGTCACTGTCACAGTGTGCGGCCAAAAGTAGAGCGCGAAATGGGGAACAGGGTGTCGTTTGGGATCTAACCAAGACATCTTGCTACCCTGCTTGTAGCCTCCTCAGTTAAGGCTAACCAACAGGGACAGGCTGCACACAGCTCCTTGGACCAAACCAGAAGATAAATGAACAGGACCTGTATGGTTGTGGCCTTTTTCAGTACTGGAAATTCAGTGTCAGTGTATACGTGGTCATTCTGGTTTGGTTACAAGTGAACTTTCGGGAGCTTTTAGTGAATTCAATTTAAAATAAACTATTAATATGTATCAGTCCTCAGTAATATGATGATAGTATTTTACTGAATGGTGGGAGATACTCTTGCAAAATTGGAAAATGAAAAACAGATTATCTGATATATGTTAATTTTGGGAATGTTTAAATAATTTCACTTGCATTATCAGTCTCTTCGGTTGTCACTGCTAGTTTTTCCTGCAGACATTTTAAAAAGATATACTACGAGATCTAAGTGTTGGCTCAGGAAAAAGAAAATAAATGAAAAATGAACAGGAGAAATAACAACACTAAGCTATTCTGGCTATACATTTGAGTCCTAATGTATCTGAATGTTAGTTTACATCTCGACATATCTAAAATCTCTACATTATTTTGGCAGATCGAAACAGTCACAATGAACCATCCCCTTTCGCCTTTTGGCAGAACCAGTCATTTGTGTACATGGCCTCCAGTGTTGTTTTAGGCTCTAATCCAAAGCCACTCTGAAAGGTATGCGGTTTTTGCAGAAGGAATAAACAGCCATTGCCTTTTACTCCCACGTCTTTCTTGGACAGTTGTCTCTGCTCTCCTGCACCCTGCCAACTCTAACACTGAATGCCAAATGGCGCCCTATTCACTATTCAGTGCACTTCTGTTCACAAGAGCCCAACTGAAAGAAGTGCACGGCGTCAAGAACAGGCTCCAGTTTGGGAATCCCAGCCCAGAAAAAAAACACACATAAAAGACATACTTCGGGGGAAATAAAAAAAAAAAAAAATGAAGTAACTGAACAGTAACTAAAATAAGGTTACAGTAAGAACCAAGAATCAAACCCAATTCTGGTTAAACAAATATCGGCCCACAACACTGGTCAGCCAAAGATGACTGAAGATGGAAGATTTGGATGGTGTGATCATGTGTTTCTGTTTTGTTCAAGGCAGCATACTAAAAAACATCCTATTAGGGCTAAAGAGCTCTGGTTAAATGAGTGCACCATGTAAGGAGAGGGTGCCTGGTTTGCGGTTGTTTTAGATGACAGTCATTTCAGAAGACACTTCTTTTCCGGTGCAACTTACAGTACTGAGTACATAGTCATTGCGGAACAGAGACAGTGGTTCCCTGTGGGTATCAAAGCCGTAAGCCAGTGTTACAAGATGCATACTTTTACCAAGTGAGACTAGAGGTCTTCTCGACCTGCTGAAAGTGACACCTGATACCTTAAGGCAGTCAGAACTGCCCCGACTGAATCCAATTGGATTTGTGCGGTGTCCATATTTCCATCGCTTCCCATTGTCCCTGCGCAATACCATAGTACTGCCCTAAAATGAAGACATGCACAGACCACTGATCCAGGTCAAGAGGGTACTGATTGAAACGGTCGATCTTCGAGACACCTATAGCGAGAATGTTAACAAGCCAAATGAACTGCTGATGCCGCGTGATTGGTTTGTTTTATTTGGCACGTCTTTGATATTCAGCTGATGAACATTAGCAGTGAATTAATGGCGTGACCTCTTTCCCTCTGCAATGCTGGTCAGTGGAATATCACATCACATTGGCTCATGTACGTTCTGCAAGCCAACAGAGCCGTAGTTGCGTCCAGTAAGATCCATCGGCTGTAGTAACAGAGACCCAGAGACCCCGAGGACCGTCAAACAGAACCCAGTCTGGTCCCAAGGGGTGTGTTGCCATTTTAGATCTGAACTGGATTGGAGCCCGGGTCAATTTTGACCCATTAAGACATTGCCCAGACTTGCTTATTGCAGAACTCTGCACAGAAACGTTCATCCACTATGACTCCACACAGTGCTGTGTGTATGCACATGCTTGTTTGTGTAGGTATGCACATGTCTTTGTGTGTGTGTGTGGGTGCATGTGTTTTTGTATTTGTGGTGTGCCAGAAGAAAAGGAAAAAGCTAGGAGGGAAAACAAAAGCTGTACAAATGCATTATAGCCGGAACTTATTGGTCAGATCAATGTTACCTGGATCTTATTGGTCAGATCAATGTTACCTGGATCTTATTGGTCAGATCAATGTTACCTGGATCTTATTGGTCAGATCAATGTTACCTGGATCTTATTGGTCAGATCAATGTTACCTGGATCTTATTGGTCAGATCAATGTTACCTGGATCTTATTGGTCAGATCAATGTTACCTGGATCTTATTGGTCGTTTCAATGTTTCCTCGATCTTATTGGTCGGATCAATGTTTCCTGCATATCCTCTTCTGCCGGACATGTTGGGCCAAATACTCAACATCTCCGGTGTACCCACCGCCCCTTTCGGTTGTCACAAGGAGGTAGCGTGGCGGAGGAAGGTCAGCGCCGTTTCACCTGGTAAAGAGACACTTAACACAGTTGGCAGGGTTGTCGGTAAGAAGGTGAGCGCAGCATATCACAGCGCACGCCGGGAGAGAGGAGCGTCTAGCCCCGGGGTCCCCGAGAGAATGAGATCATAAGGAGCAGAGCTGCAGCTCACCTTACAACAGCAGTTCAGCCGAGGCCTGCATCTCGGAACCAGCAGTGCTAATCTAGGATTGGTTGTCCTCTGTGTCACGGTCCATAGAATCTCTTTCACTGTGAACTCAAAGGCTAAGCTGGTCCTGGATCAGAACTCCCACTCGTTTCCTCTACAGGCTAGTAATCCATTACGGCACCCATTGGAGAATCTCAGAGTTTCGTGACGTTGTGAGGCGAATGGTAACAATCAGGCGTCGCATCAAAAGGAGGAATTAATAGTTAAAAGCCTTTCATATTTTCCACACAGACCTCTCCCTAAGACTGTTATACTAAATGCCAACCAATTGAGATGTCTGTTGGAAATTAATCACAAGGTATTTAATGCAACCTTCCCTTTCATTCATTGTTTTCTTTTGATGGAGTTTTCTTTAAAGGAACCTCTTTACATCTGTAGATCATTTGGGCCCGGCCTCTTTATTTCAGATCTCTCTTTCGGAGGAGCAACCACCACGATCAACCCACCTTATTTGCGTGCCGATCTACTTTACCTTTAGGAACTGAAATAACCAAACGTATTAACAACACAGAGAAAACAGGAGATTCTCCTCAAACACGTGAAATATTCCTCTCCCCGGGAGACTAAACAGGAGAAGAAATAACATGACTACTAAGTATTAATGCAGTCTCTTTGAAGTGTGTCTCTCTTCTCACAGTCCTGTTATCCCCATTTACATTTTAACTGAAACATCACATTTGTCAGAATTAAATTGTGCATCTAAGATAGAAGGGGGAACACTGTGTGTCTATCACTGAGGCAAGGAGAGAAGGGGAGACAGAGCAAAAGGCCCAATTAGACTTGTTTTTGAACTGGAGTGTGTTCAAAGAGGGCAGGATAGGGGGAAGAAAGTGTGAGGAAAGACCAGAGAGACGTGTGCAGAAAGAGGTCTATGACACGTTAAGTTAGCCCCCTCCAGTGGTCATAAAGTGCACCAGCGTGACATCTTCAAACCAGTACACCACACATCCATTACAACACACCTATTACAAGGTAAACCAACTTAAAATGATTTCTAGACACCTACTATTAAGATTAGCATTTATTTTCAACATTGCTCAATTTATGAAAAATATATTTGCAAACACAGGGTCTAATAAGCCCCATTTGGGCATCACGAGAAGATGCATGATACTGTAATAAAATCTAAATTAATATAAATAGAATAACAGTGAGATCAAAACTGGCAGGATAATAATATTTGTGATGTCATATTGATGCTATGTTGGCAGGATTTATCCATATTCAAATATTGATTGTTTATCTCTAAGATAATATTAAGATAGTAAGAAAGTAAGATAATATGTACTTTTCATCGGTGTGTGAACAGGAATAAAGACTTAATTCACCTGTACATTTTAGTTTTAGTTTTAAATAACAGCTTTTTATGTTATTCAAACACATTAACCAAGCACTTCCTGTAGTAATACAGGAGTCAGTTATGTCAAAAGCCAGGCATTTGAATGTGGCACTGGAATAGAAAACACTGTACTTGTTCCACAAGTAATATTTAGCAATTAATCACTTGATTAATATGGTTTTAAGCACACAATGAGACAGTGACAAATGATATTACCACATTTGCGATCCTGAAAACGATAATTGTTCAATGAACATCTCATTTGTCAAAATGAGAGGCAGAGAAATGTTGGCGTGCGGGTTTAACTCTAGTTCAATCTCATAAAATAATGCAGCCATAACAATAATAGCAAATATAATTGTACGTTTTTATATGGTGGCTAAGTGCGTTTCATTATGTCTCAATACAGTCATTATGGTTCAATACTGACAGGCCCTAATAAGAAAGTCACTGTGGTATCATATCACATATTTCAGCCACCAGGAAATGGCCGTAGTTTCAACTCTGAGGGCTGGAGAATAGCAAAATAATTACAAAGGTTTGGTGTGAGGACCTTAAAGTCTCAATGCCACTTTAAAACGGTAATACTGAGTGACATGTACGGACACTTGGCCTAGAAAGGACACCATGCGGTTCATTAGTTCATTCAGAAAGCAGTTCAAAATAAACAATTCGGAATGCCCGTTACAGTAGAGCCGTAGGCCCGTTTAGGACGGACCCAAAGGTAAAGCAGAAAATAATCATAAATCCAAGAATAATACAAGAAAAACAAGGTCATCCTGCATGAGTGCAGCTACATTTGTTTAAATTCTTATACATATATGATGATAAAGAGGAGGAATCAAGGTCCCTCTGTGTTAAGAGGCTGTAGGGGCTGTGGCTTTAGCCCAGCAAAGAGCCCTGGGACTGGGGTAGAGGGGGCTGATTTGAGCCTAAGGTCCCCTGGTACTGTGCTAATGAGTTTTGCTCAAGCTTCCACCATGTTTCATTCTCACGAACGTTAAAAAAGACAATAACAGTCATGTACACGCACACACACACACACACACACACACACACACACACACACAGTCTCACACATATCCACATATACATCCAGAGACAGAAGGCGTAGCGGCGGTTTTCTTTAACATGCATCTGTATTCATGCACATCCCACACGGCTCACAATCTCCCAATCTCCATTGGCTCAGGGTTATCCACTAGAGTGCAGTAAATAAGATTTTCTAGAATTACCAACACTTACAATACAATGGCCAATAATGTCTTCCTGAGAACGAAACAAATTGAATTCGTTTTTTATTCTAGTCAAAGAAATCAGCTTCCCATAATTGCCCCGAACGAAAATTTGCAAACTGTATCATTTTTGGGTCCATTTTGACTAATGATATTGTAATAAGATGCCTTGCAATAGGAAAATATAATTACATGTATTAGTTTGTCTAAGCATTTATAAGATCACAAATCCATCAGTTGTTCAGTGCTCATCATGGAATCCATACATCACTGTCCCAACTGGTTTGATGATGGAGAATGTGTTCATTTGTTAGCTTAGTTTAGAAGATGTGGCTCGCATTCATTTAGCCTTTAATAGAGAATAAATAGTTATGACAGCACCATTACAAAATGCAAAGGTTTCAGACAATACACTTTGCCTTTTGGCAACTTCATAAGATTTTGCATTTAGATTATTACAAGCAATGGGAATATGAATGTGCTGAGCACTATACTACAGATTTATTACTACTAATTCAATGATACATAGCCTGTGCTGCTGGTTGTATGCGGCTACGTACGAGATGATGTTTGCAATACCAGGGTTGTGGGTTTGATTCCCAAGGGGAACCAGTACAAAAAAAAGAAAAGTGGAACCCTGTATATTTACATCCCTACCTTAAGGTGATGCTCATAACCTCCATCCATAACCAAACTCTTCATTCTACCAGCTCTGGCCTCTTTGTCAATCCACCCTTACAGAAGTAGAGCTTCCGCTCAACTCAGACAAAGCTCTTCTCTACACTGGCACCCGAATTGTGATTGCTTGATGCTAGGACAGCGGAGTCCCTTGCCTTCTGTTAACACTGTGTGACTTGACTTACTCTGACTAAGTCGTGCAGTCATCCCAGCAAGCAATCGAAAGGTGAACGCACTGAGTCAGTCGCTTTGGATGAGACCGTCTGCAGAATGAATACGAATAAAAAGGTAGATGACTGTAAGAGCACCTGCTAAATTAATAAAAGATGAAATCTTAGCCCACTGTTACTACTATGTCAAATAATGTTTGTAAGACAATTAGTATTAACGACGAATGAGAATAACGCACAGGAAGCCAAATGAAGGATGTTCACTGTTTCCTGGCTTCATACCTGTTCAAACAACACATCTACAGGTGGGGGTATGGAAACGTTCAGTTTCTCTGCATAAACGGCAGCAGAGGAGGAATGGAGACTAAGTCAATGGTGTTGTCCGTGCTCGCAGACAGCACAATGACAGAAATTATTGTGGAATGACGGATTGAAGATTTACAGTGACATAAGCATGACGCACAAATAAATCCAGGACCAACCTGCGATTCAAATGCCATGGACCTGTAAGTGGTTCGTACATTTTTTTTACATCACCACTGGAAATACGTCTTTATACTACTGCTTGAAATGTGTGGCCTGTATCCGACTGTACAATATACATTGTTCAAACTAAAAAAAATATCCAACTAACACAAAAAAATTAACTCTTCGTAAAACTTGTCCATCAGATTACATAAATCAAGGGGCATTTTATCCTTGTTTTATCTAATGGCTTATAAGAGAGTGACAAGGCAAATGCAATTAAAAAGAAGACATTTACAGTAATTGCTCTTAAGAAGCCCATGAAAAACTGATGCTGTTGTCTGGTGTGCAGCCTGAACGCACACCATTATAGTTTTCAGTCATGGCGTCTCAAACTCTTAATGGACATTAAACACTGAACAGAAGAAATATACAAGTACAATTGAGTTAGCAGGCACTTACTGAGAAAATGTGCCCAATACATTTGCGTAACAACACATAAATGTCATAGAGATTACATATCATTAGCAAGAGGGTATGGATTCCATTTATTGCCTTTAATGGTGTCTTTTAAAATATGGTTGGTACAGTATTTATAGATAATGTACATTTTCCTGTCCCTCTACACCAAGAAACAAGCTTATTCAATTAGCTTTTTCAAACCAAGAAAAATCTCCCTTTTCGATTTCCTTTAGCCGTCCTCTCATTAGCTTCATGAGAATGTTGGACTGGGCAGCTACCAGTGTGTTTCACACGTTAGTTAAAAGTTTTCTTTCAATATGAATCCCTCTATTGACAGGTGTAGAGAATGAGAAGACATAATGTAATCAGATTGTGATCTGATACTCCTTCCCATCCCCAGGGAGGTAGGCATGCACTCATTGTTGTTTTGGTATCTTATCTTACATAAGTATAGATGTGAACAGGGAAACCACTCAAATTGGTGAAATGCAACATCCTGACGTGAGATTAAAAAAATATATATTCTCAAATAATATCTGTCAAATAATGAGCATAAAACCAAGGCTCAGGAAATGAAAATATTGCCTCGTACAGAATGATGAAAAGATCAGGATGAAGGATAAACACTAGAACCAGGTACAAACTAGGCCTCAGTGTCATAATAAACTCCCTTATAAGATAAATGCTATACACCAATATCAAGAGAAGGTTACACTTTTCCCGAAGCGGAGCACAATGGTCTAGGCCATAACCGCACAGATGCAGCCAGGTGTTCAATTCCTGGTGGCGGAACACTGGCATTAACCGACGGTCTCTCAGAAGGCAGCCCAAATTGGCTTAGTGTCCCCTGGGGTGGACGGTTGGACGTTAGACGAGGGGCTGCTTCGTCTTGTTGTGCTCCACCGACCCCTGAGATACACTGGTTGCCTGCAAGCTCAATCTTTGTTGTTGGCTCGGGAACGCCCCCTCTCCTACAATGAGTGTGTCCGACGTTAAACTCATATGTTTGATTGAGCAGCGTGTAATTGCATAACTGGATATCAGGAAATTGGTAGGAGTGAGAGCTGGGCAAAGAAAAATGCAGTGTTCTTAGGTCAATCGCAGGTGTCTACTGATTGCAATCAGGCACAGAATCCACACTTAAAGATGCTGCGTGGGACTTTCGCAGTGAACAAAACATGCATTAATCCTCCCACTTTGGACTGGATGTGTATAATTTCGTTTATATGTGCATAATATGTAAGTGGAATCAATATAACATCTCAGTTTGGCTTGTCATTTTAAGTTCAAAAGCGAGTGGTTTTGATAACATAGGTACACCTTTTCTGGGGAGCATTTTTTGTCTCATCAGCTCCACAATTACAACCAGTGGATGGACATGGAATGCCTCTTTAGGGGAAACAAATTATTGTAAAACAAAAATCAGTTCTGTGACAATAATGTAACAGTTGCTACTGGAAACTAAATGATCCATCTAAAACTCGGTTCAACGACATATATCTGGTATTAAAAGAAGGCATTCTGATTGTATTTGGAAACAAAAATATGAATAATATCCACAAACACTGACTACAAAACATAATCTGGAGAATATAAAAGGGAAATCTGTTTTCTGTGGACAATGATCACGGTTCCGTGATGGGCCTTGAACCGCTGTGGCTTCAGTGAGAAGGACCGAGCTGAGGAAACTCCTCAGGACAAACTCCCCCTACTGGTGATAATGGAGAAGTGTTGATTCCCTGACTTTCAGGGAGAACTGCAGACAGCTGCTGACATATTTTTGAGGATTTGGGAAAGTCTGCATGCATATGAAAGTCGCTCACAATTCATAATTTCACATTAAACCAACATTTTGGTGAGCATTAATGTTGATGAGCTTATTTCTTGATTTCTAAATCTAGACTGAAACATTGGAGCATATTTGAGTAAATAGAAAGAAGAGTCAGCTATTGAAATGGAGTCAGCATCCATAGGCCATGTTAAACACAGAGATCTCCATCAAACAGAGCTAAATTCTGTCTGCAACAAAATCCGCTTTTATCACTTCAACTAACCAGTTCTCAAATTCATTTAGAAATTACAAGGGATGAAACCAACAGAGATCAGCCATCTCCATGAAGCTACAGATACAGTATCTTATTTTGAACAACTTTCATACAGAAGGAAAAATATCCTGCAGCAATAGGACATTTTTAGATTTTTACTTTCCTTTTCGATAAAAAATTACAAAATCTAGACACCTTTTAAACTTTGAATAATAGTTTTCATATCTCGCTGTGCAGAGGATGATCAATGTAGGATATGACATCTGTAGCTATAATCCAGCCACACACAGACCAAATCAGTAAAAATAACTACAGCAAAGTACCAGCCTCACTACAGCGTATCTGAACCATACCATAGACCTATTGCCAAGTGATTAAGGTCACACCATTACAGCCAGAACTGTGTGGAAGTACTTTTCCTCAAATCTAAGGAAAGTCATTTATTGCATTTTGAAAGCCATGTCATGTTATTACTTACATATTATGATGAGGGATTTAAGACAACACACTGAACAACATGGAGCCAGACACAGGTCCTGTCTCAGACACATGCTAGTCTCACAACTCATAAAGGCACTGTGGGTCCCAACATTCCTTCTATTTCCTATTTATCAGCCTACTTCTGGTCAGAGGAGAACCCGACCCTGGTCAGAAGAAGAACAGTATAGTGAATATGGGTTGCTGTTTGGGCCACGTACCGCACTTAGCCTCCATGGCTGCTGTTTAGATGTTTAGATGCTTGTCAGCCATTAACTGCTTCTTTCCTGGCGGCTCCTTCTGCATGATTCATGAAAGACCGGTAGAGGGCTAATTGTTAAAATTAATTTGTGTAAACGACTAAGCAAGAGATAACAGAATTACATCTGCACTTCTCTGGCATGGGTTCAACCACGACGCCACCGAGCCCCCCGCAACCCCATCCCTACCACCCCCAGACAGCTGCTTCAAGACAGGCGTCCTTTGCCAGAAATTGAAAGCCACAAACATTAATTAATATACTTTTTGTTACGTTAATTTGCACCAAAAGGTTTAAGACCGAGTGAAGGAACAGTGGGAGAGAGCAAAAATGCTGAGAAGAGGACCTGTAGGGACAGTATAATTAAAATAAATTAGCTCGACGCAACATTTTGAAAGCTGGAGAGGGAAAGAATTTGGCTACATGCGAGGGGCGGAGGGGGTGAGCGGGGTTATAATCGGGGTGTCGAAGTTACGTTTTGACAAGGCCATTAATCTCTATGATAATGTAGCTGTTACAATTAGAGGTATTAAGTCCCAACCCAGCGACGTGTTCCATCGCACAGCGTTAAAGCAGCCCATCTGTCACTGCTCAAGTCAAATGGTGAAGGCTGCCCTTGAGGGCGCTGGCACTGAGAAACCACGAAACCCAGTCCCAAGAGTTCTGGGTTATGCAGGAACAATTCTTTAACGTTCCAGGTTCAAAGAGTGTTCCTTAAAAAAAATAGTTGATCTCCACCTCTGTGTTCTCCTGCTCCCTGCCTTTCGCTGTCTCTCTTTATATCTCTTGCTATCTCTCTGTCGTTTTTAAATGGGGCGATCCAGTTTTGTGCTTGTCAATTTATAGTGTTATCTAAATGCTTAGGGCTAATGAGCCATCTCAAAATGATCGCTGGCCAGTTCAAATTATCTAAACCATTCAATTAAATTAAATTAAAAAGTGCTGTATTAGCATGGGAAACATTTGGAAAATAAGATAAATTATATAAAACAAATAATCAACAAAAGTGAAGTAACCATTAAGGAATTCTATGTAAATATTACACACACAAAAATGTCCAAAGGATAAACAGGTTATAATATTAACTTTGTGCACTATTGTAACAAATGCTATTTTCTTAGCTATGTACATTTGTGATATAGGTAAATGGTATTATTATGTTTAATTCCATAAACACCAAAAGTCTTTCTGGGTTTGTATTTCTTCCAGTGAGTTCCTGGTAGCCCAACATTTCCCAACCTAGACTTCATGGAGTCATGGGCAACACAGGAAAGAATTACACTTGATAAATAGAACTTGGGTTACACAAGTAATAAACAGAGCAGTTTCTGTTTCTTCCGACAAGTCTGGTTTTAACGTAATAATGGTTTAAGCTACAAAATAATATGACAGATTGAGTTTCAGATCCTCTTAGAACACAGTGGATATAACCTCTTAGAACGGAATGGACAGAATCTCTTAGAACAGAATGGACAGAATCTCTTAGAACAGAGTGGACGGAACCTCTTAGAAGTGAATGAAGAAGATCCTCTTAGAACATAGTGGACAGATCCTCTTAGAACAGAATGGATGTAACCTCTTAGAAGAGAGGGAAGAAGATCCTCTTAGAACAGAGTGCACAGATCTTCTTAGATCTGCTCTTCATTCACTGGCATAAGAACGGCTTGGCAAAATGTGTATGGCACGGACAGGTCTCAATCACTTCTGCCATACCGTATGTTTTGATATGTGTGAGGCTAAACAATTTGAGACTTTGACATTTACACTGCTGCAGGGAATCACTGTAGTTTCAGGGTTTTTTTTGGGGGGGGGGGCAATAGTTTTTTTCCCCACACTATCTCCCTTCCATCTAAAGCTTTTTTTATTAATATAAGGCAGGTTGTGGGGTTTTGATGATTTGTGGTTGATTATTGCTCTGTTTGGGTAGATTGCAATATTCCTGCCTTCTGATGGACTAATGGACAGACTGGGATACTCTGAGTGGCGGTCGGTTATAAAGTCATCTAGAATACTACTGTTCAGGGATGAACTGTACGTTTACTGACTGTAGGAATCCCCTAAAACCCTACTGTGGAAAGAGCCAGTGTTCTGAGAGCCGTGTTTGGTTGCTTACTTCATCATAACTGTGTTGAGAAGGGCACATTGCTGAAGGAATGTTGTCATCTCCGGGTGATTGTCTGTCCCTCCCAGAGTGCTGAGGGTGTCTGGATCCGGTCCCGTTTCGGTGTTTTGGTTACTACAAACCTGGGAACAATAACCTCTGTCTCCAGAATGTTTGACTTCTCACAGCCTGGGCGCTTCCTTGTTTAGAGGCCCTTTAACCAATGCCGTGCTTTGGTGGACAACAACACTGAGCTCCCATCTTTGGGTTTTCAGAAAAAAATATTGATGCCTGGCCGCCCGGGAAGATAAACGCAGCTCTTATGCAGTAGGCATGCATTACCCATACATTAGCTGTACTAACCCTCCCCGCCAGCCCAAGTTCATGATCACCTATCCAGGCTGACTATTTTATGCCTGGCTGGCCTGATGTATGGGAGGGAAACAGGGAGCCATTCCTTCTCCCTTCTGCTGGAAGTGAAATCAATGAGACTAGCCCAGGGACAGGGAGCTATCATTTATGTTTGCTTTTGTGATGCTCACTCTCCCACGTACCAGCAATGGCTCATCTGGGTGCTGTACATCTCGGGTTTATATAGGTTTATGTCACCCCTGAGAGGAGAGGGGAGGGGAATGGCTCTCCTTGTTCCCAGGCATTATAATGTTACCTTCATAACCACAGCTTTGGTGAATGTCAGACTATCCCTATCGTCTACCTGTTACAGAAGACCAGAGGTTACCGTGGTAATTCAAGACGCCGCTTTCTTGAATGACCTCAAAGAAACATCAAAAAAGAGATGCTTCCATGTTAACCGTACTTGTTGAGAACGGGTAGATTGAATGCATTTCATTCACATTTCTAATTTTGGTTCGCGTAGAATCCTTAAGTGTTTCAGAAGAAGGGAATGAGCAATTAAGAATAACATATTGTGATCAAGGCTATAGCCCATGGACCTAAACATCACGTTAAAATATTTAGGCCAAGCTGGCCCAAAACCTCGGCTCGGTTTACACCACTTACAATGGTTCATCCATTTATTCAAATACACAAAGGTGTCAGGCTTGTTTTGCATCTTTTGTCCCTCATCCTCTGTGTCAACACAATGTATGGCAGTGAGCAGTCGAGCTTTAAATGGCAGCCCATCCCTTATGAAGTGCATTACTTTCAGCCGGGGCTTTGGCCAAAGGCAGTGCACTAAATAAAGAATAGGTTGCCATTTGGGACGGCTTGCCATCTCATCAACATGGTCCCTCTTGATTGTGTCTGCTGACAGTTAACCACCACAACAAAGCAGCGGTTCATCAATCAGTCCTAAAGGTTCTTTGGCACCAATGCTGACGACTGGGTCAAGTAGCTGAGGGGTCCATTAATTGCTATAATGAAGTCTTCAGTGAGCGATCGTCGGTGGATTTCGGAGTGATATTAATCCTTTTAGAAATCCGTTTTTAATGTTTAGCTTTATCTAAGTCGTCCCCAACCGGGGCCTCCACCCATCCCCTCTCCCCAGCGCCTGCTGCTCGGCAACATCTCATTTACCCAGGGCTTAATAAACATCATGGATCTCTGATCATCTCTGCCCTCCACCCCATCTTCTCCCAGTCCCTCTCTCTCTCCCAGTCTCTCCCAGTCTCTCTCTCTCTCTCTCTCAACTAGTCTCTCTCTGCTTTCTCTACTCGTCTCTTGCTGTCTCTCTCGCTCTGCATGTTTATCACTTTCCTTCTCTCTCTCTCTCTCTCTCTCTCTCTCTCTCTGTCTGTCTCTGCGTCTCTCTGCCTCATGTGGTGCCATTTCAGGTCTTGAAGGTTTATTTTTCGCTGCTTCACTGGACAAATAGAAGATCTATCTGTGTGAAGGAAGCTATGCCTGCACCGCTGCACAATTTGCCCTGTATAGTCTTCCCATTCATTCATTTTCATGCCAGCCTGGTAGACAGCTTTAATAACTGAAATGACAAATAAACTGGAAATAATTCCAGCTCTTTCACTTAACTGACAAGCTGAACACTTTTCATAATGAGACGATGACTGCTCCACTTCCCTACTTCTCCACAACCCCTCCATCTCAGACACCCCGCCCCTCCTGTTCAGACGCCACTCCCCCTCGCTGGCCCTCTCCGACACACCCCCAATGCAGCACCCCTTTCTTCTTCTCTCCCTCCCGCAGCCACACAAGATATCTCTCCTCCCCTCGAATCCACATCTCCTCCCCCCCACCTTCCTCTCCTTCACCACTGCACCCCCTCTTGTCTCCCTCCCCAGTCCCCTCTCCTTTCCTGCCATAAAAGATTCATTTGAGAGTGTCAGGGGCTTGACATCTCATCATTTATCTGCATTACTTCTCATCCTCTTTCAAACAATTTACTGGATACTATAGTGCACATAACACAAAATGAGCCTGGCTAACCGACTTACACATCATACCTGGTACCGAAAAATATGTTTTATATATATAGATATATATATATATATATAAATATGTATATATAGATATATATAGATATATAAATATGTATATATAGATAGATAGATATTTGTATATATTTGTTTCTCTATAGTTTTAGGTAAATAGGTAACCCTTGAGCAACTGGGTCCCTAACTACTTCTAGTTTTCTGCCTGGTAGTTAATGGCTTTCAAGTACAACATGGCCATGTCCTCTCTGTGTTTCACACTACGAGTCTTCCCTGCATTCAAGTAACAAAATGGAGACACACATATTACCATGGTCAACAGTCATGCAGTGACAATAAGTTTGTGTCACGTTTTATGCCACAATACAATACTTTGTTAGAATTCAGAGTAAAGGATGGACTTGGCTAAAACATCTTAATGCCTTCATCAGATGGCTGAAGTGAAACTGTTCATTTTACCTCTAATCGTGTAATTTATCAAACTGCTGCTGGAGCGCGTTGATATGTGTGATTACACCAACTAGATTTAAGCAAGGGCACAAAGACGTTGACATTATTTAACTTCCAAAAGTTAAGCGGAAAGAAACTCTACTTCAAGCAAATCCTTTTAAATTTGCTAACCGTTTTTTTTTTTACTTAAAATGTTACTCCATGTTCAAAGACTCCTGGATATGTCATTATAAAAACAAATTGTGTATTTCATGCATTTACCGGTCTTTAACTGATAATCATCTGTAAGTGAATCCAGTGTTGATACACAGGATGTCCAGAACTGGTTCAAACAAACATGACATTCAGAAAGAGAAGATTCTTCAGAACTGTATCCTTTAATACCATATTCATTACAGATTAATGTAATCAATCACATCGAAGCTGCAACACAAATAAGAGGCAATTTATTATGCAGTTTGCATCCAATGCTTTGAAATGATTCTGAAAAACCTTGTTTCTGCTGATGGAAAGATTAATCTTGTTTTGATGGAAATGTGTCACTTTCAAAAACGGCCATGATGGATGTGATTTATCATTCTAGACAAACCAACGCTCTAACGTCACTC
Source organism: Esox lucius (assembly GCF_011004845.1). Lineage (NCBI taxonomy): Eukaryota > Metazoa > Chordata > Actinopteri > Esociformes > Esocidae > Esox > Esox lucius. Next base: position 9,286,330 of record NC_047590.1, read on the forward strand.
TATGACAGCTCTATTGTGGCAAGAATGTCCCAAAAATGTCACCTGTTGTCTACAAAGTGACCTTCTAATTTTCTAATTCAATTTCATCCCTCTCCTCAACTGCATAGACCCCCCCCCCCCCCCATCCAAACACCCCCCGTCCCTCAACCATTCTCCACGCCACACTCATATCATGACCCAGTAATAACAATTACATTTCGAGACTGCACGGCTCAAACCTGCAATTCCTTCTAAATCAAACCAAGTAGTCTTATATTAGGCTGCCCTGTTAAATCAATCTAAATCTAAGCATAATAAGTCTCTAATCAGGTAGTAGGAAGAATAATAGGTTGTCACGCATGAGGAAAAATAGGCAATCATGGAATGTTTTCTTTAATTAGGTCTAGTAAAGTAGAAGGGCAGGCTCCAAGCCGGGCACACATTCATCATGGCCAAGGTGCGAAATTACTTCAATTACTCAGAAAGGAGAGAGCAGAACAGAATAATACAGGGATGCACAGAAGGGAGAGGGGACTCTCTGAACCGTACCGGAAGTCCCAACGACACCCGCTCAAAGGACAGTGAAGAACTGAAGGGAGGGAGGGAGGGAGGGAGGGGGGAGGGGGGTGGGAGGGGGTGTGGGAGGGAGGGGTTTGACATACTGCATTGTACTACATTCCTAAACTAAGTCAATGAAATGTGCAGTGCCAGGTATGACTGATCTTTAATCTGGTTACAATAAGGCCCCCAACCAGTGCATACGTCTGAGAAAGATAACAAATGAAGATAATGATTTCATCCCAGGCCACTGTATTCTCGGCATATCTACCTGGTCAAATAACAGAATAATTTGAAACAAAAAATTATCCCAGTTGAAGTCAGCATGACTTTCATAGTGATTTCAGTTGCGTTACTGGCTGTCAGTTGGGTTATTGCAAAAATGCCTGCTTTCATATCCATGCTGTCATATCCTGGCTGTGGCAATTTTGTCCCACTGAGGACATTACCAAATTTGGGTGGGAAGAGTGTCGGACAGGTTCTGCTCTGCAAGCTCACTAGCCGTGGTCGGTGAATACCCTCGCCTCAAGGGGTGGAGGCTCTGGAGAATACCCTCTCCTCCAGGGGTGGAGGCTCTGGTGAATACCCTCTCCTCCAGGGGTAGAGGCTCTGGTGAATACCCTCTCCTCCAGGGGTGGAGGCTGTGGTGAATATTTCCTGTTTGACACGTCTCGGTCCATGTCCACAGGGAGTTGCAGCAATGAAATAAGTCCTTCACAGAAAATCTGACATTACCATTTTGTGAGGTTTGAAGAAAAATTGCTAAAAGCGAGAGAGAAATATAAGGCCTTCATTACTCAGTTACAGTGTAACCCCTTGTTTCTTTAAGGATGCTACTCACCGGAATCACAGGAAAAAACAAGAACATCAGTTCAGATGACACATTTGTCGTCTCCTGGCTGGTGGTGAAATCATGTTAAAAAATGAACTCCACTATGGTGGCAACAGTGAACATGACCCAGTGCAATACAAGCTTATACCAGGAGAGGGAGTAAGATCAGTGCACTGAGCATAGACAAAACATTTAAAAAAGTTATTCCACATCTGTCGGTCATGTTTGGAATTATATATATATATATGTAAATATAATATATTCTCCTTTTGATATGAAAACAGGTTTTGTGTTGTCTGGTCTTTTCACCAAAAGTTGATATCTGGTGTCAATAACATAAACACATGATTTGAATATATACTGTAGTATAATATATACAATGACAACATCACGTTTTGAAAAAGAGGCCTCTTCTCTTATGGACTCTTATGGCTTCCATCACTGACAGACATAGCTCGGTCTTCTTCTATTACAGTGTTCCATGACCGACTCCAATGCTACCTGCACCTATAGGTGTCAAACACCTTTGTTTCCCAAGTCCAGAGGCCTCTTAACTTCCTGTCTCCCATGCGTCTGTCAGACTGGTTGAAATGAATGAGTGTCCGGGCCTCAGATGACACGGCTGGATTTATTGATTAGGCGAGAGGGACAGAGATACGGAATTAGAGAGAAAATAGGGAGACCGAGGGAGAGAGAGGAAAAGAAAGAGCTTGAAAGAGAGAGAGTGAGACACAGAGAGAAACAGCAGAACATCCAGAGACTCTAGTGACTGAGCTCCTGCCAGCGAAGCCCGACTGTAGATAAATACAGAGATTATGACTTTCGATAACCGCGATTGAATACCTGTCTAACTGACTTGTCTGCTTTAGTGCACAAATATATAGCGCAAAACCCAGGGCACAACGTGGAGACAGGGAGTTAGGGGCTAGCCGCTTGTACACAAATTACGTCCTAAACGGAAGCCTAATCCCTACCCTGCGCCCTACTTTTAACCGGAACAACATAGGGCTTGATCCGAACTAGCACACTACACAGGGTGAAGGGGTGTCATTTGGGACGGGCTGACAGGCTGGTATAACTGTGTACGCGAGAGGCTTAACAAAGAGAAGCGGTCCCGATGGTGCAACTAGATTGGATGACTTGTGTCTGTAGAGCAGGAGGGATGGCCTGATCGCGCAGGGCTCTGCTGCTCACAGTCAATAGTGTGTTAGCGTGTGTTCACTGCACCAAGTGTATGTGGCCGTCTGAGATGTCCGGTCCCAGTGATCAATCCTGAATTTGACGTCAATTCTGCCGTCATGCCATCTGGAACAGGATCCGGGGCATGTCACCTTTCTTGGTGAAAAAATATTTTATAATAATAATAATAATAATCAATATATGCATCTGTTTATTTTTTTTGTCTGCAATTTGTGATACTTTATATCGATCTACAAGGACATATAAATGCCTTATGGGGGAGCCTCTGTTGTATTCTTCTGTCTTCACCCAGTCGTGTCATCGGAAGATAGACATTAAACACCCAGACCTTAACAAACCCTAGTTCACTGTCCTTGTTTTTTCGTCCCTATGACTTCAGGACTGTGAGCCCCGGGCCCACCCACACTTAAAATGAGCGAACGTCAAAGTGTCCGCTAATGCCGACACGCGTTCATCGTAATCTGACTTCAGAACCTGGTCAGAATGGATGCCAGTAATCGGGCCTTCTGGCCCGTGGATCTGAGCTCAGGGCCGGGGCCCGGCAGGCAACGACGACACGTTGAGTCGTCCTGAGTCGACGCCATCAGCGTCACCCAGCGCCCCACACACTCCTCACGGTCATTAGTTCTGAATCAGTAGAACAATTTCCCTTCATTACGGCGGAGTGATTGCCAGGGAGACAGAGGCCCGGCCCGGGTCAGACTGATTTACTAGTTTACAAAGCAAGTCTCACAATACCGCTCCGCCATTCATGCAGAACCACAACCAACCAATCCAATCTCCTTTCTGTCATCCCTCCATCCCCCTCTCTCTCTCTCTCTCTCTCTCCCTATCCATCCATCCCTTCACCCCCCCCTCTCTCTCTCTCTATCCATCCCTCCATCCATCCCTCCACCCCCCCCTCTCTCTCTATCCATCCCTCCATCCACAGATCCACCTTGTGTCAGCTGTGTTCAGAGTTTGCCGACGCCTGTAGCTCACGTGGCTGTGTGAAAATTAAATAAAGGCTGAGTACCAGCGCCCTTGGTTACCCTCTCACTCACCACTCTCATCTACACTCTCTCTTTAAATGTCTTTGCCACTTTTCCCCATTCTCTATCCCTCTCTCTCTCTCTCTCCCCCTCTCTCTCTCTCTCTCTCTCACTCTCACTCGCACTGCAGTACTATGCTTGAGTGACCTGCGATGCTCCATCATAACATTCAGCCAAACGGCAATAAATCATTTCATCTTTCATCAATTGTTATTGATGAATGGGCAATTATTTGTCATCTAATATGCTGGAAAATGATGACCTAAGAGATGGATGAAGTTTTCTCTCTCTCTCCGTCGCAACAAAGGACAAGATTGATGGATCGTATCCTTAAACTGTTATTACACTTTTAATGCTCTGCTCAAAAGTGACAGCTCGGATAGTCTATTCTTCCCCCACTTGTCTTTCTTTTTTTTCCAAATATAATTTCCATTGTAGAACAACAAGAACTAGAGGCGCATGGCTCATATTTCATGTTCTCTCTCTTTTTCTCACACACACACACACACACACATTGTCTTTCAGGGTTTTGGCAGGGCAGGCAGTGAGAGGAAGATGAACACATTGAGTACAGCTTTAGAAGGATTCTACCTGACTGGCCTTGCGATCACTGGGCTGCTCTCTCGGTTGTGAAGTAAATGGTTTGTGTGCTGAGGCAAAACTGAAGGCTGTCATATCATCACACTTCCTCGACTGGGTCCCTCTGAAAACGGACTGTATGAAAGACAGTGAGAGATCGAGAGATTGACTTTAGAAAAAGACACACTTGACCGATCGGGTTCAATATTGCTCCATCTATCACAGACATGTCATGAAGCACAAAGCTGGATTCAGATGTTGGAAAATAAAACGTTTGTTCCATTTTTATGGAGTAGACTTTAGCATTGATCGGGGATTAAAATCACTCAATGATTGATTAACTACATGTTGGTAATGGAAATATATGGGGAAGGCCTGAACCCTTTTTCAAACACACACAAAGATAGAGTAGCAGGACATAAATTATAGAAATGACTCAATTTGAAGCAGGAATCATCAGTTCAAACAATAAAAAAGAATTCTCTTCACCCTTTTCATAATGACACAATGACATTTGAGATGGACAGACACTGAAAACACAATATTCCTGAAGGACCTGTAAGGGATAAATACCAATAAAAATACATTAGAAAATGGGTGTAGCACATTCATTCTGCTCCTGGAATGATCAAAGTGATCCACAACCTGGTCTCAGGAACCTACGTAGACTATTTTACGAAAATCCATGGCAGACGATTTCGTATGATATGTGACGTTACGTTTGGTTACATTACAATGCGCCACCAATACATATCTTACCACTATAACAACGTATCAAATGTTACAAACGATATGAGACTATTTTCTAGACCCGTGTTTCAAACCAGCGACATTTGGATTACAAGGCAGTCACTTTACCCACTGCCCCACACTAGACATGGGGTTTGAGGATGAGTAACAGCAATAGCAAGGTCGCTAGTACATGTTATAAAAGCATTTTATCGTCAACGATACATTGACGTTAGGCATCACAGCACTGGGGTTAAGGTTAGGGTTAGATCTCACAGCACTGGGGTTAAGGTTAGGGTTAGATCTCACAGCACTGGGGTTAAGGTTAGGGTTAGATCTCACAGCACTGGGGTTAAGGTTAGGGTTAGATCTCACAGCACTGGGGTTAAGGTTAGGGTTAGATCTCACAGCACTGGGGTTAAGGTTAGGGTTAGATCTCACAGCACTGGGGTTAAGGTTAGGGTTAAGGTTTGGGCTACGGTTAGGAAACAAAAAAGGTTAGTTTAAGGTTACGTCTCACAGCTCCAGGGTTCAGGTTAGGGTTTGGGTTAAGGTTAGCTATCACAGCACTGGGGTTAAGGATAGGGTTATGGTTTGGGTTAGGATTACAAAGAAAATCACTTCAAACACTTCAAATTTATGTTGTGACAACACCACTCGCCAGGACTAGTTTCAGGTTCCCCAGTGGAGCAGTGGGTAGTGTTCCTGGGTAAGATGCGGAAGGTTGCTGGTTTGAACCGTGGTTTGACCTGTATGAAAATGTGATTTTACTGCATGTAATATATCTTACGAAATCCCCTGCTTAAAATGTACGTAAAATAGTCTACGTCATCATACTGAGACCAGGATGGTATTTCCTTACAGGTCTGTTGGCTCTCATCTGGTGATCGCAACCTTGTGACATTGCAAAAACTCCTGCAACACATCATATGGAATAACTGCGTTCTTTAAGTAATTCTGATGTACATTAGTATTTCCTGGAATTAGTGAACACACCAGAGGAGGCAGGACAAAGACTCATCTCAGAGACAGACAGGAGTCAGGACAAAGACTCATCTCATAGACAGACAAGTGTCAGGACAAAGACTCATCTCATAGACAGACAAGAGTCAGGACAAAGACTCATCTCATAGACAGACAAGAGTCAGGACAAAGACTCATCTCATAGACAGACAAGAGTCAGGACAAAGACTCATCTCATAGACAGACAAGAGTCAGGACAAAGACTCATCTCATAGACAGACAAGAGTCAGGACAAAGACTCATCTCATAGACAGACAAGAGTCAGGACAAAGACTCATCTCATAGACAGACAAGAGTCAGGACAAAGACTCATCTCATAGAGAGACAAGAGTCAGGACAAAGACTCATCTCATAGACAGACAGGAGTCAGGACAAAGACTCATCTCATAGAGAGACAAGAGTCAGGACAAAGACTCATCTCATAGACAGACAAGAGTCAGGACAAAGACTCATCTCATAGACAGACAAGAGTCAGGACAAAGATTCATCTCATAGACAGACAAGAGTCAGGACAAAGACTCATCTCATAGACAGACAGGAGTCAGGACAAAGACTCATCTCATTGACAGACAAGAGTCAGGACAAAGACTCATCTCATAGACAGACAAGAGTCAGGACAAAGACTCATCTCATAGACAGACAAGAGTCAGGACAAAGACTCATCTCATAGACAGACAAGAGTCAGGACAAAGACTCATCTCATAGACAGACAAGAGTCAGGACAAAGACTCATCTCATAGACAGACAGGAGTCAGGACAAAGACTCATCTCATAGACAGAAACACTACCGGATGTGTTGTGTAAATCTGAAGCCTCAGTGCATCGTTGGTCAGGCAGTGGAAGCATTGGGTTGGAACTGGGCCAACATTCTGACATTGTTCTATCGATGAAATGTCTGATCTCACTACAATTTACTCATCCCAAAATTAACAAATGTTACGAACAAAGGTCTGTTACAAAGGTCTGACACCCAACATTCACTGAGGCTGTTTTAATATTAACATTGTGTCTAATTGTGATTGACATGCTTGCGTAAAGGTGTTCAGAATCAGTGGAGAAGACATACTGTACTCCAGTTTTCATAAACCTTATTTAAGGAATTAGACAGAGAGTTGTATCTTGAGTTTAATTTAGATGGAAAAAAATCCTGTTGGCTGGACCTCCTTCAGAGCCCTAAGAAAGATGTCTGCAGGTTTGATCAGATTTCTATCTTGAAGCCGTCACATTGAGTTGTAACAACATAGCCTAGTTCATAATCAATAATTAGTTTTTCTTGAGATTACAAAAAATTGCTCCTCTCTAGGTTTCGACCATGCAGGACTAAGGAGTTTTTCTAACCACCATGCATACATTTACTGTCATTCCTTGCTCTTTGGGGTTTTAGGTTTGGTCTCTATATAAGCACTTTATGAAAACTGCTGATGAAAAAAAGTCTTATAAAATATGTTGGAGTGATTAATAAATTTGTATAATGACATTCCCACATTTCCATCATTCAGACCTTCTAATCTTCTTATCTTTTAAAGGCTCTTACTTACAGTCTGCTTTTCTTATATTATCGCTTATTAAAGTTGGTTTTAATCATGTCGGGAATAGGTTATCATCTGTATAATAATCTCTGATCCACAAGTACCCGGGTACTTGTAGCTGCCTGGCTTCCTCTTGTAATTCCAGGTTGACATGGGCAGAAAAGGGCAGAAGCTCTGAACTATCCCGCCAGACTTGAATAGTCTCCTCCTTCTCCGTATTCCAATGGTGCAGGCAAATGCAGGTACGCAGTTTGAACCTTAAATTACTGCTGCTGGATTGCACAACAAATTTCCTGCCAAAATGGGTTAAGCTGGCAAATGATTGGATTCATGAATCAAATGTTAATATGAAAGGGCTCTAGAAGAATGTAATTCTCTTTTTCGGTGATTTGATAGTCCACGGCAGTGTTTAAAAGCATTAGTGTGAGAAAACAACACCAAAAGAGGCGTTACATTATACAATTAACGGAGCTAGAAACACCCAAATAGTGTTACAACCTTCTCCATTGGTGTACCCAGCCCCTGGCAAGCTTTTGCACGAGTTTTCGTGGTGATAGGACACGTGCCATGTTATGTTTCAAAACATCTCAGGATGTGTTTCAACACTCTCACAAATGTACATTATATCCCCCTTTAGAATAACGGCTGCTCAGTTGTCTCGGGTATTCACAATCCGTTGTTTAAATTGAAAGCTATGACACCTTTTCCACTGTGTCCAGATGTCCTGGAACTAGGGACGGCAAGACCTTGTCTGAGGCTCCAGTGGTTTGAAAATGAATGTCCCCATGATGGGGGAAGCAAATACAGAGTCTTTGTGATTGAGGCGGTGCTTCATCTATCAACTGCCTTCCAGAAACCGCACAACAACTGGGGAGGAGAATCGCCGGGCTAAATGCCCAAGGCTTGAATGAAGTCCATCACCACAAAATATTGCCTGCATTGAGAACTGTTAATTTCGCGAGGACATTTGCACAAACGTCTGCTTCAGTCACTGCATTGTAAAAAAAAGAAAGAAAAAAGCCATCAACACCTATCATCAACACCTACCATTAACACCTATCATCAACACCTACCATTAACACCTATCATCAACACCTACCATCAGTTTCCTAGTCCTGTGTCATTCAGTTGGGACACATCGTCATGGATCCCTCCACTTTGGAATAGTCAGAATACTTGTGATATCTATTGTCCAAACATTGATAATCAATCCTTTGTCACAAATGTCCAAGCTTTATTTTATATGGAGTTGTGCTCAAAAGTTTGCATAGCCTTGGAGAATTGGTAATATATGTACCATTTGTAAAGAAAACATGAGTGAGCAGGCAAAACACGTCTTTTATTTCTTATGGGATTCAAATTCAACTGTAGGTCATAACAGAATGGCACAATCATGAAACAAAAAATGGCAAGGACGAATAAAATTTACTGACCCCTGTTCAAAAGTCTGTATACCCTCAGTTCTTTATCCTGTGTATTGCCCCCTTTAGCATCAATGACAGCATGCAGTCTTTTGTAATAGTTGTCTATGAGGCCCTGAATTCTTGCAGGTGGTATAGTTTCCCATTCGTCTTGGCAAAATGCCTTCAGGTCATGCAAAGTCTTTGGTCGTCTTGCATGAACCGCACGTTTGAGATCTCCCCTGAGTGGCTCGATGATATTAAGGTCAGGAGACTGTAATGGTCACTCCCGAACCTTCATCTTTTTCTGCTGTAATCACTGGAGGGTCAACTTGGCCTTGTGCTTAGGGTCACTGTCGCGCTGGAAAGTCCAAGAATTTTGCATGATCAGACATATTTTCAAAACCAATGCCAAAATCTCACCATTTCTGCCAGGGAATGCAAACTAATGAGCACACCTGTATCTCTAAGGCTGATCTGGTTGTCAGAAGAGACATGGATCCTCCTCTCGCTGTGCCCTTACCTTTAATTCAAGTTACTAACATTCTGACTAGAATGTAATTGACAAGTTGGAGGTCTTTATACCCACTGGTAGAGAATATTCCTTCAACCCTCAAGATAATAACATCTTTCAACCAAATTCACTACTTTCCTATTTCTTTCGGATCCAATTTTCCTTCCCACTCAATGTCCCAGTCAAAAATCTAAAGGTGTTTCCCCCAAATCAGGTCTCACCCCAATACAAGTCTCACCACAAAACAAGTCTCACCCCAAAAAAGTCCCACTCCCAATAAAGTCTCACCCCAAAAAAAGTTTCACCCCAAAAACAAGTCCCCCCCCCAAAACAAGTCTCACCGGCTGACACTGACTCTGAACACACAGCGGACCCAACTGGAATGTTCTGACCACTTCCCAGAAGCTTGAGAAGTATGCAACAAACATCCACCATTGAGCTTAGATGTGGCCCACTACAAGAAGTGCCTGGAGCAAGACCTGACGAGGCAGCCATGCCCGAGACCCACCCGTTAACACAGACTGCAGTCGTAAGATGACTGGGCGTCGCCCAACGCGTGTTGACCAATGTGACTTCCTGGTTGGATGAGCGGTGTAAAATGGCATGTATGCCTAGAAACCTGTATGAGACTGGGAAATAGACCATTTTGACAGGGCCATAGATAAATGAGGCCAGCTCATAGAAAAAGGACCATAGGTAAAACTAAATAAAATGCAAAGGGCAAAAAGGGGGGTTGAGAAAAAGTTAATTGTGTTTTCTAAATGTTGCTTAATCCATTCTTGTTCTGGCCAAAAACATTTGGCCAGAGCTTAGCTAAACCCAGTTCGTAAAGGGTTTAGCTAAGCTCATTTGCTACATACGTCAAGAATCAAGGGGATATATTATTAATATAAAAGTCTATTCAGAAGCATCAACAGCACTTTACAGTATTGTGTATCTGGATGCATTTATACTAAGATACCACTAGATGTCAGTAATAACACACCTGATATAAGCCAATTCAAACAACCATTCTGTTTTTTGCTTTTCTTGGTCCCTTTTTCTATTTCAGTATTAGAAAATGGCCACCAGGTGCCAGTATTTAACAAAGCACAGATTTGAAAGATCAAAATTATCTTTGAGGTGGGCAAATTTCTCCAAGAACCATTGTATTGATCCAACATTAATGAGATGTACAATACCCTTGGCCCGACAAAAGCCTATCTATTAACCTCCATCTCTCTGCTTGCATTGGTGGTAAAACAAGAGAAAATGCACCAGACACAATCAACCACAGGCCTATGATCATTCCATTCATTCCAACGATTCGCACCGAATGTATTTATGCTCTGCTTTGCCGTTGGTGAAGAATCGGTAGGTAGAGTACAGCAGATGTGGTTGGATTAAGAATTGTAAAGATAGCTTTGAATTTTTTGCACTTTACACTGAAGTACAGTTAAAAAACATTTATAAGGAAGTTAAGAGAAGTCATCACCACTCATTAATCCCTCACTCTTCCCAGGATCTCCTGTCTTACTTGGGTTTTGAAAAACAGCATGGGGCCCTGGGCATGGCAGTCAGGGTGGAGTGGCCAGAAGAAACTCTGCGTCTCGTGATTAAATAAATGGCACGATCAGAAAGAGAGAGAGAGAGAGCCCAGCCAGAGGGTGAACGATGAGCTCATGCAGCCGGGCTGGCTGGAGTGGGAGGAGCCCGGTGCTTAATGTAGCAGGTGCATTACATCACCACCAGCCAATAAACTGCTCTTGCCCTGACTGGAGACAGGAATCGACTATACAAAAGGGGGAAAGGGATTTCATTTATTCACTCCTTATATGAAGTGATGCACCTGAACTGCAGAAATCTCCACAGCTAGAAAAACGCTCACGTGCGTGGTCTCCATCAGCCTCTGGTTACAGTGACATTCTAAGTCATAAAATAACAGTTATAAAAGGCTCGTTAAATATGTACTGCCGGGGGCGACAAGTGTTGCAGCGCCCAGGGATGATAAGGCCATATGAAATGATATACAGCAACAGGAGGCATGTTGAATCTTTCACAGTTGAGCTGAAATAGCAATGAGAAGGGGGCCCTTGCACTGACAAACACACACGCGCACGCGCACGAGGGAGCACACACACACACACACACACACACACACACACCTCATCAATCATACGGCGGGTTGTATCTGATTCCTGGAGTGACAGACCTCAAGGACTAAGCCTCTCAGTAGAAAAAGGTGGTGACCATGGTGTCTTCCTGCTAAAACAACAATTTGGGAACAAGGATAGTGTGTGTGTGTGTGCGTGCGTGCGTGTGCGTGTGTGTGTGTGTGTGTGCGCGTGCACATGGAAACCCGTGTGGCTCAGTTGGTAACAAGTGTGGCGCTTGCAGCACCAGAGGGTTTTGGGTTCGTTTATCACAGGGGACTAGATCAGAAATGTATGCACTCACTGCTGCAAGTCACGCTGGGTAACAGCATCAGCTAAGTGACTGAAATGTAGAAACGTTTGTGTTTGCACCCGATGAACCGCCTGTCCCCCTGCTGTCAATCAGAGCAAGGTTTATTTTGCCTCGACATCTCTGCGTACCTTGATAGCAGCGTTCTACCAAAATAGGAGCAGGCATGACTGTGAAGAGGGGGGCGTCTGTGGGCTGAAGGCTTCTTTGAACGGTGCTTGATACACTAGAGTGACAGGGCATAAACACAGGCTCCTTCAACTCCATCCTGCTGGTGTAAACAGATTCAGTTACTTAATTTGACCCAGTTTCTGAAAGCAGAAACAAAATCCATCAGGGACCAGTACTGTGTATTAGCCTGTTAGTCAAAAATTAAAGGAAATCATTTTGGGGGGGATATAATTGAATATAATACCACTACGAGGTGACAAGATTACATTTTCTCACGATTATCAAATTAAGATACGGCGTGTGTTCGCGGTGTTGTCTTATGAAGACATGAGCAATGGCTGTCAGAGTGTGGTGTTTTTTTTGGCAGAGCTGTTCCCTCTGTGGCAGTTCAAGGCTCCTGTACGCGGAACCCACAGAGGCTAGAACACAATCACTGCGGCTGGCAGGGGTCTTGGAGAGAAGGCTTCATTCAGTTCAACAGCTGTGCTGCCTCTGACACATTTAAAACCTTCAGAACCAGCATCAGTCCAGGCTCTGAGAGCAGGCGTTGGCTGGGATATTCTTAAACAGAGGTCAGTGCAGCGTTATTAAGTGTCAGCCAGCCAGGTGTTGTCCTCATCACTGCCACCATTTCAGTCTTTCGGACATGGTTACATGAGGCCATGAGATCATCCAGCCCCAGTGTGTCTACTGTATACCCCTACCCTGTTCCCCCCCACCCATACCCGTCAACCCAACAACCCCCCTACCCCATTCAACCCACCATTACCCCTCTACCCAACAACCCCCCTACCCTGTTCCCCCCCATCCATACCCCTCTACCCAACAACCCCCCTACCCCATTCAACCCACCATTACCCCTCTACCCAACAACCCCCCTAACCCGTTCCCTCCATCCATACCCCTCTACCCAACAACCCCCCTACCCCATTCAACCCACCATTACCCCCCTACCCAACAACCCCCCTACCCCATTCAACCCACCATTACCCCTCTACCCAACAACCCCCCTACCCCGTTCCCTCCACCCATACCCCTCTACCCAACAACCCACCTACCCCATTCACTCCACCCCTCCACCCTCATCCACCCTCTTACTCCCAGGATTTCATGCCCTTTAAGAAAGTACATTGTGTACCATGTAGGCTTCCTGAAATAGAGCTGAAGCCTGGGCCCTGGACAACGGGCCCACCAGGAGCTCCCGGAGCGTCACATTAATTACAGAAAACAAACGTATCTCATCACCAGGCACAGTTCCTAAGGTAGCAGCAGGCCAGGCTAGGCCGTTCCATGTGTTCAGCAGTGGCGCTGACAGGCTTGGCAGTGGGGGAAGAGTTGTGGGGTAGAGTACGCGTGTTTGTCGCAACCCTGTTGTGCGCGTGTGCTCTCTGGACACTGACAGGGCCCAGCGTGGGGTCGGAGAGCGGCCGTGCGGTGATGTAAGCTGGCGGGTGGCCATTGGAGCAGGGCGGCGTGTAATGGCGATAGGTGGCGTCTGCCTGACTTGTCGCGGCGAGCTGAATCTGGAGTGGCAGTGTAGGGTGTTGAGGGCCGTTGTGTGTGTGTGTGTGTGTGTGTGTTTGTCTGTTAAAAATAGTCCCGCGACCCCCCATTCCACCCGCCCACCTCACGTCCTGCCTAGATGCAAACTCTATACAAATCTACACACACACACACAGACTGACATTGACCCAGGAAAGGAATGCTTAGGCTATTTCTGCCTCCAAAAACAACATGCAGGGGCACAGAGGGACATCAGAGAACCAGGACATCCAAACACAGGGCCTGCAGTGACCCCTGACCTCCTATTATGACACAGAGACAGTCTCTCATTCCACTGTAGCTAAGTATAGGTGACAATCTGCTGCAACACACAGTGGAACTGTACAAAGCCAACATATCCACTAATATAGCGAGATAATTTGCGTTCGCCTTGATGCACTATAAATAGGTTCGCTTGATTATCCGTTTCTCGAGCGTGTTGGAGCCTTTAAGGCTAAAGACTTACGCTTCAATGGAAGGGGCAGTGTATGTGGTCTCACGTCGGCAGATCAAAACATATTATTGTAATTTTATTTCCACCTGTCACAGTGTTGTTCCTCCTGACAGGCTGCGGATCTGTCTTGATGTTGCCTGATGGGATACATTCTGACAATGTTGGAAGGAACTTGTCAGAGCTGCTGAATCTTCTGCAAGGCCACTTTTGGGCAGTGGCCTAAATGGCGCGGCACCTCATTCCCTATGAGTGCATTACTGTTTACCAGAGCCCTTAGGGGATAGGATGCAGTTAGGACCACAACCCCTCGGGCACCAAAACAAATGCAGAGTACCCAGTGAATCTTTTCACCTTTTGACCTCTGACCTCTCCTGAAATGGAATGTGGACAGTTGCAGTACTATATCGTCAGCCTACTTTAAAATAGTCCCTAAACACGTAAATCCAGATTTACTCTCACAGAAGACATTTCCCCTCAAACAGCAAATGACAAGAGTCCAGACCTGTTGCCTTTGAAGTGGGAAATTGTCAGTAGCGAGATTGTAATGCAGTTGTATTGCCTTTGCTAAAGACTGAAGAATAAGTCCCAAACTGTACCTTCTTCCCTATTTAGACCACCCAATTCTTAATACAGACCACTACTTTTGGCCTCTCTATTACCAATATTAAGCACTACTTCAGACCACTCTATTCCCTATATAGAGCAATACTTTAGACCACTCTATTCCCTATATAGAGCAATACTTTAGACCACTCTATTCCCTATATAGAGCAATACTTTAGACCACTCTATTCCCTATATAGAGCAATACTTTAGACCACTCTATTCCCTATATAGAGCAATACTTTAGACCACTCTATTCCCTATATAGAGCAATACTTTAGACCACTCTATTCCCTATATAGAGCAATACTTTAGACCACTCTATTCCCTATATAGAGGAATACTTTAGACCTACAGTATATAAGGAAAATGATGCCAATGACCAATAATTCTGTCATACCATTCCAAAGTGGCGCAGGATTCCTAATAGCGCACACCATTTGACTGGAGACATGTGGACCCTGGTCAGAAGCAATGTACTAGATAGCAACTAGGGGGCCATTTGGGACCATCTCCCTGTTAAGTCCACAGGTCTGTTGGGAACACTAAGGATTAAGCACAGTCAAGGACCAAACATTTTAGTTCAACAGAAAACTCTATTGAGCTTGTTTTTTTAGTCCTAGACTAGGCTTAATCTGTGTCTGCGAAACCAGCCCTAACTGTCTGTCGACACTTTAAACCATGATAAGTTGTGTTGTGTATCGTCAGGCCAGTCGCCTGAGGACCCTTCGAGGGCATCATTAAAACATGGTTGAACGCGTCACTGCCGAGGAGCAACTCATAACTTGCATAGACGCAAAACCATGCGTTAGCATTTTAGATGCTGAATGTTTCAGCGTTGGTTTCGTGGACACAGATTAAAAAAACAGGCTCAATGGAGATTGACATCGGGCGTGATTTTTCAGTCCAGGACTAGGCCTGCTTATCTGTGTTTGTGAATCTGGCCCTGAATGTTTTGTCTAGCTACAGAGGTTAAAACCGAAATGTTTCAGCAGCAGCATTTGGCAAGCACTTCCTCATATATTTAGGTGATAGCATTCATTCATGCAGGAGAGCGTTTGCCTCCAACATAAACCTGAGCTTGATAACATTGACGTAAGCCCTATGAAGATGGGGAATATTTATAATAACAGTAGCAACAACAAATCCATTGAACAAACAGGGTAATTAATAAGGCTTCTGTTGTACACTCCCCGCGCCTCCTGTTACACACCTCTCCATCTCGGTCTTAATTGAAGTATCTTAATTTGCTGTCAAATCAGGCTAATTATAATATACTGTCTGATTGACTCTGCAATTAAAAAGGTAATTTCATAAATCATGTTCCCTTAACCCGAGAACCTTATTGACGTGCGTGTGCAAAACAAACATATTGCCAAGACCCAAATGGACATGATGCCAGATGCAACTGTTGTTTTAGATAACGATAGAAGGTAAACAGCAGCGTTGTAACAATGCCGTGTGGTGTACAAAGACGGCCTTAAAGGGGAAGCTAACTTTTTTATAACTTGATGTTATGTGGTTCCTCAGCCTGAAAGTAGTCTGTGAGTCAAGAGCAGCTGCAATGGCTCAGTGTTTTTTAACCAG
Source organism: Esox lucius (assembly GCF_011004845.1). Lineage (NCBI taxonomy): Eukaryota > Metazoa > Chordata > Actinopteri > Esociformes > Esocidae > Esox > Esox lucius. The sequence goes on from NC_047590.1 coordinate 9,302,503, forward strand.
CCCTCACAAAATTCACTTTTGCCAACACTGGGAAACAAAAATCAATTGAAATAACAGGGGCATGTGAACATTTGAATATATTGTCTGAATCTTAGGGCAATAATAGGCTTACTTAAACTGATATTTTATCTGAAAAACTGTTTTTATTTTGTTTATAGGTCCAGTAATAATAATAATACCCAAAAAGTGTGCATGTGTGGAACATCTTCATATGGGCACTCATAAAAGTCCACTACCCTGAAAACGAGTGATATGCGCAGCTTTTGGAGATGGTATTTTCAGTGGATTAATGAATAATCTGACACATAGATGGCATGTCCCCATCCCCAGTAGATGGTCAGCCCTGGAGCTGATCCCACACAACGGCCTGCAGTTCCAGTCATAGAAATGTCAGCAGTGTCCACAAGGGCCGCCACGCTGAAGGGAGGTTTCCTCTGTTCCGACGAGCTTCACGGTAGCCAGAGCAGCTAGTGGTGCATCCTGGCCCCAAGCCAATGAGAAGGGCAGGCCAAGCCCAGTTCTGATTGTTTTCATGATCAATGTCTCTATTTTGCCCATCGGAACACAAAAGACTAAGGAAGCTATTCAAGGCTTCTCCGGCTACAGTAATGGGCCTCTCTGATCTATTTGGCAAAGTCACTCAGGTTTTTATTGATCCCTATCGCCATGCCAACATAACAACTGCTGCAAATGGATCTGATTGAAAGCACCGGTCTCCTGGAATGATTATTTTGCTCTCAAAATGTAAAAGCTCTTCATCAGTAACCCGATCCCTCCATGGAAACTGGGCTGAGTGCCAGCTCCTGCCTTGTCTTCCCAAATCGCACGTTACACCCTTTTTAGTGTACTCCTTTTGACCAGGGAACATGGGAAATAGGGTGCGAGTTGACACTTCTGATCTTTCTTTGGTTTATTATTTTTTTCTTCAGCCAGACAGACCTCAAATAGATCTCACATCCACCAGCCATCACCTAACAATCAAAGTAAAAAATAAATAAATGCAAAATAGAGGCATTTTAAAATAAGGATAAGTATTTTGTCCACAACAGTAACATTGGATGTGCTGTAGGTCTAATGGCTAACATACTATGACTGTGTTGTGTGGACGGTAACAAATGCCAACACAGTTTCAAATCAACCACATTTTCTAACGTTAAAAATCCGGTATAGCTAAATCCTCAAACAATACTAATAACTTCAGATGATCCTTTCTGATTGCAGTTAATCAAGACGATGCCAGTGGTATTTAAGATAATGACAGCTTTGTGAAAAGGAGCTTTTGGTGAAAAGAGTCTTTGTCACGCCATACATTTTTATCTAACTGGCCACGTTTTCTCCGTCTCAAAAAGCAATCGCGCACTGCTGAAGCACGCAATTATGTGTACATGAGGACGACACAAATTAATCATATGGAATATTATCAGCCAGTTGAAAATGATTCAGTCTTGATTCACTGACAATCTGTTCAAAGGCCAAGGCACAGGTGTGGGTGGAATGATGCTATAGGCCTGTATATTTTATTATTATTTGTTTTGTTGAATTGTATAGCAACTATTACGTAGGATCGTCCGTTTAAAGAGAAGTCTAAAATGACACCCTATTCCCTGTGAAGTATATCACTTTGGACCAGAGCTCCATGGTCCCTGATTGAATGAAGTGCACTACATAGGGAATAGTGTGGCGTTTGAGAGGAGTTGATAGAAGTACTGTGGCCATAGAGAATGTGGAGCTGCATACTAATAGAGCAATGTTCTGATACAGGCTGCAGTGAAACACTATGACCCACATGCAATCAGAAAACATACTGTATAGCTGACACTACACTAGACAAACATTACACAAACACTCCACTACAAAAACACCACACAAACACAACACTAGACTACACAAAAACTGCACTACACAAACACAACACAACCATTCATTACACAAACAATACATAACATCATAAAAAACTACACTATGCAAAAACGAGATTATACTAAACTACACAAACACTACTCTACACAAAAACTAGAATTCCATTCACTACACAAATCCTACACAAACAAACAATACACAACCATTCACTACATGATCACTACAATACATAAACACTACATTACACTACACTAGAAATGCACTAAACAAACACTAAACTACCATTCACTACAGAAATACTGCACTTCCATTCCTTACATAAACAGTACACCGCAATACACAATCACTACACCACCATTCACTACGCAAACTCTACACTACACAAACACTACACAAACAAACAGTACACTACACATTACCCTACACTATACAGACACTACACTACCCTACATACAGTACACTCCGCAACTCTACCGTATTCTACACTACCTCTCTCCGACTCTGCATAGTCGCCTAGATTTACAGGAATATTAATCAAACGGAATGCTGCCAGTGTGTGTGTGTGTGTGGGGAAGAGGGAGTGAGTGTGTGTGTGTGTGTGTGTGTGTATGTGTGTGCGGGGGTTGTGCATGCGTGCATTCATGAGTTTTTGCACAGGCTGTCCATTTAGGGCAAATGCAAACACATAGAAACATAATGTCTAGCAGGAACAGTGGAAGAGGTTTTATAGAAGGTCCCCACTGGCAGGCCATTGGGGACCTATGGTGAGAGGAACCAGACAGCAGGTCTCAGAGCCAAAGGGTGAGAGAAGCACGGGGGCCAGCTGTGTGGTGCTATTGTTAGTGTACCAGCAGAGGGGGCTCCAAATGCCAAAAATAAATGCATATATTAAATCAAACAACCCTGGCTTTGGCTTGGTTGAACAAACGTATAAAAGACAGTGCACTGTACAGTATGAACTGCCCGAGGTCCACCTGGGATCAATAATCCAATGGACGCATGACATGAAGGCACCGGCTCACCGGAGCTGAGAATCGGCACAAATGTGTGGTACTGCTGGAGCTACTGTTTCATATGGAATACTACCGGTAAAGTGTCGTGGGTCTCCTGCACCAACATTTAAACTGTGCCGACAACCGGTATGAATATCGGCGCATATATTCAGACCAAGTCAAGTCATCGTCAAGTAAACACGTGCAGCCCGGCACGATGTGGACCCGGGGAACCGTTGAACCCATTAGGTCGACCGCACCCAGTGCATCCCTGCACATCTGTTCCATGTTGGCCCAAAGGTGTCGGACCCTGGTGATGATTCTGAGATAATTGGTTCTAAAGTTCCTGGCCCTCCTTGGTTTGAATTGTGATAGGAAATGTGTATCCTTTATATTTTACTCATCTACATAATTTAGGAGTTTTTCAAACGATCCTGGCCTTGACGGATTCTGGCAGGTTTTGAGCTGGTGTGGGATAGGCCGCGTTGGGTTGGTTTGGGATAGCCGCGTTGGGCTGGTGTGAAGATAGCTCACATTGGGCTGGTGTGGGATAGTTCTTTCCACAAACTGGTGCCAGTGGCATTGTGGTTGCAGGGTAGCTATTGCAGTGAAATGGCTCCACACAGAGATCACTCCGTGTACGTTGCAATGCCACCTGGGTCATTTACAAGATGTGGATACAGCCATGTAGCACATGGTGAGATTACCCAGAGTTCCTTGCTCCCTCCAGGTCCCCTTTCTTTTGAGCAGTGATAGCAACCTATTCCCATTGTAGTGCGTTACCCTGGTCAAAATAGTGTACCACGTGGCAAATAGGGTGCAATCTGGGGAACAGATTTTGCATATCTAGGCTTAGGAAGCCCGGGAAATCCAAGTTTAGCCAGAGAGTTTGAGACAAATGAATAAGCGTGGATATATAGGGGCCAGGCAGCTAATTGGGATCCGTCTGAAGGAGGGAGAGGTGTGTCACAGTGACACAACCACTCTTCTGAAAGAAAATCTAAAGGCTCTGGTGACGAGAACCCTGGGTAATATCCGAAAACCCCAACACACCGTCCATACCAACGATCAGTTGAGGACGCTAGCTGAAGCTGGAGTCATGTACGCCATTGGGATCTGACTGAACAGTGGATAACTTCAAAGTAATTGCCCCGGTGAAAATGTGGCTTTCAGAACTTGTATCTGGCTCCCCGTGGGGACCATGACACAGTCTCACAGTGGAAAGCTGTGGCGTTGCTGCCAGCTGTTCCAATACCAGCATTCCAACAATGCCTTGGGGTCCGGCAGAGGGCAGCGCAAATTTGCTCGGCAGGAGTGTCCCGGCGAAAACCGAGCTTGTGTTGGTGATAGGAAGCGGAGCAGCTTGGCGAAGTTGTGCTTCAGGGGGGGGGGCACATTTCGATCTTTGACTGTCCCATACCCACTGTGAAGTCCCACTGCGATAAGACAGGGGGCCATGATCGCAAATTGGACATCTTGAATTGGGAGGGGCGAAAACAGGGGGTAAAATGAAAATACAAAAAAATGAAGGGGAACAAACATGGTCTGGCCAGGCAACAGTCTGGAGAGGACTGCTACTTCAATCATTTTCTAAGTAATTGTAGGATGTACTTCAAAGAAATCTGCAATCACTGGGAAACAACTTTATAATTTCCAATGTATGTCTGTGCCAAGGGCAAAAGTGATTGTACATTGAAATGATGGTCTATAGCACAGCTACTTTTATACAAAGTCATTGTTTTCACTCCAATGGCAATAATGCTAATTACGACGTATTCAAACACGGAACGGACCGTTAATGAAAGAAGGTGCAGATAACAGTTACAGTAGGGAGAACAAGTATTTGATACACTGCCGATTTTGCAGGTTTTCCCACTTACAAAGCATGTAGAAGTCTGTCATTTTTATCATAGGTACTTTTCAACAGTGAGTGATGGAATCTAAAACAAAAATCCCGAAAATGACTTTTAAGTAATGATTTTTAAGTAATTCATTTGCATTTTATTGCATGACATAAGTATTTGATACATCAGAAAAGCTGAACTTAATATTTGGTAGCGAAACCTTTGTTTGCAATTACAGAGATCATACGTTTCCTGTAGTTCTTGACCAGGTTTGCACACACTGCAGCAGGGATTTTGGCCCACTCCTCCATACAGACCTTCTCCAGATCTTTCAGGTTTCGGGGCTATCACTGGGCAATACGGACTTTCAGCTCCCTCCAAAGATTTGAACACAACCCATCTTCAATGCTCTTACTGAGGGAAGGATCTCGCGATACATGGCCCCGTCCATCCTCCCCTCAATACAGTGCAGTCGTCCTGTTCCCTTTGCAGAAAAGCATCCCCAAAGAATGATGTTTCCACCTCCATGCTTCACAGTTGGGATGGTGTTCTTGGGGTTGTACTCATCCTTCTTCCTCCAAACACGGCGAGTGGAGTTTAGACCAATAAGCAACATTTTTGTCTCATCAGACCACATGACCTTCTCCCATTCCTCATCTGGATCATCCCGATGGTCATTGGCAAACTTCAGACGGGTCTGGACATGCGCTGGCTTAAGCAGGGGGACCTTGCGTGCGCTGCAGGATTTTAATCCATGACCGCATAGTGTGTTACTAATGGTTTTCTTTGAGATTGTGGTCCCAGCTCTCTTCAGGTCATTGACCAGGTCCTGCTGTGTAGTTCTGGGCTGATCCCTCACCTTCCTCATGATCATTGATGCCCCATGAGGTGAGATCTTGCATGGAGCCCCAGACCAAGGGAGATTGACCGTCATCTTGAACTTCTTCCATTTTCCAATAATTGCGCCAACAGTTGTTGCCTTCTCACCAAGCTGCTTGCCTATTGTCCTGTAGCCCATCCCAGTCTTGTGCAGGTCTACAATTGTATCCCTGATGTCCTTACACAGCTCTCTGGTCTTGGCCATTGTGGAGAGGTTGGAGTCTGTTTGATTGAGTGTGTGGACATGTCACGGTCGTGGGATGAAGAGGACACAGGCGCAGAGTAGAGGTAGGGAAGGTAATCCATTTAATACAAAATAAAGAATGCAGGACTCCAACAAAACAAAAAGCAGCAACCAGTGACGTGGGTATTCCTTACACAGGATAAACAAAACCAAAATAAACCACGCCTTGGGGCCTACAAACTAAACTTAAATAGGGTCCCCAATTGGAGGCAATGACTAACACCTGCCTCCAATTGGGGAAACCAAAAAAAGGAGTAGAGGTGGCTAAAGGTCACCTCCTGTCCTGTCCTGGCTATGCCCCGAGCCCAGCGCAGAGATGGCTAGGGGCACAGCCAGGACGTGACAGTACCCCCCCCCAAAGGCGCGGGCTCCCGACCGCAAGACCGGGACGACCACACCCGGACCGGCGGAGGCTCAGCGCCCGGAGCCGCCGGCACAGGCCGGGGAGGCGGAGCCGCAGGGACAGGCCAGGGAGGCAGAGGGTCAGGAGACGGGAGAGCCGGCGGAGGGACAGGAACCGGCAGGAGAGCCGGCGGCGGGTCGACAGCCGGCGGAGGAGCAGGAGCCGGGGGAGCCGGCGGGGGAATAGGAGCCGGCGGAGGAGCAGGAGCCGGGGGAGGCGGCGGAGGGTCCGGAGCCGGCGGAAGAGCCGGCGGAGGAGCAGGAGATGGGGAAACCGGCGGAGGGTCAGGAGCCGGCGGAAGAGCCGGCGGAGGAGTAGGAGCCGGCGGAGGAGCAGGAGACGAGGGAGCCGGCGGGGGAATAGGAGCCGGTGGAGGAGCAGGAGCCGGGGGAGCCGGCGGAGGGTCCGGAGCCGGCTGAAGAGCCGGCGGAGGAGCAGGAGATGGGGAAACCGGCGGAGGGTCAGGAGCCGGCGGAAGAGCCGGCGGAGGAGTAGGAGCCGGCGGAGGAGCAGGAGACGGGGGAGCCGGCGGGGGAATAGGAGCCGGTGGAGGAGCAGGAGCCGGGGGAGCCGGCGGGGGAATAGGAGCCGGTGGAGGAGCCGGCGGAGGAGTAGGAGCCGGGGGAGCCGGCGGAGGAATAGGAGACGGGGGAGCCGGCGGAGGGTCAGGAGCCTGCGGAAGAGCCGGCGGAGGAGTAGGAGACGGGGAGCCGGCGGAGGAATAGGAGCCGGCGGCAGGTCGGCAGCCGGCGGAGGAGCAGGAGCCGGGGGAGCTGGCGGAGGGTCCGGAGCCGGCGGAAGAGCCGGCGGAGGAGTAGGAGCCGGGGGAGCCGGCGGAGGAATAGGAGACAGGGGAGCCGGCGGAGGAATAGGAGCCGGCAGCAGGTCGGAGGAGTAGGAGCCGGGGGAGCCGGCGGAGGAGCAGGAGACGGGGGAGCCGGCGGGGGAATAGGAGCCGGTGGAGGAGCAGGAGCCGGGGGAGCCGCCGGAGGGTCAGAACCCTGTGGGAGAGCCGGCGAAGGAGCCGGAGACGGGGAAGCCGGCGGAGGGTCAGGGAGAGCCGGCGGAGGGTCAGGGAGAGCCGGGACAGGCGAGGGCGCCGCTGAGGCCGGGACAGGCGAGGGCGCCGCTGAGGCCGGGACAGGCGAGGGCGCCGCTGAGGCCGGGACAGGCGAGGGCGCCGCTGAGGCCGGGACAGGCGAGGGTGCCGTAGGACGATGCGGGGGCTCCTGGGCAGGTGAAGGCGCTGCGGGACAAGGCGGCCAGTCCACCGCGGGCTCGGGCGGCGGCCAGTCATCCGCGGCCTCGGGCGGCGGCGGCCAGTCATCCGCGGCCTCGGGCGGCCAGTCAACCGCTGGCTCGGGCGGCGGCGGCCAGTCATCCACGGCCCCGGGCGGCGGCGACCAGTCATCCGCTGGCTCGGGCGGCGGCGGCCAGTCATCCGCGGGCCCGGGCGGCGGCGGCCAGTCATCCGCGGACCCGGGCGGCCGCGGCCAGTCATCCGCGGGCCCGGGCGGCGGCGGCCAGTCATCCGCGGGCCCGGGCGGCGGCGGCCAGTCATCCGCGGGCCCGGGCGGCGGCCAGTCCACGGCGGGTCCTGGCGGCGGCGAAAACAGGGCAGCGGGAGGACCTGGCGGCTGCGGCCACTGGGCAGCGGGGGGCGCTGGCGGCGCTGACTGCGGCTCCCAGGCAGCGGGGAACGCTGGCTGCGGCTCCCAAGCAGCGGGGGGGGCGCTGGCTGCGGCTCCCAAGCAGCGGGGGACGCTGGCTGCGGCTCCCAAGCAGCGGGGAGCGCTGGCTGCGGCTCCCGGGCAGCAGGGGGCGCTAGCTGCTGCTCCCAGGCAGCGGGGAGCGCTGGCTGCGGCTCCCAGGCAGCGGGGGGCACTGGCGGCGCTGGCTGCGGCTCCCAGGGAGCGGGGAGCGCAGCCTGCGGCTTCCGGGCAGCGGGGGGCGCAGCGGGGGGCGCAGGCTGCGGCTTCCGGGCAGCGGGGGGCGCAGGCTGCGACTTCCGGGCAGCGGGGGGCGCAGGCTGCGGCTTCCGGGCAGCGGGGGGCGCAGGCTGCGGCTTCCGGGCAGCGGGGGGCGCAGGCTGCGGCTCCCGGGCAGCGGGGGGCGCAGGCTGCGGCTCCCGGGCAGCGGGGGGCGCTGGCGGCGCCGGCTGCGGCTCCCGGGCAGCAGGGGGCGCTGGCTGCGAGAACCGGTACGGCGGGTCCCAATAGCCCCACCAGTCCTCGCACCTCCCTACATCAGGGAAAGCCCTCATAGGCCCCACCGGCGTTGTTGCCCGACGCCTAGGAGCTGGCACCGGGCAGGGCTGGGGCACCTGGACTACCCCACACGTGAGCACGGGTGGCACGGCCGCGTCCTGCCACTCCGCTTGCCTCCACGGCACCCCCCCAAGAAATTCTTGGGGCGGACACACGGAGGTTTGCTTCCGTCGCCTCTTTCGACGTCTCCTTGTGGGTGGACGCTGTGTTGGCCCGGTGTGCCGCAGGGGACGGTAGGGGTTCTCCTCCTCCTCCTCAGTGTCGCTGTCAGGCCAACCGAGGAGTTCCCCTACCGTCCATTTCTGCCGTGTCCCTTTGTGGTGGTTTATTCTGTCACGGTCGTGGGATGAAGAGGACACAGGCGCAGAGTAGAGGTAGGGAAGGTAATCCATTTAATACAAAATAAAGAATGCAGGACTCCAACAAAACAAAAAGCAGCAACCAGTGACGTGGGTATTCCTTACACAGGATAAACAAAACCAAAATAAACCACGCCTTGGGGCCTACAAACTAAACTTAAATAGGGTCCCCAATTGGAGGCAATGACTAACACCTGCCTCCAATTGGGGAAACCAAAAAAAGGAGTAGAGGTGGCTAAAGGTCACCTCCTGTCCTGTCCTGGCTATGCCCCGAGCCCAGCGCAGAGATGGCTAGGGGCACAGCCAGGACGTGACAGGACAGGTGTCTTTTATACAGGTAACAAGTTCAAACAGGTGCAGTTAATACAGGTAATGAGTGGAGAACAGGTGGGCTTCTTAAAGAAAAACAGGTCTGTGAGAGCCGGAATTCTTACTGGTTGGTATGTGATCAAATACTTATGTCATGCAATAAAATGCAAATTAATTAATACAAAAAAATCATACAATGTGATTTTCTGAATTTTTGTTTTAGATTCCGTCTCTCACAGTTGAAGTGTACCTATGATAAAAATTACAGACCTCTACATGCTTTGTAAGTAGGAAATCCTGCAAAATTGGCAGTGTATCAAATACTTGTTCTCCCCACTGTACATATCTTCATGTGGTCTCCTCGTGGCAGCTATCACGTTTCTGTCTCATCCCGTTCTTTGTCTACAGAGAGAGAAATAGTGAGGAAGTGAATGCGGGATGAAGAAGAGAGAGGGAGTGAAATAGGTAAAGACAGTTGCTTTTGGTTTTTATTATTTATTTGTATTATCCTCTGGCAATCTAAACTCTGTTTCTCAGTTCTCTGTTGGAATTGAAAAGGGAGAGACAGACCTGAAGGCAGAGAAATAAAGAGAGAGGAAGACCGTAGTGTCATTAGTACATCAAGCCTGATGTATGATTAAGGATGATTAAGGAAAACAGTGTTGCATTTCAACACGCCAAACGCTGCTTGTACAATTATTAAGAGACTATTGATGTTTTGATGGGCTGCCAATGACACAGGAGGTGTGGAGTTACCCTGAAAAGTGTCCAGACAGTGTTCAAGGAAGATCTTGTTTATCAGATCCTGTCTAAATCATTTCTAACGCACACACACACACGCCCACACATCTGCCCATGTGCCGTGCAAAACAGCAGTTGTGTGTGCATGGCGTATGTTTGATTCTCATTGAGGAATGTGCCTTCATCCTTCTAATACGTATTAGATAATAGTCAGAAGTGTTTTTACACCGCCATATGAGCCTATTTTCGAGAGCTTGGGGAATGATTCCTGGCAACCGCATTTTCTTAATTATAGTAGAGGCAAGTAGGAAATCTGGGAGCTGGCAGAAAGACGGGAAAGAGGTAGGTTGCAGACACTCTGGGATGTTCTGACCTCTTCAGGGAAAAGTGTCTCACTGAGGTCCTGTTGGAGACGGGGACTTCAAGAATCCTTTGTGCTCTGCACTCTGCTCTTTTCATTTCTAGATCATTTCTCAAAAATGTCTACATTTTCCCAGCATCAGCTCTCCCCTTGACCATGGCTAATGGTCATAAATAGTCTGTATCCTACCTGTAAGTGCTTTGGCAAATTACACAACAACATCTTTTAGATCATTGAGTGAATGGCCAACGCTCACTAGTACAAAAATATACAGCCGCTCTTCTTGGACCTAGATTTCATCTATTAGACAGGATTAAACACATACAAACAGGAAAACAAAACGGATGAATCATTGACTTGTATCTCTACATATTGTTTATCATCCAGGTTGATCACGTCTGAGAAACCGTCCCCAGGATGTCTAGGCTAGCCATTTCCAGAACACATTAGATGTCTGAAGGGAAGGATCCTTTGTTGGCTTAGCTGGAGTGTTCAGTACATCACCTACAGGTCTGACTGAATGGAAACACAAACACACACTAACACCCATAACACACTTGCACAACCAATTTGATCAGCAATACGCTGCCCCAGTGCAAAAACATACTGCAGCTAAATGTGTCTCAACACTTACTGTACTGTGGACTGTTTTTAGGCTAAGCAGCACACTCTCCCAGGAGCAACTCCCAAAGGAAAACACTCAAATGTTATCCTCAGAAAAATCACTACAGAGAAAAGCGAGCATTAATCTTGCTGCAGACTATTTTCTATGTGAACTTTTCTTTTTTTTTTAATTAGGATTGATTACAGCAGTGCCGGGTTTTGCAGGGCTCTGTGAGGGAAAGCAATGAAACGTTACAAATGAGGAAAAACATTAGATGAGACATCTAGTTTCAGGTGGGCAAAAAAGGAGAACCTTCAGCATATCTCTAGTCTATACCTGCCCAATGGTACTGCTGCACATAATTGAAGGCCTATTGAACGCCTATGAATCACTTAGTAATGAAAGATTTCCCCAGGTAGAAGGTCAGGTTTTCATCAGGCTGTGCTCTTCCGCGATGGCTGTAATTGATTATATTTCCTTTAAGTAATTTAGCAGACACTCTCATCCCGAGCTACTTACAATTGTGAGTGCCTGCGTGTTTACACTGATCCCCTGTGGGAATCAAACCCACAACCATGGCATTGCAAGCACCATGCCATGCCAACTGAGTAACACCAGACCAAACTGATTAGACCTGAGGAAGCTAGCGGCCCGGGTCTTCAACTGTTGTGCAATGGAAAGCCGGGCATCTCTGCAGGGTTTTTATCTTCCTAAAGATGATTCCTTAGATGTGCTTGTGCGCAACGTCAGACAATTTTATCTACATATGAGACCCACGCACACGCGCGCACGCAAAAACTCTCAGACATTAAACCATATTTACCACCCGACAGACTTTGTTACTGAGTCCCAGGAGCGGGGATCTCCCTCTTGTCCTCCTTTTTCACAGCAGACCTCCATCGGTCCCAGTCAGCTCATATGTAATACAATCAACGGCTCTGTCGCCAGTCACATGACGTGCCCCTCTGGAGAAACCTGACCGGGCCGTTTATGACCAGGTCATGAGAAGGGGGAGACTCTTTCAGGACTCGTTAAAGGAGCCCAGCCCGCTTGCCCGGACGAGTTCACTCTGGTGCTTAATCTCCATTGTAACGAGGGGAGACACTTAGAGCAGATGCAGGGTTGGTGGTTCAAGGCACCAGAGGAAGCTGTTCAACGAAAACACATCAGGATATTGGGGGGGGGGGGGGGTATTGTATTTTTTAAACGGTCGTTTGTGGCGTTGCGACGGCTTCGTGTTGTGAAGGCATCCGACGGTGGTTGCAGAGGTATTCGTGCAGGCCTCAGCACTCTACTCCGGTCTTCTGCTATTTCTCCTTTGCCCGAGGGCAGCTCTTCAGGGTCACTTTTGTCCTCCCTCTGATGAGGCCTGACTGGAGGCCGGTGTGCCTAAGTAGTGCCCCATTCTGCAGCTCTTTGCCAGCTGGTTAACCCCGACGTTGATACAGAAGAGGGCACATTCATGGCACACCTTCAAAAGACATGAGCATCCAATGAGTTCACCTTTCTCAAAAATCTTTCAGCCACTTTTCATTCTCCAGATTTTTCTTTTTATCACTTTGCACGTATAAACTCTCTCCCACTCACTTTCTCTTTAGCGCTCCCTCTCTGCCTCTGTCTCTCAACCCCCCGTGTTTCTCTCTATATATATTTTCCTTTCTCTCACTTTACAAGACTCAATGTGCTAAACTGCCGGACTTTTAGACGCCCCACATTACAATTCTTGGTGGTCCGCACTCCGTAGCAGTAGGGGGTGTCTGATTTCAAAGGCAGTGGAAGATTTGTGGTCTCTTTAAAACCCTAGGGCTGGCTGGCGCCTCTCATTCCAGCCAATTGAGAGACAGCAGCACGGCTCCAAACCACCATCGACAATTACTGTACAGCAAAGGTGCCAGGGCATTAAGACAAATCTACAGTAAGATATATGAATTAGATCACTCCCTGGTAGAATTAGAACACCTTCCATTTAGAATTAGAATGCCTGCCTGACACACATAACAGCTTCACTGCAAAGTATAGCAACAATGCATCAGAATATAATCCACCAGTGAATGAATATTTTATGTGGTGCTAGCAGCACCAGGGTTGTGGGTTCAATTCCCACAGGAATCACATACACATACTAAAAATGTATGCACACGCAGTACTGTTAGTGGCTTTGAATGAAAGTGTTTGCTTCAACTGGCATATATTACCATGTACAGAGGCATGGAACTAGAGTAGAAACAGAAGCATAAATTCACCTCATGTGAAAAGTGGGTCATATCTCTCTTATTGAGGACACAGTGTTCTTGAACGCATGCAGACAGCCATTGACTTCCCTTGCTGTAACACTGTTATATTATACAACTGATTTGATTACATCAGTTCGGCCTGCCAGGAGAGAGAGAGACTGAAAGATAAAAAAGAGTGAGGCGTGAGAGAAAAAAAAGAGACAGAGGAAGAGTGAGATGGGAATGAGATAGACAGGTGTTCAGAGACAGTGGCAGACAGAGGAAACGAGAGAGATATGGGGAAGAGAAATGGATCAAGGTGTGGAGGGCGTGTTAGAGGGGAAATGAGAGCGACTGAGCATAGAAAAGTATGTTGCTATATGTTTTCAGTGTTCAGGACTAAACTCGAGGAAGGCGCTTTTTTCCGTGCTGTCCAATCTAACAGGTCTGTTGAGACAACACCTGACTTCTCCTGCCAGTCCGTCGCGACAGATGTGAGTTTACTCTGATTAGATCATTACTGGGTCTCCTAGGTGGCGGAGCACTCCAAGGTTCTCTTTCACAGCACCAAGTGTGGACCGCCACTAGCTGACGCGAGGCCCGGAGAAGCCCCCCGGAGACAAATTGTAGAACCAGTTTGCTGAAAGTTCCCAGAGAAATTGAAAGAGAACATATGGATAATAACAAGATGACAAACCTCCTAATAGAAACGTACTCCAGAAATAAAGCCCACCGCTATGTTGAGGCTGCTAGTCTCACATGCCGGAGCTCAGTGACACCTCCGCCTCCACACCAGAGAGGCGTCTGAAGAAGACAGGAAACTGTTTCTCTGCACTTCTCAGACGAACAGATGGCTGGAGCCAGATCGCCCCTGTTCTGAGCCTCCACTAGACCTTCAATTTACATTTGCATTTTAGTCATTTAGCAGATGCTTAAGTTACAGCGGGAAGGAGAGGGGATGAAATTTGTCAAGTGGAAGCTGTGGATGATTAGGTGGACAGTATGAGGTCTAGATTGGACCGTTTAGCTAGGACAATGGGGTTAACACCCCAACTCTTACAATGACGATGCGCTTCAGGATATTTAGTCCACAGACAGTCAGGACAGCCATGATTTCCTGCCCAGAAGGTATTAAGGACATTAGGTTCAATAGCTGACAAGTGGCTGGGAAGCCCCATGGGAGATACAAATTGCTTGGGGAGGCTTGGTTGTCAGGGATTTCCTGACCTCATTGTACTCTAGCTAATTCTCTCAGGGAGCACACGTGCTACTTATACTTACAAGTTGAATCCCACCTCCCACAAAAATTATGTATAAATACATTTCCAGGATGTTCTAGTGGATAGAAAACATGACTTCCCTTTTACTCCAACATGATTTTCCCACGCTATTAAAAATATTTATACCTTTTCCACGGTAATATACTATAATTGCTACTCGACTCAATGGAGCTGGCTGAAACATACACTCACACACCCGACTCATTGGAGCTGGCTGAAACATACACTCACACACCCGACTCAATGGAGCTGGCTGAAACATACACTCACACACCCGACTCAATGGAGCTGGCTGAAACATACACTCACACACCCGACTCAATGGAGCTGGCTGAAACATAGACTCACACACCCGACTCAATGGAGCTGGCTGAAACATACACTCACACACCCGACTCAATGGAGCTGGCTGAAACATACACTCACACACCCGACTCATTGGAGCTGGCTGAAACATACACTCACACACCCGACTCAATGGAGCTGGCTGAAACATACACTCACACACCCGACTCAATGGAGCTGGCTGAAACATACACTCACACACCCGACTCAATGGAGCTGGCTGAAACATACACTCACACACCCGACTCAATGGAGCTGGCTGAAACATACACTCACACACCCGACTCAATGGAGCTGGCTGAAACATACACTCACACACCCGACTCAATGGAGCTGGCTGAAACATAGACTCACACACCCGACTCAATGGAGCTGGCTGAAACATACACTCACACACCCGACTCAATGGAGCTGGCTGAAACATACACTCACACACCCGACTCAATGGAGCTGGCTGAAACATACACTCACACACCCGACTCAATGGAGCTGGCTGAAACATACACTCACACACCCGACTCAATGGAGCTGGCTGAAACATACACTCACACACCCGACTCAATGGAGCTGGCTGAAACATAGACTCACACACCCGACTCAATGGAGCTGGCTGAAACATACACTCACACACCCGACTCATTGGAGCTGGCTGAAACATAGACTCACACACCCGACTCAATGGAGCTGGCTGAAACATACACTCACACACCCGACTCAATGGAGCTGGCTGAAACATAGACTCACACACCCGACTCAATGGAGCTGGCTGAAACATACACTCACACACCCGACTCATTGGAGCTGGCTGAAACATACACTCACACACCCGACTCAATGGAGCTGGCTGAAACATAGACTCACACACCCGACTCAATGGAGCTGGCTGAAACATAGACTCACACACCCGACTCAATGGAGCTGGCTGAAACATAGACTCACACACCCGACTCATTGGAGCTCACACACTCCCTTTCCCCTTCTCTGATACCTGCCACTGGGCCAACTCAACCCACACTGTTTACTCGTTAACTTGTTAGTCCTGTTTTGTGGACATACTTGACATTTTTGTCATGCAGCCAGCTATACTAAGGAGAGGGTTGAGCGAAATGTGCCATGTCCTGAGATGGGGGAGATAGAGAGAGTGAGAGAGAAACAGAGATCACTGACGCTGGAGGGC
The DNA here is from genome assembly GCF_011004845.1 of Esox lucius. Taxonomy (NCBI): domain Eukaryota; kingdom Metazoa; phylum Chordata; class Actinopteri; order Esociformes; family Esocidae; genus Esox; species Esox lucius. The sequence goes on from NC_047590.1 coordinate 9,318,381, forward strand.
TGGCGCCACTTTATCTAAGGCAGAATCTCAGGCTGTCCAGGAGACAGTTTCCTGAATGAGTCGTAGTGCTTCCCAAATGAGGCTCAACTGGCTAGGCTTAGCTCTGAGCCGGGCCACCCCACCATGGGGGACTGGAGGTCTGACTGACAGACTGTATCTGTGGCTCCTTGTGCCTCTGAGGACTGGGAATAAAGAAGACTAAATTTGACGGTCCTGTGACAATGAGCGATAAAGTAATCTTCTTCATTTCCTTCTTTGTCTTCGTTCTTCTACTTTTCAGACAAATACAGTACTACTCGGCTGCCCTGAAGTAATTCCCCTTGATCTCATCCAGAAGTTAAATATAGTAAAGCCAGCTTTCGCAGCATGGCTAACAGCAGCACAGGGCACTTGAATAGACCTTCCCTGTTTACTCATTTTTCTTTCTCCCCCTGCCTCTTGACAGATATTCCAGTTAAGGCTGGGCCTCTGAAGGCCATGGCGCTTGCTCTCACTCTCACACTCTCTCTCTCTTTCCCCCCTCTGTCTCTGTCTACAGCACCCACCCCTTTATTCTAACAGGGTGTAATACTTCATGTTTACCCTGCAGCGATTGCACCCCCCACCCCCCGGCCCCACCCCACCCCCCACCCCACCCCGCCTTCCACGCTGTGGATTAGCTTGACAACAACCCTTTCAATGCCTCGTCTGACTAGACAGCGAGGGGCAGAGAACACCGGGGTAATTCCTCTTTAGTCTGGAAATATGCAAATGCTGATCATGGCAGTATTCTAGTTGAACTCAATGGGACCAATGTAACATAGTGGCTAGCACATGAAAGGATAGGGCCGTTGTTTGAACCAGGGGACTTGTTTGCTTGTCTGTATGCTGCGTATACATTGTGTCTGTCTCCCTGTCGACTGTCTGTCTCTCTGTCAGCTGTCTGTCTCCCTGTCAATTGTCTGTCTCCCTGTCGACTGTCTGTCTTCCTGTCTGTCTTCCTGTCAGCTGTCTGTCTCCCTGTCAGCTGTCTGTCTCCCTGTCAATTGTCTGTCTCCCTGTCAACTGTCTGTCTTCCTGTCTGTCTTCCTGTCAGCTGTCTGTCTTCCTGTCAGCTGTCTGTCTCCCTGTCAGCTGTCTGTCTTCCTGTCGACTGTCTGTCTCCCTGTCGACTGTCTGTCTCCCTGTCGACTGTCTGTCTTCCTGTCAACTGTCTGTCCTCCTGTCGACTGTCTGTCTTCCTGTCGACTGTCTCCCTGTCAGCTGTCTGTCTTCCTGTCAGCTGTCTGTCTCCCTGTCAGCTGTCTGTCTCCCTGTTGACTGTCTGTCTTCCTGTCGACTGTCTGTCTTCCTGTCAGCTGTCTGTCTCCCTGTCAGCTGTCTGTCTCCCTGTTGACTGTCTGTCTTCCTGTCAGCTGTCTGTCTCCCTGTCAGCTGTCTGTCTTCCTGTCGACTGTTTGTCTTCCTGTCAGCTGTTTGTCTCCCTGTCGACTCTCTGCCTTTCTGTGAACCGTTTATCCCTTGAGGCCAAAACCTATTTGCATATAAAAACAACAGCTAATGCCTCCTTCTCCAATTAGGGTTAGGGTCATTACATTTTTGAGAACAAAGGTTGATTTTGGATTGTGCAGCACTAAGTATAGAGCTGTCAACAGTCAGTTCACCCTGCTATCTTCTCCTTGCTGACAATGAGCGAGAAAATGACATGAGCGATGAATCCCAAAATTACACTCTGTTGGACCTGGTCAAAAGTAGTGCACTAAAACCCTATCAGCCCTGGTCAAAAGTAGTGCACTAAAACCCTATTGGCCCTTGTCAAAAGTAGCGCAATACAAATAGAATAGGGTACCGCTTGGGTTGTAACTTGAAGGCCTTTTTTCAGGGTAGGCCTATATATGAACAGCCATCACATGCCGTTGAATACGCTAATGTGGTAACAAAGGTCACATTTGCAGGAGATATCTCAAAACTCAGCATGTGGTTGAATCCTAATTTGGGGTGCCGCCCCAATAAGTGTCCTCTCAACACGCTGAGGGGGCTGTCGACAGGCTACCTTAGCGGGGAAGTATTTCAGCCTGACACCAAAACCAGCTGGAGAGGAGGGACAGCTACTGTAAACCAAAGTCAGCAACATGCATAAGTGGTGTATGACATTTTTATGACCCTGTTGCCAGTCAAATGATTTATCATGGCTCTGCGGTTTGCACAAGCAGTATGAATGCAGCGGTGTTATTCCCCATAGACAACAAAAAGAGATCACTTTTTAATCTTACTTGTATACCATATCTGCTGTACGGTTGTCCTCTGACCACACAATGAAATTATTCATTCACTGATTGATTAACTGGTAGTCTGATCAAACTCTCCCCTATTTAACAGTTTTCAATAGTTTTCAATAGTGTCACGGTCTGCATGGAGTATATGTAAAATATAATCTTGTCGCAGTTTAGAAGTCTGTAACTTTACATTTTTCCAACAACCAAGGTTTCTTAAACTGAATAGTGAACTTCTGGATTCCTGTTCTATGTAAAGTTATTAATTCCTGAAAGCCAGGTGGTGAGATGTAACCTTTGCTTGCCTTATGCAAAGTTAAATAATTGATCGCTTTCATCTATAGAAGTGTGCTTCAATAGCTCCCTGAAATATGAAAGGAAAGACGTTTCTGTGTTCCAAAGAACATGATGTGTGGGTTGAATAAAAAGGTCACTATTTGCAAGTGAATAGGCCTTTGGGTGGGCAGACCTTCATCAACCCGATGGATGGCCTTACTGTAAAACATGGTTTATGCCATGAATGGTGATGGTACAGCAAACACAAAGATATGAAGACGAGAAGAACACCTTGAGCCTGTATGCTATCTGGTCAATTTCTAAGCATAATTTCAATTGAAAGGGGCAAAATTGATAGTTTGCTAATAATTTCCAGTTTGTGTACAGAAATACTGATTATTGATGAGAAATGTTGCATTGTTCTGGCGTATGAGTGCACAGATTCCAAAAGCAAGATAGTCACATATTACTAAATGATTAGCCCAAGCCTTTCTCTGCCTCCCAGGCTTCCTTGGATTCACAGTTTGAAAGCCATACAGAACAATGCTTGCGAATTTCCTATGAACATCGGAAAGTTCTTAATCAAATTCTTTGCACGTTAAAAAGAGAAAAGCCAGGTAATTTATAACCCACACGGATGGAGAAATAATTCCTGTTTTTGTCAATGCCTGTTATGTCTATCTAGACTGAAACAGGAACTAATGCTGGGCATTTTAAGATAAAAAAAACACCAATGCAGGCATTTTCAAAAACCTTACTGCACCGAGGAAGATAAAGATGGAGAGAGGGCATGATACCGGGAAAGGGGAGAGAGAGATTATGAGAAAAGAGAGAGACAGAGATGGATAGAGAGGGAGAGAGGGGAAAAGATAGATATTACGGTACCTGAGTTCATGTCAGGACAAGAGGAGAGGCAGATAAAAACAGAAATTGGGACAGCATCCACACAGGCTTTGGGTTTCGGGTGCACTCCCTCCCTTCCCGTGGCGAGGACGAACAAAGCTGTCACCAACACCATCACTCATGCCAAGCGTTACGACGCGCGGGTGTTGTGGAGTGACAGATTCTGCCCGCTTTGACAAATAGGGGAAAGAGAGCACCAGAAATGCCGTAACTCATTTGGATGGTTTGGTGGTGGGTGGAAGACATGTAGGTGTGAGTTGTCGAGCAGACAAAGAAATCACTTCCATGAACTAGTGCTCCCGTATGGTATGTAGGCTATAGATCTGATGTCAATAAAACACCTCTAGAAATAAACTAGCAACATTTCCTAACTAAACTGTGAGGAAAGTTAATTCAAGGTTGCAACCATAGTGAGGAACATGTCTACTCCGAACTTACACTGTAATTACAGTACTTACTGCCCTCAAGCGCATATTTAAAGTTAGCATGCAGTCTATCAAGCACTAAAACCTAACTAGCAATCATACACCATTTGTAATGCCCCGCATTTGTAATGGCTTTACAGGAGATTTAGCATCTGATGTTTCCTGATGAGATCAAGAGGAAGGTAAATCGTTCCCATATTTCTCTAAAATGTTGTGCACGAACTTGTTAATATCCAAGTAAGTGAGATTAATGCATCTACCTGACAGGTGTGTCAAATCAGGAAGCTGATTAAACAGCATGATCACCACACAGGTGCACCTTGTGCTGGGGGCAATAAAAGGCTACTACAAAATGTGTAGTTTACAGACTGAACTTAATGCCTGAAGGGCAGCATTAAACTGGCATGACTGCAGAAGTGTCCACCAAGGATGTTGACAAATAATTAATTTATCCACAATAAGCTGCCTCCGACATCATTTTAGAGGATTTGGCATTATGTTCAACTGGCCTCCCTAACGTAGATCAGGTGTAACTATGTCTTCTCAGGACCCAGAGGCGTCTTCTGCTGCCGCCACCTCATGTTTTTAATCCTAAACTGCAACAGTTCACTCAACTAGTCAAAGAGCAGAGGCTTGGAAAGCCCTGCATTTTTATCTATTCTACTTCTGACCAGGGCTCATAGAGTAGACCAGATGTACCAATGGATCCAGCTGTATACGATCTCCTTCTGATCAGATTTGACTGCATGTCACTATCTGTCATTGACTTTTAAATGTAGCCAGGTTGTCAATAGGCCTATGCATTACAAGGTAGGGTTTGAGTTTTTGATTGTGTGTATTCCAAGTTAACTTCAATATCATATTTCCGTATACTTATATAGTATCTTTATTGAATACAGATGAACAATATCTATGTCCCACACTACTGAAGCTGATGATACCTCAAAATGGTTTCGATGAAAGAATTTAACAAGCCAGGACATGAAATCTGTCTTACAGAAACTGCTTACTTTTATTACACATCTATGGCTTATATAAGCTCTATGTACTGAGCATAGGCAAGCAGACAGCTTGTCAAAGTCGTATTGGGCTGTGAACAATCACACATTCTCAAAGAAAAAGGAAAAAAAGGTATTACCCAACAGTCAACTCTGTCCTCCCTCTTCAGTCTCCGAACACATTCATAGTTTACGCAAAGAAGAAAGACCCGTTGGGCAGGGATGTCACAGTTTCCCCAGAAAAGACTCAGACAAGGCTGCAGCTTGACCTCTGGACCAGGTCAGGCCCGGACGGTTGTCAGACATTACAGTGGAAAGGATGGGACTGCTCTAGGTCAGACGGCTGCCATGGGCCCTGGAGAGTTGACCACTGATGGGTCAACTGGGTACTGGGCCGGCTCCCAGACTAGGGCGTATAGGTGGTCTTAGTAGGGGAGTGTGTCCCCAGTGGAGAGAGAGTCAGGAATTACATCAGTGCAGGTTCGGTCTCTGTAGTATCCAGGATTCACATGGGAACTGGAGGGAACTGAAGACCTGGCGTGTCCCTGTACGATCTGAGGCGCAGCCACCCGGCAGAATATTTACACCCAAGAATCACGGTGGTAGCCATCACTGTAGCTGGTGCAGCGGGGTCGACATCCTGCAGTCCTCCATCTCACTGCCTGGTATCCTCCACTGCAAGCCATGGGGCATGGCTCCTCAACCGGCTGATGAGACCTGAACCATTGCTCTACAACGTAACAAAGAAGCTGTGCGTTCCACTCCAGATGCAAAACGTGCTTCCTGTATTTCTCGTTCTCAATGTTCATGATGTCAAATTCTTGATTATGACCTTACCTCGTTGCAGTCCAAAGTCCAAAAGCGGGTTCAGGATGGTAAAAGACTGACATGTGCTTCCTCCAAGCATGTCTTGCCAAGTCGCTTCCGATTTACAGGGCTCGCTCAACCCAGAAGCTTTTAGCTGGTACACTTGCGCTGAGGTAACGCATTCCCCCAGCTACACATCCACAATTTGGTTTGTAGGGATCATACCTTGATACAAGGAGTTGCCAGAGCGCGACGAGACAAGGCAAACCTGTCAGACTATCCACCCATCCTCCCGGGGCACCCTGTGGCAATTTGCGCCGCCCTATGCTGAACCCCGGTACGTAAAACCCTCGGCCAGGATGCAAACACTGCGCCCTGAGCCGCCTGTATTCCATATGACTGACGAAAACAATATCCCCAGCCCTGCAACTCCTCAGGTAGCACTCCACAGGTGAAGTAAATGAGCAATGGGCTCAGCACTGCATTGTGGGCAGACTTGTGGCTTCCATAGACTAGGGGGTATAAAAGTTCAATAGGGCCTGTTGGGCCAGACCTTTTCAATCCAGAGGAACAAACACCAAAGCAAGGATCATTAATAATCCTACCAATTCATTTGAAAGTGACTACTGTTTTTCTAAGGACTGCTGTGGTGATCGTTCAACACAACGCTACAGTATTTCGCCTGGCAACAAAGTTCCTAACCCACAGTGAGGTGTTGTATTTGTGTAGGTATGACCACATCAGTGCAGCTTGGAAAAACACTACAGTGTGACAAATCACTTTTGACATCAAAGAATGCCAACTATCCCAGACACTGACTCTGTGTTACAGTAGCATAAAAGTAGAATAGGAGGACACAGCAGATGCCTTTGTGCGTTGAGGGAGAGAGTTGTCGAGTGGTGGGTGGCGGATGGAGGGTGTAGAAAGAGAGAGGCACTGTTGCCTGAGTGCATTAATCATAGCCTCATCCATCAAAACCAATTTAGCCTGAAAGATCACCTTGTGCAGTCAGAGGAATTCTTCGGCTACCAACAGGCAGGAGGCAAACCCATTGCCCTGAGACACTCGTGGCTGTGGAGACCCATGTCTCTGCAAATCAACTCAGGCATCACAATGAGGCAGGGGAGATTAAGGCGATCCTCTCCAAACACTGTATCTGTGAACAACACAATAAAAAGGCTTGAGAGGCTGTGATTGTCATACAACTCTGTATGCAAGCACAGGAAATGTGTCTCTGAAGATTGCTTTCCTCTCAAATAATTATCCACCAGTTCACCATAATGAAATGTTAAAAAGCTCCAGCGTTGGGTGAACTTGCTATAATTATCAACAATATTCCTATCTACTCCACAGGGGTAAGTGGCATTGTCTCTCATCATAGACAGATGTGAAACAAAATAAGGTTGGCAAAAACAAAGTCGTGTTAGACAATTTATTTGACTATTTTAACCATTCAAATGTTTCCAGATAAGTGCATTTGAAAGAGATGACATAAAAGCGTACTGTATTGAGATGTACCCCAAGTATGCATTTATTTTTTTCCTCACTGATTGGATGCCAGACGACTTCAGGTTACTCGCGCTCTCATTCGATTTGTCGAGAGGGAATTCGAGTAAGCGGAGGGGCGGGGTCTGGTGTTGGAGTAAAGAAAAAAACAAAAACAATACTCACCAAACGCCATCTTGAAACTGTGGTCACAGAAGAGGAAAACGTCGAGGATAACGCACGCTTGACGAAACGCTGTGCTGCCGTTCTTGAATACACTCATGACTTGACAGCAGCCGGTTGAAAAAAATTATGAACTGCTGATCTCATGTGCGTTTGCCTACGACGTTTTGGATGTGATCTTCATTGATGCATACCATTTTTACAGACTCACATTTCGATCAATTGGGAAGAGGAAATATTGTATGTTTTCTATTCAGACTCGGATTAGCTAGCTGTTTGCTAGCATACGTTTTGGAATATGAAGACTCAAAGCTGTGAGGACCAAGAGATGAGATGTATTAGTATTGACCACAACATGTGGTGTATTGAATCCTCTTTGAGATGTGGAACTCTTTCTTATCTAGCTAGCTAGATCATTATCAGTAGCTACCTAGCTAGCTAACGGCATTTTTAACAAGCTAACCAATTAGTTCGCTAACAGTTAGCTACAGTAGTAGCCTAGTTGGCTACAGTACTGTATGTATGAAGATTGCAAGAGTCAATTTCTTAATCTTGTAGCTAGGTAATTTGACTGCATTTGCCATTTTTTTCTGGTTTAGTCTAGCTTCTAGCTTGAATGTAAAGAACGATTTATATTCATCGATAGTAGATTGCCAGCTTGTGAATAACTAGTTACCTTGTCAGCTTGCAAGCTGTCCAACAGTGCTGCCAGTTATAGATTAATTGCTCGCTAACGTTAGTCCAAGCTGCAACAAGTCACTCAGTCATGATTGTAACCATTTTGTAGCTTTTAAAAGTAGCTATATATCACCTCTTCCACGTTTTGGACATCATTTTTCAGGGTCTTTAAACCTGTAGTAGCAAGATACTTGGCTGACAAGTGGACATTTTGGAGAGGGGTTAATCGAACACCTGCCAACTACAAAGTCACTGTCAATACCACACTATGTTGACAATAGCTTGCAAACTTGCTGGCTAGCTGCTTCTGTCATTCTTTTCGCCCAGACCTTCACAACACAGTGGGGGAACAAACCTTTGATACTGCCTGTTGTTTATTTCCCCGGAAATAAAAGGATTTCAATTGGATTGAAAATGGGAGCCGCTACCAAGTTGGCGTTTGCTGTTTTTCTCATCTCATTTTCCTCAGGTGGGTGAGCTCAGCTGTTTAAATAACTGTCGTTGTAGCTATGTATGGTTGTTTTAAAAACTGTATATAAGCGTCTGTAGTATGTCTCTTGTGACATACACCTCCCTTAATAAACTGTATTCTACTCCGGTTAAACAGAGACAACTTTATGTTGTTGTGGCCTTTAATAGCTGTACTGATATGACACATACCGTAAAATGTACATTAATCCAGCCTACTGTATTATAGTATTTCTTGTCGCCCTGGTAAATGGGCTGTGCAACAACGGTTACGCTTTATTACTTGAATTAAAGTGACTGTCTTTTTCAGTCCAGTGTTTTTATAAACGTGTAGTTGTACGTGAATAACCTGAGTCTGGATTAGTTTTACTTGTATCTTATCAACACCAACGTTCAGTAATGAGTGCATAAATTTTTTCATTTTGGCCTCCGTGGGAATCGAACCCACAACCATGCTGTGGGTTCATATCAACTAGACTCTACAAATATATTTGCGAGCTGTCACCTAAGTTCATGAGAGGTGCTTTGCAGTGACCGCCAGTGGAAATATAGCTTTTCTACACATTTTAGAGGAATCAAAATGTTGACCTTTAAAGCAGCTTTACTGCTGTTCTACCCTTTATGTGCTATCTGAGCGTGGCCATAGTGTTCTATATGTATAATGAGAATTGTGTGTAAGTTAGTGGAAGATTATGGTTTCTTTTCGTAGATCCCAGTTTTAAACCCATTCTCTGTAAAAAAAAAAAAAAAGATATATATAATTGTCTGTGGTGCTTTAATCTGAATGTAATTAGTCGTAAATTACAACACACTGGCTGCATTGTCAACCAGCCAATTTCATGATCAGGAAACTGTATAGGAAGTAATCTGCACATACCATATTTACCAAGTGAGTAGCCACTGTCAAGAAGTTCAAATAATCTATGGGAAGTCCCTGTGGACAGATCCTTTCCTTTTTTCTTTCAAGTGTGTTGCCACTGGTTTATCACTGAACTCAACAACATACGATGGAATTCAGCTTCAGTGTGTGGTGGTGGTGGTGGTGGACTTCCGGCTACACCAGTTCACTCGGTGAATACAAAGGAAGTCGGTGGTTGGTTACACAGTAAGCGTTGAATATTTGTCTCTTTGTTTTAGTCTTGATCTTAGGTGACTGTAGTTAATGATATGTCACACCCATGTGTCTCAACCAAACAGCACTGATGTTTGACAGATTGAAAAGTTGCCCGTTGCTTTTGCTGTGTTTCTGTCTGGTGGTGGTGGAGCTCATGTGCATTTGTCTCCATGAAGACTACAAATTGCTGACTTGGCTGAAGCAAGGTGACTATCTGGAATTAAATGCAGAGTCCTCACATTGGGGAGCAAGCTGCCTAGATAATCCTGCATGCTGTCAGCCTGTAAAATCTGCTGTTGCCCTAACAGTTGGTCGGTCAAGGTTATCCTTTCAAGGTTTGATGACACAAGTAAGAGTAATAGTATTAGCTAAGATTCATGCTGTCCATATTACACCTCTGACATTTTCATTGTGTATTGTCCTTGAATTACATGGGTTATGGTATTCTATCGGTATCCTGGGCTACCTGCTTTCATTCTGTGTTCAGTCAGTTTGATTGCCTTCTGTGGTTAAGTAGGATATAAGGTCAGGGGTACCTCCTAGCCCCTGAAGAACCCATGTTGAGAGGCTCAATAACTAGTTCAGATGAGTGTGTAGCTGCCAGCACTCCTCCGGGACTGATTTGGGACTGAGGTCCATTTAGTTTGATCCTCTTAAAAAAAAAGGGCTAAGGAGGTTAGTCTATACAGCCATATGCTGACGGTAAAGTCGCTGTAGCCCAGCCGCTCAAATCCTTAGCTCAAACGTTTGTAATTACTTATGTTGGCCTCACCAAAGCCAAGCCACTTCATCCTGGACACGTTATGTACAGTAATACATACACTGTATTTGTAATCACATCCCGGACATGTCACGTGCTGTAATACAGGCGCTGTATTTGTAATCACATCCCTGACATGTCATGTACAGAAATACAGACCAGCTCAGCTGGATTGTGGATTTGTTTTCTAATAAACCGAAACCAAACTCTGCTTCAGCGGCCTGAAGTGGCTAAGGGTTGGTGTGGGATAATAAACAGCTCAAATGCTGTTGCTCGACTCGCCACATGCTCATCGCACATTCCTTTCCACCCATTGGATGCTGGTCGGGTTACCTGTTGCCCTGGTCTCTAGTCTGGACCTGGGTTCAAAGAGAATTACCAATGTGAGCTATGCTGAATTGGACCCAGCCATATGCACAAGGGCCATTGGAACAGGCCTAGAAGTACAAAAGCCATGCTTGTTCATGTGGTTGAGGGAGGCTGAAGTGCATGCTTGAAGTTTGAGAAGGTACAAACACTATTTGAACCCGTGCGTACTAGGGTCCCAGTCTGTCACCAGTTTCCAGGGAACCCTGAAGGGCCCGGAGCAGAGTGCAGGCATTCCTCACGTGTCAGTTGCTGTAGAAGCGCTGCAGCCCCGCTTCCTCTAGGGGCTTATGTTGATTCTGTCAACCACCAGACAGATGTAGACAAACACCACCCTCCGTCCTTTTCCACTCAGAGGCTCCACTTTTTCCCGGGTGGATGGATGTCCCAGTGGGAGAGAATTTCCTATACGTTAGCTAGCGACTTTTAAGAAGGTGTTGGGGGGGGGGGGGCTGCACTGAAGGCCCAACAAGTTGCTTGTTCTGTTTGTTGTTTAGGTCAAACTCTATTCTGTCTGATGCAGTATTTTGGTCGCTGACAGTTCCCCTGGAGTTGTCTGGCGCTGTGGCCCAGTTTCTTCAATGAGTCCTTACTGAATAATGCAAACACGGACCAAAATCTCAGGTGTGTTTTGTCATGACAGGTTTGCTTTCCTACTGGACTGTAGCGGCGCAAGTTTGTTTCGACGTGCACTTCCCTGTTTAGGGTCGCCACGCTGAATACATTTGGAGTAAGCCACCTTCAAATGGGACCAATCTAGTAAGAAACATATCCAGTGAGTCGTTTTTTGTTCAGGCGTTCTTAGTTGTCGTCGTACCCCAGCCGAGTGACTGCTAGCCACAGTGCCGCCTGAACTTTTTAAGGTAGATTAAAACGTGGAAGTGTCCGTTGGATCGCCAGAATATAAACGCCCTTCCCCTGGAAGGCTCTCCCAGCTGCGTCTGCACTGCAGCCTTTTCCCAGTCCCCTGTTGATATCGATATACCTAGTCAATGGATGGACGTCCTGCCACTTAGGCTGTGTACGGCTACCGTGCATCGCGGGAGGGTGTGACGGTAAGACCAGGACGCGCAGTTAGGGACGCTACCGTCTGCTTTCACTTTCTGGCCAATGCAAATTCTCTCTGCTGCCAGGACTCCGGGGCCCAGGGAGGGTAAAAAGGCCTTGTATTCCTGAGGACTATTAATGCGCGGTGCAGATGTTGCCTTGTGCTTCACGGGACTGAGGCAGTCTAGACAGACTGTCTACCCCAGCCTTTGATCCCTGATTACTACCGGTTTCTGTACATTTGTCATGTTCACATTTTAAGTCTCAAGATTCTCTGACCTTGCTCTTTTGACTCCTGGGTAGATTTGTCATGCCTGGCTGTCGTTGTTTTGTTTTTTTCTCGTTGACTCTCTTCCTAAAGCACAGAGGAAAGTCTGGGGAGATTGGTTTTCTGTAGATGTATTCGGCTTGATCAGACGGCTGGATTTAGCTCTATTAGGCTAATCACACTAAAGGGTTAGAGAGGGACCAATTAGGATGCTAATAATTGTGACTCACGGTCTATTTAAAGACCTGTGTGAAAAGGGTTGTGTTTTCCTGTAGGGCTTAAGCGTTGAGGATGAAAGGATACAGAGTTACCGCGGTGTAGAAAAGTAAAGCTCTCTTTGCATCAAGTAGGCCCGAAATCATGATCCTCTCCCCCAGATAGACCCAACGCTGGTGGTGGTGGTGAGCAGTCATTTCCTCCTTCGAGGTCAAGCTGCGTTAACCCTCTGTGGATCAGCACAGAGTTATGCTTTCTGCCCCAACCTTCCCGTCTTCAATTATGCTTAGCGCAATTTTCCTCCCAAGATTTTTCCAGACAATTTAGCGAGCTCGGGTGTGTGACCTCAACCCTTCAGCCCCTCTACACTGCTGCAGATAATGACCAAGATTAACACGCTCTTTCCTTCCTGTAGAGTAAACTGTAATAACGTGCACTGTGCATGGAGTTTGCTGTAGCCCATAAGATCCTCAACGGGATCCTGAAACCAGCCAGCAGTAGACCTGTTCGATTGGAGCCTCGAATGCTGGAGCCCTGACTGCAAGCAAAGTGACTGGTCATCAGCAGTATAATTGAACGGGGGGCCGTTGGGCTGTCGGACATTCCAGCGAGGATTAAGGGGATTGGATTCTGTTGCTGAGTTTGGTGGTTTTTAACGCTTGCATGGGAAGACTGCGGCCTTTGTGACGGGGCCTGGCTTGCGGTTAACCCACCCGCCACCCCCTGGCCACTGCTCAGTCTGACCCACGCTAAACACGGCTCTTAATGTCCGTCTAGGCTTCTAATGGTGTACCTGGCAACGAAGGCGGATTCCGGTACTAGTGCCAAACACTACAGCTTGTAGGTGGCGGGCCTTAATACGAACAACCCAGTACGCCTGCACTTGTAGCTAGCCTAGTAGAACCGACCTGCGCTGTAGCTCAGTGTGCTTTGTTTGAATTGTGATTTATTCAGTACGGCCCGCACGGATATACAAGTCTTTAGCCTACCACGGCACCGCCTCTGGCGCGGGGCGGTTTTAACAGTCACACGAGACGCAGCCGGACGTTTGGCCGTTAAGTGGCCGGTTTCCTGGAGGTGAGCATCCCTCACGCTGTCACGGTAAAGTGATTACCCCGAGCAAACAGCCGGCGCGGAGGAACAGTCCTCCTCTACTGTACGTTGCGTAACCGTAACCTAATCCCTGGGAGCTGTGTGTGTGTGCGCGAGTGGGCTTGCATGTCTGCCGGTTCCACTCTGTAGCGAGTCTCCGTTCCACTCAACGCGACCGGCTGAGGGTCAGCAGGACCCCGTGGTCACCAGCCGTTGCACTGGTGGTGAGAGGCCCTCTGCTCCCATACAGCCACAGCAGAGAGAGTGGGGGAGAGAGGGAGATGGGTGGTGGTGGTGCCCCCTAGGAGTGTGTGTGTGTGTGTGTGTGTGTGTGTGTGTGTGTGTGTGTGTGTGTGTGTGTGTGTGTGTGTGTGTGTGTGTGTGTGTGTGTGTGTGTGTGTGTGTGTGTGTGTGTGTGTGTGTGTGTGTGTGTGTGTGTGTGTGTGTGTGTGTGTGTGTGTGTGTGTGTGTGTGTGTGTGTGTGTGTGTGTGTGTGTGTGTGTGTGTGTGTGTGTGGTGTTTTTGGCCAAGCTCTGGCTCTTTCACGTTGGGTGTGGGGAGAGACTGCAAGGACTGTGATTGAGAATTTCATTTTTTATTACAGTGGATAACTCTGCTTCTTTGTACTCAAGCTGGTTGTTAAAGTGCAATGCAGTTATTAGGTTGAAGGAGTCCATTAAGTGCAATGAGACTTGAGAGCAATGTTCCCTCTCTAAGCTGTGCACCAGTGTGACCGCGCAACTCCTCCAAGACCGGCTCGCAGAAGAAATGCCAGCGCCCGCAGACACACACAATGAAAAGTCTGCCCGATTAGTTTGGTAACCCTCATTGAATCCACAGCTTCAGGACCGTTTTCGGTGCAGAAATACTTAAATCTAACTTCACAAGACAGGCCTGTGATTTTTCTTGTAGGCAGAGCAAGAGCTTGTTAGACCGGTGCCCCAAAGCCAAGCGGTGCTACAGTAGGGCGGTATGCAAATATGCCATTCGTTCACATGGTCCATCGAACAGAGGTGGCGCTACCTTTCGCAGGTCTGCATTCTCTGAACGCAGACCTTCCGAAAGCTGAGTTTAAAGATTTTTACCTTAGTTCTGATTTAACCAACCAACGGGTTGCCCTCAGTATTCGAGAGTCCAGAAAAGAATAGGCTTATGGAATGCTGTGTGAATGTGGTTTTTAGATCTAGAAGTATGAATCACTGGTTACAGTAATACAATCTGAAAGGTATTACAGTGATTGTACTCGATCGGCTGTGTTGATGAAATATGAATGCTGTAATAGCGTGTGGTAGAAAAAAATGAAAAGATCTCTACAAGCATCGATCATTGTTCCTTGAATCATTTATTGGAATAGGATTTCCAATTTGGTGTTATTAGTTTCACATTTAACAAATACTCAATAATGGATTTTTCCCATTCAATTCATTGTCACATAAGTTACATTGATATGGTGAACTTAGCACCCCCCCCCCTTCAAAAAAACAGTGCATGTTTCTGAGTTATTAACAAAATGTGATTTTAAACAGCTTAAGTAAATTAATGAACTCTCATCTTCTACTTCCAAATTCAACTTTTCAGATTGCCATTTGAAATTGAATCCCATGGTCAATTCACATGTGTTTTCAGAAGGCAAGAAAATAATGTAGCTCCTTATGACTCCTATTGATCACGGCAACTCATTCATAATTTTTGCTATCAATGTGACTGTATAATTGTCCAAAAATATTTATTTAATTGAAATAATTGTCATTAATGTATTAACTGAATGCTCACTGGCAGCAACAGAAAGGTCAAAAACAGTCCAAAAATGTGAAGGAGGTAGGTAGAATCTGAACTTGTCAAATAAGAAACGCTCAACCCATGTCCGACTTCTCTTCTCACCAAGCTTGTGCTCTCGTGAGTGATTACCTTTTCTGACCTCTACGCCCTTGCCATCGGCCAGCTCATGTGTTTTTGGAGATAAATGCCTCACTGTTTAACTTCTTGACATTTCTATACACAAGCAGCATTGCCTAAGGCTAGGTCAGCTGAAGCACGAACGCGTGAGGATGGTTCAGGGCTGATCTCTACTGCAGCTCCTGAGAAGCACTGGTGTTGCTGCAGACACGTTGTCCAGCCTGTACCTGTTATAGCTAATACATTATTTCCAAGAGGAGCACATCTCTAACGCCAATACCCGTGCAGTGTTGCAGTCCCCCCCCCGCTATCACGCCAGTCCCTTACACAATCCAGGCATTGCTCTCAGTGGCTCTCCACTTAACCGCTCCCTCAATTCCACCTGAGTTATTGCTTCCTCAGTCAATTACTTTGGAGGGAGCAGCCGAATCACAGAGGTGAGGTTGGGTGAAGACAGCCGCCCGTACTCTCTTCTGAAGTCCCTGGTCAGTGTTTACGCCAGGCAATCGTGGATGCTGAGGTAATTCTGAACACCACGAGCAACTGAATGAATAAATTTAATGACCGGCAATTTCGCCAATGGATTCCCTCGATCGTGGGATTGATTTGGGTTTTTTTGAGGTAAGCAGAACAAGCACCCAGCTTGAGGCAATTCTGTGTGGACTGAGGTTTGTGTTCTTTTCGTTCTGTGTCTCCCACAAGACCAACTAGTGAATCATCAATAATAACCATTCATTAGGATATTTGCTCGGTTCTGGTTTTGATATTCTTGCAACATTATAATCCATTGTCTCTTTACAAACACATCCCAAGTAATCCTTTTAATCGGTACTTAAGACAGTCCATAAATTAATTATTGAAATAATTTAATCAGCAAAGTGAGCAATTCCACCCTCCGCAATGACTGTGCCAAGTCTTTAATGAATAGTTTAAAAATACAAACACACACACACACACACAGCAGGTCCCCCATGCAGTCCATAAGATGCACTGGATTCCGCAGAACACTTCATTAGCTAAACTCCCACCAAGAGGAAAACGTTTTGGCTTTGTCCCGTTCTGTCCTCTGCCCACTCAGTTTATTACAACACTGTACAGTAGGACCTGTACTCATTCCCAGCCAGAGAATGATGCCTGGCAGTGGAGGTGAAGCTACAGAACAGTCTCTCTCTCCATGCTCATTCTTCTTTCTCTCTTTGAATGAAAACAGAAGCAGTGTCCTATACACAGTCTGAAATACTTCTCTCCCACATCCTTCTTTCTCGTTATTCTGTTGGGGTTTGTAGAGCTGCTAGTGGGGTCGTGAGCCATGCCACCAGTCCCTGTGGTCAGCAGTCACTCTGCTGTACGTGAAAGGGAATGGTCTCATCAGTTTGACCCACTGTGTTTGATTGCATTTAGCCAATCAATGTTCAGTTAACCTTAGCTGGTGCCTGCCCTGTGGGTTTTTAATTTTTTAGCTGTTCAAAGAGGGTTATGCTGATTGTTAGGTTCGCCTTTGAGCTGGGGGCAGAACAGGCCGAGCACCAGTTGTGGCTAACCATTGTTGAACACTGTCCGTGGGTTGTGTCTTCCCATATCCGCATGTTCAAATCACCACTGGTGTTGTGTGAGGCGGTTGTCTTAACGGTACTACTGGAGCGTTTCCTGAAAAGGGATTGTGAGTTGACATTGTAAACCTGTGGTGAGGGGTGTTTATGTTATGTCTGAAGGCCTGGCTTTTAAAGTGTTTTGGTGAACCGCAAAAAACAGCTCCTGTTGTGATGGGGCTTTAAACTATGTGCCTCCCCCAGCAATTTTTTTTTTTAATTATTATTATTACATGCTTTGTGAATTTACATGTAATTCCATTTTGACTTCCTGTTGTTAAAGGGAAGGATGAACGGTTCTGTTTAACAGAGGATTGTGGGTAGCATCGTTTTTAAATAGTGCCTGGCCTGCTGTCATTCTGTAGGGCTGCCCTGTTGTAATAGGGGAAATATTGCAGAGGGGGTGTGCCCTTGTTTTGGGGGGGTTCCCATGGACCTTCCCCCAGACTATGTTTATGTGGAAGTACATTTCAAATGGACTTTCTACACCAACGTCAAAATAAATAAATCAACCGTTTTAATATGGGGTTGTCCTGTTTGTAAAGTTTTTACACATGGACTCTTATAGCACTTTAAAAGTGCTTCTACGAGGATGTGTACATTTTCAGTATTTGTGGTAATAAGTTTGTGAATGCAGCGGAATCCCTGTTTCTGCATTTTAACTTCAGTCTTTAGGTGATAGGTTTGAAGGCTTGTTTGTCGACTTAGTACTGTAGGCCATTTCGCAAAGGAAGGGCTCGACGCTGCAAGCATCCACCCCATAATTTATTTCATCTGGAGAGTTTAGCCTGAATCTAATAAATCACTGCAACAAATGAGTCATTGATTCATTGTGAAACACTGAGTTGTTTGTGAGAAGTTTCTCACTCTAGTTTCACTCATTATCTCTGCAAACAAAAATCATTATTTTTCAACTGTTTTGACAGTTTCTTTCCTCTGGTAATCTGCTGCCAACAAAGAGCTGTTCTATACCACAAAGCCAGTCTATGTCCCAAACAGCCCCCTTGTTCTTAACTTAGTACACTACTTTAGAATCGGGGCACTGGGGGAATGCAATTTGTCCATAATGACGTGGCGTTTGGAACGCAGTTACGTGGGAGGGAATATGTTTTTAAGTCACTGTATTTGTGGGCTTTGTGTCGGCCAGGCTCTTATCCTGATTGGTGTCTGAAGGAACAGTGACTAACAATTGAGTCAGGACATTGATTGAAATTGATTGAGTGGTTTAGTTGTTGTTTCCATTTTGGTTCAGCTGTTGAATTTGATCATATAGACTTGGCCTCGCTGATAACGTGCAGAAAAACTGTTTATTAGGACCACATAGTTTGTACTGTAGGTCTACAGTGGCCAATTCATAACCTTAATGCCATGCTTCCATTATACAGCCTAGTCCTGTATTTGGAAATAAAGCCAATTCTGCATCTGATTCCCCGTGTTGCCTTGCACTCCTGTAAAGAGAGGAGAGAGGTGAAGGTTTGGCCTGCCCCCAGGACACAGCACCCCAGCCTGGCAGGCACTGAGGCCGTGACGTGGTACTGTCGGGGCCAGTTCTGCTTAGCCAAGCCAGGGTGTGAGATACCAGAGGCAGGCTGCCAGGGGCTGCAAGCAGCTTTCCAGCAGTCAATAGCCTGGGGTCAGAGCAGCACAGCCCCGCTGAATGGCCCAACCTACAGCTGTTCTCTGGCCGCTTCCTTAGTGACAGACCCAAACAGAGCTGTTCTCAGGCCGCTTCCTTAGTGACAGACCCAAACAGAGCTGTTCTCAGGCCGCTTCCTTAGCGACAGACCCAAACAGAGCTGTTCTCAGGCCGCTTCCTTAGCGACAGACCCAAACAGAGCTGTTCTCAGGCCACTTCCTTAGCGACAGACCCAAACTGAGCTGGTCTCAGGCTGCTTCCTTAGCGACAGAACCAAACTAAGCTGTTCTCAGGCCGCTTCCTTAGTTACAGAACCAACCAGAACTGTTCTCATGCTGCTATTTCTGTGAGAGAACCAACCAGCTTTTTTTCTGGCTACCTCCACATTTGCCACATTTCGACTGGTGCTTTACCCCGGCACCAGGGCCACACTGGTGATTTATGCTAAAGTTGGCTCTACACATTTAATACTGAGGACTTGGGGGGCTCAGATGGGGAGGGAAGATGAATCTATCAGTGTGATTTGGCTTTCTGGTTATGAAAAATAAGGTGGAATTATTCTGGTAGTAAAATAACAATAACGCCATTCTCAGTTTGTTATATGGAGTCTCAGTGCGCCATACTTCTATTGAGTCACTGGCATCGTACCACCTTCGGTCATTCCGACTATTTCCATTTTGAGTCTTTACTTCCCTGTACTGTTGCTTTTATTTTCTTTTATCAGGGATCTGCTTGTTAGATCGGATGAAAACCGTCACGAGATGCCTATAGACTAAGCAAATAATAGCACAGCATGTGGCGTTTTCACAGCACATAACGCGTCAAACCCCGTCCTAAGTTCTAATGTCTGGGGCTTGGCACTAAGTGAGAGCTGGGCTACTTTGCCTACATGTCAATGGAAACAGAAAATAGTCTGGACTTTGGGGTAAAACAAAAGTGTTTGGCACCAGTGGAAACAAGACATTTGACTGTACCAACAAGAGGCAGTTGAAGAAGCTGAGCCAGGTTCAGGACAAGCTGAGTGCTGGGAGTCAGGTTCCACAGAATCAGCTGGAGCGATGTCCTTGGTTTGGGACGACATCAAAGGAAGGTTGAAGTGTTCCCACTGGAGGAATGATCGTAAAAAGAACCTAATACCCACCAAAAAGCATGGTGGCAGTGGTTTGGGGCCTCCTTTCCTGGTCAACTTTCGTTCATAATTCAACTAATCCTGCAGCCCTAGTTGGAGATGGACTGTAAAAAAAGAGTGGGCAAAAATGTCTCCCAATTGATGTAAGAGACTGTTAGACAGTTACAAGAAACTGCTACATTTATTTCAGCAAGGGGAAACATCTGCTGTTGGATGTACTGTACTTATTTTGTTTACACTCTGGAATCCATTTCTGATGATTTTTTTATTAATAAATTATTGTAAAGTATAGGTTTTCAGTGTCACTTGTTTAATCTGGTTAACTTTAATCTGTCAAGTGTTGAAATGAAGACTACATGTACATGATATGTTAAAAAAATTTACTTACCAGGCATGTACACACTTTTTCCACTCTGCATTCCATTGTGCGTAGGAAGAAAATTAGCAATGGTATAATGGGCATATACCATACCCCTTTGTGCTTTATTGCCTGATTTGCAAATCCCCCCCATGAGTCACTGGGCAAATCTCCTTCATCAATGATTATTGCAGGACTTTAGCCCTCTGTGTGGGCAGTTCTTTGAGCGAGGCAAATGCAAAGCGTGCTGGGGAAAACATGGGCTGGATGCAACGTGTGTGTGCTTGTTATGGTCTGAAGGTCTAGATGCTTTTAAAGTGGAACAGCAGTCACATTACTACCCTATTCAAATGACCAAGCTCCTCCAAAAAAAATAAATGAACGTTTTTTAAAAACAAATCCCACTCAAAATTAGGTGGGCCTAGGCTTGGCCTGGCCAGACGTCCCACCCATCACACCATGTATGCTGTTTCCACGGATGTTTAAGGACCTCCTGGCTCTGGCCAGTAACGCTGTTGATTTCTAGCCAGACTGTTTGAGGCTGTGTCCTGCTGAAAATGACATGAGCCAGCTGGAGTAGAATGGGAACGATGGCTACATGGAAACAGCTGCACTCATGTACTGTACAGTATATAGCCTAGCTGTTCTGTTTGAAAATGCATGTTGTTGTTTTTTCCTGCTCTGGGTTCTTTGTGGACACAGGCTACAACAGGAATAGTACATTAAACCTACAGTCAGTAAAAGCCTTTACATTTTATGAGCACTGGTGTTCAGTGAACCAAACCAATAAACACTGGAGTTGAGCCCAGGGCCATGTATTCAGAGTTGCTCCAACTTTTGGAATTTAAAAAATATAAGAGAAATATAGTCTCTTCTTCTGCTTTGTTGGACAGGAAAGTAGAGAAAGTTCAGTCGGTGGGACAGATTTGAAGCCAGTGTTGCAGCAGTACATGTGCGTCGGACGTAGCGGCTTAGCCATCCAGCACTTTGGATTTGAAATTATACAACCACCGTGGGGTTAAAGTGCAGACTGCCAGCCTGAATTTCAATGATTTGTCCCTTAATTTTGGATTAACCATTAAGAAATCCCAGCACAATGTTAGAGTAATAGTAGAATTATTTTGACCGCTTGATATGATCTACAAAGTAGTCATGTTTAGTACTTGGTTGCATAGCCCTTGCATGCAATGGCTACCTGAGGTATGCAACACATGTAGTGTTGTTGTGGTGCTAACATGGCCCCATAGAATGCTGAAGTGTCATGTTCTCACAACAGTGTCACACCCATTCTTTGTTCTATGGTCACGTCACAAAAAATGCTTCTCTGTAACGATTTATGCTGTAGACTCTTAAAAGAAAATATTTTGAGGGTTCTTGGCATTGAAACCATTGTACATTTCAACGGTGTCCTTCAAAGAGCTAAATGGGGGTTCCCCCACATTCATTATTTGTGAACCTCCAAGATGTTTTCCGTTCCCGGCTGTGAACGCCTCTGTCGTGGTCTTTGGTGCAGGTGCCATCCTGGGAGGCTCGGAAACACAGGAGTGTGTTTATTACAACTCCAGCTGGGAGAAGGAGAGAACCAATCGCAGTGGCATCGAGCCGTGCTACGGGGACAAGGACAAGCGGCTCCATTGCTTCGCCACCTGGAAGAACTTCTCAGGAACCGTGGAGATTGTCAAGCAGGGCTGTTGGCTGGACGATTACAACTGCTACGACAGGTGGGTTGCCTGAGGCCAGAGTAGTGGCTTCAATAACGGGGCTCTTCGCGACTTAAGAAGTGTATTGGATGAAGTTGCTTTGGATATCTAAATAACATTTCTGACGAATTATGTAAATTAATGTGAAGAATTACACTTGGGGCTTATGGTATGAGCAAGCAAATGCTACCTGTTGTGTATTTCTTCTGAAGGTGTAGGTTTGAGCTGATGACTCGGTGCTCTTAGGTGTTATACTTCCGTCTCACTTGAGCAACACTTACAAAAACCATACGTCTAAAAACTATTCCCCAACCACACAGACAGCCCCACCAAGTCCCCAAACCTCCTGAAACAAGTATACACTGTTTAACATTTCATAGAGCCAGCGAGAGAAAGGATGTGGGTAAGAGAGAGAGGGTGTTGGTGGGGGGACAGACAGACAGACAGACAGTGTGGGTGAGACCGAGAGTCAAAGTGTGAGTGAGTGGGTGAGGTTCGATAGAGAAGTGCCAGCACACAGCTCACTACCTTTTTTACAAAGGTGGTGTTCTTCCTGTTTTTTCCTCTCCTGTAGTAGTGAATGTTCTCCTGTAGTAGTGAATGTTCTTTGTTTCTTCCTCTCCTGTAGTAGTGAATGTTCTTTGTTTCTTCCTCTCCTGTAGTAGTGAATGTTCTTTGTTTCTTCCTCTCCTGTAGTAGTGAATGTTCTTTGTTTCTTCCTCTCCTGTAGTAGTGAATGTTCTTTGTTTCTTCCTCTCCTGTAGTAGTGAATGTTCTTTGTTTCTTCCTCTCCTGTAGTAGTGAATGTTCTTTCTGTTTCTTCCTCTCCTGTAGTAGTGAATGTTCTTTCTGTTTCTTCCTCTCCTGTAGTAGTGAATGTTCTTTGTTTCTTCCTCTCCTGTAGTAGTGAATGCGTGGAGAGGAAAGAGAGTCCGGATGTCTTCTTCTGTTGCTGCGAAGGCAACATGTGTAACGAGAAGTTCCTGTACAGCCCAGACCCACAGGCCGTCCAAAGTAAGTCCTCTTGTAAGTTCACACAAGCTCCTGTGACGTCGGTAACCATAACCCAGCCTAGTCCCCGAACAGCCACTACGGACACAAGGTCTTGTACTTCATCAGAGATGCCCCCCCACCCCTTTCTGTCTCTGTGAGGGGCCAGGGGACCGAGGGGCCTTGATTTGGAGGAACTCTTCGTATCAGGAAGTGTGGTAAATCACAGCAATGGTATAGTGGTGCTATCCAATCATGTCCTTTCCTGTGCTAGAGAGAAGTGTGATTACATAGCGTTGTCTGATCCAATCAAACATAAGAGTGTACCACACTGTACGGTAAGGCTTAGCTGTCATTTTTTTTCAGGGTCGCTTGTTCTTTAGCCAGTTATTTTTGGCTGCCGGCTGTATCAAGTTACATCACAAAATGCATTTGACAACGAGTCTCACTACTTCGAGGATTTTGTCAAAGCGACCCAGATTTGTTGTGCTGCGTTGGAATGTTTGGTGTATTGCATTGCTACTTTTCTGAGCTAATGAAATTTGACATGATAAAAATAAGTGTGAGGGAAGCAATTTGAGGAACGAAAGCATACACATACAGTTCCCGAGCACAAGGATGGGTTTTTTGAGGTTGTAAAGGTAGAATCCTCAATATAACTACATTACACTTGCAGGTTGCACTGCAAAACACTTACGCTTATGTAAGGAATTAGCCACGAATGGGTGTGGTATACGGGCAATATACTACAGCTAAGAGCTATTCTTAGGCTTGACACATTGATCCCCCCCCCCCCCCCCATAACTACATAAACCAGTTACCAACGTAATTAGCGCAGTTAACACTGATGTGATGTCACCCACGTGGTATGTGACATTACAACACTTTTTCCTGGTCTAGTTGCTATCAGCCAATCAGCATTCAGGATTGAACTCACCCGGTTTGTGAAAACAAATGAAGCCAGTTGAAATGCGTTTTCTGTACAACCTGTACCTACATGGTTTCTCTCCTCCTCCTTTCCTCTCCCCCATCACAGCGACCTCCAACCCGTTCACCCAGAAGCCTCAGCTGTTCAACACCTTGCTGTACTCTCTAGTGCCCATCATGAGTATCGCCGCCATTGTGCTCTTCTCCTTCTGGATGTACCGACATCACAAGTTGGCGTACCCGCCTGTCCTGGTGCCAACGCAGGTAAGAAGAAATGCTGTGCGTGCTTGCGTGTGCGTGCTTGCGTGTGCGTGCTTGCGTGTGCGTGCTTGCGTGTGCGTGCTTGCGTGTGCGTGCGCAGATGCGTCATGTTTCTCTCCAGTGTTCAGAATAAACTGACAATCTACTCCCTGTGGCCCGGTGTTTTAATCACTCCTGACGTAGAAGTGGCTCACTCACAGTTTCAAAAAGAACACGGCGCAAAACAAAGGACGCGCACGCAGCGCTACTCAGCGCCACACACGCGCAACGACCTGAAGGCCGAATGGCTAGCCCCGCCTCGGAACACTCACTGCTATTTGGCTGAAGGCTGACAGCCTAGCCCCGCCTCAGAACGCTCACTGCTGATTGGCCCGGGTTTGGTAGAGCAGGCAGGCTGGGTCAAGCGGGGGAACCTCGTCCTCTTAGATGATGTGGCGGAGCACCCATGATGCCGTTTAGGTCTGACAGAGAAAATGACGAGAAAGCAAGTATTTTCTCACCGCCCCCGTCCATCCCCTCCCCTCAACTACTGTTTAAGCTTCAATGCTGTAAAAAGGCAGGCTGTTTCTGACCCGGCCGATATCCTCATCTTGTAAGCAGCTGGTCCCCCGACACTGGACTCACCCGCTCCGCCGTGTTGTCCCTGTCCCATCTGATTGGTTACAGCAGGCGGCCGCCCGTTTAAACCTGCCCCGTGTGGTTCTCATTAAGAGCCACTAGATCAGGGGCCCGGTGGCACCGCAGCCTTGAGAAGGAACAGCAGGAGCTTCTGTTAAGTAGTGTCAACAGTGATGACATGCAGGAAATGCTAGACTGACGTTAAAGCCTGCTGTGTGCCTCCGTCGAGCGCACGCCGAGGATGGCCTGATGAATTCAGACTTTTAAAGATAAACACCAGCGGCCAGCCGCCTCGTCAACCTTTTAAAGAGAAGCCGCCGTCACACATTCAGTCAGTATCTCCTTGCGTTTATTAGGCAGAGCCGGAGTTGGCTGCATTCTTAAAGTGCCTTTAAAAAATATTTGAAACATCGATTAAACTCTTGACAGGCAGAAGAGGGTCACAGCACAGCGCATTTCCAATCGTAATTGTCCATGTGACATTCTACCTGTTCGCAGTATCCAACCATAGACAAGCCGGTCTCCGTTAATACCAACTCGCATGATGAGTTGCGTCAGCCGTAAAGAATCGAGCCACGTTGGTTTTCGAGCTTGGTCACTGCTATTGGACACAACGCGACAGTGAAGCACGCGTGGTTGATTTTCAAGGGAGACGCTAACTCTGTGCCTGACTGCAGTGGTTGTAGTGTAGCAGAGTCACGTTAGTGTTGGTGTTTGTGACCCACCTTCACCAAATCACTTCAGGATTCGCAGGAAAGGAGACGGTTGCTCATTCTGTTCTATTAGCCTCCAGTGTATTCTGTTTCTCACAGCCCCCGGCACATTGACATGAGGCAGTGGGACCAGTCCAAACTGCCCACGTTTGTCATCAAGGCTCTGTTTTTTTTATACCACCATGAGACAGGGAGGCTGGAGGTGGTACAGCTGCTGACTACAGACACACACATACACACAGAAACACAACTTTCACACTCCAGACCCTGAAGAGAGGACAGAAACCGATCGAAAGAAACGAAAGAAGAGAGTGTGAGCGGCGAAAGATAGGAAAGAGGCGCAATGCCCACACTTTTCACATCATAGGCCCTAGAGACAGATGGAGGTGCAGATGGAGTGACAGGGAGAGCGGGATGAGGAGAGAGGAGGAGATCGCTGTGTTTTAAAACCTCTTTATTGGGTCTAAGAGCCCACAACACAACACATACTTAAACAAACAAGCACAGTTTACACCAAATCATCCTCCACAGTAACACAACACAACAATCCCTGAATACCCCAGATGGCCCTGAACAGCTCAAGGTCCCTAACCTGTTTGTAGTGGACATACTAAACCCTCAGTCCAGCTGCCAGCATCCTCTCACACATGGCCACCACGTCCACAGACCCATGGCCCAGAATACAGTTCCCCCGCGTCTCCCCCTGACAAAAAACACGAAACCGAACAACTACACCTCGTTGACTTAAACTATACCTAGGTCCAAACATAAACGGTCGGGAAGAAAGAAATTCACCCCGAAGCGGAAAAAACCAACCGGAGACCGATCTGGGGCACCACATAAACAGACGTGGGAGAATTTAAGACTCGGCACAGAACGGACAGTCAACCTGAACACTACGACCAGGTGTACTGGATGGTTATTGGTGGCTATAGTCCCATGTAAAACCCTCCAACAGGGACCACTTAATCCAGGCCAGCCGTCAGGGTATGACGTGTCGTTAACAAATAGGTGAGATGCCCACCCTCCACCCCAGCTCCTCCAGCGCCTTGCTGTTACTCTCTGACAGGGGGAGAGGCACGAAGAGTGAGTCAGACAGAGGGTGGGAGGGAGAGACGGATACAGGGAGGGAGGGAGGGAGAGGGAGGGACAGAGGGTGAGAGACAGGCAGATCCCTCTTTTACCTGAAGCATCTATCATCCAGGACACTGCTTCTTCATCTGCCTCCAATCCACCCTCCTCTTCCATCCTCACTGAATACGATTTCTTTTTTGCTTCTTTTTCTATCCTTTAACTAGCACGCCTTTCATATAATGATAGAGGTAAGATGAGTTTAATTGAACTTCAAAGCTTTTCTACTCCACTGGGTCCTGGTAGGGGGGAAACTTGACCACGTTCATTTCACACCGCATCTCCATTTTATCTGTCTTTCTTTGGAATGGGTCCATTGTTGAGAATGTCTTCTTTCTGTGGATCATCTCATCTTACATGCAGTTATTTCTGTTTGCATGGGTGTCATGTTCCTGTCACTGGGCTACAGTGGGGAGAACAAGTATTTGATACACTGCCGATTCTGCAGGTTTTCCCACTTACAAAGCATGTAGAAGTCTGTCATTTTTATCATAGGTACTCTACGACTGTGAGTGACGGAATCTAAAACAAAAATCCAGAAAATCACATTGCATGATTTTTAAGTAATTTGCATTTTATTGCATGACATAAGTATTTGATACATCAGAAAAGCAGAACTTAGTATTTGGTACAGAAACCTTTGTTTGCAATTACAGAGATCATATGTTTCCTGTAGTTCTTGACCAGGTTTGCACACACTGCAGCAGGGATTTTGGCCCACTCCTCCATACAGACCTTCTCCAGATCCTTCAGGTTTCGGGGCTGTCACTGGGCAATACAGACTTTCAGCTCCCTCCAAAGATTTTCTATTGGGTTCAGGTCTGGAGACTGGCTAGGCAGGCTAGGCGCTGCAGTATTTTAATCCATGACGGCGTAGTGTGTTACTAATGGTTTTCTTTGAGACTGTGGTCCCAGCTCTCAGGTCATTGACCAGGTCCTGCTGTGTAGTTCTGGGCTGATCCCTCACCTTCCTCATGATCATTGATGCCTCACAAGGTGAGATCTTGCATGGAGCCCCAGACAGAGGGAGATTGACCGTCATCTTGAACTTCTTCAATTTTCGAATAATTGCGGCAACAGTTGTTGCTCTCTCACCAAGCTGCTTGCCTATTGTCCTGTAGCCCATCCCAGCCTTGTGCAGGTCTACAATTTTATCCCTGATGTCCTTACACAGCTCTCTGGTCTTGGCCATTGTGGAGATGTTGGAGTCTGTTTGATTGAGTGTGTGGATAGGTGTCTTTTATACAGGTAACGAGTTCAAACAGGTGCAGTTAATACAGGTAATGAGTGGAGAACAGGAGGGCTTCTTAAAGAAAAACTAACAGGTCTGTGAGAGCCGGAATTCTTACTGGTTGGTAGGTGATCAAATACTTATGTCATGCAATAAAATGCAAATTAATAATTTAAAAGTAATACAATGTGATTTGGGGGATTTTTGTTTTAGATTCTGTCTCTCACAGTTGAAGTGTACCTATGATATGAAATTACAGACCTCTAGATGCTTTGTAAGTAGGAAAATCTGCAAAATTGGCAGTGTATCAAATACTTGTTCTCCCCACTGTAGATGCACTTTGGAAACGATCAGTGACCAAATAAAGTGCATGTATTTAACAGTTCACAATCCCTAAGCATGGATGTCAACATCTGATTAATATTTTTGCACTTTTCATTGTCTGTTGTAATGTATAGAAAGGCTGCCTCTGAAATGGCACGTTGGCCCAAAGCTCTCTGCTTGTAGATTATACGCTGTGTGGGCCGTAGCTCAGGTCTTGTGCCAGCACATGGATGAAAGAGGCATTAGACCAATTTAAATACAGGAAGTCTAGAAACATGCCCTTTGATGTGGCACTGATCCACATTATACCAGCATTTCTACACAAAGGACTATTGTTAACTATTTGCAACACGTGTTGCTTTCAGTGTCATTTGTTGTAATTGAAGTAGCTGAGATGTTTGATGTTTGATGGCCTCGGCGGGTGGAGGGGCGGGTGGAGGGGCGGGTGGAGGGGCGGGTGGAGGGGCGCGTAGGGGGGTTTAGATGGTGGGAGCTGGCAGATATGTTTCAGTTTCCTGCGGTGCAGCTTGGTGTGCTGACAAAGTGTAATGTACCCCGATTTCTCTTGTGATCAGAGCCCGGTTCTGGTGACCCTGGGCAGGTCAGAGCCCACATCAGAGCAGACCTACCGAAGAAGCTGTATCTCCCGTCTCTGACCAAGTGGATGGGGAAGAGGTCCGACGCCTCACCCTCTCTTTTCGCGGTTATGGTTCGGGCAGTGAAATGACCACACGTTCTTTGGCATACGTCCGTTTTTTAATTTTTTTTATTATTGTTAAATATAAATGATATATAGTACCAGGTCAAAAGTTCAAGTGAAAAACCAAGTGTCCAAACTTTGGTGTCGTGTAGTACACTTGATAGGGATTAGTATGTCATTCAGAGCCAGCCTCGGTCTGGATTTTATAGAATTACTGTCAGCTCCCCCAAGCCTCCCTCTTCAAGTTACCCCGCCGGACATCCAGCGTGTGTTACGATTCCACGGGACTCTGGCTTTTGGAGACGTGAGTGCTTCATTGGAATCGCTCCTTGTGTCTCGCTCCTCTATAGCAACGTGGCTAACCAAGGAGGCTTTTCAGTGGCGCGTAGGACAGTCATTTCGAGTGTTGGGAATGAGGTGGCATTTAAAAAGCCCCCGGCTGTCTTTACCCCCTCCCCCCCAAGACACCTCCAAGGATGGAACACGTTGTAGTTTGTTCGTTGCAACAACAAAAAAAAATGACATGATAAACTGGGCAAGTGTTGAGGACCCCAGCGTTCAGTCTTTTATTAGCGCCCAGGGGCGACTGTCCATTAAACACAATATGGTTTTCAGTCCTGCTTTTAACGATTCCACGTTCAGGCATCTGATTAATTATTGAAACGTTGGGGAGGAGAAGTGAAGCGTAAGCAGGTAGCGCCAGCAAACGTGTATGATGTGTTTACTTCGACCATGGCCAATGTCAGAGCAACCGCCGTCGATGGAGACAGCCTGTCCCAACCTTCCCGGAAGCCCCCCCCCCCCCACTCATCCACCTTTCCTTTACTGGCCGTTCTGTCCTTGAGGACGTTCAACGAGCCACCTTGTTTTTTCTTTATAGAGATCTTCATCTCTATACACTCATCTTCCTCATTGCTGGCTTTTTCTTAACCTCCTTCCCTCCGTCTCTTTGTTTTCCCTCGCTCCCTCTTCCCTTTCTTGACAGTAACACGTGGAAGTGATTAGTTTAATCCAGAAGACCGGCTGACTTGACCCACTTTATATTTGGAACGCTCAAACGTGCGCGCGCGCACGCACACAGACGTGTTGTTGTTGAGCCGTATCCTGCCCCAGCCTAGAGAAGGTGACACAGCGGCACTTCGGCGCACTGCCTCACCTTCGTTGTTTTCAACCGCCGCAGACCACCGCTGTATCCTGGGCGTCCACTCGCATTTCTGCACCATATAACCCTCCGCTAACACAGGCTTCCTTTATGAGACAAAACCTATCAATGACACAAGGAAGTGATGAATCTCCTCAGGTCCCTGTTACACTGGGCACAACCAGTGATCTGAGTGCGTTTCTGTATCCTGAAAGAGAAGCTTGTCAGAGGGACACTGGGGTCTAGATGTAACTAATAAACCATCTGCGGTTGGTGCCCAGTTGTTGGCACATCTTGAATAAAGTTAAAAACAACAGAGCTCTTGCTATAACAGTTATGAAGCAAATGAGATAAATTGTTGAGCAAATATAAATAAATCAATATCCCCTATTTAGGCACTGGATACCGCGAGGAGGCAAACCTGTTCTTTCTGTGCGAACGCTCACCTAAAAAGCGATCACGAAAAACAGAATTGGCATTTTAATGTACCCGAATCAATTAACTGAATTGAAATGGAATTGAGCCCAACCTGAGTTTTGTAGGGCTCGTGGCACTGGACTGATGTAGAGTGTTTGTATTGATCCCATTAGCAACCGTCTGTCTGTCCTGTAGGACCCGCTTGGGCCACACACGCCTCCCTCTCCAGTCATGGGACAGAAACCGCTGCAGCTGATCGAGGTCAAAGCTAGGGGGCGCTTTGGTTGTGTCTGGAAGGCTCAGCTGCTCAACGAATACGTAGCTGTCAAAGTCTTTCCCATTCAGGTAGGTGCTGATGTCGATGGAGCGATCACACAGTTAAGTTTGTGGTTATAACGTTTGTTGTGTTTCAAATGTTTGTGAATGACCTCTGCTCCGTGTTATGGGTTCATTTATTACAATCATTCATTTCATTTGTAATTGTACATCACACAGCCGAGAAATATCTAAATGAATGTTTTCATCAATGGCGACATTCCATTAGCAGACGCTTACCTGTGATACACGCTGCGCGTGGGTAGACCCAGGAATCAAACCCGCTGTGTTTGCTTTGCAAGGGTTGCGCTCTGCCAGCTGACCAAGCTCATGTTGTGTGTCCCTCGCAGGACAAGCTGTCGTGGCAGAATGAGTACGAGATCTACAGTCTAAGTGGGATGAAACACGAGAACCTGCTTCACTTCATCGGTATAGAGAAGAGGGGTAACAACATGGATATAGACCTCTGGCTCATCACAGCCTACCATGACCACGTACGTGTACACACACACACACACACACACACACACACACACACGGTCGGACTCCATAGCAAGTTTCCAATAACTGCAGGTTGTCTGCCCCCAAGTGGTCGGCCTGTGTTACTAACACACTCTTTTTACACCTACACCCGTAGTAGGATCAGTGATGGAAGACTGACCTATATATGTTTCCAGATTAGCATCTTGCAGGCTGAATACAGAAACAGACACTAATGCTGCATTCACACTGGACACAGCCAGGGGCTAACAGCCTCTTAAGCTCATGGGCTAAGAGGATGCAGAGGTAACAGCCCTTAGAGGTGCTGGCTGGGACTTTCGCCACGGGCAAAATATATGTTTTAAACCTTGCGTTTTGAGACAGATTTGTAATATGTCGTTGCTGTGGGCATAATGTAGAAGTGGATTAACTGGCATACCTCGGTTAGCCATGGATTTCCAGGTTTGAAAGCGAGTGGGGCACAGCGGCTGATACATGACAGGGACCCGTTTGGGCTCAACAGCGCCAGTTGTACAACCAGTGGTCCCGACATTGCGGAGTGCCTCTAAGCGTGTTCCTCTCACAGGGCTCTCTGACTGATTACCTGAAGGCCAACGTGGTGTCGTGGAACGAGCTGTGCCACATCTCCCAGTCCTTGGCCCGGGGACTCGCCTATCTCCACGAGGACATCCCAGGCCTGAAGGACGGACACAAGCCTGCCATCGCTCACAGGTGGGTGGGGGATCCCTCCACAAGCAGACTACACGTGGAGGAAAAACCAAACGCGTTGACGGGGGGGACGGGGACGGGGGGGCGCTGACGGCTGCTGGGGGGGGCGTTTGTGACATCAGTAGGGTCGGGGCCACTCCCTGAATGATTGTTTCTGTCCGTCCCGCTGTTTACCACTCTGTGTGTTTCTCTCGTTCTGTCTCCGTCTCTCTCCCCCTGGGCTGGAACAGGGACATGAAGAGTAAGAATGTGCTTCTGAAAAGCGACCTGACCGCTTGCATAGCGGACTTCGGTCTGGCCCTGAAGTTTGAAGCGGGGAAGTCGGCCGGAGATATCCACGGACAGGTAGAACCACACATTAGCACCGCGGTAACCACAGCGCCGAAGCCGTGGAGACATTCAGCACCCAGCACACACCGCTGACCGTCTGCCTCACACATCCCCCCCCCCCCCCCCCCCCGTCCCCCCGTCCCCCCCCAGGTGGGCACCAGGCGCTACATGGCCCCTGAGGTGCTGGAGGGGGCCATCAACTTCCAGCGGGACTCCTTCCTGAGGATAGACATGTACGCCCTGGGCCTGGTGCTCTGGGAGCTGGCCGCTCGATGCACCGCCGCGGACGGTCAGAAAAGAAGCTCCTCTGTGTCTGTCTGTACGGGCCATGTCCCCACTCTGTGTGTGTGTGTGTTGGGCATGTTGACCTTGTGTCTCAGTGAGGATCAATGACTCTGAGACGAGGCACCCTGCTGACTAATGGAAATGGCCGGAAACACTTACACAGCTGAATGTGATCCTGAAAGCCTGACCACATGTCCGCGTGTTGATACGGGTGTTAAAAAAAATATTGAATCCCCTTAATGTCACGGAGTGCACGTGTGAAATTAGGTCTTGCTGGTGTGTTTGTTTGTGGTCTGTATCTCACACTGTGTGCGTGTGTGTGTGTGTGTGTGTGATGTTGCAGGGCCAGTGGATGAATACGCTCTGCCGTTCGAGGAGGAGGTAGGCCAGCACCCGTCTCTTGAGGACATGCAGGAGGTGGTGGTGCATAAGAAGCTCCGGCCCTGCCTCCGGGAGTGCTGGCAGAAACACGCGGTAAGGGAGGAGGGCGTTGCCCTCTGACGTAGCTTGGTCTTCTGGGTTGTAGGCCGGGGCGCCTGCTCGTCTAACCGCCCAGCCGTTAAGACGGGCTTGATGGGCTGCATTCCACTGACACTGTGGCTTGGGTCGGCCGCGGATTGGATGGGATGTTTCTGTGAATGGCGACGGTTCTGAGGCGATTTGGACAAGCGTTGTGATGTCTGTTCTGTTTTGAAAAGCGTGGTCCAGCAGTATCAGCCTTACCCTGCGTGTACACTGTCCACTCGCTGGAGCTACAAAGAGGCACGCTCCCATTCATTTCCAACCAGAGCCAGCGAATCATGGCGACTGTGGGTGGAGCTGTTTTCTGAGACAAAATCTCCCAGCGACAGTTGAGAAATGTTCAACTTTATGCTAATTTCCAGCGAGCGGGCAGTGACGGAGTTGGGCGACTACCAATGGCAGGGCAGCGGTTCTCTGCGTCTTCAAGTCCCTCCTCTTTTCTACCCGCAAGCTAAAAACTCACTTGCTAGCTAAAATAATTGACGAGCAACTTGCGGTGTCCGGTTTCCCCATTATTCTGGATGCGTCTCTGGCTTCATACAGAGAAATCATTCTAAAAATGGATGCATGGAAGGTTTCAGAGATCGTCGGGATCACGAGTGGGTGATACATGCATAACCTGAAATGAGGGAAAGTCCTATTTAAACATCGACAAATCATTGATTTGGCATCGTCGTAACACGTTTATTTCTTTTAAGTGGAGTCACGCAAATACTAAATACTTATTGTTTGCAGAGACGGATGTTTCTCCTATACTGGTTAACCGGTTGTCGCTGGCATAAATTCGGGACGATACACCCCGCCCGAGCGGCCAGTGTGCACGCTAGGGAAGGCTCAGCGACAGCTCGCAAGAGATGTGCATGTTGCATTAGTGGCACACGCACGGCTTAGGGTGCGGATCTGTTACCTCAGTAGGAACACAACGCCCTTAAAGGAGGTCCCCTTTGTGTTTCCCAGGGCCTATTCATGCTGTGTGAGACCATCGAGGAGTGCTGGGATCACGAGGCGGAGGCGCGCCTCTCGGCCGGCTGCGTGGAGGAGCGCGTCATCCAGATGCAACGCCAGACCAACGTCGTCGCCCCGGAGGAGATCGTCACCGTCGTCACTATGGTGACCAACGTGGACTTCCCGCCCAAGGAGTCCAGCCTCTGACTGGACGGAGAGAGTCAGCTGACACGTCAGGTGGCGACCGTGAAGAGATTTTGATTGGTCCTCGTCAGATGTCAGGGGTCCATTAACTAGTCAGACTGGCCCGTCAGGTTCATGAACTCTGGCTCATCCTGGGTTAACCTCTGACCCCTCAGACCAGTGGGCTAGTGTTTTAGTACAGGGCACTAGACTGCTCACTGCAGTGCCCACTTCATAGCTACATGCTGTAGGCCTGAACTAACACCTACAGATGGACTCGCTTAGCGAGCTTGACATTTTTAAGCTGGATCCTTCAAAAGGACAATACCATGTTTTAACTGTTGAGCAAACAGCCTCTTTAAGCTGGGGAAAACAAGATCCTTCAAAAGGACAACACTAGGTTATAACAAATGCTGTGAGCTGAGGGAAAGGATATGGTCATTTGTCAGGTATTTTCTTTTATATATATAAAAAACACCATATATATATTATACACACACACAAACACACACACGGAAAACACTAGGACCTCTCAACAGACTTCAGTTGTATTTTCTAAGAAAACGAAGAGGAAGGACTGGAAGAGGAAACTTCTCAAAGCTCTGCTCCGTAACGTCAGCATAAAAAAGGGCAATTTGTTTCAAGAATGCATTTGCTGTTTCCTTCTGTGTTTATATGATAATGACTATTGTAATGCCAATAAGAAACAGCTTCTGAATGTCATGTGTGCTGCTGCTGTACATAATATCAATGGATAGAAAACAATGATGATCAAGGTTTATTTAAGGGGGTGGGGGGGGGTGGGGGGGGTGGGGGGCGGCCATTTCCAAGCATTACTACTTTGAAAGCAAAACCATAGACCTCCCTCAAGTCAACAAGGTATACCTCAGTTCCAGCCTCATCTGACGAATAACCATAGAAGTAGAAAACATAGAACAGGCGTCCACAATGAAGTCAATTAATGGCAAACTGGGCGAACTGGCGGCTGTGTCTGGTGCACACAGGAGCCGAAGAGGAAGTAAAATTGCCAGGGTTAACGGTTCTAAGCCTGTTCTATTTCTTCTGGTTCTATGTGAATAACATGCTATATTTTATAACCACACTACAACCGTAGAGTCAGTATTGGTTCAAGTTTAATTTTTTGTATTTCTATGACTACAACAATCTCTCAAATGTTCACATGACATCACTGGTATTATTGAACTGTGTACTGTACAGCTGTGGCAGGTGAGAAAAAGAATCATAACTAGCATTTTTAAAACTAGTCCGCCAAGAGAAGTATGGCCATATATATATATATATATATATATATATATATATATACACTCACGTGTTTCTGCCTTTTTACTTCTCCTTTTTTCTGTGCATTATTTTCTCTTTGCTTTTTTTTTTTTTTATTGAAATCTTTTAAATCCTAAATGTTAGGAGCTATGAATTTCAATAACCCGGAGTAATTTTTTTTTAAACCACTTCCTTATTTTGGTTTGCTGTGTCAACCGAGTATTTATTGAAATGAGCATGCCTTCTGGTTATCCTTTTGGTACTTATTTTTAAACCCCTTTCTGAGCTGTCACTGGTATCTACTGGTTTTCACCCGTACTTACTGGTTTCTATATATATAATTCTAACAGTTTAAATTTTTCTTTTGTCAGAAACATCTTTATTTTCACTCAGTTGTGGTCTCAATGTACCTGTCTTTGATGATAGTATTATTATTATTGAGGTCTGCTGATATCTTGTTTGATATGCCTCAGGAAGCTACCCTCCTGCTACTACCCCCTGGTCTGTCTAGTCCCCAGCTACTACCCCCTGGTTTCTCTAGTCCCCAGCTACTACCCCCTGGTCTCTATAGTCCCTAGCTACTACCCCCTGGTCTCTCTAGTCCCCAGCTACTACCCCCTGGTCTCTCTAGTCCCCAGCTACTACCCCCTGGTCTCTCTAGTCCCCAGCTACTACCCCCTGGTCTCACTAGTCCCCAGCTACTACCCCCTGGTCCCTCTTGTCCCCAGCTACTACCCCCTGGTCTCACTAGTCCCCAGCTACTACCCCCTGGTCCCTCTTGTCCCCAGCTACTACCCTGCTGCTTTGAGATGTGACCTTGCATGCAACTACTCATCCTGGTACCATCTCACCCAAACAGACACAATATTAATTCAGGGGGGCAGCATTACTACTGTAGACTCTGGGCAAAACAAGGAATTATCTCTGTTTTTCCGGAATTTGATTTTATGAATGTGTTCCATGGTTTTACAGTTTATTCCATTTTATAGCTTGTATGACCTCAGCTTTTTCTTCTGAGTGACATCTTGGCATTCTTTACTTCCCTTTTCAGACCTAGTCAGTGTTTTAACTGGAACTCCAACAT
Source organism: Esox lucius (assembly GCF_011004845.1). Taxonomy (NCBI): domain Eukaryota; kingdom Metazoa; phylum Chordata; class Actinopteri; order Esociformes; family Esocidae; genus Esox; species Esox lucius. The sequence continues at coordinate 9,354,634 of NC_047590.1, forward strand.
CAACAACGTTCAGGGATTCTATACTATGCTTTTCTAAGTTACAGCAATTAGTATATGCAACCAGTGCGGAACAGCGCAAGCTGGTTACATTGCGCTGCTGCAAGATGGACTTTTACACAACTGTAGCATTTTTTAAATTGTTAACCTTGTCTATCAATGATTTATTTGCATAGCAGACCTGAGCTTTTGAGAAGAGCTGGTGGGCAGGTGCCAACTGAAACAATAACATGACAGATGGTGGAAGGGACATGGAGAAGACCTGACTGTGTTGTTATATTGTGTCTACTCCTGGGGCTGCAGTTGGCCAGTTGTCTTGCAGCAGATGTGGACTATCTCAGTCTCATTCCTCACATCCTTTCTCCTTCCTTCTCAGCCACATTAGAGAAGGACTTATATGGGACCTTGTAGCTCTCAGCAATAGCAACTAGCAAAGGGCATTGGATGAAAAGTGGAATTTCGCACCTGTGTCCAAGATTAACCAACGGGCAAACTGTACAGTCGGTACTACTGCATCATTTTGATTATCGTTTGTGCTTCTGGGAAGAAGGAGAAAAAAAAACAATGTAGCTTTTATTTGATCCCGATTTCTGGGTACTATGTCATTTACTGTCCTTTTTATTTTTTTTCAGCTACTTCCATAGATCTAATTTCACTGTACAGATGTTCATTAATCCCCAAACACTGTACAGTCTCCTTAGATTATTAGCTCTTGGCCTTGTTGTAAGGTTATTTCTTTCACCAAACTAGAAAGCTCAACATCCTTTGACACAGTGACTGGAATATTGAAACGTGCATATGTAAATATACATGTCGTTTTTAGATTGTGGATGATGGACACAGCGTAAGGTTCTGTTTTCTATTATATCACCAAGAAGCAGGAAAAGAAAATTCATGATAAATGATTTACTCCAAACTAAGATAATGGAGTTGAATGTGTTTATTTTATCTATATTATTAAATTGTATTAATTTGTGCCCATTGGCCCAAAACAAAGTTGCTCTCCCTTCCCTGAACAGTAATCCCCCTTGCATCTGATATCCTGAATCAGGTTTTTCACCATACTGAGCCGAGCCAAATTATGCCAAACCAATGTGCTCCTGACGGGGCATCTACCATAATTGCTGGAAATGATTATTTGAATATTAGAGACAGCAAAATGTGGAGGGGATAGGATGTGTCAGAAGGGTACATTCAATCTCCAGCGTCCCCATTGAGACACTACACTAGAGCAATGAGATACCATTGCAACAATATTCCAGCAGTGTTGCAAGAATGTTGTCTGTGATGCGTGGCCAGTGGAGTCGTTTTGTGTAATACATTTCCTCTTAAAACAAGCCCCAGCGCTCTTGACAAAGGTTGTTCTGGGCTCAGAGTCCACCTCTGACTATGACTTTCTTTCCAGGTGGACTTGCCAATAATGTTTATGCTTTGCAAGTTATTTCAAAGACTTTCAGATGCCTGTTTTGAAGCGGATGTTAAATATTGTACAGAGAAATTGTATGCTATTCCCCCCCGAAATAAAGTATAGTGACTGCTCACTGATCTGTCATTATTCCAGCCATCTGAATTTTTATTTTGTAATGTCAGTTGTAGCTCAAACCTCTACTGTAGATGGCAGCATTTATCGATTAATGATTCCTCTGATGAATTAATCAGTACCATAAGCATGAAAAAAACATTGCTTGTCTTTATTAAGTAACGCCAAATCTTTCTATTTACACCCATTGGAAATATAGACATGGGAGAAGCACTGAGATGAGTTCAGTCACTGATGGCTTAATTCAAGGTCTCTCGTCTTTTACTGGTTGTCCAAAGCAACCAGTTCTGGATCCATACTGCAAACGTATTACAGTCAACCAAATGCAGACAAGGCCCATTGTTTGACATCTGTGGGGCACTGGGGGTATTTCTGCAGTGCCTCCATTATCTGGTTGTGGTCTAGCATGAGTTTCATCAACTGGTACTCCTTATGGATCTTCCCTGTTGAACCGTCAACAGATTTAATTAACTCCAACTGCTGAAGGTGTTCAAATGCCTAGAAAAGAGAAAGCAATAACCTTATGGACTAGAACTCAACAACAGGGTAATGAAGTTTAGGATTTTTGAGTCAGTAAATTAGACTTGGAATTACAAGGTTGATGACCCATTTTAAAACATTTCTAGTAGTTTTTTTTTCCTGCAGTCTTGAATGCATTGGAGTCAGATGACCAAAAGAGAGAGATTTTGAACACAGCATTTGTAAGTACCGTTAAATAGAAACAATAACCATCATTATATGCAGAACAGAATAAAAAATGTTCAGTAACCACGGACTCAAGGAGTACTCTTTATCGTGGGCAACCAACAGCTCCAAATTAATTCTTCCAGCATAGGCAATGATGTCACCCAGACCCACCTTCATGACGACCGGCTTGTCAAAGTTATAGATGGACTGAGATTTCCTCTGGAGGAACTTTTTAAACTCTGAAAAGAACAGACGTGCATATGAATCAAATATTGTGACTCCACGCATCATACCCAAAAATCAAAGGACCACTCTCCTTACCATTGTGAACCATTTGGAAGTTAAACGGTTCTCCTTCATAGATGTCACTCAAGTGTTTCATCGCAATTATCAAGCACAATTCAAGAACAGACAGACCTGGAATGAAAGAACACAAATTGTAACTAGAGTTATGTTGTAAAATATTTTTAAAAAATTCCTCTGAATGACCTGTCTACTTTGCTACACAGGTCAATTCCAGAACTGCCAAAGGTGTGGTTCATGATCCCAAAACTATTTCTTAGCGAACCCATTAATAGCTTTATAATCACCATGAAGTATGTTTGCTTTGGAATCCGCCACACAGACTCTGCTGGCTTCCAGAAGGTCAGTGGGTTTGATGGAAGGTTTACATACGCTTACTTGGCTCAAAACCAACATCTGAAAACAGGGCCGCACAGAATCATTTCTTCATTTCTTTCCCCCTCTATTTTGCTGTAAAACTTCAGATACATTCTACAATCAGAATACTACTGACCAACAACAGGTGCAAGGATCGGAAGTCTTTGCTCGAGTTATAATGTTTTTCTAAGACATCGACCACCGATTTGTCTTTGCATAGTCTCTGAAAGAGATAAAGAGATGACAAAAATCTGGAACCTGCACAGTCATCTGCGTAAAAAGATCTCATCCTCTGCCGATACCCTAGTGGGGTTCCTGGCTCAAATCTTTGGGCCGAAGGTAGAACATCTGTCATTTGGCCCTTGAGCAAGATACTTAACAACTTTTTAAAATAAAATTGACTATTAAACTATTATAAACCATTATAAATCCGTTTTCTGTTATGAACACCTTAATGCTGTCATTCCACTCCTCAAAGAACTTGGCATCGGCAAAGTCCGGAGGCAGGCTGAGCTGTAAGATGACATTGTCCAGATACTGCCTGAAGCTCAGTGAGCTGAGCAGGTGGATCTGTCTGTGAGAGAACCTGGACTTGACCCTCTTCTCCAACAGCTCCAAAACATCCTAAAAACAAGTATAATAGAATTTGATTAACATCGAGCCACTTGACATCAAAATAAATTCATTAATTACCGTAAACTCTAGAAAGAACAAGACTCAAACTGAGGTTGAAGACAACGTACCAGTCTGCAGGTGAGGCCGATCACAGCGACCGGAGCTTGAGCAGACTGGGAGACGTCGAGGAGGTTGTAAAGCAGAGTTTGGTTCTTATGGTGGGCAAACAGGTCAAACTCATCCAGAATAAAGAGGACAGGCCGACTGCTGCTGCGATCACCTGAAACAGAAAAGAACAGGTATAGATGCACTGTCCTTCTCAAATGAGAGGCGCTGTGATTAAACCATCACCTTTCTTCAATGCCTCAAGAAGGAAGGCCAGGTTTTCAGCAAAACTACCCTGAAATAACAATGAGACAAAATAAAGGTCATTTACTGGCAGAAAGACAACGGTTCTGACGCTGTGCAATTGGACATTCACATGCCAGTAGACAAGAGGCTGCCTGCAATACTTACAAACACCTTGTCCCCTACTACATTCTCAAGATTGAGCTGGCGGGTGATTTCTTTAAGGGCTATTCTGTCATCAGTCTGTAGAAGCCCTGTAGATATAGACTTTCTATTAGAGAAGTAGGCCAGATGAGCAGTGAAGAAATCCTACTGTACAGGGGACAGAAGTACATATTTCTTACCATTCAGGTGGACCTGTAACACATTCTTGTTGACATCCTTCACTTCCAGTAAATCCCTCAAGACACACTTCAGAAGCTGAAAAGCGGAAGTCTGTCATCAGTTGATTTCAAATACAATGGTTGACTTCAGTGTAGCCCACTGGCTGGTAAAGTAGGGCTAGGATCTGCCAAGGACCACACAACGCCATATTAGTGCCATCCTTAGGTGACGTTGTTATACGCATTGCAATTCTCACAATGCTGTATGGATTTCCAATTCAATGTCTCAAGATGTTATGAGTCATGGAAATAAGTCCTGAAAAGGAATTGGCTAAAAACATAAATGGAGAATAAGCAATGAAAGAAAGGTATTTCTGTTTTTTCTGTCCAGGTACTGCCACCTAGCAAAAATAATTATTATTGTGATCGTGTCAAAACTAGTTATGGATGGACAGTAAAATAATTGATACTATTTGAACAGTACCATACAAAATAAATATATTTATTCTCATTAATGGTACATTTTTAACTTGAGCTAAGCACTTCTGCAAGGGAGACCGAGATACAATTGGGAGAAAATCAGGGTGGTTCCTCATCGGTTTGTTCTTTTACAAAACATTTCGCAAACAGCAGAAAGGTGGGGAGGCAGGGAACATAGTTGTTCTCAGGCATTCAGAACCTAACTACCATAATAGCATTACCATACCATTGTTTTCCCAGACCCCCTGGGTCCCACAATGAGTACAGAGTTACTCTCTCCATGAACAGCTGTCCTCCTCAGCAGCTCCAACAGGTGTCTGGAACATTGACACAAGGACTATTACCCACAATGCCTCCACTATATGCAGCTCAGTATACAACCTGGCCAGTGGCCGCCTGCCACTTTGTAACACAATATGACAAAGGCACAGAGGCAACAGATGGGGACAGGTGCAGGTGATGCTTCTTAGACAAATGAAGCCAAAAACTGCCCTTGAATTAATTCTGGTATATGTTGCAGAATGATGGCCCACAATCAAAATGAACAAATTTCAGTAGGCACCCAACCGACAAAAGATATTAGATGTGGATGTTGTCTATGACATCTTAAACACAAAGGCATATGACGTGTATACATACTTGTGTTGTGATTCAATCCCCATTGGCTTTTCCGGGAGCCTCTGGTGACAAAATCTCTGCCTCAATATCGTCTGAACCTACAAAACAGTTATAGTAAAAGGTGTACTCTTTGAAAGTCAGGTTGTCCACCAGACATTACACTGTACATGTTGAATATGTAATGTATAATGTTACCGCAGTAAAGGATTTCGATCAGATCTTGAATGTTGCCTAAAAGTAATGTTAGATAAACATTCAGTAAACACAAATGAATACCAACCTGAGAAATACATTCGCCAACGGTCATGTGTGTTTCTTTTACTTTTCGTTTACTCATGGTGCGAGCGGTCTGGAGACAAAACACGGGACACACTGACTTAGCAAAAGCTAACTGACCAGCTAGCTGTAACTAGAAAGCAATGACATACAATGCACACAAAGCTATTTATACGTTATACTATTAACGAACTACTGACTCGACTTGTAAATGAAGGTTCTGGATTTTACATATAACTGCGTGATATTTACAAGTTTAGTTGAGTTTTGAGAATAATTATTCACTTCTCACTCAGTGACAGCGGTCTTCGCGCGAAATTAGAATCTTTATGCAAATTTCCAGATTCACTTCCGGGTTATCTGTTGGTTGACGATCATGACTAAAAATTCTGGGCGTTTTTGTACTGTAGATAGCCTGAACGTGTTTTCTAATTAATTAATTAATTCCACTTCGTTTATATTCATTATATCCCTACGGAATACATACAGTTCTTATTTTTTTTTAACTGAAGTAAAGTAGTTATTGGACCTCGTAGGAAGCTGGCCAGCGCTCCTCCAGTAACACACTTGAATAATGTTTTGCTCTGCATGACTGCATATAATTAACATTAAAAGCTAAAGGGTTCTTTTTTTGTTTGTCAATGAAGTCCTAAAAGGACATATATCAGATATATCATATATCAGATATCATATGAACTTGTGGATATGTCATAAACTTCTGGGATATGATCAGTTAATCAATCAAATGTATTTATGAAGCCCTTTTTACATTTGCAATTCACAAAGTGATTATACAGATCTGTTATACAGTTTAAAACTCTTCAGTCTGAAAGAGCAAGCAAAGCAGATGTTTCAGCACTGTAGGAGAAACTAGAGCCAGGTTCTATGGTTGACAAGTCCTCTTTCCGTGCTGGGTGGAGATCATAAGACTAGTGTCAGTACCTGGATACAATGTCTATGTATCAGTGCATCCAATATGAGGGATGTTAAGAAAGTTGTTACTTGTTTCAAAGGACTTCCAAAACATCACTGCACTATACAGCAATGTTTTTTTCTTAGTTGGAAAAAGGGCAACATCTCGGAAATAACTCTTTGCATGGACCTTGTCATTTTGTTTTATTGATCTTTTTTAAAACATGAGAGGCTAAGGATGGTAGCGCTACTAACTGTTATAAGGTACAGTAATGTTTAACAATGATTATCCATTTCAAACTGGTTGGGAATTCAAACTTTAATAGTTGATCCCCCCGATGATTAGGAGTGATCAGCCAAATATGAAAAATAAAGCAGGCTAATTAAAAACCTAGGCCCATATTGAACCATTTAGCAGATGGCTTTGTCCAAAGCGTTGTATAGTCATGGGTGCATACAATTTTGTGGGTGGCCCAGAGTAACGTGCAAACCCACAATGCAGGGATAAGCAAGAGTCACACTTAAATGACAAAGCCATACAGGACCAAATAGACTAAGTGGTACTGTTGATGCACTCATAAATCCATAACCGGACAAATTATTAATGTAATTAATATTTTTTTCCATAGGGAAGATGTAAGACAAGATACAAGGCTATTTCCACCTATATGGGATTCCTCTAACACTGTCAATGTAGTATTTTCATGATGGAAGAGATGTAATTTCACATGATGTACAACTTCCAGATTCCAGACTTCTGGGTAGCCAGGAGTCCAGTTATGTTCTCAGTCTTGGAGACCCGTTTGTTGTGTTAATTCAGGCCAGCTTACCCATATGCACGTGCAGCATACAATATAAGTCCAAACTCGGCTATACTCGGTTTAGTGTTTGTTTTATAAACCAATGACCATGAACATGAATGGCAGAATATAATTGATATCCACTTACGGATATTTTAGGTTACAGAACTTGGTAAAATTATGGGAATCTTGATTTTGCTCTTTGCTTTTGTCCTGTCAGAGCGACACATCTGCCTCGCTGAGCCGTTGTTCTGTGCTGTCTGGCTCTCTCCTTTCAGCTCTATGCGGCGCAGGCGCAGTCAAACACTCCATCTTTATCCCAAGTCCAGGGAGAACCAGCCGAGGCATTTGATGGGTAGGCTTTTTATTTTTATTTTTAAAGGGCCAGAAGTGAATTGGATGGAGTTTAAACCTAGTATTTTAGCAACCATGGACTATCGAGAAACCATCTGATGATTGAAAATATGGAGAAAACGATTTTGGAGGTTTATGATTGGAATCTGAAAAGCTCCTGTCTCGCTATCTCATAAACGCAACCATCTGCACTGCTCAGCTCTCCTATCCCTGCTGGCCTGGCTGTGTGTCTCTGCCTCGGCCCTAGCTAGAGACGTTACACATACATAGGACATAGGAAATACGCTCAACCCTTTCCAGTTATGATAAAAAACTTCGGCATTTGGATTCTGGATATAATCGTTTCGTAATGTTGAATATTGTTAAAGGTATGTTGATGTTTTGGGGTTTATTACACGGTAATGTTTATTTCCAATTCATTGTGGTGAGTCTTAGCTACTTGCTAGCGTTAGCATTACGGTAGTTAGCCTTGCTAGCTTCCTAGCTTGCCATCGAAAAAAAGAATGTTGTTTGGCTACCTTCGTCTAGCTAACTGTAGTTAGTCAATGTCGGGGCTAAATAGGGCCCGCTAATAGTGTAATCTTAGATTAGTTGTTTTTCTTCGGTAACAACCGTTTATTGTTGACTTTGGTTAATGTTAGACTGAAGCGTTGGGTAACTTTTTGTAAGTAAAATTAAACTAGATAACTGTACCACCCATCTAACAAAACTAGTTTGCTAACAAATATTTTGAATCTTTGTATGCTAACTATCGTTAGCTAACTAGCTAGGCCAAGTTACGTTATCAGCTGACAGACTAGCCTAGTAGCTAACTAGTTAGCAAGTATTAGCCAGTTAACTTATCTTCCTCATCTATAAATAGATAGAATATTGCATGCCCTCAAAGCTATGTAACATTATCTGGTTAGTTCTGGTAATACCTCAGTTCACTAGTTATCTGCACATTTAGTATTATATTCTTCAAAATACCAAATTAGTACTACAATAGTAGCTATTTTGTGGTGCATTAGTCGGAGTAATTTCAAAAAGCCATTTGGCATTTCAGGCTTCGTTGGTGCAGTACAGGAGCTTGCCATCACATGACAATTGGACTAGTTTTGCAGCTTTATAGATGTCAGTCTGTTTTTTCCCTTACTGCATGTGGTTGTCACTTTGAGTTAGCCAGCTAGCTACCTGCTGTCAACCCGAAAACATGTTGGTAAATGCGCCACTTGACTCACATAGAGCCGTACTGTGCCTGACAAATATGTACTTACTTTACTGTAACCAAAATATGTGCTTTCTGATGTGTAAGCCCTATAAAACTCCAAAGGTACTGCCAGTGGATCTTTCATCAAATCCTCTCACAGGAGATTTATCAAAGATGCATTAGTCCGGTTACTCCTCAGGATTCTGATTCAGTGGTTTTTGGCATGACAATTTCCGTTAAGCAGATGAGACATTCTGTGACAGTGTTACATAATCAACTATCTTAGCAAACACACATATTAGCTAGATCATATAGTTCAATACATATTCTCCTGCTGCAATCTGACCATTCCTTGACTCCAAATAAAACCGGTGCTTATGTACTCTTTTGCGCTCCCCCTCCATCCCTACACTAGGACAGTAATGATTCAGCACAATGGATAAGTAGCCTGTGACAGGGGCAGCCCTGAGCCCCTGACGGTCAAGGCCAGTGCAAGCCTCTCAACAACAGCATGATCCTGGGTCTTTAGAAAAAAACTCACACACGTCCGTGTAGCGCCTGTCCTGCGTCATTCCCTCCCCCGGATTGTAGACATTGTGTAATGAATCTTTCACTTTGTTGTGGCAAGTAGTTTTGTGTAAAGGCTGGACTTGCATTGGGCTTCACAGGGATGATCTTCCGTTTGTCCGCTTTCATGATGTCACGGTTCTCTGAATCGTCAGTTTTCTAACATCCTTTGTCTTTGTTATTTCTCCTGTTCAGATGCCATGGGAACTCCGCCAATGACCTGCCCCAGAAGGAAAACCTAGTGTGCTTGTCTACGTGAGCCATCTATGTTTCCCAGGAGCCCCTCTGATTCAGTGTCTATGGCTCTGAATGACAGAGACCATTATTATGGAAATGTTGTTGGTGTTCAGTAGTAAAACCATGAAGGATCTCAAAGGTTAGGATCGCCTCACATCCCAGCCGTTAGGCTACTTCAGTCATCGGACCCCAGCCAATAGGCTACTTCAAGCATCCAACTTTGATGGTGAAGTTGTAGTGCTCTTTATTGGAAGACAACAATGCCATGCACTCTGAAGTCTCTTGTTGATGTGTGATAGCCTCTGAGGGTGTTGTGTGCTAAGCCAACCAGAAGAATGAACGGAGGAAAGGACTGTGAGGGAGGGGGTGTGGCAGTGGAGGGGGTGGGGGCGGAGCATACCACCACTGTCCAGGTCCCTATTGGCTGGCAGCGGAAGGTAGATCCTAAAAATGGAGTCTTCTACATCAGGTAGGACCAATCACAGTGCTGTGTTTTGTTACGATGCCACAATAATGTACTTCTGTTTGATTGTAAACCTACACGATACGAGTGCATATTATAGTGTTTTGTAAGCTGTTACATTATTCGTGGCGAGTGTCATGTCTCTAAACTAAGTCTTTCAATGGAGAGGCCATTTTGAAGAAGTCTCTTCTGATATATTTTCTTTGGCTAGCAGTGTACATTGGGCAATAAATTGTTTCTTTATCTTCTTAATTAAATGTTCTCCTTTGTTTATTAGTCCCAGCGGGTTGCTGCTCTCCTGCCTGGATCAGGTGAAACGCTACCTGCTCACGGACGGGACATGCAAGTGTGGCCTGGAGTGCCCTCTCATTCTCCCAAAGGCAAGTTCCACTCTTTGACCACCCTTCTGTCTTAGCTGTAGCTAACCTCAGTTGACCCTAAATGCGAAGCTGGCAAAGAAACGCAGCGAGGAACACGATGAGTCCTGCATGAACCAAAGAACAGAGATTGTTACACAGGTATTACATGGTGCTTGTCCTTTCCACATCCTCATTAATGAATTCGTTTTTTTTGTGTTATGTGTAATAATGAAACCCAGACAGGCAAGACATTGTGTGGAAATGCAAGGTCAAAGACAATATGTTTGGTTATGCAAATGTAATGTGTTGTTTAAAATGAATGGGAGACTAGGAAGAGGATATGGCAAGACTGGACAAGTATCACTTTGTCCTGTTTGGGATTTGGTTGCGCATGAAATCCCCTCCTTTCACCAAGAACGACCGGTAACACGTCTTTCTTCCCGGTTCTCCTTTAATCAGGTGTTTAACTTTGATCCGGGGGCCGCTGTCAAACAGAGGACTGCAGAGGATGTGCGTGCAGATGAAAACGTCACCAAGCTGTGTATCCACAAGAGAAAGCTTCTGGCTGTGGCAACTCTACACAGGAGTTTGGAGCTTCCCCATCCTGCGCTAACTCTCAGCAGCTCTGCTGGAGGTACAAGTGTGTATCTAAATGTTTTTTCACAGCTATTATTGCTCATGATTAACATCTGGAATGTTCCATCCTGTTTCACTGAAGTGACTAGAAAAGGGTTTGAGAAAACATTGCGTTGGCTGTTACAGAGGCACTAAACCCTTTCCCACCCCCTACTGCCAGGTTCAACTGCTGTGCTCTCGTCACATTCCACAAACCAACGAGCAATAAGGAATAAATCCCAGGAGTCTCTGCTGCCCGGCTCAGTGGCTCCAGACTGCAAGATCCCTTTCAAGATGATGATGATGGTGGGTCCGCGGCGTTATCCCCAGGACCAGGGAGGACCGGCCCAGGAGCTATACCATGGATACGCCCAGAGACCTCACAGGCTGAGTGGGGAGCCCGGGCCCCGGTCTCCATATCGCTCTGGCTACGGCGTCATGCTGAGTCCCAGCTCCCAGATCTACGGACCTGGGGATGGATCACCCCTCTCACCCAGCCCCCGGACTGACCCCCTGGGGAGCCCAGATGGGTTTAGGAGCAATCCCTGTGGCTTCCCTGGAGCCAGCAGCTCTAGCCCGATCCACGGTGGCAACCGGACCCCTCTCTCCCCACCCGGGATGCTCCATCACGGGCACGGCTCTCCCGCTGGTGCTCAGTTGCCCTGTGCTATGGTAGGAAGGACTAGCACACCCCTTTCCCCTACTGCCACTGCCAAAAGCCCAGTCGTAATGATGAAGAAGCCCATGTGTAACTTCCCTGGGCAGCCCGGTATGGATATTCCAATACGAGCACCGTTCAACCCCAAAACGCAGCCTGGCGCGCCTCACCCTGGCCCCCCTCCAGCCCTACCTCCCTCCTGTGCCATCCAGAAAAAGCAGATGACCTCAGAAAAGGACCCTTTAGGAATCCTAGACCCCATCCCCAGCAAGCCTAGCGTCAGTGTCGGCCAGAACTTCCAACCTAGTATCCACTCCTCTCAGGTACCAATGATGAATGTAACCGTTAACAACCACCCTCCTCCTGCCATTGTTCCGTTGCCAAGCAACCTCCCCCTCCCAACTGTCAAATCGGGCCTAGTGGGCCACGGCCACGTGCAGAGGACTCAGCAGACCTCCGTAGCCTCCTCCATGCCTCCCTCTCCTGTCACCTCCCCGGTCCACATGGCAGGCCCTGTCTTAAGCAGCAGGGTGGAGGCTTCCCCACAGCGCTCGCGCACCTCCTCCACCTCCTCAGACCACGGGAGTTTTGCCATGCCCTCAGGGCCTAGTCAAGGTCTGTGCGGTGGGATGAAAGCTCCTCCTCGCTCTCCCCTGTCCTCCATGGGCTCCCCACGTCCCGCTATGCCCTCCAACATGCCATCCAGCCCGTCTTCTGCCAAGCCGGACTCGCACACACTCCACCAGTACAAGGATCTACCCAGTCAGCTGTTGGTGGGCATCGGTAACCAGAACGCCATCAGCACGCAGCACAACAGCCCCGGCGTGTACCCGTCTGCCACCTCCTCTGGCTCCTCCGTCAGCGCTCCCCCCCCAGCCCCGAACCAGAAGGCCCAGCACCCAGGGCTCCTGGGTATGCCCCTGAACCAGATACTGGACCAGCAGAATGCTGCTTCCTTCCCTGCCAGCACCCTCCTGTCGGCAGCGGCCAAAGCACAGCTAGCGAATCAAAACAAACATGGCGGCGACAGCGGTGACCCCGCCGGTAGAGGCTGTGCGATGGATAGTAACGCCGGGGGAGGAGTTGGAGGCGGGCTTCCAGCAGGTCCCCTCGGTGGCGTCGGCGGCACCAGGGGCGCTGCGGACAGGCCCGGCAGCGGCACTTTAAACCCCATGCTGCCGCCTAACTCAGCCATGCTGATGCCCACGGCGACGGAGGCCTCGGTGGGGGGGCAGAGCGGCCGGGCGGCCCTCCGAGACAAGCTCATGGCCCAGCAGAGGGACCGCGGGGAGCCAGTCGTCCGCAAGCGCAAGCAGCCAACGGCCCCGGCCCCGCTCAACAGCAGCGTCCTCATCCACCACGACGGCATGGTGTTCAACATGCTCAGCAAGCCCTCTAACGCGGGAGGCCCGGTTCCCAGGCTTCCACCGCCGAGCTCCGCGGAGCAGCTGAGGAAAGTGGCTCGGCTCGGTGGCCTCACGCCCAACACCTCTATGGCCCAGCTTCTTCAGTCCATGAGCAACCAGAACAGGCACGCCCTGCCCGCCGGCCCAGTCGGTCCGGGTCACATGCACTATGGTGACGGGGGAGCGTCACAGCAAAACATGCTCGCCCAGCAGAGGATGCTGAGTCAGGTGGAGGGTCAGGGAATGCGATGCCAGGGTATGGATGCTGGAGGTCACGGAGCCCCTCGTCCGCACGCACCTCAGTTCCCGGGTTTGATGAACCACATCCAGGCAAATTCATTGGGGGCCTGTGGCCCGCTGGGGCCCGGTGGACAAGTGGGTCCCGGCCTGGGGAATATGCCTCTGAGCCACCACCCCGGGGCGCTCCCCCCACCTCTGTCCCACCCGCCTCACCCCAGTCAACATCACCAGCAGCACAACCACCTTCATGCAACGCTGGGCAGGACTAACATGTCAGCCATGACACTCAGCAACAACGACGGGAGCTGTGGCCAAGCTGCCTCTGAGCCTGGTGAGACACCGCTACACACAGAACAACACACACACACACACGCACACACACGCTCGGTTCAGTTATCCTGCAATGTCGGTAAGTTTGTTTAGATGGCCTTTGAGTTAAACGACAGTCATAAACTCCAGTGGAGAGAGTAGATGGAGAGGCTGTTTCTCATATTTGTTTTATCGTTGAACCTGCTCCTTGTTTTTTTTTATAAGCATTCGAGCAGCAAGTTCGATTTTGAGCTCAGTGGCAGAATGACGTGAAAACAGGATTTCTTTAAGGAAAAAGAAGAAAAGTCCAGGGTAGATACTAAAGAGCCAGTAGGTGCTGGCGGTGGTAGCTATAGTAACGCTGGGATCTGAATGGGTGCCTGGTTTTATTCCTTCATTAGACCTGTGTGTGTGTGGGGTCTAAGCTTGCGTAACAGCATAGCATTATAGTCACTATGCTGTTTAGCAGATGCTTTAATCCCGATGTAACTCCCAGGCATACATTTGTCTTACGGGTGGCCCCCAGGGAAATCGAACCCCCAGCCCAAAATGATCTATTGTCAAAACCACACGGAAATGTGGCAGGATGATGGTACCATGTTGAGAGGGTGCGTAGGGGATAATCCTTTCCCACTGACTGTCACTTAATATTCCCTTTTATTTGGTTTAGGCAGACAAGGCTGTAGTTATGTCTTTCTGTGTTGCTAGCTTATACGGTGGTTACTTCTGGCACCTGTCTTACCTCGTGTAGCCCCGCGCCCCCTCCCTAGCCCCGCGCCCCCTCCCTAGCCCCGCGCCCCCTCCCTAGCCCCGCGCCCCCTCCATAGCCCCGCGCCCCCTCCATAGCCACCACCATCCAGACATCAAGCTCTGCCTCTGACCGCATCCCCATCCCCCGACTAGGCCATTAAATCACGTCCCTCCCCTTCCTCAGTCCCCAGCCTCATCCTGACTGCAGCCTTTTCGTAAACCAGCCACACGGCTTGGACAGCACCACAAATCATCATGCCGTTGCCCTAGCAACATTCACGGCAACTACCATAGAGGAGTGGCCGCACTGGCTGTGAGGAGGAGGAGGTGGGGAAGACAGGGAAAACAGGGAAGGAGATGCTTTGGGGAGCAATGCTACCGAGGGGAGGGATGGGGCTAGTTAGAGGCTAGTGTGAGTGAAAGGGGGGAGGCTAGTGTGAGTAAATGGGAGGGGGTTGTGAGAAGTAAGGGCACCCCAGTCATTGGTTGCCTCCAAACGTTAACAATCATCCAGAAAAGAGTTACTGCTACGTTTGCCCTGTTTAATATCTTATATATCTTAATATCTGTATTTTACATTACTACTTTAAAGAATGATGTCATCATTTTTAATTAACATATAGACAAAAATTTGACATTTTTAATTTACACTAAATTATCAAGCTAGCTAGATTGTTACATCTACTGGGTTTCACATGGTGACCGCATGGTTTGGTCGATCTTTGCCGGACTGTGTAAGCGGAGCCGGCCAAGAAGAGCGAATACCTCTTACTGGGTCCCTGACTGACTGACTACCCACCCATTGTTAAATAGCGTTGTGGATAGAGACTGAGATGCAGTCGACCGCGGTTCGATCCTCGCCACGCGCCAAAAAAAGTAGGCGTTAGAATTTGTTCAGGATAGGCTAAAACTTTGTTGGCTACACGCTTCAGTAGCTACATTATTGTAAACCTGTTCACTGTTATATTGCGATGGATGAACTGCACCTACAAGAACCGTTTTGATTTACATAGTGTAGTTCACATGCTGTCACTGTTTTCTAAAGCAACAAACCAGCCAATGGAGTGATTGGAGTCATTGTTTTCAATATAGGTACTGTACAGCTGTTAGCTTGCCATCTACTGTAATATCGTTCTCATTTAATGCTTTTAATCTTAGTGTTGCTGTTTTTGGTTATGATGTTAATAGGTAATGTAGGGAACTTGTTTCGAGAACCATGGGAGTTTGAACTAATTGGTTTGACAATGCCGGTAAACAGACACCACATCTCTACACACGTATAACATGCAACAACACCCTCTGTTTAAATAGCGTGGTGGTTAAAGACAGTCAGTCACATAGGACACTGTGGATCGAATCCAGCCAGGTCAACAACAATCATTCCTTCTAATCGCTTCACTGAACTAGGCTTCCTGTTTTTACAACACCCTAACATTTTAAACAACTCTGTTTTTGATTAATAAAACAGCCGAGATTTCTAATTCATACTGACCTATTTCGGCCCTCTTTCTCCCACAGTTTTTCTGTGTGGAAGCATTGAATGTCCAGAGAGATGTCAACAAATCAGCAGCATTTTCCCTTCATCCTGACAGTAGGAAACAGAGGGCTGCACAGGCAGGTTTGAGAAAAGGGAGAATGCTGGGATTAAACCCCGGTCTCCGGTTGGGAGCTCTTAGTAGTATTCGTCTTTCTGTATTTTATTAATTTACCATTGTGAAATCAAATTTGATTTTTATTAGGAGTTTTTGCCCCTGATCAACACTGTATTTGGTAGAGGCACCATTGGCTGCAATTACAGTTTTCTATCAGCTTCGCACATTTGGGCACTGCAATTTTTTCCCATTCTTCTTGGCAAAATTGTTCAAGCACTGTCAAGTTGGAAGGGAACCTTTGTTGAACAGCAGTTTTCTTGGTTTTACAACTCTTTCCACATAATCTCAATGGGATTGATTTGTGGGCTTTGACTCTCCCACTCCAGGACATTGACCTTTTTGTTTTTAACCCACTCCAGTGTGTCTTCAGCAGTATGTTGAGGGTCATTGTCCTTCTAGAACAGGCATGGGCAACTGGCGGCCCCCACCCCCTCTTTGTGTGGCCCTCAGATTAATTTAGAAAGGAGAAATATACACAAAAATATATGTATCATGTTGACCTTAAATTTGTTGGAACCAAAACATGAAATAGACTTCAATTTTTTTTTTGCCTGTTTACATATAAAACAGTAATTTCAGAGTCTCAGAAAGCTGTTGTGATGACTTTCTGAGAGTGTAGCTGAGAGTGTGCTGATGTTTGAGTCATAAAACACTTGATGATACCTATTGCAGGAGTCTCCGTACAAGCCAAAATATCATGGTGAAAACAGCCGAAAAACATATAGTGTTCAAATAGTTAATAATTACATACAAACATAGACATGTGTGTATTCCGAGTTTATCTACGGCCCTCAGGTGACCATTACATAAATTCTGTGGCCCCCACCACCACCCAAGTTGCCTATCCCTGTTAGAAGATGAATCATCTCCCAAATCTCTTGCAGATTTCAGCAGGTTGTTATTGTTTCCGTATGCACACTGGAAGTCTCATCCCTGGAAGTCTGACTCCTTTACAGTTGCCAAAGGGCTCTTGGTAGCCTCCTGACTTGTGACCTTCCCGTCCAGGTACTCGGTTTTTGAAGGCCTGTTCTTGAAAATGTACGTAGGGTATGCTCCGGGGTATTTTCAATGCCTCAGGAAATGTTGTTTTATCCTGCCCCTGGTTGTTGCATTTGAAGAACCTTATTCAGGATTTGCTTCGATCGTTCCCTCGTCTTAATGATGTAGTTTTTCTTAGGAGTTATTCCTCAGCAACTGTGGGACCTCCCAGAGGTCCTAAAATCATGTATGTTTCCGGTCCGTTTGCAGATTACATAGATACTGGAATTCTTATTTTTGCCTGTAAGTATCCTGACATACTTTTCCAAGTAGAACTTAATCTATGCCACTTGTTCTTCTTCCCTCTATGCAGTTAAGCCACATTTCTGAGTTTTGAAAATGAATGTGCGTTGTTCTTCTTCCACCCCAGCAGGAGACTCATCGACCGCAGTGAACTGCAGTATGGGCAGCATGGTTAGTCTCCAGCCCCACATCATCGACAACAGCAGCTCAGGCGCTGGTGGAGGTACCCAGGTGTTTCAGCATCATCATGCCCAGCAGCAGCTCCACCAGGGCATGCAGCAGGTCATGCAAGGCCTCCCTGGGCCTGGGTACCAGGGTTCCTCACAGCAGCCGGGCTTCCCTGAGAACTCCTTCCCAGACAACTCCTCCAGCTCCAACCCTATGGCCGGTCTGTTCCAGAACTTCCAGGTTAGGCCTCAAAGTTGCTGAGCTAAATTCCGTTAATCGAGCTGGCAGTTGTCCGGTTTGGTTCTGATAGGCATTTTCACTGAAGTCTTTCAGCGTACGCTAATCAAGAAGGGCCTACAGATGTGAGTCCATATATATACAGGTGCTGGTCATAAAATTTGATTATCATCAAAATGTTGATTTAGTTTTGTAATTCCATTCAAAAAGTGAAACTTGTATAATTTATACATTCATTCCACAAAGACTGCTATATTTCAAGTGTTTATTTCTTTTAATTTTGATGATTATAACTGACAACTAATGAAAACCCCAAATTCAGTATCTCAGAAAATTTGAATATTGTGAAAAGGTTCAATATTGAAGACACCTGGTGCCACTGTAATCAGCTAATTAATCCAAAACACCTGCAAATGCCTTTAAATGGTCTCTCAGTCTAGTTCTGTAGGCAACACAATCATGGGGAAGACTGCTGACTTGACAGATGTCCAAAAGATGACCATTGACACCTTGCACAAGGAAGGCAAGACACAAAAGGTCATAGCTAAAGAGGCTGGCTGTTCACAGAGCTCTGTGTCCAAGCACATTAATAGAGAGGCGAAGGGAAGGAGAAGATGTCGTAGAAATAAGTGAACAAGCAATAGGGATAACCGCACCCTGGAGAGGATTGTGAAACAAAACTCTTTCAAAAATGTGGGGGAGATTCACAAAGAGTGGACTGCAGCTGGAGTCCGTGATTCAAGAACCACCACGCTCAGACATGCGCAAGACATGGGTTTCAGCTGTCGCATTCCTTGTGTTAAGCCACTGTTGAACAAGACACAGCGTCAGAAGCGTCTCGCCTGGGCTAAAGACAAAAAGGACTGGACTGCTGCTGAGTTATGTTCTCTGATGAAAGTAAATTTTGCATTTCCTTTGGAAATCAAGGTCCCAGAGTCTGGAGGAAGAGAGAAGAGGTACAAAATCCAGGTTGCTTGAAGTCCAGTGTAAAGGTTTCCACAGTCAGTGATGGTTTGGGGTGCCATGTCATCTGCTGGTGTTGGTCCACTGTGTTTTCTGAGGTCCAATGTCAACGCAGCCGTCTACCAGGAAGTTTTAGAGCACTTCATGCTTCCTGCTGCTGACCAACTTTATGGAGATGCAGATTTTATTTTCCAACAGGACTTGGCACCTGCACACGGTGCCAAAGCTACCAGTACCTGGTTTAAGGACCATGGTATCCCAGCAAACTCGCCTGACCTTAACCCTATAGAAGATCTATGGGGTATTGTGAAGAGGAAGATGCAATACTCCAGACCCAACAATGCAGAAGAGCTGAAGGCCACTATCAGAGCAACCTGGGCTCTCATAACATCTGAGCAGTGCCACAGACTAATTGACTCCATGCCATGCTGCATTGCTGCAGTAATTCAGGCAAAAGGAGCCCCAACTAAGTATTGAGTGCTGTACATGCTCATACTTTTCATGTTCATACTTTTCAGTTGGCCAACATTTCGAAAAATCTTTTTTTTGTATTGGTCTTAAGTATTCTAATTTTCAGAGATACTGATTTTGGGATTTTCATTAGTTGTCAGTTATAATCATCACAATTAAATGAAATAAACATTTGAAATATATCAGTCTGTGTGTAATGCATGAATATAATATACAAGTAAAATTTTTTGAATGGAATTACTGAAATTACTAAACTTTTTGATGATATTCAAATTTTATGACCAGCACCTGTACATGTTTTTGTCCTCCTGCCATTGGAGGTGTTATGCTCTACCAACTGAGCAAACATGGGGGCGGGAATTATATCTACCTTTGATACATCTGAACATTCTGTAACATGATGTCCTCTGCAACATTGCAGTCGTTGTTCATGATTTAATATCCCTGACATGTTTGGATGGGTAATGCAACTTGTTGTTTTCACTCTCTGTCCATTTTGGTTCTCGTCTGATTCCAGGGGTGTTTGCCAGACACCAATATTTCAGTACCCCGCTTGAAGATGAGCTCTCAGTCTGGGATGATGTCTCTTCCTGAGTCCCAGGGAATGCTCTCTCACTCCCAGTTTGGAGACAGCCAACGGGAGATGCAGCAGACGCAAGGGGCTGGGCTAACCCCTGGGATGCATGTACCTGATAGGCTACCTGGCGTAGAGGTGGAGTCCATAGACGCCATCTACAGAGCGGTGGTGGACGCTGCCAGTAAAGGCATGCACGTGGTCATCACCACCACAGTGAGTGGCACGACCCAGTCCAGCCCGGTGCCCGCTCTCAGCGCAATGAGTGCCTTCACCAACTCCATAGGGGAACCAGTCAGCGTCAACCACAACCTTCAGCACAGCCAGGCTGCAGTCACCCATAGCGGCCACAGGGGGGCGCACCAGGAAGGGGAGCAGACCCTGAGCCAACAGTCCAGACCTAGGCAGGCCAGAGCTGGACGTCCCCGGAAAAACTCTGGGCAGGGTAAGGGAAATGTTAGTATCCCAGAGGTCCAGGGAGCCCTGGCCGAGGCCCCTCACCAAGACTACTACCGGTCCCCGGGCCATGGTGTCCCCAGGGTCCAGTGGGAGGCGGAGGTGACAGGACAGCCCGCTGGTCCGGATGGGGGCCACCCTGTGTGGGCTGGGGAGGAGTTCCTGGAGTGCTCCACGCATGTGAGGTCCAGTCCATGCATGGAGAGGCCGGGGAGCCTAGCCCCCGCTCCCCCCTGTCCGACCGACGGTGCCCCGCGTGAAGGTCACCACCACCATGCCCTGGCCGTCGCCACGGAACAGGCCTATCTGGAGGAGGGCTTCAGCCGCTTCGGCAGCACCTGCAATCGGACGTCCGCGAACGTCGTCAACTACAAGGACCGGCTGGAGCAAACTGTGGAGCGATGCGCCCACATGAATGGCGGGAGCCTGCCCCAGGTCCAGTTCTCTCTCCGCGGATATGGGGACCCCCTCGGCCCTCCCAGACAGGGGGACCTGACCGGGGATGACCAGTCTCCTAGCTCCTCCACCAGCCTGGAGGGTTCGTTGGCCAGAGAGTACGTGGGCCACTACAACGGTCACTTTAACGGCGGCTCCGCCCCCAGCCCCTCCGACACCAAGTCCCTGAGCAGCGAGGAGGACCTACGGCACCCGGACAGCCCCTCGTCGGAGATGCTCCACTACAGACCCAGGACGTTCAACATGGGGGACCTGGTCTGGGGCCAGGGCTTTAAAGGGTTCCCGTCATGGCCTGGCAAGCTGGCGGGAGAGGAGGCGGTGCTGAACCGTCGCGGCGCGGGCGTGCAGCTCAGAGAGCAGGGCAAGGTATCAGGACCCCCGCTCATATGCAATAGAACTGTAGAGAATCCCTGGCATCAGAGATTGGAAAGGTCAGACTGGTCTTGATAGGACAGGTTGGGCCATTTTGTTCATTAAACCAATTTGGTCAATTTTTTTTATCCCATTTGGTATGTTTTTTTTATGCCATTTGGCCCGTTTCTATTTGGTACTATATTTAACCCCACTTTTGGTCCTATTTATCCCATTCAAACCTTTTCCATTTGGTCTTTTTTAATCCCATTTGGTCCATTTAATCCTGTTCAGTTCTTTGTAATCCCATTTTGTCCTAATCATTCTATTTGGTCCATAGAAAACAATTTGATATTTTTTTATATATTACAGTTGGTCTTTTTCAATTTGGTCCTTTTAAACCCTGTTTTGGTCCATGTGAATCAAGTTAGGTCCTTTTTAATCACATTTTGTCTTGCTAGCGAACGAGTCATTTTCTGTAATAATGTTTCTTATTAACTCAGGTGGAGCCAGAGACGTTGAAAACACTAACACATGACCTGGAAGCCCTCGACAGAGCTACGAAGCGGAACAGGAAGTACGTTCCGTTTATGTTGGAAGGTGTACTGTATTCATGGATTGAATGAGATAGAGTATAATATTAACTAGCTAGTTAATATTAAGGGGAGTCCACTGACTTTTAGCTAGCTAACGTTAGCATTGCTGGCTATTCTACACATTGCCATGTGTCAAAGTATATTTCATAATATCAAATGATGATGGCAACGTTGTGTTCAACTAAATCCTAATCCGCTTTAGCTGTGTTGTTGTCTTTCCAAGCCCTTATATTATCATTTAAACGAAAAAGGGAATTTCCCCCGATTTAAAGTCATTAGCCCGAGTTCATCTTGTCATCAATGAGTACGCCGTATACAAAATGTTAGTTACCATGGCAATTAAGTGACCAAGTGACAGAGGTGTAATCCATGAATATGCTACTTTGATTATGTACATCAGAATTAAGTCAGTCAGATGAACTGAATTACGGAATTTTCCAGAGCTGGTCTGGTTCCATGTTCCAGTGTGGCTGGCTGTGACATGTGATGATAGTGACCACAAGCAACTTTCCCGCTCAGTGTCTGTTCTAGTGTCTAGCCATATCATAATGTTCATATCATGTAATGTCCAAAATGGCCCCCGTATTCCTCATTTAGGGCACTACATTGGGCCCTAATCCAAATGGTGCCATTTGGGATGTCGCCCGTGTGAGTGTTGCCGCGCTGGTTGGCGTGTCATTAATCCATGGCGACACTCTTCTACTGCACCTGTGAACACGAACACACACACCCACCCACACACAGTCCATATACATGTGGATCTCTTCTCACACTTAAATTGGATGTAACTGTATCACCTGATTTCTCACTGCCTACAGCACATTGTCTTTGCTGCCTTGTGTTTCCATTGTTGATAGGTTTGTGGCCAAGTCATTATGGATACTGTCAAAGGTACAAAGGCAATAGTCCTGTTGATGTTTATGGCAAACGTTTTCTGATGTCATTTCTCCAGCAGAGCTGGGAAACTGAATAATCATTTAGAAGCTGCTATACACGAGGCCATGAGCGAGCTGGACAAGATGTCAGGAACTGTGAGTATCCATGTCTGCCCTTTTAGAAATAGAATCATCTTCTCCCACAAATGCAGCGCCGTTGGAAAATGTTTCTTTCAACCCTTCCTTTTCTTCACATTTTGTTGTGTTATAGACTTGATTAATAATTGATTACATTTATTAACAATACCCCAAAGGGATAAAGCGAAAACTTTTTTCTGGGAATTTGTGACAATTTATTGAGGATAACAAACTGAAATATCTCACACAAGCATATGTTGTAGAAGTGTCTTTGGCCGTGATCACAGCTTCATGTCTTCTTGGGTATGCCTCTACCAGCTTTGCATACCTGGGTTTGGGCATAGTCTACCGTTCCTCCTTCCAGATCCTCTCAAGCTCTGTCAGATTGGATGGGGAACGTCTGGGAACGGATCTTCAGATGTTCAGTGGGGTTCAGGTGCCGTCTTTGGCTGGGCCACTTAGACATTTACAGACTTGTCCTCTACCAGCTCTACCACTGTGGTAGGCCTGATTGATGGAGTGCTGCAGAGATAGTTGTCCTTCAAGCAGGTTCTTCCATCTCTGCAGAGATATTCCTTGTTCTGATTGCCATCACTTGGTGGTTCCAAATGTCTTCCATTTCCCAATGATGGAACCCACTGTGCTCCTGAGAGCTTTAGTAATTATTTTCATAAACACACCCTAGTCAATGCCTCCACACAAGTCTCTCAGGTCCAAGGAGTTTGCCTAGAAGTTCTTGGCTTAGTTATTGCTCTGACATATGGGACTTTATATAGACAGGTATTTGCCTTTCTAAATCATATTGACCCTAGTGAAGTTCTGGAGGCATCTCAAGGATGATGAAAAGAAACAGGGTGCCTTTGAGATTCATTTGGAGTGTCATAGTAATGGGTGTGAATACTTAGGTTTGTGTAATGTTTCAGTTTATCACTTTCAATAATATGACTCATTTCAACAGAAGTATTTTTGCTTGGATATTATGGGGTATTGCGTGCAGAGACATGGCAAAAAAGCTTACATTTTAAATTAAAGAAGCCGTAACGAGTTGTAGCACTGGTGCTTTTGAGTCTCAAAGGGGCCCAAAAATGCAGTGCTCTGTCATGTCTGTGCCCATTTGTGCTCCATGTCATCAAAGCTGAAGTATGATAGAGATTCTACTTAAATTACGCCCATATAAACTACGTATTATACTACCCAAAAATGACGACGCAGTCTTTAAATCTAACACAACAAAATGTGGAGAAAGTGAAGGCATCTGAATATTTCACAAACGACACTGTACCCCTCCTCCCTCTGATCCTCTCCAGCTTAGCTCTCCCTGCCTCTCCTGTCCTGTCTGCCTTCCTCCTCTCTGTTCTGTCTCTGTCCCTCTACTTCTCATCTTGTTCTGCCCCTCCTCCCTCTCAACACTGTCCCACAAGCTTAGTTTAGCAGTGCTGCCGCTCGAGTGACTGGATCAAAGTGCCATCCCTGTCATCCCGGGAGACACGGCACCACGGATCACAAACGCACACCCGTCACAGCCTCAGCACAGCACCACGGATCACAAACGCACACCCGTCACAGCCTCAGCACAGCTCCACGGATCACAAACGCACACCAGTCACAGCCTCAGCACAGCACCACGGATCACAAACGCACACCCGTCACAGCCTCTGCACAGCACCACGGATCACAAATGCACACCAGTCACAGCCTCAGCACAGCACCACGGATCACAAATGCACACCAGTCACAGCCTCTGCACAGCACCACGGATCACAAACGCACACCAGTCACAGCCTCTGCACAGCACCACGGATCACCAGTAACAGGATCACATGAACAACCCAACAACCAGTGCCACATTTCCATTTGAAAGGAAATCACTGGGCTCTTAATGCATCTCCCTTCCCCTTTAACTCTGTCTAAATCCGCCGTCACACACTTTCAGGAAATGTGGGAACATGGTGAGAGCTTTGTACAATGAGGATGATGGCTTAGGTGGTGTTATGTCTGAACTTATGGAGCCACTGTAACATAAGCATGTTTGGCACTATCATGTTATCTATGGCTTACTACTTGAAATATTCACTTTGTTTACTTACTGAAATGGTTTTGACCCCATTTCAACACAGCTAGTTGCATGAGCTTTTGTGAAAGATGGTGTGACAGCGACGTGGTCTTTGCCCTCAGGTTCATCAGATCCCTTCGAGGGACAGACAGGTGAAGCTGCCGAAGCCCAAGAGGAGAAAGATCTCCAGATAACATTGAATGTGTTTGGTCACCTAGAAACAGTCCAGTACCTACTCAGTACCCAGCCTTGGAACGGTTCAGACGGCCTCGCTGCAACCTTTGAACTTCAACCAGGTGCTACAATATGGACAGTAGTGGTACATTATCGTCCCATGACCTCCCTAACTGACATTTTTAAAGGTGCTGGAAAAGCCAATCAAAAATATTAAGGTTTTGAATTCAAACTGTAAAAAAATGACAGTTGCAATTTGTCTACTGCTCGCTGATAACTATTTTTTTTTTCTAGAGTAACATATTTAAAAGAAAAAAATGTAAAAACAACAGAAAAAAAAAACTACATTTAAAGAAAATAGACAGTCCAAATATTTCTGATACATTTTCAATTTGTATATAGGTAGTATGGAAAAATTTCATGATGAATATTAAGAAACTTATGTAAATATTGTACAATAATGGTCATTACAAGCGTACTTAATAATGCACATTGTATCTTTTATTGTACAAAACAAGCAGAAGTGTACCAATGTCTTGGTTGTTATTCAATACATACACAGTCATAATTACTGTATGCATAGGATAAATGAAGAACAGTTACAGCCTAAAGCTTTTATATGGTGATGTTATAGACCTTCTGTTAAATGTGTTCAACAACATGGCCCATATTTACCAAGCATGTTAGGCTAGCACTGCTAATCTCGGATCAGTTGATCTTGGATTGTTTTTTTTCTTTCAGATCATAACGAGTAAGAATAATTTGACAGGGGGAACCTGATCCAAGATTAGCACTGAAAGGCACATTGGCTATGTTTACACTGACAACCCAATATATTTTTTTTCCCCACTAATTAGTCTTTCGACCAAGCCCGTCTGGTCCAAAAATATCAGGTGTGAAAATACCTGATGTGGTTGGTCAATAGACTAATTAGACAAATTAGAGGAGTAAATCCCACCATTAGGCTACCTGTGTAATGCAGCCTTGGAGAATTCAGGCCCAGGAGAAACAGGCATGACTATATAACCCCATTGAAATAGCCCACTTCAACACCAATGTGTTCATTCATCGATCTGTCTAAAACAGGATTAACTTTACCAGCTGAAAGGCTTTCTGTGCTTTTAATATACATCTGAATCATAGGAATATATGATTAGAATGTCATTCTAGTTCTGATCTCAACCAAACAAAATCATAGGCTATGTTACGTTATTTAAGTCCAATGCCGTTTTCTTTTTACAATTTCTTTTTTACTAATGTTTTTTAAATAGTGTTGTCATTTATGTCACACAGATACTATAGCTTTAGATAGTCACCGACCTCAAAGCAAAAAGACAATATATTATTATGACCTATGCGTGGATTGTAAAAATAACACTAACTGCCTAAAGTTTAACGGTGGAAGAGTTACTCTTACAATTAGGGGCCTTATGTTTTGTTTGTTATAAATTATTTATGTACAGTATTTCATATTTATTTTAAGCTTTACAATATGCTAGATGGCAATAATACTACCACGAGTTAAAAACTCACAGCCTTATTATGTGTTTTAATGTATGTTCCTTTTACACTATTTCGTTTATACATGAACCCATTTTCTCGTTTCATTTTTAAAACCTCTACATTTTGGTACACAGCACACAGACTGGTGTACTATGCTGGTGTATTTCAGTTATTCTAGCTATTTCTTGTGTTTTGCCTCGCCATGTCCTGAATTACTGTTGCATATCCCCATATCATCTGCTTCACTAGGACCATACTATTTATTAACAACTGCATGTCTTGAAAAAAGGCTTCACCATTGATGTACACCTTCTTTTAAATTTCTGAGTAAACTTGTAAGTTAGGAGTCACAATAAGGGCAGTTAATGAGTTAATAGTTCAAGAAATAGTCATAAATATTGTTTACAGTCAATGTGCAGTATCATATCTTAGTTGGGGAAGGAATATGTCATAATTCGGCCCTTCAGGCTTGACTTTGCTTTGACAGGGTTTGTTACATTGAATTGAATGTGAATGAGTTAGTTGCTTCACTATATTTGCATTGTTGAGATTATGATGCCGACTGTGGCCCCATGGGGGGAAAAAAAGTATTCCATTCACTACAGTTTTATGTGCAATACAAACAAGTTACATCACAAATCAGTAAATTTACTTTATATTGTTAAAAAATGTCATTTTGTTGCAAAACATGTCGAACGTTCAGCTGTAATTCCCAACCGTAGCAAGAGGTATTACACTTTAAAGAATTTCCTTGCTTTTAATTAAGCTTTTTCAAAATGTATGTCAGCAAATTATGGACACAAGCTCTTTTGGTAAAGTTAATTCTGCCCTTGTGCAATGACATGGAGACCAAGTCGGTCTCTTTCAGTCCCGATGATGGATCTTTCGCTTTTACTTTCCGTTATCGCTGATCAGTCAATGCATTCTGTTTTCAAACGGTCAGTGCCGTTCTTTTTTTTTTTTCTCTGTGTGTGTTTTTTCTTAATGTGTGTGTTATGTTCTTGTTAACCCTGCTTGCTCTTCGAATCGTATTTGTTTATTATCAACATTTTGTTGTTGTCAGTGTTGGTTTTTCAACATGTAACTAACTATATATTTTCTCACTAATATACAGTGTACTTTACAAAGGTCGACTACTTTGGAAAGTATCTTGTGCACTTGATTTCATTTGTTGCATTGATGTGGGTGCTAGGAAAAAATAGTGTTTGAAGTCCATAATTTCTCATTGTTTGGAATTGTTTATGATTTCATGTATGCAGAAGTTTTTATTTTGTAAATATTGTGAACATTACAGTTAATGCAGTGATGTAACATTTGAACAATGTTGCACAGATGTTTAAGATATTAAAAACTGGTCACTCATACTTGAATTATTTGGCAGTTATGTGCACTTTTATTACACCAGTTATGTCCAGGTTTTTACTTAAGTACAAGATACTGGTTCAAAGTTTGTCCACAATTATCATGTGCTATTTATGGCATTGAAATACAGTGCCCTCAGTAAGTATGGGGGCAGTGAAAATAATTATTTTGCTCTGTTCTCCAAACATTTGAATTTAAACTCAAAGATTTTACACATAGATCGGTCTGCTATTGGCGTCATCTATCAGCAGTCAATGAGTGTCTAGGTAACCTTTTATGATGCTGACCTATTAGGAAATATCATAAACATTATCCAATCTTAGGCTTACCACAAACAGAAGTTATGGATATATATTTATTTTTAAGTAATATATTAGTGCGCTCATCAATTGCAAACAACCTGGTAGGTCAAGGATGACCTACAGTGACACGTAAGAAACATGCTCCAGGAGATGATGTTAATGTACCCGTCGCTACCAACGACTGCACAACGCTCAACTGAAAGGTATTTGTGTACAGGTGATACAAAGATCAACATTTACTCTGATGATTGCAAGAGGAAAGTGGAGAGGTTCTTAGCATGTCTCCTCGTCTATGGATTACGGTGCATGGTTTGTTATTGCTGCCACTGGAACTGTATATCACTTGTCTTGTAGAGGCAAAAGACAAAAATATTCACTCGCTGCACTATACCGATGGTGTTGAGGTCCGAAAGGTATTCGTGTAATCTTTTTTTGTTGATAGGCAATTCATATTCGACGGCTTTCTCAGTACTGACCTCGTGTGGTTGTTGTGGGGGGAAGGCAGCTGTTCTAGGCCTTAGCCCGAGGGGAGGGAGGAGTGGTACTGATGCTGATCTAGGTTGGAAGAACAGCGCAACGCACAGGACGTGGGACGATGCGGAGGTTCCTCAACTCCGTGGAACACGTCTCTTTCGAAGGATCCGCTTTACCGATCACACTGTAATTTTTTATTTTATTATTGTGATTTAATTTAATCGTCGAAACAGTTTAGTCTTTTTTTTTTTGTTGGAGTGAATGACTACAGTCTCCTTCACTGTAGGCCCATGGCGTAGCGTAAGAAGCGAACGGTAGAGGCACTTTGGGTGAAAGACGCTTTTTTTGCAGTCGTTCAACAGATAAATACAATCTCCAGGTCAAAGTGTATCTGGAAATCTGTGCTTGCCTGGATAAACCTCAACGATGGCGGATGCTGCAGCCGAATGCGGCGTGAAAGTAATGTGCCGATTCAGGCCACTGAATGAATCTGAAATAACAAGGGGAGACAAATACATCCCTAAATTTAAAGACGACGACACTGTTGTTATAACTGTAAGTGTTGCATGTAATAGTTAAATGTTCTGATGAATATAACCTTGCTTGAAAATTCGAACACGTAAGGGTGGCGGAAATTGCGCATTTTCTAGAGAAGCAAAGTGTATCGAGTGAAAATCTCTATACGCAGCAAATGTCACGGTTTAATGGAACCGTATAGTTTTGTAACACCAGCACACCTAATAATTAACGAGTTTCCGTTTGATATCTGTTTTTATTGAGCGGTTATACGAGTTATGGCATGGCCTCGGGTGATGGAAGCTTTATGGAACTGTTTTGTTGTCAGGGACAGCAGAGACGGCCAGGTCCATTGCCAGAGAGGCAGATTTTGCTTTGACATTGATGCGGTATTCACTGTGCTGACATAGCAGATTCCGCGTGGCAGCCAAGCTATCCATTCGGTTCTGCACTGTCACCTGTGGTGAATGAAAGCGTGCCACTGTAGACGGGTGCATTTCATTCATATTCATTTTCAGTTGGATGCGGTGAGGTAGGTAAAATAGTTCACTGGCCTTAGAAATAATTTTCAGTTGGTGACATGAGGGAAAGCTGCTCTTCGCCCCTAAGTTGTGTGGCGGTAATTTGCCTAAGCAAGATATTGTGGTCGTAGTCCGGAACAGTTGTAAGAATCTGAAGGCCTTACACGCTCCAATGCACCATTTTATTAGAATGAGGTGCCTGGTTGTCACAATAGCTTGTCTGTTCTGTAAACAGTAGGCTATCTTTTTGCCCCCTCGCGCAACACCCGTCCAGGCTTCATGTATTATGTATGGGTTTCCATGCCGTCATAAAGCCACATTGTATACGTTGTCATAAACGATGCATATTTAACTGTTATAATAAAATTAGCATTAAGGCCAAATCAGGTTTGGTATTATGAAGGCCGGCATGTGGCTGTGCTGCATCACCCGTCAAGAGCTTTAGTTCCATAGGAAACAAAAAAACAAAAACCTCTGTGGGAAGGAAGTACTTGCTGGTACAGACCTTATTTTCTCGCCTGAAGGCAGACAGAGGACTGCTTGTCATTGTGCAGTACTTTTCCCCCATCCTCCACCTCAGCCCTGTTGTTATTGATGAACGTTCACATACAGTTTATGGTCAAACAAATAACCCTGTACTGAAGTCCTAATGATACCTAATTACCCATTATCTCTTATAATAAAGTAAAGAAGTGGTTCTCAAAGTGGTTCTCACATCCCAAAACCAAGTAACCAGTCAAGACTGACCTTAGTAAGGGAGGTGACTATAAGAACCCAATAACCAGACTAATAGTGCTTAGAAGCCACCCCTGATTAAAATACATATGACATACTGCCAAAAAAACAGTAAGGACTCAGAGAGCATGAGGAAAAAGAGTATCTATTCTAATCCGAAAAAGAGTGTACTATTAGGTCAAATGGTATATCTGGAACGGTAAGGCCCAAAAGGTATATCTGGCAAAAACAAGGTACCGCCTATCGCCTGGCTAATATTATCCCTTCACTAATGCCTGGCGTCATGCTATGGGTTCTCAGTAGCAGGGACTGGGAGACTGGTCAGGATTGAAGTAAGGATGAGCAGAGGTCTTTGGAGTTTCCCCCCCAGAGGACTCCAAACTGTGCTCAATGCCAAAGGCGCTTCTACAAATTATTGCGTGAAGTGTCTGAATTCATTTGTTTATTTAATTATTAATTTAGTCTGTAGCACAACAAATGTTGGGAGAGTGAAAGGGTCTGAAAACTTTTCGGATGTACTCCAATCGCTACATTTAGCGTCAGTAAAGCGTCATAGAACATCCGGATAACGTGTCAGCCCAAGTGGTTTTGTGATTCAGATGTCCGTTTACACCTGAGACCAAGTTGTCCATTTTTCTTCACTGTAAACCTATTTCAGGACCAGTAGAGCTATTCATTCCCGTTGATATTGTACATGTATGTTTCTGTTTTGAACAGGGCAAACCGTATGTCTTTGACCGCGTTCTGCCTCCCAACACAGCCCAGGAGCAGGTCTATGATGCCTGCGCCAAACAGATTGTCAAAGGTAGGCTAAACCTACCGACTGGGCTGTCCACTGTTCCTCTCAGTCATTCCTTTTGGGATAGAAGTGTTATTATGACTGATAAATGTACTCCTTGTACGTGTGGTGTTCTGGGATTGGGAAGAAGCATTGGACATTTTACAAGGTCAACGTTTTGTATTTCCGCAGACGTCCTGGGTGGTTACAATGGAACCATCTTCGCCTATGGACAGACCTCCTCTGGAAAGACCCACACGATGGAGGTAGGCCGATCAAAACTGATTAAATACCATCAAGCCTTTGAACAAAACAATGTGATTAAGGCCAGGAACATGGAGACTAAAGTCTCACTTAAGGAGATTCAAATGATATTGTGCAAAATAATGTATATTTTGTGTCCTAATGTATATTGCCAAGTCTGTAGCAGATCTACAGATTATGTGACAAAAAAATCTAGTTTTGTGTGACAGAATAGTTATAGTATTGAACAAAACCCAAATGAGCTGAACAAGCTGAACTGCTCTGAACACATATGAGCCAAACCAAGCTGTACCCATCTGAACCCTAGTAGCTGGAATCAAATTCTGATTGGTTTGGGTCAGCGTAGTGCAGAAAAAGCTATACAGTCTTGTTTCTCCTGGCAGGGCAAACTCCATGACCCTCAGCTGATGGGGATCATCCCCCGGATCGCTCACGACATCTTCGATCACATCTACTCCATGGACGAGAACCTGGAGTTTCACATCAAGGTAAGCATATCTGAACACACCGTATTCATTACTGAGGAGTACCTACAGCAGAGTATTCGTTATAGCGAGTGCATTGAACACCCTCGATCTGTCGTCTCGGTCTTCATTTATTGATTCATATTTTCTGGCACAGGTCTCTTATTTTGAAATCTACCTGGATAAAATAAGAGACTTACTTGATGGTAAGAAGACCCTCATGCTTCGTCTGATGTGGAATTCATAAAGAGAAATCTTTTAAAAGATT
This sequence comes from Esox lucius, assembly GCF_011004845.1. Classification (NCBI taxonomy): domain Eukaryota; kingdom Metazoa; phylum Chordata; class Actinopteri; order Esociformes; family Esocidae; genus Esox; species Esox lucius. Next base: position 9,386,669 of record NC_047590.1, read on the forward strand.
CGTTTATAGCGGAGGGATCCTAACTCGTTGTATACATGTTCTCAGTGTCAAAGACCAACCTGGCTGTACACGAAGACAAGAACAGGGTGCCCTATGTCAAGGTAATCAATACAGTTTAGCAACATAATGAAATACAGCAGGGATAATCCTTTAGGTATGCGCTTACCTACAGCGTTACTAAAAGGCTTTTATTTTATAGAGATCAGAAAAGGTTAAACTGTGATTACGTAACCCAGGGTTGTACGGAGCGCTTCGTGTCCAGTCCCGAGGAGGTCATGGACGTCATTGATGAAGGGAAGACCAACCGGCACGTGGCTGTGACAAGTACGTTCTCCTCCCAGTCAGTAGGGCAGTCATGTGTCTCTGTCACTTCAGATGTGTGTTTCGGTTTGAAGACCTGGGCTACGCAAACAACTTCAAATGTAATCAGAATGGATGGGGAATTTCTTTTTATCAAATGGTAGTAACAAGAAGAAAGATATGCCATAGACAATGGAAAATGCAAGTACAGATAATCACAAAATAAAGAATTGTGAACGGTATGTTATGAGTAGTTGTTGTTGTGTGGTCAGGCTTCCCATAGGCTCGGAGACTTATAAGACATTCAGCTAGGAAACTAGGTTGATCAGAACTGCCAGGACCTCGCTGTTCCGTGACGCTGTGCAGGTTAAGGTGTAGGACAGAGCTAAGGTGGAGTATTCTAAGATCCACACCCAAACTGGCATAGGTGTTGTAGAACCCAGTTCCTCCTCCCATTCAGCTTTCCAAGACCCTGTGGAGGAGGGTTGACAGATTGAAATGTATCATATACATAAAGGTGTGCTTGATGTTGGGTACATTTTGATGCAGTCTTCCAACAGAGGGACTGCTATTTTCAAATGCGGGTAGGTCTTTACTTAAATAGTCTATTATTTCCGGATAGATTAATAAGTTATTTCTAAGTTAGGAAAAATACTTCTCAAGTCTACAGCAATCCCAAACGTTTTCTAGGTTAGAACAGTTAAAGAAGGAATACCTTGTTATCAGGAATGGAAAATACAGTGGTCCAAGATAAAAAATGTAAGTTATTGTAGCCAGATAAGGTACTAAACAAATTAATCAGCTTTACATAGCTGGGATACTGTAGGGGTTAATTACATAGAGAAATATGTAGTTTTTATATAGAACTATTTATATATATATAGGGTATCTTAGATAATATTACCATTTTATTTCTGCAGATTACAGGATGTTTTGGGCAAGAGGCTGGATGGCTAAAGCATAGAATAACAATGTGAATCCCTGCCGAATGCTAAATTAAAGCCATTGTGTCCCTCTATGGATGCTAAATTAATTTGTAAATGCTAAATTATTTTGTAAATATTCTGTGAATGGGCTCTTATATAAAAGTTGGATCAATTAACAGAAGGCCTGCTTCACACATAAGTATGATGGCAAGCTCCACATTGCAAGCTCCCCTGTGGAAAAAATGAAGAGATTCTTGATCTAAGAAACTTAAGAGTTTTAAAGAAGAGTTATTATTTGTGTAGTATTTACATAAAGTGGGGAGAACAAGTATTTGATACACTGCCGATTTTGCAGGTTTTCCTACTAACAAAGCATGTAGAGGTCTGTAATTTTTTATCAAAGGTACACTTCAACTGTGAGAGACGGAATCTAAAACAATAATCCAGAAAATCACATTGTATGATTTTTAATCATTAATTTGCATTTTATTGCATGACAAGTATTTGATCCCCTACCAACCAGTAAGAATTCCGGCTATCACAGGCCTGTTCGTTTTTCTTTAAGAATCCCTCCTGTTCTCCACTCATTACCTGTATTAACTGCACCTGTTTGAACTTGTTACCTGTATAAAAGACACCTGTCCACACACTCAATCAAACAGACTCCAACCTCTCCACAATGGCCAAGACCAGAGAGCTGTGTAAGGACACTAAGGATAAAATTGTAGACCTGGTACTACACGGCAGGACCTGGTAAATGACCTGGAGAGAGCTGGGACCACAGTCTCAAAGAAAACCATTAGTAACACACTACGCCGTCATGGATTAAAATCCTGCAGCGCACACAAGGTCCCCCTGCTCAAGCCAGTGCATGTCCAGGCCCGTCTGAAGTTTGCCATTGACCATCTGGATGATCCAGAGGAGGAATGGGAGAAGGTCATGTGGTCTGATGAGACAAAAATAGAGCTTTTTGGTCTAAACTCCACTCGCCGTGTTTGGAGGAAGAAGGATGAGTACAACCCCAAGAACACCATCCCAACTGTGAAGCATGGAGGTGGAAACATCATTCTTTGGGGATGCTTTTAAGCAAAGGGGCAGGATGACTGCACCATATTGAGGGGAGGATGGATGGGGCCATGTATCGCGAGATCTTGGCCAACAACCTAAGAGCATTGAAGATGGGTCGTGGCAGGGTCTTCCAGCATGACAACGACCCAAAACACACAGCCAGGGCAACTAAGGAGTGGCTCCATAAGAAGCATCTCAAGGTCCTGGAGTGGCCTAGCCAGTCTCCAGACCTGAACCCAATAGAAAATCTTTGGAGGAAGCTGAAAGTCTGTATTGCCCAGCGAAAGCCCCGAAACCTGAAGGATCTGGAGAAGGTCTGTATGGAGGAGTGGGCCAAAATCCCTGCTGCAGTGTGCGCAAACCTGGTCAAGAACTACAGGAAACATATTATCTCTGTAATTGCAAACAAAGGTTTCCATACCAAATATTAAGTTCTGCTTTTCTGATGTATCAAATACTTATGTCATGCAATAAAATGCAAATTAATTACTTGACAAAAATGCCATGATAAAAATGACAGACTTCTACATGCTTTGTATGTGGGACAACCTGCTAAATTGGCAGTATATCAATTACTTGTTCTCCACACTGTAAACTCTCTCAGGTCAACAAATCATTATCAGTGTTTCAGCGTTATAGGCCCTAAATAATTATGTAATATATATATTTTTTAATTCACTGGTTTTGTCTTTTGTGTAGACATGAATGAGCACAGCTCAAGAAGCCACAGTATTTTTCTGATCAACATCAAGCAGGAGAATGTGGAAACAGAGAAGAAACTATCGGGAAAGTTGTACCTGGTGGATCTGGCTGGCAGTGAGAAGGTAAGCCAGTCAGTCTGGGGAAAACTTACCGTATGTTTAAGTCCATGCTGGTCAGTTATGATATGCCGTATGTCCTCTTTCACCTGCTGACTTCTAAAGACGACTCACAGCAAACCGTAACTTTTTTGTAACTTTGCACTACATAAAATTAATTAACATATTTCACCTAAAGTCCTGTCAGTTATGAGATGCTGAAGCCTTTCTGGTCTACTTGCAGTTTCTGACATTCTGAGTATTTTCTCGCTTTCTCTCACTGTCTCTCTCCTTTCCACGGTCTCTTTAAGGTCAGTAAAACAGGTGCTGAAGGTGCCGTGTTGGACGAAGCAAAAAATATTAATAAGTCTCTCTCAGCACTGGGGAATGTCATCTCTGCTCTGGCCGAGGGGACAGTGAGTTTTTTTTATATGTATTTATATACAGTGGATATAAAAAGTCTACCCACCCCTGTTAAAATGGCAAGTTTTTGTGATGTAAAAGAATGAGACAAAGATAAATCATGTCAGAACTTTTTCCACTTTTAATGTGACCTATAATGTGAACAATTCAATTGAAAAACAAACTGAAATCGTTGAGGGGGAAAGATTCAAAATAAAAAGCTTACAATAACTTGGTTGCATAAGTGTGCACACTCTTTCATAACTGGGGATGTGGCTGTGTTCAAACTCATATTAAAAAGAAGTCATTACACACCTGCCATCATTTAAAGTGACTCTGATTAATCACAAATAAAGATAAACTGTTCTAGTAGGATTTTCCTGACATTTTCTTAGTTGCATCTCAGAGAAAAGGCCATGGTGTGCAGAGAGCTTCCAAAGCATCAGAGGGATCTCATTGTTGAAAGATATCAGTCAGGAGAAGGGTACAAAATAATTTCCAAAGCATTAGATATACCATGGAACACAGTGAAGACAGTCCTCATCCAGTGGAGAAAATATGGCACAAAGGAGACATTACCAAGAACTGGACGTCCCTCCAAAATTGGCGAAAAGACAAGAAGAAAACTGGTCAGGGAGGCTTCCAAGAGGCCTACAGCAACATTAAAGGAACTGCAGGAATTTCAGGCAAGTACTTGCTGTGTGCTACATGTGACAACAATCTCCCGTATTCTTCATATCTTACAAAGAAAAACATCCAAGCCCAGCTGAAGTTTGCAAAAACAAACATCAAGTCTCCCAAAAGCATGTGGGAAATGTGTTATGTTCTGATGAAACCAAGGTTGACATTTTTGGCCATAATTGAACTTTTTGGCCAAAACAACACATCACCCAAAGAACACCATACCCACAGTGATGTGGCAGCATGGTGGCAGCATCATGCTTTGGGGCTGTTTTTCTTCAGCTGGAACCGGGCCTTAATCAGGATGGAGGGAATTATGAACAGTTCCAAATACCAGGCAATTTTGGCGCCAAACCTTCAGGTGTCTATTAGAAAGCTGAAGATGAAATTTACCTTTCAGCACAACAACGACCCAAAGCACACATCCAGATCCACAAAAGCATGGCTTCACCAGAAGAAGATTAACATTTTGGAATGGCCCAGCCAGAGCCCAGACCTGAATCCAGTTGTGAACGTCTGTGGGGTGATCTGAAGAGGGCTGTGCACAGGAGATGTCTTCGCAATCTGACAGATTTGGAGCACTTTTGAAAAGAAGAGTGGGCAAATATTGCCAAGTCAAGATGTGCCATTCTAATAGACACCTAACCAAAAAGTGCTTTAAAAGAGTTTATTAAACACAAGAGTGCTTTAATAAAATCAAAAGGTGCTTTTGTCATCTGGCTCTGATGTAGTCAATTACCTTTCTGCTGATTGGTTGTCTATGAAGCTGTGAAAGAAACACACAAGCATGTACTCAAAGACACACTCAGACACACGCAGTGACACGTAGACAGACACACACACACACACACACTAACACATTTTCAGTCTGATGGCTGAAATATATGTTGTTGTTTCAGAAAACACATGTCCCGTACAGAGACAGCAAGATGACCCGTATCCTGCAGGACTCCCTGGGGGGTAACTGTCGCACCACCATCATCATCTGTGCCTCCCCCTCCATCTACAACGAGTGTGAGACCAAGTCCACCCTGATGTTTGGACAGAGGTGAGCTGAGACACTTCACTTCCATCACCTGTTTCTAGATTATTCCAATTTGAATCATGCACAGGCATTGTTGTCGTATTCCATTACATTCTACTCATCACTTCCTTATACAACATAGTATTAGTGGATGGAGAGGTAATCCAATAACAGGCCAGCTTCAAGGGTGTTTATTTTCCTGGTTTGCCTCCTCTGAAGGTGGTTTATTTTCCTGGTTTGTCTCATCTGAAGGTGGTTTATTTTCCTGGTTTGTCTCATCTGAAGGGGGTATATTTCCCTTCTTTGTCTCCTTTGAAGGGGGTTTATTTTCCTGGTTGTCGTCTCTGAAGGGTGTTTATTTTCCTGGTTTGTCTCACCTGAAGGTGCTTTATTTTCCTGGTCTGGTGGTTTCTCATCTGAAAGTGGTTGGAGCCCCAATTAGGCAGGGGAAGCCACACACCTCCACTCACAGCAGTGCCATGTGGTCCCAGGGGTTCAGATAGTTCAGATCCCCTAGTCCTCCCACCTCCTCTGCCTCCATCGACTACATCTTGTTAGAGTGACACAACCCAAATGTGCTGGATGTCCCCAGTGTTCTCTGGCACACAAAGAGTGGCCTAGGCCAACGCCCACTGTTTTTGTGGTTGCCATGTAGCCAGGAGGGATGACACATTTTGAAAATGTTTATTTATTGAACATACAAAAGGGCATAAACAGGCATTCCCCATAAAACAACCATGTGTTTTTTCCTTTTTTTTTCATGAAAAAGTTAATGGAACTAAAAGAGACTGGTCTTTTAGTCCCATTTACTTTACATACACACTAAAAACACCTGACAAATTTAAATTCTCCCCCCTCCCAGTTACAAATATCCCCCAAAGAGCAAGCAACAAGAGTTAATGTTGTTTGCTCTGTGCTTAGTCAGAATAACCCTCACTAAGCACAAAGCAAACAGGAATCTGAGAATTATGGGAATTAATATGCTAGGCAATCACCAACTTAGTCAATCTATCTGTGGTGGTACGGATGGGCAAAGGAGGGCACCTCATCTAGGCACACGTACAGTACAAGGCAAGGGGTCTGAATCTGAGAGTTTTTCCTCAAGTGTACAATACATCTTGGTTTTTGCTTCTGGCCGTTACTGTCATTATGGCTAACAGAACAGAATACTAACAAACTACATATCAGATATAAATTGTTAAATTGTTGTTTATTCCTAATCCCGTGTAGAGCGAAGACCATCAAAAACACAGTGTCCGTTAACCTGGAGCTGACTGCCGAGGAGTGGAAAAAGAAGTACGAGAAGGAGAAGGAGAAGAACAAGAGTCTGAAGAATGTCATCCAGAGGCTGGAGATGGAGCTGAATCGCTGGAGGAATGGTGAGGGACACTGCTTGGGGAGAGTCAAAGGCAGAGAGAAATGTCTGCATGTTCGAGTAATACCTCAGACACGGTTGTAACCACAGAAATACAGTCAATAGAACAACCGTCCCCATTGAAGTCAGTTATGGTCTGGTGGAACAAAGAAATTAGTAAAAGTAGGAAGTGAACACATGAAACTGTTTTCTGTTTCGTCGACTCGACTGAAATGACTTTACGACGTGAATTACTCCACATGCGTGTTTGTAAGCTGTGCCCTCCATGTCCCAGGCGAAAATGTCCCCGAGGAGGAGCAGCTGAGCGCCAAAGAGCAAAAGCACCTTGAACCGTGCGACAACACACCCATCATAGATAACCTAGCCCCAGCCAATGGCCTGCCATTGGTCTCCACGGCGGAGAAGAGCCAGTACGAAGAGGATATCATCAACCTGTACAAACAGCTGGATGACAAGGTGAACAGGGACATCCAGAAAATCACATTTTCCCTCAACCAAGTATTTTATTAAAATCGTTAGCTAGACTGTGCCAGAGTAGGAAATGTTTGGATTTTACGGGCAAACGCAAACTGTGAAATGTTTCTGTTGTATATGTGTCACAGGACGATGAGATCAACCAACAGAGTCAGTTGGTTGAGAAGCTGAAGGAGCAGATGCTGGACCAGGATGAGGTGATGAAAGGCAACTGTCATTACAACCTGAGCTAAATAAAAAAGCATTATACAGCACACCACTGAGGGTGTCTTTTACGCCCCCTACTGGTCACACATGGGTAATACATGAGACAGTAATTTTTTTCTTCGTGTCCAGCTGCTGGCGTCGACGCGTAGGGACTACGAGAAGATCCACGAGGAACTGTCTCGTCTGCAGACAGAGAACGAGGCGGCCAAGGAGGAGGTAAGTTGTCATTACCATTGTCCTTACTGTCATTAAAATAATCACTGCCGTTGTTGTTTTTATCCAATATTGTCATTACCATTGTCCTTACTGTCATCAAAATAATCACTGCCGTTGTTGTTTTTATCAAATATTGTCATTATCATTATTATGATTCTCATTATTCATATTTTCATTATTATCATTTTCATTAACATAACTGCCGTTATCGTTATAATTATTGTTACCGTCGTTATTTTAAGGATGTCATCGTTGTTGTCGTCGTCGTTGTTGTTGCTGTGTTTCAGGTGAAGGAGGTGCTTCAAGCGTTGGAGGAGCTAGCGGTGAACTATGACCAGAAGAGTCAACTGGTGGAGGAGAGGAGCCAGGCAAACGAACAGCTGCAGGAGGAGCTGCAGGACAAGACTGTCAGTTGGATTTGTAATTCTTTATAGTGGTCTGTCCTTAGTAACATACGGCATCAGATATTAAATAGAAGTGTAACGGGCCTGAAAGAGGTTCATATCAGGCACAAGATAGACAGAGTGTAGTGTAAAGAATACACAGTACTGTAGAATGTACAACTGACCTTTCCCCTAGACTTATCATGTCCGTTGACTAAAGCCTGACGCTGTTTGCTTTATGTGTTTTCTAGATGTATTTGTTGGCGGTGCAGAGAGAATTGACCCAGCTTCAGGAGCTGAGTGGACACCAGAAGAAGAGAGCTGCTGAGATCCTCAATCTGCTGCTCAGGGATCTTAGTGAAATAGGAGCCATCATTGGAACCAGTGATATCAAGACGGTAAGAGGGATTACATAGTTATTAAGGTTTAATTAAAAATATGTTCATTTTATATCAGCAGTTGTCATAAATTGCCAATACAAATAACCATCCTAAAACCCAAAAGAGCACACACTGAGATTTGGGCTGGCGAGTGTAGATTAGAGTACATTATTATGGACAACTAGATTATCAAGACATCACATTCGGTCTCTACAGTGGATATAAAAAGTCTGCACACCCCTGTTAAAATGCCAGGTTCTTGTGATTTAAAAGAATGAGACAAAGATAAATCATGTCAGAACTTTTTTCACCTTTAATGTGACCTATAATATGAACAATTCATTTGAAAAACAAACTGAAATCTTTGAGAGGGAAAGATATATAAAATATTTAAAAAAACTCACAATAACCTGGTTGCATAAGTGTGCTCACCCTTAAACTAATACTTTGTTGAAGCACCTTTTGATTTTATTACAGCATTCTTACTCTTTGCAAAAGGGTTCCAAATCTGTCAGATTGTGAAGACATCTCCTGTGCACAGCCCTCTTAAGATCACCCCACAGATGTTCAATTGAATTCAGGTCTGGGCTCTGGCTGGGCCATTCCAAAACGCTTCTGGTGAAGCCATGCTTTTGTGGATTTGGATGTGTGCTTTGGGTCATTGTCATGCTGAAAGGCGAACTTCCTCTTCATCTTCAGCTTTTTAACAGATGCCTGAAAGTTTGGTGCCAAAATTGCCTGGTATTTGGAACTGTTCATAATTCCTTCCACCCTGACTAAGTCCCTGATTCCAGCTGAGGAAAAACAGCCCCAAAGCATGATGCTGCCACCACCATGCTTCACTGTGGGTATGGTGTTCTTTGGGTGATGTGCAGTGTTGTTTTGGCCTTGGTTTCATCAGACCATGACACATTTTCCCATGTGCTTTTGGGAGACTTCAGCCAGGCTTGGATGTTTTTCTTTGTAAGAAAAGGCTTCTGTCTTGCCACTCTACCCCATAGCCCATTCATATGAAGAATAAGGGAAATTGTTGTCACATGTAGCACACAGCCAGTACTTGCCAGACATTCCTGCAATTCCTTTAATGTTGCTGTAGGCCACTTGGAAGCCTCCCTGACCAGTTTTCTTCTCATCTTTTCATCAATTTTGGAGGGACGTCCAGTACTTGCTAATGTCTCTGTTGTGCCATATTTTCTCCACTTGATGATGACTGTCTTCACTGTGTTCCATGGTATATCTGATGCTTTGGAACAGATACCCTTCTCCTGACTGATATCTTTCAACAATGAGATACCTCTGATGCTTTGGAAGCTTTCTGCGGACCTTGGCTTTTGCTCTGAGATGCAACTAAGAAAATGTCAGGAAAATACTATTAGAACAGCTGATCTTTATTTTTGATTAATCAGAGTCACTTTAAATGATGGCAGGTGTGTAATGACTTCTATGTAACATGAGTCTGAATGTGATTGCTTAATTCTGAAAACAGTTATAAGGGGATTATTGTAATTTTTCCCCCTTGAAGATTTCAGTTTGTTTTTCAATTGAATTGTTCACATTATAGGTCACATTAAAAGTGGAAAAAGGTCCGACATGATTTATCTTGGTCTCATTCTTTTACATCACAAAAACCTGGCATTTTAACCGTGGTCTTTCAACTTTTTTTATCCACTGTTTATCTACACAGAAGGGCATGGCAATAGTCAAATCAAGAAAATAAAATATGCAGTGGACTCCAAAATTATTTGGACAGTGCCACACATTTTTAACAGAATATGTGCTGTAACACTTATAGACGATAGTCTTTAAAGTGGGGCTGTGAAAAAAAACTATTTAAGAGTTTCTCAGTCCACTATGTAGCTACAAAGCATTCTTTAACATTTTAACCTTTTCATTAACATGCCCACATCAATCCCATTCCTGTTGCCTAGTTTGTTGACAGTATGTCTTCCCCCTGATGACAGATGGCGGAGGGCAACGGGAATGGTGGCGTGATTGAGGAGGAGTTCACCATGGCCCGTCTCTATATCAGCAAGTTGAAGTCAGAGGTGAAATCTCTGGTGAACCGCTCCAAGCAGCTGGATAGCGCCCAGGCCGAGACCTCTCGCAAGATGGCCGCCAACGAGAAGGAACTGGCTTCATGTCAACTGCTTATCTCCCAGGTAACAGGGGTGACAGCAAGTCTGGGGTTTCACCTCAGATTGAATTCAGTCCAACTCCCGTGGTCCTTTGAAATGATTATAACCACGGGGGTTGGCAAAACGGCACAAACAAGTCATGGACCAGGCTAGGAATAAGGAGAGGATGATAGCCGTTGCTGGGTCTCATCGTATGCTTTTGTGTGGTTTTGACCATGTGACACTGCGTGTTGCGCCACAGCACCAGGCCAAGATCAAGTCCCTGACAGACTACATGCAGAACATGGAGCAGAAGAAGCGACAGCTGGAGGAGAGTCAGGACGTTCTCACCGAAGAACTGGCCAAGCTACACGCACAGGGTAAGGCCAGCGTTCTCACAGCAGACCTTCCCTCTATTGTCACATGACCCTGAGTAACATGGCAAACGTTGTTGTTCTCCAGAGAGAATGCATGAGGTGTCGGTGGTGGACACGGAGAAGGAGCACATGAGCCGACTGCAAGGAGAAGAGGAGATTAAGGTAAGATGTTCGGTGGCAGAAGAGTCCATGAGGTGGATCTGGGATTATTACCAGGTTGACTGTTCTGATAGATTTGTGCAATCGGAGGCGTGTTTGTTTAAGTTGTCAGTGACGTGTGTGGGTGTGTGCTTGTGTCATCTGACACCAGAAGACCCTTGAGGAGCAGATGGAGAGTCACAGAGAGGCCCATCAGCGGCAGCTGGGCCGGCTGAGGGATGAGATGGAGGACAAACAGAGAGTTCTAGACCAACTCACCGAGTGAGAAACTGACTCTACTTAATAATCTTTACAAAACACCTTCCTTCAACAAAGTACTGTCTATTTAAAGTTGATTAATTCTTCCTTAGCACTACATAAGTACTTTGACAATCATTTACACTCACCTAAAGGATTATTAGGAACACCTGTTCAATTTCTCATTAATGCAATTATCTAATCAACCAATCACATGGCAGTTGCTTCAATGCATTTAGGGGTTTGGTCCTGGTCAAGACTCCTGAACTCCAAACTGAATGTCAGAATGGGAAAGAAAGGTGATTTATGCAATTTTGAGTATGGCATGGTTGTTGGTGCCAGACGGGCCTGAGTATTTCACAATCTGCTCAGTTACTGGGAATTTCACGCACAACCATTTCTAGGGTTTACAAGGAATGGTGTGAAAAGGGAAAAACATCCAGTATGCGGCAGTCCTGTGGGCGACAATGCCTTGTTGATGCTAGAGGTCAGAGGTGAATGGGCCGACTGATTCAAGTTGATAGATGAGCAACTTTGACTGAAATAGCCACTTGTTACAACCGAGGTATGCAGCAAAGCATTTGTGAAGCCACAACACGCACAACCTTGAGGCGGATGGGCTACAACAGCAGAAGACCCCACCGGGTACCACCCATCTCCACTACAAATAGGAAAAAGAGGCTACAATTTGTACAAGCTCACCAAAATTGGACAGTTGAAGACTGGAAGAATGTTGCCTGGTCTGATGAGTGTCGATTTCTGTTGAGACATTCAGATGGTCAGAATTTGTGGTCAGAATTTGGCATAAACAGAATGAGAACATGGATCCATCATGTCTTGTTACCACTGTGCAGGCTGGTGGTGGTGGTGTAATGGTGTGGGGGATGTTTTCTTGGCACACTTTAGGCCCCTTAGTGCCAATTGGGCATCGTTTAAATGCCACGGCCTACCTGAGCATTGTTTATGACCATGTCCATCCCTTTATGACCACCATGTACCCATCCTTTGATGGCTACTTCCAGCAGGATAATGCACCATGTCACAAAGCTCGAATCATTTCAAATTGGTTTCTTGAACATGACAATGAGTTCACTGTACTGAAATGGCCCCCACAGTCACCAGATCTCAACCCAATAGAGCATCTTTGGGATGTGGTGGAACGGGAGCTTCGTGCCCTGGATGTGCATCCCACAAATCTCCATCAACTGCAAGATGCTATCCTATCAATATGGGCCAACATTTCTAAAGAATGCTTTCAGCACCTTGTTGAATCAATGCCAAGTAGAATTAAGGCAGTTCTGAAGGCAAAAGGGGGTCAAACACAGTATTAGTATGCTGTTCCTAATAATCCTTTAGGTGAGTGTATATGACACATTTTTAAAGCTTCTACATGGTCCTTTAACAGGGTTTATGAATCCCCTTTAAAGCCTTTAAAAGTTGTAGCTAGTTTCTATTTTTTTCTAATTTATTTTCTCTCTTCCCTCACATCCGCCCCCCACCCCCTTTCTCTCCTCGTCACCTCCCGCATCTATCTCCCTCATCGCCCCCCCGGCCCCTCCCTGCCCAGTCTAAACCAGGGCCTGATGTTGGAGCAGGAGAGGCTGAGGTCGGACTATGAGAAGCTCAAGGTGGAGGAGCAGGAGAAGGACACGAGGCTTCAGAAGCTGGTCTTCCTCAATGAGCAGAGAGAACAGGCCAGACAAGACCTCAAAGGACTGGAGGAGACTGTTGTAAGTAAAGATTCTACTGTTATAGTGAAGTAGAATACACTAATTACTTTGGTTAGAGCTTTTGGTTAGGATATAATTGCCAGACCTATATGCTTACTTACAGCACTTTGGAATGCCATGGAAGTAGGTTCTATACCTACTGCTTGCACATGTATAGATATGTGTTTGGGTCAATTTCGTCATTTTTTCTCACAGGCCAAAGAGCTGCAGACTCTTCATAACCTGCGCAAACTCTTTGTTCAAGACCTCACAACACGTGTGAAGAAGGTACGACGGTATTTTGATCTTCATCGTCGTTAACACGTTCTGAAGAAGTGACAGAAACGTTTGTCTTAGAAGAAAGGCTGTTTGTCAGAATGCAGAACACCAGCAGAACACACGTGCCTGTGAAATATAAGAGCTGTGGCGTTTCATGAAGGGAACTGTAATCTCAAATGGTGTCTGAGTGTTGTATTTTCCCTGTCTGTTGGGTCCAGAGTGCAGAGCTGGACTGTGAGGACGGAGTGGGCAGCGCTGCCCAGAAACAGAAGATATCCTTCCTGGAGAATAACCTGGAGCAACTCACCAAAGTCCACAAGCAGGTGGTGCACTGGGACATTACACACAGCTTATTCACCATTATACACCATAATACACCCCGTAACCCAGCCAACGCATTGAACACATCTTTGTAAAACAGCTGATGGTTTCACGGTTTTCTGAATGATTTTCTTCCACCTTCCGGCTGTGTCTAGCTTGTGCGTGACAACGCAGACCTGCGCTGCGAGCTTCCCAAGCTAGAGAAGCGTCTCCGGGCCACAGCAGAGCGGGTCAAGGCCCTGGAGAATGCCCTGAAGGAGGCCAAGGAGAACGCAATGAGGGACAGGAAACGCTACCAGCTGGAGGTGGACCGCATCAAAGAGGCTGTCAGGGCCAAGAACATGGCCAGGAAAGGACACTCGGCTCAGATTGGTGAGGACAGGGAGGGAGGGAGACGGGCCAGGGACGGAGGGCAGATGTTGTGGCTTAGGGGTGTGTGTGTGTGTATTGATGGCCTGGTTCTGTCTTACAGCTAAGCCCATCCGGCCAGGACAGCATCCCCTGTCTTCACCCACAGTCATCCGAGGAGGAAGCATGTACAGCCACAGCTACAACCACAAGTAGAACGCTGAATATACTGAATGTACTGAGTGTACCGAATGTAGCCCCTGAAGTGCATGTATGGTAATGATACAGACTCACCACCTCCTGGTAAGACCACTCCACGCTCTCCTTTCATTAGGTCTAGGAATAGTACCACCCTGACCCCTGACCTTGTCCGTTCACTAGGTTTAGGATTAAGACCACACTGACCCCTGACCTTGTCCATTCACTAGGTCTAAGAATAGTACCACTCTGACCCCTGACCTTGTCCATTCACTAGGTCTAGGAATAGTACCACTCTGACCCCTGACCTTGTCCATTCACTAGGTCTAAGAATAGTACAACTCTGACCCCTGACCTTGTCCATTCACTAGGTCTAGGAATAGTACCACTCTGACCCCTGACCTTGTCCATTCACTAGGTCTAGGATTAAGTGCATTCTATCATCTTCTATTTATGCTATTCTCTTAATTTTTTTCATATCCCCATCATAAATATCTTTCACATTCTCTTTGTCTACTGCACATTGTACATTTACATATATATATTGCATTGTAATTTTACTGCCTTTTACATTGACAAGGTATTTTGTGCTTTGAGAGTGATTTGATATCCAGGCTAAATACAGAAGTTAGTTTTGGAGAGGACAGTGTGTTGTGGTAGATGGTCAGATGTATATTACGGAGAGTGATATGCTGTCCCTGAGAAACGTGTTGTATGTATAGTATAAGACGAAGTAATGTAAACAGGATCTTTACTCCTTGTTATGAAATCCTTTGCTTTAGCAGTTGCAGATGAGGACATAATGATAGGTTCTCCAAAAGCAGTATGAAATGCAGTATGAAACCACCTGCACTGTGTTCTGCAGTATATTCATTTATTTCAGTTATTATTTGCACATTATATTTGGTAATCATAATGGTAATTGTTTACCGATGCTTTTAAGACACTTTATGCTCAAAATCAGCCAATTGTAAATTAATTCTTTAATTTTCTCTTTTCTAAGTCATGCAATTAATTATGTAATTACCATTGCACACAACTTTATGGTGTGTAGACCAAAAAAGCTAGTTGTGAAGTTGATTTAGATTAACCGAATGGACAACCAGTAGGGGGCAGTGTTCAGCTGTGGAGTCTAGTGCACTGTGCATATTGCTACTGCAGTGATGCTGATCAGCCAATCAGAAAGTTCACACGTAGTCTAAGGATACAGTGCAATATTCTCTATTGTCTAAACACTAATAGAAAAGCTTATGACCAAACTTGCCTCTCACCACTTGCTAGGGCATCTTTTGTAATCAAACAAAAGTCTTTACAAATGTATTTGTAAGTGATTCCCCTAACAGAAAAACTACAAAGCAAGCTAATGTCGACATAATGGTGACTCTGCTAACTCTGACTGAGGGTACCTTTCCTAAAGCAGGTTTATTTGTATTTCTGTTATGCTTTTCATGGTGTCTTCTAAAAACATGATTTGATATATTTACGTCATGTTTTAAAACGTGTGATCCATTTGTAAATGTATACATTATTGCAGCTTTCACAGCTACAGACATACGCTTATTGTAAAGTGATATATTATAAGAGCAACACCATGGGACAGTTGTTCTTTTGAACTCTGCCGTTAAACTTGTGGATGGCTCGGGAATGAAAGAATGACTGAATGTAAATGATCGATTGATTAATAGAAATAAAGAGTATGGTACGGCAATTGTATCTGCATGGGTGTATTATTACTTTAGTGTTAAAAGCAAAGCAAATAAAGATATTTACCTTAAACTGCTTGTTCTTCCCTGGAACTTTAGTGTCTTGGTTTGCTGATAGATTAAACATGACTCATCACCGTCAAGCTAAGCTGTGTCCAGGTGTTGCAACGTCTGCTACATAACCCGGGATTATTCACTCAGTAGAGGGGATGTGTTACATATTAACGGATTACTGTATACTTCATGATTATGTACACCTTTTTCTATTTTTGTATTGACACCAGCCACAAAGCTGATCCAAACTGTGTAATGTTATGTGTTCCTTTCAGCGCTTCTGTCCCTGTGTTATTCCCCTCACAAGTTCATGCAAGCCGCAAACCACAAATAATGGGACAGCCGAATGAACTGGTGTTGGTGGAGCTCAAACCTGTCAGGCTTTGAAAGGTGGTGGAATGACTTCCTTCTGTGGTGCCACTGCTGTGCATACAAAATGGCATTGTTCTGCATACAACCTCTCATTGATCTGACCCACCTGCACAGGATCTATAGGCTTTAATCTTAATGAACAATGTATTAAAGGTGCCGTCCCGTCACATGATCAGCCCATTGAAAGTACCAAGCTCCTTCAAAAACACACTGGAACAGCTTGGTACTGCCAATCACAATCAAAATGAGGTTCAGGTGTGCAGCGGTTTGTGTTGATAGAGGGATGCACTTCTCTCCCTGTTTTAATTGGCTAGAAGATGTAGTCACGGTCATTTTGTCTTGTAAACTGTTGATTGGTCGGGATTAAGTATTCATAGAAAGTATTCAATTAAGGAAGTATTCATAGGTAGTATTCATAAAATAATGATTTACATTTATTTTTGAATGACAACCCCTTGTTCTGTCCCCCCATCTGTAAGGTCCTTCAGTCAAGTATAATAATTCAGTGACATACATCATTAAATCTATAAAGATCACATAGCTGAAATGGTCCTGGGTTTTGCGGACAAAGACTAAATCTAGTCCTGCACTTAAAAATCAAGGCTTTTGATTCTGTGTGAGTTTGGGAAAATACCACAACAACACATTATTGAGTAACTGCATGTTGGTATCTGTGTGATGGTTTAGGTGTGCTTTACATTGAGAAAAACTGGGGAGTTTTTCTGAAGAAAAAAAAAAAGAATCAGGGTGCAGTCAACGACAGATAAAATCCTAGAACAAAACCTGCTTCAGTGTTACACCAGACCTTGGAGAGGAATACACCTTTCAGCAGGACAGAAACCAGTGGGATGAGGGCAGATCTATTGTACACTGGAATTACATACCAAAGATACACTGAATGTTTCTTTGTGGCAGTTTAAATTTAAATCTAAATCTATTTTAAAATAGAATAAAACTTCCTCGATAGAGCCTGAAGAATATAATAAAAAGAAAGATATTGCAAACTCCAGGTGTTTTACAGCTTTTGGAAACTAACCTAAGAAGACTGAAATGTAATCACCAGAAGTGTTTCTAACATTACGACTTAGAAAGGAAGGGTGGGGTGTGATGGCAAACGATGCAACATAGACTAAAATTTTAGATTTCAAAATAATTAATAAATACACAATGATGACATAAGTTAAGTGTAATAAAACATTTATAAAGCATTGTAAAAAATATGTTATAATGTATGTTTATAAAGTACAAGTTTAATGTTGTAATGTCAATTAATGTGTGTTGTAAGGTCAATTAAAAGATAATGTGTGTTTTACCCGACTCCAATCAGAGAGTCGTTCAGTGTTTCGCGTGCCAAATCCACTGGTTCAGAGTTGTGTGGGATCAGTTTTTGGACATTTCTGACACTGTTTTTCAGTCCTCATGCACTGTGGCATCCAACCTTACATTGCAGTTGCCTTTCCATTTTTAGCTAGTCTGACACATTTTGGGAACTATTCACAGATCCCTGTCAATATTGTCTGTACAGCCAATAGGCATTCTACTTTTCAAATATATGAAACATGTCGCATGATTATCAGTAGTTCATCTCATTTTTGGTCAATTTAATTCTGTAATGCAGGCCAATTGAGTTGTTAACTGTGTGGACATTTTCTTGGCATTGAAATCAGAAATGTATTCTGGGCTTTTGTTGCAAACCACTGAGACGTTACAGACACACAATAAATACATTGATGCTTTTATATAGATGCCGCATTTTAATTTACATTTTCCTGGAGTTGCAGAAAGGTTCTTGCACAGAAAGTTTTCTATTTCGAATTCTGAATTGAAGACTTAAACTGGCCTGGGAAAAAAGTCCTAACCCGCTGAGAACAATATTCCATTAATTAAAATCCAAACAATAAAGTCAATTTAATTATAAGCCTGCACCAACAAACTGTCTCGAAAGATAAAGCATGCAAACATCTCCCATGAACTACAAGCCTATTTATGCTAGCGTATTTCTGTCTCTATTTTCCATATAAAACATGAGACCGTTTTCTGTTACATGTCATTTGGAAAGCCCCATAACCGATGACTCACCCCGACCTGAGATGAATACGACTGTAGCCTGCAGAACGATGCTAGTAGCCTTGTGTGTCATGACATGCCATGGATCAACCGAAGACAAATGAGTTGTACGGTACTGCACCACATGTTCGAAGCTCAGCGAGTAGTAACTCAGCACAGGCATTAGAGCTGGTGAGCAAACATATACATCAAAGTTTATTATGAACATCCGAAGAGTGCATTCCCTGGGTGTGTTCTGCAGGATGCTGTTGAAAGTCTTTACATGACACGTCGCTAGCTGTCAGACTATTATATACTGGTCCATGTGCTCCTGAAATACCTCAATTCGTCAAGAGGTTGTCAGTACAGTCATCATTATTCTCCGTCCCTGTGTTTCTCACATATGAGAGATTTGGGAGGTATTTCAGGAACTTCAGATGGCCAGGCTTGTGACATTAATGCTTCTTGGGAATCATATTCTCTCTCCATATTTTAAAATACATATGTTGCACTCAGGGATTTTCAATGATCAACTGCCTGATGTTTTCTGTTATGACAAACATATATACTCTGCTCTTCTAAAATCCAATTGTCAGTATATTCCTTACTTATTGATGATGCTGAAAGGCTATAGCAGCATTTTTGGATTGTTTTATGATTATTATTGGGTATTGTTTTATTTCTTCTACAAGAAACACAGTGTACGAAAATGTACTCTCGTACTGTCTCCTTCTAGTTCTGCGAAGTTCAATTTACAACACTGCCCCTTCCTCATTGCAGCAACTACACAGGGGGTTCAGGAGAGTCCAAGATCGAGACATGCTCCTCCTGCTTCGCACGTCCAGGAAGTATTTGGCTTGAAGGAGAGCATATTCTCCTGCGAAAACAATACGACTGGGCATGCGGGCGGCCAACCTACCACAAGGAGTCGCCAGAGTGCAATGAGACAAGCCCCGTCCGACATCATACCAACCACCCTAGACGGCCTTCAGCCCCTGGTCACTGACGGTATGCTGTGGCCAGAGTTTGAACTCCTGGCTGTTATGTGTGTATTGTTAATACGATATTACTTACAGCATTATTTGTAAACCCCAAACGTCAGTGGGCTACACTAGTGCCAATCCGGGGTTATTGTGCACTGTGTGTATTCCAGGCCTGGTGGTGTTATTGTGTCCATCGTAATCGCTCTACATCTGCCAGGATTAACATTCCACCAGCAGCCTGAGGTCAGCGCACTAATTGTTCACAATGTCACAGAGGGATTCCAGCACTTTCTTCGGTCTATACTACGGCCGTTGTGCTCTCCAGGTTCTGGTCAGCCCAGTTAAGCAGGCTAAGTTGATGCCTTATAGGCCGCCTTTACCCGAAAAAAAGGGCACTAACTAAGACTAGCAAAGCCTTAGAGGTAACTCACAGTTCATGTGGCCAGAAGGTTAGAAAAACATGTATTGATTTAGTAAGTTATATTAATAAAAAGGGGCAATCATTATGACTATATTAAGAGGGAAATATATGTGTATGACTGGATAGGCCATCTATATTTCCTATGTATTTGCATCACATTTGTTGAGCTGAGCATGGCCATAACATGAGTGGATGACTTGAATGACTAACTCTGCATTCCACTGTGTTGCTGATGACAGACCGCTGAAGGTTCTGTGCATGTGTTGGGGCAGGCAGTATGAGTAGCCTTCTGACAAATTGTCCCACCTATTTGTGGTGCAGCAGAAATGTAAAATCTGAGACGGGGTCATTTAATTGATCCAACTGTTGAATGAGAGCCCCTGTGCAAGAATCATCATCAACCATTGCCTTGATTTATCCTCCACTGAGGGGAGGGGACAGAATAGTGCATTATAGACGTCACTGGTTGATCAGAACATCAGACCAAATTCTAAAATACATGGTTACATTACAAAATACATCCTCAATACAATGCCTATATCTGCAGATTGCATTCTTATCAATATAAATAACCTTTAATCCACTTTCCCATCTATAAACGCTTCATCGATCAGTTTAGTGTATTATTTATATCTGCTTATCCAGCAGCAATATACGCTAGGTGCCTGTATGATTCATTGGTTAGAACATCTCTAGTTTAAGACAAACTTAAAACAAGAATACATTTTTGAGATCCATACAAATTTGCATGCTGGGAAGAGTCGCTATCATTGACAGAGTTTAATTTTTATTTTGTGCTGTCTGTACTTTGTTTTCATGTCTTTATTTTATATCTGTCTAGTTATAAAACCCTTTGTTTTCTTTCATGTACAAAATCTAAGTGCCCAATCTGACTACATTTGTACATGTTTCCTTTTTTCATGGCTTCTGTTAAATAATAATGTGATTATATGAGCAGCCTTGTGGACAGCATAGAGTGGGTCACTGAAGAGATAAAATGTAATCACAGGGTCAAAGCCCACCCAGGCAGAGCAAGAGTAACACACACACACACACACCACATGAATGTAAGTGGCATGCACACAACCACCGACACAAACATACACACATACACACACACACACACCAACATTCTTAACTATTTCAATAGGCAACATATCCAACATAACCTCTTTTTGATATAGAATGTGAAACCTCACAACACTGTCATATAATTTAGGAAGGTAAACACTAAACTATGAGAAGCTCTGTAGAAGCTCCAGGGCCAATTCAGTTGTCAAGGGACGAGATGTGTGTTTACTGTGGTGATGTACTTACTCAGCATACTAGAAAGCCTATATTATATTATTCACAGCATGTCAATTGTCATAATGGAATTGTTTCTACACCCATTACATAGCTGATATCAAACCATTCCTCCCTCAATGAGTAAAAATATATTACGACATTCTTGAACCATGTCAATATTCAGCATCATTTATCTCTGTACTGTGTTTATGATAGTAACCCCCTAAGGGCTGATGTCTCCCTGGCATTCCAGGCATTGTTCATATAGCTCATAGACCGTGTTCACTTTTGGCCCCAGTGAAAAGATTTCTCAATGAGAGGCTTCACTCGGCTCAGCTGACATTACGGGTCGTTCTGTACATTGTCCCGGTGTCCATCACGTTTATGTTTCCTGTGGTTTCTTCCCAACAGCTTTCTAATGGATGGGCAGTCACACTGTGTCCTGCATGAATCCAACCCAGTTAACCATAGTAGCCTCAGGAATGTTGGTTTGGAACGAAGCCATCGAGGAACTGATGACCAAGTCATCCTTTTGTCATGTGTACCTCGAGTCACTCTCTCTCGCTCCCCCATTCCCTTTCTCTCTCTTTCACTCTCTCTCCCACTTTATTTGTAAACTGCCTACAGATTATAAAATCTATTAGATTAAAATAACAAAGGTCACTGAGTTAACTTGAATTATGTATCTATCAACATGGATCTGACCTAAAAATCACATTTATACATTTATGGCACTTAAGAAAGTACTTTCTATAAACTGTGTCATGACCCATAAGCTTAGTTAAAGGTATGTAACATTTGGCAGTATGTAGTCAGGTGAGAGAAGGGCAAGCACAGTCTAAGACATGTATGTAATATTAATGTAATTAAACCAAAGACCATTCAGCTAAGTAAATGGAAAATTCCCTGTGTTTCTTTGCATTATGTTGAAAAGTTCTGTTCACAAACATGATAAACCAGCAGCGTGTTAAAGGGTGTATTTTCAACACCAGCTATGAACTTTTGCGCAGTCAGGCCAATAGTAGGTCACCCTCTTAACACACTGTTTGATGAGTTCATAAATCCTTCACATTTCACTGCAAATAACAAAGCAGTCATGTATTACCTCTCCTCATTTTCCACTTATTGTTATTATATATCGCTCCTAAGGACTCTGCCAATCTATTTTTATGCAAACCTTGTTTATGTTCAGGCATTCATCTTCGGGTATGTCCTTGAATTATTTATGTATTTGTTAAATTAATGTGTCACTCTGAACTTGTAATAAGCAAATTAAATATTTGTATTTACACACAACACACACAACCATTTATCAAAATTAAATTTGTGGTGGTACATTTTGCTAGTGGAAATAGATTACTGGAAATCATTGTGTGTGGTCAGGGTCTGAATGGGCCTTCTAAGAATAACATTTATAATGATGTTCATCAATTGGGTGTTTTTTATCTTGAATGTACAAGACTGACCCACGAGAGGGCAGTCATTTAAATAGGATAAATATAGGGTCTACTCAATGTTACGGTCCTCCTCATACAGTATGCTTTTATATTTTGTTGAAATTGTTTTAATCTTAGGCGATGGTGTTGTGCTGTATTTAATTATTAAGCAAAAGAATAACAATGTGACACAACAGAAAAATAAATACAAATCACTTATATCTTAAAAGCTACCAATTAATCTGTCGAAACATTTCCTGTCGCATTTGTGAATTTCACAAGATGACAATCGGCAGCAGTCACCCTGAGTTTCCTACATCTCTACTGAAGGGACGTTCTGCGGTTGGTTACGGAGGTCAGGCTACATTCTTAATTTGTCGATTGTAATTGGCTACATAGCAGCCTAATAAAATAACTTGGTCTGGGCGAACTGGTCCCGGTTTCCCAAAAACGTCACGTCTTGGTTAATCTTTAGAAGCTTCGGAGGAGCTTAATTAAATCGAGCTGTTTCTCA
Source organism: Esox lucius (assembly GCF_011004845.1). NCBI lineage: Eukaryota > Metazoa > Chordata > Actinopteri > Esociformes > Esocidae > Esox > Esox lucius. Next base: position 9,409,460 of record NC_047590.1, read on the forward strand.
AAGCTATACGTAATTTCACTAGAAAACGCTCTTTTATTTAACGAATGTCCCAGACCACTCAAACAACGTACTTTAATGGGAAAAATTCTATCTGGTAAATATTTAATCAATACCCGTATCCTAATCTGTCTCACTTATGTTAAAGCTGTGAATTTGACAAAAAATGTAAAGTTCCTATTTGTGGCTGGAATTCCTGTATTACCCAGTTTTTTGTGTTCAAAAAAATTAATTCAAAATGACTTTGCAGTTGTTAAAATCAATAGATGGAAAAATAGATTGTTATACAAGAATTGCAAACTGCATACACATTTGCAGTCGTAGGTGAACAAAGTGTTATTTTTACGGCCGATCTGTCGTCATAGCCTAAATCTTAAAGGTAAGATTTGAATCGAGAAAGTTGATCCGAGACCAGCGTTGCCTTTGTTTCAATACCATTACTATCGAGACATGGTCTAACTACGACGTAGTTAAGGGAACGCTCCTTTTGCGTGTGGTTTGGGGAAAACCTCTAACCTACATTTCGACCGTTGCAGGACAGACGCACATTTTAAATACTTAATAGAAAAAATATATATCGCTTTTGGGAAACCGGGCCCTGGAATTACTCTTCAGTTAATTTTCACGCACGGCGTTTGGAAGGGTATATTGGGTAAGTGTGCCAATATTTTTTCAGAAATTACCTTTAGATTTGACTTACTATTCTTCTGTTTTCATGAACAATGACGAAATATTCTATGACGTATTTAAAACCAGATATGAAAACAACTTCAAACGAAGAACGATTGTTTCTCCCTGCGTGTTTACCCTTGTCCGGAATATCTAAAATGTATTGGGCTTCATGAGTTATTTAATTTTTTATTTTAGGGTATCGTGTGTTTCTGCGCCGACTGTACTAAATAAAACATTACTGTAGCTTACTCTCTCTTTGAACAACTTTATTGGGAATTCTCTGAATTCAAGATGATTAAGAATTGTGAACATTCCATTCTTTTAAGTGATCCTCATTCAGAATGGCTAAGATTGCAGAGCTGTCAGACTGATTTAGAGAATATGTTAAGTAGGAGCAGGTGCGCAGTAGCACAGTTCCAGTACTGCCATATGTGCCTGGGAATAAATCCATGGAGTTCACTTATAGCAGCCTCAGCACAATTCAATACAATTTCTGACACTTTTCAGGCGACTGATTTCAGATATAACTGTTGGGCAAACATTGTATTCTATGGTATGGTATTCTGTGAGTGTATTTGGAAACAGCTGTGTGTTCTATTGAGATAGCCTGGCGTGTGTTTTTTGGCTCTATGAATGGCAGTACTTCAAACACCGCAGTCTCCCCTTAGGCTTCAGCCATCACCTGATTCACTTGAATCATACTTTAGAATGACCATTGTCCAGGTCTCCAGGCCTCTCACTGCTGTCACTGTACACTAACAGTCAATAAAGACTTACTGCCTTGATGTGTTAGGCATGATCGTTGGACGTCTGTCTGGCCATTTCTAGAAATACAGGAACTCTGACACAAAAACTTCTTCTTGCATGTTTTCGTGTGATGTTATTTTACTTTCAAATAGATAATGGGATAATGTGTTTGGTCGTTGCAGTGGAGAGTGGAGGGTAGTGTGAGTATGGCTGGGGCAGGTCTCATGATTCTCATTTGTCTCCTTTTATTTAATATTTAGAAGTCAGAGATCTCTTCCTCTCTCTTTGTGTAAAAGCCATGGTTCTGAAATCCCATTTTTACCCCACCTTAAGTACCCCTGAACCCAAAAAACGGCCTCTCTTGGAAGTAACCTTTACCTGCATATTAAAATGACAGGTGCCCTGAGCCACAGGGCCAGGACGGAGAAATTGCAAGAAGCAGAGAATCAAATTCTGTTATTGCGAAGCTGCAGAGGCCTGGTGAGTCCCAAACTACCGGCTCATTTCTCCACACCCTAAAACACCAGCTGTCTGCCTGTTGGTGCCCAGACCACAATCATCTAGAAGATTTATTAAGACTGTCACAAGAAACCTGTCCATTCTCTGACCGACATAGGACCTTGATGGTTCAGTTCAAGGGCCCGGATAGGTTGGGATAGTCAAGAATACGTCCGTGTTCTAAGGAACGGACAGGACATGATACTACAGCACACGACTGCACAGTATGTAAAAGAGGACGGTCATGTCAGACGATATAATTCAACATTTCCATCGAAATATCAAAGAAGGTTCCATGACATCAAATTAATCAAATTATTAACGAAAGGTTTTATGTCATCATACCAATCCAGCTACAAAGGAATGTTGTAAGTCATCGTACTGTTCAGGTCAGAGACAGACTGGCACCATCACAGAACCAACGGGACGTCCGGACACTCTTGGACAGCAGAGACCTTTATCTCAGCAACTACAAGCATCTCACCAGCTGCCACCCACGCAGCTGTACTGATAGAGAAGGAAACAGAGACAGGCTCTTGACGTTACATGGTGACACTGAGGGGAGCTCGGCCACAACACCTCAGAGCCTTTCTCTCCCCCTCTGTCCATCTTCCCTGCACAGGACTTCAACTAGAAGGCCTATGATCGCAAAACACACGTGACCAAATGGCTTGAGGGCTTAATAATAATTTGAGCTGCACAAAAGTTACTGACTGGAAAGCTCCATCAGCGAAAACATTTAAAGCTAGCTGTGGAGTAAGCTTTTGGTGCATTGACTACGTCACACGTTTCTCTGAGGTTTATACAACTACTTCAACTGCGTTCTTTCCCTGACAGTCAGTTCTACTGTGGGATGTACAGAACTGTAGAGGCTCGGAGTGAATTCACAGAACATTCTAAGGTACGTGGGTTCCAGTGGGACATACAGAGAAGTCACACAATTAGGGCTTTATTCAGTACTTATTTCTTGTACAATGGATAGCAGGAGGGTCTTAACCAAGCCTGGCCTTGGTGACCAGAAACGTTATTTAATTCCCTCTGACAATATATCCCTGTATATGGAGTTACCCAAAGATTACGATCATTTACAGTTGATTTACAGCACCTCAAAGTGGTGCAAGAATCTGTGCACTATACGCTTGAGTTGATCTTATATGTCAACGGAGTGGATATTGATTCAAAGCTTAACTGCCTTAACGGCTGAATGATTCTGTCTCTGGAATCCAAATCAAACGATTTTGTTACATGAGACATATACAGCTCCAGAAGAAATTAAGACACCACTGCACCTTTTTCTTTCTTTTCCAAAGAAGTCGAAAAGGAAGGTTTTGAGTGAGGAACAGAAGGGGTTAAAATTAAGAAAACACTGCAAATTGAACGCTTCTGTTCCTCACTCAAAACCTTCCTTCTCAACTTTTTTGGAAAGGAAAGAAAAAGGTGCAGTGGCCTCTAAAATTCTTCCTGAGCTGTAGTATGTTGCTGAAAGGTTGTTGTATTAAGTCAGACACAATTGAATATGAAAATCAAGAGAGGCACTTATATATTTGAACATGAAGTGTGAATTTGTGGAACAAATCCTTTCAAAGTCATTAACAAAAATGTGCAAAATAAATCCAAGGAATGATTGCTCCCAAATCTCACCTATAGCCTGCTTACAAGTTAACAAACCAAAAGTGTTTATAGGATGAAATGTAACCCTAATCTCTTTTATGAATGTACTTACACAGAGGCTCTGATATTTATTTATATATTTTACCTGTTGCAGCTGCTGCTATTCCCACAAAACAAACATAACAAAACCCTAACACACTGATGCTACAGAATACAACGAAATAGTGATAGAATATGTGTGTGTGTGTTTCTGTGTTTCATCACAATCCTTGTTGTTCCATGGGATGTTGTTTTATCCACTTAATGAGGTATTTTTCCTGTATTCTTGAATAATAACAATGGAATGGTAATCCATGCAGTCATGGCTCTCTACAATCCTGTGTTGCCATACAGTTTATTTAAGACGTGGGGATTGGGAGGAGTCGTGGGGAATGTAAAGGTGTATGAGCTATATGTTCTTTGATTAAGTAGACAATTAGGCTTCTTCCTTTTACTGATATAAATATTGAAAATAAAACTAGAAGTCAACCCTAAACCAATGAAGCCAAGCATGTAGTTAAGACTAGCTCGCTCTCCTGATAAGGCTCTGTGAATGGTCTACATAGTCAGGACTCCATAGGGATGTGTTCACAAAGGATATTTATTTTGTGATTCAAATGACCCTATTTTCTAGTAAAGACAATATACAGTCACCTAAAGGATTATTAGGAACAACATACTAATACTGTGTTTGACCCCCTTTCGCCTTCAGGACTGCCTTAATTCTATGTGGCATTGATTCAACAAGGTGCTGAAAGCATTCTTTAGAAAAGTGTGTCAAGAAAACATCCCCCACACCATTACACCACCACCACCAGCCTGCACAGTGGTAACAAGACATGATGGATTCATGTTCTCATTCTGTTTACGCCAAATTCTGACTCTACCATCTGAATGTCTCAACAGAAATCGAGACTCATCAGACCAGGCATCATTCTTCCAGTCTTCAACTGTCCAATTTTGGTGAGCTCGTGCAAATTGTAGCCTCTTTTTCCTATTTGTAGTGGAGATGAATGGTACCCGGTGGGGTCTTCTGCTGTTGTAGCCCATCCACCTCAAGGTTGTGCGTGTTGTGGCTTCAGAAATGCTTTGCTGCATACCTCGGTTGTAACAAGTGGCTATTTCAGTCAAAGTTGCTCATCTATCAGCTTGAATCAGTCGGCCCATTCTCCTCTGACCTCTAGCATCAACAAGGCATTTTCGCCCCCACAGGACTGCCGCATACTGGATGTTTTTCCCTTTTCACACCATTCTTTGTAAACCCTAGAAATGGTTGTGTGTGAAAATCCCAGTAACTGAGCAGATTGTGAAATACTCAGACCGGCCCGTCTGGCACCAACAACCATGCCACGCTCAAAATTGCTTAAATCACCTTTCTTTCCCATTCTGACATTCAGTTTGGAGTTCAGGAGATTTTCTTGACCAGGACCACACCCCTAAATGCATTGAAGCAACTGCCATGTGATTGGTTGATTAGATAATTGCATTAATGAGAAATTGAACAGGTGTTCCTAATAATCCTTTAGGTGAGTGTATATTATCTTATTATAATTGTTGTTTCTGTCCCTGACCTGGGTAACTTTGGCTTGATCATCCTGAGTCAAGGTGATCAGGATGTACATAACACGTGTGTTTTTGTATCACTGTGCTAAGTAGATGTGGTGGGGAAGGCATTAGAGGTGAAGGAGAGCTGTGTTTGAGAGCTCTCTACATCTCCCTGTCTCCCCCTCTCAGTCTCCCCTTTCTGCATCTCCTCTGTCTCCCCTCTTTCTCCAAATATTCATTTATAGGTAATTTACATGCTTTGGAAATTTGAATGGAAACGACATCATCATGCTCAGGATGATATGCATAAATATATAATATGTATAAATATGTAATATGTATAAATATGTAATATGTATAAATATATAATGCGTATATTTTTGTTGATGGGACTGACATCAAGGCAATACGATACTTAACCGTATCAAGGCAATACGATACTTTTTTAGAGGATTTTAAAAACAAAAAACAAAACATTTACAACGGTCAACACAGAGAAACAATAACATCAACTAATTAAAGTGGAATTAAGGTAATTCAGAATCTAAGCCATCTGATCTCTATTATAAATCTCACTTCAAACTGAACCCAATGCTGGCTAGACCTGATAATCCCAGAGGTTTTTGCTAGTGTGTGTATTCAAGCTTTCTAAATGCATAATGACGCAAGCCGAGGTTTGTTTGAACTTTAATCAATGCAAATAATTGATACCCTTGCTTATTATAGGATGAATGGGATAAGACCAAAATAAATTAAGTGAGGAAGTCCATTATTTAAGGAAAGCTCACAAATTATAAGCCATTTAATAGAGTATAGCAATAACTAAAGTTTTCGGTTTGTCAGAAAGGGAGCTATTTTAGCAGTCTACTCCTGTAAGTAATAACATTCTGTGTTATCTCATAATTGCTTTTCACTACCCCAGGTAATGATGACACAAAAGTTGGCGGAGTCCTTTTTATTCAGGTTCATGGAGAAGATGAAGCTGATCATCTGTCCTTAGTGAGCCCACCATTGGGGGTGTTCACTCACGGGGGTAGTGGTCGCATTTACCAGGGTCACTGGTATGGAAGTGATGAGACTTATTTCAGTAAAATCATGTTCTCCCTCCAGGCAAAACTACCATTATACTCTGGACCAGTGAAGTCAGGGGAAACAACCTGAACATCACATCATCTGAATTTGGTTATTTAGTTTGGTAATTTAGTTTAGTTTTGTACAAACACGATTCCAAAAAAGTTGGGACACTGTACAATTGTGGATTAAAACAGAATGCAATGATGTGGAAGATTCAAATTTCAATATTTTATTCATGTGGCATCCCCTCTTCTTTTTATAACAGACTGCAAACATCTGGGGACTGAGGAGACAAGTTGCTCAAGTTTATGAATAGGAATGTTGTCCCATTCTTGTCTAATACAGGCTTCTAGTTGCTCAACTGTCTTAGGTCTTCTTTGTCGCACCTTCCTCTTTATGATGCACCAAATGTTTTCTATGGGTGAAAGATCTGGACTGCAGGCTGGCCATTTCAGTACCTGGATCCTTCTTCTAGGCAGCCATGACATTGTAATTGATGCAGTATGTGGTCTGGCATTGTCATGTTGGAAAATGCAAGGTCTTCCCTGAAAGAGACGACGTCTGGATGGGAGCATATGTGTTACTAGAACTTGGATATAAATGTCAGCATTGATGGTGCCTTTCCAGATGTGTAGGCTGCCCATGCCACACGCACACATGCAACCCCATACCATCAGAGATGCAGGCTTCTGAACTGAGCGTTGATAACAACTTGGGTTGTCCTTGTCCTCTTTAGTCCGGATGACATGGTGTCGCAGTTTTCCAAAATGAAATTCAAATTTTGATTTGTCTGACCACAGAACACTTTTCCACTTTGCCACAGTCCATTTTAAATGATCCTTGGCCCAGAGAAAACGCCTGCGCTTCTGGATCCTGTTTAGATACGGCTTCTTTTTTGACCTATAGCGTTTTAGCCGGCAACGGCGAATGGCACAGTGGATTGTGTTCACCGACAATGTTTTCTGGAAGTATTCCTGAGCCCATGTTGTGATTTCCATTACAGTATCATTCCTGTATGTGATGCAGTGCCATCTGAGGGCTCGAAGATCACGGGCATCCAGTATGGTTTTCCGGCCTTGACCCTTACGCACAGAGATTGTTCCAGATTCTCTGAATCTTTGGATGATATTATGCACTGTAGATGATGATAACTTCAAACTAAATTTTTCTCTGAGAAACTCCTTTCTGATATTGCTCCACTATTTTTCGCTCCAGCATTGGGGGAATTGGTGATCCTCTGCCCATCTTGACTTCTGAGAGACACTGCCACTCTGAGAGTCTCTTTTTATACCCAATCATGTTGCCAATTGACATAATAAGTTGCAAATTGGTCCTCCAGCTGTTACTTATCTGTACATTTAACTTTTCCGGCTTCTTATTGCTACCTGTCCAAACTTCTTTGGAATGTGTAGCTCTCATGAAATCCACAATGAGCCAATATTTGGCATGACATTACAACACGTCTCACTTTCAACATTCGATATGTTATCTATATTCTATTGTGAATTAAATATAAGTTTAAGAGATTTGTAAATTATTCCATTCCTTTTTTACTCACAATTTGTACAGTGTCCCAACTTTTTTTGGAATCGGGTTTGTAAGTTAGTGATTTAGTCAGAGAGCTTTGGTGTAGTTCACATGGCGTTCCTGTGATCCATCTTCACATGGCGTCCCTGTGATCCATCTTCACTTGGTCACTAATACTGCTGGACACAAATTATTTATGTTTCTCTCTATTCCTTACTTTGAGTCTGTCTTGGAAGATGTTTAAGTGATTCCCTCTCTTTCCCTCTCTTCTTTCCACAGTGTCCCAGACTGGTTTCATCTAAGCAGGTATTGGCCAGTCAGTTTACTGCATGTGGACGGTCTCAGCCAATGATGGCTCACTGGCCAAAAGTGGCCTGGGTCCTACTGTTAACGGTCATTGCTGATTGGCTGGAAGCTGCTCAGTCACGGGACTTCACAGTGAAAGACATCATCTTCCTACACCCGTCAAGTATAAATACCAACCATTCCATTGAATAATGCATTGTGTTTTTTAAGTCAGATTTCAGGGTCAAAGTTTGACAGCCACGTTTCATTGTTTGAGCCTACTGACAATTACTTCCGAGACACAACTCCACATCAACTCCATCAATGTTTAATGTGCAGCTATTAAAACAATCCAGAGAAAGGGCATCTACCGGTACATGAACATTTGATTCTTAGCCAGATGTGACATAGCCCCAGCTCAGAATGTTCATATCATAATCCAACCCACCTCCCTCTTTAAAGGAGCCCTTGTGAAATCTCTCCAAAGTGGCTCTGTGAGGATGTTTTCATCTGAGACTAGTTCCCTGGCAGTTCATCCACCAGTAAATGGCTTCCTCACTGACCTTGTGCCTGGCCTACACCGCTAGAGGTGTGTGAGTTTATAGACGTGACTTGCTGCTCTCCATTCACCTTACGGTCTCAGTGCTCGACCCAATTCATTCCCTCTTTGGACAACACAATACTGATCCCAATACTGAGCGCTCTGCTTAACGGCCCGTCAGAGTTTTGTAAACTTGTAGATAAGGGGCTCAGAAAATCAGACACTTCTAAGAGACGGGCATGTACAAGGTCGGACAAATGGCGCTGCCAGTCAGACACTGAAATGACCTCCAAGATATTTTGTTTAAACCTTGGGACAATCTGACTCCAACATCTGAGAACCCAAGAGCACCAAGGATCAAGTTTTATGTTGTTTATTTCATATGGATTTAGGAGCTTCATTCCCTGTCAAATGTTTGTCTAGCCCACGCCTCCCCTAGTACAAGGAGGATGTTCATACAGTGAACAACACTGGGAGCTTGGAAATTGACTGTGGATTAGGGGGTCTTGTGTGTGTGTGTGTGTGTGTTTTTGTGTGTGTGTAGTGTGTGTGTGTAGATGCGTCTTTAGCACGCAAAAGCTGGCAGGCTTTTGTTCGTTGAGTGAAGTTTGGATGACCCTGAGACCTGTAGCTGTCATAGCCAATGGCGAAGCCCGTTTGTCATTCTCAGTTTTAATGTAATCGTTTGCAACCAGTGGGACAAACCAAACAGGCCTTGTCTGACTGCAGCAGATGGTCGTCAGGTTTCAACACTATTCTCTGTTCTATAATCAGTAAACAGTTCGACGAAATTGGTCGGCCTTTCTGTCTGGTGTCTGCAGTGCTAAATCATTTGAAAAATACATTAATTTAAATCAGATGTTATTGTGTCGGCCCTGTATGACACAAATAGACATTACAAACAATGGGTCTGTATGATCACATCAATGATAAAAATAGAAATATACCCGCCCATTACTGTAGTTTAGTTTTTAAACGACACAGTAAGCGTTTTCTTTTCCCCATTATTTTTCAAAAATGAAATCAAATTGTGTTATTTTTTTTAAATTATATTTTATTATATCACATTGAGAAACAGACCTCTGTCTCCTTTTCTCCGTACAGCCACTCCTCACCCAGGAGGGTTCAAATGCTTCACATGTAAAGACGCACCAGACAACTATGAATGCAATCGCTGGGCACCAGATGTTTACTGCCCACGAGGTAATAAAACGTAAAGAATTAACGTCGAAAATATTTTGGAGCTGTCTGTTGCCTTAAAGTTATCAAATAAAATGTTTTTTTTTTTTTACACGGTTCGAGGTATTTTTGGAATCTGTGCGTTTTATAGGTCACGTCTTTGTCTCCAACAGACAGCAGGTACTGCTACACCTTCCACATGATGGACACCTTGGGAGGCAGTGTGTCTGTTACAAAACGCTGCGTCACCCTGGATGACTGTCAGTCCATTGGATGCACAGATGCCAGCCATGAAGGATACAAGGTTGGGAAGGAAAACAGTACTTTATTAAGTAGTACTTTTTAGAAGCTAAATGTTATGTTTAGTTATTTGGCAAATCTTTTTGTTCAGAGTGAATTTAAGTAATGGGTTCATACATTTCTTTGAAAACTTTCTCTTACTGTTATTTTTTTGTTAACTACTGAAACAACTGCAAAATATGACAGCATTTCATTTACAAGGTGACCTACCAGAAGCAGTCATCAATAAGGACACAGAGTAAATATTTTTACTCAAGAATTTTTCCACGTCCAAATGTGTCCTCTATTTCGTTTCTCTTCCACAATTTTGTTATTCCCCAGCCCTTGTTTAAGAATGATGTCACCTTTTGCTCTCAGCGGACCTACTTCAGGTCAGGCAGGCCTGTGACAAATAAAGGTGATTCTGATTTCTACTTCTGATGTCAGGTCTGCACTGCTTGCTGCGAAGGAAACATCTGTAATATGCAGTTGCCAAGAAACAAGACAAGTGCCATCTTTTCTACCACCTCCCCCCTCCACAGTACAAACGGTCAAGTCAACACTAACTGGCTGCTTATTGGCTGTCTCAGCACTGCTGTCGTAAGTGCCACGCTGGCCAGCGGTGTATGACATCTAACACCAAGACTTATGGAAGGAGATGGACGTTTGGGGGGGGGGGGGGGGGGGGGGGGCATGACTCCCCCAATATTACAGACAGGTCAATGTGACCCCCCTGGAAAATAGTTCAGTCACCAGACATTTTCTTTGAGGACTTTGTAGTTGCTCTTCTATTGTTTAATGTGTTTTCGGCCCCTTACTTTTTTTTTACCATGGCAGTATTCACGCAATCTTCCATTTTCATGGTTATACCCAGACAATTTATGCACTGATATTTTTATTTGTATTAGACAGAAGGGCTGTACTATGAAGGGAGTTGAACCTACGCAGATATAACTCCGGGTTATCTAGGGACGTCACGGTTGACGAACTGTGATTTGCTAAATTGGTGTTAAAGCGTACTACCACGGCGATTAAGATGTCAGTTAGTTGATTCGGCGTTAATTTGATTGGACTTTGTGCGCAGGGCAACAATGCAGGCTAAGTTTTGGACAGTGGGCAACGCAGGCTCGTGCTCCGTTTTTTCCCCCAGAGGAATGCACGTTGATAACGTCAGGATATGAGTAGTTTAAATAAAGGTTAACGGCTAAATCTAACACCGTTGCGGCCAACATAGCCAGGGTGGCTTGTTGGCAGCGCACTGTCGACAGAGAAAATGCGTAATAACAGTGTTGTGGTCATATGTTCTCTATTTTGTCTTACGGACTCATTTTTATTTGTAATATAATTGAGATGTAAGGGCAATATGTGAAAGCAATTAGGATAATTCAATTATAGCCTACGCATGGACTACATCAATGAAATTGGCCCGTTACTCACTTAATGAATTAAGATCTACGCCTTAAGGCACCTAGGCTGTAGGGCTACCTGTATGAATTTAATGCTATTGTGTTAAGAAAAACTTCATTCTTACAATAATTTCAGCTGCAACCCCAGTAGAAAGCGTCCCTGGCAACAAGTCAGGATGAAATATAAAAATATTCTATCAAGTGGTGTATTAATTGTTCTTATCATTAATACACAGTACAGATGGAGTGTGTAGCCTACACTTACAATTGCCTATACATGTGTTCACCGCAAACAGAAAAAAGGCTGAGATACTGGAGGGAAAAAAAAACGATCAACCTTTTATAGTACGGGTTTGTCGGGAAGTTACACCCGACGTCACCAAGTTACTCCTGAAGTTACCTGGATAACCCAGTTACCTTGCTTCGTAATACACCCCTCTGCAGTATGTGATGTATGTATATAGTATTTATTTTTATATTACAAAAACATCTTAAAAACATGTTCAAATTAACATCAGATCCAGATAAAAAGTAAGGTTGATTAGATCTGATAATTGGGTGATTTATACTGTCAACGCATTATGGGATTTTTTACAGTCCACCTGTCTCTAAAACGCATCTTTCATTCTGATCCTAACCTCATCTATTTACTGTTAATATCTAATCCCAATAACAATGGAATGCATAATTTATGAAATGTCTACACCTATCTAAAATGTGGGCACGATCAGAACAATGATCACAGTGTGGACACCATCAGAACAGCGATCACAGCGTGGACACCATCAGAACAATGTTCACAATGTGGACACCATCAGAACAGCGATCACAGCGTGGACACCATCAAAACAGCGATCACAGCGTGGACACCATCAGAACAGCGATCACAGCGTGGACACCATCAGAACAGCGATCACAGCGTGGACACCATCAGAACAGCGATCACAGCGTGGACACCATCAGAACAGCGATCACAGCGTGGACACCATCAGAACAACGATCACAGCGTGGACACCATCAGAACAGCAATCACAGCGTGGACACCATCAGAACAGCGATCACAGCATGGACACCATCAGAACAATGATCACATTAAAATCAGCAGTAAATGGGATAATTTCCTCTCAGCCTGTTAGGTGTATCTCGTCTCTTCACTACTGATTTTATACCTGGTGCTAATGCGTCTTTTGCCCTGGTGCACATTTTTATTTTATTGCAATCTATTTATTTTCGGGTGTTATACTGCTTTATTTGACAGGAAAGTGTGCCTACAAGTTGGCAGCAGCCTACATTGCTGTACCAGTCGGGAACCCCTGTCCCCATTCTGAAGGTACCCATGTTTATACTAGGGTTGATTATTGGGACCCCGCATGAGCTAACAGCTGAATTTGTTCATATCTCATAAGTGTAAACAAGACAAGATCAGGATGGAGGATGCATGTCAGAACTCAGTATAAATGGGGAACCCATCTGTGTGGAAGATATGGAGTATAGCCTGTCCTCTTTAAGATGGCTTATTGTAAAATGTAGACTGCATACCAGGTTTTGTACATCTTGTGTTCAGCAATTAATGTATACCTTAAACATTTTGTTACAGTATAAACGCTATCCAAAAGCAGATAAATGTAGTTTGTGGACTCGAAAACAGGAAGTTTCACAGTTAATCCTGCATTTGGCAGAATATTAACCAGAGGTGTTGAAGCATAAGGTTTCAGGAAAAAAAAGACCATTATAACACCTCTCCCTTTCCCCTGCTCTGTATTCCCTAGAGGCAGTTAAAAGGTAATTCCTTTCTCAGGACCCCTAGAGGTCCAAGACAGGTTGTTGATAGCCTTGTATAGGGGGTTATTTCTGTAGACCTGCTGGGTGTAAATTTAAAAAGGGTTTATCTGATTTTAGGTAGATTTTAAAGCTAGAATGGTGTCAGCTTGAAATTAAAACCCATCAATCTTTAGATAAAATTCCAGGGATTAGTTTTAAATTGTAACACCGGGGGGCTGTGACTGGTGTTTCCGTTACTCAAGCAGCTTACTCTTTGTCTGGTCATGAAATCCAAACCCATAAATTACATCAAGGCTGGGCTATTCGATTCTATTTCTAAAAGTATGCTCAAGGATATCACCAAAGACTTTGTGAAAAAGCAGTGTCTACATTTTTAGTCTTGTCAAAAGTGGGTGACAGTGGATGAGCACAAAAGCAAATTCAACCCTTATTTGAGAAGTGTGTTGTGTTGCCTCAAGTCACTCGGTACTTCCTTACATCCATTTCAAAGTTGAATAATATAATGCAATGACTGAATGATATCAAACATTGATGTGTATGTGAAAACACTAGTCACTGTTAACCTGGTTCTGTGGATACTTTCCCATATACAGAGTTTGGACCAATTTTATACTGACAGACATTTAAATTTAAATACAGCTACAACAGACTCTAGCCAGAGGCCTTATTTCTATTCATATTGAGCAAGTGAAGGGAAATACTAAAGAGTAGCTTTAATCTCAAAACATTAGTTTAAAATTGTTGACTGTAGAGTATGTTAGGTAAAGGTCACAAGGTGGTTATTGGGTTAAGCATAGCTGCCTTCATAGCTGCCATAACCTAAGTCAAGTCTTCAAGTGGTCAACAACCAATCATAGCATTACTCTTCACAACCTATGAATAACTTAAAGCAAGTGTATAGTCGCCGGGTCCAGATCAGTTTTGATCAGTGTTGCGAACTTTGGGAAGCCAGAACAAACAGATTTGGAAGCAGGCTAACATAGTTAGGACTCTACTGTGTTTCAAGACAACCTTAAGACACAAACCTATGATCAGTCTCTCAGTGCTAGTCTGGATGTATACCAAGTATTTTGGTTTTACTATCCAAAGAAACAAAGAAAAAAATTCAGTACAGTCTTTTTGATGAGACACATTGAGCATCATTGCATCACTGAGCATGACATTTTTTTTTTTTAATCTAGTCCCCATCTTCAAATGCACTTGATTGTCCTTGAAGTCTTCCAATAACGTGACTATTGGGAGGTGCAGTTGTGAAAACTGTTCCAACAAATATAGGAGTTCCTCTGAGGACGTGACGAATAACTGTGCAGGATCCGGAGGTCTCGATATGGAAACCCAAATGTCCCCACTGCTCATCGGTTGTCGAAAGTGTGTGGCTGGCGTTTGATCCAAAAAACTGTAAAAGAAAAAGGAGAAGTGGATATAATGTCTCCAAGATTAATGCACATCCGAAAATATCTCCTGAAATAATGTGCTTGATGAAGTACAGCCAAACATTACACAACAACACAAAATCCCAGTGTTAAAAAACGTCCAATGCAACTGGTTTTATCACAATGTCAAAATAGTTCAGGGTATCAATGAGGTACCTTACTGTGATTTATTTAAAAGTGTCATGAGAAAACAAATTACTCATGTCAGATTTTTGCCAGGACTGTCTGGGGGTGACAAAATTGTCCTGACAGCACCTCCTGCTAATTCCCCCCTGATTCTGTGACTCCTGAGATTTCATGTCTGGGAATATTCCAACCCCACATTCCATTGTGATAGGAGGAATGATTAACAAACAAACAAAGCAGGTTGGAGAAAAACTCACAGCTGATCCTGATGAGGGGTCAATAAAGTCAGCCCAGAACCCTGCTGTCCACAGAGCAAAGCAGATCTCTTTAGCACCACCGACAAACTGGGGAATTACCAAGAAACACATTAGGGTATTGGCCCTTTTATAAAATTACTGACAGTAGGTCACCAACAACATGGCGAAAGATCCACAATATACAGGACCATCAACTCTGACGCCAAAACTTTTTACAGACATCTGTACCAACGAAGACAAGGAAAAACAAAAGAAGAAAAGTAGACTTTGAGCTCCAACTCACTTTATGAAGTAGCTGTTCTCTGTCTTTGTCAACGACATCTTTGTCGATCAGTTCACACCTCGTGTGTTTCACTGTAACTACTGTGATGGCACTGGCTGGTGCTGCAGGGAAATAGGATTCGAAATCTACCCACAAAAAAAACCAGACAAATGTATTAAACAACATCCAGAATAACCTGTCAAAACCCTCATTCAGATAAAAATGTACGTATTTGTTTTCCCTTATTAATTAATGATTATACTGTATATTATCAACCGGGTTGGTTTAAATCCTGGATGCTGATTGGCTGACAGCTGTGGTATTTGACACCATATACCACGGGTATGACATCACTTTTCACTGCTCTAATTGCGTTTGTAACTAGTTTATAATTCAATGTAATATAATAGCACTCTGCGGTGCGCTATGCCCAAGAACAGCTCTTGGTATATTGGCCATACACCACACCTCCCCATGCATAATTGCAGAATTTGATCTATAATTCCATTTAAAATAAAATAATCCGGTCCTTTGTATCCAGACCCAATGAAAATTATCTTCTTCCATTAATATTAAAATTGCCCTTTCACTTGCTTGTCTCTGAACACCAATTTGCTGTCAGGCCCTTATTACTGTTTGTGTTCTGGGGCCACAGTCCAATTATTCATTAGATGTAAGTCATGGCAAAACATAGACAACAGCCTCTTACTGCAGAGCTAGGAAGCTGAAAGCAACTATGTGTCACGTGTATTTTAAATGAGTAATGTAGAGTTAATGTTATTGGGGTGATCACTATAGTATTGGACTATTATTCTAACAAAGAAGCTTAGCCATACCTTTCTTTAGCAGCTCAGGACATGACTGTATAGAGCAGTCCACATTTAGGTGGTCAAAATAGAGCTCAGCCTTTTGAATATTCCTCCTGTGTCCACTATTGCCCTACAAAATCAATGAAATTGAATCATAATCTATTAAATAAATACAAGCAAAATAGGCAATGATTTTGAATTTGGTCAATTGTGAGAGACAGTTTTACCTGGAACTCGCCGACAAACTGTGCCAGTATGAGCTCGTGTCTCTCGTTGCGAGTAGCAGCAGTCAGAACATCAGGCACAGTCCAGTGTACTGGCCCTTTCATCCTCTGGTCTGCCACGCCTTTCAGGTGACAGTCAAAGCCCACGTTGCCTGGTAACTGGAAACGCTGGTCCTGGGGGCCGAACGGTCCCATGCTCTCGTCAGGCCACACTGTTCTGGGGCCTACACATAAAGAGAGAGTTATAATGTTACAATCGGAGAGACAGTGCATTTCTTTTTTTTTGCTGTAAAGAGTGAGAGAATTATCTCAAAATATGTATGTACAATGACAATACAAATACAACAAAAAACAGGCAAATATATAGTTCTTTTATTAACCCGCCTACCTGAATCCGAGTCCCCCCGTGATACGACAAAATACGGCTCGTCTGAGCGCGCGGCTGAGAAGGAGCGTATGTGACCCACCTTCAGAGTAGCAAGGGCCTGACGCCCTGAAGACCCGGTTATCAGCAGCCGGGCTCGGCCGCAAAGCACCTACCAACAAGTATTAGAACAAATCGGTCAACCAATTAATAATTTCGTCCGAGTAATATCAAGCACAGCCAGTTACCTGAACATTGACTAGTTTGTACACAATACAGTATTAATATCATAATATTTAATACGCTGTAACTGTGTACTACTTACACTAGTCATCCCGGTAGCCCCTTTTACCACCTGAAGATGGGAGGAGACAAAGTAAAATCACTTATTCAATAAAAGCAGGCATTGGGTGGATAATGTTTATAATCAAACTGAAACTTAAGCGTCGACTTCAACATGTTACATAATACTATCTTGACCGAGTCATATTGTTGCCAGTGTTTTTGAGTACAACATGCAAATAGCGACTAAACAATGTTTAGCTGCTGACAATTTACAATACCAGATAACCTACCTAAATAAATGCTGTACTGTAGCTAGATAGCTAGCTAGCTAGGCACAAACAGCTGACAGACAAGTCTAGCCTTGTTTTTGTTTTGATCGGCTACACTTTCACCACACTAGGAGGCCATTTAGTTTACTCTATAAAGTTCAATGTCAACATCCAACAGCACAAAGACATGTTATGGAATTATTTCGTGGTAAAAAACAGTTTTTAAAATATTCGTGTACAGTGATCCTGTTATGAAAATGAACATTTCTTACCTAATCAGACGCCAGAAAGTAGTTCACGCTGCATCACGTCCACACAATGCGCGTTCACATTTTGAGAACGAGAAGCAAAGAGGGACAAACCGAGTGTTTTCATTTCATGCGTTGCTGCAGGTTTCCGCCAGGTGGTACTGTAGGCTTAGTAAGGAAAGCGTGTGACGCTCGAACTAAATGTGTCACTGAAATTGACTTTGACAACATTTTCAGATGTTCACACACTTTTAAATTATCAAAACATCTAATTACCGTATGCCAACCTTGTATTTATGAAAGTGGATATCAACTATGTGATGTGGCAGTAGAGGCACGGAATGTTGGTGGTAGGGGGAATTGAGGAAAGCATGGGGTTTGAAAAAAATGAAAATAACCCATCATCCATCCATCTTCTTCCGCTTATCCGGGGCCGGGTTGCGGGGGCAGCAGTCTAAGCAGAGATGCCCAGACTTCCCTCTCCCTAGACACTTCCTCTAGCTCTTCCAGGGGGACACAGAGGCGTTCCCAGGCCAGCCGGGAGACATAGTCCCTCCAGCGTGTCCTAGGTCTTCAGGAGGCATCCGGAACAGATGCCCAAGCCACCTCAGCTGACCCCTTTCGGTGTGGAGGAGCAGCGGCTCTACTCTGAGGTCCTCCCGGGTGACCGAGCTTTTCACCCTATCTCTAAGGGATTGCCCAGACACCCTGCGGCCGCCCTCATTTCGGCCGCCTGTATCCGGGATCTTGCCCTTTCGGTCATGACCCAAAGCTCATGACCATAGGTGAGAGTAGGAACGTAGATTGACCGGTAAATCGAGAGCTTCGCCTTGCGGCTCAGCTCTTTCTTCACCACAACAGACCAATACATCGACCGCATTACTGCAGAAGCTGCACCGATCCGTCTGTCAATCTCCCGTTCCATCCTTCCCTCACTCGTGAACAAAACCCCTAGATACTTAAATTCCTCCACTTGAGGCAGGCACTCTCCACCAACCTGAAGTGGGCAAGCCACCCTTTTCCGACTGAGGACCATGGCCTCGGATTTGGAGGTACTGATTTTCATCCCCACTGCTTCACACTCGGCTGCAAACCATCCCAGTGCATGCTGAAGGTCCTGGTTTGAAGGGGCCAACACGACAACATCATCCGCAAAGAGCAGAGACGAAATTGTGTGGTCCCCAAACCTGACACCCTCCGGCCTCTGGCTGCGCCTAGAAATTCTGTCCATAAAAATTACGAACAGAACCGGCGACAAAGGGCAGCCCTGCCGGAGTCCAACATGCACTGGGAAGTTTGACATACTGCCGGCAATGCGGACCAAGCTCCTGCTTCGGTCGTACAGGGACCTGACAGCCCTTAGCAAAGGACCCATGACCCCATATTCCCGAAGCACCCTCCACAGGATGCCGCGAGGGACACAGTCGAATGCCTTCTCCAAATCCACAAAACACATGTGGATTGGTTGGGCAAACTCCCATGAACCCTCCAGCACCCCGTAGAGGGTATAGAGCTGGTCCAGTGTTCCACGGCCCGGACGAAAACCACACTGTTCCTCCTGAATCCGAGGTTCTACTATCGGCCGTATTCTCCTCTCCAGTACCCTGGCATAGACTTTCCTGGGGAGGCTGAGAAGTGTGATCCCCCTGTAGTTGGAACACACCCTCCGGTCTCCCTTCTTAACAAGAGGGACCACCACCCCGGTCTGCCATCCCAGAGGCACTGTCCCCGACCGTCACGCGATGTTGCACAGGCGTGTCAACCAAGACAGCCCCACAACATCCAGAGACTTGAGGTACTCAGGGCGGATCTCATCCATCCCCGGTGCCTTGCCACCGAGGAGTTTCTTGACTACATCTGTGACTTCAGCCCTGGTGATGGACGAGTCCACCTCTGAGCCCTCATCCTCTGCTTCCTCAATGGAAGACGTGACGACGGGATTGAGGAGATCCTTGAAGTATTCCTTCCACCGCCCAACGACATCCCCAGTTGAGGTCAACAGCTGCCCACCTCTACAGTAAACAGCGTTGGTAGGGCACTGTTTCCCTCTCCTGAGGCGCCGGACGGTTTGCCAGAATTTCTTCGAGGCCAGCCGATAGTCCTTCTCCATGGCCTCACCGAACTCCTCCCAGAGTTTTTGCCTCCACAACCACCCCGGGCTGCAGTCCGCTTGGCCTCCTTCTTCAGCTTGACGGCATCCCTTACTTCCAGTGTCCACCACCGGGTTCGGGGATTGCCGCCTCGACAGGCACCGGAGACCTTACGGCCACAGCTCAGAGAGGCCGCTTCGACAATGGCGGTGGAGAACATGGTCCACTCAGACTCAATATCTCCAGCCTCCCTCGGGATCCAGTCGAAGCTCTGCCAGAGGTGGGAGTTAAAGATCTCTCTGACAGGAGACTCGGCCAGACGTTCCCAGCAGACCCTTACAGTACGCTTGGGTCTGCCGAGTCTGTCCAGCTTCCTCCCCCGCCATCGGATCCAACTCACCACCAGGTGGTGATCAGTTGCCCGTAGGCACAAACAACAGTGAGAGACCTATCCCCGACCCGTAGGCGCAGGGAAATGACCCTCTCATTCACCGGGGTAAACTCCAACACATGGCGGCAGAGCTGGGAAGCTATGAGCAAACCCACACCAGCCCGCCGCCTCTCACCATGGGCAACTCCAGAGTGGTGAAGAGTCCATCCTCTCTCAAGGAGTGTGGTTCCAGAGCCCAAGCTGTGCGTAGAGGAGATCCAGACTATCTCTAGTCAGAACCTCTCAACCTCACGCACGATCTCAGGCTCCTTCCCCGCCAGCAAGGTGACGTTCCACGTCCCTAGAGCTAGTTTCCGTGTCCAGGGATCGGGTTGTCGAGGCCCCCGCCTTCGACTGTCGCCCCATCCTCTGCGCACCGACCCCTTATGGTCCCTCCTGCAGGTGGTGAGCCCACGGGAAGGCGGCCCCACGTCGCTCCTTCGGGCTGAGCCCGGCCGGACCCCGTGGGTAAAGGCCCGGCCACCAGGCGCTCGCATACGAGCCCCAACCCCAGGCCTGGCTCCAGGGTGGGACCCCGGCTGCGCCATACCGGGTGACGTCACGGTCCTCAAAATGAAAAATAACCCTTCAGGTTAACAAAACTTGCTAGGTGACCTGTGGTGACAGGAAGGTCACTAGATGCAAGGTTATGACAAGGTGGTGCTGCTGTTTTTCAACCCATCAGCTTTGCAGCAGTCAAATGAAAGAACTTCACTGGATCTGGCTACAGTGTTGAGGTTCAATTCCATTTAAATAAACAATGCTCCCAAGACTTGCCCGGAATTGACCCAAAACATGTCAACTGTTCCTTATTTCATACAGGGTGCGGGGGCGTTGGTTAAAGGGTGTTGGTGCTAAAGGCAGTTAACTCTGTAACAGCATCAGAACACCCCCCACCTCCCCCGGGTCCCTAGTCCTGCCCACTCCTTTGAGAAACCCAAGGACAGCCTCTCGTGAAGTCTCCATATAGATTGGAAACTGTATCTCTCTTTAAGGCATGCCCGTGCTGAGGAGCCAATTCTCCTGATTATGAATCAGCGTGAGACCAATGCATCACGGTGGGTGGTCCGGTTCTGCCATGAGAACGTGTTGGAGGTGGCGAGTCGTTTTCATCTTCAGGAAGCACTTCTCCGCCACGCGTCACGAAGACTCCATGGAAAACAAGTTAATTTACGAAGGCCAGCCACCTTGGCTGACTAGCTAGCTCATCGGTCATCAAGCAGGAACAGGAGAAAACGTCATGGGAAAATTAGTGTAACATTTAAAGAAAAAAGAAAATAAAGGGTATGATAATTCAGGAATGTTTATTTTTCTATTGCCACTAACCTCTAAATTGTTCAGTGACCTAATAGACAAAAAGAAGCTGGACGCAAAGAGCTGTGTCACTAGGAGGACTCTTTTATCCAAAGTGACGTAAATCACAGCAAGTGCATATTGTCGACAGTAGGTCTGTGTGAACAATGCAGAAATAGAACCTGCACATTTTAGGGGCCCACACTCTACAAAGTGATGGTGAGTTCTGAATCTGATGACAACAGTGAGTGCTGAGAGCTAGCATAGGTCAGTTGGGACAAGGGTAAACATTCGTCTTGGGTTCAAACAAGCCCTTTTAAAAGAGCCTGTCACTTGTCCTGGTCCCTCGTGGCTGACATAGTGAGTGACACTTTCACAGAGCGGAGAGGAAGTAGAGTGGGAGTTGGGGGTGGGGGGCTTTTGCTCCAGGGCTTTGGTGCTGCTAGTGGAGGTATTTCTATACTTCGCTTGCTTTTCTTCCTCTCTAGTTTTCAGCTGTGGTGAAACAGTGAGGCATCTAGACAAGTTAGCCTGGCTGTCAGAGGTTTTCCCTGGAAACGAGAGAGGCTTGTTGGAAATCAGCCATTTCGTATAGTGGTTGAAATAATTAATCGCGTACCCGGTTGTCAATGGAGAGAGTAATTCAATTATTTATTCCAGCATTTGATAGTCTATTAGCACATGATGTTACAGGCTCAATCTCTTCTCTTCTCACTATAATGTTGGTTACAAGCTGATATATACACTGAAGGGCTTGTTTACCTAGCAATGATCAGGTTTCCAAGACAGTAACCCCCATGCCCAATGGTCAATGTAAACATTCCTGTGGTTATCAGAGCGCAACCTACAGAGAGAATCTAAACAGAGATGA
This sequence comes from Esox lucius, assembly GCF_011004845.1. Taxonomy (NCBI): domain Eukaryota; kingdom Metazoa; phylum Chordata; class Actinopteri; order Esociformes; family Esocidae; genus Esox; species Esox lucius. The sequence goes on from NC_047590.1 coordinate 9,431,603, forward strand.
TTCGGTTGTTCTCATTATCTAGGCACATTCACTTCCCATGAAACGTACATTCATATTGTAATTGTTAATGCTCAGATTCCACAGGCTACATAATGACTTCTGCAGTACCTTTCTCACCATCGCTCCAGAAACAAACTAGACTGACATGCATGCACTCTGGAGGGAACCCATCTTCAGCATGCACAGAACAATAATGTTTCTGTTTATGTAAGGAAATCATTCAAATTTTAAATAAAGCCATTAGAACCTGTATGGATTTTTCATGAGAAAACACTCTCTTATGTGTCTGTAATACTTCTGGGATATTTTATATCGGCTCATGAAAAATGGGTGTATGTTTTCAGTGTACATTCCATTCTTCATTATCGCATGTGGGAACATCGTTCAGGCATTTACATAATGCCTGTAGCCATAGGTCAGGGGCTGCTCACAACCAGCCACCCAAATACTTTAAACACCCATGGCTGCCACACTGTAAAAGCAGGTGGAACAAAATTTCATTTTCAGAGTGTGAATGGCCTTAAGGCTAGTGATCACAAATGGTAATTCTAACGTTATTTGCTGCACTTCGCATCCCGGGTGACTAATGAAAAATATTTGATTTACTTAATGCAAGCATCCTGAAAGTGTTACTCGCTACTCAATATCTTCTTTTTATATGAAGGATGCTTCAGGGATAACGGCCTTTTATGAATCTCAAATTTCTCTTTAGAAAAACAACATGTACTGTATTTCAACATGGAATTGCGACAATTTTGTGGCGTTGCCTCTAGTTTCCTTCTGGAAAAATGTATTGGTAAAAGAGTCTAGCAACCTTCAGCTCTTTTCTAAGGCCGCCCCAGTGACCTTTAATTGGTGTGTGTGGCAGTCATCTCCAGGCTGCTTTCTGTGCCTACGACCATCACTGCAAAAACCCCAAAAATACCAAAATACATTACTTTAGGAAGAAAATTGCCAAATGAAGATCAGAATTGGTGTGGATTACAATAATAAATCCTAAAACACTGGGTTATCTTTGAAACCCGTAGATTTTTGAACTGACAGTTAATAATGACAACATTCAAAAGTCCATTGTGTATCAGCAGAATTTTTTTTTTGCAAAGTCCTTACAGCACCGATGTAGCCTTGAGAATCTCATGCAGACAGTTACTGTATGAGTCAGGCCAAACCTTTTATTGCTGTGCTGTTGACTGTTTGACAAGCCCTGCCAAGAATCAGCACATTTCTTTCGTACTGCTTACTACTATCTCCTTTCATTTCTGTTGCCTATTTCATCCACTTTTTATTTCTAAGCCTATTACGGTCCGTGAACATATTTGTTTGAGACTTTATTTGATGCTGTGTCTATCTGCTTTTATTGTAGCTAGCTTTAAATTAAACTGATTAGGTTGCCGGGCTGAGCCCATTGAAATACAATCACTAGCATGGTCATAGCCCTTGCACATACATTTTACAAAACACGGTATGACCAAAAGCAAGTGTTTGAGACGTTACAAAACATTACAGCTCTTTGAAACATGCTGTTCTTTACTCTGTCTGTCCCTGGAAACGCACGAAACGTAGGACGATGATGAGCTTTGACTGGTGTGCCAAGAATACCTCTCTCTCTCTCTCTCTCTGTCTCTCTCTCTTTTTCTCTCTCTCTCTGCTGTGTCGTGTGGCAGCTCGCTACAGCTGACTGAGTCAAACCATTAGTAATCCTTCGCCATCTGTTCATTCACTCACTCAGTGTCTGGTCCCTCAGCTGATGTTCCTGCCTCCTACAGTTGGAATGTTTTGTAGGTTTTAGTTTGAAGTGGTGTTGCTGTTTATATGCTGGAAACAACGATTCATTTGAATACACTGCTGATTGAGCAGTTCATCATTCTTCTGTCCCAGACAGTGGCTTTTTTTAAATGTTCTGTTTTAGCTCTGGACACAAATACATATAGTTTACTGTAGGGTGAGTCCATAACATTTTTCAAATTTAAATGAGAACATCTTAACTTTTTGAAAGTGAGACTTTCACCCTGGCAGTTACTTTTAAGTGGAAATCTGAATAATGAACCCAACCTCTGCAGCAATGCATATAGGCAGTGGTGAATGGACAACTCTCCATACTGGAGGGAATCAAAATGAAAAAAAATATTATTTTGGAGTTTAGTTCCTGTTGCATCAACCTACTAAACTGTAATTGTTTGTCACAACAGAATTGCTTGGATTTGATACTCTTTCACTTGTTTTAAAGATTACAGTGATTTCTGGAAATCTAAGAATCAAACACATTAATCACTATAAAAATCCTTAGCCATTTTCTTAAATTCACCCAGGGACACAAAGGCTTCCAAAGGAAATGCCAACTGGTTACTTTTCCAGATACACCATAAATATACAGTATATCCCAAAAAGAGACTAATAACCAGGATGAACTGAAAACGTTTTTTGTTTAACAGAATAAAATTAATTCTCATTCCTGCCATCTGCTAGCAATGTAGACTAAATCCTGACAGCTATAGGTTTTGCTTTTAGGCCCAAATAATAACAGTCACCTAGTTTCACCACATCCCCCTGTCTGCTAACGATGCCGGATGAAACCCGATGGCTGTAAGACGAGTGAAACCATAACGTACCTCGGGGGCTGAACGACAGGGGCTGGTATGATTGTGACTGCAGCATGAACGCTGGGTGTGTCCGGGGCTTCCCTGGTGTCATGACTCACAAAGCCCCACTGACCTGTGCGCCCTCACGTCCAATTAAACACAACACTGGCTCATACGCTCTGTCAGATCCGCTACGGGGAGAATAGAATGTGGCAGACCCGTGTTCGGGAGGTGATCCCATAACTATAATGTGTTTCGATTGGGTTGAGGGAGGCAGGAGGGGAGCGGGAGGGATGTATTTCACACCAAACTTGTCTGTCACCACCATTCCAACAAGGAAGGCCATAAAAAAGGGTGTATTGAGTACAATATGAAATGGGTGACAGTAATAAAAAACGTTGTCCAATGACTCTGAGAAGTGAGGTCACGCGACAGCCTGGTGAGTCAACCAACCCAGAACGGATGAAGGGAGCCATGATAAATGTTGTGGTTTTAGACACAAGGTGTGGTGATCGTCGTCCTGTCTTCCTTTCAGGTGCCCGTGTGAGCTGGGTGTGAGGGGAGCGTGGTGGGGGGCGTGACTAGGCATGGACTACTGTCTCTACGGGGTTAAGTCGTTGTAATAATGGAGCGAACATGAAACTGTAACTATAAAGAGAGAACATTTTTGTGAACTTTCAAACAATAGTTTTTTCCAGAAATCCTGGTCGGATGAGTTTACATTGCCTGCCTATTCAGTCCTGATCCCAGTAACGCACCCAACTTGTACAATATTAAAGCTGGGACCCACTATCATTCCACACCCTTCGTTTTTACTTATGTGGTAGTGACACCTTTTCTATCGGTACCGGGGCGCGGGGTAGTGTTTCGGGTATTTGTAGTGTTTTGTGGGAATCCAAATAGTTGAAGAGAACAACGAAGAAAAGTTCTGAATATGTGTCGTGTCAGCCTAGTTCTCCCCCATCAGACACCACTGCGCTGCGTTCCGCTGACTGCCAGGGCTCAGGGGTCATCAGCATCATATTAGCATCGTGTCGGCGTCGGGTCACATTAATCCACTGCTGCTGTGTTGTAACTGACTCTGATTGCGACGACGAGGTTTGGCCACGGGGCTACACGGATCAGACAGCTTCGTTCATTTAGTGAGACGAGTGGAATTATATTACTCAGATTGTGAAGGAAGGGAGATGGAGGGACCAAGGGAGAGAGTGATTAAGATGGATGCAGAGAGACAGTTGCTACGTTGTTATGTAGTCACTCAATCTTCTGTGCGGTCAATAAACAAGCCGACTGACAAAGTCATAATGCACAGCTTGTCCGACTGAGAGGACATACCTTTCGGTTACTGGGCAGATGCTCTAACCACTTGGCCCCGTCAGCTCCACGTCTTCCCACCTGCTTTGACCTTCACCTATGGAGACATGTCCCATTGTGAACAGAGCAAACTGCGCAGACACGGTCCAATCCCCACCACGGTCGTGCTATAAGGTTAAAGGGTTATGTAGGGCTCTGCCCTGTTCCCACTGAAGATTGTGTCACAAGATACGATATGATGCTGTACGGCCTCACCTCATCTAGTGCCTTATAGACTGTGTTTAAAAGCATAGCGGTTTGTTGGTTCATCCTCGGCCTTGAATTAAATTAATTAGAAGGCTGCTTGTGAAATTGACATCCATGAGATACATTTTCTTTTTATTTGGGAACATTTTCTTTTTCCAGTTGACATACTTTGCATTCCAAGCACTCACCAACTACATCACATTTATACAGCAGCTCTGTGGTCCATTTGTATTTGATGTCACTCCGTTTCTGAGATCAAATCGGTTAACTGATGTAGAAATAATTTTCCGTCATGTCACAGATTGTTTACCCTGGAGGGATATTTAACTTGAAGTTATGTACACAGACTGGCTCCCGTAAGTTTGCCACCCACCCAGACACCCATGTTAGGCTGGGAGGAATGAGTGTTGCTGCAATGCAGGCCAGCGCATCCCCTGGCTCACTGAATGGGCTCAGTAGGACAGAGGTCTTGTCTATCTTTGGCAAGGTCACCACATATAAGCCTGTAGCTAATTGAGTGAGCCTTTACTGCTCCACTGGAAACATGTTCTTGACAGTTCACAACCAAAACGGCGACAGCGGAATCAACAAACGGCCGAGAAAAGAAAACGGTGAGGAAAAAAATACGTTTTCTTCACGTCGCCACGGCAGGAAACCCACCTCGGAGGGACAACTGCCCTCCCAACCACCTCCCCCCTCCAACGTTAATGCACCTGAGAAGACATGGGACAGTTGTTGATGGGCCATGTTGCCCCCCCGCCCCCCCCCACCCCTTCAATAGTGAAGCTTTGCTGACTGTTGGGCTTTATACAGTGATGGACCCTTCTATCCTATCAGTAACCTGCCACAGCCAATCTAGCTCTGCTCTGATAGCTTTATGTTGTCGCTATGCCCTCTCCTCCTGTACCTCACAGCCAGTCTGCCCTTGACCTCCATCTTCTGCTGTCTACCACGGCTTTGTACCCCAACCCTTGCATCTGAGCAGAATCTAGTCCATCTTTTTAACTCTATATTTCTCTCTCCATCCCTCTCCATCCCTTTCTCTCTGTGCTGTGTGGGCAGGAGACTGGGTGTCCTTGACAGAGTGATTTAATGGTATTGTAAAGGAGCCCCAACTGGCAATTAGAGAAATGATAACATCAAGCCTTTATTAAAGAGGACAGATAATAACCGGGTTTCACAGCAGGGCCTGTGAGCTTCAGTGGGCTGTACCTTCGGTGCAGTATATCTAACTAATGGTAACCTCATGAGTGTTCCCACAGAATCACAGAAGATCCCTGTGTGTTTTATATGTTTGAAATCAGCAGCGCACACTAGCATGGACGTGTTTGTGTCCTTCAGTCTTCCCTTTGAAAGTCTTTGTGCCAACAGCCCTGGCCACCACCGCCACCCAACAGTTTGTCACCACGCAGCCCTGCCGTGAGGGAACGCAAAGCAGCCTGTCAGAACCGATTTACCTTGTTCATACAGCCTGTCTGGCCGGCCGCGGTCCCACTCTGACAGGCCTGCTCCAGGGGAGGAGAGGGGAGAGGGGAGTGGGCAGGGGGTTGGGGGCAGCAGCCCAGCTCCCCCATGTGTCATTTCCAAAGCCTGTATCTCTAAGTGTAGAATTTTTATACTATCCACAATGCATTCGTATATGCGTGTTCGTTTCACTGAATTGGCTATACACGCGTGAGAATATGTTCGGGTAAATCAGGAAAAAGACTTGGGGTTGAAATAAGACTGCAGTGCTTTTAAACTTTGTGACCTTCCAAGGTCATAGAGCGTTGGAGAAAGCGATCGTTCCTGTACGTCATCGTTGGATCTTCCTGTGCACTCAGACTTCCGAACATTGAATTGATCCATTTCTTAAGCTCTCACTTCGTCCACCACTTTCCATCCATCAGAGCATATTAGACCATGGGATCTGTGGATTTTATGGATTTGTTTGTTGTCCCGTGCCAGCCTGAAGAAGACCATAGATGTTCGCCACCTGTTTTACTTCTCCCGCTTTATTGATCCGCAGCTTCCTCCCAGGAGAGAGCGCCGCGCGCGCGTGTGATCGCATTCCTGCGTTGCCGGACTGGTTCTGTTTTGGACCAGTGCTATGTGCTCCACTCTAGAATTCATCTGTGCAATTGGAAGCCCTCCCCTCTCAGGGCCTTATCAATATTGGCTGGTGGGTTACAACACAGTGATCAGTGGCTGGGGGAGATAAACCAGGTATTGACTGACAGCCCCCTGGATGGTGGCCCAGCCATTGATTGGGCCAAAAGCCAATTCCTGACCTCAAGATGCACTTGAGGTGGGAATCAATATTGCTGCTTACTGTGTGGGGGGGGGAAATGATTCAACCTGATCTCCCCGCAAAGATGGAATTGAAATATGTCAGTGCCACCGTTTTCTCAGGCTTCAAAAGTTTCTGCAAAGCACATCGTTTCTTGTCTGCAAAGTCTGCAAAAATAAAATGTTGCCTTTTTTATTTACCTGGTTGCGTAAGGTTTGTAGTAGAAACAGCTGCACATTTACTACCTACCTGGCAACACACAGTTTCCTCCTGATCATTCGATTCCTGTCCTTTGTTTGTGCAACGTTACAATCCTCGCTAAGCTACAAATAGCGAGCTGAGAAAGTTAGTTGTAACAGATTGCAGTGACATTTTGTAGTCCCCGTAAATCAATAACCCCAGCTCCACCTCATGGGGATACATGTCACCTTCTGACGCACTGACATCAGCAAACACACCAGCCCAAAGTCTACGTGTCTCTGAGACTTGTTCAACCCAGCCATGGCAATGTTTACACAGTATCAATATTTACATTATTCATCCCAGGATAGCGTAGGTAGGTGTAGTTGTAGATTTTTATACAATATACCAAGACCAGTATGTACGTATTACTCTAGAAAACGAGCTACTGCGTAAATATTGCAGTGCAGGTTTGACTGGTTTGAGCTCTTAATCTCGGCATGAGTTGAGCTGCGAATAAAAAGGCACAATTTAAATCTGTGATTCTGTTTATAATGCCTGCGTGTGTATTTCTTCAAAGGGTTATTTATTGGTTGCATTTATATTGTGGTTTTTTTTAATCTAAATGCAAATGTGTTGAAAGAGACGAACACAAATGCAGTTTTTATTTACAGTATCTAGGAAAAAATATAATTTTCCATAAGAATGTAGCAAAGTAAAATACTAAATATTCAAAGTGCACTACTTTGAAAGTACTTCAACATATTACTATCTTTAAAGAAACACCCTAAGTATGTATCATGAATAGTTCAGCGTCAATGAAAGCACTATTGGTTTGATAACTGATGCTGGAAGGGACAGATACGTGTCTCCATGAATAAATAAAATAAACCGCAGAATTATCAAAACCACACAACCGTCTTTAGATACCCTGCAGATATTCATACTACCAAAAACAAAGTGAAACTGTTAAGGTTAGGGATATAATGAGTTAAAAAAAAATGATTAGTGTTAGTAGATAGTTAATTAAAATGTTATTGACGGTAGAGAGTGTGTAAAGCGTCCACAGACTATCCAACTGATGTTATCCATATGGGACTCATGTGAGAGTCCAACAGATTCTGTTAATGTAGAGGATTATGTATATTCGCAGGACATTTTCACGATGCCGTATCAGTTACCTTTCATCTAAGCATCATCAGAATAATCAAAGGGCACATGCATAATTGATGATTCACCGCTCGCGCAGGGTGCAAGCCAAACACGGATGCCCAGCAACCACCGCTCAGCGTTCTCCTTGTCTGTGTTGACGATGATCTGGCCTGGTGCTGGAGACAATCGCAGTGCCCGTCCTTAACCTGGTAATAAACCTGACCCTCTTCTAGGCCTTCAAGCAGCATATAGCAATATAACAGCGGCAACTATCCAGTGATCATTAACCAGCAAGAAGCACCCACCTGCTGTGGGCAAGACGGGGGATTGTGATGCTCCATGAATCCACCCAGGTCCCTGATGATAACAGGACCAGATCAGAGACACCAGTCAAATTAGGTCACTGCTCATCGGATCACTTCCCCTCTATCAGATCAGGGAAAGTTCATGCTCTCACCTTGTCTGGAATACTAACCTATAGTTTCCCCAGTTACCGATTAAGCCTAGTCCTGGAGAAAAAAAAATACAGTGACCTGAAAAAACTAAATATATATACAAACCTTCTAGGGCTAATATGCATGGACAAAAGGAGGTTAGTATGTCTGCAGTTGTAAGGTCAGTCCGTTTTACTTGTCTTCTGCCGTCACAGCAGAAGCAGAGCAGTGAACAACTGTTTAATGACACCTTCACATACATGGCACACTGTTGACGCGAGTCAGACTATATAATTAATTGATGAATCTGTGCAAAACGTTTTTAGGAAATTGTCAACATAATTTGGGAATGTATTCAGCATCAGGATGTGGGTAGTTTGGGCAGAATGGGCTCTATTCATCTGACAACCAATGTTTGGAAAAGCAGAAGTACTGCATGCAACATGATGCAACATCGCACACGCAGGTATTAACCGTTCATCCCATTTGAACACGTTCAAGAGAATTCATTTATGAATTACAGCTTATCATCAATCCACAGGCTGTAGAACAAATTGCCTCATTGAGATATGGTTCTCGCCTCTCTGCAGGGAATTTGTCACTGTTATTAATCTCACACTAGAAATTCTCCTCAATGCACAGAAAAGAAAAAAAAAGAAAGAAGAACGAGTGAAACAGAGAGGAACAGAAGCAGGAAGAAAACACTCGGGTTTCATTAGATGACTTATGAAACCCGAACAATCAATACCAGACTTTCCCATTTCCTCTTTCTATAACTGGAATATTTCATCCTATGTGTGTGTGTTTGCCCTTCTGTGTGTGCCTTTTAGTGTGTGTGAGTGAGTGTGTGTTTGTGTGTGTGTGTGTGTGTGTTTGCTTTAAGCAATATTCACAACTGCAGTACGGGCACATCCATCTCAGTCGGTCTACATATAATGATTCATTTCTTCTCAATGTGTGATGGTGTGTAATTAGCTCTGATCAGCATCCCACTGATCAGGAAGACGTCAATACGGACACGCCTGATTTGCCCTGGTGGCCAATTCCACACCCAATTCCACCTATTCCCCGCCATCATTTGTGTCATTTCTGTTATTGGCTTTACATGTGACTAATCATGCAGTCTTTTTTTAATCTGAGGTAATATTGTGCCATGATCTCAGGTTGGCTTGAACACAGAAGGGGAGAGCACAATATCAGCAGGCCAGGCCAGTATGGGAGAAGGCAACGGATTCGGCGGACTGACTTGAGGACACCGCCGGTGATTCTGCTCATGGTGTGTTCTGCATGGGGCAACGCTCTGTCCCCGCGCGTTAGCGACACGGCGCCGCACCGGAGCTTGCCAGCGGTTCACAGTTTAGCACCTGTCCTGGGTTCACTAAACAAAGCTGGCATGGCCTGCCTCTCGCTGCCCCCTTCTCTAACCCACAGCCCTAATGGACGGAAGACGCGAGGGCACGCTGACGCTGGTCGGGCGGTGGGGTGTGAAGAGCTGCCAAAAGGTTCAAGGGATTTGTTGCTGAGAATAAAAGGTCACTCTGAAAGGGGAATGTCAATGTGATGTGGAGATAAGGTGTTGTGACCGCCAGTGGCGTCGTTAGGCCTGGGCGTCCGGGGCTATATCCCCGGTTCTTTTATGAAGAGCCCCGGATCTCAAATGGACCAAAGAAAAAAATAGCCCCTGATCTATTCATCTATAACTCTGATCGCGCATTATGACAATGTATACGTGTAGGCCGCTAGCGTGGTCATCGGAATTTTCCTCATGTACATTCAAAACCCTCTAATTTCAGTCCCGGGCGGCAAGGGCGATTATTGGTCGCGGGGGGCAAATTTTTGTGCTGCTTCTGAACCCCACCGTAGCCGTACCATTTCTGTTTGTATTTGCTATATCGTGTGTTTCGATGCTGTTACCACAGTCAGATAGGATCGGTAGGATCAGCGGCTTCACATGCATATATACCGCATCTTATGTTTTGTTTGACTTTAACGCTGCATTGCGTTAAAGTCAGCAAAAGACGTTGCGTGTTGATGCGGCCCCTCCTGAGGCTAACCCAGCAGATGATTCCGGCTTCACCAGCTCGACGAGTGACCGTGAAGTTGACGCATGTTACTGTTTTGGGATTGATGATGCCGACAATCTGCCAGGTGCTTGGTGAGGGACACGGTCCCCTTCCTGAGTAAGTAAGTGAGTGAGTCTCTCCGTCACTGACTGACTGCCCCTTGTTAAATAGCGTAATGGTAATAGACGCGGGCTACAGAACTGTTAGTTATGTAATAGGAAGCCTAAAATTAAACAGTTCTGGTGGATATTAGGATTTATTCATGATAAACAAACACTTTGCTGCCTTTTCCCGTGACAAAAGTCAATTATCCTCACCTATATTGATAGATACTCAATGTCATTCATGAATGGCTAATTAGCTGTTAAACGGCCAGTGGTAAAAGAGGATTTGTATAGCCAAGAACTTCACTGGCTACAACCTTCTGTAGCTACGGGAAGCCTAAAATGAAACTGTTTACTGTAGTGTTGGCCAAACGAGGCTTTATTAGCATTATTTTAGCAGCAGGATATTATGCTGGTAGCACTCTTCATTGTTACAATGAAAGCCATAATTGAAATGTAGACGGCTATTTAGTTAACACATATAGTTAACAATCTAGTATGTAAAAAAAATTACAGACAAGCACAGTATTGGAATGGACATTAAACATAAAATGACAGACTAGATTGACAGACTAGTTTGTTAACTATATCGACTTATATAGTTCATTGATGGCTTTTACTTTGAAAAAGTAAATCTGAGTTAGCGCTGCTAGCATAATATCCTAGTTTACGGTTACATTGCCACTATCTCTGGTGGATTTTCGAATGATGTCATAGGATTTCTTCAGGATTGTCAAACACTTCGCTGGCTACACGATTCTCTCGTCTTTTCACTTGACGTCAAAGTCCGTTATTGTCACCTATATTGATACAGTAGTTATTGTATCAATTTCATTCACGAATGGCTAAAAAGCTGTTAAAACGGCCAGTGGCAAAAGCAATACAGTTAATAGATGCTATTTGTGGTGGTGGTAAAATTAATAAGAAACTTTACTCAGTTCCACACAATGTTTAATGGTGTCTAACGAAATTTTCAAACTTGACATGATGTTAATGAATGACATTATTATATAATGTCAATATGCTACACTGACATCCAACAAATAATCAGCTCTGTGGCGTAGTGGTTAAAGACACAGCCTTTACGTGGGCGACCTGGGTCCGATTCTCGAGAAGGCACCCACGATTAACACTTTCTATTGCGGACCAGCTGAACTAGGTTTGCCTGGTTTCTTTTTTACTTGTGTATGTGGGAGGGATCTGGGAAGAGGCATCACTCTAATGATCTGTCTTTTTGGCGTGGCCTGTACCTTTCCACACAGAAATGTTTACAACATTGCCAAATAAGCATATACCACAATGCCTATATTTTTCAGTCGTGGAGACAATCATTTTCTCTTTTGAGATATCTGTACATCATCAAGGCAGCAACAACCAGATTCAGCTTGAGCATCTCATAAATGTTGAGGCAGCAGAAATTCAGTATGGAATGGTAATAACATCAGCGTTATCATATTATTATCTCAGTATGGTTGTTCGGCTCCCTGATGGGAAATAAAATCAAATGAGACCAATGCAATGGGCTCGATGGACATCACCTGCTGGGCCATGGATGGGCAGCTAATATGAAACTGTCTTTTAAATAACATTGGGTACAAATGCAATAGGATTACAGATAGATACAGGTCTTACTTCTGTTCTGCATTTCTCACCAGGGCCTACACTCAAAGTCAGACCTGAGGACACATATTCAATAATATAACTCTATAATGTCATAATAGGGTTGGGTGTATGCGCAAAATTACTGAATTTGTTTCCAATGTTTAATTGAAAGCTACAACCTACCCCTTCTAAAATGAATTAGAAAACCCCCGCCCAATAACAAGGGAACATTGTCCCAGTCGCTAGTTACACTCCTGAGACATTACATTTCTATTTTTGAAATGACTAGGTTATGACAAACAGTGATAGCGAGTAAAATGAGCCAGAACACAATCCAATTGTCAAACGGCCTTTTCAGCACCGAAGAAGCATTATATTGGAGCCGCATTTCAGGAAGTAGAGTTACAGAAGGAGTGAGAGAGAATGTTTAGATAGAAAGAGGGGAGAGAGAGAGGAGTGAGACAGAGATGGAAGAAGTGAGGAGTGTTCATCTCTCTATGGAGGAAAGGATGAGGGTTGCCCGGGTGTAGCCCTCTGTGGAGGAAAGGATGAGTGTAGCCTGGGTGTAGCCCTCTGTGGAGGAAAGGATGAGTGTAGCCTGGGTGTAGCCCTCTGTGGAGGAAAGGATGAGTGTAGCCTGGGTGTAGCCCTCTGTGGAGGAGAGGATGAGGGTAGCCTACGCTGGCTAACAAAACATCTTTCAGTACTGATCCTCAACTGTCCTTCTACAGTCAGCATATGCACACACACACACGCACACCCATATTTGTGTAGACAGTGTATTTTGCAACAAAATCATAGTGAGTTATTCATTATTTTGTTTTCCTTGTGACCTTATCCAATCAGCTCTCACGTTCTGAGGTGAAGAACTTTCCGTCGCCATCAGGGGAAAGGACCCCAGCTGTGTTAATGGCATCGTACCAGCAGCAGAGCAACACTGCAATTATAGGGACGAGTTGTCTCCTCAGTATCAGGCCTACCCCCCCACAGAGACCATGCACCGTATTCAGGATACCAGACAACACACCATCATTATATCGTAATTGTATTGTAGGTCTGATTCAAATATAACTTTATTTATGCTAACTGGCAATGGCAATGTTACCTCCTATTGCGAGTGCTCCTGAATCCCAGGAATAAAGGTACATTTAATAAATAAATACAAATGCATACTATTTTTTTCACATGTTAATAGCTAATGGCTACTCCTTCTACTCCTAGCCCGGCTTTAAATCCTAGAGGCTGTGTTCTAAGGTGGTCCAGTCACTGCCTCCAGTACACATGTAGTTTTGAAATAAAAAAAGGAAATCCTGGGGTAAAAATATGTTTAAAAAAGAAACATCACATGAACATATTCTCCATGCATGGACTTTTTAGAGATTTTATTTTGCTATATTTGACACGAAACGTGCAGAAAGATGCACTGAAAGAGCAGTGAATTTGGGCCACAGCGTAGTAGATGTGTTCTGGAGGCGGTGGACCAACCCATGCCACTCTGTACAAGGTGTTTGCATGTATGTATTGTTGAGCAACAGTAATGGTGTCAAGCTGTGCTGTGTCTCAATCACCAGAACCAAGAATGAATCATCGGGTGGTGTGACATCATGATGAAGCCATGGCCACTAATACAGGGGATTATATAACCCTCCTGTGTTTGTGTTTTACCGAGACCTTCTTCAGTGACAAATGGAACTAATGGAATGCATCTGTTCGGCGTTACTATGGAGGAGTATGTGATGATACCTAGCAACAACCTCCGCCTGCCGCAGTAAGATGCTCATAGAAATGGCTAATAGAAATGTGTTTGTCAGAGATGGGAAACAGGATGTATGTCAGTCGACACACAACAGCTGCATTTAACCCTACTCCTCTGAATTGGAGAGGTGTCGGGGGGCACCCAATGAGTGCCAAGGGAAGAGAACAGGTTTTTATTCAGGGATTCAATCAAGACATCTTATTGATTACTGGTCAGATGTAATTGCTAGGCACCTACCTTCTGTACCTTGTTGGGTGCCTGTGAGCTCAATCAAGGTAGGATTACAGAGAGTGTGTTACTTCTGGTGTCTTGTGAGCTCAGTCAAGGTAGGAGTCCAAAGAGTGTGTTCCTTCTGGTGTGTAAGTATTCCGTTATAGACTTCCTGGTTGAGCAAGCAACCTGATGAGAGCCAGACCAGCGGCTTTGTATGTTTTTAGGAACATATTTTGACATCAACTGTCCTACATGCTGGGAGTTGCTGCGATGAAGTTGGGTCTTAATTATGAATTGGATATAAAAAGGATTTAAAAAAGAAAATGACAATCATAATAGACAAAAGGGTGTTATTTAGAGTGAAATATAATCAATTTGCAGACTGGGTTAATCTATTATTACCATTACGTGAAGACAAATCAAATTTGACAATTGTCTTTCATGACAGTTTTAGGTTTTAGATTTTAGGGTTACAAATTAAGCCAATTAGTGAAACATCTTAACATTTAAATCATACTGTAACATTCCTGCTATTTTAATTAAATATTTAATCAGCAGACCTTTTACAACCTAGTTTAAGTTTGTTAGCAACAGAAAGCTTGAGAACGACAGGGCACAGAACATAATCTGGATATGTTTTCTGTCCTGTGTAAGTGAAGAGGAAGACAACTCTGGAAATTCTTCAGGCACTAACTGCATGTGTGAGATAGCTAGCCTATGGGTTCTGTTTCCCAAGATGCAAAGCAGAACGTTCCAAAATAACAATGGCCTGTCTTGTAGAGCTAGAGGTGTCTCACACACACAAGCGCGGTGGCGCTCACACACAGCTTGAGGTAGCGACTCTGTGACATCCAGCACGAAACGCAGAACGCCTGGTGGTGATCCTCAAATCCACATAATTGATTTTGGACAATGTGCAGTAGAATGTGGAGGAGATAAACTGGAGGCCTTTTCTCTTTTATCTCTGCATTCTCTGTTTTCCCTCACAGAGAGTGATTATGCTCATCCAACTGTCAATACCTTGTTTAATGAGTGCTGTACAGTCATTGTGCAATTATGCTCAACATCACACAATCACACTTTCTCTTTCTCCCTCTCTCTTGTCTCTTTTTCTACTGTTTCTCTGTCTCTCCCTCTCTCTTGTCTCCTTTTCTACTGTTTCTCTGTCTCTCCCTCTCTCTTGCTCTCCAGACACTGGAAACTGGTGCGTGTCACTTGGCCTCAGGTCCTGGGTGGCTGACAAGAAAGCTCCACACTGACCCCTATTTCAAGCGTTCAGACCCTGACCATAAACTGAAGGGTTTTGTGCTCCTGGGAAAATGTGACAAAAATGACCCAAATAGGTTTTCACTGTTCTTTTCCATTGCTTAATAAAACAATAGACTGTGATCCAACTTTCTTACTTTACTAGGTCAGTGGGGAACATTAGCCCGATGTAATTATTTCTGGCCCTGCATTTCATTGGCCACACAAGCTGATAAGAGGGGGACATTTACAAGCGACTGAATGCTGTGTTAAAGTTTGAACCTAAAAAGGGCTTAGTTCCAACTCAATTTACTGTTGTTAAAATGTGCATCATGTTTTAACAATGCAACGCTGTTAGCCAAGCCAAAAATGCCAAACTAACACAATTCTCCAGAACTAGATAAAAATACCTTCTGGTGTTTTCCTAGTTGTCCTAATGAGCTCATAACATTCAACTGTTTATTTTCACCGTTGAATAACATATTAACAAAATATCGGAGAATTCAAGTTGTAAATCTTGTAGCATTACTGAGCAGTACAAACCCATATATTGTCTGTTTTTATTTTCCTGCAAAGTTTCCTTCCAGATACACAAACAATGTTACATTTATAGGATTATACAAAGGCGACTGAAACAACACCATAAAGGCTGGTTTATGACAACTCTCCTCTGAGGAGGAAAACACTCAACACAACAGAGACAAACAATAAACCGAGGTGAATAAACCAGACAGCAGGTCCTACAGTTACAATCTGATTAAACAGAACACACCTCCATCCCACAATACCTCCATCCCACTTCCACTTAATTCCTCCATCCTTCCACTAAAATCCATCCCCATTTAATTCAGAGACACGTGTTCTAACTGTTGCCAAGGTTACTGAATAATGGCCAGACGCCAGTGAACAGCTTGTGAGTGTGTGAATACGTTCGGAGGACCTGTGAGTGTGTGTATAGGTTCGGAGGACCTGTGAGTGCGTGAATACGTTCGGAGGACCTGTGAGTGTGCGTATAGGTTCGGAGGACCTGTGAGTGTGTGAATAGATTCAGAGGACCTGTGAGTGTGTGTATACGTTCAGAGGACCTGTGAGTGTGTGAATACGTTCGGAGGACCTGTGAGTGCGTGAATACTTTCAGAGGACCTGTGAGTGCGTGAATACATTCTGAGGTCCTGTGAGTGTGTGTATACGTTCGGAGGACCTGTGAGTGTGTGTATACGTTCAGAAGACCAGCAGTCAGTCACATCACACACCTAACCGCTTGTAATTATGTGATAACATCTGAAAGAACACAGCACTCTGGCTCTTACTGATTATTGATTGGATGAGCACCTCCCAGTATGGAATCAAACAGGAAGTGAAGTATGTGTAGATTGAGGGACAGTAATGTCTCTTACGCATTTAGATTAATTGTAAATAAAATGGAATTACATGTATGCAATTTACAATTTCACAAGACTAATTAATTATGAAAGGGCATTATCTTTTATTCTACTAAGCATTTTTAATACCTGGATTCTGTTGTCTTGCATTCCTTAATGGTGAAGAGCAGAGGTGTCACTAGGATAATTTTATCAATACATTTGGGGCTTAGCCCACACCCTACCTCGCCCGGGACAGAAAGTATAGTGTTTTGAACGTGCATGTGCATGCGAGCGGCCTACAAGTCTACATTGTCATAATGCGTGATCGGAATTCTAGATGAATCGATAAGGGGCTGTATATATTATTTTTTGGGGTCCATTTGAGATCCGGGGCTATTTATAAAAGGTCCGGGGCTATACGCCCAGGCCTAACAACGCCACTGGTAAAGAGACCTAGATATGTCCTGCTGGTAACCATGTTTACCAAAATATCATTTTGAAATCAAAGGCAGGCAGTAGAATTCCCCCCCCCATGACTGAGCCTTTCTTGTTCCACATTGGTTGGTGTCCTCTATAGATTTGCTTGTCACAATCTGTAAACATGATGGGTAAAAACACACAAAAGCGAACGTACACATAAACATCCACACATGAACAAGTGCTAGCAAGCAGTATGCGCACACACAAACACGCGCACACACACACACACACACCCGCCCTTCGGACATGCAGAGACACCCTGAAATGGATGTCATCGCATCATGTGAACAGCCGGCCTCTCACCCCTGCCAAGGCCTTGTGGGTGTCTGTATGTGTGTGGAGCTCAGGGAGGACAGTGTAAGAAAGGTTATTTTGCCAGCAGCCTCGGTTGTCCCGTTCAGTTTGAAGCAATACAATAAGTTACTCACGGAATTCACACGACTGTAGCATTTACAGCATTCCATATCAGCGTTCCCATTGTGCCAGAGGTCCAGCAGAGGGCGGTGTGTCGCGCTCTAGTAGCCCATTGCGGTAAGTCGGGCATCTGTGAGCTCAACCTTGGTGGTTTGTACCTCATTGCAGATATCGTTTTCAACTATATCTGCAATGAGGCATGACCATAATCATGAAGTGGACATCACGAGACTGGAAGGGCAGAACCTGCTGCTAAGTTTTTGTATATATAAAACACTCCATATGACCGTTCGGCGCTGTTGTCTAATAGGTATGAGAATACATTGTTTACATCATGCTGATTGTGTATTCCCTCTGAAAACCGTGCGCAACGTGCTAACTTAGTTTTCTCATGCCTGCTTATTGTCTTGTCAGCCTTGTCAGCCAGGCTGTTACAAAGCTGTCTAACATTGTCTTGAAAGCCATCTGCTGGTGTGACAGTCCGATAGGGTTGAGCTGACTGTTGGGTAAGCCGCAGAACAGATAGAGATGCTCCATTCCTCACCACACTCTAGTTTTAATTTAGACAGCCAAGGCTATCACCCTGGGTTTGTGCCAAATGGCACCCCGTTCTCCAAACAGTGCATCGTTTTTAGCACAGAGTAGCCCCGTGGCCTTGCTCGGGAAGAGTGGAATTGTGAAGGAAACAGAGTGCCATTTTGAACGCAAGGAAGGGGATAATCAATGAGAGCGCCAGACCTGAAACCAGATCAAAGCAGGAAGTAGTGAGGATGACAGGAAACTGAACCGACCATAAGGGAGAAGCAAAGTTGTTGCTGACAGCTCAACAGGAACTGAATAGAAGTACCCTAAACATATTTTTTTTAATGAAATGTATTGAAAATAATTGTGTTGAAGTCCCTGGTAAAACTGAACCCCCTACCTTTGCAGTCTCTTTGGTAATTAATTACATTTCCTCTCAAAGGATGACTAGCAGGGACGGTGTACCAGCAGCTTTTTTAAGAGCATGATCTGATGCATTGTGGTAGAGGGACATCACTCACCCAGGTGATTTACTTATCCAGTTTGTTCTTGCTCCAGTAATGCTGCCGTCTCTACACAAATGGCAGCAGAAAATGATCAAATTATTATAATGTCATATGCTGAGATAGTTGACCCGAAGATGGTCATGAAATTCATGAAGAAAGGAGACAATTTAACGCTAGAAAAATGGAACAATCCTGAACAATGGCGCAGAAGTGGAGGGGGTATCGAAACTGCTGAAGGTACTGAAACTTGAGAGAAGTGGAAATATTAAAAGTTTATTTCCTGTGGCCTTTAGAAGTCTGCCCAGTCAGCATTTCTGCTATTTGCACAACTGGAGGAACGTGTGTTTATTTATCTATCACAGCCGATTAGACACTAAACTAGCACGAAGCCACAAAACCACCGCCAGGTGATTAGGGTTTCTCCATTTATAGGAGTAGGGGGTGATTTAATGGAGTTGGGACAGTGGTCCATCATTATGTGAATACTTATGTACAAGTGCTTTGGTAGTCAATTACATAGAAGAGAATTACCATGGTTCCTTAGCAACATGGGATAACTCCACAGCTAGCGGAGAACGGTCAGAACAGATGGTTTCCTTCTAAACCCTCAACAGATGTCGTCCAACGAGATGATGGGTTGGGGGGGGGGGGTTGGAAGGAAGATAGGAAAGGGGAGGCGCAGGGAGCAAAGACTGGAGGGAGAGAGGGAGGAACACGACAGAGGGGAACATAAGGGAGGTAGCCAGGGGAGTGAGGAAGAGGGAGGGAGAGGAGAGGTGGAGCCGTGGTATGACATTTCCTCCCTCAGCTAGGGGTGAGATAAGGGATGCACTCCGAGCAGCGTTTCGTCCCTGAAGGACCGGCTACTCCCACCCCGCGTTTGATTTAAAGATAAAGTGGAAAAAGACATTTCATTCCTGCCTCCGTGGACACACCAGTCACTCTCCATGCCCTCCCTAGACAAACCAGGTCTAAATATAGGCTAAGCACATCATGGGGAGGTTTCTCTCTTTTATCTGAAGAAAATACACTCACCTAAAGGATTATTAGGAACACCATACTAATTCTGTGTTTGACCCCCTTCAGAACTGCCTTAATTCTACATGGCATTGATTCAACAAGGTGCTGAAAGCATTCTTTAGAAATGTTGGCCCACATTCATCTTGCAGTTGATGGAGATTTGTGGGATGCACATCCAGGGCACGAAGCTCCCGTTCCACCACATCCCAAAGATGCTCTATTGGGTTGAGATCTGTTGACTGTGGGGGCCATTTCAGTACAGTGAACTCATTGTCATGTTCAAGAAACCAATTTGAAATGATTCGAGCTTTGTGACATGGTGCATTATCCTGCAAGTAGCCATCAGAGGATGGGTACATGGTGGTCATAAAGGGATGGACATGGTCAGAAACAATGCTCAGGTAGGTCGTGGCATTTAAACGATGCCCAATTGGCACTAAGGGGCCTAAAGTGTGCCAAGAAAACATCCCCCACACCATTACACCACCACCACCAGCCTGCACATTGGTAACAAGGCATGATGGATCCATGTTCTCATTCTGTTTACGCCAAATTCTGACTCTACCATCTGAATGTCTCAACAGAAATCGAGACTCATCAGACCAGGCAACATTCTTTCAGTCTTCAACTGTCCAATTTTGGTGAGCTCGTGCAAATTGTAGCCTCTTTTTCCTATTTGTAGTGGAGATGGGTGGTACCCAGTGGGGTCTTCTGCTGTTGTAGCTCATCCGCCTTAAGGTTGTGCGTGTTGTGGCTTCACAAATGCTTTGCTGCATACCTCGGTTGTAACGAGTGGTTATTTCAGTCAAAGTTGCTCTTCTATCAGCTTGAATCAGTCGGCCCATTCTCCTCTGGCCTCTAGCATCAACAAGGCATTTTCGCCCACAGGACTGCCACATACTGGATGTTTTTCCCTTTTCACACCATTAAACCCTAGAAATGGTTGTGCGTGAAAATCTCACCAACAACCATGCAATGCTCAAAATTGCTTAAATCACCTTTCTTTCCCATTCTGACATTCAGTTTGGAGTTCAGGAGATTGTCTTGACCAGGACCACACCCCTAAATGCATTGAAGCAACTGCCATGTGATTGGTTGATTCGATAATTGCATCAATGAGAAATTGAACAGGTGTTCCTAATAATCCTTTAGGTGAGCGTATACTACTGTGCTATTCTGACTGCTGACACTGGCAGCATAACCTGTGAGGAGAAACAAGCCCATGGTTTCGGGTTAAGAGCTATGCTGTCAGCCGAGTGAAGACACATCGGATGTGGTCTGACCAAAGAGACAGGAAATGAATAAGGAACCTGGTCAGTTCCTGCCACCGGAGGAGGTCCAGTTTCCATGTTTGAATGCGTTTCCTTTTCCTGTGCACAGATGCACTCCCAAGTCAAGCCCTTTTCGATACACCCCGCCTTAGAAATCCAACGGATGATCGGGAGGAGTGTGGAGGGCATCGAGTGTTGTGTCTGTACGCCCTTCACAACCCATTGACATTGCCTAACCCCCGAGACAACAAACACACATCGATACAAAACGGAGGAGTGTTTGTCTTTCTAAGAGCCGGAAAACAAGCCCTGGGTAAAGCCTACAGTGTGTGCCGACCAAGCAGCTTCCCAATATGAATCAATAACGCATCTAACAACACGGACCTCTCCTCCCACCTACACTATATGTTTCTCTTTGATCCATTATTAATACTGCTGAGTGGCTGTTTTTAACTCAGTTATCTACTCGTTGGCCTAGTTGGCTTATTAGTGCCCTTATGGATAGGGTTGTGTGCGGAAAATTGTGTATTTAGGAGCAGCACGCTGGAGGCTGGAGAGCAGCAGAAAAACGGCTGAATCCGAAGGATAATTTGTTGCTCGAAACTGGTCTCTGTATAATTAATGTCAAGTCATTTGATTTAAAGCAAGTCTCTGTGCACACCTAGCAATCATTCACAGCTGCGCCCTTAAACGGCGTGAAATCACTCAAGCCTCCTGACAGAGGTGTCACACGCTGTGACGTTTCGGGTGTCAGAGGTCATGGATGATGGGGTCTCTGGAGGAAGGGCACACGTAGGTGGTCCAGTGGAGAAACACGCACACCCCTTTGGGAATCAAATACCCGTCCAACTGATTGGTTCTGGTGCCGGGTCTGCCGAAAATTCTAACCGAGCGCCATGCTACCGCTTGGTACTGCAGGAAGACGAGGACATGGGAGGTCCATGTCAGACGTCTGTGCTCCACTGTGTCAAACCCTGACTGAAATAGCAGCCGCTACAGGGTCAGAGGTCACACACTCACGCACGCAGACGATAGACACTTCGGGTCAGAGGCAACCCTGTGGGATCTAGGAGGTCAAAACTCTTTTGACTCCACCGACGTGTCCACAGGATTCCGTCTTCTAGCCACACCTCACGTTTGTGTTGTTGCCGAGGGACCGCGTCCCACTGTTACCGTGTGAGCGGACGGGAGGAGCGTAAGAAGCAGTTTTTTTGAAATCATTGGAAATAATGACCTGTGTCGTGTCCCGTGTTGTGTCCCGTGTTGTGTCCCGGTGTTGTGTCCCGGTGTCGTGTCCCGGTGTCGTGTCCCGTGTCGTTTCCCGTGTCGTGTCCCGTGTCGTGTCCCGGTGTCCTGTCCCAGTGTCGTGTCCCGTGTCCTGTCCCAGTGTCGTGTCCCGTGTCGTGTCCCGGTGTCCTGTCCCAGTGTCGTGTCCCGTGTCGTGTCCCGTGTCGTGTCCCAGTGTCGTGTCCCGTGTCGTGTCCCGTGTCGTGTCCCGTGTCGTGTCCCGGTGTCGTGTCCCAGTGTCGTGTCCCGTGTCGTGTCCCGTGTCGTGTCCCGTGTCGTGTCCCAGTGTCGTGTCCCAGTGTCGTGTCCCGTGTCGTGTCCCGTGTCGTGTCCTGGTGTCGTGTCCCGGTGTCGTGTCCCAGTGTCGTGTCCCGTGTCGTGTCCCGGTGTCGTGTCCCAGTGTCGTGTCCTGTGTCGTGTCCCAGTGTCGTGTCCCAGTGTCGTGTCCCGTGTCGTGTCCCAGTGTCGTGTCCCGTGTCGTGTCCCGTGTCGTGTCCTGGTGTCGTGTCCGGTGTCGTGTCCCAGTGTCGTGTCCCGTGTCGTGTCCCGGTGTCGTGTCTTGTGTTGTGTCCCGGTGTTGTGTCCCGGTGTTGTGTCCCGTGTCGTGTCCCGTGTCGTGTCCCGTGTCGTGTCCTGTCCCGTGTCGTGTCCTGTGTCGTG
The DNA here is from genome assembly GCF_011004845.1 of Esox lucius. Lineage (NCBI taxonomy): Eukaryota > Metazoa > Chordata > Actinopteri > Esociformes > Esocidae > Esox > Esox lucius. The sequence goes on from NC_047590.1 coordinate 9,454,284, forward strand.
TCCCGTGTTGTGTCCCGTGTTGTGTCCCAGTGTCAGAACTAGGACACAGAAATGCAGCCGAGGCATCGGGCTGACGGGGAAAACCCTGTTGTCACTATGCTGGACCATGTTGGCAACTGGAAGCTCCTGGAGAAGTAATTCCAGTGATTGCTGCAAATCACCTCTGTGTATTATGTACCTGTCAATCAGCAGAGGTGAATCATCAGAATAATTTTTTCTAAACAAAGAAATTGTCCTATCCCCTTTGAGGACAGAACTAATCCAAACTAATTAGAAAACTAGACTCAACCCCTCTCCTAATCAATTTGGTCTGGCAGGCAATGTTGCTATTTCATTTTCTCTTTAGCCTATGTGTAAGTGAAAGAAATCTAGTGTTGTGTGTCCAAAATGTCTCTCTATCGTCATAAACTGCACAACTATTGACCAGGGACTGTAGAAAGTGCACTATCTAAGAATTAGGATAGAATTTGGGACACTGTTAACTTGTGTAGGACCCTGGGGAGTAAAGATGGCTGTCCTACCAGATTCCTGAACAGAAAAGTGGAGGTTTAGACTCAAGTGCAGCTACATTTATGATTAGTGAAACCCAAACAGCCTTGAAGAGCAAATCCTTCTGCCAGACAGAAAAGCTGACAAAATATGTTACTGCTGCAAAACGTGCTATGGCCAATTCTAAAGACAGCTCCGAGCTTTATTGAATTAAATGTAATTGAAGCTGCCAAGAAAAAAATATGGAACACAAAAGATTAATTGAAACAACCAAACGACTACACCCACATTCATTGTTGACTGACAGTTGTATTTAACGAATAGCTGCGTTTTCTGCTTCTAAATGGGAATTAATCTGCAAGGCTGTTGTGAATATACAACCTTTGGATTTAATTAATCTACGTTACAATCATTTAACGTGTGAGTGACTTCATTTATACCTTCACCTCAAAGTGGGTGCATGGTCACCATGAATTTGGTTCTTTCTGAGGTGGGCTTCAACAGGAGGGAATTCCATAGTTCGCTAATGAATTATGTCCTAGCTTTCTTTTGATTAGCTTAAGTTTGCGTACAGTAATTGGTCAGAAGTTTGCACCACCCTGTTTGTCCGGGATTATTCTACATACCAGTCTCCCATCTCTTTCTCTCTCTTTTTTTCAAGGCAAAAGATTAGTAGTATGCGAGCACACAACGTTTGTCGGGGCGAAGCAAATTGTTCAATACACCATGCAACCGGAGTGTACCCTGGCCTTAACAATCTGTCACACTGCTGGTAGACCGGTAAATTGTGAAAACACAGTGTCGTACACACACCACCCACACACACACACACACACATTCTCCTATGTTTTACTGACCTTGAGAGGACAATAAAGCACCTAACAACTAACCTTAACCCTAAACCCCACCAAACAATTTCATTACAACCTTAACCCCAAGTGTAGAAATTTGCTTTATCCTGATGGAGGCTAAAAATCATCTGTTTCCACATTGGATGTCCCAGCGAGATACATTTTTCATTTTTTACTATTCTTGCTGGGATTTTGGGTGCCCACCAGGATAGTTATCCCCCATACACACACATAAACACACACAAACACACACACAAACACACACATACATATACACACACATACGCACACACATACACACACAAAAACACACAGACACATACACGCACACAAACACACGCATGCATACATACAAACACAAAAACACACAAACAAACACGCACGCACACACACAGTGATCTGCTGAGGACTGATAAGCAACAACAGAGCCTTCAGTAGACGACAGATACTGAAGCCTGCTGCTTTAATCTCTCCGTACAGTCAGTGTGCTCCCAGAGCCGCTCGGAGACGCACACAGTTTAACCTTGGACTTGGTGACGTTCATCACTGGGGCTTCACTGGTACAGAGGCAGGAAAAGATCTTATCGCATTAAAGTTTAAAATGGGTGTGTGAGCCCTGATGTATACGTGTGTGTCCGTGTGTGTGTGTGTGCGCGCGTGTGTGTGCGTGATCAGATTTACTAAAGACATGGCATGCTATTCATGTTTTCATCCAGAGGACTGTGTTAAGGCCCCAGCAGACCTGATCGCTTGCCGCATTAAACCATTTGTCTCGCAAAGTCGAACGTGTTGTGCTCACATACTTCTAATCTCTAACTTCAACAAAAAGACTGAGGAAGAGGGAGAGAGAGAGGCGGGGGGACTTCAAGTGAAACGAAAGAGCTAGAAAATAAATTGTATGCAACCGCACAATACCCCCAAAATGAACCAAATTCAGCACAACTGGTAACCATGTATCTACTTTTACAGTTTTTCTCGATCGCATCGGTCAATACTGGAACCACAATAACAAAACTCTTCACATAGTGGGCATTGCCAACATGCATCATTGCAAAACAATTATTCTCATCCCCAAAACTCACTAAAACCACCAAAACAATTCATAGTGTGAGACATGTACGTCTCAAAACAAGCTTGTTCCACCGAAACACTGGCGACAATTCTCACTCAGAAACACACACTGTCACTCATAACACACTGTCCTAAAAACACTAACAACAGGGATCATTACAAAAATGACAAAGTTTTATCTTGTAGGTTATAAAATTATTTTTCACATAAATCAATATTTTATCATAGGATAAGAAAAACACCTCACTTCAATGACTGTACTAAAGTATATGGAACAAGAATGAATCACAAACGCAGCAATTTGAAGGAATATCCTTTATTTTTTCTACATATTTGCATATAGTAAATTTTACTTTTGAAAAATAATAAGTTCAAACAAAAAACTAATTTACCCAAATTCCAGGGCTGCAACAAAAACAAACAAACATAAACAAGTACAGTGTGTTTTTAGCAGGTTCAATCCAGCTTCATCCACACAGATGAATTTATGTGCAGTTTTACTGGCTTCCATCTCCATTAGTCTCTAAAAAAAACTGTAAATCCGTAGTTTTACAGTACTTCACATTATGTGTAAATGTGTAAATACCCTGTTTGGTTATTGAACAGACATCTTACCTGGATATATTGATACCTGAGTTATTTCACACATTCGCCGTTTCTCTCAAAAGGCACAGTGTATAACACTTGGGTCGGTTTTCAGTCGAAACTGCAATGAACTGTGTTTGGATCGACTAAATATTCTAACATCATTAACATTTTCTAACAAACATCAAACATTTTCTTTCTATTTCAATCTGGTTACTGCAGAAATGCACACCAGTTGCCATCATTCTGTTTTGAATGTGTTTTTAATCGTTTTGAGAACAGTGTGTAAGCATTTGAGAAAACATGTGCTGTGAATATATTGTTTTGTAGGTGGTTGAGTTTGAATGAGAAAAGAGTTCATGGAAAAGAGTTTTGGGGGATGTGTTCATTGAATGCATTTTGTGTGAAAGCAAAGAGAAATAGTTCACAGTTTAGTTCAAATACACTTCAGTTTGGCTGACTGTGTGAAGTGTTTTGTTTCTGTAACTTCTGTATTGTTTGATGCTTGTAAGCAATCGGGAAAAACTGTGGAAGCAAATCAAGCTTTACCCGAGGGCTGTCCAGTATTGTAATATAGACTACCTGTAGTTGGATAGGAGGGGTTCCTTGTCGAACCTGCTAATGACGTGGGCTAATCAACAGTTATGCAAATGTCCACAGAGCTACCCACATTATTAAATATCTTTATGGCTTTACAGTACTTCTGTGATCCTCCAGAACTGTTGAAGTGTCCCAGGAAGCCTCAGCGGTGTCAGTGGGGATTGGAGTCAAATTTGAATGGACCTCTTCTCTTCCCACTGACTGGCTTTCTAGCCTCTCATCAATCCTCTGCACCCCGCTGGTCAGTTCTTCAACATTCCACTACCCCCCGCTGGTATGTACCATACTGGGCTGTCCTCCCCTACCGGGCAAGTCCCCTGGAGACACCTGAGGAGGAGATGATCTTGAGACCATGCTCCAGGCCAAGCTTTACCCCCACTCAGCTCCTGGATGTGGCTGAATTAGAGCTGACCAACAAGATTCCGGAGGGAAACATGGGTATTACCATGACAACAGAGTTAATAGCCCACTGTAACATTGATGTGTCTCTGTTTGAACAATGGCAGTGGTTTAAAAGACACCTTTATTTGGAGGGAAAACAATTCCAGAATGATCCTCCATCAGAATACAGTTGAAGATTATGACTAGTCAACAGAGATACTAGGTCAATAACGACAGAACGACAGTCAGAATTGACAAGGAAAATAAATATATAATGCCTCCTCTGTGCCTCCCCGATAATGTACAGCATACCCACACAATTACAGATGATCCCTTCATTCAGTTAATCAAGGAACCAAATGTCAATAAGCACTGTTAACATGGGGGTGTTTTCAAATCCTTTTCAATCAAATTCTAAAAGGGTCACCCATAACAACCCCAAACAGCCAATACCATTATCTGAAGAGTCCATTAACACAAACAGAGACAGACTCCATTCATTGGAATTGTAAGAGATGTACCATTTGCACAGCACACACACACACACACACACCCCAGACAGAAAGAGTGCAGTTAAAGAATAATTCCACTTTTTTACAACTTAATGTTAGATGTTTTCTTACCCTGCCATACCTTGCGTTGGCTATGGCTGTTTTTAACCCCTTAGATCCTAGAGCGGCGGTCAATTGTCTTTCCATTCATTTCTGCAACAGCCTATATAAAACATTTTAAACTGGATTTTCATGGATGTTGTAATAAATGTTTTATTTATGTAATAACTCAAAATGACTGCACCAAAGAAGCCACAGCTTCTCAGGTTAGAAGAGACCATGGATTACTATTTCTCACACTTTCAGGGAGAAGAACCATGTTATATCAAGTTAAAAAGTGGAATTGGCCTTTAATGCTGATAGATGTACAGTCAATCTGTATGTCTGGCCAGATAGTAATTATTCCTCTATGCCCCTTGATGGCTTAGTAGTGGATTGAAGTGGTGATGTCGGGAATTAGACTGTCAGTCATCGCCTGGCCATCTCTACACTCACTCCATAATATCTTTGTTCCTCGCCGGTTCTAGTGTTCTAATCCTTATAATATGAGGCATTCAGACCCTCTTAGCCAAGCGCTGGGTGGCGGTGGGGGGGGATCAGGCATCCTCTCTTTGTCCCGTTAAATAAACCTGAATAAATTAAAGTGTGAAGGCTCAACAAAAGGGAGTGGCTTTGACAGAAATTGGCCTCCATTGGCCCGCTACTCCCTATTTACTTCAGTCCAGAGCCTATAATATAAAGTAATGCACTATAGAGAATAGGGTGCCCTACTAGACACAGGGCAGTGTGTATTGTTTTTGATAGAGACAGTAGCCCAACCGGCTGGCGAGGCTGGTACCGCAGTGATAAAACCCAAGCCAGGCTCAGTGTAATATGGGACTATTTCTGTAGCACAGTAGGGAGGTTTGGAGGGCTCGGGGCTCTGCATGTGTTTCTTTGGAAGTCTCTGGGATGGGTCTACTCTGCATGGGTTTATCCATGCTAATGAGGGGCCAGGCGGGAGTCCTGATAACAGCCACTGCCCCACTGTCCCATGTGTAGCTTATTAACATGGCCGCTAGTTGGCTGAGCCTCTTCAACCCCCGGGAGTCTGTTTATTGGTCCCGGTTAATTAAAGCAACCGAGAGAATAGCTGAAGTTGGGATTAACTCTGGCAGGCCAAGGCCAAGTCTAGGGCCAGTGGAGACAGGACGCCTGGGCAGGTGTCAGGCCGGTTTTACCATTTGGACCTGCACCAAAGACACAGAGCCAGGCCTCTGAAGCCAAGGCCCAAACACCCTTAAGAAGGAGCCAAAGACCAGTCCCGCCAGGCACCAGATGGGAGGGTGGAAAAAGGGGAGAAGATGGGAGAGGAGCGACCTTGAAGGTCAGTTTGACCACTGGATCTGTCCAGCATATGGTGGGCTGAGGTGGGGGAGAGGGGCAGCCCAGGGCCGGGAAGCTCAGCCGGCTTAGCTGATTCTTCCGTGTGACTGTTGACACCAAAGCCAAGTCCTCTGAGCCCCGAGGGGGTTCAAATACGACAGGGGTGGGAGGCACCTCCTAGTTCAACAACTGGCCAGGTTCCATAGCTATTTCCCTTTAAAAAAAAATGCATTTCTCACAGTTTATTTGATGCAGAGTCTGCAGTGTTTCAAAAGGTTTTATTGTGTTCCGGTTACCCTAGAGACTGTGTTTGTTGATTATGCAATCTGCCTCCGGATTGGAACCAAAAGCTTCACAAGAACAGGGGAAAACCTTTTCTCAAGACATATTTTGCAGGCGGAAAATATGCCTTTGCAACTCCTCTCTGTTGTTTCAGTGTCACCCCGGTTCTCTATTCCACAGCTGCGCATGACGAATTCCCTCAAGCAAGACGATTTAGGGAACAATGAACCACCAACATGGCTATTGATCCAGGCACTTGCTGTGTGTTTGTGTCCAGGAGGTGTTTCATGTGCCCTTGGGTGAAGGATATTTGATGTCATTTTTGATTTGCAAATTAAGTGAGCTCAAATAAAATAAAAATGTTTACGTTTGTGTGTGTATGTGTGTGTGTGTGTGTATGTGTGTGTGTTTAACACATCTGCTGTGTAGAATAAATAGGCTGAGAGTGACACTCCCTCTTCTCTCTGGCTCTTTAGATAATGTGAGACTTGAGTACTGAATTACAAACAAACACTGATGGAATCTCATTGGCTCCTATTGTTCCCTTTCATTTTGCTTTGTTGTTGTTATTTTCTAAAAGCATGAGGCTTTGCAGTGCATACTGGAAGCCCACTGCTGCCTAACTTAACGGGACTATTGATTAAAAAAAATGGTTCACTGAAAAAACTATAACATATTGAATACAATTAATAACTTAAACCTCTGCTCTATCTTTGTCCGGTCTGGTCATTGGTTAAACCAATGTACTGTAACAGCAACATAGCTATCTGTCTTCCATAATAGAAGGACTTGTTGACAAGCCTCACCAATCACCTCCCTCCAGACTATTTCTCTAACCAATCACCTCTCTCCAGAACATTTGCCCCTGTTGTTATCACCTGCCCAGGGCTAATGGACAGCTCAACCTTCTCGCAGTGACTCATAAGAAATGGTTGAATGGTTTAATGAGATTTGTGACGGACTGAGCATGCCCAGTGTGGTGTGCACAAATGGATGAAAGCATGTGAGCTCAGACAGCTCCCTGCAGCTACTGTCGACCTCTCTGACCCCTCACATAGACGCGCTCACACGCACACATACACACACACACGCACACACACACACACATATACACACACACACGTCTATTTTTTCAGTTTTATGCAACGTGTGTTTATCTTATGATGTTGTATCTGATCAGGTCTAGTGGCATAAATAATTATTATTGCCGTTGTTGTTTTCTAAGCTACGTGGAATAATTGGAACAGTTTATTATGTCACTCCAATTTTGTTTTATTCTAGAGCTTTAAATGTACACTTTTTCTAATATCTTGATGTTAGAGTGTTGGGGAAAGCTGGTTGACTGTAAGTGCCAATATCCTCTAATTTTGTAAATATATTCATCTGGGTATTTTTTCTACTTCTGTTTGCTTAAATGAGGTTGGCCTCATTCCATCCCTGGACTTGCATTCTGTATGCAATGCTATCTACAGGAATATCCCTTAAGGCTTACAGATTGGCTTGATCCATCTCATGAGGCGTTATTGCATCCTGCCTTTCATGTTAGTAAAGATACTAAAGGGAAATAGTTTTAATTTGAAATGGGTTAAAGGGGAATAGATATGAAATTACTGTTATGTTAATGTTGTGACAGAAAGCAAAGTCTGCCTTTTCCTGGCATTGTTTTTAATTTCTGTTAGATTCCAGGTGGTGTGGTTACCGTGTTTTAAACATCAGTGGGGAAATGATACCACAAGATGCCAAGGAATGACAAAGTCCCCTCATATTCCCATTTTATTTCTAAACACACAAATAAATTAGCAGTTTCGGGAAACAAACCAAAAATATACAGAAAATGAAGAGAACTGACAAGAGACCCTCAACTAGTCGTCCAAGACAGATAAAGGCCTTCCCCCTCTTAAATCCTTCTAAAATCCCCCAAAGGATTCATGACCATGATATTATTCTGCGTTCATTTAAATTACATACTAGTAAATGTATCAGTGCCTTATTTTTTTAAATAGTTACACCTTGTGTCTATGAGGTCATAACAGATCCAATCTGGACTTGTTGTGAGAGCGTTCATACAGATTTCTTTATTTTTTTAAAAGTCATTGTAATTGAGCATACTCTTCCAGGGCAACTAATGTAGTGATTAGGATTAAGCAGTTTGCTCAAGGACAGAACAACTGATCTTTCACCTCGTCATATCGGGGATTCGAACCAGCAAAATGTTATTACTTGCCCTACAGTCTCACCACCAGGCCATCTGCCAGTCCAGTGATGTCGTGCCAAACACAACAGATTCCATCTGGCCATGGTCCTTTGTTATGAGTGCATTCATACATAAAGTAGCCTACTTAACACCTCCATTGCTAATTGTAGGGAATACAGCTTGGAGTATAGTCTGTCTTCTTGGAATGCATCTGTTATGAACGATAGAATGTTCACTCAAAGTACAGATGTGCACTGTGACACCCACCCTCTCAACAGAGTTATTTCCATGAGCTGTGAAAGGACTCTTCAAATAAGCCATTTGGAAGACTAAATTCATTATTCACCTGAGGTCAATGATTGCCGTTTCTAAGGCACAAGCAACAGCATGTGTTCTGTAGGCGTCAAAGCTTCAGCTGTCGCTCCTGCAAAATCAACCCGAAAGACTCAGGGTGGACGCAACACTGAATTAAACCTGCCACAGCCGGCAGCTGCAAACAATTATCTAATTTCACCTCATATAGAACATATAGCATTGCCAGTCTAGAGAGTCTGGACATTTTAATGTCACACACACACACACACAAACGTATATGAAATACTTAATGTATGAATATTGGCCAAGTATGAGAGACTTGGTGTATCGTAAACTTACTTCAGCTCCAATAGAGCAGGACATTTAGATAATTGGGAACTAATTAGCCGGAAGTAATTTACAATTGTTTTTTATTGCCATATTGAAATAAATAGATTCTTGATAAATTGTTCCTCTTTTTTTTTTAACCCACTTTTAATAATGGGTTTGAGGCTTTGAATAATCCAGCTACTATGCCCAGTTCCTGCAATTTCCTTCCTCCTGAAGATTCACAATAATGATGCACAGTGTTATTTCTGTATCCACTGAACCACTTCATCTATCACAGACACCCATCACTCACCACTGACAGCTACACACAACAATAAACTACTTCTGTTTGGTTCCAGCTCTGGGGGAGTTACTGTACGTACATTCTGATGACACTTTGATTGATACTGAGGGGTTTTAAAGAAAATGTGTTTTTTACACTCTAAGCTCACAGCCCCCCAGATATTTGATCTAACCTCATTGGGTATGACACTGGGGTTTAATTCAAGTTGTCACTCATGCTGCATTTCCTGAAGCGGTCCCTTGCAATTTTTACTTTTATTACAAGTTGGTTTCATGCCATCAGTTCAGTTGATGTATAACATGCCTAGAGGCAATGTGCAGATCAACTAAGGATTCACCGAATTCAGTTCATTTCTGTCTCCATTCTATCAAAAAAACATGAACAGAAAACACTTCAGTTGTATTTTTTGTATTTTTTATTTGAAAGGGAAAATATATAACTCAATAAATACTGTGGCAACATCAATGCGATACAGACATACAAAATGAACATGAAAAACTGCGATGATGACCTAACGGTAAAACACTTTTCATTACCGACAGTTGATTCTTTCTCTAAATTAATTTCACAAAAAGAGCCAGCTAATAATACTGCTCTAGAGGACACCAGTTAAATGTGGATACGGGAATATATCACAATCCATGTACCTTTTCAACAAAGAATTGACTTTCAGAAAGTGCATCTATACCTTTTTTAATATCCAGCGGAGACCATATCTCCTTCAACCAAAGTAATGCTTCATTTGTTTACGTAATTCCCCTGCACTGCTGGGAGCGAGCTTCATAATGTCTGGCATAGCCTAACGGGGTTGTCCATGAAAGTGTCTGCATTACATCATCATGACGTCCTGTCTATCATTAAACCATCCGGACAACAGGAGGTTACAGTTCGGTCAGAAATCGCTTACAGTATATGTTACACTGGCAAAATACGGTAAAGACAGGACTTGCACAATGGGACAGCGGGCCAGTACACACTTGACAACAAAATGAGATGAGAAACTAGTTGACTAAAACCACAGCGATGCAGCTCCATGTCACTTCCTTGTTTTTGGGCTAGTTTGCAATGCGATACATTTTCCGAGACATAATGAAGAAGACTCCAGAAACACTGGAATTTTTTGTTGTGTAAATTGCAGATATCAATTGCTCAGGACACCACCTTTCGAGGTATTGTTCACCACATTTTCAATAGAGCCCCCCCCCCCCCCCCCCCCACCCCCCTGGATTGCAAGTGTGAAGACAATCGGGTCCGAACTGTATCAGTTCACACGCATATAGCTCCATTTTCCCGCCATTGACGGCCAAAATCCTGCCCGGCACGCCTGGAACATGCCAGGGTAAAGTCAACCACTTTGGAAATTATTATGCGAATTAAGGTCTATCTAGCATTTTGTTCTCTCTCTCGTAATGTAAACAAGCCCTCTCTTTCAACCATTGACCTTGGATCCAGTGCAAGGCGGCTTTTCTGATTGTTCCAGTTTATCACAGTCCACAGCCAACAGTGGCTGTCCCTTCTCAAGTTTAAAGGTCAGAAAGAGTGGGGTGAGGCTTTCATCATTGACAATACAGTGGGGGTCTTATTCACAGCTTTCTCTAAAGTCCTCTGAAAAACATACAGGACTCTCTCAACCTTTCCTATGTTACATGATATCTTCTTTGGGGAAATGCTAATTTCTTGTGACAGCCTAAGAACACTTCCTTTTCAACTCTTAGAGGAATCTGTGTCACTTCCTCCCAGGAGCAACTGAAAGGAAGGCAGCTGATTGGCCATAGTAGAAATAGCTTTCTGTTCTGGTAAAAAAAAAAAAAAAAAAAAGAAGAATGTAAGGGTATGGATTATGGAGGCAGTGGTGCTACAATGGAAAAAGTATTGTGTTGTCATTGGCACAGAATCCAGTAAGAGTTACATTGTATGATGCATATACAAAACTCCACCCTAGGACAAGCTAGTCAAGGGCTTTAAAGTGCAGGGAGGGATTGACCTCACCCTCTAATGTCCCACAATGCACTGTGCTCTGACGTTCAACAACAGCCTACCCAACCCACTCCTGGGGACTTAACCCTGCGTAACAGGTCACATGACACTGCAGCTCTTCGCTTTGTCTTTCCGCAGGTCTGACGCTACGGCCGCCAGGTCTGGCCTAAGGGGCATGTGCGAGATCCTCTTGTTGCCTCTCGCGGATTTGTTGCGTTTGATGTTTTTGTTGTTCTTGTTCACGCAGGCCAAGGTTGCCACATGGAAAATGTCCCTGACACTGTTCTCTGACTGCTGCGATGAGCACTCGATGTAGGGAGCGGAAATCTGTTTGGCCATGCTTGAACCCTGTAGAACAAAGTCACAGAAATGACATGTCAAATTGGATTTACTGGCAGACCTTTTGTTTTGATATTGTGTCGTTGTGTGTAAAGCCGCAGGTGTCCAATCATGAATGCAACACAACGGAAGCACACTTTTCCAAGTTACCTGATCATATGATACTGGCGTCTGTCTGTGATTGGATAACTCTACCAAAGTGGAGAGGTCAGTGCGAAGGTCTGACTTGCAGCCCACCAGCAGCATCTTGGTGTTGGGACAGAATTCCTGGATCTCCCCTCTCCACTACAGAAGAAGGTGGACAGTGAGATGGTAAGAGATATGTTGTGTGCATTCTTGAATTGAGTCAGCTTGCTACATCAAGAGAATCAATCCTACATCAACAGGATATGTGAATTCAAATCATGAATAATAATTTTTGTAGGGCAAAAAAAATAAAATACATTTAAAAGTTAAAAGGAAATTAACTACAAGTTTCAGATTTCAATGACTGCAGGAAAACGTATCTTGCAGAAGGGTGATCAAACTATGATCTGACATCTGTAAAGAGCTACAATTAGAACCTGAGCCACTCATTCTGAAGGACAAAGCCACTTCCTCTTTCCTGTCACATGGTTGCATCAAACTGCTTTGAACCCAGGAAGGAATGCAGCATAGTAGGCTTTAAGTCCTAAGATAATCCTTCACGTTTCCTCCAACACAATACACACTCTGTGATCAATAGCCTTTAACTGGTGGATTTAATCTGCCACTAATGCAGTCTTGAGAACAAGGAGTGTTTGGGCTGGCTGGCAGATAGGCTGGCTAGACATTGAGGTGATCATGTTCAGTGTTGTACAGGCAGGTGATTGTTAAAACTGGCAAAGTGGAAGAAACTAAATTTTGGAACCGGAACCTTCCCACGATTCTATTCCGCGACAGTGACATCAGAGGGCACTTAAAGCTCTCTCCAGCCCCTTCCTCTCAGCCATTGTGCTCAACCTAACACGCAGCCAGTCACGACCCTACCAGCACACTTCTCCACATGTCTGAGTAGCCTGCTGAGTCTTGTGAAACCAGGGCAGCGCTGGATGATGACCCCAATACTTAGAACCACCATGAGCTTCTTACCGTACTAAGAGCCAGCCTTGACCCAGTAACATTTAAGTTGACCCGAAAACACTCTGGGGGGAAAATGAGTGGAACAACGGACACAAGCGGAGGTCTCGACATAACCTGAGATGTACTTTAGTCCAGGCCAGTAAATGAGACACAAAACACCATGTTCTAAAGGTGACAGGCATTGACGGGCGTAACAGATCCCACACACCTTCTTTATCACACTGTCGAGGGTCTCAGGACGACTGATGTCGAAGCAGATGAGAACGGCGTCGGAGTCTGGGTAGGAGAGAGGCCTCACGTTGTCGTAGTATGGCGACCCTGAAATGGCGGTACACAGTAGTAGAGGTCAATACACCGACGGGATTAAAACTAGCTTTAGATTTTCTCTAAAGGAGCAAATGATACAGAGGGTCCTACAGGTCAAACCAAACCTGTCCGAACTATATAGACACATTTTGCCTCAAAGTCACACATGACATCCAACAGAGAGAGAGGTGCTTGGGAGCCAAGAGTGAAAGATAATCGCTCAACATGCAGCTCAAAAGAAATACAGATTGGAGGAACCTCAACGCATTCTGCTGACCGTAGCTATTCGCTGTGCATAAAGAGGTTGTTTCCCTCAGTCAGGCCAGGCTCCCAGGAAAAGCAATGCTAGATACCCATTCTAAACCGTCTAACTTAAACCATGTGGAGGAAAACGCCCATCCCCTCCTGCCTTTAATCTGTAACAAGGGGTCTACCCTTACATCAATGTGAGCGACCAGGTCACGTGAGCAGCTGTGGAAACAGCACTTTACGACCAGACCTCAGAGTACAGGGCGCCTTCTGGGATCCGATCTAGGACTTCCCACATGTAACGCAGCCGTGCTGCCAAAGAATCCAGGGAATTTTGTTTTTCATGTATAAAGTGGCAGACCACTCTGGTCTTTTCCACATGACCAGAGAAAGCCGCCACCACCACACACAGACACAGACACACACACACAGATACACACACAGACAGACACACACACCTTGCAAAGCAAGCCTTAGAGGGCCGATAATATAAATCATGGGAAGTTGGATGTTATGGGTGGTGGTGAGAATCATTTGCAGGAAGGGAAGTGCTCACAGCTCAGCCTTCAATGGAGAGGAATGCTGAAAGAAATACCCATGTGGATTTATTTAACCTATTTCCTGGCAATCAGAGAAACACTACACTACAACCTCCTTTCAGATGAAACATGGGGGGCTTCAAATTTTTCAGAACTTTTTAATAAAATAAATTTTAATGAATAAATATAGAGTGAGATTGATGATAACCTCTTAGCATTTCTACAGAAGACAGATTCACTACTTTACAATCAGTGATTCAGTCGGTTTCAGCTTCTTCCTCAGCTATGAGATCTGCTTCTCCCTCTGTGAATTCATCTCCTGGAGGCCAGCTGATAGGAAACCCCAGACACACAAACAAAGAATCCGAACGCGAACAAAGACTTGTGAATGTTCACCTCATTAGCTTCGGCTTTGTCACTTCCCCTCAGGGTATTTTAATCTTCGAGGACACACCTTCCCACTGCTCGCTCCTTCCCTCAAAATAATCTCTTCATCTTTCTATATGTCTCTTGCTCTTACCAAAACACACCCATACATGTGTATTTCTGTCCTTGGGGACCAGAAAACCAAAAAATGAATCCTAACCCTAACCGCAATAACCTAACATTCATGCCTTAACTTAACCTCCCCCTAATGCCTAACCCATAAAGCGTCAACTTTAAAGTAACCTAAAATCTAACACCAGTCCTAAATATAAGTTTGATGCTTAACATAACCCTTATTCCAGAAATTACCTTTGTAAGGATCAGCAAAAGGTCCAAATAAAGGCAGTTTTCTATTCATGTTTTACTTTCCTTGTAAAAACTGTTGGTCCAAATTCGATCTGCTAAAACAAAACACGCACAGTTGCATATTTTAAACCTTGTGGGAACCAGAAAACAAAATCCATGTTCCCTAATCTTAACCCTAATGCCTAACCCAAAATTTGACCTTTCACATAATCCCTACGCTGAAAAAAATCGACTTAGTCCTCGTGGAGACCAGCAAAAGATCCTAATAAGCGCAGTTGTTTTTATATTTTACTATCCTTTTGAGGACATCTGGTCCTAATTCGACCTGACAGACACACAAACACAAGGACGAAACAGGTGCTAACATATGCTCTATGTCTCTCTCCACACTTTACAGTGAAAGACGAGGGAGGGAGCAAGACAGACAGAACGCTCCCTGATCTCTGTGCGGTGCTCTACTGTTCACCAGGGCCCATTAGTCTTGAGTGTACTATAAAAAGAATGCAGGGACACTTGGGACACACCCTTACTGATTTTTGTACGGTTCTGTACAATGGTTCACAGTAGAGCAAAGTCCTGTACACACCTGTCCCGAGAACACCTGTTCAAACCACCACAGGTCAGCTCTAGTCATTCCACATTCAGTTCCACTACCAGACCTCTGAAATTCTCTGAAATCCTCTCCAAGTCAAGAATGTCATTTTTTTGGGGGGGAAAGAGACTTATGTAAGTAGCAATGTGCATTAAAATGTGAAGTCTGGAGAATGAGAAAGAAAGAAAAGGATGGAGTATCCCAATGTGGCTACATTGAATGTTAGAGGCTAAAGAGAGTGAGTAATCGTTTTGGTAAATATTCCATAGCTAAACGATCTCCTTATGATACAGTCTTCTTTGTTTTTGATTACAGAGAAGACTGTTAGAAACTCAGATTTATGATATACAGCAATTGGACTGTGTGTTATCAAAGATCATACAGGGTGTCTAATTCTAAATCTAATTCTTAGCCACAGTAATGCCAAAATACTCATTTGATTACATTTCCTTTAAGACAAACAAGGTAAGACCTTGCTGAAATATGCACTTATCCACTACTCCTGAGTTTGCAGAAAGATCTTCCCAGCTCAGTGGTTACAATAGGGATCTTTGTGCAGCAGGAAGTAGCAACCTTTCAACCTAGGAATGTGAAACATGCGGCTCCAATTCGCTGAGCTCCAGAAATTGATCCGATGCAGGCCACAATAGGAGGCAGGCTGTAGCCTCTGGTCCACGGAGGGGTGAGGGGACAGGGTCAGGATGATGGTACTGGGTGAGGGGACAGGGTCAGGACAATGGTACTGGGTGAGGGGACAGGGTCAGGACAATGGTACTGGGTGAGGGGACAGGGTGAGGGGACAGGGTCAGGACAATGGTACTGGGTGAGGGGACAGGGTGAGGGGACAGGGTCAGGACAATGGTACTGGGTAAGGGGACAGGGATAGGCACGGCCACTTGAGAAAGCAGACACCAACTCAGTGGACAGCAGGCCGACAGTTTGTCTCACACAATCCAGTTGGAAAGAAACCGTCCAACTACTAGCAGGTTTGGATTCGGAATAGAGGCCTTGCATTCAGTTTTGTGATGGAATGTGAATATGGTGCCTGTGGAGTGTCAGCAAAAAGCCCATCACCCTGAGGGTGGTTCAGGACGGCCCCCCTAACTGTTACTGGGAATCTTTGTTCTGGTTTAGCCAGCTGCTGTTTCCCCTCTAAACCCTGACTCTGAGCAGTGCGTGTGTGTGTGTGTGTGTGTACGGAGCACAGCCACCCTACAACAATGTCAACAAACAGCCGAGTCCATCCATCATTCTGTCTCAGACCCTGGATAGCCCAGCAGTGTGTGTGGAGGTGTGTGTGGAGTCAGGGAAGGCTGGCAACAGGCTGGCAACCAGCTGCTGGGGCTCTTTACTGGCCCACGGCCTTTCACAAACACCAACGAGAATAGGGAGCCTCAATCGTCTCAGGCAAACTGTATTCTTAAAACAGCCAGTACTGTCAGAACAGAAGTCCTCTCCGTGCCGTGTCGCTCCCCTTCTGAAGCCGTGTCTCAGACCAGAGGCACGGCATTTCTTCCAACTCCCCCTAGTCAACACCCCGACAACGGAGAGCGGCTCTTGATAAAGCCCAGCCTGCGCTCAACCCTGAGTATCCAGCACCTCCTCCTCCTCACCCCACCTCTTCTTACCCCACCTCCTCATCAGCATCTGGTATGGTGGAGCCGGCAGGCTACCGGCTGTTGACGTGACTCCCCTCGGTGTAACTGAGTAGGCCCAGGCCCTAATCGATATGCTGCTCTGCCCTGTGTCCTGATGAGAAGCGGTAGTGGGGCCAGGAACTCAGGCATCTGCAGAGCCCACCCCTCCCCCCCCGACCTCCCTACAGTACGGGGTGTTGGACTCACCCCCGGCCCCTTTGTTCTCCACTGATCTGTGAACGTCTTAATGAACCACAGACAGACAGTGGGGGGGGGGGGGGTGGGGAACTAAATGGAGGTCATTAAGGTAACGCCCTGGGAAGTTATTAAAACTCCCATTTGTCCTCACAAGGCAAACTCCGCTTCCTGCTTCAGGGGTTAGGGGGTCGCCGGCTTGGCTTTTTCTTTCATCGGGTCCCTACTGTAATGCTGTTAGAGGTGTTACACTCCCTCTGTCTGAGTAGTTTGCTCAGGGAACGTGGACGTAAACAACACACACACACGACCATAAACCTTACATCCGGCGTTTCCGTCAGACCCCTTTTAAAGAGTTACGCTTAATTGATATGGGTTAATAAGACTGGACTAATATGACCTGCCTGGTAAAATAAAGTTACTTTTTTAGTGGCTTTATGTGCATGTGAGGAGTAGCCTAGGCCTATAGATTGTCATTCATATGGAACATTAGCAGCTAATCCTGGAGCATCTTCTTTTTAAATGGGAGGACTATAGGCAATGCAGTCCTCTTCTATGCGGCTGGCTAAGCTCCTTCACTTCCACCGTTTCTCCTCAGAAACAGAAAGGACAGTGAGACTGAGCCCAGCAAAACGCAGCTCTGCCCGGGTAATAAGCCGAGAGCCTCAGGTGTGCTCCTATCCAGTTTAAATCTGGATACAGAGAATTTAGTCATTAGATGAAACAGTGGCTCAGACACCTTCCTAAAAAAAGAGGTGCCCAGTAGAGGGTTGATAGACAGTTCGACCCACGCACACACACAAACACACTTGCAGTGCTCTCTGAGCCGCTCTGTGCTTGCCCCCTGAAGAAGAGAAAATCCCATAGTGTGCTCAGGAAAGGCCCAGGAGACCTGCTATAGTAATCAGCAGAGCCCACAGCCTTCCATCTCAGACAGGCTAGGCAGGAATTTCCACCCATGGAGGAGTCACAGGGCAGCAGCCTGCTCAAACCGTAAAGGTCTGGGTCTATAACAGTGGGCCTACAACAGGTACACTAATTACTTCCAGACTACCAGCGATCCCTAGAGGTTCAAGCCTGAACACTAGAATACAATCTGCCGGGAAAATCTGGTATAACACTAATAAACAGCATCAGGTAGAGAACTTGTCCGTAGGGGGAATTGTCTTCACAGAAATATTGTTTGGTTGCATTTGTCTTTGTTCCGGTGAGTGTTCGAGGTGCAAGGTGAAACATTTCGTTTAAGTCGTGTCTTTTTAATGGTTAACGTCTGGCCGAATAATTCCTAGCATTCCTCAGCAACATCATCACGTATTCTAAGACAAGCGTAAGAAACCATAGGCGCACACGCGGTGTGTGACAACAGGTCCTGGCATGCCTACCAACTGTATTTCTAATGGACAACTGTGAATCAACCGTAGGAGGCAAAACGTGGCCAAGACAAATCAGAAATACCAAATTAATCTTGCATTTACATGTTGGTCTTAAATCAAATCGAAATATTCTAATAGGAGATCGGATCAGAGTTTTGTAGAATAAAAACATATGTCAACACATTAAACGAAAACATTGTATAATTACCTGATGTGTCCCATAGACTGAGCTCAATTCTTTTCGTGTCTATTTCAAAACTGGCTGTGTAATTCTCGAACACCGTCGGCACGTAGTTCTAAAGAAAAATGTAAGAGTACAGATATGGCAAAAGTTTACGAACTGGGAAAACAACCATCGTCTGCTAATAACAGAGAAGTGGTCTCAGTAATGTGTTATTATTATATTATTGCTTGTTCTATAGTCACACATAAATAACTAAACTCACCTCTGGAAAGATGTCCTTGGCAAAAACGTGCAGTAGAGCAGTCTTCCCACATTGACTGTCTCCTACCACAACTATTTTACACTTAACACTCTGGCTGGGATCCATTCCGGATTGAGGTGATAGTTTCTGACCAGATATTCTCTCCTTCATTGATTTAAGTTTCAGGACAGTCCGA
This sequence comes from Esox lucius, assembly GCF_011004845.1. NCBI lineage: Eukaryota > Metazoa > Chordata > Actinopteri > Esociformes > Esocidae > Esox > Esox lucius. Next base: position 9,473,242 of record NC_047590.1, read on the forward strand.
TACACAGAGCTCCAACTTGTAGGAAAAGATTGCACAGGAATATAGGCGATTGGTTGAAAAGTGTTAAATGCAGAATGATCGCGAAGCGTAATAAATCCTTTTCTTATGCGTCCCCAATAACGCGTCTACTACGACCTGTCCGGAACTAGACGCTTGCGGTTATTTATACCGAAACCGAAGAGCCAATGAGGTTGTCACTCATTTCGCGTAGAGCTGATGTCCCTCCCATCCCCTTTCTTCACGTGCTAAAAATGTGGGAGTAGGTCGGAGTAGGTAGATGATCGAATGCTCAGGGTGTAATGGCGCCCCCCGTAGGATTCCATTCAAAAAGTCGAATCACAATGCGCTTGTTTATTAAACGATGTATCGTCTTGTAATACCATTTTTAAGTAACTTGTGTTCAAACGCAGAGATTGAATCTCAAACCCAAAGTACTCACCAAGACTTACAAAGGAAGTACCTTGACAGTAGAGACTACACCCCGAAGAACACACCCTCACAGAAGAAGTAATCCGATCCATCACTTCACCGAAGTTCCCATGCAGGCCAACCTGGCCTACGTTTAAAGATAAAAAGGTTCTTCAATTAATCTTTTTTTGGAGCTATGTATTCCTCTTTTAGAACCCTTTTTCTATTAAAGAAACAGATTCTTTAAAGATTTATTTGACAAAAGTAAATTTGTAAAGGATAATACAGATATTCACCAATAAAACATCTCACAATATATTTCTATATACTCATTTAATTATTCCTTTATATTACACATGTTACTACAATACTAACATTTAAACCAGGTCAGTAAAATACACACAGAATAGGTCCCAACAATGTGTTACTGATATTTTTCTTGGACCTTTAAATCAAACATGAAACTGTGTGCAAACATAGCAAACCTGAACATTTGACACAAACGTGTTTAGATCAGGAATTTGTATTTTAATGATCAGCAGATAAATTCTGCATAAGTCCGAGACCTCCGCTCCTGGAAAACAAAGCGGGCAGGTATCTCAGACTACCACGGATGTAACCATAGAACTTTCCACTATAACGCTAGCCTGCTGTTGACCATTCTGAGCCTGAGAACTCAGCACAGCTCTAGACCCTCCAGGAGTTCCTCCAACTGGCCCGCTGCTAATCACTGATCGAATAGCTGCGTCCCGGGCACAGTGTGGGCAGATGAAGAAATGTCAAAACGTTGACGCCTGCATGGATGATGGCTCTGGGACGTCACCATCCTGTGCAGCAAAGCTGTTTGACCTCTGCAGAATGTTTTTAATTCCCACCACAGTAGCTGGCCCGGAAAGTGGAGACTGTTATCCCCAACATCCATATGGAACAGTGTCATGTCTCCATGGCCCGGTCCGTGAGGGACATCCCGCCAGGTACCGTCTCCAGGGGTGATCCTGTCAGGGGGGAATGGCAATGGCTAATCCACTACAGGTATCCTGCCTGAGGGCGAAGGTCCCATCAGCTCAGCACGATGCGCAGCCTTAGGTTGATCGGCTCGACTATTGCAGGACATAAACTGTCTGGAAAGCTCTGAGTTGGGAAAGCATCTGACAGAATCAATTAGGACTTGTTTGACTCGTTCAGCTGCCTGTGCCTGAAACATTTCACTGGAGAGTTTGTTAATTCTTTTTGGAAGGACAGGTAGAACATCCACTATTACTTGACCTCAAAGTCTTTTGGGTTAAAATAGGGGGTGGGAATGGTTTTACCATGTGAAACAGAGGTCAAACTGTTTACAAATAACAGCACAATTTTGTGGTGTAGCCCGTGGCTGTAGTTAAATGTTCTTAAGGCCTATTTGGCATGTGTGTTTCATTGGCCAGATTTGTTAAAGACTCAGGTGTGCAGGCAGAGCTAAATGTCCATATTCTCCTGCACCTGTGTGGTTTTGCGGTGAATCCAAACCTCTGCAGGGCCAACCTTGGCAGACCCCATCTTGATTGGCATGTGTGGCGTATTCTCTGTGATTCCTTAAAAGGCCATTTCAATGAACTGTCTGGACTGGATGTCAAGGCCCTCACCACTGGTCTCCTGGCTGTTCAACTGTTCCTTGTAGCATTTTCCCAAGGTGTCGGATGTCTACTTTTCACTGTATTTCGATTTGGCCTTCATGAAAACATTTTAATGGTTATGCTAAATGTGTAATATCAAGGCAACCAAACCCATTACCAAATATATAGATAGAAAAACTTAAATAACCTAAAGACTAATCTTATCTTTTTCCATACTTTTTTCTGAGCTACTGGATCTTCCATCTTGACTTTATCCATCTCTTTCTCCTGTTGATGATTCTTCCAAACCATGTTTGCCATAAGGAAAGTCACACTTTTTTGAAGAGCATTATGGTGAAACAACTGTAAAACAAAAAATACCTCCCTCCTTGTCTAACGCTGAGTTATGTTTGTAAAACAAGTGCAACATTATCTCCTAAAGAGACTACTCATCTTATCCTGTGTAACATGTGCAATCAGAGGGTCTGAACTGCAGCCAAATTAGCCATGTAAAAAGGTGTCGACTTTATTGGTTTCATAAAGTCATGATAAACAATGGACTTTCATGCTACCACATCCATGATATGTCCACACTGACCATATCACATATAGACCCATAATGTGGCCTATTTCGTTGATCAGTAGCAAATCCACCACCTATTAACATGAGCTTTTTTTTGTCATGGTCTTAATGTTTTTTGTTCAGCATGTTGTAAATCACACATTATTCATGCATTACTTTGAACACCTGTCTGGTGACATTGTCACAGCTGTCAGCTAAAAATCCTATATGTGCTAAAGATGTCCCGAACAAATAGAAAAGGACCAGATCAGAGATTTAACGCTGTTCCGCCCAGCCATGTGACTTTCAATAGCACAGTTAAGTGGTTAAGCACTGTTTGGCTGAAGCACGAATGAAGAAGAGTATTTTTATTGCAAACTCTTCATCTGGAGCCCTGTTGTTTGGTCCATTCTAATCGAAGTGCTATTAAAATATATAACAATGTATTCTTGTTTTGCATGAAACGTACGTGTTTTAAGACATATTGAAATTAAACTACTTTCTGCAACAGAGCCTTGACCTTCTCACATGTTTTACTAATACACTTTTCTTGATCCACATTGTATTGAAGAACTCATTCAACTTTATACCTTAAAATGTAAATGCATTATGACGGGGAACCAAATTCGTACAATACTTCTATGTACACCATTGGATGGCCTTTTGCACATACAAAATGAGTATATTCATTGAACCTAGATACTTCCCTGTTGCCATGAATACAATCCTGTTCCATTCTCTGCAGAATCAAATGTAGAAAATCCCATTCACTCTAACTTCTCTGTGCGCATGGCGTGGTAGTGTTAGATTAACAAGGCTTGTTTATCCACACATTGTCTAATACCTTTATTCCACCTTTCAATCTATTGAACACCTCATCTGTAATTCCACGCTCTCTTAAAAGTGTGCAACTTTTGTAATGTTTGTGGTGCACACAAAGAAACAAAGGCGCACAATAAAAATGTTATGCTATTAAGACTAGAATCCAGTTTTTTGTGTGTCCCTCAAATACAGTGTTAAGTCACAACACAAAGTAGTTGCATGCATTTATGTGTACAGGGAGTGCACGTTTAAGTGTCATGTTAAGTATACATAGTTTAAAACATACACAAGCTCAACGCGAAATGTATTCTAAAATAATAATTTCTGTAAAGTAAAATAAAAAGCGAATGTATGCAAAAGCCTCTGGTTTTATCAAGTACCTGCCACGTTCAATTACCACGCGTTTCACTGCAGCACAGAAATGTAGTCAGAAACACTGCTGGGGGAAAAGGGAGACAGAAACAGTCTTAGACAAGAAGCAGGAGTATCAGCAGTGTTGCAGTAGATCTCCACCCCATGTAGGTGGCCTCATGGAAACATGTTTTTTATAAATCTCATTAATTCATGTCAGTTCTGTTCTCCTCTATGATATATCCTGTTTTTACTAATATCCACTGTAACCTCTGCCTCACGTGTGTGTTTGTGATCATATGTATACATGGCGGGATCTGATTTTAGAGGTTATGATTGGGGTTAGATTAGAGTAAGGCTTAGGTTTAGAGATAGGTAAAAGATAACATGGATTTCTGGGTCAAGTTAGGTCTCATGCCCCAATAAGTATAGTAAAACAAACGTGTGTGTTTGTGTCTGAACATTTTCTTTATAGTAGTGTAACATGGTATAATGGTGAGCAATATCCTATTGATCCATCCAACGTGTCATACATACAGCTCCGGAAAAAATGAAGAGACCACTGCACCTTTTTCATTCCTTTCCAAAAAAGTTGAAAAGGAAAGTTTTGAGTGAGGAACAGAAGCGTTCAATTTTAACCCTCTGTTCACTCAAAACCCTCTGTTAACCCTCTTCACTCAAAACCTTCCTTTTTGACTTTTGTGGAAAGGAAAGAAACAGGTGCAGTGGTCTCTTAATTGAGAGCTGTATGTTCTATGGGTTCCAACATCTGTCATATCTGTTCTATCAGTTCTATGTGTTCTACCATGAGATTTTCTGATAGATCATGTGACATCTTCTAAAATGCTGTTCTGGCAGCCATTTTATAGCATTGAATATCCCCATGTGAAATATAATAACCTGTTTAATATTGCGGTACAATATTCCTCTGGTCTTATGCTCCTAATGTAAGTCCACTGGTTTCAATGGAAAGGATTTTATATCTTATATAATTATTTACACATTTTATTATATTTTTCTCTTATTTGTTCTGAAGGCCTGGCCTTCAGACAATTGTCCTGAGGTGGTGGATGGTTGATGAGTTGGTCGGTTGATGATTCGCTATATTCCCTAATGTAATCCCCCACCATCCTACCCCCCATACATGCCAAAACACAAACCCTTAACCGTCTACCTCCATTATGCCCCAATGAAACCCCAGCCCCATCCTCCACCTACCAAACCCTTAGCCCCCCTTTTGCCCTAAGCAGCTCTGGCACGGGAAGCACTCTTCTGTAACACACTACACTAATCTCTGTCTGCATGCATCCAATCAAGAAATCATTGACATTTACCTCTGGCACTAAACATAACACACAATCGGTTCCATTTGGGGGATTTTCTCTTCGGCAAGTAGCAGTGACTTGAGGGCAAACCAGATTGGGGAAGTAGCAAAAGTGTGGGGGGGGGGGGGGGGCATTCTATTCCCAACTGAGATGGTTTCCACTGAGGTAAAATGGTGCGACCAGAAGGTGAAGCTCACTGGAGAACAGAGCGAATAGATAGAACTGTAAAAAAAAAAAATATATATATATATATTTATTTTTTTACAGTTCTACATTAACCTCTCAGGCAGATCCTGCACACCGACAGAAGTAGCATAATGTGGGGTGAGTGCTCCACTCTTTTCCCACGACCCCTCCTCACCCCAGGGCTCTTCATCCCCACTGATCTAGGGGGTGATAGCCACATGGGCGGCGGCCCAAAGGTGTCCAGTTGCAGGAGAAAGGAAAATGATATTTGACCCCAGCTGGGCCCGCCACCACTTTAGTGTGGGATGCCAGAATGTTGGTCTAGGGTGGTCTGGCGGTCTAAACGCATTTTCCTCCAATACAGGTGTACTGCGACCGCATGGGTTTGAATCCGACCCACTTCCTTCTATCAACAAAGCAGCCGCCCCACCAAAAAAAAGGCCAGAAGGACACAGTCGAGGACCAGGAACCATCCCCCAACTCCTCCGGTCCACTATAGTCTCCCCCAGCCCTTCCCATTCAACCCCCCCCGCGCCGCTGCCTCTCCTCCGCATCCTCCCATTCCTCCAACAGGCCTGGCAGCAGAAATAGGGCCGGAGGGCAGAGCTTGACATTTAGCTCTGCCAGACCATTAACCTGGTGTCTTTCCTATCCCACAGACAGACAGTGACAGTGGAGAAGATAAACGCCATGGCACCTACAAATGCATGACAAACCTTAATCAAACGTGAGCTGTCCCGTTATTTATCATTACTTATTATATTCTGTTCTTTTTGCGCAGTGTTGTGCTGAATAGAACCTAACTCTGTTTATGTTGAATAATTGGGATTGGGGGTAAATGAATACACTGGGGGTTGACCTACTTAGTTTAAGGGGATCTGGGTAATTGCGGGTTCTATTTGTTTTTTGGGGCTATCAGCTTCTCCCTGAGTTAATCTGCATGATAGGACAATTATAAAATCTCTCAGTTACACCAGTAGAATAATAGGATGAGTGTGTCTGTGCGCGTGTGTGTGTGATATTAATTGAAAGGTCATTTAAACATTGCCAACTCTCTGTCAGGAGTATATGAAACAGATTGGAAATGAGCAGACTACAGCTGCTCCTTTGATATACTGTCTGATCTGAGCTCAGGCAAATGTACAATGACAGGTTGCTTATGGTGTCTGTCATTAAAAGTACATGCTAGCTATTGTACCTAATCTGCATATCTATACACTGATTACATTACAAATATAATTCAGGTAGCCTATATAAGAAATTACCATTTACCCAATACAGCCATATGGTTTTCTAAAAGAATAACACCCTGTAATTCGAAACATTTAAATGTTATGCAGCCTGCGAACAAATCGTGCGTGGTGTCGTCGAAAGAATGAAACATGAAACCAGCGCTCGCGCTCTCCGTCACTCCCTGATCCAATCAAAGAACTGTGTTGTGCACGTTTAGGATGTGTTTTTCTTTTACGACTGTGACTGTGGTCGGACCCACCGCAGTCTCAGCCACGCACGCATAGACACCCATAAGAGAAGTCTCAGAGAAAATGGGGCAGTTAGCATCCGGAGCGAAATGTGTGCGTGGATGATTTGTGAGGCATACACTAGGCTGACACTAACGAATGCCCTGCAGTGCTCCACAGCACTTAACTGTATGTCGTTTTGAGCGGAGACGTGCTCTGTATGCATGTTGTTAACCAAGCAGTCAAAGCATTACGTCTTTACATGTCAAACCGAACTGACTGCAGGCTTTCAGCATATCCATTCAAAGCTGTAGTTCATCATCAAGTGCCTCAAACAGATGAGCTTATCTCTGAAGTCCAGTTGCATGCCGCACACACATACAATATGAGATAGTAGTTTGAATTTTTGTCCGAAGTTCGTCAGGGGATGGTGGAACTTGTGACTGAAATATTGTGTGCTAAAGAATCAGTATATTATGAAGTCATGTACCTCCAGTTTCAATGAAAAATACTCTTGTTCCAGGGTCACTGGCTCCATAGGTGTGGAAATGGACAGTACTGTTGGCTTCCGAGCTGTCCCACACAGGGAACAGGGATGCGATGGACTGCTTCCTTTCTCTGTCTCTCTGATGTGCTCCGGCTTGTGGATCATCATTCTCGCAGGTTTTTCTTTGTGGCCACATAAGCCAATGCTCCCAACAGGGCCTGGTTACTCAGGAAAGCTTAACGCACAATTTGCCTCCTTTCCAATCCGAGTGGCTATTCCTGGACCTGTAACCTAACGGAGTAATACAGTTAAAAATATATAACCTTTTAGGCATGACACAAACACAGTCAGCTTCAATCTGATTAAGCTACTTCAGCAGTCTCATGTAGGCTACGCTTAGATGCCTGTACTGGACTGGACACCGAAAGGCTTGAGGACATTCAAGGATTCTCAAACCAAGCCTATGGGTGAATGGATGGGAGAGATGCGTTTTCTGTCAAGATTGATATTGGATTTCGGTGTTGAAATGCAAACCATGACGTAGGAGCACTCAGCGATGGTGACTGCATTAAATCTTGCATTGCTTATTGGCAGGGAAGCCTGTTGCTGTAATGCAATTTGGATAACCTTAAATTAATTGGGCAATTTAAACGGGAGGCGGTGTGGTATAGCCAATATACAATGGCCAGGAGTATTTCTTAGACAAAAAGCATCGCGGAATGCTGGGTTACAGCACTTGGTAGGTTGGCAATACACCACAAACACCTGAGAGGATTTATTGCTACTGTGAACCAATTACCAACACAATTAGAATATGCAAAATGTAATATGGTCCCATGTACCACAGCTCTCAACCAATCAGCATTCAGATATTTGACCACCCGCTTTATGCAGTTATTATAAATATGGTATCAACATGTTAACAGTCTGCTGAATTGCAACCAGCCCTGATGGTAGTGGCAGGGTGGGAGATTGCCTGTGGTCAGTGAACCGTCAACCTTCAGGCCTGTGTCAATGAGTGGCATCGAATGGGCCATGAAACCCTGTGAGGTGTTGACATCCAAAAGTCTCAGAAGCACAGGGTCGCAGCGGTTATCGCTACACGTGGCCATGGAAACTTTTTTTGAAATGATGAAATAATGTCCCTCAGCACAGCACGCAGGGAGGTGTGGTCCAGGGCTGGGGGAGGCGGAGTCTTCATTATGGGGTGTGGATCTAGGGCCTGATTTAACACTGTATCCGATGAGAACAGTCAAACACACACCAGGGGAATGGATGTGAATGGTTACCATGGAATCCATCAGACTGTATGTATTCTGTATGTGCTTTATATTAACACTCATAACCCAGTTCACGTTTGACGACCACCTTGGCCACAGCTCAAGGGCAGCAGCATGGAGTATGCTCGGAAGAGGGGAAATCTTACTTCTCTCTCCGTCTCTCAGCCTGCAGCACTCCCATAAAACCAGTAACGCTGTACAGATGCACAGATCCAGTCTGTCAGCCAGCTACATAATAAAAGCAGTATGGCAGGAATGCCTTTGAAGCAGGGCCTTATGAAGAAGGCGGTCCCTTTGATGATTTTGCTGACGTTTCGAAGGGACTTTTTAAAGAGTCAGGGATTTTAATCAAAACATTGTGTTTTTTCAGCAATTTGCACTGGAGCTGCGAGTACATTTTTATGCGTTTTTGACTTTTCAGTTTATGCACACTGTATTTTTCTATTTATACGGCATCGAACTGTTCCAGTCAAAATTGTGTAGGCAGGATGTGCACTGTAAAAGAAAAAAAACCTCTGGGATCCCTTGAGACAGGAGCCTTTTTAGGTTGTTTTCTCCTCCTCCTTTCCCCTCAGCAGGATCACATCTTTATATACCGCTGCCATTCAACATCAAAAGACTAATTTCAGATTCTGTCAGAAACCATTACTCATCATTCCCTCCCCATCCTCCCTTCATCCCATCCCTCTATCACAAGGACATTGTAAAGATGTTTTCTCTGAGGTAGGACTAAGGTAAAACCTCCATTCTTTTATACAGATGTTATGGATGTTTTCTAGGCAACTAACACTCAGCAACTGGCAGCAATGTATACATATATACACAACCTTGTTTCTAAAAAAGTTGGGTCTCTGTGTAAAGTGTAAAGAAAAACAGAATGCAATGTTGTGCAAATTATTTATACCCTATATTCAATAGAAAATAGTCAGTAACATGATTGGGTATAAAAAGTCTATCAGAATTAAAGATGGGGAGGGGTTCACCACTCTGAAAGACTGCGCAGGCAAATAGTGCAACAATTTAAGAATAATATTTCTCAATGTAAAATTGAGAGTTTGGTGATCTCATCATCTACAGTACATAATGTCATTAAAAGATTCAGAGAAACTCTGTATGCAAGGTACAAGGCTGAAAACCAATATTGGATGGCTGTGATCTCAGACGGCAATGCATCAAAAACAGATTCTGTGGTGGACATCACTGCATGGGCTCAGGAACATGAAAACCACTGTCTGTGAACACAGTATGTCGCTGCCTCCACAAATGCAAGTGTGAACTCAAACCATGCAAAGAAGAAACCATATACAGTAGGGCAAAAAATGTATTTAGTCAGCCACCAATTGTGCAAGTTCTTCCACTTAAAAACATGAGAGAGGCCTGTAATTTTCATCTTAGGTACTCTTCAACCATTGGGAGATGGTGTTAAATGCTGGCTGCAGTTTTTCTTTCATAGAATGAGAGTTAAACAGTTATTGCGTGCTATGTTTTGAGGGAGTAGCAAGCTGAAATTCAACCAAGCTCAAGTGACAACTATGCTTTTTATTATTCTGTTAAATCTGTCTTTTGCTCTATATGTACACAAAAAAACAGGAAAAAAAACAGAATGCAATGATGTAAATCATTTATATTTTATTGAAAGTAGTACAAAGACAACATATGTCATGTTGAAACTTGGACCTGTAATTGTTTTTGTAAAAATACATGCCCACTTTGAATTTGATCCCAGCAACACGTTTCAAAAAAGTTGGGACATTTATTTTCCACCATAATTTACCAATAAATTCATAAAAAATCCTACAATGTGATTTTCTGGATATTCTTTTCTCATTTCGTCTCTCATTGTTGAAGTGTACCTATGATGAAAATTACAGGCCTCTCTCATCTTTTTAAGTGGGAGAACTTGCACAATTGGTGGCTGACTAAATACTTTTTTGCCCCACTGTATAAACAAGATCCAGAAATGCAGCCGCCTTCTCTTGGCCTGAACTCTTTTATAATGGACTGAGGCAAACTGGAAAGCTGTCCTGTTGACAGAAAAATCTAAATTTGAAATTATTTTTGGGAATCACGGGTGCCTCGTCCTCCGGGCTAAAGAGGAGAGGGACCATCCGACTTCTTAGCAGCGCACAGTTCAAAAGCCAGCATCCATAATGGTATGGGGGTGCATTAGTGCACATGGCATGGTTTACTTTCACCCATGGGTGACTTTCATCTGTGAAGGCACCATTAATGCTGAACAATATATACAGGTTTGGAGCAACATATGCTACCATCTAGATAATGTCATTTTCAGGGAAGGCCTCGCTTATTTCAGCAAGACAATGCCAAACCACATTCTGCACATATTACAGCACGACAAAGGGGACCCCGAACTGTTGAGCAGCTGCAATCCTATATCAAGCAAGTATGGAAAACACTTATCTTTCAAAACTACAGCAATTGGGCTACTCAGTTCCCACACACTTCGAGAGTATTGTTAAAATAAGTGATGCAACACAGTGATAAACATACCCCTGTCCCAACTTTTTTGAAACGTGTTGCTGGGATCAAATTCAAAGTGGGCATGTATTTTTACAAAAACAATTACATGTCCAAGTTTCAACATGACATATGTTGTCTTTGTACTACTTTCAATAAAATATAAATGATTTACATCATTGCATTCTGTTTAGTTTTTCTGTTTTTTTGTGTACATATAGAGCAAAAGACAGATTTAACAGAATAATAAAAAGCATAGTTGTCATTTGAGCTTGGTTGAACTTCAGCTTGCTACTCCCTCAAAACATAGCACGCAATAACTGTTTAAGTCTCATTCTATGAAAGAAAAACTGCAGCCAGCTTTTAACACCATCTCCCAATGGTCCCATTTTGAATGCCAATCCTATGGCACTCGTTCCTTAAATGTGTTTATTTTCAAACACTTCCATGTAAAATCTCACATCGTCTTCACCTTGTCTTATTTATCCTAGCAGGCGAGTTCCGGCATGGAAACAGAAACCATGGGCCCAGACGCAAGAACAATGAGGTTGAAATTGAATATCCTAAAGACAACAACTAAAGCAAAGAGCAATTGCAAACCGACCCAAACATAAAGAGATTTCAGTGGATCTGAAGAGAGGAGGGTAAGGTGCAACACACCCAGAACAGCCTGGCACTGAGCCATCACTTCTGACCTTTACAAGGAAGGATGGCATCTGCAAAGACAGGCAGATCACTTTGGAGGTAGAACAGGAAGAAGGATTAAAGGTAAATCCCCTTTATTCCAAGCCTAAAAACCACCCATTTGATTACTTTCTTTCCCTGAAAGGTATCTGAAAGTTAACAGTCAACACCAAACATTTTGAAATGCTACCCTGCTTGATAATTTATAATGGATTTCTGAATGGGCATTGCGGTGAATGTGGCTTGTTACACAAAATGTATAGAAAGTAGTAAACCACTCCCACCTCTCGTCTGAAGCAATGGCTTTATTAAATGTGTATGCCGACAATAATGGAATAATGTATTTTTCTGTGATTAAGTGGACCTTTTGAAAGAAAGATCCAACCTTTCCTGTGAAAAGGACATAACAGTGAATGTTTAATAAAAGAATGGAAACTCATTGGTCCAGGGTCCCAACAACAGCCTAAACACTTTAAGAGGATATTTCCTAATACTTCAAATTGACACAGAGCACTTGAAACCTGTAAACACGGCACAGGCCCCCCACACCCTTGCTCTTGTCAATTACCCATCAAGCCTTCTGAAAGACTGGCTGAACAACCGAGAGACTACAATGTCCTAAACGAAAAGGTAATCTCCAGCGTCAACTAGACCAGACATGACCCACAGTCCGGGAACCAGCCAATAGCACAGATATGAAACGTGCTGTAAGGAAGTTTGAAGAGTGAAGCCAGGAACGGCGGACGGAGCTGAACTGCAGGAAAGAGGAACTCATCCGGAGGGAGCGGCACAGCCGGTCCCTGGAGAGACCGCGGGAAGACGTCATGCACCCTGAAGACAGACATCCACAAACACACCACACATCCGTCTGGCGTACAGGACCACAACATCCTCACAAATATATGACATCACACACATCCCTCCTGACACTGACCGTCACGCTACAAGCTTCACGCAATCTGCCGACATGCATTCAACAACACGCCTTGACAGCCTCACTCGAAACAAACACGCACATATTATTTTATATGTTTCATTGATACATGTGTGAAACTAAGACAGTCCATATCAGTTTTCATTTGTGTGTTTAATAGAAACTTTTGAAACAAGCCAAAACAATATGGTGCATCTCCAGAGATTTAATCCAGCATAATGTATAATAAATACCAGGCTTAACAAACAAGATTGATGATCCCAAAACCAGTTTGCTTATGGTTTATTTATCTTCCCATCGACTGTTCTCCAAACAAATATTTGTGAGATTACAGTTGATGGTGAAGAATGTGAACGACCTTTGTGACCTTTGAGAGAAAAAAAATCTAAAAGACGGATGGCATAAAAGCAAATAAGCCAGATAGAACCTAGTGGGTTAGTTCTTAGAATTATCCCATATTTCACATTTGATTCGGGTGCCAATTTGAGTAAGAAACCGCAGTGAATCGAAAAATAATAAACAAGAAAACCATACTATGAAAAATGAAAAGATATGAAGAATGAGAGCAAAAAAAAAAGCTTTATATTTATTCAAGAAATCGTGAAGTTGCCTTGTTAGTTTGGTCTTCCACCCTAAACACGGTAGCATTAATAACAAAGCTTGCTGTGGTGGACCACACTGAGTGACTCATCAGAATGAGGTCAACAGGCATTTGGTTTCCTTACACACCCTGGCTGTGTTAGCCGTCAAATCCCACACAGACTGTGCCAGTGTTTGATCAGTGGGTGTAGTACACAATACACTGCGTCGCTAAAAATATTACTTCTCAGGCAGCAATGGCTCTTTTCCTCATCATTATGAGCCCAGTGCCACTTTAGCTAACATTCCACTGAATGCACACGCCTTGTGACAAGTGCTGAGTGCGACCAGAGTGGAATCCCAGCTGACTGGAAACGTCCTGTGGACAATGGGACAACATAACTTGGATTTGACACATTTTCTTTTTATGATAATGTCTTGATTTTACACAGTCTGTACCACTGCGCTGAGTCTATGAGTACATGAGGTTAAATTTGGTACAGTTTCTGTACCCCTGATTAGGAACTTTGTCCGCACGGTACAGATTCATATTACAGACTGTTTAATCTGTCAGCTTCCTTGAGTAATGTGGATATTTCCATTGGTATACAAGCCATTACAGAATGATAAGAGAGCATCCACGCAACTCTATGAGCTTCTCCCAGTGTTTTATTTCCCTTCAGGTTACCGGGATATAAGATTCTACATTTACACTCCCAGGGTCTCCTAGGGTGAGGTCAAGGGGTCGGCATGACAACGATAATAAAACCAGATATATACTAGGTCTATAAATAGGTTCTGGTGCATTAACCCACATACACTGTACATAGCGTAATAACAGTAGTATTAAAACAGATGAAATGGACTACGTACGTTCTAATGGCATTCCTACATGTCAACACCACGTGTGTTGACTTACACAGATGCGCATGTTCAATATTTTCTCACTCAACATTCACAACCCAGAACTATCCCCCATTGTTATATCATCTGGCGCTATTGCTGCTGTGCTGCCTCTGGCTGAGAGCCTACCGGGGAGTCAGTCACATTCATGTCTGCCCACATTGACACTGAGCTAGGTCTACGGTTCGGAGGACTACCAGCACACCAAGGAATTTAATAAAGACCTTCTTGAATCGTGGCCTGTTTTTTCCCCCATCTTGGTGAGGAAGTGAAACAGATGGGTATGTTTCAGGAGGGAAGGAAACACATGCAGTCCCGGAATATCAATGTTTGCTTGCTCACACACACACACACACACACACAGAGGACACTTCCGTGTTGTAAGTTGCTTCTTGAGAAATGTAGAGAAACATTGAAAATGGAATTAAAGGCTTGCATTAAAGGAGGCTAATTGAGAATTGGCTCTGATCAAGTAAGACTAGCCTGGTCAAATAAGATTTATTTTTAAAGAAAATACATAAACATTATTATTAAGCCAATTTGGCAGCTCTGATACATTTTTTGGTTTGCCTATTGTCCTTTATTAACTGCTCATTTAAAATGAAGCAGTCCAGTGCATCGATGTAGGAAATCAGGGTCACAAACACATTAATGTATTTTCACCCCAAGTAAATGGATAAATTGTCTCCGTCCACGCTTCACAGCACACCCAAACACGCGCTGTTATCCTGGGTAAGCATCCAAACAGGGCTCCCATAACCCCACACAGACCCAATTCCACACACCATTTACAGCAGACAAAAACATCATATTTCAGTCACATTTCTTCCCCAACATTTTGGGAGACACTGTTTCCATACTATTATATATGCACACACATAGACTCCACACAATCCCTCCGAATGCTTCCCAATGCACCAATGTCCGGCCAAGGGGAAGCCCTCCATCACCCTAAGCAGTACCAGACTGTCTGGACCTCTACTACAGCACCGCCCAAACCCAGGCCAGGGCCTGTGGCAGGAGTTGGGGCTGGAGGAGCAGGCCCCGACCCAAATGTTGCTCAGGGTCATTAGCGACACCCCCAGCTCATCATGACTGCTTGGTCATGAAACCATGATAACACAATACAAGGTGA
The DNA here is from genome assembly GCF_011004845.1 of Esox lucius. Taxonomy (NCBI): domain Eukaryota; kingdom Metazoa; phylum Chordata; class Actinopteri; order Esociformes; family Esocidae; genus Esox; species Esox lucius. The sequence continues at coordinate 9,488,428 of NC_047590.1, forward strand.
CACAAATACAGTTAGTAATAGCCTGGGAACTTCAAATACAATATATTCCCAAAGGGGATTTCCTGAAATCCCAGTTGGAGGATTACTGGAATCAGGAGAGAATAAGCAGTATAACCAGAACCCAACAAACGCTCTGCATTACTGAAAAAAATCTAAATGTACTGAATGTTCCTGGGATTTCGCAACACTAGTTATGATTCGACCTTTCCGCTTTGGTCAGCTAGCGATTACAGCACCTGACCAAACGCCAAAGTTGCTCGATTGAATCCCCAAGCCAGCAAGGAGAATCCGTTGTTTTGTCCCTGAGCAACGCAATTAACCGACTGCTCTGTGGGTTGTTGCTGGAATTGAGAATGTGTTCTTAGTCATATGGTAAAATTGAGATGTGTTAACTGTACATAATTATAGGTTGATACCGTAAATGGAGACCAAAAGAAGGGGAGCTAGTGCCCCCTGCAGAGAGAAAAATTATTCATACAACAGGTTTAATACATCACTTTCAGGGTCATTTATTTTGTCCTGCTTTTCCTTAGAAATAACAATTCCCTGCTTCATTTAGTAACTTCAACACTAAAAATACCAAAACAAAATTTATTAACTGACTAACATCGTTTTACTGAATGCAGAGTTACATGTATCTAAGTACTTGGGCAGCATCTTCTATTTGGAAGATTTTTTAGGTATTTATTATGAGCTTATTATTAATTAAGGGGCGGGTTTCATTTGGAAATTTAGGAACACTGCCAACAAAAACAAACAGTTAACAGAAATGTAATAATCAAACAATTTGCTGTAGTTTCTAGATACTAGCCGGCCATCATAATCATTACGAGTCCAGTGTTGTGTTAACAACCAAATCAAATCGGAGATTCTATGAAGTATTCCATTTTTAACTTATTTCAAGGACCAAATAATTAGTGGTGAACAACAGCACCCCCTGGTGCTGTCTCAGTGACACAGTCCTTGAGGAAACTGAAAATCCCATTGCTTCCTTGGAGGGACAGCAGATAGCAAGTTCAGTATTATTCAGTTGTCACAGAAACATCCTTTGAACAACTTCACACAATGCAAACAATATGGCAGATGCAAAAAGTGCTAATTTTCTGTTCACATCATTTGAGATGATTCATCACAGCCCTAATGGCTTCACTTCCTTCTCCAATGAATACACTCGCAATAGCCACCATTCCACAATGGCGGAAAGAGTAAATGTCCTATTCAAACTAATTCACTGACTCCCATAACAAATGACTGGATGTTGAAGGGCCCATGATCCTGATGCTGAACTCTTTCTGGTCATCAGCAGGTCTAACCGCGGGGTGACTGAGACTGGCATCGGCCCGTCGAAACAGGTCCTCTGTCAGGGCCTTCAAGGGTCCCTCCACTCTGGCAGTTGTTCCCTTCTCATGACTGGACAGCACCAATGGAACCCTCACAGACCTGTGGGAAGACGGCAGGTCCCGGATCAGTTCCTTCATCACTGAAGAGTTGCAAGTCCATGTCGGCGTTCGCACAGATCACCTACAGCATAAATATAGTGGTCAGTTGATAATACGGGCACTATACAGCATCACCATAGGCTTTGCTATACACACATCTTGGGTACATTTCTACACAGTGATACAGTAGTCCTGAAGGAACTATGTGTCATGATCTAGCCCTTTCTGAGCACTTTCTCTGCATCTATGAAAACAAAAGGCCTACATTTAAAGACATCTGTATGTAGTGTTCTCCATAACATGTCCAGGAGGGAGCTGGGTCTGCCACTAACCACAGCTTAAACAATAAGGTAATGACAGTGCTGGCCTGGGACAGAAACGTGCGCTGCCACTGCAGCAGGTCTTCAGAATTCGACACCAACGGCCAGTTTCACAAACACCTCGAACCTGGTCCTGGACTAAAATTTATTAATATATATACATATACACATATATCAAGGTGCAGGTATCCCAGATGTGAGATAATGTGACCAATGACTGAAAAGTCGCCAGATTTAATCCCAGAACTGAGGTGAAAAATCCTTTTGTCATTAAAGTCTAATTTTACCAGAATTGAAAAAACAAAGATAATGAAATTGTGTTAAAACGTGGAATATTGGCCATATAAGAGGTCTTATTGCTGTTGGTTATCAACCAATTAGAACAATGAACGTTTTGGGTTTTTTTGGGGGGGGGGGCTGATATATGGTCTTATTTAGCATAACTTTCAGCCAATCGGTAAGAGGTCACACATGCCGGTTTTTACCGTTTTTTTTTTAACGCAAGCATTTTACTGTATGGCCACCTGTTAATAAGGAATGTGAAAAATACATTTTGATTTGCTGCTGCCGGAAGGCAAGGTGGTAGCACCAGCTGTCACTATACCCACGTGCGCAGGACCTTGCGGATTCTCGAGAATTTGAGCCACACAAGAATGGATACCTAGAGACTCCCTATCAGGCCGTAGGCGTAGTGTAGGTTACTTGCAACAGTTATGACATAATATCACTCTCGTCTTTCTAAGACCTTATAGAGAGCTTTTGTTGAGGGGACCCCTGTCAAGAGTACATCAATCCACTTTTAAAATTCGGAATCACTATTGTTAACACATTGGCTGAAAAATGGGCGTGCGTATAATGAAGAATAACTTACAGTTTCGGCGTAGCAACGAAACAAAATTCAACTCAGTGTCTATGGGAATTTGTCGGACAATTTGAAAACAAAACGCATTTTCCGTGCATCACTTTGAATTTGTACAACTTAGTGTCAAATGCTTTTTCAGCTGCGTGGATTTTCGGTTGTTATACAGGTCCTAGACCTGTACCGACTTCAAGGGCTGAAACTGTGACAATATCGCAAGTCCGCGAGGTGGCACTGTCGCCCAAATCTTAAATGTCTATTTAAAACAAACAGTAACACTTACTGGCACATTAAACTTCTATAAAAAGCGTGGTTGAAATACCGTATGCTGAAAGCCATACTACATCAGACCGTATATCATCACCGACGTATTTATTGTTCCTTGCCTTTGTATATCGGCCATGTAACACCCCGCCCCCAGCCTTACTCCTTAAAAGGTCCGACGCTCTGCTCTGGATCACAACCACAATATTGACCGTTACACTTCACAATTGTGTCACTTTGTGTATGATGGAATCCTCAGGTGAGAATACAGCTCCTAATCATACATGTTTAATTACATTTTAAATCAAATATATCAATTACAGTCACTAAAACAAGCCATACCCGTGGACAGCTTTGAAGGAAACAAGAAATGTGCTGTATTGTTTGGTGTAAACATTTATTGGTTTCAAACAGAAATAAAAACAAACCTGCACCAGGGGACTGTACATTTCTCATGAATCCACAAATCTTAAATAGAAATCTGTTAGGGTAGGGGAGGTTTTTCTGTGTGTGAATGATGTGCACTTTATCCAGTGACCCTTATTATAGGAAATAAACAACATGATTTAAATATGAAAGGAATTTGGCCTGGCCATGTTGTGGAGGGAAACAGGGAATGGGTTTGACCACACAGAAGGCTAGGAGAGTTTTGGGGGGGACATTCATTTTAGAATAGAATATAATATCAATGAGATAGACCCAGGCTTCTCATCTCATATTTTAACTTAAAAACCAAAAAGAAAGAAAAAACACAACCCCCCCTCCCCCCCACAAACAAAAGCGAACTAACATTTTTCCCTTGTGCCAGTGCAAAGATAACATTCACCGTGTAGAAAAGTGACAGAATAATGATTTAGCTACCGTATCAGTGATGTTTGGATGTGAATGAAAGGGTCAGAGCATACAGATGCCATGGAGGAGGTGTCTTGTCTTCAAAGTGTGTGTGGAAGAGTGACGGACACCAGAGTAGAGTTAGAAGGCACAAAAAGAAAACCATTCTGTTGGGTTGACTCTCAAACAGGGACCCTATTCCCCATTTAGTGCACTCATTTTGACCACATAGTCAATATGGACCTGGTAAAACCTTGTGCACTACAGGAAACAGGGTCCAGTTTGCCAGTTTTGTTCTAGAAGACGCCATAATCTGATGTTCACATTTCACACTAACTGATTAACATGAGACTTGACTCCACAGGGCAACTCTTCCCTCGATTTTTCAATTTAGGCGTTTGTGTACTGTACATCAAGCACTGATGTCAATGGGAAATTTGAATTCTACCCGTCGCAGACCTCAAATGAGAATCAGTCCTGAAGAGACTTCTCCAATGGCAAACACACTTGGTATATTCTCCTCTTGTAATGAATGAGTGAAACCCACTTTGGGTCTTCTCACCGCAGCTTTAAAAAACAACACAAAAAAAAAACACAAAATCATGCTCTTCGATATGATCTTAAAGCCAAGTTAAGTCGGTCTGCAAAGAAAATAACACCAAACATTTGGAACTTAATTCTTGTGTTTTTCCTTCTGGGTTTATATATGTGTTTCAACATTGTGTTTGTTGGATCATTTTTACATGTTGCATTATCATCTCAGAAAGTGGAGAACACTGCTAAGACATTAACACGATCCCAAAAAAAGCTTCTACAACTCAAGTGAAAGAAACAGTTCAGGTAATGCCAACGTAGCCCTGTGGTTATTGAAGACAAGCGAGTGACACTGGCTGGGGGGGGTCCAATCGGTGGGTTGGTGGCAGCAATGAAAGACGTGGTGGCGGGGGCTGAAGCGGCCATGCCGAGGACCATGGTGAGTTACCCCTTGGGGGCCCTAACAGACAGCCCCTCCCCCTTCCCTGCTATTGAGAACTGGTCCTCTCCAGGTGCTGAAACTCATCAGTGTGTCTCTTGCTGGTTCGCAGTTTGAACGCAGTGGTGGTCAGGATGGGACTAGAACTGGGGTCACTGTGTCGGAGCAGGGCGTTCTGAGCTGCGCACCTGGAGGGGAACACGGCCAGGATGGTGTAGGTGGAGGCTAGGTCGCCGTGGTTACCACAGGGTGGTTTGGAACATGAAGTGTCAGTGTTCGTGTCACTGTTTATACCGTCCCCCCCAGACCCACCACAATGGTTCCCAGGCTGTGGAGTCTGTTGGGGCTCAGACAGCCATTTGATGGAAGCCCCTCTTTTGCACAGTTCAACCAGAAGAGAGTCGGCCTCGGTTCTGCTGATGCCCTCTGGTAGGTCCAGCACCTCCAGGACGCGACCATTCACTGCATGGAAAATGAATGGTTTCAGCCTTTATTTAAACTGGTACATTCAAGAATGGACTTTTATAATAATGACAGTTCAATTAGAGAATGGCGAGTGTTGAGATTAGCCACATTGGTTGCGGTGTTGTAATGGTGGACCCACAAACCTTACAGTAAATGCAATAGGAATTTTTTCTAAAATAAGATCCAATTAAACTGGAGAATCGGGATATCCCTGACACCCAGGTCAGTACATCGCAATTTATGTAGCCAGGTATGAATTCTGTCAGGTCTATAAATATTTCTGCTAACTTTTACAAATACCCTCCAGTTTTATCTTATGCATTGCAAGCGGTTTATAATGGGAATTTCTCCCAAAAAACAAGGCTGTACATTAATGTTACATTAAAAAAAATATGCTGATTTACTTTTTGTAAGACTCAAGTTCTGCAGGGATCAGTTCACAGAGCACACAAATTAACTTTGAAACATGATGCTGTAAAAAAAATAATAATATATATATATTTATGTATATATTTTTTTGTTGTTGCAAAGATCACAGTGCTGACAGCACAGAAGGTAACATGACCAGGGATGATGCAAACAGACTGAACCAAATCAACAGAAAGGCTGGATGTACCATCAACACCCACCCAGAAAAACCTGAACGCTATCCAGAATCAGCCAAATGAAGCCCGGGGGTAAAGAGGCTAACGCCACCCACACACTCCCCATTATCTACCGTAGTTCTATTCAGGTCCAAAACATGCATCCAACGAGCCATTTTACCACACAAACATTTCATTTATAAAATATATATATGAATAAACTGAGGACGCGTGCCTTGGCTGGTCAAATCAAAATCTCTGCTTTGTGGAATTAATAAAGTGTCCTAACTAAAATCAAGGCTACATAACCAAATATCACAACGGTCACAGTCAAATGCTAAAAGATAAGATGCGTGAATAAAAAGGCAGCATTGTTGTGAGGAGTTAACCCAACATTAGAGAAACAGAAGGATCTGGAACATCTAATACTGGCAATTTAACTGTTAAACTTATTGGTCCAATGATTATGCAATTAAAAGCTTGAATTGAGGGAGGCCTGTTCTATAGACTATATTTATATCCTAAATGAGCTCACCAAGTTAGGACTGCTACTCTAGAGTGGTCTCCCTCTCGATTACCTGGCTCACCTACACTGAGATCTGTAGATAAGGACTTCCTGGGCGCCGGTCTCCTCCCTCCTCGTCCTCCATGATGCCGGATCCCCATTGGGCCCTGGGAGAAGCAGACATGCTGGACTTAGTCGGGCTGATTCTTCATGCAACTCACCAATAAGACAAAGTCTGTTTTTGGGCATCCACAACAAGAAAAGTCCTTCCAAATCCGTGAACGACATCAGTGTTCATTTAACAGCGCTAAATTGCCGGGCCCTCTAAATAAAAACCAGAGGACACACAGCACATCCTACCAGCACCTCAATTACTCACCGGCTGCTGGTTAGGGATCATGTGGTGCGTTCCGTGGAGCAGCGGTGGCCGGATGGGAGGGTTGTACTGGAGAGGCTGACCCAGAAGAGGGTACCTGACATCCCCTGCCTGCCCGGGGCCCAAGGCTCTGGGGAACTGGGCCATAATGGGGATAGGAGTGAGGCCAGCAGAGCGGAGGCTCTTCATGGAGGTGAGGTGGTGGACCGGGGCCGGAGACTGGGCCGGGGACGTGCCGGGGCTGTTCTACACAAACCGGGCAGAGAGGAGCAACCAGAGAGAGTGAGGGGGAGGTCCAACACAAACGGATCAGAAGCCATGTGAGGAGATATTGAAGAAACTGCCTGAAACAAGGCACTACAGGTAGCCACTAATCCTGAGCCCACAATGGGTATTTGGGATGCAAGATGATTTCTAGATCAGTGATTCTCCTCTTTAACATGTTGAATATTATTAAGATCCAACTGATTATGTTGAGGAACAGAAATGAAAATGGCAGGTCACGCCTGTAACAATGTCCTTGATATCTGGACAAATAAAACAGTGTTTTAAGAATCAGCAGCACAAATCGTACCTGTGAATTGTCACGGTGGAACGGTTCTGAGTAGTTACCTGTGAGTTGTCCCAGTGGAACGGTTCTGAGTAGTTACCTGTGAGTTCTCCAGGTGGAGTGGTTCTGAGGACCTCTGGCTGCGTGCGTGGTCCAGGCTGTAGTGTCTGCTGAGTTTCCACTGGGGCGGGGAGGGGGCTGGGGGGTGGTGGTTAGCCGGGAGGGTGAGTTGCATCATCATCACACCACTGCCGTGAGGGGGGTGCACACCTGAACAGAGGCAGAACACCTCACACATTAAAGAAAACCTGAGCTTCACTGCCCTCCGACAGCTTCCCCTCCGATGAACATACAAGCACCATGTAGAAGGCTGAGAAGAAAAGTTATAGTGCATTCTGGGACAAAATAACAATTTAGACCTGCCATTCTGGGCTTGATGGGTAATATGTTCTCCATATGTGATATTATTATTGTTGTGCGATCCTGTGGGGAAGTTAACCTTCGACCTTACTGTTTGCCCGGGGGAGCGGTCATTTCACCTGTACATTGCTGTCCGGGGAGCTGCTGGGTCCCGCACGGAGAGGAGGCCCGGGGAAACTGCATCTGCTCCGAACCAGGAGGAGGTAGAAACCCCATGGACGAGCTGAGGAGGAATACCGACACGGCCAACGCAGAACATTTAGAAACATGCAGGAAGCGGAGAGCCGTTCCTCCTAAGAGCCACGCCCAATTTCGCAGTAACAGCCTCATGTTAAAGGTCTGGTAATTACGGCTGATTAATGGTGGTGGTCCAGGAGAAAACAAGCACGCAATTAGTTGTTTTTCATTACGGCCTGAAACACACAGTGAACAGAAGGGGGAATAACAGACCTGGTCAGAATTTATACGCTATGTAGGGAGTCATTTGGGACACATTTTAGATTATACGGTAGAGAGCGGAGGAAGGTCACTTTGGCAGTGTTCCCTCAGTTAGCGGGATGATTTCTAAGACTTAGGATCCAGTGCAGTATATCCCGGTGTTAACAGAGAACCTCAGCTCCCGTGACAATGGTCTCTACACCTTTCCAATAATCCAATCAGCCAGCATGGTACGGGGGAGTTCACTCTCTAGGGGGACTGAGGGACCCAAGCTGAACATCTGTAAACAGCGTTGGTTGAATTTACTGGTACACTTGAACCTGCCCTGCTTTCATCAGTGTTGAACTCACTTTGTATAATGACAGTAACAGATGACGCACGCATAATTTCTATAACATGTAACATTTCAATACCAGACTATTTATTATTATTATTTAGCAGACACTAACCTAAAGTGACTTACAACTAACGGATGAATAAATGTTTCATGAATAACAGGCTGGGGATATCACACCCACTATGCCGGCTTTGCCAGCTTCATGCTCTACCAACCAGTGCCCAGTCCTTACCTCATGGTGCCATGTTGATGGGGTGGCATGACGCTGTAGTAGACCTGCATGCCAGCCATGGTCATCGCACCTTGGCTTGGGTGGCCCTGGATCACAATGGGCTGCTGATAGGTCGGCTGATGCTGGGGCATGCTGGCAGAACCCTGGGGCATGCTGGGAGAACCCTGGGGCATGCTGGGAGAACCCTGGGGCATGGACACCTGCATAGCAAAAATACCATAATGTTAGGGGGGTTTTGGTAAGATGCCAGGCCTTGTTACCTAGACTAGTGCTTGTTTCCATTCTAGTCCTCTAATCAGAGACTGACTTAGACCAGGAACACCAAGTGAAGGTAATCAAAAACCAGATAGAAAAGACAACCAGCAGGGATCTCCAAGCTGGTTTCTTAGCAACACACAATGAATTGTTTAAATACACACATATACATGTAAATTTTTTTAAAATGTCTGTTCCAAATGAATAAGACAGATCCACGAAAAGAAACATGAAAATCCTTTTCCAATTTCAGGGTTGGGCGAGTATTGAATTGTTATTTATTTTTCAGGAAGGCAAAGATGTTCGAGAGTGAGATGTTAGGACAAATCCTACCTGATATGAAGGCATAGAAGGGTACTGGACCATCATGCCTTGCATGTGGCTTCCCATATTGCTGTGCTGCTGGCTGCCCACTAGGTTGTGAGAGTGGTGAGACTGGTGAGACTGGTGAGACTGCGGTCCTCCCATTACACTGTGGTGGTAGTTCTGGGGCTGATTTGACATCACAGCCTGGTATCCTACAATAACAGGACAGCTGATTTGTTATCATTTCTTTGCTGTTAAAAAAATTAAAATAAAAAAGGGTTTCATCGGTATAGCTACGTGTGAATACTTCCAATCAGAAAATATTGAAATTGTTTAAGTAAACATCACATTAGGACATAAAAATTACCTTCTATGAAAGATATTAAGTTCCACAAAGAATAGAAGAGAATCAGGAAATGTAAGCAAAAAGCTAATATTGAAAAAAAAAAATCTAACTAGCTACCAAAGTTAAAAGGTTGCTAGAAACAATTTTTCTTCTTTCATAGTGAAACACCTGAACGTCAAGGTTACAGAGAGTAGCCCAGTGTCCTTGGAGAGCAATCCAGTGACGGCATCAGTGTGGGCGTCCGTTCTGAAAGGTGGCGGGAATGTTTTTTTAGCCCCCAAATGAAGAAAAGTGGAACGAGAGGACAATGAACGGTTTCCCAAGAGTGAAAGCATGACAAGCTATTTTTACCGTCTTTCAGTCCCCCTGCCTCACCTCCACTCACAAACCAAGCATGAAATGACTCTCCTATTATATCAAATGCACACCATTCCAGCTGAGTGCTCTGGAAATGGGAGGAAACTGTCTCGGTACAGTGGGTGGAATAGGAAATGCTAACAGGTGCTTTATACCCATCGTCAATGTGCTTTTACGCTACAATCTGCCGTTCTGAACACTTCCAAAGGCGCTTGTCTAAATGCAGAGATGACGGTCAACCGTGGAGGAGAAACTGCCAATCATTGTATAAGCAGTGGAGAAGAGCAAGGGCAGAAAAAGAGAGACTGACTGGAGCGAGGGGTGAGAGACTGACTGGAGCGAGGGGTGAGAGACTGACTGGAGCGAGGGGTGAGAGACTGACTGGAGCGAGGGGTGAGAGACTGACTGGAGCGAGGGGTGAGAGACTGACTGGAGCGAGGGGTGAGAGACTGACTGGAGCGAGGGGTGAGAGACTGACTGGAGCGAGGGGTGAGAGACTGACTGGAGCGAGGGGTGAGAGACTGACTGGAGCGAGGGGTGAGAGACTGACTGGAGCGAGGGGTGAGAGACTGACTGGAGCGAGGGGTGAGAGACTGACTGGAGCGAGGGGTGAGAGACTGACTGGAGCGAGGGGTGAGAGACTGACTGGAGCGAGGGGTGAGAGACTGACTGGAGCGAGGGGTGAGAGACTGACTGGAGCGAGGGGTGAGAGACTGACTGGAGCGAGGGGTGAGAGACTGACTGGAGCGAGGGGTGAGAGACTGACTGGAGCGAGGAGCGAGAGACTGACTGGAGCGAGGAGCGAGAGACTGACTGGAGCGAGAGACTGACTGAAGAGGAGCGAGAGACTGACTGAAGAGGAGCGAGAGACTGACTGAAGAGGAGTGAGAGACTGACTGAAGAGGAGTGAGAGACTGACTGAAGAGGAGTGAGAGACTGACTGAAGAGGAGTGAGGGGCTGAAAAAGAGACCGGTTCACTGTGAGAATCATAGGCCTCTCAGACAGCGTCCCGGCCCCGCATTCTACCCATCTGCTCTCTGGGTCGTCACACTAAGTTGGTCGGAAGGCACTGTATTCACATATTTTTAAGATTCCTTATTCTAGCAATTCAAAAAAGAAATATCCATGACTGGAAATGCCACTGTCCTGCATGGACTGTAACTGTATCCAGCCCAATTTGTTGCTCTATGCCTCTTCAGTCCCAAACGCTGCCTCCAAATCCCCCCTTGACGGACAACGGAACACACTTCCTCCACATTAAAGCAAAAAGGCCACAGTGCTGCGTTCAGCAGGAGGAAACAATCAGTAAACCCCCCCCCCCCCCAAAAAAATACAACTAATAATAAAGGCCACTTTGAGGAGGCAGGACTAGGAGGCTGCCACTAACAGACTGTAGAGCAGCCCAACGCAATCAGAAAGCAGCGCAGCCCCCCCCAACCGAGGCGTGTCGCAGTTCATCAAGACGAACAGCCAGACATATCAATGTGAGCGTGTGGAACTGCTCTCATTAGGCAGTCGCTGGGGAGCAGTAGGGCTGGGCCACAGCTCACGGACGACAGGCAGTACCGAAACAACCGGCAAGAGCAGGTGAGAATATCTAATGTCAGCCGGTTGTTTTAAGGCGTGTGAGGTGCACGGATGGCGTACCCGTGCGACACCTTTCCCGCGTTTCTACGTCTTTTCCGGGGCGTGTGCGCGTGTGTCTACCTGGCTGCTGTGGCGGCTGAGCAAGGGGCTGGTTCTGGGGGCTGTAGTGGACGGGGTTAACAGGCCGGTAGTACTGGCTGGAGTGAGAGTGGGGATACTGGCCTGGAACGCAGTAACACGTCTGGATCTGGAGGAGACAATAACAAACACAAGCCTTCACCTACTGACGGTAAGAAAGACCAAGGTGGAACCTTTTGCCTCGTTGGGGGGGGGGGGGTCTGTTAGCATGGCACGACGCGACTGAGCGACGACCACCATACCTGCTGCATCTGCGGCGGTTGCGGCATGTAGCCCGGCTGCTGCAGCACTCCCTGGCTCGCCGCCGCGCCTGGACCGGGGGTTGGGTAGGCCTGGGGTTGCCCCGCCGCAGGCTGCCCTGTGGCGGGGGCCACTATGTAGCCCGTCGGCTGATGCTGCGGGGGCGGCCCCTGGAGCACCACCGGGCTAGGCTGGTACACGGTGGGGTTGGCGCCGCTGTCGGGGGCAGGAGGGCCGTCGGCTGGCGCCTGGTGAACCAGGCTGATGTGGCTGAACTGGACACCGAGGCCGTCCGGCTGCAGGAGAAGATGGGGAGACAATGGTCAAAACCGGGCATGTTCTCGCCACTTCGTCCGCCATTTGGTGCATTAACGAACTTAACCCGGGGAACGCTGATGGTTTTTTCTCCTAGGGATATCGTCACTGTCGGTCACATCAAGTTTAGGCCATCTACGACAAGCTGTTCAGCAGCAGTAGGTTACAGTTTTTCTTACTGATGGATTATTCAATATGAACATCTGGTATTTCATCTATTATTCAAGGAAGTTAGTACCCACTATCCATTGCTATAATGAGCCCCGGAGGGTAGATGGATGTGATGGATAAAAACCGGTCAAAAGGGAGATGCAGCATGAACTAGCTAGCCTACGTCGCTGGGTACTGGGGGGAGGAGTCCTACGTCGCTGGGTACTGGGGGGAGGAGTCCTACGTCGCTGGGTACTGGGGGGAGGAGTCCTACGTCGCTGGGTACTGGGGGGAGGAGTCCTACGTCGCTGGGTACTGGGGGGAGGAGTCCTACGTCGCTGGGTACTGGGGGGAGGAGTCCTACGTCGCTGGGTACTGGGGGGAGGAGTCCTACGTCGCTGGGGTACTGGATGTTAAAACTAAAAACACACGTCCTCAACCAAAAGCCTCCCCAGTATGCTAATGTATCCACTGGATACCTTTTCTGCCAAACTCCTATTTAAGTTAACAATATGCTCCAAATTAACAACACTTCACATAATAAATGTAATGAATAAATTAAGTAATGTAGGCCATGTCTTATAAAAAAGACTGTGATACGGCAATCGAGTTGAGGCACCTGGAGAAAAATCGACCAGTCACAGAAAGGGGGGGGAGAAGAGATGAAGACCACAGAAGAAGGACGGTTGATAAGTACCACAGTGTATAGCTGCTGTTGGTTAGGGGAGAGTGGCAGGAACTGAGGAGGAGGAGGGTAAGAGACGGTTGAGTACTGGATCTGCTGAGGAGCCGAGGGCAGGAGATGCCGAACAGGCTGAAGCAGAGGAGGACAATGAGCAGAGGGAAAGAGAGAAGAGTTAAGAGGCCCAAGGGGATTGAATAAAAGGAGCTTGAGCTGGGTGATAAGTATACCCCGATTAATACAAGTCGATAAATCACGATTAATTCACCCCAGGCTCCAGTTAATAGAATATTAATATTAAGGATTATTCTTTGGGACAGGAGGTATGAATGACAGAGTGAATCTACTGTATTTAATGAGAAAGGGCAGAGACTGAAGGCAGGGGATGAAAAGGCTTTCTGGAGAAATAAGAGGCGTGTGACACACAGACTGACCTGGGAAAGGATGTGATTCGCTGGCGGGTGTGGGGCTGGGGGAGGGGCCAGTGACTGCTGTGAGGTCACCGAGGGGTTGTAAACCACCGCACTGCCATCAGGGTTCACAAACGGTTGGCCTGCAAGTGCAAAACGACCCTCTTAGACCCACTGGAAATCACTAGAACCACAAACAGAACTGACCAAATAAACAGCCCAGCTACTTTGTGTAATGTTAATGGTTAAATCACTTTAAATAAAAAACGCTAAACTAGTTATGATAAGCAAAAAATTATGCACAGAATGCTCAAATATATATAATATAGAAAAACTGTATTTCTAATAAAATCTTTTAAGGTATCATGTACAATTGATACAATATATCTGTACATTTGTGGAAATGTGACTGACAGAAGAAAGCGAGGAGGACATTACAGGTCGATTAAGTAGTGTTAGTTCTCCTAAGATGAAAAGACAACCAAGAGCAACCAAAGAACCACCACAACAAACCAAAGAAAAACCAGAGAATATTAGGAAACAGCCCTGGTCAAAAGAAACCAACCTGTTTGAGGGTTGACCAGTATGCTGCCAGGAGGTATCCCTGTGGCTTCCAGAGGAAGCAAATAGTAGCTAGCATTAGCAGTGGTCTGGGTTGGCGCTGAGCCGGGGCCTTGACCACTCCTGCCTCTCTCATAGTGCCCAGAAGTAGCTCTACTGCCGGGGGCCATAGCAGCAGAGATGGGGTAGCAGGGGGCAGCAGGCTGAGGCTGGGCGGTGCCGGGGCCAACGACGGGGCCGGCCGCCTGGCTAGGTGCCACAGGGATTGGGAGAGGCAGGTGTAGTACTTGGGGGCGAGAGAGAGAACTCGTAGAGGAACCTACGCTATTAGAAGACTCCGAACCTAGAGGGAGGGAGCAGTGAACAACACCTTTAGCCCAGCGACACTCAAAGACCCATGGAGGGCATGCACAGCCAGCCTCCGAGCAGAGGTTCAACAAGGACAGCCATTGGTCCATTTTGGGGTATACGGGGTACAAGGAGGATAGCTAGTGGTCTATTCATACCATTCAAAGGGAAGGTGATATGAAGAGACATCTTGTATGAAGCCCCATTGAATGCCATTTAAGAAATGACCCCCAGGTCTATTTATATAATAGTCCTATCATACGCAGAACCAGTGATGTAGCTTCAGGCTTATGTTAATGACAAGTCAATCTTGTTTAAAATGCTTTATGTTTGGCATCCATAACACACGTAAAAGAATATATGCAAATATAAAGCCAAAGGTTTTAATTCTGGATAGACAAATGAAAGACAACGCGGCTCTGGTTTCAACTCTCCTGATCCGTTATAGGAGAAGCTAACAGGCATCTCGCTTTCTTGCCAACAGTTAAAGCCAACTCATTGCAGTGGCCATCAGGTGTTTCTAAAACAAGAAGTTTAAATAACTGAAAATCCTGTAAAAAAAAAAAAATCAGAGATGATCAAACCAAAAGGGGCCCAATAAAAAAAAAAAATCGAAGATGAATGAAATGCTTTACATGCAGAAAATGTGTAATTGTGACGCGTGTTAAGAAGAGATGAGCAAAAGAAAAGGTTGACAGGGACACAAAATGGCCTCTCACTAGTAGTGGAGCAAATGTCGTTCTCCAGGAAGGGCTGGCACTGAGCTCAAACGTTGTAAACAACTTAAAAGAAACAACTCAATCCAAAAAAAGAAAAAAAGAAAAAGGCTAGCTGGCAGGGTCAGTGTAGTGGCATTAAATTAATCAGGGCCACAGGAACAGAAGAGGCTGCAAAAAGGAATGAAAATACAAGGAATGAGAAAAGAAAGAAACCCGAGTGTCCATCCCCCACAGAGAGAGAAAGACAGACAAGGACCAATCCCAACTGATGTCAGTCAGAACCTGGTGCATCACATAATGTCCTGGATGACTGACCACACCGGGAGAAATCTGTCACCATCAAGTTGACACGGACAAACAGGAAGCTGCCTTCTTTCTTACAGGAAGATTTCTGAGGAGTAATTCAGAGATTCTGCCTCAGGAACAAAATGTGTTAGTGGGAGGGGTGGTAGTAGGGTTAATTTCCTCCATTAAAAGCAATTTTATTACTCTTTTTTTTTTAAGCCGAGTTGACAAGACATGACACGTGTGCCTGTGTGAGTGCTTGCCTGTTTTGGAGAGGCGTCCGGGGCTTTTGCTGCTTGCAGAGCTGTCCCCTCTGATGAGAACGGAGATTCCGCTGAAGCTGCTGGCCTTGGTCATAGCTGGCCTCAGGTTCCGGTTGGAGCTCTCCGAGTCGGTGCTGCTCCACGGCCGGGGGTCAGAGTACTTGGGCTCGTTTTCTGAGCTGCTCTGCCGACTGCTGGCTGACCGCCCGTCTCTTAGTCTAGATGAGGATTTAAGAGAGGATTCAGGTGTGTGTGTGCGCGTGTGCGCGCACGCGTGCGTGAGAGAGAGACCAGGAAGTACCTGAAGATTTGCCTCCGTTGCTGTGTGCTAATACAAGCCTCTTCATCTTGGACCCTACATGGAGAGATCCTCACTGAGTATCAAATACATTCTGAACCAGTAACATATTTTAAACTGTAACATTTGAGAATGTTGTGGGTCAGAATTATATTTACCTTCTATCTAGATGGTAATGTTCACCCTATGGGGAAAAACAAAATTTAATATGAAAAAAACAGATATACTTACAAGTAATAAATATAACAACTTTAATTCATTATGCGTATTTCTCCATTTTTTACTTAGTAAAATCATGGCTCTAAACTGCAATGAAATCAGATTACAATATAATTTCCCCCAAAACAATCTCACATCTTGTGCAAATATCCTGTCCCTGGCTCTTTGGTACTCCTCCTCCCTCTCCTCGATAGATTTGCTTCTCCTGTCGTCTTTGAGGCGCATTCGTATCTGCAAGCACATGCACACCGTAGCTTAGCGAGGGCACACCTGAGCCAAGCCCTAGCGAGGGCACACCTGAGCCAAGCCCTAGCGAGGGCACACCTGAGCCAAGCCCTAGCGAGGGCACACCTGAGCCAAGCCCTAGCGAGGGCACACCTGAGCCAAGCCCTAGCGAGGGCACACCTGAGCCAAGCCCTAGCGAGGGCACACCTGAGCCAAGCCC
Organism: Esox lucius; assembly: GCF_011004845.1. NCBI lineage: Eukaryota > Metazoa > Chordata > Actinopteri > Esociformes > Esocidae > Esox > Esox lucius. Next base: position 9,504,946 of record NC_047590.1, read on the forward strand.
TAGCGAGGGCACACCTGAGCCAAGCCCTAGCGAGGGCACACCTGAGCCAAGCCCTAGCGAGGGCACACCTGAGCCAAGCCCTAGCGAGGGCACACCTGAGCCAAGCCCTAGCGAGGGCACACCTGAGCCAATGCCTAGCGAGGGCACACCTGAGCCAATGCCTAGCGAGGGCACACCTGAGCCAAGCCCTAGCGAGGGCACACCTGAGCCAAGCCCTAGCGAGGGCACACCTGAGCCAAGCCCTAGCGAGGGCACACCTGAGCCAAGCCCTAGCGAGGGCACACCTGAGCCAAGCCCTAGCGAGGGCACACCTGAGCCAAGCCCTAGCGAGGGCACACCTGAGCCAAGGCCGAGCCAGGGCACACCTGAGCCAAGGCCGAGCCAGGGCACACCTGAGCCAAGGCCGAGCCAGGGCACACCTGAGCCAAGGCCGAGCCAGGGCACACCTGAGCCAAGGCCGAGCCAGGGCACACCTGAGCCAAGGCCGAGCGAGGGCACACCTGAGCCAAGGCCGAGCCAGGGCACACCTGAGCCAAGGCCGAGCCAGGGCACACCTGAGCCAAGGCCGAGCCAGGGCACACCTGAGCCAAGGCCGAGCCAGGGCACACCTGAGCCAAGGCCGAGCGAGGGCACACCTGAGCCAAGGCCGAGCGAGGGCACACCTGAGCCAAGGCCGAGCGAGGGCACACCTGAGCCAATGCCTAGCGAGGGCACACCTGAGCCAATGCCTAGCGAGGGCACACCTGAGCCAATGCCTAGCGAGGGCACACCTGAGCCATGCCTAGCGAGGGCACACCTGAGCCATGCCTAGCGAGGACACACCTGAGCCATGCCTAGCGAGAGCACACCTGAGCCATAGCACAACTTAGCTTAGCTAGCAGATGGAGCAGCAACACCAGATTATCTCACACTCACAGACAGACATCAGACACTAAGTGTGCCCGATTCCACCCCAGTAGGTGCCAAATGCCAACCCATTCTTCATTAGACCACTACTGGCCAGGGCCCATCAGTATTCTGGTTCGAAGTAGTGCACTACAGAGAATAGGGCGCTAATTGGGACGCACTGACAAGCACAGCAAATGGAAAAACACTTACCATGCCATCCTCTCGGTCAAAGCTGGAGTTGTCTCTTTTGAGAATGTAGCGTTTCTGGAAATCGTCGGTTTTGTCATCTTTTATGTGTTCTGAGAATTTTTGATCTGGTCTGTTGAAGAGATTTGACATTACTACCAATCAACAAATAAAGACTTTGAACAAAATTTGAATAAGCGTCATGAAAATAAATGTAATGCGCTGCAATATAGACATACATGTTTGAATTATTTTGAATAAAAAGAAAAACCATGAAATACCAAATTAAAACATACATTCTTGTATTGCTAGTTTTGTTGATGATGACAGACTTCCCGGTGGGATCAACATTGTGATCCATCCCGAAGTAGGCGGCCACTCTATGAAGCAGCATTCTGTGGTACGATGTCATGGGAGGAAATTTCCTTTTCTGGCTTCTAGGAGACATGGAAAGACAATTTCTAATAAACCTACACTTGAAAAAATGTAATAATACACGTAGCATTCCTTTTTAGAATGAGGTTGCTTGCGTGAGATACAACATTGAACTCAAGAAAAAAAGCAGAGGTTCCAACATACACATTTAAGTAATTCACCAGAGATTCTTATCCAATCACTTACAGGAACAATTCCAGTTAACGGTCTTGCTCTAGAACAAGTGGCTGGCTAACCATGTTAGGCTAACACATAAGCCATTGGGTATATTTCCACAATGGTCCTTAAGAAAGACAAATTACATGAACAGATAATTAAAAACATAACTCACTCATTATTACTGATAAAATCCAGAATGTCTTGCTCCAACTTCAAGAGCATCATTCTATCCCTAGGGTTGTTCTTTAACGTGTTGACCAGGAACTCATGCAGATCTATACCGGTAGAGTCTGTGTAGTCCTGGCTGGAATCTAGAAAGAAATGGAATCAGCCCGGTTATTGAACCCTACTCAACACAGCTAACAGGATCCCATATAGTCAGATACTGTCAGACTTTCCTGAGAGCTGTTCAAATTCTGTAAGCCAAGTTAATTAGACCACATTGCCTAAACCTCCCATGTTTCCAATCAATACCTTTTTGTGCATTTGATAGAAAAATATATTGGTCTTTCTGGTCTTCAAAGAGGAATGGTCTTTACTTTAGACCCCCCCCCCCCCCCTCCACCAACACACCTCTTGACAGCATTTTCCTGGGCATCTTCTCTGGTTTCTCAACCTTTTCACAGCTCTTCTCTGGTTTCTCAACCTTTTCACAGCTCTTCTCTTTTTCGTCCTCATCCTTGGCAGACAGCACCTCCTTATCAAAGGGCTGGGATATTTGGATGCAAACTGTATCCTGTAAAATAGACGAAAACATGTAGTAGCTAGTAGCTTACATCCCCTATGTCAGAAATAGTGCATTACATTAGGAATAAGGTGCCAATGGGGACACATTCAAATGAAACACCAGACACTGAATGGAAAAAATAACTGTCAAATTAAAATGTACCATCCAATTCCATTGTACAATAAAGCACTTGGTGGTTGAAAGTTAATTATAAATGTTTAAGGGGTTTACATGTTTGGGTTGTTTATTATGAGAGCGTTGTTGTCATTTCAAATAAACAGCCAACGCTGTATACAGAGATAAGCCTTCCTCCGAACGGATTATAATCACGTTGCCAATTAAAACCCAAGGATTAATAGCATTTCATTTATTCATTAGGCACCTGAAAATCATACAGAAGCTTAAAATAGACAAAAATTAACCATTAATGTAAATAAAATAAAAACAACATATGCCTTCACATATTGTGCATTGAGCGCCGGGAGTCAAAAACTGCTTTTGTTATTCATGTGCATCATTCTGACACCAGTATGAGATCCCTTTTAAGCCAGCCATACCATTCGCAAGCTCTCTTTTCAAGGCCCTGCGTGTTGCAAGCATAGAAAGACTTCATGACTAGAATGGGAAAGAAAAGCTCCCCATAACCATTTGACAGAATTCACATAAAATGAGAACATTTGGTACATTCTAACCATTCAGGTTCTATGTGCTTCAAAGACTGCTCAGCCCCGATGTAGGGCCACTACTCATCTTAATCTCTCTGCCGTGCTTTATTCTCGGAAAGCTCTGCTCACCATTCAACACCGGTACAAAGACAGAAGCTAAAGCTGAATAGCACACAGAGCCTGAGGTCCAAATGGCACCACGTTCCCATATTAGTGCAGTACTTCTCACCGGGGACAATTGGGCTCGGGTGAAAAGTAGTGAACGATACACGGAGAAGAGGGTTCCATTTGGACCGCAAGCTTAAGAACGCAGTCTGCCAAGGGAACACAAGAAGCTTAAATTAAACGAGGACTCTAGGTACTGGGGCCATGAGCCTGTGGTTTGTGGATGGGAGCTGCCATGTTTACGTTAGTGACATGCTCTACCTCACAGGGGGCCCCCCACCCTGCGGAGCTACGACGCATAGGACATGAACATTGCTATGGAGAGCTTTACAGAGAAAGAGGGAGATGGGTGAGGCGAGAGGGAGAAAGAAGGGGGAGGGAAAAGAATGAAAGAGGATTGTGAATAGAACTCACAGGAGTGTATAAAATCTCTTTCACTAGTTCAAGGATGTATATTTTGATCAAATAAGGATTTCCCTGTATGCCTACTGTCAAGGCTTTCCAGTAAGCCATTCAATAGCAAGGCAAATGCATCTTCACATACAATAAGAACATAAAGGATGGAAAATATTACTATTTTTCCCCTTTTCTCAAGCAAGGAAACATTTTCACTTAAGAGTAAATGAAAAATTGGCATAAAAAAATTGCAGCCTTAGAAAAACCTAATGACATTTCTTTTTCACAATATCACTCAAAACACGATTTGCCAATTGCATCTTTCTGAGTCGTGCTGACAGGCTCAAAGGAATAGGGTGAAAGCAGCCTAACATCATAACAGCACAGTGACATTTCTCCTAACCGTACTATTCAATTATATCAATCCACAGGGCTACGCAGTCTGACATTTGAAAATTGTATTTTCTCAGAGATGATGGATGTGAGCAATACCGCACGCACACACGCACGCACTCGCACGCAGACCAGCCTTTCATCCAGTCAGCACTGAACTTTATCAAAACCACCAGGGTATTCTCCTGTGCGTGCGTGAGTGCGTCTCTGTCCAGTGAGAAGGCAGAGTAATGTTGGTGAAACAAACCACAGCTAACAGGGTAAGGCTCCTCATTTGGTATTTGTCCTGAGTGTGTGTGTGTGTGTGTGTGTGTGTGTGTGTGTGTGTGTGTGTGTGTGTGTGCGTGCGTGCATGTGAAATACCAAATATCTAAGGTCTGGGAGTTTACCTGAGGGTTTTCTAGATGTTCAGGTGGAGGGGGAGAAGAGAACTCCTCACAAACAGCCAGGCTTCGGACTAACTTCAGTTTAGAGTTAGACTGGGGACAGGTGCAGTCAATTCACCACGGTTAAAATATACAGCATTCCAGCTAAATGACGTGCATTATTTCACCACACAAATGCAAACTCACAAAATCAAACAAACCAAGATAACAAAAGGCCAGCAAGCCATGACCAATAGAATATTCTCTCACAAAATAAATCTCTAATACTAAATCCAACCATATGCTACTTAGACACATTTAGCCAACGCTAGCGGGTCATGAGTGAATACATGTTTTTAAAGCATAGGTGTTCCTTGGAATGAAGTTTACCATCCTAGCCGGGCAATCACAGCGTGCTAACAACTGAACTATAGAGGACCATCAAAACCATGCATTTAATTTCTGAACATAATGGTAATCTATTGAGCATGTGCCGAAAGACCATCTAAATAAATCTTGAATGTCAAAAAACCACAACGCCTAATCAATCATGCAAATGACAAGACAAATGACTCCAATGCACTACCAATAATGAGTCATCATCCAGGAAGTAAACAGAAAAAACACGACATGTAAATCAGCAGACAAGATGCATTTAAAAAGCTGATACTACTACCGGCAGTCTCTGTTAACACCTAATATGATAAATAATGATAAACAATTTACAGACATAATGGGTGACCAGGCAAACGCATCAGGCACATCTCCACATGCTTGTCAACAGTACCTTAGAGCGCCGTACTGGCTGTCCAGGAGAGAGAGAAGATTGCTGCAGCACAAAATGGACCACAAAGAGGGTTTGTTTAGCTAACACAACAAGACCGATAATATTGTTGTCCAGGTCTAAAACCACAGGGAAAATTACTGTTAAAAAATACTATATGGTGTACATTTTATTGGCAGCAGCAGACAGGCTACCCCTACTAATGAGCTTGGGAAATGAATATAGCAGACATGCAGGAACACTTTGAAGAACACACAATGCCCTTTTGGGCTGAAGACTAGGGTTGGAAGATTCCAAAAGCTTTCTGAAAATACCCAATATTTCCAGATATCTTTGTTGGAAGACTCCTGGAAAAATGCAGAAGACCCAGGGAATCCTCCAAATCAGATTTCTGAAGAAAAAAAAAAAACTGTGAATTTCAGAAAACGAATGCCGTAGTGTTTATGCCGTAGTGATTCAAGCATCTTCATGTGAGAGAATAGATCCAGATTGGTGTAATATTTTGACTGGAATTTGTCAGACGAAAAAAAATTCTGTCACATACCCCTGTCAGACAAGAATATAGAACCATGCTCTGAGGCGGTAAAGGGCAGAAGAAGCAGCAGGGCAGGAGAGGAACGGTGGGTTTGAGACAGCTCAGTGCCTCCAAGCTTCACGCACCATTGGCTGACTGTGTGATCGCAGAGGTGTGTGTGTACAGGGAAAGGGTCAGAGGCTGTGGCTATGAGGCTCCCTCAGGCTGCCGCTGAGAGTGTCTCTACCGCGTGCAGGCGCACACGCACCCGGCCCTCTAAAACGAACTAAAGGACACTTATTTTCCCACTGGACAGATAACAGCACACATTCCCAGGCGTAACCAGTACAGACAGGCAACGTGTGTGTGTCGGTGCGAGGAGAGTTTGTGTGAATGCACCGGTAGACCAGCTAATTGAGCAGGGCAGAGAGGAAATTAACAATGCAAGAGAAGAACGATAAGGAAAACGCTGAAGCTAGCAGAACCGCACCACAAGGTACCTGTCCTGGGGGGAGGGGAGGCAGGAACAGATGGTGGCAAAGTCACGGAAGAGTCATGCACAGACATCTCTCTCTCCCCCTTTCCATTCTGCGCCCAATTCTCCATCTCGCGGGGCGACACAGGAAGTTTGTAGCTAAGCCAGGATTTGAGATCAAGATTATCTGGCTTCTTCAGCATCCAATCACCGGTCTGGTCCGTTTCACTCACACACACCTTCCTATTTATAATCCTGCATCTGAGGCCTTATACAGCATTAACCTTAAGGACCCTTTTCTTTTTCTGACACCAAGACAAACATATCTGTACGTCATCGGCACGGCTTCTTTGACCTATTCGGTCATGATCATGATAATTTTGTCACATTTCAGTATTTAGGAATTGGAAAGAAGTCGCAATTATAACACTTATAATTTGATACTGTCAGGTTCCAGCAAAACTGAGCACAACTTAACTCTTAGTGACAAAACACCAAGAATGATCTTTACACACATTTGTAATCAACACTGTTAATAACAGATGTACAAAAACAGCAGCCCTAGTTAAGTGGTATGTATGACAAGTCACTGAACGTGTTGTGGAGGGCAGGTTAGTCAGAGGACGAAGTATGTCATTTTATAACCTTTGTAATATTACAGGGCACCAAGCTCCGAGAAGCAAGACACCACATTCATTTAATCTGTACATGGTGCTTATTGTGCTAAAGAATGAACAATACTGTAGCAACATGTTTGTGATGAAACATTTACAGATGTCGGGGATTGTTTAGAGTGCCGTCATGATGGTATCCAGGAGATGTTTCTTTTAGTACATTGTTTAATATTGACTGAGATTCTACACACATTTGGGTAAAAATAAGTGGAACTGAAAAATTGCTGTGACATCAAACATAAATCTTTTTTTTTTTTGTTGTGATTTTGGGGGTTACTGTAACTCTGTCAATTTGACATCACTTCTGTTGTACATAGCACTGTCTGCGATGCTTAAAAGATTTAAGAAAAATACTAACCCAACCCATTTCATCAGAATGTCATGAATTTCATAAAAGGCAATGTTTCATAAAAATAAAAAAAGAATGGTGGCATTGCATTTTTGGAGGAAATTACATCCCAATTATACTTTGCTCACCCAGCCCACACTGTATTTATTTGACAATCAACTACAATCACATCATACCCAATTTCAACGACAATCACATTTCCATGACTCCAGCCCAAAACAGTGACAGATGGGATCCGGTTTCCACAGACATCCTAATGTGTCCACACTAAAAGGCTGTGTTTGTTCGCATTTTCGTGTCTACCATTTGTTTACCTGGATTTGTGTTTCCCTCTTGTTGTCACAGCAGCTTTCATCTTTGACGCCAGTCTCAGTGTGTTCAAGCAGCAGGCTCTCGGCCTCTTCCTGGTTCCCCGTCTTGCTGCTCTCTCCTCCCAGCGACGTTGTGTCGGCTGAGTCTGAAACCTCCAGCTCCACTCCGGGCTCAAAAACCTTCATCTTCTCAGTGTCAGTGTTACCGAAGGCCTTTATAGTGACAATATCAGACATCCTCATCAGACACCCAGCCTACTGAGAGCCTCTACACAACACTGCTGCTATGACTGGGGACCTGCAGAGACGGACAGAGGGAAACAGAGGGATGGATGGAGAGGTGGGTGGGGAGAGAGAGAGAGAACCAGGATTATGAAAAATCACAGAACATTGTTTTCCCAACAGAGATCCGTCACAGGAGAAAGTTTCAAGGTTTATTTGTCAGATGCACCGAACAACACAGCGTCATCCTGCACAGTGAAACTCTTGTGACATGACACCCGAGAAACACCTACAGTAGCACACGAGCGAGTGCGCGCACACACCCACCCACCCACAAGGGTTGAGCACATGTTCTCTTTATAGGAGTTGTATTATTAGAATGCACGGATTTTCTTGGGTTTTTTGCCTTGTCGTGTTTTGTGTGGACCCTGGGAAAAACAGCAGCTGCTCCAGTAAAACCTAAATGCGGATCTGAATAAAAAAGACAAAATAAAAACATGTTTCACTTGCACAGAATCACCAAGCCACAGAGAGACATATTGTAAATGTCCCCATCAGTCCGAAAGCTGATATGCAATGACCACTTTACTGGGGGAAAGTCGGAGACAGGTGGTCTTTTCTGTGTACTAATGAGAGTCCATTAGGCAACCTTTCTCTGGTTCTCTCACAGCGGTAACGTAAGCAAGGAGAGGAGAGAAGTGGGTTAAGGAAGCAGACATCTGGTTCATGAGAACCATGATTAATGAGTTCATTAGTGAGTGGGAGAGGACCCATCTGATTCAGTCCATATTAACACAGCCTCCTTCTCAATTTGTCTTTCCTTGATTCAGGTTTGGAATTTTGTCCTTTCTCCTTGTGTCGGCTTCATTAATGCAGAACAACCCCTCTGACCTTCTCTTCCAATTGTGTTGGATAGAGGGGTCACAGAAAGATAAATGAACAACCAGCAATAGGAGAATAGATCTAATTGGAGTAGAATACGGATAATTCCGGAATGTTCAAGGACTGCAAAGACGCCCTCTTGCCCGGCTGTTGGACATTCCATCACCTTGGGCTGCGCGAGCCACTGACCTCCACACACACACCGTTTTAAATAGCAACCCCTCACCAATTACGCATGTGTTTTTCAGCTGCTCATTAAAATACGATTTATATCTGGAGGTGTGGTTTGAAGTGGCAGCAATTGAAGTTTAACCCCTGAAAGACACCATATGATGAAAGTCTGTATCACTTCCACAAAATAAATGAACCTAGGAAACTAAGAGAAATCCATAATACGTTTTGGCAAATTTGAGACTATAACTTGGTAGATTTTACATGAACTAAGATGGTAGGTGCAGTGTTTTCCCAATAAAAAACGCAGAGGAGGTTTAAATGGTGGTAGTTAACATTAAATAAGATGGTAGGTGCAGCTTACTTAATAAAGAGTTCTCTCAATGTTGGGTGCATGGTTTGGAAAATGTGTGGACATCATGTCCAGTCTCTTGGGCAAAATGATTCAATTTAAAATGTTCCATAACGTGGGGAAAGATTGCTGAAAGAGCAGTAGGCTGGATTCGAACCCATGCTGTACAGTACATGTCAAGGCAGAGGTTGTACTCCTGGACTACCCAAGGCCTCCTGGGTAATCAGCTCCGACACTACAATACGATCGACTGAGTTTGATGCAAAGAGGGGTCATTTTCAAGAAGGCCTTTAAAAAGGTTACATGTTCACACATTATGTACGTTTGTTGTCGAAGGTTTCGTCTGGATGGGGAACCCTTGGTTGAAGTGCAGACTCCACCTGTAGGCCACCCTACGGACTGACACATTAACATTTCCTTACTTCAAAGTACTGCTGATTGTGTCCAAGATAATTTTTATTATTGTGTAAACGGTGGAAGATGTCAATTATCGTACGGCGCCTTCTGAGACAACGGATGAAGGACACCCCCTGATTATGGACGACACCCCCTGATTATGGACCCCCCCCCCCCCGATGACGGACACCCCTTGTCTCGCTCAGCGTTTACTGGAGTGGAATGAGCAGAGACGAGGGACAGAAGCCCTTCCAGCGCCATGTATGGGGGGGGGGGGGGTGACCATTTTGTTGTGGGAAACAACTGAAAACCAACAACCGGCAGCAGAGTGACGAGGCTACATACTCAGTGTTGCTGGAGCTGTGGTTCCTCCGGGGGTGGTGCCGTCCGACAGGGCGGGGGGTGAACCCGGGGTCTGTTTCAACCCTGCTGCCGTCCTGTTGCCCCGCGGGGTCGGGTCGCTGACGTGTCGCGCTGCTGAGCCTGCCACTAGCTCTGGGGGAGAGGCCCATGTCCTTAGCACCGGCTCGGAGTCTCTGCGGCCCAGGTCCAAACGGCCTCTGTGGCGCTGCCCTCTGACCTGCTCATGCCCCTCCCAGACCTGTCACGGGGAGAGAGGAGAGGTCAGCGGTCATAGGTCAGGAGTCACGGCCTGCAGGGAACGGGCATGACAGACTGACAGAGTCAGGGGGACATGATTCAGAAACCGGTGTCTGTCATAGAGACAGACAGATTAAGAAACAGAACAATATTTGGGAAGTTTGTGCCGACAGTATGAGTAATAAATTATGCATTCCAAAGAGAGATGCAGTGCATCAAGGGCAGTTGTAGAAGCAGCCCATCGTGCCAGCTATGTAAAACTGTCCAGCACTACGTATCCAGGAATAACCCCCTGGAAAAACACCACACTAACTGCTTCACAACATCACTTGCCACTCAGGAGTGTTCCCAAATGAGTCCAGGTTTTCTTTTGGTTTGAGTCTGATCTCCCTCTCAGGACCCGGTGCTAGCCACAAGGAAGAGCCCTCTCCCTGGCTCCCAGCAGGCAGTTCTGATCCTCGGCCCTGGCAGCGGGACACGGCGCGGTGGGGTGTGGCCATGCATGCTCCCAGTTAAAGGTCATGTGGATTCCTGCTCATGTTATAATCCTTTTCCACAACACCTCGCCACGCAATTAGGGACAACTCAAAAAAAGTTAAAGGATTATGCTAATTATGGCATATTATCTTGGCCAATGAATCGCCTGGTGTCATTATGACAACATTAGCATATTGTGACACTTGGCTGCACCCAAGCTCTAATATCATATAGATCATGATATATTTTATTAAAATACATATTTTCTTAATAATTTACAAGCCAGTCTTCAACTTAATTTTTTTTAAATGACCCTCCCTTGTCCCTCGGCACCAGGAGAAGAAAGAAAAAACTGAATGTGGAAAACCTGTGAGAACTGTAGTACATCGTATCAGCTCTAAGGTGTGTGATGATATCGCAGTCTTGTAATTCAGACATGGGACTGGGATGCAGCCCATAAGGCCAAACAGACTGATCATATCCTCCAGGCCCCTGGCAACTCCAACCCTTACAGGCCAAACCTCACCATGTATACCGGTCACTTGGCTTGCCGGCAAACTGGTGAGACCATCCCACTGACCGTAGCTATAGCATCAGAGTGAGCAGCTGACAGGAGTGTGGCACCTCAAATGACTATTGAGCCCAAAGAATGTGTCCAATATATATATAAATATATCATTCTTAAGAGACTGACTTCTAAATGCAGGACAGGTATAAAATGTTGCCATACAGAAAAAACTCAAATCAACTTAATTTTATTACATAACATTGAGCTCCTCTGGTTTCTTCAAATAGGCTAGCGTTTAATATTGTAACCAAATGCCCAGCAAGACATGTCGCTTGTGTCAGTGACAATGTGGCGTGCGTGCGCACACAGACACATGGCCTAACGTGTGCACAGGACACTGTAAAAAGGACTCTGGTCTCTTCTACCTCAGCCAGGATCTCATTTGTATTTGAGAACAGTAAGAGGCTCGGAGCCGAGTGCTTAAACCTTAAACAGCCCCCCCTGGGCATATCTCACCAACGGAAGCCTCTGCACTTCTCTCTCTTTAACTCCGTCCTCAACGGGCAACACACAGGGAGAACCGTTGTGCGCACACTATTTCTGCGGCGGTGTCGGTGTGTAAGAGGGAATTCATAAGTGGCAAGAACTCAAAACCTTCCTCCAAAACGCCCCACTTTGCTCTCTGAAAATGAGTTCCCAAAACACCACAATGAGGTGAAAAGGACAGCCACTCTGCTGGCAGCCCGTCCGCCAGCGGAACGGGAGCCAACTAATCATATGCAGACTGCAAATGGCCACTCAATGACAATTAGGTTTGCACAGTGAATAGCAAACGACTCCAGCGGAATGCATAAAGGCCATTCTGACACCCGTAGCTGAAGCGTAGAGAAAGTCGCCTGCAACCCGCCCCTCAACGCAACACAGTATAACCCCCACCCCTTAACGCAGCAGTCAGTCACTCTCTCTAGACAGCATAACCACCACTCAACACATCTGTCTCTCTCTCTCTCTCTCTGGACAGCATAACATCACCCCCCAACACATCGGTCTCGCTCTATGTCAGGACAGTATGACCCCTCCGCAACACAGCTGTCTCTCGCTCTCCAGACAGTATCACCCCCCACTCAACATGGCGGTCTCTCCCTCCAGACAGTATCACCCCCCACTCAACATGGCGGTCTCTCCCTCCAGACAGTATAACCACCACTTAGCACAGGTCTCTATTGCCCATACAAACCCCTTAACGCTGCAGAACCTCATAAGAACAGACATGTCCAAATCTGCCCCCAATTTCCTTCTGTCTATAGCTCAGAAAACAAAGAAACAAAAAAAGGGTTTCTCGTTTAGCCCAGCATGTGGGAAGAGCAAGCAACTCTGTGTGCTCGTCAGCTCCTACAGGCACTGTGCGTAGGAGGATGTGACAACACACAACGGGGAAAGCAGCCATCCATCTGCGCTCTGCATTACCGTTGGAGCCAATTCCCTCAGGGTCGTGGTAAGCTACGCAGTATGTTGCTACACAGTCCCAATTAAAAACAGCAAGATGGGAAAGCATGAAAGACGCACATTATACCAGGCAGCAATCACAGAAAGAGTCCTACTTCTACCTTAGAGTTGCAGTTATCTGGGTAAATAATTCTATGCCCCAGCCGCCAGCCATGTTTGCTAATTGCTAATAAGGAGAGTTATTGACTGGAGAGAGTAGGTGATAATTGAGTCTAAAGCCCTCTGGTGCAAATTGCAGACTAAAGGTAATCTTATTTCCTTTCACCGCACGCACACATATTTAGGCATAAATGCTAACAACACAACCAAAACGCATGTTGGTATAGTAAGCAACTCCACAGTATATAAAATGCTGATAGACTAAGAAAATATGAATAGTAAAAATGTTATCTAAGCAAACAGCATATTCAAGGGACTTCAGTAGATACGAAAAAATACCAATAGACTGTTCAAACAACATATTCGTTTTTTTTTTTTTTTTTAGACAAACACCTAAAATGTAAATCACCAAAACAGACACGCAGTGCCACAAAATGTTTTCCAGACGGTGCAGGCTATTAACACAGAGGCTTGCAGCTGCTTATACTAACAAGTCAGAAAGAATTCACACCTGCAGGCTTCAAGTCAAATCAAGTGTTAATCAATTATTTGGCAGAATTTATTAACACTCCCAGAATCCATTACTCATGGAATGTACCGACGACGCTTCGTTGCAATTAGCGACCAAAACAACACCAGCCTTTCCATGATTTATGGAACATTATGAAACAAGTGTACCTCGTAGGTCAGGCTGAAGTCATTAAAAATGCATTTATAACAACAAAAACACCTCCGTAAGGAAATACTGAGCAGCAGAAATGCCAGCCGCGCAGGACCTCAGAAGGGACAACACAATGCAAGGCTCTTAATGGCTTATTTATGGTCATTAGTAATACTGACGGAAGAGCAACCAAAGCACAACAGTAATCTGAACGCAGCCTTGCTGTGTGTTTCTCCTGGCAAAAAGGAGGTACCCTAAATAGTTGGGTCTCCGTGCATAGACCAGGCTTGATAGTTGGGTCTCTGTGCTTAGACCAGGCTTGATAGTTGGGTCTCCATGCTTAGACCAGGCTTGATAGTTGGGTCTCCGTGCTTAGACCAGGCATGAAGCACAATGTGGAAAACATAACCACAACGAAAATTAAGTGTAAAATGTAAAAATCTAAAATCATATTTAAAAAAAAGTCAGCCCCCCCCCCCCCCGCCAAGAAATACAACCGAAGGATGAGAACACAATAAAAACCAAAAGAATCCTTAAAACGCATGACTAAAAAACAGGGAAAAAATAGCAACAGCATCATCCAGTACTATCACTAACACTGACTTTCCCTGGGCTCCCCTCTTTCACCACCAAACACTACCTGGTCGGGCGACACAAGACAGAAGGACAACGTACCTGCCACATAGCAGCCCTCATCAGGTCCATTGCGGGCTGCTGGAGGTTTACTCTCCATGGTCCCCCGCCCCCCTACGGCTAGCGTTGGGCTGCTTGGAGCTACGGGCTGCCCGGCGTCAGCCTCACGCAGCCTCCTCTCTTCGTGGGTTCATGAGGAAGAGTGTGGGTGCGCGCGCGTCTACCTGCCAGAGCACGTCAGTAACCAAAGTGCCCGACAGAGCCACTGACTCGCCCAGCCCCAGAGACAGCGCCAAATCAACAGCTGGCCCCAGTGATGTCAGCTCCGGATCAGCCACTCACAGAGCCCTGCCCCGCTGCACAGAGGCAGGCAGCACATTGCAGGGGGAGTGCACGGCTGAGGAGGCTAAATCAGGCTCGCTCTTCATTAGCCATTCCTCTGCCCCGCCGTGGGGCTCCCACCAGAAGAGGGAGGCAGGCAGCAGTGGGGGGGCAAAGGGGGGGGGCAGAAAGAGAAGGAGCAAAGGGACATGGGAGGGACACGAGAAGGGGGACAGAGGAGAGTGACGGGAGACGTAACAGGAAGGGTCAGACGGACTGAGAAATGGGAGAATAAGAGACCGAAGGAGTGTCTGCCCCCCACAGACGGCCATAAGAGGACAGGACACGGTCGGAAGGGGAAGGACAGCCACTGAGAGGACAAGCTGTTCAAAGCGGACCGTGCCCATTCCACTTGGCAGACCGGCAAGCTGTACAAGTCACAAGACCGCGCCAACTACAGAAAACATTCAGCAAAATGGAATTCTACTTTGAGGAAGTGCAAAGTCAATGTAACTCTCAGAGATGTACTGGGACACATATTGCTTTTGTTTCATTCATCCCACTAATCTAAACCCTTAGAAACAAGTCTGGCCATGGACAAACTTCTAGACACGGGGATGAAAGCACTCCTGTCCCTTAGCAACAGACACCGTTGACAACTAATCTGCTAAAATGTTTCAGTCACGGTTGCAAGGTGTAGCAAGCCACTGCAACACATCCACTGCAAAACATGCAGTCGATGTTGCACAGACAGCAGGTTTCACAAAACTAATCAACAAACAAAAGAGGAATCAATCACACTGCAATGCTCAGTTTCAAGTGGTGTAAAAGGACAGCGCTGGGCCTGCAGTGTTGATCTGAAATCACTTGGTATGAATATAAAGCCTTAAGTCCACAATTTTACAATCATACCAACCCCCAGAGAGACAGCTAGAACACACACACCTCAGGAATTTAATACAGAAAATCATTTCCATAGTTATGATGAAACCTAACAGGGGAAAAATAGATACAGCTATTCAATATTCTGGATTTACACCCTTAATTTGGACATAAATCAAGAGTTGTGCCACTGCCTCCCGAATAGCTGAGCCTCTAGCTCTGAAAGCAGAATTGTTGAGCCGACTCTCAGAATTATTAATGATGGCACTAGAAAACCAGAATGGATAGATGGTTAAAAGCTCCGGGGGAGAGAATGTGCTCCTTGACATTATAAATAGACGTGACAATATGATATGGCAGGGAGGAATGTTCAAACTGGGAAAAACAAAAACCCACACAATAATATAAAACAAAGCTACCGCCTTTTGTTTCCCCAATATCGCCACAAAAAAAATGCCAACTGCTCAGGGACCCGCACACAGTACAATAGTGAATCATCGTTTCCTCTTTCATTAAAGGGGCAATTCTTAGGATAAAGAATAACAGAGTCCAGCGCTCCCCGTTTTAGTAAAAGGAAAAGATGAAGGCTGTACCAGGATAAAAGTAACAGTCAAATTAATTGAGCAATATCTGCACTGATCATCCAACAGCATTTCAGTTGCTATTGTTTCACAGTGAAAAGCCGTTGACCGTAGGCACGAAAACAAACAAACATTCTAGACAAGTGTACTGTAAATAACCATGTTATGCATATTAATTGCATTTGTACTGTAAACAATTTGTCAATGTATTTTATGACATATCCAAAGGACTGTAAAACTGTATTAGATAGTCTAACTACCACATCCTTTGAACATTTTGAAATTGTTTTATTCATTGTGCTTATGTTTGTGATAGTCTTCTGTTACGTAAAATATATGTAAAGATAACATTTGTATGATTGAATGGGCCTAAGAAGCAACCGAGTTTACAGAAATTACACTTACGTAATGGACGACGGTGTTCTATGAATATCTGCATCAGGTACAGAATAATAAATTAGGAGAAATTAAGATGCAACAACTATCAAGGTATGCTAATATGAATAGTTTAAGGAATTTGGCTGCAGCTAAATTATAGTATGTATAATATTCTTCCTTCAACATTGATGGTTTGATTATGGCTTGGCAAAAGACGATTTGCCATTTTGCATACATAGCCCAAACAAGATAGCCCAAACAGCGTCCATCACCCAGCTGAAGGTGATGGACGCTGCCTAGATGAGCACCAAGGAAGGATTTAGGGGACAGAACACTTTTCTCCTGGCCACAGTATGTGAACATTGCAGCTTAGGTTGGTTGGCCTTACAGAAAGACTAATATGTCAGCCAAAAAAAGTGTGTAGAATCCATATGTTGCCCTCTATAAAACCCCCAGAGGATACACAAACAATAATCATGCCCATTTCTACAAAACTGACATGTCTTCGAAGCAGTAAACCTTAAGAATTCATTTTAAATTGAACGGTTGCGAGTGACAAACGCGCCAAGTTAGGTTATATTTTCCCCGACTGCCTGCGAAGTCCTCCATTTATGACAGCAAAACACAATCCTAATGAAGTCCCCATGGGTTGAACAGGCAGCAGGGAACACTCCTGTACTAGACTAACATGCATCTCTGCATCCTCATTATAGGCTAGGAAGGAAAGTGAGCCACAAGATGCCACCTAGCTATTATAACACAGCAAACCACACAGTATTGGACCAGCCAAGCTAATCACTCAAGGACAGACTACTTAAACATAAATGGAACGGTAGATGTCATAATACAGCTGGGTGAGTGAGATAATGAGACGCATTATTCCGGCGCTTTGGACAAATGAACCATTTCACAGGTGTTAGCATATTTTGCGTTTTGGGAAAGGGAGGGGACATTTTGTCCATAGACTTGAATGTAATTTCAAAATAGAGGTGGAGGTTTTAGTTCGGATCCTCCACGTATATCTGAACAGTTATGGACCCGGAGTTTAAAATGAACACCTAGACAATTACGCATGTGTTCAATTCTGTGAACCTATCAAATTATACATTATTAGAAAAATGATAGTGATTCAAGATGATTTTATAGACTGGTAACAAAATGCAGTCTTTTATAGTACAAGTATATTTCTTTACTCAGTGACCATTCAGCATTTCATTCTTTACTAATGGTCACAAAATGCCCCAATTAGAATTTGACAAACTGCACCAGAGCTGACTCCCAAGCAGCAAGGGGGAAGTGCCCCCAGCTAACATACAGTTATATTCAAACATTACATCCCTACCCAAGCTCTTCATTCTGCCACCCCAGATCTCTTTGCCGTCCCACTGCCGCGACGGGAGGGAAGCTCTCTCTCTCTCAGCCTCAGCCCAGTCAAAGCCCTTCTCTGACTTGGCACCCAAATGTTGGATCTAGCTTCACTTAAATCTAGGACAGCAGAGTCCCTGCCCATTTTAATTAAACTTCGGAAACGCCACCTTTTTAAAAAATATTACTATTATTAAAAATGAACCACACCGTTGCCTTGTGTGAGGTAATACTTTGAAACATTTTTGTTTGCTTTTAGCATTCATTTCATGCAAGAAGGAAACGACAACCAAAAAACGTTAATGAGTAATGTACATTACTTCAACTGGGGAGTGTGGTTGACCCACCTAGTCAATTAAAGATGAATGGAATGACTGTAAATTGCTCTGGATAAGAGCGTCTGCTAAATGACTAAATGCAAATGCAGTGGAAGGACACCTCTTGCGGGTGTTCTTAGTAGGTACATGGGAAAGGAGAGCATCGTCGGTCTGGCCATTTTTGCTTGCTATTTATACTCCCTTTGACGGATACAAACGAATAGGAACCATTGCCAAGCACAACTACTGGGCTAAGGGATTAGGTAATACATAGAGCTAACCCGAATACAAAGTTACTTCATAATGCACAAACTGCAGATACAGACGTTACAGTACTAGTATTCATTGTAGTTACGAACTGCGAGAGCTAGTTACCCACTGTATAAAGGTACATTGTTGTAATGCAACATATTTCAAACCTTTAGGTTTTGTTGGTACCAAGGTCTCGTTCCAGTACACGTAAAAAACATTAACTAGTCAGCTACGAATCATTGTTAACTAAGCGAGTTTGCAAACCAGCAGGCCTTGCTTGCTCGGGGCGCTACGGAGCTAGCTAGTTCAGTTACGCTAGGTAACGTTAGCATGCTTGCTCGTTAACAATGACTTGATAGGAAAAAAATCGAGCATACAATTCTATACGTACATATATTGTTATAACTAAAGTGGCCGACTTAAATGTGTATTCCATGTGTCAAGTTGAACTTTTAATTCCTTTGAGTTTTACAAGCTAACAAAGTAACGTCAGCTAGCTCTACAACTAGTCTTTCTTCAGCTGAACAAAACGACGTTAGTTAGCTAGCTGTTAACTATGTACTAGCTAACGTTAGCCAAAGCTTCTATTGCGATAAAGTAACTACATGAAAAAACATTTAATCCCCATAAAGAAAACGTGCTAATGAATAAACAAATGTTGTCTTACCAGAAACGTTGACAAAACCGAATGATTTATAAAAACAGCTGTAGTTGCGTGAGCATGTGTAGCCACCACGGCGGTGCTCAGTGCGTAGCGGCAACAGACCGAGGCTAGCCGCTAACATTCGGCACAAGACGAAAGAGCACATCCGGGAAAGTGTTGAGAACAGCAGGAAGCATCCGGACTGACAGTTGGATGAGCAAATACGAGTGAGTGTACAGCTCTTTCTACTATATGGGGCACGCGCTGATGATATGATATGCTTTAAAGTTAGAAAGAAAACCGATATGCATTAGGACCTACCTACAGTAGTATCGTAAAAACAAATTATCGAGGCATATTTGACACAAAATTGAGCAACGTTTGAAATTCATGCGATTTCGTGGTTTGTCTTGAACGCAACTCATGTGGAATCTGTTACGTATAACAAAGTTTCCCGCGAAACTTCACACATGTTACCTTCATCAAAACCTTTCTGGATTGGTTGTGGTCTGTAGCCTCTTGATAACGTTTTAAATTCTAAGCCTAAACATTAATTTGTCTATGTTTTGCATCTTCCTCTTGATAATGTATTAAGTGTCTAGCCTAAACATGTGTATGTTATATATGTTTTGCATTTGGTTTGAGATGTCGGTGTCAAGCAACATTAAGGGATTTTGAAATGTGTGTTTCTGTGCTGTCACATTGTGCATAGCTAGCTTATGTGGTAGTTAATTTATCCACAGACACCAGCAGAACTAGTGGGGAGTAGCTGTCATCTCGTTCTTTGACAATTCAGTAGGCAATTCAACCTGTTCCTGACATAATCACAATTACATGTACTGAGAGTTCACCCGTAAAAGAGTACTGTAAACCAAAGTCGTATATTTAAGTAAAGCCATCACTTACATTTTTAGTGTTGAGTAATGTATCTTACTCATATCCAGAGAAAATGAAATACATATTAGTACCTATAGTAGTACAATGCATTTTAGTTACAGGTAGAGAAGGGGGATAATGAGCCAATATAAAGCTGGGAATGTTTAGCTGACTTCGGTGAATGTAGCCAGGACACCACGATTACCAGCTGCACTTACTTGCCATGCGATCTTTAGTGACAAAAGGGGACACGGACGCCCATTTAACGTCCCATCCAAAAGACTGCACCGCATTAATGGCAATGTTCCTGTTAACTGCCCTGAGATGTTGGTGCTTTATATTTAGACCCGAACAACAGCCCATTGCTTGGCACAAATGTTGTGGGTTCCACTCCCCTAGGGGGCCAATATGAAAATGTAAATGCACTCACGACTGTAAGTTACTTTTGATAAGGGAATCTGCTAAATGACAAAATAAAATGTAAGAACTCCCCAGGTAATTTCCAAAACAACTCCCAGCTGAATTTTGTCTATTTTCCTTTGATGGACCAGCTTACTGACCTGCTTAGTTTCAAAGACAGGCCAGCAATGGGATGAGGGGTGCTATGCTGCTGGGTGTATGTCTGTTTCTTCTTATGGTTCTCTTTTACTGATCTCTTTCAGCAAAGCATTTCAAGGAAGAATAAGAAAATGGATTGTGACTCAAAAAACCATGACTCTAAAATTAGATGGGACAATCAGTTGTCAGTCCTTCCAGACAAACTACGACAGAGACTGATGCCATTCCAAAAGGAAGGGGTTAAATTCGCTCTATCAAAGAATGGAAGGTATGTGGTTCTTAGTGACCTTATTATCAATTAGATTTGATGACAAAGCTAATTTCACATACGCAGTTGCCACAAAATGCTTTATTTAACCGATACCCTTAATAATAAACACAAGCACAGTATGCCCACTTCTTTTAACTACATTCACTGCTCATTGAATAAAAAACAAGGAAAACATTCCAAAGAGCTAGTCCTCTGCGTGTACCTGGAATCACCTCATCATCTCACTGTGAGCTGAGCAGCAGAAAAGGTCCAGCCACCAGGCTTGTTCATTTACTTCACCCTCCCAGTCTGCCAGTCGATGTAAGAAGCCCTAGGGGACAGCCAGTCAGGGACGGTCGGGTCAGAAGAGTCAGCCCAGCCGATGTAGTGACAAAGCAGTAGATCAATACGGCCCAGTAGAAATGCTGTGGTGTGACGGTGGGGTCACGCAGTCAATTGGTTGGAGGCATCAAAGTCGCCGTAAACACTGTCTGGGCTGGGTGTCGGATCTCCCCGGAGACTGGTCATGTGAGCTGTTAGCGACCAGGAGAGCTGCGTTGGGTTCTGTTCCAGGGTGACCAGCGCCAGGCCAGAACAACAAACACCCTGACTGTCGAATTTGGTTTGTCTTTGTGGACTCATCCTGAGTGGGCAGAGGTGGACATTTTTGAAGATCTCTAGCTTATTGTTATTCATACTCTTATCATAGAGAATTAGCTTGTTTGTTTGATTGAATGACTCACGTCGTACATCAATACATAGCTGAGTAGTGAATTAATGTGCTGCCATTTTATTTGTAATATTGGAAAATGCAATTTAGAAAGGCTGGTGGCTAGATACTAATCTTGTTTATAAGGTAATGTCAGTTGCTCTGCATTCCAATCAGTTTGGCTGGCAGTTGGTTTAAAAATTCAATTTGAATGAGGTCATTGGAGGTACATCACATGTCATCTCAGTAAAGTGGCATTGTAAGTGTTGGCTGGGGCCACTTGTAAGGTTTGCCACGCTGGCGCTTTTAAAGATCAATAGACCAATACCCTGTGGTTGCTTCTCATGCGTGATCTTTAAATTACTGTGAAGATCAATACCACAGCCAATTTTGATGTGTCCACTGTCCATCACTTCCCAGGACCCCAACACAGGTGTCACATGCGCAAATGGTCCCCATTGATGTGTGCCGGTTGAAATGAAATGTATTGTTTGATTTGCCACATTGTTAGCCGATAGACAGATATTATTTAAAGTCCTATTTAACTACTATATTATTGAATGATAAAAACCATGGTGGCAATGTAAAAACAAAACGTTGCAAAATGACACCGTTTAATTTCAGATGGTGTTGTAGAGTCAGCGAGCCGTTTGCATGCTGTGGCAGACTAAGCAGAAACAACACTACATCAATTATAAAGGCTGACAAAATGCTAATTCGTTTTGATGCATTGATGGGGAAAATGCTACAAATATGTAAAATAGCTTTATTTGTATGCTGACATAGGCCTAATTACTTTGCTTAATGATCCCAGAACTTAAAAAAAAATCGGGTAAGATTAGTTATTAGGTCTTTTCCCTTACAATATGAAATGTTTCTCTTCATGAATAGCTGGTAAAGATACAGGAATTTACCTCACCTGAATACCTGTGTGTTGACAGAAAGGGAACATGGAATATTCATGTATGGTAATGTGGGGCATGAATCTCGCTATGCGTTTACACATGCCGTCCAATTCTGACCCCCCCCCCCCCCCCTTGATTGGTCTTTTGACTGGGCCTGTGTAAAGGTAGCCAAAGTAGCCTGGCCTATTTACCATTCTTTGAAGACAAGACAGAAGCTTAAAGGGGACGACTCTGTGGAAGGTCAAAGCCGTCTTCTGCATCCGAGGAGGCAGAGCTGAATTCCTTGACACCCCAGTACCGCTGGGTTCCACAGATAACATTAAAACGTGGTCCAGCGTGCTGTTGTCAAGCAACAGTGTCCGTCGTAGCATCGTCCAGGAAACCAGCTGTCTGAGCGGAGCGGCAGTCAAACTGGAGTCGGGGTTGTGCTGTGTCTCCAAATGGCCCCCTGTTCTCTACATAGTGCGCTACATTCAAACTATGTCGGTCAGAAGAAGTGCACAGAGTTGAGGATGGTGATTGGGATGCCCACAGGTTATTTAAAGAGGAATGATTAATGCGTGGAAGAATGGACCCAACCTGTCTTAGCAAGTTGTTCTCTCTCGCTATGTCATTGCCCCCCCCCCCCCCCTTCTCTCACGTTGTGTTCGTTTGCAGAGTGTGCAGGCAATTAGAAAAAAATTCTAGTGGAAGGTGCACATTAATCATGCTCTTCAACTGAATGGAGTGTGTGAGCGCGCGTGCGTGCGTGTGTGTGGCAAACAGACTGGTGCTTCCTGCACTACATTTGACATGTTATTCATTTAACATCATTCTACCAATGTAGGCAAATAAAAAAACACAGCCAACAGTGACTATGATTGTAATGCCATCTTTTGAATAGCTGCGATCTGTGCTATATACAGTGGGGAGAACAAGTATTTCATACAGACAATTTTGCAGGTTTTCCCACTTACAAAGCATGTAGAAGTTTTTTTTTTTTTATCACAGGTACTCTTCAACTGTGAGTGACGGAATCTAGAAAATCCCATTGTATGATTTTTAAGTAATTAATTAGCATTTTATTGCATGACATAAGTATTTGATACATCAGAAAAGCAGAACTTAATATTTGGTACAGAAACCTTTGTTTGCAATTATAGAGATCATACGTTTCCTGTAGTTCTTGACCAGGTTTGCACACACTGCTGGAGGGATTTTGGCCCATTCCTCCATACAGACCTTCTCCAGATCCTTCAGGTTTCGGGGCCGTCGCTGGGCAATATGGACTTTCAGGTCCCTCCAAAGATTTTCTATTGGGTTCAGGTCTGGAGGCTTGCTAGGCAACTCCAGGACCTTGAGATGCTTTTTATGGAGCCACTCCTTAGTTGCCCTGGCTGTGTGTTTCGGGTCGTTGTCATGCTGGAAGACCCAGCCACGACCCATCTTCAATGCTCTTACTGAGGGAAGGGGGTTGTTGGCCAAGATCTCGCGATACATGGCCCCATCCATCCTCCCCTCAATATGGTGCAGTCGTCCTGTCCCCTTTTGCAGAAAAGCATCCCCAAAGAATTATGTTTCCACCTCCATGCTTCACGGTTGGGATGGTGTCCTTGGGGTTGTACTCCTCCTTCTTCCTCCAAACATGGTGAGTGGAGTTTAGACCAAAAAGCTAGATTTTTGTCTCATCAGACCACATGACCTTCTCCCATTCCTCCTCTGGATCATCCAGATGGTCCAGAGGAGGACCAAACTTCAGACGGGCCTGGACATGCGCTGGCTTGATCAGGGGGACCTTGCGTGCGCTGCAGGATTTTAATCCATGATGGTGTACTGTGTTACTAATGGTTTTCTTTGAGACTGTGGTCCCAGCTCTCTTCAGGTCATTGACCAGGTCCTGCCGTGTAGTTCTGGGCTGATCCCTCACCTTCCTCAGGATCATTGATGCCCCATGAGGTGAGATCTTGCATGGAGCCCCAGACCGAGGGAGATTGACCGTCATCTTGAACTTCTTCCATTTTCTAATAATTGTGCCAACAGTTGTTGCTTTCTCACCAAGCTGCTTGCCTATTGTCCTGTAGCCCATCCCAGTCTTGTGTAGGTCTACAATTTTATCCCTGATGGTCTTGGCCATTGTGGAGAGGTTGGATTCTGTTTGATTGTGTGGACAGGTGTCTTTTATACAGGCAGCGAGTTCAAACAGGTCAATACAGGTAATGAGTGGAGAACAGGAGGGCTTCTTAAAGAAAAACTAACAGGTCTGTGAGAGCCGGTATTCTTATTGGTTGGTAGGTGATCAAAAACCAAGGTCATGCAACAAAATGCTAATTAATTATTTAAAAATCATACATTGCGGTTTTCTGGATTTTTGTTGAAGTGTACCTATGATAAAAATGACAGACCTCTACATGCTTTGTAAGTAGGAAAACCTGCAAATTCGGCAATGTATCAAATACTTGTTCTCCCCACTGTAGTATGTTTTAGTGGTTAAATTCCTAGAATAAGAAACACATGCTGTCCATGTGACAATGTATCCAGCTTCACTGTGTTAAAACTGACATTTGATTTCCATCAGGAGCATGTAATCCTGAAAATAAAGAAAGTGTACAAAGTGCAAACAGCGCATGCTCTATTTCAAGGTGGTATAGTACTTTACATGGGGATAAGTGTGTTTAAAGCCTGTGTTGTACAGGGTTCTTTCAAAGGAAAATGGGCTGTAAGCTTATAATCTTCTGAGGAGAAGATAATCAAATTGTCATCTTTGATCTGTGCCACACTGCAACACTTAGAATTGCAAAGAGACCAAGCTTTTGTATTAATCTTCTTTTGAGTGGCAGGGGTTCTATTGTTGTTTTCAGCTGATGGACAGACTTGAATGAAAATCATGCCTGTTGTGCTTGGAACCATTGGTTATCTTAATACATTCAGCAATTTCAATGTGAATCTTTTAGAATGGTGACCATGTAATTTTGAGTCCACACGAAACATGAAAGATGACAGCTTTAAGATACATGTTAAACGTTAAAACTTCAGCAGTTCATATGCCAAGAAAAATAACGATGCATTTTGAATATACTGCAATTGTACAGTTATATGTACAGTTTTCTGACTGGGTCCTCCACCTAAATTCTTTTCACTGACATTTTCCAATCTCTTCTGTGTTTTTAGGTGTATGATTGCGGATGAGGTAAGCCGTACAGCACACCAAACCTAATGCACTGAGTCTATATGCTGTATTTCATTGTTTTATGCTTTGTTTGACAGGGAAGTATGCAAAGACAAGATAGAGGTGTTTTTAGTTTTTTACTGAAGATCAGTGGGCTGGATTCACACTCACGTTCCATTGTATATGTGTATCTGAGGTAGCGGCTTAGACCACTGACCCAAATGAGGCCATAGTTAATCTTTTTCAAAATAATAATAATAATAATAAATATTCATTATCATGGGATTAGTGCATTTGTCAAATGTAAAGATGCAGCTTGGGACTAGCTTAAAACCCATTTCTTATATATTTTTTTAAACCTTCAATCACCTGTGTAATGTTGTTTAAATGTGCATTATTTAGATGTGAAATCATTAGTATATCACAGGCAACAATGATATTCCAAGTTTGAAAACAAGTTGTTTTGATGAGGTGGCCACATCAGCGCATGCTGATAAGGGGCTGTGCAGTTTTGGCTCGACAGCATCACTTTTACCACTAGTGGCTTAAACCCCCCCGAAAGCATCTTTAAGCGACCTTCCTGTAATCATTTCAGACACAAGGTCATTGTAGAATCGTACTGCTCTTTCAGAACTCACCAAGATTCCATGTCAGATCCAATTTACTTATTTTTGAGGCTGGCAATGACTCTGCGCACTTGTATTGTTTTCTGATATTGGTTTTCCTCAATGATGCGCATCACATGTTTTCATCCTCCATATTGTTAATCTGCTTCTGCAGATGGGTCTGGGGAAGACAATTCAGGCTATCTCAGTGGCCTATGCCTACAGGCAGGAGTGGCCCCTGCTCGTCGTGGTTCCCTCCTCCCTGAAGTACCCCTGGATAGAGGAGATGGAGAGGTGGATCCCGGAACTCAACCCCGGGGACATCAACTTGGTGGAGACCAAGAGTGACACACTGTCAGTTGACCCGTTTGCATTTCTGTACTTCTAAGGCAAACGTTCATTTAAGATGGCACGCAAAAATGTATCATTTGGTGTTTAAAAACATGAACAAATTTGTCAGTTCCATTTCTTGCCGAGCTCTACGCCTCGAGTTATAACCCGTCGTGTCTTCACGCTATGTCACGTCCAGGGGCATCGGCAGCTGCAAGGTGACGGTGTTGGGCTACGGGCTGCTCACCACAGACGCACGCGGCCTAGTGGACGCCCTGACCAGACAGAAGTTCGACGTGGTGGTTGTGGACGAGTCTCACTACCTCAAGTCCCGGAACGCAGCCAGGTCCAAGATACTGGTACCGCTCATTCAGAGGGCCAAGCGGGCCATTCTGCTGACAGGGACCCCGGCCCTGGGCCGGCCCGAGGAGGTACGGTTAACTGGAGTGTACCGCCCAAATGTCTTGGGGACATATGTTAGTGTGAGTGGTACCAGGTGGTGGACGATTAAACAGCGTTCATTCATATGTTTCTTACAGAGGGTTCTTTGGACACATGATCATTTCTCAGATGTCTTTGCCTTTTGGAACGGAAGCTTATATTAAAACATTACGGACAAAACGAAACATTTCACAGCCCTTTTGGTAATGTTGAAATAGATGAGTAGCTATGAAACATTGGTCATACCCGTTACACAGAGGCGTCTGCCGGGTTTCCCCAATTTATGAATTAATGTTACTAATTAGTATGGAGATTCCTCCACCTGGTCTTTAAGATGGCACATGAGCTCAAAGTCCATGCCAGAGAATGGCCGCCCACCACCGTTCTAACTTTTAATTTCCATGTAGAGCATGTAGCTCAGTGGTTTCAGTATTCTGTGCTGGATGTTCTGCTTTGATTAGGGGATTCGCAATCGCTCTAGGTATTAACATGTCTGCTTCCTGAAAAGCTCTATTTTAATAATTGGCCGTTATTATCACATGGCGGTAAGGTCCCATTTACTGTACTGGAGAGGGATGAAGTGGACCACTCTTTCTTTTTTTCATGCTTTGCCGATCCAATCTAGCTTTGAGATGGTTACTGTAGTGGTAGGAGTGGATTGGATATTTTACATTTTCTCTCATCAGACTGTTCAGAATCTACTTTGGCTAGGCTACTCCAGCACAAACACACACACACACACACTGAATTCTGCACCATTTATTTTTTCACAGCTCTTCATGCAGATAGATGCCCTTTATCCTGGGATGTTTGGAACGTGGAGTGACTACGCCAAACAGTTCTGTAATGCTCACTATAGGTAACGTCCCTTACCACACACAAACGCTAAAATACACACGCGCAGACATTAAAATATACACGCTCATGCACTGCACACAAATAACTATAAATATGCAAAGACACCATTTTAAAATGCCACATTGCAAAGTTGACAAGGTTAAAATAAAATGCTTCCCTCTCCCTTGCCCAAAAAAAAAAAACAGCAGTGTGGGCATTATTTACCAAGTGTTAAAACCCTTTCCTTTCCCCCCAAATACTGGCCATAACAAAATCCCAGCGCAGACAGTCAGCCTGTTATCTCCCACTCCCAGGTTCTTTGGGAACAGGAGACAATGGGACTGTCGAGGTGCCTCTCATCTGAAGGAGCTGCACCAGCGTCTCAGAGAGATAATGATCCGCAGACTGAAGGCCCAAGTCCTCCCACAGTTACCCCCCAAAATACGCCAGCGCATCCCCTTCAACCTGCCCAAAGACGCTGCCAAGGTAACGGACGGACGGGTAGACAGAAACGCACACACACAAACACACACACACACACGGATGTACCTCATGGGGACATGGGGAGACGAGGGGACTGAATATACTGAATATATCACCTCATTAAAACATCCCTGCCTCTCCTCTTCTCTCTCTTCATCTCTCCCCAATTCTCCCTTTCTCCTTCTTTCTCCTGCTCTCCCCACCAATTCTCCTACCGCCTCTCCCCTTCTCTCTTCCTGTCTCCCTTTCTCCTGTCTCCCCCTCTATCTTTTTATCCTCCTCTCCTTCTCCATCCCCCCCTCCACTTTAATTGCCTGGCAATCGGATCCAATTTACTCTAATTATCAATTTATCTGTCTTGGCTGTGTGGTTTTTATTTTAGTCTTCCCTTTTTCCATTCATAAAGGGCCTTTCACTATTATCTGTCTGTTATATAAAACGGCGTCATTATTCCAATGTTAGCCAGTTAATCACATCTAATGAATTGAGCTATAGTTACATCAAATCTGTATTTTCTGGTTTCTTATCTTGTTGAGCTCTCTAAACTGAGTTAAAATTTCCATGGGCTTCAAGTCTAGTGTGACTACTTTTCACTGGTTTGTAGGACAGGGGTGTTAAAACATATGGCTTGCCGACCATAGGCTGTCCGAATGAGTCCAAGGCAGCCCTTGAGCATCTGTACATGGTTGTGCAGTGGGAAATCATCAAAGCCCAGAGCTTGCAGAACTCGGAACGAGAGAGAGCCCGGTTTGTTGGTTTGAAAGTTTAAGATTAAGTGCCTTATCGAAAACTGTGTGTTGCGACTTCTTTAATTAACAAACACGATTAGCCTCTGTTGCTGGGTCTGTTACTTCCTGTCCGAGGATCTTGTCAACTATGAGTCTGGAGATCTGCTCTCTGTGACTGCAAGTTTAGCTGCTAAACAGCTAACTGAAATAATGAAGGTCAGCAATGACTCAAATAGCTGACCTTCATTATTTCAGTTACAACACAGCCCGCAGCTGTCCGATGTGGATTGGCTTGTGGCTTTAGAAATCCTCATCGGTTGTTGCGGTTTCCATGTGCGCTGAGTCTTGCCCTATCTGGAGCAGTGCGGAGTACAGTATCCTTACTAGTGTTTTTCTGTCTTACTGCCATGCCAACTAAGCCTAAAAGACGGTGTAGCAGAGAAGACTGTCTCAGGTGAAGGGTGTCTTAAACAGAGACCTACAAGCATTACGACACCAAGTAAACCACTTCAAAAGCTTTTTCCAAATGTTAATTGACTTCACCCACCAAATGATCCGAAGAGCTTGCTGAACAGAAGAAGGATATGTGTCAAGATGCCAATTTATTAGAAGTCCACATAAGAGAAAATTAACAATAACTATTATTAATCCACATTAACATTGAAATGTCAGCATAAATATCTAGAGGGAAAATCAAGTCTGAATAATATTGTTTTGGGTGGCATAATAGTCTTCGCATGAAGATTAATTCAGAAAATAGGATAATGAGGATCATTTCCATTGAAAGCTGTTGGTGGACCAGAAGAAGGTTAAAGGTTAAAGGAGCGTGCTGAGAGGAAACAACATCTTAGTACTCAGAAGCTATGTGCAAGAAGAGGATAGAACTTCTCCGTTTAATGAGCTATTACAGCTGGTTCAGCGCCTACCCACTGAAAGGCCTAAGAGAAGGACAGTAAACCTAGCCTCCCAGTATACACACAATCACAGAATGATTATCTCTTGGACTCTTGACTGCTGATTTATGCAAGGACAATCAAATACTCTGAAACTGCTGAAGAAAAGGTCTGCTGCTTGCTCGTTGAAATATGCGGTGCCTACTGTGAAAGAGAAGAAAGTGAAGAATGATTTTTCTGTCTCTCTACTCCAAATGTTTGGATTCAATCAAAACAAATAAAAAGGTATTGTCTTTTCTAAATGGTTCAGCCAATATTTACTCAAGTACCATAACATAAAAGCAGACAATCTATACTTTAACCTTATAGAAGCTGTTCCATTTAATTGTGTTTGTGTACATATTGGAGTACGGATTAAAAAAGAAGCACAAGGGAAATATTAGCAATATCAAAGACTCATTTGGAATCCTTCCATATGAAATGAATACATCTAAATCTGCCTGGAAAGGAAAAAGTTGGTGGAGATGGAGTTCATGGGTCACATTCCAGACCAACAACACAGTTGATGTAATGCTGCGCGGCTCTGCAGGTCCCAGTGTATTTTCCACCTTTAAAACTTAATGTAGCTATCTGCTGCTACAGATACTTTATGTAATGTGATTTAATCATCCACTGGTTTACCGTATTTCCATTGTGTGCAATGTATGCCACCTGAGACAACTGGAACACTGCCGCACGTAATGAACACTAACCAGCCTTGCGTTGGCAGACCTTGGGCAACAGCACACGGTCTGTTAACAATGCTAGCTTTTCAGGCAAACCCAGAAATGGAGTAAAACCATTTTCTTATTTTTGCACCAAAAATGCCAGTTTGCATTTTTGACAAAAGTTTCATTTTAGTGTATGAAATGTTATACCCATGGCCAGAATTTTCCGGCATACAAATGGAATTGTGGTAAGATTACCAGGCTACCATACATGCCATATTTGTGTGCTTGGGATATTATTGTCCCAGGCACTTTATTTTGCTTTGCAATTCACTACCCTAGAAATGGAACTTACAGAGACGGGCACATTTTTCTGACATCATGTGAATAACTACAAGTTAACAGTTGGAGACCAATTAGCTCTGTTGGTGTTTTTGAAGGTGATTGTTTACTGAAGCTAATTTAAGACTTTTTTTTGTGTGTGTGAGTTAAGACGTATCCAATTATCATTTTTCAGTGTTGTATTTTTAATATATAGTTACATATGTCACAATAAATGCGTTTCCCTTGTGTGGAGTATGTTGTGTAGATGAGAAGAGAAAAATAAGCGAACGCATATTCCTTATTTAAATGCATAAACTCTGAGGCACTGACATGTCCATTGTAAAAAAGAAAACAGACACTGGGATCTGCAGAGGTCCAGCTTCATCACTGCAGCCAGGGGTTCGAACCCTGGTTAGGCCATACAGAGTGCCCAGGCATCTAGCAGAGGACATGGCCAATAGGCTCAAGGCCATTTTGCCATGTCCATGCCATGGAGGGGTTTACTTCGACGTGGCTGCCTGGTCTTGTCGCACTCTAACAACATATGTCTTGATTTTGACTGTTGTTTCTGGAGCCAATGCCAACTATGATAAGATATTAAATAAACAATGACTGGAAGTCTAGCTGATACTATAGATCTCCACCCACTGCGCTTATGCTAGTTAACAGTTGCGCTACTTAGGATTTGTTTTATTCAATTGCAACACTAACATAAAACCTCTGTATCCACTCTGGTGATCTAGATTAAAGGCCATATTGACAAATTAAGGCCCAAATTGTTGATTTAATTATCTTTTTTGACATTTCATATTTGATAAAAATTATTAGATTTGAAAATGCTAAATATAATTTTTTAAAGAATACAAGCAGATCTAAAGTGTTGAGATGGTGACAATTTACCTCCATTTATCCAGTTTTCTGACTGTATCCTCCTCACTAAAAACCCTCCAGATGACAACAGAACAATCAGGGAAATGAAACCGTATAGACATTTCCTGCTGATTGGGACTGCAGTCAGACATGACATTCTTCCATGCGTCCCCTCCGGACGTCATTGAAAACTAATTCAGGGCGCTGTGTGTAAAATTAGTTGGCCACCGGTCAGGCGGTGACCTCTGACCCAGTGTGTGAGGACACGGTGTGACGGCCATCCTCGGCTCCTTTTTTCTCTGTATAAGCCTGAAGTAACGAGGCAGCGTGAGGAGGAAACTCATCCTGTGTTTCCTTCGCCAGCGAGGAGAATACCTGGCCAGCACTCTTCTGTTCCTTTTTTGCTCTCGCATTATTTTTTTCCTCTCTCTTTCTATAGCTTTCTGATTTTTCTCCTTTTGTTTCTGTTTCTCGCTCAATTTCTCAATTTTCCTCTCTCATTCTCTCAGTACTAAGGGAACTCACCTGCTACATAGCCATAAATCACCCATTGTCAACAGCCACACACTCGGCCTACGCACTCTGCTAGCTGGCTAATTAACGACTTTATGTATGCAATCAGTGTGAAGAGATGAATATATGCTTCCAACTACGGTTTGTCTCGTTATCTAAATATATTGTGTTTTTGTTTACGTACCTAAGGTACTTGTATATGCATGTGAACATACATAATACTTGTTTGCATTAGGCTCTAAATCAAAACGTTTCAAATGTATTTGTTTGTTGGGTGTGTATTCAGAGGTGCTTCATCCTTGAATTCCTCAGTTGTCTTTTTCTTGACAGTGTGCAGTAGCTAGCCCGACTCCCCTAAATACTCCCTGCGTTTCACCTTGAGAGCAGCCTGTGATTTATTGTATTGGGCAAGTGCGTTCTCCATCTTCAACCCCTGCTTGTCACAATCCAACTATAATTGGGCTAGCCCATATGACCTACCTAGGCGCTACCGACTTGGGGAGGGGAGGGGAGGAGGGGAGGGGAGCAGCATCTATGGGAATTGTCTTCTTTTCCTCCCTCCATCTCTTCCTCCATCCAAAGGAGGTAAAGTAGGCCACCATCCGCAGCAACATTAATTGTTCTACCCTTTATAGCTAACAATGGAATGAATAGAAGCAGGGTAAAGAGAAAGGCCTTTTGACACATTGAGGTGTGTGCATGTGTGCGTGCGTGCGTGCGTGCGTGCAGGAGGCGAGTGGCAGCTTGGAGGAGTGGGAGCGCCTGATGAAGACCGTGGGATCAGGAGTCTCCGCCACGGACAACCCTTTTACTGAAGTCATGGGGCTCGCTACACGAATGTACAAACAGACTGCCATAGCTAAGGTACTGTAAAACACAAACACACACACACACACACAGGCCCTCAATCTGTCACTCTGCTCCTGATTCCCAGCCCTGCCCCGTCCAGCACCTCTGCTCCATTCTAAAAGTGGGTCTCCATTTTCCTCTTGTCTTTCTCTTTTTTTTACAGAGGTTGTTGTAATTGCTTCTATGATGCCTCAGGACAGGTCTTCAATATCAAGCGGTGACCGATCTTAGATGTCAGGCGGCGACCGATCTTAGATGTCAGGCGGCGACCGATCTTAGATGTCAGGCGGCGACCGATCTTAGATGTCAGGCGGCGACCGATCTTAGATGTCAGGCGGCGACCGATCTTAGATGTCAGGCGGCGACCGATCTTAGATGTCAGGCGGTGAGCACCGGAGTTACAGGCCTGATGACAGCAATTCCATTCATTTGGCTCAGCTAGCTTGCTGATGGTATTGGATTGATGGTGTTTGAATGATCCATGACATCCCCAGCTCTTTGTTCCACCTGCCCAGGTTACTGGGAAGATGTGGAACGCGGTGTTAGAGAATGTCAGAAGGCTTGACTCGTAGGGAAATGATCCAGCATACGTACAGAGTGTGGTTGTCTTCTAATGCTGACGAAGACATGGCCACATGACTGCTGCTCTTTTATGGTTGATGACCACTGACTG
The DNA here is from genome assembly GCF_011004845.1 of Esox lucius. NCBI lineage: Eukaryota > Metazoa > Chordata > Actinopteri > Esociformes > Esocidae > Esox > Esox lucius. The sequence continues at coordinate 9,538,374 of NC_047590.1, forward strand.
CAGGATCCCTCCATTTATTGTCTAAATTTTAAAGCAATGCATACATTTACACTACCGTTCAAAAGTTTAGGGTCACTTAGAAATGTCTTTATTTTCCATGAAAACATATGAAATGAGTTTGAATTGGAAATATAGTGAAATTAATAGGAAATATACAAGGATAGAAACCAATTGACAAGGTTAGAAATAATGATTTTTAATTGAAGTAATAATTGTGTGCTTAACTTTATCGACAAAAAAATCCTCTCTTTGCAGTAATTATTGTATTGGAGACTTTGAGGTAATCTGAAAGATTTCGACCCATGCTTCCTGAAGCACCTCCCAAAAGTTGGATTGGCTTGATGGGCACTTCTTACATACCATACGGTCAAGCTACTCCCACAACAGCGCAATAGGGTTGAGATCCGGTGACTGTGCTGGCTGCTCCATTATAGACAGAATACCAGCTTACCGATTCTTCCCTAAATAGTTCTTGCATAGTTTGGAGCTGTGCTTTGGGTCATTGTCCTGTTGGAGGAAATTGGCTCCAATCAAGCGCCGTCCACAGGGTTTAGCATGTTGTTGCAAAATGGAGTGATAGCCTTCCTTCTTCAAGATCCCTTTTACACAGTACAAATCTCCCACTTTGCCTCCACCAAAGCACCCCTAGACCATTACATTGCCTCCACCATGGTGTCCAGAGATGGCGTCAAGCACTCCTCCAGCTTCTTTTCATTTGGTCTGTGTCTCACGAATGTTCTTCTTTCTGTTCCGAACATCTCAAACTTAGATTTGTCTGTCCATAACACTTTTTTCTGCCCTTCCTCTGTCCAGTGTCTGTGTTCTTTTGGTCATCTTAGTATTTTGTTTTTATTGACTGAGATATGGCTTTTTCTTTGCAACATGAAGCAGCCAGTTGAGGACCTGTGAGGCGTCTGTTTCTCAAACTAGACACTCTAATGTACTTGTCTTGCTCAGTTGTGCAATAGGGCCTCCCACTCCTCTTTCAATCCTGTTTACAGCCAGTTTGTGTTTTTCTGTGAAGGGAGTAGTACACAGCATTGTATGAGTTCAGAATTTCGTGCATGGAATAGTCTTAATTTCTCAGAACAAGAATAGACTGATAAGTTTCAGAAGAAAGTTATTTGTGCTAAAATAATTGCAAAAAAGGTTTTTTAATGATCAATTAGCCTTTTAAAATGATAAACTTGGATTAGCAAACACAAAGTGCCATTGGAATACGGGACTGATGGTTGCTGATAATGTAAGCCTATTTAGATATTCCATTAAAATCTGCCATTTCCAGCTACAATAGTCATTTACAACAATAACAATATCTACACTGTATTTCTGAGCAATTGTATGTTATTTTAATGGACAAAGAAATATGCTTTTCTTTGGAAAATAAAGGACATTTCTAAGTGAACCCAAACCTTTTAATGGTAGTGTAAGTGGTCTCACAGTTCTGTGTGCATACATTTTCTATTTCTCTATGCTTGTGGCTGTTTCATACAAGCATGGCTGTTTCACAGATTGCAACCTAAAACCTTTTTGTATGGCACGGCAGTTGGCCACGGCCCTTAGCAAATAGAGTACCATTTTGGTTTTCTTTTCCAGTTCAGAGGCAGGGTTCTCCCTCCTGCCGGTCACTACCGCTCGCCATATTCAGACCTGCCTGTATCGCCATGGGAACAGAGTGGGGGGCTGCCACTATGTCCATCATAGCTACGGACCACAATAACTATGGCCTTTCAATTTCTGTCTTCTTACTTTTTCCTGAAGTAAGGCTTTTTAACACAGAACACTGAACCCAAATACAGAGGAACCCTGGCAAGGTGGTTGCCGTGGTAACACAGGCTGGCAAGATGTTAACCCTTACGTTTTTTTTTTTTGTGGCTTTTGGAAAATGTTTGGTGTGGAAAGCTGGCTGCCTTGGTATTTTAAGAATGAGGGAAAGCACAGGGAAAGTTGAATAAAGCGTGCACCGTTCGGGCTAATATACATTTCCTACTGGATAAGCTCAGTCAGTACTTCTGTCCGTTCCAGACAGTATTCTGCTAAACACGACCCAGGCACCTCCATGACAAGTCTGCCTCCGGAGTGAACAGAGACCAAAGCCTGTTCTGTGTGATCACTGTATTGTCACCATTGCCTGGCTTGTTTTGCTACATCTTGTTTGTTGATTGGATTTTGGTTCAGTTTACCTTCCTGCTCTGTTCTGATTAAAGTTCACATCTGTCATCCTCTGGATTCATTTCCTCGTCCATTGGTTTTAGGTTTTAGACACTCTTTCAGAAAATAACTTTTACACACGTAGATGTCCCATGTCAATTCAGTGCATGTGCGTGCGTGCGTGCGTGTGTGAGAAGTCTGGCGGGGCAACAGACCAAGTCACAGCGCGGATGGCGGTGGCAGGGGACAAGTTTTTATTTTTACCCCTCTACCAGCAGTAGCAGATGCTACCAATTACCCAGGGAGCTCAGCTCATACGTCTGTGATGCTGGACATTAAAGAGAGAGATAACATATCACTGCTTCAGTGGAGAGGAAGTTTGTGTTGCACTAATTAAACTTCTGCAGAGTTTAAACCAACCCAGAAACCCAGTAATGAGAAGTTTCCATTAGTAGATAAAAGAGAGGGCATCTAACTAGACCTGCTGCTTGGACCCGCCTTCATTATCCTCCTGTGAGCAAAGGCTTTCTGCTAATTAACAGTGCAAGTCTCTAAGAGATTGTTGAGGCAGGTGAGTAAGGTGCAAGGACTGGAGCCGTTAATGGGGTGTGTGTGTGTGTGTGTGTTGACATACAAGGGGTCCTTATCTGCATGTGTCAAGCATACAGACACCCATTGTTTCCGCAACGTAGGAAACTGATAACATGCTGTCTGAATGTGCCTATTTATTAGGCCTCGCCTATACATACTCTGGCTTATGTCCTCAGAACTAGATTTTGGATGGCTAACCTAATGGAGGATCTCCGGACTAGTCATGAAGAATAGTCCCCCTTATCAACTAGGGACGTACTCCAGTCAATGCTTCCTGGAGCCACATCATAAAACGTAGTGGTCTAACTCATGGGTCAAGCTGGGGTAATTAGGGCATGACCTTTGGTCCTGTATTCAGACCCGAGATAAACATTTGCAATACATTAACAATCCAATGAGAGCACATGACCAGACATACAGAGTGTAGGTTAGGGCAGAAATTGAGTACATATAAAGGTCTATACTAAATAATGAAGAATAATTTAATATGTAAATAAGAAGAATTTACATTTTTCGGTTCCATCAAATCCTGCTGGGGGATTAGCCCAGGGGTCCCACAGAGAGCAGTTAAATTCACCAACACTGTCTTAATTCGACGGGTTAGTAATTTTAGATGTTTGCCTTGGTCATTTTGTAGCAACATCTTGCAGTGGCTTGAGTGCCTGTAAACTCAATTCAGGCAGATGGTCTGAGAGACTGTGTTCTTTCTGGCGCATATTAATTCCGGTATAGACTTCCTGGTTGACTGAACAGCGTATTTCGAACCAGACCAGCATCAGATATGCTTTGGAATCACATATCTCGACATCAACTATCCTGAGTTGATCACAAATTGGACATTACAGCATTGGGGAGAAATATTTTAAAGAAAATGTCATTGTCATCATTGTCATCCCCCATGGGTTTCATTTCCCCAGACACTTTAAATTGGTATTTCTCTGTGGACTTTTCAGGCAGGGGCTGTGAAGGACTACATCAAGATGCTGCTGGAGACTGAGAAGTTAAAGTTTCTGGTGTTTGCCCACCATCTCACTATGCTCCAGGCCTGCACAGAGGCTGTAATCGAAGCCAAGGTAACTAGCCAATACAAACCTAACAATAATATTTTTTTACAGAACTATTCCCAGTTATTCCCTCCCTAGACAACAGGTGGAAGTTTTACTTAGTCAAATGTGTACTGGAGTCAAATCAGCCCAGAAGGCAGAAACTAATGGGACTGGGTGACTTAGTGGGGATGGTGGGGGATTGCATTTTAAAAGGGCTGAATGCTTTGAAAGGACCAGGGTGTTTGTCCTAAACTTACCCTAACCAATTTAAATGTGAAATTAAATTGAGTCACTACAAACTTGGTGCTTAAGTTCCACCTACTCCACTGAACCAACCACTCACATTCCTTTCTTACTTTAGGGCAGATCTACCTGGGGCAGATTTTTGAGTAATTAAAACTCCTCACTCTCCCTAACCTTAAATACAAAATCTTAAACCTAACCACTAACCCTTTACCCTAAACCTACCCACTAACCCCTTATCCCAACCGCTAAGCCAAAAATAGGCCTTTTGCCTTAAGGTGAATGTCAAATTGTCAATGTTTCACTAGTATGTAGGCATTTTCGGTCCCCACCAGGTTAGGAAAACGTAAACACACACACACACCTCTTTTCAAAAAGTGACACCTCACAATGTTGAGGGCTTGAACCGAGGCTGTCATAGAAGCCAAAGTAAGGAAGGTCGCCCACACCCTCCGATCTACCTATCATTACCTGATTATCTAGCAGAAGGTAAAGGGCTGCTCTCTCTCTCTTTTCACCCCCACAGCGATCTACTGTCTCTCTCGTTTTCTCTCTGTGTCTGCAAACATTTTATCCTGAGGCAAATTCTCTGACCTGTCAAACTTTTGGTGACTTCCATACCCACTTACAGGCCATCAATCAATAGAACGGTGAAACGTTTTTACTTATTGAAAAATCCTTTAACTGAACCTCTGGAGACCATGGAGTAGGTTGAGGAAGCAGTACTCGTAGCACTGACAGCAGATGGGCAGTGTTCATGGTTGATTCATGTTGACCAAGTTGTGCTTTTGGAAAGTATTTATACCCCTTCAACATCTCTATATTTTGTTTTCTTATGGACTTATAATTCATTTTGCCAAGTTGTACTGAACATAAAAAACAGAATTATCTCATGACCTTGAGTGTTCAGGCCCTATGTTCAGTACTTTTAGAAACACCTTTGGTGGGGATCACAGGTTTTAGTTTTCTTGGGTATACCTCTACCAAACCACAACTGCACACCTGGATTTGGGCAGTTTCTCCCATTATTTCTTGCAGTGAACTGCAATATTCAGGAAGCCCCTTCAGGACTCCCTAGAGATGTTCAATGTGGTTCAAGTCCAGACTTTGGCTGGGCCCTTCAAAGAAATTCACGGCCCCAAAGCCATTCCAATGTTTTCTTGGCTGTGGACTACAGATGGTTGTCGTGCTGAAAGACGATTCTTCACCACAGTCTGAGGTCCTGTGCTCAGTAGATCAGGACTTCTTCTAGGACATATTTTGCTCGGGTTCATCCTTTCCGACCCTAACTAGCCTCCCAGTCCCTGCCGCTGAGGTGCTTCCCTAAGCCATGGTCCCACCAGCTCCATCCATCACCATAGGGATGGGTATTAGCCAGGTGACGAGCGCTGCTTTGTTTTTGCCAGGCATAGTGCTCGGCATTAATTACATTTTGGACTGAGCAGACCAGTGAATCTTTTTCCTCATGCTATCGGTGTCTCTCAAATTTCACTCAGGAGTCGATTCAGTCTAGCCACTTCACCCATAAAGGCTTTATTCATGGAGTGCTGTAGTGATCGTTGCCCTTGTGGCAAGTAGTGGCAATTGGGAATCTCCCCGTCCAAGGCCCTTCTTACTTTCCCGAAGGCACTGTATTTCTGTTATAAACATGTTTTCTGCGACCTAGTATAGCACTGGTGTCTTCAAACATAGCTGCGTGCCTTGGTCTTAACAGCACACACAGACTCATCACTGACAACAAGAGGTCTCGCAGCACGCATGTCATTTTCTCTTGGCTAAAAGTGGAGGAGAGACTCGCCGCTTTACTTTGTGGTTTTGTGAGAATATTATTTTAAATGAATGTTAAAATCGTCTCTACAGTCAACACTTAGTAACCAAATAAATGTCTTTAGTTTGAATTTCAGGTGCCTCTTTTGTACAGTACTGTATCTTTTGGTAAAACTCTTGTATTTCCCCTTGTACTTAGGTGTACAAATACTTGATACCTAGTTGTATGTATATTGTAAAGTTTTGATCGCCTCTACTGTTAATTATGCCTTTTTGTTAAGTGTTGGACTTCAGCTTATCGGGGTAAAAATAAACATACCGACGTCAGCAGATGCATGTTAATGATGCATTCTGGGACCTTTTGGCAACTGGTTGTAAAAGTGCCAGTGTTGAGCCAAAACCAGTTCCCAAAATGATACACTGAGCTTCAGCAGTGACTTTACAGGAACCCACCCTATAAAATAACTTCTGTTTTTGAGAGGGAGTTAAGTCAGTTTCACAAGTAATTTTTTCTCAGGTCGTGTTAGAAAGGGGTGTCTGCTGCTACAATCTGATATGCTATTACACCTTCTAATGTGACCATTCCTCCACGCTCTCTCTCTCTCTCTCTGTTCTCCCTAACTCATAATCACCAATTAACAGGAAAAGTGCTAAATAAAAAGGAGCCTCGTTTTGTCGTGATGAGCAAGAGCTGCGAGAAGCGAGAGAGGAAGAGCGTGGGACATGACTAATCCAAAAGCTCATTAAAACACAATAAAATCAATGACATCACTGTTACCTCTGTATCGCACCACAAAAGCAGTCATCCGTTTCATGGCTACTGTCTGTCTGGAGTGGAACTGACAAACTGTGTTAAATGTGTTGTGATTCTATACCACCACACTGTTTCTCTACACCAGTGCCATGGCGTATTGCTGTGTTAGTGGTGGGCGCTGAAGTCAAGGTTTTATCAATGCTGACATTTACCCCTCCCCCCCAGGCCGGTTATATCCGTATTGACGGGAGCGTTCCGTCCTCAGAGCGGATCCAACTGGTTCACCGGTTCCAGAACGACCCGGAGACTCGTGTGGCCATCCTCAGCATACAGGCGGCTGGACAGGTACTAACACGGTGTAGAACTGCTGATTGGAGTGGGCGGAGCGATCACGTGCTCCTATGGTAAAGACCGACACGCCAGTGGGAAAAGAGCTCCTGGTCTTTTTGGATGTCCTGGCTGAAATGACCGACTTGAACTGTTCCAGTGTATAACATTTCGATGTCTTCAGTGCATGTACAGTAGCTACTCAAATGGAAGTAGAGATACTCTATGGGCTTTTCAGTCCCAACGTGTGTCCCCCAATTCCAGTCCCGACGTTACACTTTTTGACTGATACCTTCCCAGACTGGCTCTGGTTCATTTCTCATAAGTTGTGTAAAAAAAAAACAACAGTAGCAGCAGCAACGGGTCAACCTTGCTTCGGAGCTCTCACATCTAAAACCACGTGTGAAACAATATGCCGTGGACGCGGCTGATGAGTGGTACATCGGGGCTGAAGGAGTGTGCTCATCCTCGTCCCGTGTGATCCCCCACCCCCAGGGCCTGACGTTTACAGCCGCCACTCACGTGGTGTTTGCTGAGCTGTGCTGGAGCCCTGGCCACGTGAAACAAGCTGAGGACAGGGCCCACCGCATTGGACAGACCGCTTCCATCCACGTCCACTACCTAATCGCCAAGGGAACCTTTGACACGGTGTTGTGGGGCATGCTCAACCGGAAGGTAGGTGTGTGTGGTCGGTGGATGTATGTTCAAGGTAGGTACCTTTTCATAGAAACGGACCTAATGGGAAGGGTCAAAGCTTTTCTGATCGCAGCGGGTTCCTGTCAAATGTAGATGTCATTCTGCGGCACTAATATCCCCTCCAGGAGCACAGTTCCCATGAATTGGCCATCTGAATCAATAGACTGGCCATCTTCCTTCTTAAGCAAAAACCTTTTAGAGGCCATTACCAAAGCATCGGAGTGCTGTTGGTTTTTGACTTTAGTGTTTTAATATGGCTTTAGTGTTTGTTGACTATGTCATCTATCATGCTGCGGAGAACAGAAAATTGGCTCCTTCATTTTGGGGTCATGTTAGTTCACATAGACAACCGTTCAAAGTTTGGGGTCACTTAGAAAGGTGCTTTCTTTCCATGAAAACACACACTTTTTGAACATGAACAAATTAAGTGACCACTGCACCTTTTTCTTTCCTTTCCGAAAAGGTTGAAAAGGAAAGGTGCAGTGGTGTCTTAATTTTTCCCGGAGCTGTACATGAATAGGAAATATAGCAAAATTAATAGGAAATATAGTCATTGACAGGGTCAGAAATAATGATTTTCAATTGAAAAATCATTGTCTTTCAAAATGTTCTTTAGTCAAAGAGTCCTCCATTAGCACCAATTATAGCCTTGCTATAATATAGACCTTTGGCATTCTAGTTGTCAATTGTTTGAGGTAATCTGAAGAGATTTCACCCCATGCTTCCTGAAGCACCTCCCACAAGTTGGATTGGCTTGATGAGCAATTCCTACGTACCATACGGTCAAGCTACTCCCACAACAGTTTAATAGGGTTGAGATCCAGTGACTGTGCTTGCTGCTCCATTACAGACAGAATACCAGTTTTTGCTTCTTCCCTAAATAGTTATTTCACAGTTTGGAGCTGCGCTTTGGGTCATTGTCCTGTTGGAGGAGGAAATTTGCATGGTGTTGCAAAATGGAGTGATTGGCTTCCTTCTTCAAGGTCCCCTTTACCCTGTACAAATCTCCCACTTTGCTTCCACCAAAGCACCCCCAGACCATCACATTGCCTCCACCATGGCGTCCACAGATGGCGTCAAGCACTCCTCCAGTTTCTTTTCATTTGGTCTGTGTCTCACACATGTCTACTTTGTGATCCAACCATATCGAACTTAGATTTGTCTGTCCATAACACTTTTTTCCAGTCTTCCTCTGTCCAGTGTCTGTGTTCTTTTGCCCATCTTAACATTTTGTTTTTATTGACCAGTCTGAGATATGGCTTTTCTTTGCAACTCTGCCAAGAAGGCCAGCATCCCAGAGTCACCTCTTCACTGTTGACATTAACAATGGTGTTTTGCGGGTACTATTTAATGAAGCAGCCAGTTGAGGACCTGTGAGGCGTCTGTTTCTCATACTAAACATTAATGTATTTTTCCTCTTTCTCAGTTGTGCCTCCCACTCCTCTTTCTATTCTGGTTAGAGACATTTGTGCTTTTCTGTGAAGGGAATAGTACACAGTGTTGTACAAGATCATCAGTTTCTTGGCAATTTCTCGAATGGAATAGAATTAATTTCTCAGAACACGAACAGACTGACACATTTCTGAAAAAGGTTACTTGTTTCGGGCCATTTTGAGCCTGTAATCGAAACCCACAATTGCTGATGCTCTTGATACTCAACTAGTCTAAAGAACAATTTTCAGCTATGCTAAAATAATTACAAAAGGGTTTTGTAATGATCAATTAGCCTTTTAAAATAATTGACTGGGATTTGTAAACACAAAGTGCCATTGGAACACGAGTGATGGTTGCTGATAATGGGCATCTGTACACTTATGTAGATATTCCATTTAAATCAGCCTTTTCCAGCTACAAAAGTAATTTACAACATTAACAATGTCTACACTGTATTTCTATTATATGTAATTTTAATGGACAATTTTTTTTAAGTGACCCCAAACTTTTGAACAGTGGTGTCGGCTACATGCAAAACAAGTGTTTCTTATCAGGCCCTTTTGTAGTCATTTTCAACCATTTGACGCTTAATGAACATGACCCAGGAGTCTGTGTTTTTGTTGTTGTTGACAGGAAACAATAACAGGCAGTACTCTGAACGGTAAGAAGGAGTACTTAAATGCCAAGGTGGGAGACAAAGACAAATGGGAATTCCTGAACTTCTCAGAGGCCTGGACACCGAGTGAGATGACCTTGACAGGTGGAGGAGGGGATGCTGACAAAACCACTGTCTTCTTTAACCATGTGAGTCCGTCAAGAATATCTGGAGGCCATGCATCCATGCAAAACTGTATATAGTGCGGAACAATAACGCAATCTGCGAGGTGCCAGTTGTGTCACATGGACCGTTCTTTTAAAGGTGCACTCCGGTCACATGATCACCACTGATCAGGATCCCAATCAAAATGGGGTTCAGGTGTGCAGGAGGTCGTCTGGGGTGGAGGGATGATCTGCTGTCTTTGTTGTAATAGGCAAGATTCAGTATGCTCTACATAAGTGTTGCTGAGACTCTGCCTCCCACCCCACAGTTTGAGAAGGACAAACAACATGACATACGCTCCTTCTTCTCTCCGGGTTCAAGCAAGAAGAGGAAAAGAACAGAGGAAGACTTGAGTCGATCACCCGTCAGTCCTGCGGCCTCCTCGGCGAAGAAGGGCTCTGTGTACTCGGAGGCCGACGATGAGGAGGAGCAGAAAAACAACTCCCAATGTCACCCTGTTCTCCAGGACCCAGAGTTCTCCCCCCAGGTGCAGAGGCTTTGTTTTCCCGCCCCCAGGTCCTGTCCTGCTGCCAGGAGGAGATCCCTGCCTAATGGGAGTAGCCCCAGTGGCAGCCCCCTGGCCCCGATGTTTGCGCCCCGTTGCCTCTCTGCTAAAGGGGGCCCAGTAACCGGGATGAGCCCCAGACCAGCACCCCCAGTCCTGCGGGGGGGTCGCGGAGGCTTGGGGAACGGCCAGGACTGGAGTTGTGGGACCTGTACCTACTCCAACAGCACCCTGCTGCTTTACTGTGAGATGTGTGAGTCCCCACGCCCCAAAACCACCTCTGGTGAGTGCAACGTGCGCACACCCACCCACACACACACACACGCACACGTTGGCAGGTGTAACATACGCAGTCAGAAATAGATCGGCACGGCAACGCGTGTCTTCCAGACGACAACGAGGGGTCTTAAGTCGCAGCACAATTTTCACCTCGCTGTCGAGTGAGAAACCGTCACGTGGTCTTCAGTGCCATGTGTCTCTGGAAGCCTCAGAGTTGAGAAAGTGAAGTCGGTGAACTGGCTGGGCAAAAGTTTGGCTTTCACTCTGAATAACTGTCACTCTGAAATGCGACCTAATAAAAGTGGAAGGAGGAAGGCGGCTTCTCTCCAAACACGGGCACCTCCCGTTTCAGATGGCAATTCTGGGGGGAAGGTGTGGGGAGGGTTAGGACAGAAGGGTGAGATCAGTGCTCTTTCTTTAAAGGATTACCTGTTCTTCTGTCCGTCACGACAGAGCAGCGCAGGGGATTCAAACGGCAGCAGCCCTCAAGCTTTATCTCAGTGATAATAACCCTGTGCTGGCTGACAGGCTGGCTTGGCTCTATAAGGCTGTCTGACAGCAGTGGATATGGCTTCAATGTCCGCATTCACATCAAGAGACCTTAGAACACTGAATTGTTGCGTCCCACCAATACAAAATTCCCCTGGGGAATGTGACAACCACATAACAGAGCCAGACCTACTACCCACTACGCTGTATTAGTCAGTTTGTTTAGCTTACACATAGCCCAGATTGGCTGATATGGTGTTCTAGAGACCACCCCCTTACCCATATAAACATTTGTTTATATCATCATAATTTTGACAAATATTCCATATTATTTGGTTTGGGAAATAATCCCAAGAGAACTGGTGAATCAAGAATTTGACTGCACTGGGCCTTTAAGGAATAATTGAACAGTGAATATAAATGGGAAGTAGTGTACTACAGCAACTACAGCAGCAGTTTAGGCATCATAGGAATGTTGAAATACACCACCACAATGTTCTGACTGAGATGGATTTCAGTTCCCTCACACACACACACACACACACACACACACTCCGTAAACAAAATCTGCTCAATTTCATGCTTGACAGAGGTGAGTAATGTTTGATATCTAATCAGCAAACAAACACAGTCCTCTCACTTACGGTAGGCTGGCATCGCAGGCAGCGTGTTAGATGGGACATTTACCAGGCCATCACATTTCTAATGAAAACACAGGCTGGGACAATAACCCTGGTGCTATTAAGACCTCACATCTCTGAAAGGAGTTTCGTAATCCTCTGTGACGAGCAGGAAATGCAGGAGAAATACAGCTTTAGTAAATAATTTAGCATTATAATTTGCGCAAAGCCAAGTCGTAAAAGTGCGTCACTTGTTTTCAACTGTTACATTTGCAGAGCTTTCGACAAATCCCAGGACAAGTTTTTTTTTTTTCGGGGGGGGGGGGGGGGGGTGAGAGAATGTCATGCTTTACAGACAGTAGTCTTGATTTGAGGAGAATTTTGCTGCATCTCCTGTCCTCTCAGCTCATTAGTTTAAAGGACCACCAGTGCTTGGAGTTGGCTACTAGAAAATACAGGTGACATTTGAGGAAAAGAGCTGCGAGGATGGCCTTCCACAAAAATACCCCTGAAAGGAAACATCATTAATTAGTCTGTTGGAAGATAGAGTTTTAATACTGTTCTGCAATTTCCACAGCATAAGCCCAGTAAAAACAAAACAGGATTTGCAGTTTATCCAAGAAATGGGCCTTAATTGCCAATATATTACATTTATATTTGAGTATCAATCACCTTAATGCTCTGTACACTGCTTCGTTGTAGTATTAGTAGTTCTCAACATGTCCTTCCAAGTCACAACTGTCTATACACACTGACTGGGTTTGGGGTCATTTTTATTTTATTTCCGTGAACAGTGAACCAACAAGTATTAAATAGAACTGTATTGAAACTGAAATTAACATAATCCTTACTTTATATTATAAACATGGTGGTTCAAACCCTGAATACTGATTGGCTGAAAGCTGTGGTATATCAGACCAGGTAACACGGTTGTACACTGATGAGCCAAAACATTATGACCACTCACAGGTGAAGCGAATAAGATAGATCATCTCCTAACAAAGGGTTCATGTCAAGGTCTGGGTAGATTAGGTGGTATGCAAACAGTCAGTTCTTGTAGCCAGTGTGAAATGGGCTGGAGTAAAGAACTGAGCGACTTGGTCCGCGGAACAAACTTCAAACCGGTGACAGGGTGTTGGGCACCCGAGAGCGTCCTGTCTGGTCCGAACCAACAGAAGGTCCACTGTGGCACCAGTCACAGGCGCTTTGAATGATGGCTACAGGAGGAATGTGGCTACAGGCCTCATTTTCAGCAGGATAATGCGCACACTGCACACATTGTTCGGGTTTGATTTGAGGAACATGATGAAGAGTTCATGGTGTTGATTTGGCCTTCAAATTCCCCAGATCTCAATCTGACTGAGCATATGTGGGATGTGCTGGACCAACAAGTCTGATCCACGGAGGCCCCACCTCGCAACTTGGAGGACTTAAAGGATCTGCTGCTAACGTCTTGGTGCCAGATACCACAGCACATATTCAGGGGTCTTGTAGAGTCCATGCCTCGACGGGTCGGCGCTGTTTTGGCGGCACACAGAGGACCAACAGTGTATTAGGCAGGTGGTCATAATGTTTTGGCTCATCTGTGTGTGTGTGTGTGTTATATATATATATATATATATAATTAAACCTTTTTTCCGTACCAAAAAAAAACTTTGAAACACCTTTTCTGACAATGTGAGGTGATCCAAGCTGTATGTTATTCTCTAAAGAACCACACTTCCTTCTTCGCTCCAGGGACTCCGTCACCACAGTCTCCTGGTTCCGCTGCTGTACCACCAGCTTCCCGACCGGACCAGTCCTCCTCCGGAGAACCTCCCAGCGTCACCCTCCCTAGCTCCGTCAGCGGGCAGGAGGAGGACCCCCGCGTTCCCAGTCCTCACTGCGGCACACCAACTGACTGGAGAGAGAACGAGGGGAGACCGAGAGAGGAGGAGGAGGAAGAGGAGGAGAAGGAGTGGAGACGGGGAGACACACAACAGAGAAAAGAAGAGGAGGAGAGGCAAAGCGGAGATCACCACTCATCCTCTCATGATTATTCTCCGGGTAATTCACCTGCTGTCGTTTCTCCTCTCCTCTCTCCCTCTTCCATATCTGGGGGATATTGTCTGGGGTGAAAAGTAACCCATATGGTAAAATGCTGTAATGCTATCTATCACGCTGAATAAATTAGATAATCCTTAATATACTGCCAGCTGCCTCCCTGGGAGGCGAATGGTTTGGAGGTGGAGGGGAGATGGGGGTGGGGGGGTGGTATTGTTATTATTATCTAGGATATTGAAGATATAGTCAAGTGCTTTTTCTTCTCAGCGTGCCAAAGTGGAATTAGAACTAGGTCTGGGATATAGTTTTATAGAGCCAATCTTTATTTATTTTGTAATTTGCATTTACCTCAGTAAACAGAATTGAATTGATGCCCTCACATTCAGTAGGGAGAAGAACGCGTCTTTTATTTCTTGGATGTGTCAGGAGGGGGTCTGGTCATTACCATTTCCTCCCCAGCAGCCGGTCTGTCTGTCAGTACATTCATTAGCACCATGAACACCAGCCAGTTCCTAACAGCACCAAACGCTCGCGCACTTACAGCAGCCCAAGACAGAATAACACATCCTTCAGAGACAGAACCTCACACGTTCTGATCCAAGAGTGCAAAATAATTTGATAGAGAACTACAAAGAGTTTTCTAAATATTGTTTTTTAATATAGTAGTACTTCCCAATTTCGACCATTTGTTTTTCCTGCCCTGACAATTCTGTGAAGTCCAATACGCGCTTACGGCGTTGCCCCATTGCCAGGACCTCTGGCAGGGTTAAGAGAATGGAAGATCGAGACATCTGCCCTCCGTCGCCAAGTCATTTTTCTTCTGATCACACTGCTCGCTCAACAAGGAAGCGCTCACCAGCACTTACTGGCCAACAACCGGGATCGAGTTTGCTCAACTGCCTGGAGGAGTCGCTAGAGTACGGCTAGGCAAGGAAGCTGTGTGTTGTCAGTGTGCCGTGACACGGAGGTAGGATTGGTGGCCACAGTTGTGCGCCGTGGGAGTGACAGGAACTGTCAGGAACTGCCCCCTATTTATTTGAGGAAAATCAAGAAAATGTGGCTTTGTGTTTTTAATCTGCCATAATTATTCCTACCCACCTCAATCTCTTACTGTTGTGGACTTTTCTGGAAGCCCAGTTAATGCCGACTGGGGGTTAATGTGGTACGCTGCGAGGGGGACCCAGCAAGATCAAGCCTTTAAGGTTCAAAGAAAGAGATGAAGAAGGGAGAGATGAGAACGAGATGAAGAAGAGCATGATGATGGGACGTGAGAAAGGAGAGTTTAGTCAGACTGAGATGGAGAAAGATAAGACAGAGGATAGAGAAGAGAGATGAGAAGGAGAGAATGGGGAGTAGAGATGAGGCAGAGGGTGGTGAGAGACATAATGCTGAAGATTGCAAGGGTCTAGTGCTTTGACAGCCTGATTGCTCTCTGATTTGTTCCCTTGTGGTGGAGAAGGACAATCAGCTCTCAGGGTCTGTCTCAGCAGGTAGGCACAAATGATGTTGTGGTCAATACAATCTATTTCTATAATCATGTCATCATTGACTTGTGTAGGGAAACCCGTTCTGTAGATGATCTATGGTAACGTTTTAATTATACAGCGTGTTATTTAATAGGGATATACAGGGTGATATTTAATAGGGATATACAGGGTGATATTTAATAGGGATATTCAGGGTGATATTCAATAGGGATATACAGGGTGATATTTAATAGGGATATTCAGGGTGATATTCAATAGGGATATACAGGGTGATATTTAATAGGGATATACAGGGTGATATTTAATAGGGATATACAGGGTGATATTTGCAATCTACCATTAGCAGCTCTCCCGTGCGTCAGACAAGGCGAGGCAAACTCAGACCGATTAAGCTAGCGACTTCGAGCGTGGAAATGACAGTTCCCTGAGGTCTGCTGTGGGAACTGGGTGGCTTGGGTTTCCACTCTGTGGAGTAAGAAAACCTCGATAATGGTGCTTTGTAAGATGAATAACGCCGGCCTTAGAAATCACCCCGTTTCTGCAGCAGTCACGTTCCACCAAATTCAGGTAACAGCAGGCACAAAATAGTGCTGATTTTCAATATTTGAACCAGTCGAAGTGCTAAGAGCATTCTGTCACTCTCCTAGATGCACTAGAGCGATACATATTCCCAGGCCCCGCACTGCTTTGGCTGTTTTACAGGTAATTCACAGAGTTGTCTTAGAGGAGGTATTAGTTTGGGTTATAGGCCAGGGCATTGTCTAAATGAACCCAGCAATGTTCCCGGTATCTAATTTCCACCCACTGACCTTTTCTTGCAGACAGTGCCATCATTAGGAAGCCTCCAGACCATAATGACCTTCCTCCTGTCCATTTATCTCACTCTCTTTCACCTCCCCTCTCCACCCTCTTCTCTCCTCCTTTCATTCTCCCTCCTCCGACCCCAATCTCGCCTATTCTCTCCACCCTCTGCCCACTCTCTCCTCTCAATCGCCTATCTCTCTCTCTCTCTCTCTCTCTCTCTCTCTCTCTCTCTCTCTCTCTCTCTCTCTCTCGCTGTTCCTCCACCCCCACCCCCCCCCCCTCTTCATTTGTCACTCCCCTCCCTGTCTTCTACATACCTCTCCCAGAAGCCCAGACAGGCGGTGTGTGTAGCCCTGATGATGATGGTTGCACAGCATCACTTCCCCTGTACCTCAACATGAGGTTCTGCGCCAGCATGCACACGGACCGGGTGTATGTCTACTCCCAGGTACTGGACGGCACCGCATTCGGCGCTCGCCTTCTGTTTCTCATCCCTCCCGCGCGTTGCTCTCATCCGTGCTAGAGCCCTTTGTGCTTTTGAGACGACGGGGCCAATTTAAATGGAGATTGATTATTTGTGTGACTGACTCCTTAGCCCTGCGCCCCTTCAGAGGATTAGCATATGACATGATAATATCGCTTTAAAGCACCAAGTCCGATTTGGTTTATCCTTTGAAATCATGATTGTGTAATCCTAGGCCACACGCGTTATTTAGAAATGGATTTAATCAGCGTCGATTTGATCAGATTTGTCACTGTGGCTAAAACAGGGCTTGATGAATTGGCACATATTTGTATGTGTGCGTATCCCTTTAAACGGTAGCAGTTCACCGTTCGCATGCGAGTGTCTCATTGTTCTCATGTGTGTCTCATTCCTGCCCTGTTACTGTGTCCACATACCAGGAGGGCAGTCCACTGCACTGTAACTTCATCCCTCTGGACATTAAACTGGACTGCTGGGAAGATCTGCCAGAGCCCTTCAGCAGACGCAGAGAGAACAGGACACAGGTCAGTTACACCTGAAAGTAGAATGGGGGGGGGGTACTTAACTAAATATTAGCAAACATTAGTTTGACGTCCACTACTATGCAATATTGACAACTGTTCCATTTACGGAAATGCTGATTAGATTTAAATAGTAACTAACAAAGCGATGATTAATTTCTGTCAAGGCTTCAGTTGGGAAGAGTAACCCTCAAAGGTGGTGCTAAATTCCTCCCTTTGTGTGTTTCTTTGTGCGGGGCAGATCTTGAGGCTTGTGCAGCAGTGGTTCTCTCTGACAGCCATGAAGCAGAGGCTGTTGCGTCGTAGTGGTCTTGTCTTCCATAGCCCCGTTTCGGCCCTGGACCAACTTACCCACAGCCAACACAACCACAACAGCACCAAGAGGCAGGTGGAGGTCCCTCAAAAGGATTGAAATACAAGGAAGTGTGTGTGTTTGTGTGCAGGTTTTACAATTGAAGTATGTGTCTTTAATGCAATAATAAAACACGGAACATTAAGTCAGAACATTTGGCCACTCCTCACTTCATCAGAATTGGGGTTAGGTTTAGGGTTAGAATTCGACCTAGGGGTTAGGGTTAAGTTTAGGCATTAAGGATTAGATTAGGAGTTAGGGTTAGGTTTAGTTTTTGAGATCAAGGGAAAAAATATATATGATATATTCTAGTAATCAGCTCAGCAAATTAGAATTTTAATGGTACTAATTTGCTGAGCCTCAGTTAGATATTAAAACCTACATACGTGTGTGCACCAATCCCATCTCTCCTCCTGCTGTGATATTCCAGACTTGTGTGTGTCTCAGAAGCCAGTCAGAGTAAACGTAGGAGGAAATCGGACACTGCAAACGACTGATTGGACAAAATGTGGGATTTATTCCT
This sequence comes from Esox lucius, assembly GCF_011004845.1. NCBI lineage: Eukaryota > Metazoa > Chordata > Actinopteri > Esociformes > Esocidae > Esox > Esox lucius. The sequence goes on from NC_047590.1 coordinate 9,556,310, forward strand.
TAATCAAGGCCAATCAAGGTTTACCCCATTGAATAAATATCAAGCTGATTTGAAAATATGATATCTTGCTTAGAGACTGCATGCTGCGAAAGAAATTGAGATCTCAGTTCCATGTTCTTGCAGAGCATTTGTGAGTCTGTGAGTTAACACAATGAAGAAGTAAGAAGATGGAAGAGCAGTGAAAATCTTGTGGTTTGTTAGACACCAATCTCCCGTGGGCATCGATATAATACAGTAATATATTGAAACTGACCAAATTACATGAGATTTACTTCTGTTTCAGAGATTAGTTTGACTCTGAAACAGGATCTTTGCAGAGCCCTTTTCTTTCCTTTCCTTTTTTTTCTTTTTTACAAATGTTATTCATCTGGATTTCAACTATCAGATAGAAATTGATGGAAAATAACTCATATGTCCATTGGAGTCAATGATTTGTCCATTGTATTAAGTATATTTTCCTTCATGTTATCCTGTCGGTTGAGAAACCGGGCCAGGTTATTTGATGTAGTCCCATCTACAGTCAGGCCCGCCTTTACCCCCACACCTTCACCTTTACCCTGCCTAGTTCTGCCAGAGGTGGACCCCTTCTACAGTCAATGGTCGAACTTGTCTTTCATGTAGCAGAGGCCTTTTCATCCACCCTGACTGTGAGCTGGCCTGTTTGAAGTCCACCAGTTACCCTCTCCAACCCTCCTTCTCTCTTTCATGGAGATCTGCCCCTTCCTCTCGTCCTTCTTCAAAATCTGTCTTTGATGTGTCCCCGTTCTCCTCTTTTTCCCCTCTGTCCCTCCATCTCTCCCGCCCAAACTTCCGTTTCTCCATCCAGGTACTTGACCAAAGAAGATGTGACGCAGGCATCTGTCGGAAAGGTCCAGCGAGAGGGAGGGAGTGTCCGAGTCATCAGAAGGGACAGCTTCTTCGCCAAGAGGACTTCAAGCTCCACCTTTAGCTCACCACGCAGCCACACAGGACCAGAGAAGTGGGTCTCAGCTCTCATTACATTGATCTCAGTATCGGTCTCCAAGTATATTTTTCTTTCCGTCTGCAGATTTCGGGGTAGTAAACACGGTTGTCTTTTAGATGATGGAAGAAGTGGTTAAGTCTTGTTCTTTTCGTGGTGTTCAGCAGTGAAGCTCTACAAACTCTTATCCGTCTTCTGAGACTGTAGGCCCTGGCCTGTAACGGGCCGATGGAATGTTTAACTCGGGCGAACCAGGCCATAATCCACTGTCTGATGGAATAAAACCCATTGGATGGAAAGCCCCTCCAGGGAGAGGTCCCTCCCCTCTGACTTACTCCTCCAGTGGTTGTTGAGGCGTGGAGAGAGTGCGATGAGGACAGTTAAAATCTCCTCTTACAGGCCAGGGATGGACAGAGCATGTTGCTATGGTAACCACCACAGTGACTGGCTCTCTGTCACACAGTGAGCTGATCCGTTGAGGACCGTCAGGGTGCTCCCAAGAGCTAGGTCCCATCTGTTCCCTAACCCTGCTGGAACGTAGACCCATGCCGAGACACAGACGCCCACACACACACACGCGCGCGCACACATTCAGAATGTATTCACTTTTTCCCACATTTTGTTACATTACAGACTTACTCTATAATCTACACACAATACCCCATGTATTGCCATGCCTTCAGTCTGTCTTAACTCTATGCCCTGTTCTCCTCAGATCAGGAAAAGAAGATCCCCCAGACCAGGAGTCTCCTTGTGAAGACGGGGCTCCAGAGGCCCTGGCTGAGGCTGGTTGCTTGCAGGCTATGGACAGCGAAGGTCGTCCTCTGTGCCTGTCCTGCCACCAGGCCTGTGGGACTGCCGGGGGGGCCTGGGACACCCGCTTCTGCAGCCAGAAGTAGGTAGCAACCACAACAATCAGGGAAGCCAGGGAAAAATTACCAAAAATCCCCACGTTACATTCTGTTACTATTACTAAAGCCAAGTAAGCTGACTGTGACCTTCAGACAAGTTCCCTCATCGGGAAAATCTGTTCTGCTGTGTTCCAAGAGATTGTACTTGCTCCCTCCGGTCCCAGGTGCCAGGAGGAGTTTCAGCTGCGCTCCAGTCAGTCACATATGCGTGCGCGGGTACTGCAGACGGAGCAGGGCGTGTGTCAGGGCTGCGGCTTGCAGGCTCACCAGCTTTACCTGAAGGTCCGTGACGCCCCTCCCACACACAGGAAGGAGATGCTGGAGAACACTTGGCTGGCACAGCTGTCTCTCAAACAGGTTTGTTTGTTTGCTGGGTACGTTCCTCTTTGATGCCACAAAAGATAGGGGCCATCTCATTACTCTCACTGGGTTCACTGTTCATGTACCACACCTTTTTCCGACGAAAGAATGATCTAGAATACGTTGGATGCCTTTCTCAGAAATGTGCTGTTTTCATTTACATTTCTAGTTAAATTCTCAAATGAGCATATGGGCAATTGAAAACTGTTTTCTTTTTTTTTTTTGAGTGGGAAATAAAAATCTTTACATAAGTCTTGTCCATCAACAACTGACAGCTGAAATATAAATTTCACTTCAGGAATATAGTTCACTTCAGCATGACATTAGCTAAGTAGCAAGCAGTTAAGGATCTAGGCTACAGCTAATTAGCAAGGTACTATACAGTGTAGCAAATAGGCTACTCTTAGAAATTAAGCTGGCTATAGACGGGTCATTTCATCCATAGTAACCTGTTTAATGCTATAAGTCCAACTATCAGAATGGATAATGTGTAGTCAAAATAATCCTAAAGCACCTTTCAGTAAGTTGTCACTGGATGTTACACTATTTACCTGGCTGTTTGAATGAGATGACATTATACGTCTAGTGGCTGAAAACATATGTGACAAAGTGGATCCAAGTTCCACTTCCTAAGGTTGCAATGACAATATCATTTCTAACTGCTTATGCACCTACATCTGGAATAATACATTATTTTGTATTATTCACCCGTTTTAATACGTTCAGTAATGGCACTATAGGAAATTAAAAGTAATCCTATCCTGACCAATCAGAATTACACTTGGTGTAATGGATCTGCTAGTGACAATGACAACATATAGACAAAATATATAGGGTGAGAATACACAAAATTTAAGTTGACATGCACTGTACAGTGTGTGGTGAGCATATAGGATAATTAGATAAGAGCACTGAATATATCATGTACATGAATTTACAGTGGAGGTTCACATTTACATTATACCCTCTGCTGTCTAGATGCAGTGAGATGAGAGTTAGTAATGAGCTATTCTTTTTATTATACAGTTTAATGTGGTGTTTTTTGGTCTCTGTGGGACAGATGGCCGGTCCGACGTCTGTTGCGAAATGGGGAAAAACTGCACACTCTCTCTGCTCCATTGCAGAGATGGGAGCGTCTCCTCAAGCAATGTTTCAAACAGTGGCAGCCTGTGACAAATAACTTGTGACGTTTCCTGGTCGCTAAAACGTTACACTTTTCACAAAACAAACAAAAAAAGTGAATTACATGGTCAGGTTACTGAAAGCAATATATTTTTTACTCAAGTTAAATAGTGCCCACCTGAACAGTTGAATCCACGTATTATTTATTTTTACAAAATATTAAATTAGAAATGTGAGTAATGTGAGTTTCTGGCATTAAAAACAGAAGGGAGCACCTTTACTGACTAGTACCTCTGCTGAGGGTGGAAAACAAGGATTTATAATGCTGAAGTCTCCACAGAGTTGGAGAGGAGGCGAGTGGAGGTGAGGGAGTGGAGGTGAGGGGAGTAGAGGAGTGGTGGGGAGGAGAGAGAGGGGGGAGTATTATGTCCTTTACCTCCTACAAACACGCAGCTCAGTGGGATTAAATGACACAAACACCTTTTTTCCCTGCTTCCCTGGAATATGCGGCTTTGCGCTGTGAGAAGATAAGCCATTATGGTGGTGTGTGTCAGCGTGTGTGCCGGCGTGAACTGGGCGTCATGTGCAGACCCACGGCTTCCTGTGTTTGTGTGCGCGCGCCTTCCTCTCCCTCGGTTCACGTGAACAGACTGGCTAGTCCTGTCGGATCCTCCATGCATCGTTTCCAATGGCTCAGCTTCAGCCAAGAACCTGTTTGATTTGCTCTGCCGTTTGTACCGTAAAGGCCCCTCAAGCACAGTCTGCCTCTCCCACAAATCAATGTCGAGATTTGGCCTAAGACTAACAGGCCTCCGGTATTGAATGGAGAAGACTATAAACTACTGCTGTAATAAATGATATTGGTGCAGTGTGTCAGAGGGTTTGGGGGAATGTCTCAGAGGTACACCAGTTCTAAGCAGGCGGAGAGAGTGTTCTCCATCGACCGATGACTGAGTGTGGGTGTGGTTGTGGAGCTTCGCTTTACTTTTCCTTTGTGGGTAAAGGTTGGTAACCCATTTCTGGTTCTCCTGTGGCTAATAATGGGAGAGCGGTACTCTAACTACCGCTACTACCCGGGAATGGAGATTGATTTCTGGGCTGAATTGTCCCCAGGGGGGTACTCTTTCCACCTCAAAAATGAGAATGGGAAAGGCTTAGCTTCAAATTAAAATACCATTTGGTGTTCCCCTGGTCTAGGTCTTAGGGAAAAAGAAGATACAAGAATTTGATTTCTTACCTTCGCCTAGTGTCCCCAGCTAGTTCCCATTTACATGGGGCTTTGTAATTCCCTCTTCAGTTTCTGAAGACAGAATAATAGACCGAAGGAATTTATTCTTTCTAAAAAGTGAAGGCCAATGTCCAAGCTCTGATCTATTTCCTTAATAAAAATATTTTACACTAAAATGGTTATTACCTACTAGGAACTATTCATAACAGTGTAAATAATACATAGTACAGTACCTTTTTAATAATATGTAAATACATTTATGAAAAAGTACACACATCCTTTTTGCATCTTTTAAACTTTTGGGCTGAAGTCCGACAACATTAATTGATAAAGGTAACCCAATTTAAATGTACATACACAAAACTTTAAAACCATTAATGTAATTAAAATAGAAATGTCCCCAGGCGGGAAAGGTTCGTAAGCCTGTACATTTACCATCATATGAAAAGGGTGAAACATCAATGGTTGAGTTTTTTTACTGCAATGCCAGGCGGCATGTTTGGAACATAAGAACCCCATACCAACTGTAAAGCATGGTGACAGGATGGTTTGGGCTGCATCATGGCCTGGCCAACTTGCCCTTATTGATTCAAACATGAATTCCTTATTGTACCAGAGCATTCTTCAGGAAAATGTGAGGCTGTCTTTCAAAAGGCTGAACCGAACATGGATCCTGCAACAGGGCAATGATTCAAAATACACAAACACAATGATTCAGAACACACAAACACAATGATTCAGAACACACAAACACAATGATTCAGAACACACAAACACAATGATTCAGAACACACAAACACAATGATTCAGAACACACAAACACAATGATTCAGAACACACAAACACAATGATTCAGAACACACAAACACAATGATTCAGAACACACAAGCAAAGCTAAGACAGAAAGCCTCAAAAAGAAGAAATGGAGAGTTATGGAATGGCCAACTCAATGCCCAGGTCTCCAACCTATCACAATGCTTTGGGGGGGACTTTGCATGTAAGAAAGCCCTCAAACATGATAGTTGAAGCAGTACTATAAAAAAGAGTGGGCAGAAATGTATCCTAGCCGATGTAAGAAACTAATTGACAGTTACACGAAACGGCTATATGAAGTTATTTCAGCCAAAGGGAGCAACCTCAGCTATTGAAGCTAGGGTTGTTCTTAAGTTTAATGTATGTGTGTCATTTGTTAAATTAGGTGTTGAGGTGAATATTACATATCCATATTTACAAATATATAAAGACAAAAGACAACTTCCGAGGGGGTGTACATTTTCACATGGCTGTTTATTTGAAGAAAAGAAAAAAACAGTATTTAGCTCAACTGTTTAATTTATTTATTTAATTCTTTACTTTTGTCCATTTTTCTGTTTGTGTTTTTAGCTAAATGAGATGATTCGCGCCCCTGTTGAGGGTCAGTTCTGGCAGGTGGATCACATACGGCCGGTCTACAGTGGAGGTGGACAATGTTCCCTAGACAACCTGCAGACCCTCTGCACCGTATGTCACAAGACTGTACGTTTCCTGGTCTCACACGTGCACACCCACGCACACACATACACACACTAGCAATACGCATGTACATCCACATTGCTTTGCTCACTTTTTTAGGACCAGCAAATTGAGTGCTATGGAAAAAATGTGTTCCCTAACATTAACCTCAAAGCTCTAAACCTAACCCTAACCTTAACCCCAAGCCTAACAAAACATTATTTTCTGAGGACTGGCCAATTGTCAGATTTATCCACAAACACCCGTATGGTGTGGTCTATAGGTATTTTTAACAGTGAAAAAACGTGTTTATTAGCTCTGTGCTCCAGTACATGGCATTTTGGAATGAAACAATAACTTAAGAGGTTAAAGAGCAGTCCGTTTGCATCGTAAAAATGGCAACTCTTTTTACACGCCCTCTTTTAGTAGACTAAATGTGATTGGATAACTCAACATTAACAAAAGTAATCAAGCCAAACACCACCATGCTCTTTTGAACACAAATCCGATCAAAGTACTATACAATAACTAACCATATGTGTTGTTGGTTTTACAGAGAACTGCTCAGCAAGCCAAAGAGAGAAGCAAAATTAAGAAGGGCCTCGCTGCCTCCAAGGTATCATCAGACATCACTCGCTTCTTCGTCAAGAAATGAAATGTTTTTTTTCCCTCAGACACGGGGTGTTGTAGAAGCGATGAGCGACAGAGGAATGATACTTTTGAGTCCTTTTCATTTCTGTGAAGTACTTTTACGTAAACGTTGTCCTAACGTTCAAGTGATGTTTGAAGGCGGGTAGTGCGGCCTCTCTCGTCACTTTCAGGTTTTATGGCAGTGTCAACCTAGTGAGCAAAAGTGCTTAAAAAGACATCATCCCAACAACTGGTTCAAACCTGTTTTAAGCAAGACTCATAGGGGAGACCTGCTTTAGGGATGCTGTTGTTGATTTACCTGAATTGATGTAACTTAATAATGCTGCCTGTAACCAGTGTTTAAAACTACGCAGCTCCCCTCCCTCCTTGTGCCTGAACCGTAAGAACTGAGTCAGGGTTGATTTATGACAGGCTTTTCTAGTGCAGATACAGGCGGAACTGAACAAGCAGCAGACGATGCCGGCCTGTTTAAAGTGCCTGCCGAGCGTTCCATTTGCTGCTATTTTAGGTTGTGCAAACTTGATAGAAATAACCCTGAAAAATCGGAGATGAAAAATTGCGATGCTCTAGTTTATATCTCGACATATCTCACACACTTTTTTTCTATTAATGGCCTCTACAAATAGGCTAGTTCCCGATGGTTTTAATTATAAAAGCATGAATGGCTTAAGTAACATGACATTAATGAAAATAAAACATGCATTTTCTTCTGTTTGGGTGATCTACTTTGTTGTTTGTGGAGAGATGGTTTCAAAGCCTAACGCCATAGTAAGAGCCTGTTTAGTGTTTTCCGATGAAAAACATTCAGACCACTGCTGGTATGCACATAAAACGCCTACATAGGGTAGCCTATTTTTTCACAGGGATAAAGAGCACCTTTTCTATTGAACTGTTATTTACCAGGCAAACAAAACCATATTGCCTGAAGTCAAAAACAAAGGTAATAATATCCACATTCTGCCAGTTCTATCAGTCTTCAACCACCTCCAGTGTTTTCCTAAAAGGAGTTAACGAGTTAAGAGTGAGGAAGGAAAAGTTACTATGGAAACAGTGAGGACTGTACGTCGGTGATCAGCATTGTGGAGGGAGGATATTGATTCATTCCACAGCTCTTGGAGTTCAGGCTTCAGGGACACTTGGGCAGCGCCTGGTTGTAATCGCTCTCACCAGAGTCATGTCATCATCCGTGTGCCATCAAACAAATCCGCTCGACCGTGTCCCCGACGGCGCGCCCAAACTCGTTTCTAGTTGATCTAAAAGAGAGGTCCTATGGTTTGACGTCTTCACCGCAAAACCGATGCAGTGCGTCCATGACACCTAGTTGATTGTATGGAGAGCAGACCAAAAGAGGATGTTAGAGGACAGTGTTGATTTTGCAGCTATTTTTAATTACTTTAATTCTGAATAGGAGATTTATTGTAGGCCAGTTGTATAACACTTGAATGCAGAATAACACTTGAATGCAGAAGTAAGAGGTAGCCTAGTCAAATAAAAAGGCATATTAAAAGCCTGTAATATGTAGGCTACCTGTAAACTTTCATTAATGTCCACACTCTTGTCCAACTTCAAGCCTGTTTTATTAAGTTGGTAAACACTGTTAGCTGAAGGTTAAGGGATTACCACTATCAGTAACACAGCTCAAGGCAAACAGTGCCAGGTCATTTGTCTGCAAGGCGTTGAGTATTTTGGGTGCTGGGATATGGTGGATGTTTTTTTGTTTTTTTGCTTTTTATTGAAGAGTAGTACAGTGTGAAAGATGATGAGTGGGAGTTTCTGGTTGACTCAACGAGTCAATGTAAACTCTGGCATGCATGTGTGTCTGTGTTCAGAGGCTGTAATCTCCAGGTCAAAACGGGCCACAAACCAGGGCCACAAACCAAGGCCACTTCTGGCCTGAAACTCTTCACGGTTCTATCATCGTTGTTTCACCATTAAATCCCAAGTTTATCTGGAGGTTTGTGTATGAGTCTCCATTTCCTCTGTACAGCTGCTGCTGTGCTCCAGCCAGGTCTCCACTTAATAAGGCTGTTGTCCCTTTGCTGCCTGTCTGACGAAGCCAGAGGGGCCCTATGAGTAATGAACATATCACAAGCAGACAGCCACCCCCTGACATGCCCTCTCTGTCCCGTCCTGTCAGCTGCCAGCCAGGGCCGTGTGTCTGTCTGTCTTTGTCCACACCTGCAACTCCAGCAATGCTCTCACGACCTCTCGATCTTCCTCTATCTTCCTCTTGCCTCTTCTTTCTCACTATCTTTCTCTCTGTCTCTTCGTCTGTCTCTTCATCTTCCTCGTCCTCCTTCTCTCACTTCTCTGTTTCTCTCTTCCTTTTTGTATTCTTCATCTCTTCGTCTGTCTCTTTCTCCTCCAACTGCCTTCTCCTCTATTCTGTAGCCTTACCCACCGCTGCTGGCCTTCCTTCATGTGGACGCCTGTTCTCCCTTTATTGCACCCAAGCCGAGGGGGTGGTGATTGTGGAGGTGGGGGCTGAGGGGGGCTTTAATAACAGCAAGCCAGACGGAGCCGTATTGAGCGGCCTGGCAGCAGATTAAGACGTGCTGCAGCATCACAGCATTCGCTCTCCTCCCAGAGGGCGCGCTGAGTAAAGAGCAGCCCGCGTCACGTGACGCTCTGTCTGTTTGTGTTGGACAAACTCCAGTCCTTACCGCCTGGCCCGGGGGAAAAACAATATCGCTGTCAGTCGGTGTTAATAAAGCAGGACAGTCCGTACCGACAGAAGAATCAAAACTTGGGCCAATGTTGTTGTTGCCCGTCTGCTTATCTGTCCGACGGGTGGTTAGTTCGTCAAATCCATTTTTACCCTACTGGAGTAGACAAGCAGAGCTGTACGATGAAAATGCTATGGGGTCCACTTCTCCGTACAGTAGGTAGCTAACGTCCCGCTATTATCAGCCCTTTCTAGCGGTCGAAGAACAAAATCGTCTGAAGTTCAAAATGTAAATGCACTGATAAACAACGGTACATTTTGTTAATAAATATAACCCCTCGGCATTATTTGTAGAAATGTATGCAGGCTGTTAGCCAAACAGGATTAAGGATTCAAACCACCTGGCTTATAACATTTAATAATGCCTGCAATATAGGCTACAGGAACGAACTGAGCCATGCAGAAGGTAGTCCCGTTTAGACACTAATCCAAGGCCTGTTAAGTTATGGACTAAGAGATCCCAAACCTTTTCAGGACCATTTTGAGACCCATTTACCTAAAAGTCAAGCAAGTTTAACCAGATCGAAGAACAGTATAGTGATGGCATACATTATTCATACTTGTTTTATACTAGCACCCTCCCCAGTTTAGGTCCAAATTATAAAAGCGAATCAATTAAAACAGAGGACATTGAGTGAAAGCTGAAGTACATAGTTTTACTATGAAAGAGCCGAACCAGGTCTTTCCTATCACATAAAATGACAGAAAAACAACAAATGTCACAACCAAGTAGGTAAACTGTGTCTAAACCTTCAACACACACCTTCAATATCATTACATTCCTAATCATCAGTGTAGGGAAGGCCAGGCAATAACTTGGAACCCAGACAGTCACCTATACAAAACAACTGAAGAGTACAGTAGCCATACTGGTGAAAGCCAGCCACACACAAACACACACTCACTACATTCATTATGTCGACTTTATATGACTACAGCAGCACTAATACATACAAATATCTGATTGTCTTAATAAAATGTTTACACTTCATGTCTGTTTTGTATACAGTCCATTCATGGTTGACATCATAGGACATTGAGGTTCTAACATCCCCTAGTAATCCTGCTTCCACTAATCAAGCAGGATTTTCTTCCAGTTTTTCTGGCAGGCCCATTTTACAAATCACTTAACCTCACATCAGGTTGCAGACCCTAGTTTGGGAAATGCGAACATAGACCATGTCCGGCTGAACATACTCGAGAGGCTTTGGGAAATCGTGCAGAATGCGTTGCATACAGAGACGAGGATTACGACCAGAACGAAACCACATCTATTCAAACAGCAGGGGATCAATGAAACCCGGCAATAAGGTGCTTAAAATAATTCATACGTTTTCCAAATCCTTGGTGGATGCATTTATATTGCCACAGCAAGATCTATATTCCATGCTGTTCATTATATTTCTATGTGTGGCTGAATTACCATTTTGAGACCCTTATTAAGAAAGCTAATGCATCGTTTGACAGTTGTAAAACCCTGAACACATTCTATGGCGTAACCCTTAGGGTTTAACATTTATTAGGCAAATTATTAGGATATATAGAACATACATAGAATAACACTGCAATACCATATACTTACTAATGATAAGTGATATGCTTACCATTGGACACCAAAAGCCTTTGCATTATATTCAACCTAATCTGGTATCCAAGCAGAGAGTGAAATGCTCTGCCAGGAATAAATAAGCACCTATGCCTTTGCTTGAAATGTCCTTTAATTATTTAGATGTTTGATGGATCACTGTATCAACAGCAGAATGGACATGGTACAGTCTTCTGAAGACAGGGTTTAATCAAACTAGCGTTGCATTACTGCACATTTAACATGTATCAGGTATTGTATAATTTATCTTTGTTGAACTTATAATGCTGATATACTATTATTCCACTATTATACAATTACTATAAGTGACACACAGCACAGCAGCACATGAATGCTCCAGAAAGAAACCAACGGCTCATGTCTCTGCATCCGTGTATGTGATACAATACTGTATAAGGGTACTGTACATTAACTGTGAATCCATTTATATAACTATATTCAGGAAAAGGTCCTATATGTCTCCAGGCCTGGAAAGCGTGCATGCTCGATCATCACTGACCCACCCCATCCCACCCTGACCCACCCCATCCTGACCCATCCCACCCTGACCCATCCCACCCTGACCCACCCTCACCCATCTCACCCTGACCCATCCCACCCTGACCCATCCCACCCTGACCCATCCCACCCTGACCCTGACCCACCCTGACCCATCCCACCCTGACCCATCCCACCCTGACCCACCCCACCCTGACCCTGACCCACCCCACCCTGACCCTGACCCACCCTGACCCATCCCACCCTGACCCATCCCACCCTGACCCACCCCACCCTCACCTGACCCATCCCACCCTGACCCACCCCACCCCTATCTCATCCCACCCCTATCTCCCACCTTTCCAAGAATGCTCCTCCAGCATTCTGAAAATCTGCACTTCAATTGCCTCTCAGTTGTTTCATTTCCAATCCATTGTGGTGGCGTACAGAGACAAAATTATGAAAATTGTGTCAGCGTCCAAATATTTCCAGACCTGCATTCTCTGCTCATCCCCTAGATGTAATGGTGACCTTTGGCCTGCTCCGGCAATGGGTGATGAAAAGGTAAGGAGAAGTGAGAATTAACAAATGTAAAATATTTTAAGACAGGCAAGATATTTTCAGTTATCCTTGTACATTTTGCTATAGACAGGTTTTCTTTACATTCTGTGTAGGCAGTAACACAGATGCTCTACAAGTCTTGATATTTTAGTTTAATACTCAACATATGTAGATGAAATGTGTGCAAAGCTGCTAATTAGGTGTGCTTGACAAGGTAATACATGGCTCACGATTTCCCTTAGTTTCTTCCACTTGTTCTGGAGCATAAACGATAAAAGATAGCAACAGTAAACACTCTCAAATGTTCATCCATGCTGTTATCTCCAGTATGGTTGACTACTGTAATGGGCTCTTAACTGGACTCCCCCAAAAGGCCGTAAAATAGCTGCAGTTATTTCAGAATGCTGCTGCTAGAATGTAGAAACCAGGACCAAGAGAATAGAGCACATCACTCTGGTTCTTAAATCTTGACACTGGCTTCCAGTCCGTTACAGAATAGATTTAAAGTGTTAAGGCTATACTAAGTTGAAATTATATTTATTGTGTATAAATATAAGTGTGATGTGTATGGTGTGATTTTACCCAAAATACTGTACGTTTTGAACCGTTTAAGATAGAGGGACTAAACCAACAAGGCTATCACAGTTACATTTGCTTAGATGCTTATCCACTATGACAATATTAGTTAGCATTATTTAATTCTAAGAATACATTTTGAACCGTATTTGAGACCAAACCAACTTTGTTTCATATGTTTTCAATATCCCACCCTAAAATTATAAAATATTATCAATTAAGTCAATAGTAATTAGCTTAATTTGCATAATTACAATAAATTAACCCTAAATCAGAATCCCTTCAACTGTTCAAGCTACAGAAACTAAAACAAACTTGTTTCACGTTTAGGTTATCCCAACTTAAAATCCTTAAATGTTGATCATATATTATATATATATATATATATTATATTGATCATATTATATATAATTATATTAATTTGACACATCTGTCAAATTAACCTGTAGCATTAGGCTATGTCTTGAACTGTTTAAATGAGTGACACGAAACCAACACTGCATTACATTTAGCTATCCCCACTCAAAAAAACCAAAAATGTGTATCTCTTGAACTATTCAAGTTAGGTATGCTACACAAAACAGTTTGTTAAACATGTTTAGGCCATTCCCCCTTTAAAATCAAGTCGTTTTAATGTTGACCATTTCATCAGATTAACTTCTTGAAATTAAAGTATTTCTAGTTTATATTCTGTATGGCTCCTTCTTCCTAAACGGTTGTGTTTTCGTTACAATCCTGTCCTCAATCTCAGGTAACCCTATAGGATTTGGGGGAGTGAACACAATTAGGACCTCGAGGATTGACTATGCCCATCCTTGGACTGAATTAACCAGTTGATCTTCTCAAACTAGTCGTAAACAGTTTTAACTGGTAGAGACCACCTGCATTTCAATCCTGATGCGAATGTAGCCTGAAATATAAGAACACCCCGAGGCCAGAAGAAATTACAATTCCATTTTAAAGAGCTTTAGCCAAACCTCTTTAAGTAGACCTATCCTTTGTTCCTGACATAAGGGTTATTGTTCTGTCGCTAATGAAAGCGCTTCTGCGCCAGAGGAACCATAAGATCGCGCTCTTTAGAGAATATAAAAAGGATGGGCAGAGCTTCACCAGCAGCAGACCAATTAAACTCCTGGTTGAGAAAAAGCGGGTGAAGAATGTGTCCCGAGGAGTGTTTGTGTTTTTCTGTCCTGATGAGCGTGAGGAAGGGCCCTGCCTCGTTAGAAATTACGGGGTGAGGTGATGCCTGGAATTTCAAATAAGACTTCCAGACGGGCTGTGAACGCATTTTACCGTGGCCAGTCGTCCGTATTCTCAGAGGTGTGATTGTGACTGCCCTCAAAGGTGTGTGATTGAGAGTGTCTGAGTGGCTCCTTCCGATCAACTCAGACGAGACATGACTAATGTTATTTAGTTAAATCAACTGGATGCAGTCATGCAGTAGGCTAATGTCAGTTGTCAATGTAGTACCTACGTGGTCTACAATTATTGCCTTAGGCCTTCATACTAGAATATCCTTAACAAAACAACATATCGCCGTCAAAATGCTGTATATCTGCATTGCACTTTCCCCCCGGTCATTAGGCTACTCCTTTCAAAATAACAGTTGACTGCGGTTTTATATTCAACTTGAATATTTTTGAAAGGTGGTTCTTAAAATGTGTTGTCTGTCGTCTGTCCAGCACCGGCCAAATCACAGTCCAGCTCAAATTGGTCACTATTGTGCCCTATTTCTTCCAGGCTGAATTATTGATGTCGTTAAGAAATCTTAAATCGTCCGGTTTCAACCGGTTTGCATAGGGTCAGCTGAAACGTTGGGGGCTGTAAAATACTTGGACGAAAAATATATTTTTTTAACAAATATACGTTTTTACTTCAGTTTTTGATGACTCTTCGAGCAAGGCTGCATTGTCACCAGAACAGATGATTGTATTAGCTAGCTTGGTGGAGTTTGTGGAGCAGTACTTTTTCTGAGGTCCATATTGTACGGTCATTATAATCCCGTGTGTGCTCGTTGTGCATCTCACCTGCTAGTTCTGCTGAGCATGTTCTTGGACGGCACAAAGAAGCACCTGGCTAGTGCAGGATGTGCCTTAAATAATACATCCGTGAACACAATACAATGACAGCAGCTATTAATCAGACTCTTAGTTCTCCCCTCTCAGGACTGTTCCTTCTCTAGCTACATACAACAGTGAAGAAATCTGGGCATCCATGTGTAAGGCTGTTTACAAAGGCAGCCACATTCTGGTATTTTTCAGTTATTGCTTTTTTGACTGTCAGAAATGTTAAAAGATCAGAATTGGGATGCCAGTGTAAATGCTGCCTATGTTGTTGTGAGACTTCCTGATATGCAGTGAGAAACAGGCACAAACAATCTTTAGAATTACTTATATTCACATAATTATGCCCAGCTGGTTCAGTATTCAAATCTATTTTCACTGTCTTGTAATACCTAACCTATTGTCAAGACTGTAGGGTTCCAGTCAATGAACTAGAGCACTGGTTCTCAAACTATGGTACACATACCATTGGTGGTATATGGTGCTCCCTTTAGTGGATCTATATCAAGTGAAATATTTCCTGAGGTGGTACACAGTGTAAAAAGTTTGAGAACCACTAAACTAGTCTTTAAAGCTTGGTTGGCTCTGTTTAAACAATTAGTAAAGATGAAACTATTTTTCCCAGGTTTTAACAATTTGAAATTGGGCTGTCTGTGTAAACTCACCAAAACTGCACAATGACAATCTTTTTCCAAACCACAGATTTCAACCCAATTATTCTTCCATTCTATAACAAAAAAAAAGGTAATTTCTGAAAAAAACAACTTATTAATGACTGAAGGGCAGCACCCAGTGGACGTCTGTGGTAGTACAATTAACCATAATGAAATGCACACAAGACTGAGGTGCGTTTGTGTGTAAAAACAACACTTTTACACCTTTATTTGGGTTCCCAGTACACAAATTAGGGATTTGTTCAATACAGAGTCTGCATTAGGACCTCATAATACACTGTCACGGCATAATAGAATGTGTGGGCCGAGGTACCAACTAGTCAACAGACTAGTTAGTGCTAACTGAACTGCAGGCCTACTGTATGTATATGTATGTATAGACATATATACATACACATATATATATTTACACAATCTTATCTGGAGGTCTTTTTATAAGATGGTGGTTGGTTAATTAGACATATCATATTTAAGAATAGCGACTTGTTACAATCACAAGGCTTTTTGTAAATATGCCAAGATTTCTTTTTAAATGCACTTTCACAGCAGATATAACGTAAACTTCACTTATAGCTCTAGAATGGTCTGCGAGTACGTTTTAGAGGCACAGCTGCAGGCATCCATCAGCTGGACAATGGTCCCAAATCAACCCTTCCGTCCTAAGTACTTGGGATCCCACAAGTACATCAGGTTTCTGTTCCAAATGGCACCGTATTCCTTATGTAGTCCAGTACTAAATCGGCTAAATCGATGCCTTGTGGAATGGAACGTACATTAGAAGTTGATTTGGGATAGGTTTACTGCTGACTAGCATGTTTGTGATTGCTTGGACTGCCATTATATATGATTTGAGCCTTCCCCTATAAAAGACAAGCAGATTAGGGTTGCAAAAATCTGTTAACTTTCCTAAAAGCCCCAGGGTTTTCCAAAAGCCGGTCGAAGGACTCCTCATAACTGGGATTTCTGGTTGGGGAAGTCGCCAGATTTGTGTAACCTGATACCAGACTAAATAGCTTCCAACAGTTAATGCTGAACTTCCACAGCCTTCAACCAACAATGAACAGTTATACATCTCCACAGCTATAGGTATTACATCAAAAGAGAGGAATTCTTTCTTTATATCAAAAGTTTCAAGACCTGAGTATTTCAAGGAATATGGTGGTTTCTTAACATACAAAAATGTACGTACATTTACGTCCACACTGTAAACCATCTCCAGGCTGCTTATTGTCTTCCCTTATGTGATTGAAACATGCACATCGTTAATAAAAACAACAAATAAAAAGGACAGCTCTCTTTCGTTAAAAGAACAATTAAAATCATATTTTTTTCTCTCCAATCACAGAATCGGTGAACATTGCTCACAGGGTTTTTTTTTGTTGCAAGCAGACAGGTAGCATTACAGCGCTGTGCGTCAAGGTGTATATTTTCTGAAGAACAGCCTTAAAGCATCAATAATAATTACTGTGTGTGGACAGGACTGACTGAGTGATGCAGAGTTACTTTAAGATAACTTAAAAGTAATAAAAACATTTTACTTTAAGAAAGAAAAACTAAACATTTCAGAATTACTTATCTTCATCCAACCACTTGTAGCTAGCCTGGTATCAGATCTGTTTGTGCCGTTTTGTCTCACTAACTCATATGCCATTGTCAAGAAACATGTTTTGGAAAGAGTGGGGAACAGGGCACAAACAGCCTGGCTGCCAGGCTAAACCGCTAACTCCGTCAAACGCCAGGTTTTACAGGTTCATTCCTTGGGCACTTAACAGAGAGTCCAGCATGTCGAACGTGTCTTTGTAGTCGGTGTGCTGGCCGTTTGACCCAAGCACACCGTTTGACCCCTCCGGGCCACCGTGGTGCCTCTCCACCGTCCTCGAGCCGCCGCTGCCGTCCGTCGAGTAGTGGGAGGAGGCCCCGGCGCCCTTGGAGCTCCTGCTGCTCTTACTGGAGTGGTGGTGATGGCTGTGACTGTTGGCGTCTGGGTGTGCTCGTTTCCTGGAGGAGGAGCTGGAGCCCCCTGTCTCGGAACCATGGCTCCCGGGGATTCTAAGGGCCAATGCAGGGTCGACGGGCCCGCGGCCATTCCCGCTGAGGGCATAGGAATGCGAGTGGCCGTGCTTCGGGTGTCCTCTGTGGCCAGAGTGCTCTTTGTGCTTCTCTTTGCCCTGTGGGACCCCAGCATGGCCGCCCGGTTCCCTCTCAGCAGAGACTTTGATTCGCATCTTGAGCTCCTCGTTGCTGGCCGCGACTCCGTTCTCAGCAGGGAAGCCCTGCGGCGGGAGGCCTCGTGTCTTTTTAGAGCTGGACTTGTCCCTCCTGCTGTCCCCGTGCTGAGGGACACCATGCCCAGGCTGGGAGCGTCTTTTATGGGGGTGGGGGAGGGCGGGGGACTGGTACATGTCTACGCCACCCGGGTCCTCTCTACCTCCGTTCTGCATGGCCTGCAGGTCGGCGGCATGCTTCTCTCTGTACTTGTCCAGGGATAATTTCTGCGGGGGGCGGGCAAAGGGCGAGGGGTTACTGGGTAGGGCCTGTGGATGCTTGCCCGCGCTGCCCACTTTGTGTTCATGTTTGCCGGCCGACGGGTACTTTGAGGGGAGGGACTGGTGAAGGAACGAGGGGCCCTGGTCCAAACCCAGCAGCTCCGCCTGGTCACCGGCGAGGGCCTGGTAGGGAGGGAAGGGGGCCGACATGTCGTCCAGGGAGGGCATCTCCCCCGAGTCGGACAGGGAAGACGAGGGGAAGAACGAATTGCTGCCGGCAACACCGGTGATGCTGTCCAATGACGAGGTCCCCTGGAAGGAGCTGTCGCCCGGTTGGCCGTCTGTCTTGGGCTTCTTGGCGGCTTGTGTGGCCTGTGACAGACATCGAGAAATTCGGTAAATCGGGCAGGACCACACGTTAAAAACCATTCCCCAACTCCAAACGTATTGACAAAATGTTAGGAACATCTGAAGACATTGGCCATGTAATTGGGGTGAATGCAGTAAATAGCAAGGTACAAGAAGTAAATGACATGAGACTTACAGCGTTACCGAGAGGAGAACCTACCCTCCAGTTGCGTATCCTTTTCAATCTACTGGGTGTCTTCTCCAGAATCTGCAGGAATTCGTGGGTCAGCTCTATGGTTAGATAGATGAGAAGAAAGGTCAGTGTGGAACTGGAAAAAAACTAGAGCCAGTAATGGTAGTAAATGCTGCGGTCTACAAACGACACAATTGACGAGATGTCAACATTTAGCAGACGCTCTTAAATCAGAACAACTTATGGTCGGTGCGTTCACTTAAACCCAATGAGTTCCAAGGAGGAACCTGTGCGCTGAACTTTAAACCCCTATGCAATTTTGTTTATGCAACAACCTTCTGTGGTTAATCATTGTGGATATAGACAAAGCCCTGTGTCTCACGAGCCACACGACAAGTTAGAAGGTGGAGACGTTAGAAAGTAAGTTCTACAGTAGGAAAACAGTATAACATTCTGGAAATAGTGTGTGTAATACTTTATGAAGCATATACTGTCAAACCTCCACACAGACTCACCAACTAGTAAATCAGTTATTCATTACAGACTTGACTAAGACAATTGTGTCAAGGACAATTTATCTAACGATACTTCAAGTCAACGTAACAATTCAAAGTTGTCCGGTAGCTAAGAGACAACCACATCAACAGCAAGCAAGAGACGACTCCTGGACTGGTCCAGTAGCACCCAGGAGGACAAAATGTACAGGGAAGTTGAAATCCAAATCCCCCCCGGCTCACCGTCCAGCAGCGTGAGGGTGACGGTGCGATCTAGGTACTCCCACCAGTGCTTCCCATCGGTCGACACCGGGATCTCCCAGTTGGACCACTTACAAGCCAGATGGATGCAGACACAGGCGATGACCGTGGGCTTGTGCTGCAAGCAGAACGTGGTGAGGTGGAGGCTGGAGGGAGGGAGACAAGAACAGACGGGAGAGAGGGAGACTTGTTAGCCACAGCTCAAGGCTGCCGATACAGGGTTTAGTGCTAGCCCCAGGGACACGGCGGCAGACGGGCGGTGGGTCCACGGCCGTGCCCCCGGGTGGCCAATAAGGCTACGAGACAGTCATTGGTGAACACAGCACATATACCACACGGGACGAGAAATCTTGAGTGATGAGAGTGAGTGGAGGAGCACGTACCGCTGAGCTTTCCTACGATCGATGATCGAGGTCATTTTTCTTACCAAATCCTTATTTAGGGAAAAAGCTAAGACTGTTGAACTTGTTCTTTAAGCAATTCTTTTTTTTTTTGGGTCTTTTTTTAAATGTTTGGATGGAGCATGTCCTTTTAGGTGTCATCCACCTCTGTAGCCCCAGTCCAGCACCACCTGTCAACTCTGACGCTACCTCACTCACACCACATGGACACAGACACACAGCCATGTCCTACTGATTTGACACCCCACCAAATCTCTATTTTAAATTCAATATAATCTTGATTCTTGAGTTAACTTTTTTTTTTTACTGGACATTGTCCACAATAAAATACATAAATAATGCAAGTTTAACAGTGTCTGCTCAGTTTGAATTGGTTAAAAGCATTTTTGCACTGTGTCCAGAGACATTGCTGTTGGTAGAATAGCCAAAATATTAATCCAAGTTAAGAGATTCAAAACGTAATCAAATAGTCCAAAATAATAAATTATACATAAGACAAAAATGTGGTAAATTAAAGAAGGCATGCAGGTACTGAATATAAGACTGCGAACTAGTAATGATTTAAAAGACTACTATTATTATAAAAAGTGTGTAAATTACTAATTATTTGCTTATAACACTTACATATGAGCCCGTTTACTTTTATCAAATGTAAATCAAGAAAGTAAAAAACGTAAACGTTATTTATACTTACCGGGGCAGTTTCTATAGTTTATCTTTTCACTGATCTTTAGTGGCAAGCTATATTCAGGCTACCAATTGTGTTTTAGGAGTAGGGAGACATATGCACTCTGTACCAAGCAAACGGTCGGCGGGGACAGTATACAGCACCACTAACACTTCACTGTGTTCATTCAACCCCTATGTGCCAACACTGAGCCCTTGTACAATACACCGCACTGCTGCAGCCTGGCTGGTCCGACCGGTACCGCCCCCTAGGGGCTTCCCAGAAACCCTGCCTGGCGCAAAGAGGGCGTTGGACACAGGAAGGGGGACCTGCCAGAACAGGAAGCTATAGTGTGCCATCACAGTGCAACATAGGGGGGTCAGGATAACAACCTGTTGGTAGCCATGAAATAGGAAGTCTGTGCCAAATCCTTGCTTGCTGCAATAGAAGGGAGAGAGGGGTCAAAGGTTAGCTGTGGGTCTCAATCTAGAACCAAATGATTTATATAACATGTAACTATATACGTAAAGCACAGATTGTGTGTAGTCGAGTTGGGAAAAGGGGTTAAGATGATAAAACCCAGAGAAGTAAGTCTGTACCTCGCACTAGCTGGGAACATCTCACAACATCCGTGTGAGGATGTTCAATTGTAATTTCAAAACCTGGAAGAATGTAATTGAACATGATTAGAACATCCAGTGTGCACATAAACCAGAAATGACCACCACTACATCCCAAATGGCACCCTATTTATATTACAACGGTACTACTTTGGGGTAAAAATATATCACATTGTAGAGCAGGGCAACAGGTTGCACAAAACTAGACCTGCAGTCCATTATGTATTTTTGTATAGCCATTAAAATACAAACCCTAGGAATTAGCCAAAAACATCACTAATTTAGCAATTTTATATATAACACAGTGCTAAAAAAAAATTAAGGGAACAGGTCATCACAGTATAACACCAGGTCTATTAAACTTCAGGGATAATCTGTCCAGTTAGAAAACATTAGCGATTGTGAATCAATGGCACCTGTTTTGGTGCACTTGAGAGGCAACAGCAAGAAAACCTTCAAAAAGGGAATAGTTTTGCAGGTGATGGCCACAGACAATTGCTTTCTTCTTATCCTTTTAGACTGATTCTTCACTAGTTTTGCATTTTGCTAGTGTCCTTGTTACTAATGGTAGCATGAGGCGGTACCTGGGGCCCATTCAGGTTGCTCTGGTAGTCCAGATCCTACAGGATGGCACGTTCCATGGCAAGAAGGTTTGCTGTCTCCCAATACAGTCTCAAGAGCATGATGGAGATACCAGGAGATATGCCGTTACACAAGGAGAGCTGGACAGGGCCATAGAAGGGCATCAACCCAGTAGCAGGACCGGTATCTGCTCCTTTGTGCGAGGAGGAACGGGAGGAGCACTACCCTATAAAAATGACCTCCAGCGGGCTACTGGTGTGAATGTTTCTGACCAAACAGACTCCATGGGGGTGGCATGAGAGCCTGACTTCCTGTAGTGGGACCTGTGTTCACGGCTCAGCAATGTGCAGCTTGATTGGCATTCACCAAAAAACCCCAGAATTGCCAGGTCCGTTCTCTTGACAGATGAGAACAGGTCACACTGAGCACACGTGAAAGAGTCTGGAGATGCCATGGTGAACATTATGCTGCCTGCAACATCATCCAGCATGACTGGTTTGGCGGTGGTTCAGTGATGGTCTGGGGAGGCATAACCTTGGAGGGTCGCACAGACCTCCACATGCTAGCCAACAGTACCGACTGCTATTAGGTACAGGGATGAAATCCTCAGACCCTTCGTCAGACATTATGCTGAAGCAGTGGGCCCTAGGTTCCTCCTGGTGCAGGACAATGCCCAGCCTCATGTAGCCAGTGTGTGTAGGCTGTTCCTATACTACAAAGGCATTGAAGACATTGACTGACCCCCATGTTCCCCACACCTGATTCCAATTGAGAACCTCTGGGATGTTATGCATCGGTGCATCAGACGCCACCAAGTAGCACCACAGACTGTCCAGGAGTTCACTGATGCCCTGATCCAGGTCTGGGAGGAGAGCCCCCAAGACACAATCCACCGCCGTCTCATCAGGAGCATGACCAGATATTGTCGCCAGTGCATACAGGCAACGTCAGGCCCATACACACTACTGAGTCACATCATGGGTTGCCGTGATCAAATTCACACAAGTTGGAAAACCCTGTGATTTTAATTGTTCACTTTGATTTTCAGTGCGAGTTTGATTCCAGTCCTCAATCGGGTGATGACTTTGGTTTCAATTGACCTTTGTTAAGTCATTTTGTTCTCAACGTATCACACAATGTACAGTAAAGATTTGTGATCTGTAATATTTTTTGGTCATCAGTGTGATTTACAAGTTCCCATAATTTTTTTTAGCAGTGTATATTGTTGGGCTTAACAGAAGCCTACGCATGCATTCTTTATTGTGAATAATCCCAAATAAATGTTGCCTAGTTGCCCCTGGGATAATGTTCCTGTAGGGATGCATACCACCATATTTTCAATAGCATCTTTACCAGAACAATGCATACAGACGCTCGTATCCGTAGCCACCTACAGTAGTGAGTGCATACATTAATTTTTTTCGTCCTTACCCAGCGTTTGAAGAACTATCGTTTCTAGTATCACCAGCTCCTGAGCTTGCTGATGGTATGCCTAAAGTTCAACAGATTACATGTTTGTAATGCGTCTCAATCTGTCTGACAGACCCACATCACAATCCCTAGTAATGATGGCCTGTCTTACGTTGCTCTTGGTGTCTAGGGGGGCATCTTGCGGGTTGACACAGGCGTGGGCCACTTTGATGACATGTTCAAGCTTCCGGGGCTGTTCCTCAACCTTCGCAGCCAGAAACAATGTTGTTTGGGAGATGATCTGTAGAGACAATGAAATCCATCAGAGCCAACAAAATACCAGTTAGCTGTGTACAGGATCTGTTTGTCCTGCCATCTACAACTTATTGTCACTTCAATCAACGACCATCCAACACAAATGTAGGAAAAGGCTAGATAGGAATAGTTAAAGAAAAAAAAGATGACTTACATTCCTATGAAACTTGGTAAAGGAGTGAATCATATAAAACCTATGCATGTAAACGATTGCAGTGTTGATGATGAGTTGAGAGCTGAAGGCAAGAGTTAAGTTATATCAAGTCATGTGTGGTTACAAATAAAAGAAACACTGCAATGAACGCATAACCTAAGTAGTTAACATCGTAGTAGGCTGATGTCATTTACCGGTACCTGGCTGGCAGTGTCTAGCTAGATAGCTTTGTTCCAAGCGCAGGCTAGGACTTGCTAGATAACGGCCCTACTGTACTCAAATAATGACAGAACTGGTCTACTAATGCATAGCAACCTGCCATAATATATCAATCATTGTGATTAACTGACAGCAAGTCGTAAATCCAACCAGCAATATTATATTATTAGACAATAACAGGCTAACTCGGAGAGCCGACTCACAGGCCTCGCTAGCTAGCGGATCACATAACAGAACGAGGTTAGCATGATGGCTATCTGGCGGACAAGCCTAGTTACCTCAAAGGTTACCGATAAATGACAACTTTTTTTATTCAAATTAGTTTTTTAACAAATAACAAAAACTCTCAATTCCATATATATATTAAATTGCCATATTTAACAGATAACTTTGTTTATTTTAATTGCAACGATAGTTAGCTAGGTAGCTAACAAACGGCACATCCATTTTTGGCTAGTTGGCTAACATTAGCCTAGCTGCCACATAGCGGGCTGAACTCGTCATTTCAAATAGGATACACGTTGAGTCTCTGGCCCATATCCTGAATTAGGTTGGCGGCTTGTTGTCGGTAAGAAAGTTCCCTATCCGATTCGACTCCACTGCGGCGGGACGGCGTTGTTTCTAGTTGCTCCCGGGAAAAAAGCCATTTCGAAGAGGGTCCCCGGTGCACCGCCATTGCGCTCCAGCAACTAGCCCCTAGTGGTTGAAGGGGTATGGAGAGGAGGAAAATCCAACATACGCATGCGCAGTAGCTACTCATTTGACTTATTGTAATCCAATTTATCAGTCTAGTGACACAAATGTAATGTTCAATAAGACAAAATAATACTGTAAATAATTCAGAATTTCATGAAAGGTCCCTTTTAAACCAACTCACAGGCTCAAAATCGAGTAAAGAAAAAATATGACATCCAGTATCCCATACTTCACTGCGCGGAGATTTGTTCCTGTAGATATCTACGGTCGAAACATTATCCAATCATTACACGCGCACCCATTGCCAACATGAAGGCGGATAGGGGACCCTCTGCCATTGGAATACAAGAATAAAACTTGTAATTTCAAGAGGTAGCGAATCCCCAAGCCTACGAAAATAGATGCGACACCGAATAAATATTTTGGGTGAGGCACCTCTTTTACTGGATTATGCGATAGCTTTCCAGGATATTTGAATATGAGAATGGTCAATGCAGGCCTCGCGCCTAGATAACCTAGCTAGCTTATGCTATTGCGCTAGCATACATATTGAAGTTCCCTTTTATTCGATAGCTAAGTAGCGAATTAACTTCCTAACTACCACATTCAATTTCAGATACGATCGCTGACTAAATATTAACATAGTCAGCTAGCCACAGTAACGTGGTCTCAACTGGTCAGCAGCCCAATAATTCTACGTTGTTGTTGACAATTATTAATAATTAACGAGTCTCATCAGGACCAATAACGTCCCTGATCTGATCTGTGTGTGTTTGGAATACATAAAAGCATTCCCAAAAGCCGCAATGTGCCTGCATCAATACATGGACACGTTAACTACGATACTGCTGATTTGGGAAACTTTAAAGCGGTCATTTATGTTGTTTACATTGCAGCCCTGCAGAATGTCCAAGATCAGGCGGAAGGTAACAGTGGAGAATTCTAAAACCATATCTGACAGCAACAACAGCAGCCAGACCGCCACCCCCTCTCGCCGGCCTAGCGTGTTCGAAAGACTCGGCCCCAGCACTGGTAGTAATGCTGTCGAGGTGTGTACCTCTACACCTGCATCTAACCCCCTGACAGATACAACACATGCATGTCCCGAGAAGGTAGAGAAATAACATACTTGATTAATCGGAGCAGAATTTGACTTGAGCATCATGAAATGACACGACACATTCTGCCTTTCAGACTCATTGTAGAAATTGGTTAAAGACTGGGAACTGCAGTTACGGCAACACTTGTCGCTACACACATGGAACTCAGCCACGAGGCAAAGGATTCAGTGGATCTTTTAGCAGGTAAGATGAACTTGGAGAACTGCCTGGGACCTGCGCATGCAGCCACACAAAGCATGATATTTTGCGTGGGTATTTATTGGGTATATTAGCTATTAGTATTCGATTGGCTTTTGTTCTACCGATGTCTTTCTTCTGTTTTTGGTATAAACAGGTCAGCGGAGAGACCGACCGGCGATCTGCGGGAGAGGATGAAGAATAAGAGACAGGATGTTGATTCAGATGCTGCAAAGAGAGATCCAGAAGAGACTACGTCCCCTACAACCAGAGTGTGTAACTCTACATGCCGTGTTTTCTCTTGCCCGTTGCTGACATGCTGGCAAACTGCCTTGGGAGGTACTGTGTGTTAACCCGCCTGTCTGTTCTGCAGCAGCGAGACCCTTCCCGTGGACGCCACAGGGAGAAGGAAGACATAAAAATCACTAAAGAGAGAACACCTGCCAGCGAAGAAGAGCCCGCCGACTGGGAAGCCAACCGTGAAGGTGGGGATTGCAGTCGGGGGCGATGTTTGTTTGGCACAAAACCGTTCCGTCAAGGATGGTGGAATGACAAACTCTTAGAAAACCTGGGATTATTATGTATTCTTTTATTTTTTTCCCTCTCTTGGGTTGTCTCCTCTGACCGTAAGTAATGTGCTCCCGTTGTATATGTCAAGCAGACTCTGACAACGGTGACTACGACTACGAATTATCCCTAGAGATGAAGAGACAGAAGATACAGCGAGAGCTCATGAAGCTGGAGCAAGAGAACATGGACAAGAGAGAGGACATTGTTATCAAAAAGGAGGTGCCAGTATGCGTTTATATATTAGTCTGTTAACAAATTATTATGTATGAGCCGTCCTCTAAGTTTATTACATTTCTCAACAGGAACCAACAAGCAAAACTAGGAACAGTAGCATATCCAAGGTGAGGCGGGACACACACTCAACATCTGCGCCATTCTGACACTATCCATTCATTCATATCAACACTCACGTGGTTTAAAGTTTTCTCCTGCCTGTTGCAGTGCTAACCAGACCTCCTCTTTTGGACATTTTAATTCCAGACTTCCCCGGAGCGTTCCAGCTCTAAAGGCTCTCCGTCTTCCCGGAAGTCCGCTGGATCTCCTAAACACACCAAAGGAGCTAAAGCTTCCGGCTCTGGGAAGAAGGAGAAGAAGACTTCTGTGTCGTCCCCTGCGTCCGACACTGTTCTGGCCCCGGCCAGATCTTCCAAGGGGGGCCACGGGAAAAAAAAAGGGCCCCGGACCCCTAGCCCCCCCCCTCCTCTTCCTCCCCTGGAGAACACTGTAGTGGTATCGGGAGGTAAGAAGCACAAAGCCAAGCACAAGAACAAGGAGAAGTCGGTTGAGAAGCCGTCTAAGGAGGGCAAGGAGCGGGGAAGAGATACGGAGAAACACAAGGAGAAGAAGGAGAAACGCAGGTAAGGGCTCCGCTGTTGTGTTGAAAGGGTAACTCTGTTGAAAGGTTAACGCACACTCCAATGCTTTGTCTGCTAACACCCTTGTTGTTTAGGTGTCTCTGGGACTCAAACCCACTATCCTGGTATTTACCACGATCTGCCGGTCAGCTGAGCCATGCTTGCATGAAAGGCACTCACTCGATTTGTTTTCCCGCAGGGACCGGTCAGACAGCTCCCACAAGGCCAAGCGGTCAGTGACCTCTCAGGACCGTTTTGGCAGCATCTCCTCCCCTTCCAGAGACCGAGAGATGTCCCCCTTGGGCCGGAAGAACAAGTCCCTCTCCCCCAAAGCGGTGTCCCAGAAAACCCCCATGGCTGCCTCTCCCCGACACAGGTCAGTCTGAGGCCTCGCCTAGTTTCACAGGGCTTCGCGTCATCGCTACGCTATAAGCAAGACATTGTGTTGTCAGCCGCTCGGCAGACATTTGGAAATATGCAGAACCCTTAGATCGGGGTTTATGAATCGTCTTGCTCCCATACACAAGCAGTTTCAAGATTTCGTATGGCTATATGTTGTGTGGCCAAACCGTTCCTCCTCCTGCATACCTCAATGTCCCTGACCTCTTCTGTGTCCCTCCGTAGGTCTCCCACCCCTCCTCCGCGCCACCAGCGTACCCCCACCCCCCCCCCGGCACCACTCCCCCTCCTCCCACTCGGGCTCTTCTGCCCAGAGACACTCCCCTTCCCCCCGCCGGCGCCGCTCCGCATCACCTGCCTACGCCAACCGCGAGCCCCCGTGTGCCTCCCCCCCTCCTAGCCAGAGGCGCTCCTCCCGCTCCCCGGGGGCCTCGCGGGTCACCTCCTCGCCTCCGAGGACAAGGAGCCCCGGTGGGCGGAACCACTCTCAGGGCCGCGAGAGGGGACGTAGCGAGAGGGAGAGGAGCCCGCTGGCCCAGGAGCGCCGTCACGAGCGCAGAGACGGTACAGGACTCCCCAAACGAAAAGCCCAGCCACTCTTCTGTTAACGTTGGTTATACTCAAATTCACTAGCGCTGCATCCTAATTGACCGGTCTTTTTTTTATTTATTTTTAAAAATGACGTCACGTCTGCACAGAGAGCCGCAGCAAGCGAGAGAAGGACGGCTGCCGCGATGACCGGGACTATGACGCTCTGGAAACGAGCTCGTCGCGTGAGGACCGAGAGCCTCGAGAGGGGCGGGAGCGCCGGAGCGACGCCCGCAGCGACCGACGAGGAGACATCGCCGGTATCTCCAGGGACGCTCCCCGGGACAGGGACCGAGACGCCGTCCGGGACACCAAGGACTCCGGCCGGGAACCCAGAGCTACGGAGACGGCGGCCGCACGCTCCGGCCGGGACTCTCTGGAGTACCGGGACAGAGAGAGGGAGAGAGACAAGGAGCGGGAGAGAGGAGAGAGGGAGAAGACTGACCGGGACAGGAAGGAGGAGGCTGTCTCAGAAGAGGGAAGGAGCTATGGGAGGGGCCATGGGAAAGAGGAAGGGGGCAGGACTGATGGAAGAGGGGAGGTACGTGGCGAGGCAAGGACAGAAAGCCGAGCAGAAAGACCTGGTCGGGGGCGGGGCCGCGGAACTGATGGATCTGACAAAGGTGACGTCAAATGTCAAAATAAAGACTGTATTTTAATGACCAATGAACCGTTAACGTGAGTTAGGGTGTCTTTCCAAAAGGTGTAGTTAATAGACTCGAACCCTGGCGTAATTTCTTCATCAGGTTCCTCCGCATCCACCCGGAACTCTCGAGGCTCCCAGTTGGAGAGCACACACGACAGTTGGGAATCGCGAAGCAGCGGCTTTCGCGAGAGGAGCTCCGAGAGGGCGGCCGAACGCGTGGCTGAGCGAGGACCTGCGGAGAGAGACCGGTATGACGGAGAAAGGAGAGGTGGGGAGCCGGCCACTGGGAGAGACTCGTCTTATGACCGTAGAGGTGGTCACACCGACCGCAGAGAAAACCGGGAGAGAGGTGAGTGGACCAGAGAGGTTTCGGCCATAGGTCATTTTGTCTAACCTCACATCCTATCTCCTCAACCCATCCCCTCTTCCCGCTCTGGGAATGAGGCGGGATTTCACTATAGATTAGAGGAGAAATGGCCCATGTCTCGGAAGCAGTTGGTTGGCGTTGGGTGTGACTGATGGACTGTTTTGTTTCCAGCAGATCAAAGAGCGCCCTCTCCTGGTCGTCATCCGGCCAGAGGAGAAGATCCGGAGAGGGAAGAGACCAGGGGGAGGGAAGAACGCAGGGGAGAAGAGAGAGGAGGGGACAGGAGAGAGGACAGGAACCGAGAGAGGGAAAGGGAGAGGGAAAGAGAGAAGGAGCGGGAGAGGGAAAGGGAGAAGGAAAAGGAGAGGGAGAAGGAGAGGGAGGCTGAACGGGAAAGGGTCCGGGAGAGAGAGAGGGAGCGGGAACGGGAGAGGGAAAGGGAGAGGGAAAAGGAGAGAGAACGGGAACGGGAGAGGGGGGAACGGGAGAGGGAGGAGAGGGAGAGAGAGAGGGAGGAGAGGGAGAGAGAGAGGAAGGAGCGGGAGAGAGAACGAGAGAGGGAGAGGGAGCGAGAGAGGGAGCAAAGAGAGAGAGAGAGGCAGCGGGAATGGGAGGAGCGAGAGAAAGGACGGGAAGAACGGCGTGAACGGACGAGGGACGAGCCAAGGGATGAGCGCTCCATTAGAGATGCTCACGAAGACCGCAAGACCAGGCAAGTGCCAGTGCCGGATATAACCAGATCAATTTCACTGAGGTTTGGGTAGCTTTCATTTCTTACCACCAGCATTTACAACCCGTACTTTCATTGATGTCGCTAGGGTGTCAGAACTGTTATATTTAGGTGCAGGAGCTCCACAACACTAAGCTTACGCCGTCTTGTTCATGTCTCTGTAGCCGAAAGAGGCATCGCGTGGAGAGCACCCCCAGTCCGACGCGGCCCTCCCCGAAACGAGTTCGTGACACCACCCCTGCAGACAGCGATGGCTACAACAGCTTGGAGGAGAAAAGTGAGCGCTTGATTGGTGGGGGCCAGCCCAAGCTCCGTCCCACCTCTGGCTCTGGCCCAATCAGCATACTCCCCATCACAGTGCCAGTGTGTCGTCCTCCTCCAGTACCTGACAGTAGGGACACTCTTTAATGAGACACACAAACAGGCTCTGTCTGGAGGAAACTGGTCCTGTATGGATTAAGGACTCATAAAGGGTGCCATGGCCTGCTCACCTCACTATCACTCCACAATATCATTAAGCTTTACAAAACGGTATTGTTGAGTACTTGTCGCTGATTGTCTGAAATAAGTTCACAAAGGCACATTCATTCCTTATATATGGGACATATGGATGTGTTTGGGACAGATAGATCGGACACCTAATCAGAACACAAAAGAACTCAGAACCACTCCATTTAGAAAACCGTAAACACCAACATCTATTGAGTACAGTTATGCGACAATTACCAACAAACGGCAACATAAGACGATTTACCAACAGAAATTGCGTGTTTTTTGTTATTATCAACATGTCCTTTCTACTAGTAAATGCTTGCTTATATTATACGTATACCGTGGTAATAATCAGGATAAACCCCTATTTCCTGTCCTTTACCTGCAACTCGCTATGCAATAATAGTGCTACTCTTCTACACCTCAGAACAAGCCAAGGCAGCCTATTAAGATACGAGGTGTTTTGTTGTTTCTTTGACATTCGTTGATGTGCTCCACAATGCCGAGGTACCAACAGAACCCCCCCCATGTGAACCCATGTGTTTAGGTGGTGAGAAACACCGGTTGCTGAGTCAGGTGGTGCGTCCGTCCCAGGACCCTCTCCTCCGTTCCCCTCCCAGCGCCCCTGTGGCGGAGGACGCCAAGCCCAGCCGCTGGAAGGACGAGGACCGCCGCGGTGGGGACAAGAGGGAGGGGCGGAGCCGACGAGACGAGGATGCCGACTCCCGCGGAGACCGTGGAGGAGTAGCCAGAGGGGAGAGGCGAGGCGAGAACCCATCAGATAGCAGCACTTCTGGCTCAGACTCCAGGAGAGGCAAGGAGCGGGACGTCCGGGAGCCCAGCCCGCCCCCTCCGCCTGTGGCACTGGTCCTTGAGGAGAGGGAAAGGGAACCCCCACCCCTGTTGGGTCATGAGGAGGTCAAGAAGAAGACCAAGTCCCAGAAGAAAGTCCAGAAGAAGGGCAGGAAGGAGGAAGAGGTGGGAGGAGGTGCCTCTGGAGCTCCAGAGAGGTTTACAAATCCAGAGCCCCCCTCCTCCGTCCCCCCCCCCACCCCCTCTCCTCTCTCCCCGCAAGGCGACCAAAAAGAAGACGCTCGACAAGAAGAGGAAGCGCTCCCGGGGCGGGGACTCGGACGCGTCGGAGGAGGAACTGGCCTCCTCCCGTCTTCCCCCCGGCAAGAGGAACAAGAGGGGACCCCGGACGCCGCCGCCAACGTCCAAGGAAGACCTGCCGTCCCAGAGGGCCGTGCCACATCCCACCACCGAGCCCCTGCCACAGCCAGTCAAAATGGACGCCAACTTCAGCGACTGGTCTGATGAGGACGTGCTGGAGCGCGGCGGTGAATTGGCAGCTGTCACGGCACCGCCTATGGTTTCTGCTGAGAGGATCTCCACTGAAGTTCTCCTCAGGCGAGGAGGTCCGAGGGGAGGCAAGGAGAGGGACAGGGTCGTACCCCCACCCATAGCCCCCCTGCTCTCCCAGGACCCCCCCGATGCTTCTCCAGACTCCCCAGCCCCTCATGTCCCAGACCCTTCTGAGGAAGCCTCTGGAGCAGAAAAGGAGCAGCAGTATAGGCAGCAACCAAAGCCGGGCGTCCTCCAGACGTCTCCGCTCGCCCTCCAACGAGTCATCCCACAGAGACGACCCTCAGCCTGGCCAGGGACCAGGCCGATCCAGAAGAGGACGCCAGCTCCAGGGTGGCAACTCCCGAGACCGGGAACGAGAGCGGGAGAGAGAAAGGGAGAGGGAGCGTGCTGAGCGAGAGAGGGGGTCGGCAGTGACTGAACTGCCAGTGGCCAGGGGAGAAGAGAGGAAGTCTCGCATTGACCAGCTGAGGAGAGGAGAGCCCAGTCGAAGCACCTCCTCAGGTAGAGACACTAAAAACCTTTTGGGAGTTAAAACAGTAAGAATTACTCCTTTAGATGTCCATAGCTTGTTAGCTAATCCACTTTTGGCCCAAGTTCTAATCATTTCTGCAGTTTTTCTTTATTGGATATCACGTAGTTTGTGGTCATTGATATTTCATTCCTGATAACGTTCCTTCTCCCATCTTGCAGACCGCCAGGACTCACGTAGCCACAGCTCCAGGCGAAGCTCCCCCGAGTCAGAGCGCCAGGTTCACTCCCGGGCCGGCTCGTACGACAGCCGGGAGAGGGAGCGTGAGAGGGAACGGGAGCGAGAACAGTTTGAAAGGGAGCGCGAGCGTAAGGATCTCCGTCAGCAACAACCGGGAACTTTGGGGCCTCTACTCCCCCAACAGGGACAGCTGAGAGACTGGGATCCCGAGGGGCCGCGGGAGTGGGGTGGAAGGGGCCGCGAGCCCCTCATGCGAGGTGGGAACCGAGAGCAAATGAGGGAGCGCGACCTTCGCGACATGCGGGGCGAGAGGGAGCGGCTTTTGCCCGAGAGCCTCCTGCAGCAGCACGAGCGCGAGAGGGACCGCGAGCAATTCGGTGGAGGCAACCGGGGTGGCGACCACGGCAACGACCGAGAGCGGGAGAGGATGCTTCTGATGGACCTCCCGCCACACGGGGATCCCAAAAACAGACCCGATTTGAGGGGGGACATGAGGGGGGACATCCGAGGTGATGGGAGGGGGGACTTGCGGAGCGAAATGAGGGGGGAGAGACCAGACTTGAGAGGGGACTTGCGACCCGATATGAGGGGGGAGAGACCAGACTTGAGAGGGGACTTGCGACCCGATATGAGGGGGGAGAGACCAGACTTGAGAGGGGACCTGCGACCCGATATGAGGGGGGAGAGACCAGATTTGAGAGGGGACTTGCGACCCGATATGAGGGGGGAGAGACCAGATTTGAGAGGGGACTTGCGACCTGATATGAGGGGGGAGAGACCAGACTTGAGAGGGGACTTGCGACCCGATATGAGGGGGGAGAGACCAGACTTGAGAGGGGACTTGCGACCCGATATGAGGGGGGACATCCGAGGTGAAATGAGAGGGGATATGCGGCCAGACTTGAGAGGGGACTTGAGACCCGATATGAGAGACAACCGCGCCGATTTAAGAGGCGGGCCAGATATGAGACTGGACTTGAGACCTGATCATATGAGGCAAGATATGATGAGGGGTCTTCAGGACAGGGGTCTTCCGGACAGGGCTGAGTACTCTCCCCTGCTCCCCAGAGAAGCCTTTGGACACGGCGCCTTGGAGCTGGACAAACCTGGCAACAGCCATCACCCTCTGCTAGCAGAGCCACGAGAACCAGAGAAACAGGACAGCATTGAGGGTAACGACAACAGACACACACCTGCTTATACCGGCATGGTCAAAACTGGAGACTAGGCTTTATTTGTTTATGTGGATTTTGAAGCAGGTGGTTGATGATGGTGTGCCCTTTATTTGGTTGGTGTGTCACAGACGAGGATGATGCCAAGGCGGACGATGCCGGCTCAATGGTGTCTGGCGGTGAGGAGTATGAGCCGATCAGTGACGACGAGCTGGATGAAATCCTGGCGGACAGCGCCCAGAAGAAAGAGGACGGACAGGACGAGGAGAAGGCCCCAGGTACTGACGACGCTGTTCACAACACTGCATCGGTGGGCTGAGCCGGTTCAGCGTGACTGCGATTGGTACCCAGCGCGTTGTGCCTCGACCGCTTGTAGCTTAATGGTTGTGTTTCCGGCAGGACCCCTGGACGTCATTGATGTGGACTGGTCCAGCCTGATGCCCAAGCAGAAGCAGGAGCCCCGCGCAGCAGGGGCAGCTCTTCTCAGGTTCACCCCCGGGGCGGTGTTGCTCAGGGCGGGCGTCTCCAAGCGTCTGGCCGGGCCAGAGCTCATGGAGAAGGTCAAGGAAGTCTGCAAGAAGGAACTGGATGACCCTAAAGGTAGGTGGAGTTGTTACGGTATCACAACTGTGTCTGGGTGGTTCTGCAAAAATGATGCCCTTGTGACTAGAAAGAGGTTGTTTCCAAAAAAACGTTTTTGTCAGACAGCGTAAGCGGAGCCGGCCAAGAAGACAGAATGTCTCTTACTGACTGATTGCTTACCCATTGTTAAATAGCGTAGCGGTTAGAGACACGGACTGCCATGCGGGCAACCGGTGTTCGATCCTCGCCACAGGCCAAACAAAGTAGGCAATAGGATTTGTTCAGGATAGGCTAAAACTTTGCTGGCTACAACATTTAGTGGCTACAAAGTAAGCCTAAAGTAAAACTCTTTACAGTTATATTGATATGGAAATACTCAACCGACATGGACCATTTTGGATTCATTGTGTTTCGGTCTTATTACATCTGTTGTTTGTTTGGATGTTAATAAGTAATGTAGGGAACTAGTTTTGAGAACCATGGAGTTTTGACTTATTTGATTGACTATGCAGGAAGTGAACAGATACCACATCTCTACACACGTATAACATGCAACAACACCCTCTGTTTAAATAGCGTGGTGGTTAAAGACAGTCAGTCACATAGGACACTGTGGATCGAATCCAGCCAGGTCAACAACATTCATTCCTTTTAATCACCTGCCAGCTGAACTAGCCTTGTCTGGTTTCTTGTTTTTAAAGTCCTGCTAATCAAAGTGCTTCTTAATGAATTCAGATTAGATTTTTTTCAACTATATTTAAAGTTCTGCTAATATGCCATTTCACTGCCAGGTTTTTTTGTAATTACAAGCTATTGTAGCTGTTAATTTATTCAGTCAAAACACTGTTTTTCCAAGGTGTTCTGCAGCAATCTGTTTAGTTTGGCAGAATGAATATGTATGTAGCAAATCAAACATTTGTGGACATGGAGGTAGGCATACTCAAAAGAACAGACTAAATGGTACTTTCAAGTGGAAGATTTTCACCACTCAGTGCGTCCAAAATCACATGCTATTGCAGAGTTGTCACGCCGTTGGGCCTATGGTTTCGTTTTTACACAGAATGGCCAGCCCGTCTAATCCAGCCTTCCATCCTTATTCCTCCAGATGCTGACAAGCTGTTTGAGCATGACCTGGGAGCACTGAACATGGCAGCCCTGAACAGAAAGGTGGAGAGGGCTGGCCTGCTGAGGAACCTGGGCCCCTGCTGCAAAGCCCTCTGTGCCCGCAGGGACATGGCCATCCGCAGGCAGCTGCTCAAGAATGAAAAGGTGTGTGCCAGCTTCTCCACAGCCTATGTAATCTGTCATGTTTACACACCCACCCGGTTACTGGGTCAAACCCTTTAGCCTACGGAAGGCCAGCCGTTTCTGAGACTCTGGAATCTGCGACCCTGATGATCACATGTCACCCTGATGATCACTTATTGTCACGTGTCTGTAGGAGCCATTCATTTTCATGAACCTAACAAACTAGCCAGGAGTGAATACTGCATGTACTGAACAACCAGAAATGGGTGCTGTGTATGGATGTGCAGTCTGACTATTCTATCTCAAGTAATATGAACCAGGAACGTCCTAAAGCTATTCTGTCAGACGTTTAATCCCTTTTTACAGTAGGTTGTGTAGGAAGCTAACTGTGTAGGAAGCTAACAGTGCCTCTGTCTTTCTCTGCAGGGCCTGACCAAGCAGATGTACCCCAGTGTCCCTCTAGTGGACAGCGAACTCCTCCAGCTCAGCGTGCGTCTCTTCAAGAAGACTGTAGCCGCGGCCAGCAGCAACCAGCCCGCAGGGCCTGACAAGGCCGACACCGTACCAGTGGTCAGACCTGGTACACCACAGCCCACCGAGGTGTGTGTTTCCTGAGAGCAAGAGAAGGGGCTTATGGGTAAAACCGAAACGATGCATGATGAAACTGATCTCTGATCAGGAATTTTAATCGGGTTTGAAAACTAAGCCCCTCCCCCTAACTCTAAGCCCCCCGATTCTCTGCTTTAGACTTTTTAATCAGTGGAAGAAATCAAACAAATTGCTGAAACTTTGTCAAAGTCAGCAGTCCTGTCCTTTTAGAAGATTTATATGATTGATCGACAAGTACTGCACAGCTTCTCCCAAAGAGACTACTGGAGACGCTAGCCAATGGGGATTGATAGAAGCCTTGTCTGTACATTGAACTGTTAATGAATATTTTGCAGTAAAGACATACATACACTGCATTACCCTGAATGACACATTGTTCATTTTCTTTTTTTGTGATTGGATATTTTAGTCAAGCAGTGTTTTTTTGTGGAGTCTTTTTAAATGTCAAGGTGACAATTCTCCCTTTATAATGTTGTTTCTTTTGTTTCTTGTGTTGTGCATTGGTTTCTAAGACTGTGCATTAAACTGGTTAGTTGTTTCATTTGTAGTGGCTCCAATCCTTGGTTGGTGTGGTTAAATCATAGTGTCATATCTGGCTTGGCACCATTTGTTCGCCGGACATTAGTGGCACAAATGGCAACCTATGCTCTGTGTAGTCCACTTCATTTGACCATGGTCCATAGGGCATTGTTGGCCAAATGTTTTAAAGTCTTTGAGTGACTTCTATGAATGTTACTGTGGTTGTAGTACCTCATCATGGCATGAATACATTTTGCTGTACTTCAAATGAGCTCAGGATTAAAGGGATAGTTGAAGGTTTACCCATCATCTACTTCCTCGGTCAGCTGACCTTGTGGATTCTTTATGTACAGTGTCAATGTCCAGCATGGTGGGCATCCGAGGTGGTTTTGTTAATTCATGCTAATTAGTGGTTAGCACAATGTCTGGAAGTGTGTAGAAATTGCCGGCATTTTTAGTTGTTCCCAAAGAACAACTAAAAATAGCTACTTAGCTATTGCAAAGTCTTCTAATTGCAATTTCGTTCTAACTGCATGCCGAGACAAAACATTTCAGTCTGGTTACCATAAAGGGCCTCATCGCCAAATCTGAAAATATTTGTTCAAAGTCACCTAATACCCTGAACAACACTTCATGGTCGGATCCAGATGGTGACTTCTTCCTGTTGGTTTGGATATGCAAGTTATGCAAGTGTTTTTTGTTTTAGTTTGTGAAACGTTTTGAATATGACCCAGCCAAGACACTTGACGAAATGCTGGCTGGGGGAAATGTGGTCATGTGTTGTTTTTGCAGGATGAAAGATGAACCGGATAAACTGGTGGAAAGGCTACCAGTAACAGCGTGACGTCATTCGAGTTAATATTACACTGTATAACTTCAGTAAACTTGTGATGTACACAGGAAACTTTTGTCAAAGGCTGTACATTATATACACAGTACTGTCCAGAAGTCTTAAGCCACCTGAGAACATTGTTCAAAGCCATTTATTGGAGCGGTTAGAAAAAATAAAATAACACAATCTATAGTAAACACAAAGAAACATTAACAAAAAGTTATAAATGTTTTTAAGTCAGTGTTTTTTTTTGTGGCCTTTTGATAGTAGATGGTCATGTGAATATTTAAGTAGTTCTGCTGTAAATTCATCTGAGCTTCTAGCAGGCTTTGCCAAACCTCTTTCTGCATTTTGATTGCTTGTCCAAGAAATCCAACACAGCTTCAGTTGTTGTTGGATCTGAGTTGGCTGGTCTGATACTGTTCATATGGTACCACCACGCACCACTTCTTGTTACTTTAATTGTGTTAATGTTTATTTGTATTCATACTATTGTAGTGTTTTTCCTCAAGCAAATAAAGTTATTGCCCAGTTTACTAGCTTCACACAATTTCCTCAGGTGGCCTAAAACTTTCACCATGTACTATATGTTTTGGTATAATTCTGAGCAGATCAGAAGACAAGTTCTCTATAGAGCATGTAACATTAAACGTTTATTACTCAGCACCCAGTGCCTGCAAGTCTAGTTCTGCCATGTGACTGACGACACCATCAAAAATAATTTGACTAATAAGCCCCCCCCTTCTCCCTTCATGGCCGCCATTGGACAAGATATTGTTGGGGTCAAGAAAGACACTTCATCAATCCACATTGGACCCATAAATCCTATACACTATAGAGTTTCAAGAGGATGTGAATTGTGTATGTAATATACACCTAGCCTATCAGAGGGCAAGCTGGAGCTCTTCACAGACATTGTTTACACATGTCCAATCCTCTCAGATCTCTAAAAATGTTGGGCTGAGGGTTCCATCTGGGATAGCTGTTTAGTCACTGTCTAGTTTGTGGTGGACTAATCAGCAAGTTAGAACGTTCTGGCAATGGAAGAATTAAGCGGAAGTCATTAATGAAATAACTCTTGAGAATAATAGTGAAGCCACCACAACATCAGAGGTTCTCAAACCTCTCCTGGGGACCCCCAACCAGTCCCTGGGAGAGATTTGTGAAGGACTGCACTGGAGTGTTGAGTTAACATGGCTGACTACAACTGTGCACCAGAGAGAGCTAGGTATGACCTCTGGCACAGACTGTCATAATTACATCTATAAGCCTGTGGACTGGTATTATCTCTGGATCCCCATGAAGGACGTTTAAATTCATCTGAGGTAAGGGACTTCACATACACCCGTGGATTAGTACAGGTGTAGCCTCATCCATTGCTTCAGCCAATGACAATCTGTTCCTCTGTGGCCTAGTGGGAGGGTCCTGGTCATTGAGTCCCCATGATCCCCCTGTCCCACCCCAGATCTACACCCCTAACCACCATTACTTGAGCACGGCTAGGCTAACTTGGTGACCACTTGTTGCATCTCCGTAGGCTCTGGAGACTGACGTTCCCTGCAGCACATCTGTCAGGCTCCTGGGGTGGAAATGTACCTTTGGTACAGACTGAGGATGAGCCTCCCTGTCTAACCAAGGTCAGGCTCTAGCCTGGGGCTCTGGTTGTTATCGTTATCTTCAGTATGTTCACTACATCTTTGCGGACCGACAAACTTGTCGCACAGTATGTTACAGTAATCTCTAGTTTAAATAAAGCCATTTTAATTATACAAAAACTTGGGTTAAATAACATTTAAGTGTGGCACTTCATTGGGTGTTATGGCGATTACAGCCATAGAGTTAACTCTTCATCACTCATTGTGTCATTCATGGCCAGGAACCAGGAAGTACAGGCATGTAATAACATTGCTACAGCCATCACCCATGACCGTTGCTACGTATAGAAGAGGCAGGAAGTGTTGCTAGGTAGTGGCAGGATGTGCCGTCAGGAAAAGTAGATCAGCCTGTTCTGTCAAAACTGAGGTCGGCCTGCTTCTCTGGCCTGGCTGAAACCTGGACGGTGGGGCGTCTCTATCTTAACTAGGGCCCCTTGTTACAGCAGCCAGGCCTGACCAGGTAGCTAGCCACACCCAGTAAACCACACACTAATTAAGATGCATGTTAGGTTAGAGAGATGTTATTATAATATCATCATCGTAACACAAGTCTTCAGTGTCATTTTCATTCAGTCAAGCAGGAAGTCCGGCCTGTGGTAGCCGAACAGGCTGAAGTCTCCTTGGTAACGGGCGTAAAGCCGCCTGACATCCCGCTTGCTGATTCCTGAGAAGTATTGCTCCACCTTGGTCTGATTGTAGCGGGTGATACCTGGGGGTATCGTTGGGTACGACACCAGGCGCTCAATCCCAGCTGCTTTGAGGATGTAAGGCGCGTCGAGTTCCAGAGTTTCATGGTGCCCTATGACGCTGTATTTGATGTCACATGGAGCGCAGAGTTCTGAGTACGTCACCCAGTGGATGACGTGCTCCCCGAACTGCCGGTCCATGTGTCGCCGACCGGACTCGTCGCCCAAATAACGGATGAAGTCCTCAAAGCGCAGGCCTGCGGTGGCCTTGTTATCGTTGTCGCGGTGACTCTTTCGGTACTTGCGGATGATGGCAGGCGCGATATCATGCTTGTACCAGGGCTCAAATCGTGGATTCTTCACAAACTTGTCCTTGAAGGCAGAGATTAACCGCTCAAATGGATCTCTCACAATGAAGAACTTGAAGTACGTGTCTAACCTGGCCACACACACACACACACACACACACACACACACAAATCAAAACAGAAAGCAGTGTGTCAATCCCATGGAAATAGAATGAACACAACGGAATCTGTGTGTAGGTCAGTGGGTTGGAAAAATCCAGATTTGAAATCATGAAAAACACTACCTACATAACCATTCAAAAGACTGGCTAGATGAAGTAATTATGGTGCAAGACCGGGGCTGTACCTTTCTTTGATCTCTGGATATGTCAGAGAGGAAAGTCGGGGCAGGCCGTTCTTTTCATGGTCATGAACCAGGTTCTCTGGGATCTCCTCCACAGTTGAGAAGACTCCTGAGAAGAACACTCCATTAATGTCCCTTTTGCCTGGCTTTCGAAACCAACAGATGATTACTTACACCATCTCTAACATCCCTGCCCTTGCCTGTTGACTCAAACTGTATTCTTCCATTGCTCTGTCATTCAGTGATAAGACAAGTTTGTGGATGTAGTGTTTGGCCTAGGGTGTGTGTAGGTAGCAAGCAACCTCTTCTAGTCACCAACAGTGCATAAAAGACCACTCAGAACTAGGAGTTCAAGACAACTGGGAGCTCAGGGGGAAACAAATTACTCAGACCTGGAAGAATTCAACACTGAAACTATAACATTATCCTAGAGATTCAATGTATCCGCCCAGAATATCACAGGAACAATTTCTCTCAGCCTGAGATTTTGCTTCAGAGTAATCAGTTTTCTTGAATTCGAAATCACAACCGCTCCCTCACCGTTGAGGACAATGAGGACCTTCTTCCATTGCGTGTTGCCCACTTTAGGGGTCTGGCAGAAAAGAATCTTGTGCTTGTCACACACAAAGATGCGGTCCAGGACAAATGTGTTGACTGAAGTGTGGGTGAGGTTCCTGAGGGACTCTTTTTGACACACGGATGAGAGGAGGTCCAGACGTCTTGTCTCCAGAGACTGCCAGTCTGTAGGATTGGACGCGGCGGAGGGACCTGCGGAGGGCTGACCACACACAAATCAATACACATCATTCAAGTAATAGATGATTCTGCTTCACTTCACCTCATACAGACACACACACACCTACCAGGTCTGATGACTTGGGAGTTCTTCTGTCTGATGTCTGTGCGGGAAGTGATTTGACGGTCTTAACCTCTGTTTGCGTCCAACTCTGCATTTCAGCCTTCTCCCCGTAGTCTGAATGACCAGACACCAAGAGGCAACAAGACAATTCCGCATGAATGAACATCGAACAGCATAGGTGTTATAGATCTCTGACGTTTATCCATAACAAACTGTAAAACAATTATATGGTTGTGCCATCAGCTGTTATGTAACTAACTCCAACGGATAAAGAACTAAAAAGCATAGTCAGCTAATACGGATAACGTACCATCTGTGGCCCTTGAGTTGAAATTAATTAACTTGCTGGCAAACATCAGGATGAGCAGCACCCAGCCGCAAGCCCCGATGAGCAGCCAATGGTGCCGCATCTTTTTGGGCATCACCCGTGGGCCATCAAAGTAGCAATAGTGCCTGCAGAAAACTGGGTTTTAGCAATGCCACAGTCGTTCTCACCAGACTCAACAACGATTAAGGAGAAAACTCCAAATAGTTACACAGTACACAAACACGGGTTCCGCAAGCAGAGTTGGTGTAATGCATATGCGATGTCAGGCACTTCGTGATATCTGCTATAGTAAATGTAAGTGACTGAGAGCTATCAAGCTAACCAGATAGCTATCAAGTTAACTCTATTTAGACTACCAGGGAGCTAAATGAGCTAAACCTAGCTATAGTACAGTACTGTATCCAGCGTTGTGCTGTAGTAGTAGCTAGCTGGCTCGCTAGCTGTGACTAGCTATGTAGCGCAAGTAAAACACTCAATTATAAACAAAATATGCTAATCATCAAATAAGCAACTACAGGCATTGTCAAAACCACTATCCGCGGGAATATTGGTTTTGACAATGCCTGGGAAATATCCACTTAGCTATCGCTAACTATCTGGCTAACTTCAGCTTGCCTAAAAGATAGCTAGATATTGAAGCTACCAAAGGCAATATGGCCATACATTTTACCCAGAGTAGTGTAGCAAGCAAGCTAGGCATCCTCCTCGTTATCTTTGACCTGATCAGAACAAGTGATACGTTTCCCAAGACACAGCCTATATGTCTTACCTGTTATATAGCTACTTGCAATTAATGCAATTGTAACGTCTGGTATGATGTCGGAGGACATGACCCATTATCCATGTTGATGAAATAATAGACTAATATCGCCTCCTAGCGAATTAACGATCGCAGTGCACGACGCAACATAGAACAAGTCTTCGTGGGCTGTTCTGTGCATAACAAAAATAAACGCCGCGAGCTACTCTCTTTATTGCTTTCACACACTGTTCTTTCACCTGGCATCCATTACAATCTTAGTTGTGTCTAATAAGAAGTATTGCTCTACATTATTTGCAATATATCTGGGTTTATAAACAAGTGTTCGCGTGCGTGATTCTGGGGTACCACGGTTATCAGCCAATCAGCATTCAAGATTCAAACCACGCAGTTTATAAGAGAAATACCAAGGGTCCGACATAATCACACCACTTTGTCACTTCTGTAGTTATGTTGGTTACCCGTCTATAAGCGCAAATAAAATATCCCGGGGGTGTTTGGTATGTTGCCGATCTAAAATGGCAAAGCGTGTCAGGCAGCCGTGTTATATTACACCACACCCCCTTATGCCCAATTGCTAAAGCAGACAATAATAGAGCGTACACCAGTGGTTCCCAACTACGGTCCTCAAGTACCCCCAACAGTACACATTTTCATTGTAGCCCCAGCCAAGCACAGCTGATTCAACTTGTCAACTAATTATCAGGCTCTCATTGAGTTGAAATGGGTGTGCTTATCCAGGGCTACAAAAAAATGTGTACTGTTGGGGGTACTCGAGGACCGGAGTTGGGAACCAATGGCGTACACTATACAATCATCAGTGATAACATGTCTCGACTAAAAGAAAATCAAAAGTGTACGCACA
Source organism: Esox lucius (assembly GCF_011004845.1). Taxonomy (NCBI): domain Eukaryota; kingdom Metazoa; phylum Chordata; class Actinopteri; order Esociformes; family Esocidae; genus Esox; species Esox lucius. The sequence continues at coordinate 9,599,349 of NC_047590.1, forward strand.
CTCAACACAAGATGAGCTTGCATAGGCCAACCATCACGGCATCTTATATTCCACACAACGCAACATTCATGTGGATGCCATTTTTTTGCGTTGTCTGGAACACGTGTACTGACGGGATAAGCATTTTTGTACAAATTACACATACCGTAGACATGCCCTGTAAAATAAATATTAATCTTGAAGCTGGCTTTCATCCTGGCTCTGCTGTTACATGGTAGGGGTGTCTCATATCATGGATCTGTGAACTTTATCCCAAATGTACTTCATAGTCCAGATTGACAGCCAAGAGTGATCTTGTTTTCTTACAATTATCAAGAAGCTGAATGTGTCCTCATGATATACTTGGCTTATAGGCCATAGACACAGATCAGGATTCAACTAACAGGATGAAGGCCTGGACAATTGAGGCAGTAAAGCACTACTTACATTTTTGTCTCACCAGTTCATCTTTTGACCAATCAGACTGAACATTAAGATCTGAAATGATAGATCAAAATACCAATTTGTAGAAAAATATCTTAGATAAGCTGCCTGAATTAACTTGACTGAGTGGATGAAGCCCAAGACCGTAACGCAGGCAACTTCAGCCAGAGGGCAAAAACACTACTCTACCTGCTATTTAATTGCACTTAATTTTCCCAGGTCTTAATTAGATCCAGTTTAAAAAGGATGAACACCAGTCATTCACCCTTACAGAAGATAAACAAAATAATTGGTAAAGCACCGTCGATTACAAAAACCAAGTTAGCCTATTTATAAGATGTTGGACAAAAAAAATTGGACAAGATGTTGGACAAAAAACTATTTTCAGGGGCAACTGAGAGCCCAACAGGTCACAGCCAATTCAACGGGTCATAGCCAATTCAAAATACAAGTGCAACTTCCTCAGCCTTGTCATCCTGGTCTCTTCGTGGCCCCAATAACTTTCAAGCAGACAACCTCTTCCAAGCCGTCAAACACAGTCAGTTTATGCAGGCCTATTGTATTATTATATATTGTAATTAAGCCCATGTTCATGGAGTAGACCTCAAATATGACGATTACAGTTTAGATTAAGACAAAGACCAGACAAAACTCCTTTTACACATTTATTCCACAAGTGTTGAAGACAGATTTAATTCTCATCAACATTCACTGTCTGTAGACCTGTTGAAAAAAGAACAAAAATTTAACAGAAACGCCAGACAACATTTGGTACAAAAAAGCAAGAATTATCTACAACAATGAAATGCGTTTCAGTATGTGGCCTTTCTGGAGCCAACCTACATAGGCACATCTGGTATCAATTGACTCACCTTTGTAGGTGGTGACAGGGACGTAAGTGACCAGCGTGTACAGTTTATTTGGGGAGTCCTCATCCTCATTGCGCTTCCTGGACAATCGCACCCTCATTCTGTATGGCACGTTCCTGCGATAATGTAGGTGAATGTTAGCATTGAGAAACAGAAAACATTGTGCTGGTGCAACATCATGTCCACTACGTGTTCACAACCACCAGACATGGTTGTATTGGTTAATTAGGAGCGGGGTATACCCAAATGTGTCCTTCAGCACACCATAGATATTACACTTTTGTGTTTGACATGGGGGCTAAGCATCCTGACAAGTGATTCATTCAAAACATTTTGTCAACTGGTATCAAGCCAACACCTGCCGCTTTGGAAACCTATGCTCTTGGCTTTGGGCCAGGACACGCACTATTTGCTCTCGAAATTCTCCTTTGTATGAAACAGGTTAAAGCCTGTGAAAGTAGCGAACGTGCTGGCAACTTTTAAAACAGTACAAGAAGAATGTTTTCTTGTTCACATACAGGATACAATAAGGTTAAGTAAACAAAACATGGCCAGAACGTCTCCGATCTGTTGTCAGGGAAACAGGAACTAAAGTGGGTGGATGATGCCATCTAACAACGTGTTAGTTACAGAGGAGCAAGTCCTTCTGTAGAAAGGCCATTGACCAGAAGATTTCCGCTGTGGAAATTGCTTTAGTTTGGCACATCAGAAACATTTGTTCAGGAAGGAGCTTTTACAAACACCATTGGTTGGGAGAGAGATGGCTTGGAATGGACCGGCACAAACAGTACTGCAGCGGTGAGTATAAAACCCGTTGTGTTTTGAGTGATGATGGGCTTTGTCTGGGAGTACAAACATAGATGGCCTACAACAAAATAACTCGCTTACAAATAGAAAAATTCCTTTGTGTTGAAGGCAAATGCATGATGTTGCCAGTGCTTCCAAACACACAAATTATTTTTAATGATTGACACTGCACCACTGTGAAGGCCCACCCAAAATACGGATTGGTTCTCCTGCACATGCTATTATTCTCCAGTGTTTTTGTCTGCCCTACTCCAGAAACAAATCCACAAGGGACGCCCCCGGTCTCTTGTTGGGGTATCCCTTACCTGACGCCTTTGGTCCACACAGCCTTGTTCAGACGCGTGTCGATGCGTACATCAGGAGTTCCCATCTCCTTCATGGCAAACTTGCGGATCTCCTTGAGAGCGCGAGGAGCTCTTCTCTTGAAGCTCCTGTGGACGATAAAGGAGGAATGTTCTGATGAGAATCAGGCACACAGTATAACACAGGGCTGACCAACCCTGTTCCTGGGGATTTTCTGTCGTCCAAAAACAGGAGTGACTAACACGTTTTAGCTTTTAACAAGGCTAACTACTGGAATCAGGTGTGTTGAATTAGTGTTGTAAAGAAAACTTCCATGACTGTAGAGATCTCAGTAACTGTGATGGGAACCCCTAGGCTAAGACTTTATACATAAATATTAGGTCCAGCGAAGGTCTGTGATGTACATGGGTTTCTTGCAATCAAAAATGCTAAATATCCACACAATAAGCTATTGTAGGGATTTAAAAAAAACTATTTTAGTGCAGATGACATGCAAGTACTTTCGAGGACAGAGCCACACTGACATGATTAGTTTCTATTAGCAAAATATACATGAACATTACTCACACTCCATGGATGCGCTTATGGATGTTGACAGTGTACTCTCTAGTAACCACCTCATTGATGGCTGAGCGTCCCTTCTTTTTCTCTCCTTTCTTGGTAGGAGCCATCTGAAAGCGAAAACAGACAAGACAGGTTGAGAGGTGTTTCACTACATACTAGTTAGCTTTATTCGATACTGTAACATCAGACTTCCTAGCCAGCTATGCTTATTTCTAATTTTGGGAACCGTCTGGTGCGTACATACAATTAACTTCGCATTGAACTGGCGTTCCTTACAATTAATTCAGTGCTGCCTGTTGCGTATTTAACCAGTTACAAAACACTGTCTTTCTAATGAAAGTCTATTGATAAAACAGTTAGCCAACAAGCTAGAATGCTACTGGATCCCAGGTGTGTATGGCAACTGACGGTTTAACAATTTTTGTTAACAAAATGAATTCACGATTGATCCCAAACTGAAATCCGACTGACAAATAGGTTAAAAGCTATAGATTCGGACATGTAAAATATGTATTTCATGCATAAATACTGTAGGATGGAGTTAGATTGTATAAGGACTAACTATAAGCGAAACTCACTTCGGTGGGGAACTGTTGGAAAGGAGGGACCGGAAGAAGCGGCTGTTGTGTAATGGAAATCGGTCCGGCTGCATTTTGTCCGCAGAAACCAAGTACAGTTAATAAGGTTCCTAGTTGTTCGTTGCCCTGGTTACCACAGACGCTATACTGTGTCTGTATGTGGTTGAATAGTTACGACAAAACATTACAGCAGAGAACCTAAAAATTTTTGCAGATAACGCAGGCAAACGAAATGTTGAATTCAACTTGAATAAGACGCTTGCTATTAAGGATTGTGTCTCAATTTAGCTACTGTAAATCGAAATGTTTAATTCTGTTCGAATCAACCCCCCGATTGTGGAGTTCATCAACGTAAAAGCAGGGGAAGTTTACAATACCACGATCACGGTGACCAACACAGGAAGTACCGCGAAAAGAATGAGACTGCTGGAACCAAAGTCAAAGGTGAAATTCTCTCTACATTGCTACATGTCAGTTGCTTTTGTGTGTGATTAATGAACAACTCTTTCCTACTTATGCTTTTTATTTTATTTTTTTTACTTCCACTGGCCTGCGCTCTTATATTTTACATTTCTATCTCCAAGCTGTTCAAATTTAGGGTGACTAATACAGAAACTCCTATTGCTGCTGGACTGGCCCTTTGTGGTACTCTAGAATTCAGGCCTACTGAAGATGAGGAGATCCAGGACCGGCTGGTCCTTTTTCTGGAAGGCAAAGCCATGGACATACCAATTTCAGCGTATGTACTGATCAGCCGATTATGTTTACTGCTAGCATGGATGGATTTTCAGAACCAGGTTCAAAATTATTGGCACCCTTGATAAACCTAAGCCAAAAAGGCTGCATAAATTGAACAACACATGTCTATATTGTAATTTCACAACATGTGGAATGTGTTGTACATGGGTGGTTCAAGGGAATTAATCCAAACTCCTCATCTCCCAGATAATACATTTATACCCCCCAAAATAAAAGCATCAACATTTTGTTTTCAGTAATTTCTTCAACCTCCCCATGCAAACATGATGGTGCTAAGTCTTTTCTTATATTTTTAATGAGACTGGAGACCATATTACCCTTTTCAATTCATATCAACATGTTTTTAATGGGATCCAAGTCAAGAGACCATAAGGATCTATGTGAAATGTTGAGGTGGTGGTGTTCATTTCTTGCAGGTTCCCTCCTGCCTGTTCTCTCACCATTGAATCTCTTGTGGACTTCGGCTCTGTGACGGCAAACAGTCAGTTGGTCAGGAAAGAAGTGAAATTGACCAATCAGGGATCTGCAGCAGGTAGTCGTTTTCGATTAATTCATTGATTGACCATAATTATTAACTTTGTTTGACGGTTGCTCATGCTTTTGCTGAAGGAGCATTTCAGGTGCTGTGTGATGGGAACCCAACCATCGCTGTTTCTCCGACCAGTGGCATACTGCAGCCTGGCGCCACCCTGTGGCTGAGGGTAGATCTGTGCACTGACAAGCCCCGGAGTGTCCGCCTGGAGGCCCGGTAAGGATTACTGATCGCTTTCTCTAAGGGGTTGACTGATACTGAACATCATATAAAACCATTCACCTCATACCGCTTTCCTTTGGCTGCTTGTGTTGGTGCACCGATGCCTCTCTGTCTCTCTGTTTCATGCACACCCTTACTACTCTCTCAGAGTCAAACTGCAGAACAGGGAAGATGTGGCCCTGAGGATCCAAGCTGACGTTGTGGAGCAAAGCCTGGAGCTCCGGGACCTGGAGGCGAAGAGTCTCTCCTGCCTCCGCTTTGGCCCCACCTTCTTCGGGACGTCCAGGATGGAACGGGTGGTGCTGGTCAACAATGGGCCACAGGCCTGCGACTGGGTCGTGGTGCTGCAGGAACGAGCTCTGGGGACTGAAGTGGTACTCAGCTATGCACACACAGCGAAACGTGTTGACATCTTTTACACTGAAGTACAGTTACACTAAACAGCCTTTTTAGGTCCTCATCGTTAGGTAAAATATATTCTGTGTGTGTGTGCGCGTTTCTGTGCGTTCACTCAGGGGGTGGACCTTCAGAAAAGTGCCAACGCAGTGCTGTTGGACAGGAGTGTTGGTAACGGGGTCAGCCCTGTGGATCCCTGCACTGTGATCCAGTGTGTGCCCAACGAGGGAGAACTGAATCCTTATGGGAAGACCACTCTGTGGGTCTGCTTTAGTCCTGTCAGCGGAAGGTATTCTGACATCCTGTGTGTGTGTGTTTGTGTGTGTGTTTCTGTGTGTGTATTGATGTGGGTGGGCCTGTCTGTCTGTCTCCATCTCTGACCGTCTTTCTGTCTGTACTATGAAGCTATTCTAAATGATTCATGGGTGGTTTGAGGGAAGTGTTGGTTTCTTCAGAAGCAGCAGGGAAGAGCTGGGAAGCAGCAGGGCCACAGGACCCCACAGACAGGACTACTGTGTCTTCCTGAAGTTTGAGATGGTGGGAATTAAAGATGGCTTCCAGCACCAGCTGTGCTCAACTGTTCTAGCACATGATGGTAACGACAATATAGCCCTCACAATATACTGCAATGCTGTTAACCTCAATGTGATATACAGGGCTTTTTGTAAGTATCCATATTTATAATGCCAGACATTTGCTTTAACCTCATATTAATTGATTTCTAGCTCAAAGAGGTATTTTCCCCATGCTGACAGTGATCACTGTATTTAAAGCCATAAGGCACAAAGAGATGTGGTCTAAGGATGATCTACTACAGCTATAAACTTAACAATGCAATTTAACCTGTCAACAACCATAAAAAACCAATAAAAAGTAATAAATTAACACTTTTCCATCACCTTTTCCTCTTCCCCAAATTTCATGATGTATAATTTATGATTGTGGTTCTGCCTATATTTACATTGAGCTAATGTGCCCAATTGACCACAAGGAGTTGCTTGAGCGTGACAACGTAGCCCTGTTTGACAACCACCCTTCCACCCAAAGCACATTGTGCTGCCCTATTCTAAACCACTGATCAGTGTCTGTATGCTGTGGCCAGGATTTGAACAGCGCATCTGTTGTGCAAGGCAGACTTAAACCACTGCTTGTAGAAAAATCTTCTTTGACATACTGTTGGTGTGTGATCTCATATACCATAGCGTTTACCCGATCAGCATTTATGATATCCTTTTTACCGTTTTCTTAATTAAAGCCATTTTCTTGCAAAAAACACAGACATACATGTGTAAAACAGCTTTACTAGGCATATTACTATGACGCCAATGGCCCCTGACGTCTGACCCCGGACCTCCAACAGAACGCTGGGTAGAGTTGGCTGTGACGGGCACAGCCCTCCCCGTCTCCCTGGTGCCTAGCCCCGGCCACAGCTTCAGCTTCAAGAAGTGCCTGATGGGAGAGCGTGTGGACGTCTTGTGCATGCTTCGAAATCTATCCAATCTTCTTCCTGTCACCTTCAAGTTCAGAAAGATGGCCAACTTCAACAGTGAACCATCCAGTGGGACCATACCTGCAGGACAATGCCAGGTAAGTAACCAAGAGAGCACACTAACCCTGAGCCAGACTAAAGTAGTCAACTATACACAGTAGAGGTCCTCTGGCTTAGAGAAGTGCCCAAGACTATATAAGAAATAGGCTGTCATTTTCATCTGTGTTGTCTGTTGTAGGATGTAGTGCTGTCCTTCGCCCCCCACCAGATCGGGTCATTCAAGGTGAAGCAGGTACTGGAGGTGCTGGGTCACGTGGTGCACCTGGAGGCCTCCTCCGTCAAGCTCCGCCTTCACAGCTTTCACACCGTCACGCTGCACCTGAATGCCGTCTGCCAAGCACAGACCGCCACTATAACACCCAAACTCAACCCTGGTGAGTCCTGACATCACCGACTGCCACTATAACACCCAAACTCAACCCTGGTGAGTCCCGACATCACCGACAGCCACTATAACACCCAAACTCAACCCTGGTGAGTCCCGACATCACCGACAGCCACTATAACACCCAAACTCAACCCTGGTGAGTCCCGACATCACCGACAGCCACTATAACACCCAAACTCAACCCTGGTGAGTCCCGACATCACCGACAGCCACTATAACACCCAAACTCAACCCTGGTGAGTCCCGACATCACCGACTGCCACTATAACACCCACACTCAAACCTAGTGAGTCCCGACATCACTGACCCCCACTATAACACCCAAACTCAACCCTGGTGAGTCCCGACATCACCGACAGCCACTATAACACCCAAACTCAACCCTGGTGAGTCCCGACATCACCGACAGCCACTATAACACCCAAACTCAACCCTGGTGAGTCCCGACATCACCGACAGCCACTATAACACCCAAACTCAACCCTGGTGAGTCCCGACATCACCGACTGCCACTATAACACCCACACTCAAACCTAGTGAGTCCCGACATCACTGACCCCCACTATAACACCCAAACTCAACCCTGGTGAGTCCTGTCATCACCGACCGCCACTAAAACAAACAAATGCCTCGCTGCCCACAGTCAGCAACACATGTATAATCAATTAATAACTGTATACCATGAAGACAGAAGAAGAATGCTACTTTATTTAATGATTAAACAGTCAACTCAATGATCTCTGGCTGTATTTTGGTCTAAGACTTGGCCTCAGGAATGAGTCCTTAATGTTCTTGTGCTACAGTCCAGTCATTGTAATTGAAAATAAACATTCATTGCTTCCTTCATAAATGATAGGAATCACCCCAGCTGTAACCAATGAGACGGGCCAGTGTGCCCGGGTGCCCTCCAGTGAGTTGGGTCGGTGTGCAGGGCTGGTCCGGGCAGCTGTTCTCAGCGCCGCAAAGACCCGGCTCCACAACCACAGTCTCTACCAAGGCCACCGTAGGAGCAAGAGTTTGGATGCTAGCCAGCTGGAGCTACTGGCCTTTCCTAACGACCGAGCCTGCAGCCTCCGGCCTGCTTCTCCACACACCAAGTACAGGTACGGGTGCCGAAACAGCTCGCTTTTGTTCACAGTGCCATGCTGTCTTATGTTAGTACCTGTTTGTCAGTGCTTTTCATTGAGAAAAATGACAGTGTTATATTGGAGTGGGTGATTTGGCTTGAATTGACCTGGACCTTGGTGTCAGCCATCTACACCTGCACGACATACAACTCTTCTCCATCTTTCTCTCTCTCATCCTCCACCCAGGACCATCTTCACGGGCGTAGAGCGCTACCGCTACGTGGACCCTGACTTTGCCTTTACGGAGGAGGAGGAGCGGCAGAGACAGAGTCACAGAGATCACTACCTGACCTTCATTAGGAGCCTGCGGAAGACACGCCTACAGAGAAACAACAAGAGGTAGAACCGATGGTGATGTGTCTTCTGTCTGTTGTAGTCTTAGCAGCCACAACCAAACATGTGTCCTGGCCTGGGAGCACGGACCTTTAAACCCCCCCCCCTCGTCCAAGTTCCGTCCCGACCCCTCACCTTGACAAAAGCGTGCGTACGTTTCACAACAGAAGTGCTGTGCGTTGAACGCGGAGGTATGTTTGTTCTGTCAGGCTGCAAGGCGAGGTAGAGAACGACGTGGACATTGGAATCCGGCCGGCCGCTGGACTCCTCCCCCCCAAGCTGTCTCTGCACGATCTGGAGTCCATTCACAGCCAAGATGGGCGGGGCTTGGATTTGGGACAGAGCCAGCTCCCCTGCATGCTGGCTGCTGTGGAGACCAGGTCCGCTTACAGACAGGTAGGCCAGGTAAAGTTGATGCTGAGTGGCCTAGCATGGACCATTGGTCTGCTGCAGTGTGGGTTCAAATCTTGCCAACTGCTCCTTCAGCAGAAATCTTCCACCACTTTCCTGAGGAGGAAAGTCAGTCTTGTGACTCTCTTGTAACTCTGTGTTGTAACCTTTGAGCAGTTATCAATGTAATATTTGTGTTGATGTAGTACACGCCATTTAGCAGACAGTTTTATACAAAGTGACTACCAGTGGGAATTGTACCTGTAACCTCTGGCTTTGCATGTACCATGCTCTACCAACCGGGCCACACAGAACCTCCTGACTGTATTTTTCTGACTTCCCCATGTCCAGTTGAGCGAGGGCATCAACCCTGTGCCTACCACCAAGCAAGAGGTTTCTGACTGTGACCGCACGCTGACAGCTCAGCAGCTCCACCGAGTGGTCGTAGGTTAGAAACACACCTGCAGTGGCTGTGATTGTCAGTCAACCGACGATGTAATTGTCTTACAAACCAGGTGGTTTAAACCCTGAATGCGTATTGTCTCAAAGCCATGGTATATGAAAGTATATACCACAGGTATTCCCCTGTTTTCTTTTATTGGTTATGTTCTCATAGCGTTGTCAATAGGTTCTTAACAGCAATAAGGCACCTCTGGGCTTTGTGGTTTGTGGCCAATACACCTCAGGTAAAGACGGTATCCTAGTGCTCTTCATAGTGTTGTGCCTAAGAACAGCCCTTAGCTGTGATATAATGGCCGTATATCATGCCCACCTGCCAGAGATTATTCACGAAATTGAAACTTGCAATTTCGGTGTTTCACAGTTCCTCATCTCTATCTCCCTGCACTCCCCTCCCCTCCAGGACCCTCCTCTGTGGACTTTGGTGAGGTGTGTGTGGCCTCAGTGTGTGTGAGGAACCTGGACCTGGTGAACCACCTACAGGCGTGTGTGTGGGTACAGCTGGAGTTAGACCAGTGTCCAGAGCTGCAGCGGTCCAGCCCTCTGTCCCATGTCCTCCCACCTCTCTCCAGAGCCAGCCTGCCCCTCGTCTTCGAGAGCACCAACCCGGGACGCTTTCACAAGTCAGTGCTGGTTTGTCTGATGGCCTGTGTTGGCAGGAGCGAGTCAGAGACGGGTCAGGAACGGGTCAGGAATTGGTCTTCTCTAGCGCTATGTGTCCAGGGCAGCCAGTCGATGCACGTGTGCTTGTTGACCCGGCTGAATCTCCTCTTCCCAGGTTCGTCTCGTACACAGTGAACAGGCATCACCGGGGCCGCGTTCTGGTCCAGTCCCATGTGGTCCCTGTGGCCCTGCAGTTGTCCCAGAGCCAGGTGGTTCTGACCCCGTCCCCCAGTTACCTGGCTGAGTCGGGTTATCGCGGTACTGTGACCCTGGTGAATTCCAGGAACCACCCGGCTGACTTCACCTGGAGGCCCGTCGTCACGGAGACGGGGATCAGCTTCTCCATTCGCCCCGCCACAGGTACGCCAGACCAGGGGTTCAAACCTCAACCTATGGACCCCCAACATTTCTCTATCTAATATGGTCCAGAGTTGTTGTACTGGCTCACCTCATTCATCCAGTCAAAGGCCTCACTGAAGACACGTATGTATCAAGGCTGGTGCTCTCAAGAGCTGAATTCTTTTTTCAGACTCTCTCCATCTCCCCCTCTCTCTGTTTGTCTCTCTTTCTTTCTCTCTGCCAGGTATGGTGGAGGCGTACAGGGAGTTGGACTGTGAGGTAGTGTGGCATCCTTCATTCTTCTCCCCTCTGGAGGGTCTGTTTGATCTGGTGGTTCACCAAGGAAACACAGAACACCTGCAGTGTTTGGCCGTGGTGGGTGGATGTGAGCACCCTTGTGAGATTTGGAAAAGACTGGGACTATGTATAAAATATGTATGAATGTTGTCATTTCAAAATGGTGAAAACACTGCAAACACGATTAAAGGAAAACAGCAAATCTATGTTTTATCCTTGTAGTAGTTTGTTTTAAAATCCTAACCTTTTGAGTGTATAGACAAAATAAGAAAAAAATGCTTACGGCCCCAGCAGTTACAGAGGGCACTGTATGCAATGCCTGCATATGAGAGACAGTGTGTATGTTTCTGTGTATGTTGGTGTATTTGTCTGTTGATGCTGTTTTTAGCAAGGAATGACCCTTGAGGGAAATCTGAATGTGCTGGTCCATTTCCCTCCCGACAGCTTGGGTCGACCAGTGTCCATCTGGCTGAGAAGCACCTGGTGTTCAGATCAGTACCACTCAACCTGCCCTCTGTCAGGACCACCACACTGCAGAACACAGGACTCAATCACGCCTACTTCCAGGTTCTGGACGTGTACCCCCTGCCTGGCATGACGGTGACCCCCACAGCGGGTGTTGTTCCTGTGGGCGGGCAGGCCGAGATCCAGGTGCACCTGAATCCCAGAGCTGTCATGAAGTTTGACACCAGAGTGGAAGTGAGGGGAAACAAACATACCATACAGCCTCTACAGACATACCATACAGCCTCTACAAACGTACCATACAGACTCTACAAACATATCCAATAGACTCTGCAAACATACAATACAGTCTCTACAAACATACCATACAGCCGCTACATACCTACCATACAGCCGCTACATACCTACCATACAGCCTCTACAAACACACTATACAGCCGCTACAAACATACCATACAGCCGCTACATACCTACCATACAGCCTCTACAAACACACTATACAGCCGCTACAAACATACCATACAGCCGCTACATACCTACCATACAGCCTCTACAAACACACTATACAGCCGCTACAAACATACCATACAGCCGCTACAAACATACCATACAGCCTCTACAAACATACCATACAGTCTCTACAAATATACCATCAATTCTCTATAAACATAATACACAGGCTCTACAAACATACCATACAGCCTCTACAAACATACCCTAAAGACTCTGCAAACATACCATGCAGTCTCTATAAACATACCATACAGCCTCTACAAACAAACCATACAGTCTCTATAAACATATCATACAGCCTCTAGAAACATACCATACAGCCTCTACAAATATACCATAAAGTCTTTATAAACATAATACACAGGCTCTACAAACATACATTACAGCCTCTACAGACATACCATACAGCCTCTACAGACATACCATACAGCCTCTACAAATGTACCATACAGCTTCTACAAACATACCGTGAAACCTCTACAAATGTACCATACAGCCTCTACAAACATACTGTGTGTTTATGCTAAATAGCCAGTAGCATTACCTGTGATTACCCTCAGATGGTCATTGCCATGATGGATGTGCCAGCCTACCAAAGTGTCTGTGTGTGTTGCAGATAGCACTAAGGAACATGAAATCTCTGGAGCTACGAGTCGGAGGGTCAGTCGAACCTCCTCTGGTGGACATCAATATTGTGAGTTTTAAAATCCAAGTGTGTCTTTCAATCTGTCTTTGTGTGCAGCATGAGTTCTTATTTTGTGCGTGCTTGTGAGTCTGTGTGTGTGTGTGTCTATGAAAAACAGAAATTTGCAGACCATAACAGCCTGTCCTGATTATACTCTGTCAGTAACATGCCAAAGTAGTTGGCAATAAACCAACCATTCTGCTGAGTTGTGGAAAATAAACAATTCATCCCAATTCATCATTTCAGGAGCAGCAAAGTCAGCTGCTTCAGCTCTCATGTTTTTAAATGAATGGAAAAAGCTTTTTGAACAGAGGAAGATGAACATTGCCATGTTGCTCTGCCTTGAACTAAGGTGGTTCTCACAAACATGAACCAAATTTAAACAGTAGTCCTTTATTCCTGTTTTAAATGGGGAGTGTTTTTAATCAACATTTCCATGGTGTCCTTTGAGAGTGTCTCAGCCTTAGGTTAGGCTCTGGGACACGGGCCACACGTACAGTTTCCTTTCAACTGGGTTCCCTCTTTGCATTCTTTCAATTTCAGAGAGCAGCGATGTTCAATTTCTTAAGGCTGTTTTTGTTTTTGCCAGAGCCAGAAAACAATAAATGCAGCTCGTTCTGGAGAAACATTCAGACTTCATCCTTCTTTCAGAACCATGCCCGCATCTTCTTATTCTGTTCATCATCCTTTTAGAAATCCTTCCTGTTCCATGGGGTGCATTCTGGTTCCAGTCGTGGTGTTCCCTTCTGCCTGGCGAATAATTCCTCAGCGCAGGCCCGGGTCCAGTTTGACCTGTCAGAACACACAGACTTCACCATTCAATTCCCTGCAGACACTGCAGGTACATACTCCACTAATATCAGCCTCGTTCGTTTGATTTCCAGTGTAACTCAGTTGGCCATGGCAAAGTGCTTGCGTCTGGTCTCTGACTTCAGTGTAAATGTATGTGTTACAAAAAGATATGGAGGTGTGATGCTGAGACCCACCTGTTGTTGTATTGCAGGTAGAAAGCAAGAGCATTATTGGATTGACCTTTCAGGGCAGCAGACAGTTGAGTGTTGCCTGCTGTTCTCCCCCAAAGAGGTAAGGGCTCCTTCGTCCTACCAGTTGTGTATGTCCTCATTGTTCCTTCGTCCTACCAGACCTGTATGTCCTCATTGTTTCTTCGTCCTACCAGACCTGTATGTCCTCATTGTTCCTTCGTCCTACCAGACCTGTATGTCCTCATTGTTCCTTCGTCCTACCAGACCTGTATGTCCTCATTGTTCCTTCATCCTATCAGACCTGTATGTGCTCATTGTTCCTTCGTCCTACCAGACCTGTATGTCCTAATTGTTTCTTTGTCCTACCAGACCTGTATGTCCTCATTGTTCCTTTGTCCTACCAGACCTGTATGTCATCATTGTTCCTTCGTCCTACCAGACCTGTATGTCCTCATTGTTCCTTCGTCCTATCAGACCTGTATGTGCTCATTGTTCCTTCGTCCTACCAGACATGTATGTCCTCATTGTTCCTTCATCCTACCAGATCTGTACAGTGGATATAAAAAGTCTACACACCCCTGTTAAAATGCCAGGTGTTTGTGATGTAAAAAAATTTGACAAAGATAAATCATGTCAGAACTTTCTCCACCTTTAATGTGACCTGTAAGGTAAACAAATCAATTGAAAAACAAACTGAAATCTTTGAGGGGGAAAAATAAAAAATAAAAAACTCAAAATAACCTGGTTGCAAGCACCTTTTGATTCTATTACAGCACTCAGTCTTTTTGGGTAGGAGTCTATTCGCATGGCACATCTTGATCTGGCAATATTTGCCCACTCTTCTTTGCAAAAGCGCTCCAAATCTGTCAGATTCACTGTGCACAGCCCTCTTCATATCACCCCACAGATGTTCAATTGGATTCTGGTCTGGGCAATTGGAGTACTGCTGGGCTGAGCTGGGCGTCACCTTTCTAAATTGTCTTTAGGAGTCATGTAATTAGTTGAATTGAGTTCACCTGTGTGCAACCCAGGTGTTTCACATTATTTTAGGTTAAATACACCTGTATCTATATCCATCTATCATCTATTTAAGTCTGTCTGTCCGCTTGTCTGCCTGTTTATATAATGTGTCATTCAGTAGTTTCTCAATTTGGCCTGCAGGTGGCAGCGTATGACTTCAACCTGCCTGTGACGGTCAACGGCCTTGGGCGGTCCTCCTCCTCCTCCTCCACCCCTCCTGATGTCCCCGGGTCCTCTTCTTCCAGGGCCCGACTTATCGTCAGCCCGCGGCCCCAGCCGGTCACCATAGTGTCGCTGTCATGCCGGGTGCAGGCCACAGGTAAGAAGCACAGGGGTATGGGGTCAGAACCTGCCTCAGATGCAGACCTGAAGCATTGACCTGAGCAGATGGACTGACCAGCTGAATTCCAGGAGTAAACTAGACACTAACGATCCTAGACACTTAAGACTTCTGAAAAATGCTCTGAGGACAACATCCAGTGCGTGGTTGAGGAACTGGAATGAGCAGAAATGCATATAATTCACAAGGTGTATATTATCACTAATATATTGTTGCAATAATAATTGTTTTCATGTCTATGTGTTTCTTAGTCCTGCGAGCACCTCTGGAGATGTCCTTATCAAGCCTTCAGTTCGACCTGGAGCCTATAGGCTCGCTTACCAGTCCTACACAAACTCAGGTATGTACAATAGATCGATTTGCCAACTGCCATTTTCAAATCTCCCCAATTTCACTCATCGCTCAATGCTGGGCTAGTAAACTGAGGGGCAGTTTGAGTACTGCTGGGCTGAGCTAGGCGTCACCTTAAACATCTCTTTGCATCTCCTCTCTGTTTCTTGGTAGTCTGTGGAGCTGAGGAACGTGTCAGAGAAGAAGGTGGTCTGGAGGTTTGATTGCGCTGCTGCAGCACCACCAGGAGGGGGCAGCAGTGAGGGGCCATTCGCCCTTTCCCCTACAGCTGGAACCCTGGAGCCAGGCCAGCGTGTCTCTGTCACTGTGTCATCTGACACAGGTAAACACCTCCTACCTACAGTGGATATAAAAAGTCTACACACCCCGGTTAAAATGACAGGTTTTTGTGATGTAAACGAATGAGACAAAAAGAAATCATGTCAGAACTTTTTCCACCTTTAATGGGACCTATAACGTGAACAATTCAATTGAAAAACAAACTGAAATCTTTGAGGGGGAAAAAATTAAAAAGTGTGCACACCCTTAAACTAATACTTTGTTGAAGCACCTTTTGAGTTTATTAAAGCACTCAGTCTTTTTGGGTAGGAGTTTATTAGCATGGCACAACCTGACTAGGCAATATTTGCCCACTCTTCTTTGTAAAAGTGCTCCAAATCTGTCAGATTGCGAGGACGTCTCCTGTGTACAGCCCTCTTCAGATCACCCCACAGATGTTCAATTGGATTCAGGTCTGGGCTCAGGCTGGGCCATTCCAAAATGTTAATCTTCTTCTGGTTAAGCCATGCTTTTGTGGATTTGGATGTGTGCTTTGGGTTGTTGTCATGCTGAAAGGTGAACTTCTTCTTCATCTTCAGCTTTCTAACAGATGCCTGAAGGTTTTGGTGGTATTTGGAACTGTTCATAATTCCTTCCACCCTGACTAAGGCCCCGGTTCCAGCTGAGGAAAAACAGCCCCAAAGCATGATGCTGCCACAACCACGCTTCACTGTGGTTATGGTATTCTTTGGGTGATGTACAGTGCTGTTTTTGCACCAAACATACCTTTTGGAATTATGGCCAAAAAGTTCATCATTGGTTTCATCAGACCATAACACATTTTCCCACGTGCTTATGGGAGACTTGACGTTTGTTTTTGCAAACTTCAGCCAGGATTGGAATGTTTTGCTTTGTACGAAAAGTCTTCCATCTTGCCACCCTACCCCATTGCCCATTCATATGAAGAATATGGGAGATGTAGTACACAGCCAGTACTTGCCAGAAATTCCCACAGTTCCTTTAATGTTGGTGTAGGCCTCTTGGAAGCCTCCCTGACCAGTTTTCTTCTCGTCTTTTCATAAATTTTGGAGTGACATCCAGTTCTTGGTAATGTCTCTGTTGTGCCATATTTTCTCTACTTGATGATGACTGTCTTCACTGTGTTACATGGTGTTATCTAATGCTTTGGAAATTCTTTTGTAGCATTCTCCTGACTGATATCTTTCAACAATGAGGTCCCTCTGATGCTTTGGAAGCTCTCTGCGGGCCAGAGCTTTTGCTCTGAGATGCAACTAAGAACAGTTCAGGAAAATCCTACTAGAACAGCTGAACTTTATTTGTGATTTATCAGAGTCACTTTAAATGATGGCAGGTGTGTTATGAATTCTATTTAACATGAGTTTGAATGTGATTGGTTAATTCTGAACACAGCCACATCCCCAGTTAACTTATGCAACCAGGTTATTTTTTATTTTTACCACTCGAAGATTTCATTTTGTTTTTCAATTGAATTGTTCACATTTATAGGTCACATTAAAAGTGGAAAAAGTTCTGACATGATTTATCTTTGTCTCATTCTTTTACATCACAAAAACCTGGCATTTTAACCGGGGTGTGTAGACTTTTTATATCCACTGTTACTCTCTGTCCTCAGCGCTTTACAGCCCTCAATAAAGGGCCTGCATGTTTACCAGTTTACTGGAAGATTAGAAGAGGTCTACATGTGTGTTTCATGCATTGTGTTGTTGGTGGTTTTCCATACGCTTCCTGTCTTGCAGTGGACCAGATCAGTGTATCCATCCCTCTGTTTCTGTCTGAGACTGGAGTAGAGGAGCAGGAGAAGGGAGAGAAGGGGGGAGTTCCTAACCCCTACAGGATGCTGTCTCTCAGTGCCTTGCCTCACCTCCCCTGCATCACCTTCCTCCCACCTCGGGTCCTCCTCACCCCTGTCCCACTGGACACACCCACTACCACCACCGTCTCACTACTGCCCACAGGGTTCCCTAGGTCTGTATCCACCCACCTCCACCCATCTGACCAAATGTACCCACTCACCTCCATCCATCTGACCAACTGTCCCACCCACCTCCACCCTACCAACTAGCTGTACCTACTCTCCTCCTCCCATCTTACTAACTGTCCCACCCACCTCCACCCTACCAACTAGCTGTACCCTTCCACCTCCACCTATTTGACTAGTTGTACCCACCCACCTCCACCCATCTGACTAACTGTACCCACCTCCACACATCTGACAAGTTGTACCCACCCACCTCCACCCATCTGACTAGTTGTACCCACCCACCTCCACCCATCTGACTAACTGTACCCACCTCCACCCATCTGACTAACTGTACCCACCTCCACACATCTGACAAGTTGTACCCACCCACCTCCACCCATCTGACTAACTGTACCCACCTCCACCCATCTGACTAACTGAACTCACCTACCTCCACCCATCTGACTAGTTGTACCCACCCACCTCCACCCATCTGACTAACTGTACCCACCTACCTCCACCCATCTGACATCTAATGTACTTATGTATTCAGACCCTTTATTCAGATGTTTGTAGAAGTGCCTTGGGCAGCAATCACAGATTAGGGTCTTCTTGGGTATGCCTGTACCAGCATTCCACACCCGGATTTGGGCAGTTTCCCAGTTTCCTACTTTCCTTGAAAATCCTCTTGTGTTATCAGATTGGATGGGAATTGTCAGTGAACTGTCATCTTCAGGTCTCGCCTAAGATTTTCAGTGGGGTTCAAGCCATTCAAGCCAATACAATCTCATACCTGTCCCAAAGCCACTCTAGCATTGTCTTTTCCATGTGCTTTGGGTGGTTATTGTGCTGAAAGATTAATTTTCACCCCTGCCTGTGGTCCTGGGTGCTCTTGATCAGGTTTTCGTCAAGGACCTCTCTGCACTTTTTCCATTCATCCTTCCCTCAGTGCTGACCAGTCCCCCAATCCCTTCTGCTGAGAAGCATCCCCATAGCATAATGCTTCCAACACCATCCTTCACTGTAGGGATGGTATTAGACAAATGATCAGTGGTACCTTGTTGTTGCCAGACATAGCGCGTTGCATCTAGGTCATTTATAGTATACATTCATTGTTTAATTTTCTCGTCAGACCAGATAATCAAAGGACAAAGGATGCAACTGAGCTCAATTTGGCAAAGGGTCTGAATACCTATTTACATGAAAAATGTTGTTATTTAAGTTTCACAAAATTGGTGCAAATTTTCAAAACCTTTTTTCCTTGTCATTATGAGGTATTCTGTGTAGATTGATTAGATTTGAACAAAAAATTTATGAATTAAGTCTGTAATGCAAGAAAATGTGGAGAAAGTCCCTTTATAGTGTCGTTATTGAGTAATAGATTAAGTCCATCTTGGCCCTTTGTGACCTTTGCTTTCTGACCCATGCCCCCTCTCTTGTGACCCCAGTGGTAGCTGTCTGCATGTGAAGATAGAAGAGGTGGTTCTGGAGGATGGCAGTAGGTTGAAACCCCTCTCTGTCAGCCTCCCCCACAATGGCATCATCCCAGCCCAGACCCCAATCACCTGCACAGTGACCTTCTGCTCCTCACAGCCCCTGGCCCTCAGCTCACACATCACCTTTCTGGACCAACTTGACAACCGGTGAAGATAGCGAGGATTCTAGATCTTTCTCTGACTTTACATGTGTCTGTTTATCTCTCTCGCTATGTACTGTACTATACTGTATGGCTTCCCTTCTTCCTCTCTCTTCTAGCTGTCTAAATCCCGTTTCTATTTGTAATGGTTTAAATTCTCTCCACCTCGTCTCTGTCTCTCTGGTTAGGTTCCAGGTGGAGGTTTGTGCCACAGCAGATAACTGTCTGTTAACCGTATGGCCCTATCTGGCTCTGCACTGCTCTGAGCAACAGATAGTCCTTAAGAGTGGTATGTCCTCCTGTCCTCTTCTGTTCTGCTCTGTCGTATTCACTTCCCACAGTGCATTGGACAGTTGTCAGTGTTACCTCAGGGTGCTACGTAACCCGTGTGGCTGTCACTCAGGTCCTCTAAGCGGCTGCGGCGGTGAATCAGGGCGCCCGGAGGTGACAGGAAAGGCGGTGCTTCATCCACGCTGCTCGCCCAGTCCCCTCTCGTGCTACACCTCCTCTTCCTCCACCTTCAGTTTACTCGCGTCCACCAGCACCTACTTCATCTCTGGTGAGACACACTCCGCTAGCTGCGCAAGACTAAGCCCGAGAACATTCCTATCTACCCCATGGAACATTTCGTTCTATCTAGGTTACTTGTTACATTGTTTCTGTGTGATACTTTATTTGTAAAAATGTTTTCCTGTCCTCAGACTCTGTTGGTGAAAGCGGTAAGAGTGGGAGTCCAGGGTCAGGACTGGGGCCTGAAGGGAAGGAGGACTGGCCCCAGAAGGTGAGAGAGAGTGGAGGAGAGAGGGATGGTGAGGGGGTCGTGACGGATCAGCTGCCCCCGGGTGTGCCAGTCTTCCCAGAGCAGGACTCAGAAGAGGGGCTCTACCACCACCGTGTCCTGCAGGTGACCACCCTATAAGCAAGCTGTCAGAACACCTCATGAACAAAGAGTTTAGAACTGAATGTGATTGATGGTTTGATGGATTGATTCGTTGCAGGCTGTACAGAAATGGTTCAGTCAGTTTGGCTGGTCCCGGGCACCCAAGCCCATCTCCCTACCACACACTCTCAGGAAGTAGGTGGACTCATCTCTTTTGAATCCTGTATACCTAGTTTTGTTTATCACCTAAATCAAAATGTCTTTCTCTGTCTCTATCTCCATGTCTCATGTCTTTCTCTGTCTCTATCTCCATGTCTCATGTCTTTCTCTGTCTCTATCTCCATGTCTCATGTCTTTCTCTGTCTCTATCTCCATGTCTTTCTATGTCTTTATCTCCATGCTTTCCGTTCTCTCTCTCTGCCTGTCTCCCAGAGCGGTGTGTAAGACAGTGGGCTCCAGTTCTAGTGATTATCATGTGAGCCTCGGTAAAGACAAAAGGACCATCTATGACATGCTGCATCATCTCAGCGGGCAGACACTTCCTGGTGTGAACACCAGCCAGTCGCTGCCCGGTACACTCCCTGAGCGTGTGCGGCAGCTCATCCACCAGCACACAATGCTGTTGGCCTTCCTCAGGTATAACACATGCGCGCGCACACTCACACACTATGTTTTTGTAACTTGTGGGGAACAGGAAAACAAAATTCCATGCTCCCTTGCCCTAATCTTAACCCTAACCCTAACCTTAACCTCAGCAAAGTAAACATTTTTGCCTAAACTTTACCTAGATGTAATGCCTTACCTTAACCGTAAACCTTATTAACAACCCCTGGACCTTAAAGAAACCCCAATTCAAACTCTAAAGTTAATTGTAAGTTTGACCCTAAACCTAAACTCTGTGCTGGAAGTTTACTTTTGATTCGTGGGGACCAGAAAAATGGCTACATCTTTACAGATAAGGCAGTCCTAATGACTCAGCTCACTTCTAGAGGTTTCTAACAGGCATACACCCTGTTCAGTCCCAGACTCATTGTTTTTTGTTATGTTCAGGATCCAAGGAGCCTGTTTGCCCCATATCAGGCCTGAGTACCTGTTAGACTCTCAGGAATTCAGTCACTGGATCTCATTACAGGTAAACAGGCACACATCTGGATATACCCCGGGACACCTAGACACACATCTGGATATACTCAGGGACACCTAGATACACATCTGGATATACCCAGGGACACCTAGACACACATCTGGATATACCCAGAGACACCTAGACACACATCTGGATATACCCAGAGACACCTAGAGACACATCTGGATATACCCAGAGACACCTAGATACACATCTGGATATACCCAGAGACACCTAGATACATATCTGGATATACCCAGGGACACCTAGACACACATCTGGATATACCCAGAGACACCTAGAGACACATCTGGATATACCCAGGGACACCTAGACACACATCTGGATATACCCAGGGACACCTAGACACACATCTGGATATATCCAGGGACACCTAGACACACATCTGGATATACCCAGAGACACCTAGAGACACATCTGGATATACCCAGGGACACCTAGATCCACATCTGGATATACCCAGGGACACCTAGAGACACATCTGGATATACCCAGGGACACCTAGACACACATCTGGATATACCCAGAGACACCTAGACACACATCTGGATATACCCAGGGACACCTAGACACACATCTGGATATACCCAGAGACACATAGACACACATCTGGACATACCCAGAGACACATAGACACATATCTGGACATACCCAGAGACATATGGACACACTGTGAACTGGATCTGTCTCTCCCAGGCGCCGCTAGATCAGAACAGGATTTTCTGTGGCTCCAACACCTTTGAGTTGTTAAGTAAACGGGCTTGGACTGATGTTCTGCTGCAGACCTATAAGGCAAGTCCTCCTTTTCCTTCTCCTGCCTTCTTCCTTTTCTCTCCCTGTGTTCCCTCCCGTTTCCTTCCTTTATGTGCCCTTCTCCTCACCAGGTGTTTGTTCTGCCGCGGGTGACTGAGAGTCCTCTGTCCACGGTTCTCCGGGGCTGTGACCAGGCCAGCTTGGAGAGGCATATCCCCAGAATCAACCCCGAGCCCCTGTCCTCCAACGTCTACTCCACCTGGGAGAGGAGGCTCCTCACCTGGCTTAACCTGCACTACCACTCCATGAGGACCATCATCTGGAGTCCACAAACCTGTGCTGGTATGGAGGGAGGTGTGTGCAGAAAGGGAATGGAGAGGGTGATTGACTGAAACCAGAGGCGGAGAGGCAGACAGAGGGGGAGAGAGGGGGAGAGAAAGGGCAAGGTAGAGAGACAAGAAGATCCCATGTAGAAGTTGATTTCTAGTCTTTTGCTTCCTGTTCTGCTCTGCAACCAGCAGACGTCCCATCAGCCCGCTGGGTGGTGAACTTTGACCTGGACCTGGCAGACGGGCTGGTTCTGGCTGCGGTGCTGGCAGCCTACTGTCCCTTCTTGGTGGGTGATTTCACTTCTGCCCTGTTTCAGGTCCGCGCGGACCTATCATTTTCATAAAACAGTAGTCTGGAGGAACAGAACGGATTTGTTCGTTGTGCCGCTTTGTTTCTGCCGGTTATCCGTGCTCCTGGACAGGGGGAGACAGATATTACCATGTCACGTTTCCTTGTCTGCTGTCTCTGTCTGCTCAGATCTCCGGCCACCTCCAGAGGATGTATACCAGCAGCAGCCGTCTGGACCAGAACCATCACAACAGCGTGGTCCTGTGCCGGGCCTTCACACAGCTCGGTCTGGACGTGGACATACAGGTACCGACGGGCTCAAATGAACACGCCGACACCGGTGCTGGAAACCTGTTCACAGTGACCAGCCGTCATCCTGGGTTCCTACGGTATTATATTGGCCCTTTGGTTGTTTGACCTCTGGTTACAAGATGTGTGTGTGTGTGTGTGTGTTCAGCCCACAGACCTGTCAGACCCTAACCCTGTGCAGATGTTAATGCTGTGTGTGTGTCTGTATGAGCGGCTGCCACAGTATCTCCCCAGGACAACCATCACTCTGACCGGCACCCTGCACCACACCTTCACCAAGCAGGTGTGTTCCTGCAGGGTTGGACAAAAACCGTGTAGCTAAGGCCTTCTGCGATGGCCTGCATTAATGGCATATTCAGCGTTAATACTTACTAAACACATCTGGTTACATTTTATATGTGTGTTTGTGTGTGTGTGTGTGTTTGTATGCGTGTCCCTGCATGTGTGTGTGTCTGTCTTTGTGTGTCTTTTGTTTGCATCAGGTGCGTCTGAAGAGCTCGTGCTCCAAACCGGTGATGTACCAGGCTTTCATGGTGGGGAAGGAGGCCCATCTTTTCTGCCTTCCCCAGGGGCCTTCCATCATCATCCCTCCCAAGTGAGCTTTCCTCTTTTGCCCTGGCTTGTCCCCAATCCCTGCTCTGGTCAAAAGCAAAACCACGTCCACGGACGCCAGTCTCATTGCTGCGATGAGTCTGGATCTGTGCACCAAACTATCTCAGACCAGAGCCCAGGACACAGATTTATAAAGCGGTGCCTTTTGATTGTCTTTTAGATGATTTGTTCGAGGTTTTAGGTTATGCATAAAACCCCTTCCTCCTCTCCTTTCACTCAAACAAGTAATTTAAAGACAGTCTCAGACTGAAATATGTAGCGAACGATAGAGCAGTGGAATACTTTAGTTTGAGTCATCAGGCACATTCCCCTGATTCTTCTGAACCTCTGGATATTATTATTATTGGATGTTGTTGTTGGTTTTAACCATTTCTACCCTAATCTCCAGTAGGGAGGGTTGTGTGACAGTGAAGGTGCTGTACTTGTGTTCCTTGAACCCCAACTTCACTTCTCAAATGCCTGTCAATGTTTTTGCCTGTGGCACCAATTGTGTACTGTTGCGAGTATTCCAGGACAGGAATTAAGAAAACAGAGCAGTAAGTTTAACACTTTAAATCCTTGACCTGTCCACTAGGGGTCGTGTTGTCGAGTTGACAGTCCAGTACACCTGTAAATTCCTGAGGCCGATGGAAGCGGTGCTACTGTTGACGTCACGCTCAACGAACGGCCCCCCTGGGGTCACTATGGCCTTCAGAGTCCAGACCCAAGTCACAGAAATCAACCCCAGTGTGAGTTTAACACACACGGACATACCCACACACTTCTTTCTATCCTTGTGGAGACCTAACCCTGACACCGATATCTATGTTCCCCTTTCCCTAACCTCAACTTCAATAACCTAACTTGTATGCCGAAACATACCCTAACCCTAATGCTTAACTCTAAACCTAACCCTAATGCTTAAATCTAAACCTAACCCTAATGCTTAACTCTAAACCTAACCCTAATGCTTAACTCTAAATCTAACCCTAATGCTTAACTCTAAACCTAACCCTAATGCTTAAATCTAAACCTAACCCTAATGCTTAACTCTAAACCTAACCCTAATGCTTAACTCTAAACCTAACCCTAATGCTTAAATCTTAAAGTAACTCCAATTCTAACAGTACACCTTATTATATGTTTTTCCCTAAACTTAACCCCAAAGCCAAAAATCAAATTGTCCCTAGTGGAGACCTTCCATAAATCTTGTGGGGACCTATATTACATTATTTTCTATCTTTGTAGGGGTGACAAGTACATACAGACGTGGATCACAAACCCAGACATACTCTGTCCTCTCCCGCTACCCTTTATCCGTCCCTCTTCACTTTCTTACAGTAAACCTCTTCTCTTTCTTACTGTAAACCTCTTTACTTTCTTACAGTAAACCTCTTCTCTTTCTTACTGTAAACCTCTTCACTTTCTTACAGTAATCCTCTTCACTTTCTTGTAGTGGCACGCCTTACTTTTGACTGTTTATTTAAGAAAACACACAATACATGTAAATGTGTGAACAATACAAATAAATATGGTTCAAACGATGGACCACGCTTTCACTGATGTACACCTTGTTTCAAACATGTTCACGCGTTTACATACATATTTCAACGGTCAAAAAAAGTGTTGCTATAGTCTATTTCCCCAACTTAATGAGCAGTGAGGCTGTGGTCTTGGACATAAAGGGCTTGGATTGGATCTGCCCCCGTTCCCCTGGAGTGTCTTTCGTACTACACTGGAATTGGTTGCCTGGCCCTAAACCCGCTGTTCAGCTGTCAGTAGAACAACGAATCAGTCGGACACGTACCTACAGTCACTTACTTCCTGCAGACACCGGGGCTCGCTGTCCACATGGCACGCTAGTCCCTACGAAAGTGCACTACATAGACCAGATCTCTGTGAGCCCTTGTCAAAGGTTTGCTCTCTCCGGGGAATAGGGCGTCCTTTGGGGCGGGGGCGGGGGCGGGAGTAGCTTGTCCTCTGAGCCGGCGGTGGTTCTCCGTTCAGTGTGGCAGCTCCACGGGGGTGGTGTTCACCGTTCGGCACCTCATTGTGTTTCTATGGTGTTTCCACGGTCTGTCCAGGCTCCACTGCCTGAGATGGGCTGTTAAGCGGTGAAAGACTTACAAGGGTTTTATAATAGATTTCCTTCCCCATTCAATTTCAATTCGTAATCTTCATAGGGACGAGAAACGCCCATGATTCCAATGTCGAAGCAAATTTTAAATTAAAGAAATGACCGAATTTATAAGCATGCTATGGATTATTGGACAGGGAAGTGGTGAAAGATAGTGGAGTGGGTGGAGAGAGTGGATGGGGGTGGAGTGGGTGGAGAGATTGGAGAGATTGGAGAGGGTGGAGAGGGTGGAGAGAGTGGAGTGGGTGGAGAGAGTGGAGAGGGTGGAGAGGGTGGAGAGAGTGGAGTGGGTGGAGAGAGTGGAGAGGGTGGAGAGGGTGGAGAGAGTGGAGTGGGTGGAGAGAGTGGAGTGGGTGGAGAGAGTGGAGAGAGTGGAGAGAGTGGAGTGAGTGGAGTGAGTGGAGAGAGTGGAGAGAGTGGAGTGAGTGGAGAGGGTGGAGAGGGTGGAGAGGGTGGAGAGGGTGGAGAGAGTGGAGTGGGTGGAGAGGGTGGAGAGAGTGGAGAGGGTGGAGAGAGTGGAGAGAGTGGAGAGGGTTTTTGCTGGAAGTGCAGTAGGTTTCAAACCCACACTGAGTCTGTACATCCAATCCAGAGACAATGACTTGACCACTGGTCCATCCAAGGACGCCAAACTCTGAAGTTCTAAGTGATCATTAAAGAACATTTTCAAAAGGATGAAGGCATATAGATTTATTATTAAATATGTATTATTAGCTATGTACACTGATAACAATGTGCTTATAGTTAATAATAATAATGATTAACAAAGGAAATAAAAATATTTATTGTGTTCTCTCTCTCCATCCAGGGGATAGTGAAGTGTAAATCACCATGTTACCAGCAGAAGGAGCTCCAACTGAAAGTAAAAAATCCTTTCAGCAGCGATGCCAGTTTCAGGTGTGTTTGTGTGTATGTGTGTCAATTGTGAGACACTCATATCCAGAGTGACTTAGCTACGGTTTCATGCTTTTTTCCCGACAACCCGGGCGTGGTGTCATGTCCTACTAACTGAGCACAGTGGGACACTGTTGTGTGAGCCTTGACCTCAAGTCCTGTGTGTGTCCACAGTGTGGTGTTGGTGGAGTCCAGAGTCAACCTGCTACAAGCAGAGGAGGGGAATCGATTCAGCCATGAGAACCTCCTCCCACAGGTCACATCTAGGACTCCCTGCAGTTCAAACAATAAGACCAGGTTACTACACACACACACACACATAGTATACACACGTACATAGTATATACACACACACACAGTATACACACACATACACACACAAGCACAGATATTCAGAAATTCTCAAACCAGGCACTTTTCTCTTCAGTCTCTTGTGGTTTTGCTAGGAGTGTATTAATGTGCAGAAACACACACAGACACACACACACACACACACACACGTAGACACATTCACCCTTCTCTTCCTCTATCATCTCAGAAACAGTGGGGGAGGCACTAATACACTAATGATATGATAGTTGTGTGTTTCTCCTGTCCCACACTGTCTGCCAGTGTACAGTATGTGTGTGTGTTGTGTTGTGTTGTGTGTGAGTGTGTGTTGTTGTTGTGTTTATTATTCACAGGCAGAGGTAGAGCTAATCTCTGGAGTCTGTTCTCTGTTAGATCATTAAAAGCTTGTTTTTGTCTTTTATTCATACATCAAGGCCTCATCTTCAAAGACTTCCTGCAGACAGAAATATGAGTTTCAATGAGAAGGAATTTCATTCTGTTTAACGCACTTATCAGTCCTGCCGAAGACATTTTTGTTTTTGTACTTTTCTTCTTTCTCAATAATAAATCACAAGGGAAAATACGTATTTATTCCATGCTTGCAATAATGATTAATCAAGTGGTGTTCATAACACCGCTTGATGAATGATGGCTGTGGATCTCCCGGTGATGTTTCCTACTGGGGGCAGTGATACCTAGCCAGGACTATTATCAGCAGGAAGGAACCTAGATATACAGACCCACATGTGACAGATCTCTCACTTTCTATCTACATTTCTCTGTATTGCTCTTTCACTCTTTCCCTGTATCACTTCATCTCCGTTTGTCTGCTCCCTTCCACCCATATTATTTCTTGTCTTTCTGTCTCCCTTCTCTATCTTTCTGTTACTTTTTCTCTCTCCATTTCTTTCTCCTTCCTTCCTTCCTCACTCATCTCTATCTTTTTCTGTCCCTCTCTCTCACTTTCTCAATCTATCTCAATTCTGTCTCATCCCCCTTGTCGTTCTATCAGTCTTCCTACTGATAGGTTGAATGTTGTTCCTGACAGGAGTGAGGGGGAGGAAGGTGATGACTGTGGTGTAAATGACTTCTTCAGCACCGTCAGGAGTGTATTTCTGACGGCTGGACAGACGGATACAATCAACATGCTCTACCTGCCTTTCCGCCCGGGGACAAGACACTGCTCCGTCTTGCTAGTCAACCAACAGGTGTGAAGATATGTGTGTGTGTGTTTGTGTAAATGCATATGTTTGCGTGTGTGTATATGTATTTGTGTGTGTGTGTGTAAATGTCTGTGTATGTGCATGTGTTGTGTTTTATGTGTTCCTTTCAAGTGCTGAGTGAATTAATTATCACATCCTTTATATGTGTAGAGGGCAGAAATCCATATGTGTGCGTGTATGTGTGTGTGTGTGTGTGTGTGTGTGTGTGCGTGTGTGTGTGTTTTTGTTTGTGCAGGTTGGTGAGCTGGTGTATCTAGTAAAGGGGACAGCAGATCTCCCTCTTCCCTCTCCACTAACCATGAAGCCCAGTCCTCATATAGTTCACATGAACAGCGCCACCTCTGGTGAGCACCTGTACTGCACCCCTCCATACTGGCACGAATATTCAGCCTCAAATAATTGCTAAAAATTATAATGACATACTTTTTTATTGTAGTGCTTTTCTTAATCCATATACACTCTAAAAGGAAACAGTAATTGGGGGATCCTTTATAATTTGTGGGTTCTTCACAATGAAATTGTGAAGAATTTCAAGGGAAAATGTTCATCTGCATTTAAATAACTTTTTACTGAACTATTTCAAGAACTTCCCTCCTCAAAAAAATTACTCCATAAAAATGACTAACCATTAAAAAGGGGACCCCCGACAGTTTCAATTTGAAGAAGCCCTAAAATATCCTCGGAGTTAATGTTGTTTTCAGAGTTTGCTGTTATCCCCCCCGCAGTCATCGTGTCAGAGCTGTCTGATGACACACAGCAATATGTTGTGTGTGCGTGTTCTCACGCATGTGCGTGTGTGTTTGTACATCTACGCCGCGTGTGTGTGTGTCTGTGTTTGTGTGTGTGTGTGTGTGCTAGGCGGAGCTCAACCGCTGCCGCGGGTCAGCTTGCGTTGTGGCATGGGCAGCACCCTGGACGAGGTGGTGTGTGTCCCGCTGGTCAACGGGCTGTGGGAGCGGGCGCTGGCCACCGTGGGGGAGCAGAGACGCAGCCTGACACACACACTGGACAGCAGCAGCATTAGGGCCGGGGTGGCGACCGTCGCGCTCCCAGCCTCGCAGGTAACAGCCACACACACACACACACGCAGACACACACGTGCACGCACACACACACACACACACACACACACAGACAAACACCCATACACACACATTAGACAGCAGCAGCACTGAGAGAATTCTGTGGCGTCGGCGGAAACCTGATGTAGAAAACTCAGTGAGCTATTTTGTAGGCAGATCATGCTACAATAGGTTGAAAGACCTCTATAGTAGACACACACACACTCTCACACACACACACCCCTGGCTCAGTCTGTCAGGTGTGGCTCCTCCCTGCTCCTCAGCTGCCTAAGTCCCTGTCTGTCTCTGTCTGTTTCACTTTTCTGAATTTTGTCTTCTGTCTATGTTGTGTTCTGTCGTGTTTAATCTCTCCTTCCCACTCCCTCTTTCTGAAATGTCTCTCCTCTCTTGTGTCGTGTTTAATCTCTCCTTCCTACTCCCTCTTTCTGAAATCTCTCTCTTTTCTTCTGTCTATCATTCTCAGACACATACCCCTTCATGAACTGCCACCTTAACGTGGTGGAGGGGTTTGAGTACCCGAGTGACCCTAGGAGCTATGTTGTCTGGGGCTATAAGCCCCTGGTAGGGTCTCCCAAGGCAAACAGTTCCTAGGCGACGGGTCAGACTAAGAGCGGTTCAAAACCCTTTAATGATGAAAAACATTTTGAGGACCGTGACGTCACCCGGTATGGCGCAGCCGGGGTCCCACCCTGGAGCCAGGCCCGGGGTTGGGGCTCGTATGCGAGCGCCTGGTGGCCGGGCTCAGCCCAAAGGAGCGACGTGGGGCCGCCTTCCCGTGGGCTCACCACCTGCAGGAGGGACCATAAGGGGTTGGTGCGTAGAGGATCGGGCGGCAGTCAAAGGCGGGGGCCTCGACAGCCCGATCCCTGGACACGGAAAGTAGCTCTAGGGACGTGGAACGTCACCTTGCTGGCGGGGAAGGAGCCTGAGATCGTGCGTGAGGTTGAGAGGTTCTGACTAGAGATAGTCTGGATCTCCTCTACGCACAGCTTGGGCTCTGGAACCACACTCCTTGAGAGAGGATGGACTCTTCACCACTCTGGAGTTGCCCATGGTGAGAGGCGGCGGGCTGGTGTGGGTTTGCTCATAGCTCCCCAGCTCTGCCACCATGTGTTGGAGTTTACCCCGGTGAACGAGAGGGTCATTTCCCTGCGCCTACGGGTCGGGGATAGGTCTCTCACTGTTGTTTGTGCCTACGGGCCGAACGGCAGTGCAGAGTACCCGACCTTCTTGGAGTCTCTGGGACGGGTGCTGGAAAGTGCTCCGACTGGGGACTCCATCGTTCTACTGGGGGACTTCAACGCCCAAGTGGGCAATGACAGTGACACCTGGAGGAGCGTGATTGGGAGGAACGGCCCCCCTGATTTGAACCTGAGCGGTGTTCAGTTATTGGACTTCTGTGCTAGTCACAGTTTGTCCATAACGAACACCATGTTCAAGCATAAGGGTGTCCATCAGAGCACATGGCACTAGGCCGCAGGTCGATGATCGACGTTGTTGTCGTTTCATCTGACCTGCGGCCGTATGTCTTGGACACTCAGGTAAAGAGAGGGGCGGAGCTGTCAACTGATCACCACCTGGTGGTGAGTTGGATCCGATGGCGGGGCTGGAAGCTGGACAGACTCTGCAGACCCAAGCGTACTGTAAGGGTCTGCTGGGAACGTCTGGCCGAGTCTCCTGTCAGAGAGATCTTTAACTCCCACCTCCGGCAGAGATTCGACTGGATCCCGAGGGAGGCTGGAGATATTGAGTCCGAGTGGACCATGTTCTCCACCTCCATTGTCGAAGCGGCCCCTCAGAGTTGTGGCCGTAAGGTCTCCGGTGCCTGTCGAGGCGGCAATCCCTGAATCCGGTGGTGGACACCGGAAGTAAGGGATGCGTCAAGCTGAATAAGGAATCCTATCAGGCCTGGTTGGCTTGTGGGACTCCTGAGGCAGCTGACGGGTACCGGCAGGCCAAGCGGACTGCAACCCGGGTGGTTGTGTAGGCAAAAACTCGGGCCTGGGAGGATTTCGGTGAAGCAATGGAGAAGGACTATCGGCTGGCCTCGAAGAGATTCTGGCAAACTGTCCGGTGCCTCAGGAGAGGGAAACAGTGCCCTACCAACGCTGTTTACAGTGGCGGTGGGCAGCTGTTGACCTCAACTGGGGATGTTGTTGGGCGGTGGAAAGAGTACTTCGAAGATCTCCTCAATCCCGCCGTCACGTCTTCCATTGAGGAAGCAGAGGCTGAGGGAACCGAGGTGGACTCGTCCATCACCCGGGCTGAAGTCACTGAGGTAGTCAAGAAACTCCTCGGGGGGCAAGGCACCGGGGGTGGATGAGATCCGCACCGGAGTACCTCAAGTCTCTGGGTGTTGTGGGGCTGTCTTGGTTGACATGCCTCTGCAGCATCGCGTGGCGGTTGGGGACAGTGCCTCTAGGATGGCAGACCGGGGTGGTGGTCCCTCTTTTTAAGAAGGGGGACCGGAGGGTGTGTTCCAACTACAGGGGGATCACACTTCTCAGCCTCCCCGGGAAAGTCTATGCCAGGGTACTGGAGAGGAGAATACGGACGATAGTAGAACCTCGGATTCAGGAGGAACAGTGTGGTTTTCGTCCGGGCCGTGGAACACTGGACCAGCTCTATACCCTCTACAGGCTGATGGAGGGTTCATGGGAGTTTGCCCAACCAATCCACATGTGTTTTGTGGATTTGGAGAAGGCATTCGACTGTCCTGTGGAGGGTGCTTCGGGAGTATGGGGTCCTGGGTCCTTTGCTAAGGGCTGTCAGGTCCCTGTACGACCGAAGCAGGAGCTTGGTTTGCATTGCCGGCAGTATGTCAGACTTGTTCCCGGTGCATGTTGGACTCCGGCAGGGCTGCCCTTTGTCGCCGGTTCTGTTCGTAATTTTTCCGGACAGAATTTCTAGACGCAACCAGGGGCCGGAGGGTGTCAGGTTTGGGGACCACGCGATTTCGTCTCTGCTCTTTGCGGATAATGTTGTCGTGTTGGCCCCTTCAAACCAGGACCTTCAGCATGCACTGGGATGGTTTGCAGCCGAGTGTGAAGCGGTTGGGATGAAAATCCGTACCTCCAAATCCGAGGCCATGGTCCTCAGTCGGAAAAGGGTGACTTGCCCACTTCAGGTTGGTGGAGAGTTCTTGCCTCAAGAGCAGGAGTTTAAGTATCTAGGGGTCTTGTTCACGAGTGAGGGAAGGATGGAACGGGAGATTGACAGACGGATCAGTGCAGCTTCTGCAGTGATGCGGTCGATGTATCGGTCTGTCGTGGTGAAGAAAGAGCTGAGCCGCAAGGCGAAGCTCTCGATTTACCGGTCAATCTACGTTCTTACTCTCACCTATGTTCATGAGCTTTGGGTCAAGACCGAAAGGACAAGATCCCGGATACAGGTGGCCGAAATGAGCTTTCTCCGCAGGGTGGCTGGGCGATCCCTTAGAGATAGGGTGAGAAGCTCGGTCACCTGGGAGGAGCTCAGAGTAGAGCCGCTGCTCCTCCACATCGAGAGGGGTCAGCTGAGGTGGTTTGGGCATCTGTTCCGGATGCCTCCTGAACGCCTTCCCGGGGAAGTGTTCCGGACCCGTCCCACCCTCATCCCTCTCTCTCGCTTTCCTTCACCCTCATCCCTCTCTCTCTCTATCCTTCACCCTCATCCCTCTCTCTCGCTTTCCTTCACCCTCATCCCTCTGTCTCTCTCGCATTCCTTCACCCTCATCCCCCTCTCTCTCTCTATCCTTCACCCTCATCCCTCTCTCTCGCTTTCCTTCACTCTCATCCCTCTCTCTCTCTATCCTTCACCCTCATCCCTCTCTCTATCCTTCACCCTCATCCCTCTCTCTCGCTTTCCTTCACCCTCATCCCTGTCTTTCTTTACTTCACCCTCAACCGTTTCTCATTCCTTCACTCTCGTCACAACACAGTGTATTTGTGACAGGTGATGAAGTGTTATTTACTTGATATTTCTACTGACCCACAATCAAACAATCTGTCCTCTTAGGCAACCATGTGGGTGTCCGATTTCAATCACCAGTCTAACAAAGCAGATACTGTATTTTAATGTTTTTCTTTGATTTACAAAGGTTAAGCTAAAGTGAAGTATTTTTCCAGTGTTGACAGCCTTCAACCTTTTTATCTGTTTAAATGTCCTCCGTGGGGGCCAGATCATCTGTGGTGACATAAATGTTGTGTCCATCTGACTCTTGACGTCTCTCTGTCTCTCTCTCTCTCTGTCTGTCTGTCTGTCCTTTAGGCCCTCCACGTCCATGGTCCAGCCCAGTCACAGGTGGTGGAATACAGTGTGGAAGTGTCTCTACCGGAACACTTTCTGGTGCCTGACACCGTCTCAGTGCCTGTGGCTGGAGATGCACGAGTCACACAGGAAAACACCGCAGGTACAAAGATACACATACACACACACACACACACACACACACAGAGAAACACATGTGCATGCACACACACACACACACACTCCTGTCTCCTGTACGTCCAGAATCTGAGGTGGTGCTAATGCCTCTGAGGTTCCACGGCCGCGAGCCCGGACGGTTCTTGTGCCAGCTGGTTCTGCGTTCGTGGCGTGACATCAGGGTCCACCTCTTGGAAGCCGTGGTTACAGGCGAGGAGGGCCACTTCCAGCTCGAGTTCACCACACCCACTCATCTATCCGTCACTCAGGATATCCCTCTGGTAGGTCGCGCATAAGTAGGAGGAGTCGGCAACTGTTAAAGAGTTGTGTGTGTGTGTGTGTCACTCCATCTGTGTGTGTGTGTGTTTGTGTGTTCTCATTTATTTTTTTATATGATTTTATTAACATTTATAGACACAAGACCACAACTGGAAATGATCCATAAAAACATCCAAAATATACATTTCAACAAATATAGACAAGTCTCTAAATGAACCGTGAATGCATCAATTAACAAACAATAATATAATAACAATTAACAACAACAAGTTCACATAGTTTCTAACCCTTTTATGACTTTTTCCCAACCCGCATTAAATTGTTACATTTTATTCTCTCCATTGCAAGATTTTTCTCTCCATTTAAAAATGACAATAGAAGGTTCTTCCACTCTCTCAGAGATGGTGCATGTGTTGTTCTTCTCCTCTCCAGACCAATGAGAGCAGCCAGGACTGGCGTGTGCGTGGAGTGGTTAGGGGGCAGGACTTCTACGGCCCTCCAGTGGTGTATATCCAGGCTGGACAGAAAGTCTGTTACCCACTCACCTTCAGGCCCACCACACAGAGCACTGTTATTGTAAAACCCCACTCTCTTCCTCCCTGTATGTCTTTTCCTTCACCGCCTCCTCCTCATACTCCTTTGCATGCAGTTGCTCCTTCTCCTACTCATCCTGTTCCTTCTTCTCCCTCTTCACCTCCTTTTCCTCCTTCACTCATCTCCTGCTTTTCCTGCTCCCCTGGCTTCTTTATCTTTCCTCTTTCCTATTGTACTCTCTGCCCCTTCAAGGGGGAGAGGAAATGTCAATCATTACAGCATAAAATACATTTGAATAGTTTGTTGCATGATAGCACCCCGGAGAATGAGCACGGAGGAATGCTTCTGGCTAGTTTTACCTCCACTATCCGTTTGTCGTGGGTTCAATTCCCACAGGTGTTTTGTACTTACTAATATGCACTTGCCTTGTATAAAAGTGTCTGCTAAGTGCCATATATAAAACTCATAACAGCCCCCTTCATTGTGAACTTCAATTAAATGTACTTTTCCTGTCAGCTTTCTGTTTTTAGCTCATTGAGTCCAGGTAATGAGTGATGAATCACTGGACATTTTTATTTCATACGAGAGAGCCCCAGCTCTGTGTATTTTCTGTTAGTTACCCAGCAACTGACAGACCACATCATTACAGAGAAGCTGCACCTGTCCAGTAGTTTTGTTCCCTGACTGGATTGATCCATGACACAGCATTTTATCATGAGAGGCTAGTGATTACACTTTCCATCTGTCCCTCTTTCTGTCTGTTTCAATCTGTCTGTCATTTTCTCTCTGTCTCTCTCTCTGTATGTCTGCAGGACTCGATAAGCCCAGTTTACAACGGCCTCTTTTTGTTTCTGTACCCCTGCAGACTGTAAAAATCTGTAATTTAATGGGTCTGTCTCATCACCATGTGTGTCTGTGTGTCTGTGTGTCTGTCTGTCTGTGTGTATGTCCGTCTGTGTGTGTGTTTGTGTGTCTATGCGTGTGTTTGTCTGCCTCTCTGTGTTTTTTGTCTGACCTTGCAGCTGGGTACGTGCCTTCATGTGCATCTTTGTGTCTCAGTATTTACTGTTTGTTTGTGTGTTTCCCTGTGTGTGTGTGTGTGTGTGTGTGTTTCAGGGCCAATTGTCCTTGCTGAATGACACGGAGGGTACGGAGCACAGCTTCACCCTGAGAGGTGTTGGCTTGCGCCCCCTCCCCCTGGACAACATGGTGCTCCACTGTCCCGTGGGTCAGGTGACCCAGAGCACCCTGCAGGTCCCCAACTACACCAGACACCCCCTCAACTGTCAGGTGGATAAACACACTGTCAGACACACAACACACACCTGCAAACACACACGTTAATGAGTGCTTGTTTTTTTGCACTCACACACACACACACACACACACACACACAGACGCTTGTTTCACTGTACTCATATACACACAGACATGCAAAAGGTACACCCCCACACACACACACACACAGACATGCAGAGGACACGAGCACACACACTTGTTTTACTGGACTCACACACACACACACACACACACACAATGATGTATGTCCTTGTGTTTCTTGACGTAGGTGGTCTCAGACCTCTCTATTGTCAGTGGACCGCCCACTGTAGACATCCAATCAGGTAACAGCGTCCCGTACACCCTCTCTGTGTCGCCATGGAAGCGAGGAACGCACACAGGTACTTTAAGCTCTGTCCTTTACTTCTGTCCTCTTCTGTCTTCTCGGTCTTTTTCTCTCACTTCTTCTCTCCCTTCTCTCCGTCTTCCCCCTCCCTCTCAGGGTTTTTGCGAGTGTTCATCCCGGTAATAAAGTGAATGTCAAGGAGGACAGCGGCGTATTATTTTCTCTTCCGCTGTGTGTCTGCCCAGGGTCAGTGTCGTTCGTTGCAGTGGAGCGTGAGGGGGGGAAGGAGGATGAATGCAGGCCCTATGAGGTGTGGTATTCATTGGAGATCATATGTGACCCTCCTTCACCTTTAAAGGTGCTGGCCGTGCAGTGTGCTGTTCAGGTATGAGCTAAATATTATTACAACTCCAGTGTCTTTGAAACATGCCTCACTTGCTCAGGTGCTGGACAGAAACCGTCATTTAAAGGGAACGATGAGGAAAGTGAAGACCAACACGGGTATTTTCATTAACTGTTAACCGTTTTGATCAAGGACAGAATGAGAGATTTCTCACCTCGGCGCCTCTGGGATTGACCTTAAAAAAAAAAAAGTGTCTTTGTTTCACCTTTTGTCTGTGTTATTGTCAATCAGAGATCTGTTGCTGTGGAGATCCCCCTGAGTAACCCAGAGGCGGAGCCTCTTGAGTTGGAGGTCTGTCTGGAGGGCGAGGACCTGAGGGGAGACAACCGGGTGTGTGTCCCTCCTCGGAGCAGTCTAACCTACACAGCCTCCTTCTCCCCAGGGGTGGTAGGGACGACGACAGGAAGGTAAGACACACTCACACACTATTACTGTTTACGTACGTGCTTCAGTAGTTGTGTTTTATGATCCTGTTTTACAACATCAACAGTTCTATGGAAAATTCCTGCTCCTATAAGATATTCATTGGCCTTAAATAAACCATATGCATAAACGAAACCAGTGTGTGTGTGTGTGTGTGTGTGTGTGTGTTCTCTGTCAGTGTAATCTTCCAGTCAGAGCTGGTGGGAGAGTTCTGGTACCGGCTTGATCTCCTGGCCGAACCACCTCCTCTGACCACCCTGCCCGAGAGCAGCTGTGAACTGGGGAAGTATGTCACCCAGTCAGTCACCCAGTCAGTCACCCAGTCAGTCACCCAGTCAGTCACCCAGTCAGTCACCCAGTCAGTCACCCAGTCAGTCACTCAGTCAGTCACCCAGTCAGTCACCCAGTCAGTCACCCAGTCAGTCACCCAGTCAGTCACCCAGTCAGTCACCCAGTCAGTCACCCAGTCAGTCACCCAGTCAGTCTCCCAGTCAGTCACTCAGTCACTCTCTCATTTAGTCTGTCAGTCACTCTGTCATTCTCCCCCTGTGTGACCTCCCCAGGTGGACCAGGCTATACATCCCGCTGGTCAACCCCACAGACCAGACACTGGAACTGGGCACGGTCAACAGCAACCCCCAACACTTCACTCTTGAACTAGACGCCAGCCGACCTGTTAGTATACACTCACACACAGTGTTGCCCTTTGTCTTCAGTTTATTATCGTAGTTTACCTATCGTCATCTTTCCAACATATTGTGTAAATGATGTCAGCACTTTTATCTCTCCCTGTCTCTCTTTCTTGTTTTGCCACAGATAAATTCTCAGGACAGTATTGGGTTGCCTAGGATTTTGTAAATTAACTCGGATTGCTTCCTTAAAAGAGCTTTTTTATGTTTATTATCCAATTTACACCTGTTTTCTTTTACCAGGGACACTCCAGTAAATCTTATATAACTTCCAAGGAAATTATTCATCTTTACAATATGCCTTAGCCACCGTGGAAATTAGACCACAATTTCTACCAGCTGTAGCGGTGTGGAGGACAAAGAGGGCCTACGCAAAGGTGCTGGGAAGCCCTTGGGCATTTATTATAAATCTAAACACAAACTACAAAAACGGGAAAACGAAAACACCCCCAAAGATCAAGGGGTCAATGAGGTCAGCTGGAGCACAGGCCTCGAAGAGGGCAGCGGCATTCTGGGCAGTCGGCTAAGTCTGCTTCACCTTCTG
Organism: Esox lucius; assembly: GCF_011004845.1. Lineage (NCBI taxonomy): Eukaryota > Metazoa > Chordata > Actinopteri > Esociformes > Esocidae > Esox > Esox lucius. Next base: position 9,637,464 of record NC_047590.1, read on the forward strand.
GAACATAGAGAACAAAAACCACAGTCAGCATTTCCAGACTCTCCTCGACATACCTGTCTGAGTCCCTTTTATCCTTGCCCTGACGAGTCCTGATGGACTCCAGGCCTGGCTTGTCAGGGCTCCTTGTTTGGGCTGCATTCAGCATCACCACTGTTCTCATGTGAGGAGCCCTGTGGGTACAGTGGCACAACACTGAAGCTCCACTATGGTGCCCCCCATGCCACATAGCTTTGAGCTCCATCCCTGGTCTTATGTTTTAGTAACCACTCTGAGACCTTTCCTAATTGTGAAGTGTGTGTTTCTGTCTATATATATCTTTCCAGCTCATTGTAGGACCACACTCCTCCACCCAAGTTCCTGTCCGTTTCAGCCCGTCAACCATCGGTGCAGGAAACCACATGGCCCGAGTCTCCTTCACTTGTTCTCAGGTACACTAACCTGTACATTAACCTGTCTAAACTACCAGACCTCAGGTACATTAACCTGTTTAAACTACCAGACCACCTGTACATTAACCTGTCTAAACTACCAGACCACCTGTACATTAACCTGTCTAAACTACCAGACCTCAGGTACATTAACCTGTTTAAACTACCAGACCACCTGTACATTAACCTGTCTAAACTACCAGACCACCTGTACATTAACCTGTCTAAACTACCAGACCTCAGGTACATTAACCTGTTTAAACTACCAGACCACCTGTACATTAACCTGTCTAAACTACCAGACCACCTGTACATTAACCTGTCTAAACTACCAGACCACCTGTACATTAACCTGTCTAAACTACCAGACCACCTGTACATTAACCTGTCTAAACTACCAGACCACCTGTACACTAACCTGTCTAAACTACCAGACTTCAGGTACATTAACCTGTCTAAACTACCAAACCTCATATACACTAACCTGTCTAAACTACCAGACTTCAGGTACATTAACCTGTCTAAACTACCAAACCTCATATACACTAACCTGTCTAAACTACCAGACTTCAGGTACATTAACCTGTCTAAACTACCAGACCTCATATACACTAACCTGTCTAAACTACCAGACCACCTGTACATTAACCTGTCTAAACTACCAAACCTCAGGTACATTAACCTGTCTAAACCACCAAACCTCATATACACTAACCTGTCTAAACTACCAGACTTCAGGTACATTAACCTGTCTAAACTACCAGACCTCATATACACTAACCTGTCTAAACTACCAGACCTCAGGTACATTAACCTGTCTAAACTACCAGACCTCATATACACTAACCTGTCTAAACTACCAGACCACCTGTACATTAACCTGTCTAAACTACCAGACCACCTGTACATTAACCTGTCAAAACTACCAGACCTCATGTACATTAACCTGTCTAAACTACCAGACCTCAGGTACATTAACCTGTCTAAACTACCAGACCTCATGTACATTAACCTGTCTAAACTACCAGACCACCTGTACATTAACCTGTCTAAACTACCAGACCACCTGTACATTAACCTGTCTAAACTACCAATCCTCAGGTACATTAACCTGTCTAAACTACCAAACCTCATATACACTAACCTGTCTAAACTACCAGACCTCAGGTACATTAACCTGTCTAAACTACCAGACCTCATATACACTAACCTGTCTAAACTACCAGACCACCTGTACATTAACCTGTCTAAACTACCAGACCACCTGTACATTAACCTGTCAAAACTACCAGACCTCATGTACATTAACCTGTCTAAACTACCAGACCTCAGGTACATTAACCTGTTTAAACTACCAGACCTCATGTACATTAACCTGTCTAAACTACCAGACCACCTGTACATTAACCTGTCTAAACTACCAGACCACCTGTACATTAACCTGTCTAAACTACCAATCCTCAGGTACATTAACCTGTCTAAACTACCAAACCTCATATACACTAACCTGTCTAAACTACCAGACTTCAGGTACATTAACCTGTCTAAACTACCAGACCTCATATACACTAACCTGTCTAAACTACCAGGCCTCCTGTACACTAACCTGTCTAAACTGCCAGACCTCAGGTACACTAACCTGTCTAAACTAACCGTGAACTTGCTGACCTCCGGTTGGTAGGAGACTGAGGACAACATCAATGGGACTGTCCATTTATTCGGATGTTCATCACAGTCCACCTACATGTTGCCACTGCCCATTGTGCTGAAACCTCCGACAGCTTTTATTTCCTCACAAGTTCCATGTGGCTCCATCTTTCCATTGCAGCGTATTCCTTTCACCTCGCCTTTTCCCCAATTTCATGGTATCCAATTTCTAACTATGACCTTGGCTCCCACAATACCACAATGGGCTCCCGTCTCCCGGGGGTTCCGGTGCAGTAACGATGGTGTGTCCCCTTCGTGTCAGTTGGAGCAGTGGAGCTTCCAGATGTGTGGTCGAGGCCTGGCTCCTGGACGGATGGAGGCCCTCTCTGTGGCCTCCCCTGTGGGCTCTCAGTCCTCCATCATCATCCACTTCCAGAACCCTACTGATCAGGCCGTCCTACTGAACATCTCCCTTACGGGTAACATAGCTTTACATTCCCTTGTATTTCGTTTAGGGGTGTGTATTAAATAGGGTTTTGTAGACACTGTTATCCACAGTGACTTGCATGATCAGTTAGGAGGACGTGCATGAGGGCACAACCGCAGACGTCTCACCTTGACTGGTCAAGGATTTGAATCAACGCTCTAAGCACTAGGCCAGGGGTGTTTCGACTCTTACCCCATGACGCCTGGAACCTGCAGGTTTTCTGTTCTACCTCATCTCAAATTGCACCCACCTGTGTCAGAAACACATGTACCTTTCTAGCCCTGTTGATGTATTTCTCATGTCGGTTATGAGCTCAATAATATTTCAATGTTTTGATCCTTCTATTAGACATAGAGCCAGGTCAGAACAGCTTGAGCCAATCTTTCATATGTGACAAGAAAGTCTTCTGCATCCCGCTCAAACAAACACAAGGTCAGTCCTTCCATAACACTGAGGCCTGTGTTTACGTGGTTCTGTCTGAATGGCAGAGTGTTTCAGAGATGGCTCATTACCTCTAGGCTGGAGTCAGCCATTCATTTTTGTAATTGTTGTGGTGTTTTAACAGACTGTAATGGCTGTGTTATAACAGCATGTCGTGGTGGTGTTATAACAGCATGTCATGGTGATGTTATAACAGCCTGTCATGGTGGTGTTAAACAGACTGTAATGGTGGTGTTATAACAGCCTGTCATGGTGGTGTTAAACAGACTGTAATGGTGGTGTTATAACAGCCTGTCATGGTGGTGTTATAACAGCCTGTCATGGTGGTGTTATAACAGCCTGTCATGGTGGTGTTATAACAGACTGTAATGTTGGTTGGCACCTCAACTGTTCTACTTCTTGAGCTCCTGTTCCTCTTATCCTGTTCGTATTAGCTCAAATGTATTTTTATAGCTTCTGTATGTTAACTGTACAAGTACCCAAAATAAACAATTTCAGTCCCAGTCAAGGAGTGTCTACTGGCATTACGCTACTTTAAGTTCGCTCATCCGTCCAGTCCTCCATGTTGGCCCCAGGTGTGCAGGTGTCTGCTGGGGACAGTTTGGAGATCCCTGTGGTCTTTGCCCCAGACTCCATGCAACTGCATCAAGCCTGGCTCATTGTCCAGCTGGAACCATTCTACAACCACCCCGACCTGAAAACACCACTCACCCCCACGCAGAGGGACGAGTCAGTACATTGTATTTGTGTGTGTGTGTGTGTGTGTGTGTGTGTGTGTGTGTGTGTGAGATTCGTTCAAGAAATCCGTTTGGTCTCAAGTAAACTACAAAACTCACAATGCAGTGGGTTTTGTAGTTAACTTTTTTCCAAAAGGACAACCCTCTACAACCCTCTTTGGCTAGGTAGCTAGAAAATGTTTTGACCCAAAATACTATACTCAATTTTAGCAGGTGAAATAGTTAAATAGTTTAAACAAACTGTAATGTCAGATTAATAAATTGAAGTTAAAAACATACCAGCTTAAATAAAGCAATAATGCAATAATGCTCTATTACTGAAGGGCTAGACAGATGGCAGCCTTCACTTATTTTCTCTGACTGCGCACAATGGCTGCATGTGGTTGGGTGGGTGAGTAAACTCATTGGAAGAGCCATGACCACAGCATGTTTTGTGAGTTCTAGGCACCTTCCACCACCTTGGGTGCTGTCATAAACCGACATGAGCATAAACCGACATGAGCATAAACCGACATGAGCATAAACCGACATGGGGTATAATTCCATCTTTATACAGGTGCGTGGTGGTAGAGGATGAGCAGATCCGTTCAGTTCGTTGGGTCTACCCTATCCATGGTATCCCAGAAGCCCCTCCAAAACGCCCTAATCCAGGTACATCAACCCTGTGTGTGTGGGGGGCAGGGGTTCTGCAGGGTTGGACTGGAACCAGAAATCTTTTCTGGCATTTCAAACATACTGGCCCACTCTTTTCTTGAGGCCCCCATTATTAGCCGATTTAAGGAACGTCTTGTGCCAAGAAGCCAAATGGAGGTGAGTTTACTGCTCTATTCTTGGTTTAATTTTCCCTCTCTCTCTCTCCTCCCCCCCATCCACCTGTCTTCCCCCTTCCTCCCTGGACCCAGCGGTGATAGAGTGTGAGGCTCGTAGTCGTGTGGAGGAGAGAGTGGAGGTTTTGTTGACTGGGTGTGTCCCAGGAAGCTTTGTTCCTGACACAGTCACACCTCACAGTAGCACCACTTTGGAAAGCTCCGGTGAGAAGTTATGCAAAAATCTTATTTTGCCCACAGCTGTCTTCCATCGCTGAACTCAGCTGACACAAAGTTAAAAACATTAACTTGCAGAGATACATTGTCTCCCATTAGGTATTCGACTTTTATTAGTTTTTGTCACTGAACAATGCGAAAGTAAAGGTGAAAAACAAAATAAGATTATTCTAAATTAATAACAAATACAAAACAGAAAATAATTAATGCATGAGTATTTACCTCCTTTGAAATGACACACCTCAACACAGTGTTGTCTTGGGGCACACACCTTCAACTGTGAGACCTTATATAGACAGGGCCTTTTCCATGTCTTGTCCAATTCATTGAATTTACCTCAGGTGGATTACAATCGAAGGGGGATGTAAATCGCAGTGATTTATCAGATTGAGAAAATATAGGGGCACATTTCTTATTTGCATTACAACTTTCTGTGGATGTCTTTCTGGATTTCCACAACCCAGTTTAGTAGGGAACTTGACACACAATAAACAAACAACTTTAAAAACAAAGTAAAAACATACAGTCACAAGGAAAATACCTTTACTTAAATGACTGGGGGTGGTCTATTTTGATATGGAGTATATTAGGAAACGGTGGGGTTTGGAGTCTCTATTTTTACAGAGCAAAATATAGAGTTTCACTGAGCAACTATTTTCTTTACAGCCGTTACTCACCGGATTATCTTTTCAAATAAACTGACAATGAGGATCTTTCAGGATATTATTTTGCTGCTGCAACAGCCAGAGTGACCCCCGCCTGCGATAAATAGGTTACGGAAGAGAACTAGCAAATTACAGCCCTAACTACTTTTCGGTTTTCTGCAACAGATGTAGTTTTCCATTCCTCAAAACGCTGGTGCCCAGCGTACTTCGGATGCAATCTTCTGATTGCGTCTTCTGATTGTTTTGGCCAATCAGAAGAACAACAGCACGACTGGTCTTCTACAAGCCACGCTACGAGGTCTTCATGATAGTGATGACAAACAGGCCAAGGCCCACGTACAGCATAGACTACTACACCATTAGGGAATATAGGCCTATGTCATATGTGGCATGGATTGCATTCTATGCAATTCTATTATTCTAATTCTATGATTAGACTGATGATATGTGTGCCCACATCCAAATAGCCCTACAAAGAAAGTCTAATCTACTTGTGTGTTCCGCGTTGTGGAGTGTGTGCTCATATGAGCCTGCGTGTGGTGTGTGTTTATGTAAGTGAGATGCATAATTTCTGGCTCAACAGAGCAGATCCAAGGTAACGTCAGCGGCTTACATTCCTCTGTGTTCATTACCATAAAACGATAACTCACGCTGAGTGAGGAACACCTGCTCTTTACTCCCCTCTGAGGATTTGTTTAATCTCCTACAACCACACAGCGCACTGTTGTTATGACCGAGTCCGAGTGAAGTGTGTGTGCGTGTGTGGGGACCAGAAATCTGGTTAGTTTTAGGTGTAGCCGTTAGAGTTCAAATTTAGTTATAATAGTTTGATTGCTGAGGTTAAGGCGAGGGTTAGGATTAGGTCTAAGTTCAGGCATCGGGTTTAGGTTTAACATAGCCATAAATGTTTTGAGGTAAGAATACTGAGGTTAGGGTTAGTTTAAGGCTACGATTTCAGTTAAGGGTTCAGAGGTAGGGAAACATTGGGAGTATTTTTTTCTGGGCCCAACAAAAAACAAGTGTGTGTGTGCGTGCGCGTGGGTGTGTGCGTGCGTGCGCGTGGGTGTGTGCGTGCGTGCGCATGTGCGCCTGTGAGGGTGAGTTTTCCGGTCCTTTATCAAAGCATGTGTGTGTGTGTAAACAGCCGGTTCCGGGTTGGCCCTGGAAGGTTTCTCGTGCGAGATGCGTTATAACAGCGACGCCGAGCGGAGCCAGCTGGACCACTGTGTCGCCCTGTCTCCACTGGACTGTCACAGAGACCCCCACTCTGGCCTCGCCTCCCTCAGCGTCAACCTCGTCTTCGCCCCCCACAAACCTGTCAGGTAACACGCACGTCTGGACGCGCGTTGCACAAACGCACCCGTCTCTATTAACCCACAGCTGAAGGCTTCGCTTGATTGTTTAGAGTCTCGGTAAAGTTCAAGGTCGGAATGGATTAGAAGAGATCGGAACTGGAACTGTCTTTGAAAACGAGGTGCAATTCACTGAGTTAAATGTACCCTTTCAAATTTCAAAAGACAGATTGGTCCAAAGCACCTGAAATAGTGTTACTCGTTGAATGACACATCTGGTTGTTTCGAGACAGACCCTTTATGTTTACTTAAACTTTACTTCAACACACACACACACAAAGGTTCTTGCTCCTCTCCACTCATCTCCTCTTCTTTCCTAGGTGTTCAGCTATGCTGACAGTCCAGTGTGTGACAGGTGGTCTCTGGACGTTTCCCATTAGCCTAGTGTCCACAGAGCCGCGGGTCCACGATGTTATCAACATTAAGGCTGCTGGGCTCCACAAGACCTCCTCAGTGGGTTTCAGGCTAACCAGCCAGACCAGGTAATGTCCTCCCTCTCTCATGTTTCCAGCTTCACTCTCTCTTTCTTTCTATCACTCTTTCTCTTTATATATCGCTGTCTTTCTCAGTCCTTCTCTCCAGGTGGGTTTGTGTCTCTTAATATTTCTAAACCCTATGCACGTGTATGATGTTTTTGTCCGTCTCTCTGTGTTTGTGTGTGTGTGTGTGTGTGTCAGGTACCCAGAGCCCTTCACAGCAGGGTTTCTGCCAGGCGGAGGGAGTGATTTCCAGGTGTGCCCCACCTCAGGGGAGCTCTTCCCAGTAGGATCAGAGGGTACCCTGATTACCATCTCCTTCACTCCCAGCATGTACAGCAGAAAACATAGTGCCGCACTTCTGGTGCAGGTATGTCTATTAAAATACTCACACATGTCGATTTTACCAATTTTGTGGGGACATTTGGGGGACAAAAATGTTGACATCTGGTCTTCACAAGTACAGTAATACTGTACGTCTTCTTGACAATAGTAAGCTCCAATACTGCTGTGTTTACCCTAATACTAGAAAATGATAGACAGCTCCTTGTCTCCTCCCCCAAGACAGCCAACATGCAGTGGACGTACGATGTGAGAGGGACCATGCCTACGGACACCCCGCCACGCTCTGCCTCCTCCAATGGAGTGAGCTTCTCCAGGGAGCCCCTGCCCGCTGATGTCCGCCAAAGGAACTTTGTGTCGCGGAACTTGCAGCTCCCTGCCATGGCTAACTCCTCCCCTTTCAAACACAGAGACTCCATCTCACAGATCAGATAGACAGACAGACAGACAGACAGACACACACACACACACACACCTTTCTCGTGTCATTGACATTATGAGGCAATCCTTATACTACACACCCCTATTTATATACACTCACGTACCATTATATTATCATAGAGGAGGATGAACTAATTAAATTAAAGTGCATGTATTTTAGCTCATTGTCATAGTCTCATTTGCTGTGACCTCAGCCCATCTGGACATAAAACACTCGCTTGGCAAGACTGGAATTGTTTTTCCTTTTCCTCAAAGGAACTGTGTGTGTGTCCAACCCAGCGTCTCATTTGGTGCAGTGAACCAGGGACCTTCCTCTAACACTGAATTCCAAGACGGATTATCCCGGCGCTCATTTCTGATACCGGTGAATTTATTTTTAGCCTGTCATTTAGTCTTAAGCGGAGAGAGCAACGCAATCTAATCGAATTTATTTAGTTCCGTTTCCTGGATGAAGAAAGGCATTACTATTTACTTGTATTGATTGTATCAGAGGGCGGTTTGTTAGGAAGCTGTTTGGATTAGGGAACACATTGATCCTGCACAGAGATTAGAAGGAAAACAGCAGTGGTTCCCTGAATAGTAGACAACAGGGAGTCACGCATGGCATTTCTAATGGATTCGCACACATTAACCTTTATGATTGCCGAATGTCCACACTGAGTACAGCCGTTAATGTCAATAGGGATGGTACCAGTCAAAACTCCTGTGGCACTATCGTTCATGCAGGAGAAACATAAAGTCTGCATGCGTGGTGTTTGGACAAAGATAGGAGTTTGGGTAGTTAGTGTACGGCACTAGCTGTCATTAGACAGGCTCCAAACCATGGAGAGAGTGAGAGATCGTAGCGAACCTACACAGTAAACACTGTTGGAGGAATAAACCATAGTAAACCAGCACATAGAACACTGTGGGGAGAATAAACCATAGTAAACCAGCACATAGAACACTGTGGGGAGAATAAACCATAGTAAACCAGCACATAGAACACTGTGGGGAGAATAAACCATAGTAAACCAGCACATAGAACACTGTGGGGAGAATAAATCATAGTAAACCAGCACATAGAACACTGTGGGAGGAATAAACCATAGTAAACCAGCACATAGAACACTGTGGGGAGAATAAACCATAGTAAACCAGCACATAGAACACTGTGGGAGGAATAAACCATAGTAAACCAGCACATAGAACACTGCTACAATGGCGGTGCGACCATACTGAACCAGAATAGTGAACATTGTTAGAGGGAGCCCCTTAGTGAACCAGAATAGTGAATCAGCTGAACCAGCATAGTGAACAAGAATAGTGAACACGGTTAGAGGGAGCCCCTTAGTGAACCAGAATAGTGAATCAGCTGAACCAGCATAGTGAACCACAACAGCGAAATCACCTGAACAAGCACAGTGAACTAGAATAGTGAATCAGCTGAACCAGCATAGTGAACCAGAATAGCGAACCAGTACAGTGAACCAGAATAGTGAATCAGCTGAACCAGCATAGTGAACCACAACAGCGAAATCACCTGAACAAGCACAGTGAACTAGAATAGTGAATCAGCTGAACCAGCATAGTGAACCAGAATAGCTAACCAGTACAGTGAACCAGAATAGTGAATCAGCTGAACCAGCATAGTCAACCAGCGTTGTGAGCACAGAAGGAGCTCTGAGTGTCACCTGTGAGAGCGATTAGCCAATCACGCCCTGCACTCGTTCCCACCGAAGCCACCGTCTCGCTCTTTGATGTGAAATCTAATTAATGTTGTAAAGCTCCACTCCTAGCGGTGAGCATTGCCTGCTGCAAATGACAGGGGAGCGTGAGACAGACAGAGAGAAGGAGAGAAACTAGCTGCTCAACATTCGAGCGTTCGCCCATAGTTGAGTCCCTCTTCTGTCTCTATCTCCACACACTGATGACATTTTATCTTCATGATCATGTTTCCTGCCTCTTCCTTCCTGACTGTGTCTTATAAGGACGTGTTGTGTGTATCCGCTTGTGTGTGTGTGTTTTTGCTTGTGTGCGTGTGTGTGTGTGTGTATACAGTAACAATTTTTCATGAGTGGTGATTCAGCCTCATGTACAGCTCTGATGTGTAACGCTGGTGTTCGGAACTTGATTATAGTCTGTCAGGCGTTGTCCCTCCACCTGAACGAGTCCCCATGAAGGTAACATTACCTAGAGGACCGTTGCAAATAAGACTAAACATTTTAGGTTTTTCAAATGTTAGACAAAATTTTTTTTTGTCATCTCTTACTCAGAAAGACTTAGTGCATTCATTTTAATACAGCAAGACGGTAAAACCACACAACCATGTCTCCCAAACTACACGTTTAACTATCAGCAAATTCAATTCAGTGGGGGGGGGGTGGGGGGGGGTTCAAGTAAGGCGTGGCTAATTGCTGTATAATTTTTAAGGTGGGGGGGTTTATTCCATGTCATGTTAAGGCAGTCTTAGTATCTGTCTCTGTAGCTACCATTCCACAGCCTGGTCTCTCTGATCCAGACTAATGTTATTGAGGAGTTAACATGGCCGTTATAGAACGTTGTGGTGTCAAGAGCATGCATCGCAATTCACTATACAAAATTGCCCTACTCTGTTTGCTTTACCCAAAGAACCGCTAAGCCAGATTGTCAGAAAGGTTATGCATTCAGCCCTGTGCACTCCGAGCAATACCAATGAGTTTATCCCTTAGTTACTCCACATACAGTACCTCCCTCGTGACAGATTCGACATTATGAGAGGCAATGTAATGTCCCATAACTCTTGCTGTAAATTAGGAAGAATTCTAAACTGAGGTATCACAGATGCTGGTTAACAGCGTCTCTGGTCCCATGAATATGCTTATTTGTGACGAGCGCAGTATTTTTCCTGGCTCGACCCGGTCTGTTTCTCTGCTTGTTTGGCCAGATGCTTTGTGGCCTGCAGGGCTCCAGCTCTATTGATTTATACTAAGGCCATTAGGTAACTCAGACTGATGATTCCCAACCTTAATCTACAGATATTACTGCGCCTGTGTGTGTGTGTGTGTGTTCACTCTGTGTCTGCACCATGCCTGCACAGTGTCTCCGCGAGCGTGCACGCGCGCGTGCGTGCACATGACGTTGTGTGCGCACTTGCTCGCGTGTCTGCACGTCAGCGTTTGTCAGCCTTATAACAGGAAGCGAGCTGCAAACGCTCCCCTCTGCACCTGTACCGCGTCTCGACAGAAGGTACCAGGCAGGCCTTGTTATGGCAGCCTGCCGAAATGGAGCCTCATTCAGGCTGAGAAGTCAGGCTGGCAGGATATTAGATATGCTAATGACATAATGACACTGTTCACAGCAGGTGCTGTCATGGGAGCCTGGGGATGAGAGCAGGCTCAACGTGACCTGTAGGGGAGGCTCACTGAGAGAAAATTCACACTGCCAACCCCCAAAAAACAACAGGCTGTCAACGGTACACTGGAGAATTGCAGTGGTCTTTAGGAGGAATCACGGCGAATATAGGAAATGTGTCAGGGTTAATTAATCCCTCTTTTCATTGCTGGACTGTTCTAGTGTGAGGCGAAGTTGTCATGGGTATGGGGGGGGGGGGGGCGGGGGCTGTAGGGCCTGTTGATGTAAGCCTGACTGTAGACACCTCGGTTTCCTTGAATGAGAAAGCCAAGCACTTTGACAAACATTCAAACAATGTGGGATTTATAAACCTGGATTTTCGATGTTCTCTGTTGTTTCCCTTTAATAGAACAGTGTGACATAGCAAGGCCTATTTATGTAAATACGATTTGCTATTATCGTGCATTCCGACATGAGTAATTACCTCCATGGAATATGATTTTTTCATATATGTTGGTCAAACAAATTGTTTGCGTGTGTCAGCCTCTGTTTGTCTGTTAGCCTGTGCCTGTCTCAGAACCAATACATGGCCCAGACAGTCGGACTCTTTGTATGTGTGTCTCTCAGTCTCTCTGCCTGTCTGTCTTTTCCACTGTGTCTGTCTGCCAGCCTGTCTGTCTCTCTGCCCGCCGGTCCAATTCTAAATATGTGCATGTTTATTGCAGTGGTCTTGGGAGCATTAAATGCTGAAACAGGGACTTTCCCTCCACTGGATGAAACCAATAGTCAGCAACAGTCTGTCCGTTCAGCGGTCAATACAGTGATTGCACTCACACTATCACTATCATCAAGGCTTGGGCAGGAAGCAAGGAACTCGATGTGGCTGAGCACGGGCATTTCTAACGTTCTAATGCATGAGCTCCTGTTCCTCCTATAGAATCAGGGGTGACTGGTCATTAGGGGCAGGTGGGGCACAGCCCCACCGGTATCAAACACACCTGGAATATCCTGATGCGTTTTTCGAGACTATGTGTGAGGGCGATTCGAGACTTCAGAGGCACTATGACACTCAGCCCATCTTCAAAGGGGACATCTAGCACTGTACAAAAACGAACTGTTAGACTGTATGTATGAAGTGTACAGGGAGGAGATAGCCAGGGCACAGGGTGCCATCACCCGTTTCAAGGAGAATGTCCAGAATATGTGGAAGCAAACTGATGAATGGGCTGCCACCGTCCACGATGGAACGGACGAGCCAGGCCGACGAGTAACCAACACAGCGCCGGTGATGAAGGAGGCATGAGACACAGTCATCTCCCAGGTGGAGCAGAGGTTTTCATAAAGTGACCACCTGATCGCTGCCAAGCTGGTTGACAGCTCGCTCTTCCCACAATTTGTCCTGTCATTCCCTACATCTCAATCAATCAATTAAACAATCAAAATTTATTTATAAAGCGCTTTTTACAACAGCAGTTGTCACAAAGTGCTTTACAGAGACACCCGGCCTTAAACCCCAAGGAGCAACAACAGTAGTGTTGAACATCTGAGCTTGACTGTGCGGTGAAACTATGGCCTCTAGGAAACGAGGAAAAGTTGAAGTCTGAGCTGACCACTCTGTACCACCACACTGAGCTTCACACTGGTAAGACGGCCCTGTCTCTGTTAAGATCCATCCATGAGAACAACCTAGAGGAGGCATTTGCTGAGACCGTTACTCTGCTGAAAATTATCATAACAACACCTATGACGACATCCAAGTCAGAGAGGAACTTTTCCACATTGAAGAGGGTAAAAACCTTCACTCGCAATACCATGGGGCAGCCGCGACTCAACGCAGGATTCAGCAGCTACATGACTTAATTCCCAAAGTAATCGAAAAGTTTGCCCAGAGGAAGAACCGCCGTGCCACCTTTCTCTTCAAGTGAGCCCTCAGCCTTGGTGAGCTAAAGCATATTTTAATCATCCTGCCTTTGTGGTGCTGGTCCGTGCATTGGTCATATTTTTGTGCTGGATCGATTGATATAGATGGTGTCGAGTGTCAGTGTGTCCATGCTTATCTATTGAGGTTGTTGTCATAGAATGGATCTGTATCCGTAAAAAGTTATCTTTCCACTTAGTTGTGGCCTTCAGTGGTGTTGAGCTCACTGTAGGCACATTGGTTCTGAGCTTGGTTGCATTCCTAATTTAGGTTTGCAATTACACAAGGTCTCTCTCGCTCTCTCTTTCCAGTATGTGTACTACACCTGGTAGTAGTAACTCTGTCATTAAAAGTGTTTTGTGGAGCCACTCTGTTTGTTGACGGGTAAAATAAACACATCAGTAGCAAGAGGGAGTTTTTTAGCTTTTCTGGTATGTATCCTATATTTTGAAATGGTTTGTGCACCCAAAACGACTATTAAAACAGTTTTACCACCTTATTTTCATGCTGAGCATTTTCACTGATGTTGAGAAACCCCAACCACAGGTAGATCCCCGCTTTCCTTGTCAGCTTCCACTTTTGTCTGTAGGCCTACGTGGGGGTGGTGGGGGCGTAAGAATAGCGCTGTGATCCTGAATCTAGCTGCATCTTCAAGACAATTTTCAGGCAGCGATGTCATTACGTCACTGCTGAAATGAAAGTGGCCAGGCGCCGCGCTGGCATCATCACCTACAGTGCATCGGCAGAAGAGCGGGAGCGGTGGGATTGTGGCAGCCTCTTTCTCGTCTTCCGCGACTCCTCCTCTAAATTCTACACGTGCACAAGGATCATCGAGCGGAATTATAGTAGCCACGACGCGACATCAGACAGCAGCTTAACTGCATCGCGGTAACCTGCCACAATGTCTTCATCAGTAAGCGAGACCGAGGAGGTGCGCGTCGCCTCACTGACGCCTCTGAAGTTGGTGGGACTGGTGTGCGTGTTCCTCGCGCTGTGCTTGGACGTGGGAGCGGTGATGAGCCCGGCGTGGGTGACTGCTGATGACCAGTACTACCTCTCCCTGTGGGAAGCGTGCTGGAAAGCGACTTCGTCCGAGAACTGGCAGTGCAACAGCACGCTGGAGTCAGGTGGGTGTGAGTGAGTGACCCAGAGCCGCAGCTGGTGTTACTAACGCAAGCGACTTATTGTAGGCGGCGCGGGACTTGGGGTGTTCACCTTGGGTTGTCTGTGGTTTGATTTCCATTCATAAATATTCCGACAATTTGTGGGTAGTGCGCTGAGGAGAGGTTTGTGTATAGTTTTATCTGGATAAGTGCCCACTAGCTTGTTGTGCCTCTACAAAGATGTAGTTGAGTCATGTCGCCATGACAAAGCATCTATTGTGGGTGGCTCTGGCTCTCTGATCACCGGGTGTCTTTTAAATTTCTTCTGTTGTACTCCGTTCCTCCATCATCTGTTGTTTGACGCTAATGAATGCAGTCCCCCAATCGCAAGTCACTCTGGGATTTCTGCTTGTGTTACTCTGGTTGTAATGCGTTGTTTATCAAGCAGATAAACGAATATTACATTTAAAAAAAAATCTTCTTAACATGTCAAATGTGTACCAGCAGATTCTCCTACAATCAGTTCAGCTTCCACAGAATATGCACCACAAGATTATTTGAGAGGTGCTGACGCTTGGTGGAACTTTTTGGGGAGGGGAAAACCTCATTTACTCCACACCGACGCTCGAGGGTTGTGTGGGAATGTATTAATGCCAGAACACCTCACGCCAATTCAGCTGGGGGATTTCGTTCTTTTTGTTGTCTAAAAATTAGTCTTTGTTGATTTCCCACGTTTGCTCTCTCTCAGGAAGCCAGCAGCATAAACGTGAGCAGTGAATTCCCAAGGAGCCAAATGCCTGGAGATTAGTTACCAGGGCAACGGAGCATTATATTCACACACATTATTTTGATCTGATGGGGTCTCTTTTTCCAATTATCCTGTGAAGGCCGAGAGGGAAGAGGGAGCATCGATTGAACCCCTTTTTTGAACACAGTCTTATCTGTCTCATTTAACATTTCAGTCTCAGTTTTTCACAATCTGGCCAATAGATTTAGCATCAAGAGTATATTAAGGATTTATTTTGTTTCCCGAAGTTTTGCCATTCCTGTCTTGTTATGTTAAATGTGGAAACGATACTTTAATGTGTTGGGCAATATAAATTACTGGTATTTTGTTGTCTGGATTCACTCTTTTAAAATATTGAAATAAGTTCACGTGAATGGTTTGGGGCCTCTTGGGGCCTCTTGGGGCCTCTTAGCTACCAGTGGCCCTAAGCGAGAGCTTATGTTGCTCAGAGCCCTGCTCTCCTCCATCGTCTTGACTCCTTCTGCTTTCCTCCAACTCAATCGTCTTCTCTCTCTCCTACTGCAGGCTACGTTTCTCTCAAATCAATCAGAGCAAATGACACAGTGCTCTTGATTACCCCTATGTCTGCATTTGAGAAAGTGAGCTACTGGAATGTTCTATATGGCCTTAATGCCCATTTCTACGCTTTTCTACTCACCTTTTCTCTACGAAATGCCTATATGACTTTATATATGCCTAAATGACCTTATAAGGAAACACTCTCCTACATGTTTTAGCAAGAAAGGGTACTGGAGGGTGTTTCCTGTAATTACAACGCCACCATTTAGAAATTCAATTAAAATGTTAATACTTTAATGACAGCTCTATCTCTTCTATAGATCTCTGTAACTGATAGTGCTAGGCTAACCTTAGCCCATTGCGCGGGCGCTACCAACTGGGTTCTACAGATAATGCACAACTAATCCACATGACGGTGATATGCTGCTGTTTCTCATACTCTTCCTTTCATCCACCTCTCCACTCGTCTTCCATGGACAGAGGACATCCTAGCTGTGGGGTTCTACCCAATGTGAGGGTGTGGTATAATAGCCTAGCTTGACTGACCTATTTTCTTCAGGACTTTCTCCAAATTGGTGAATATTTCATGTCAAAGACGCTGATTCGTGGCGGTGCAGTCAGTCCATTGCTGCGTCATTCCCTATTCCCTACGTAGTGCACTAGTTTTGACCAGAGCCAAAGGCCCTATTCCCTACGTAGTGAACTAGTTTTGACGAGAGCCAAAAGCCCTATTCCCTACGTAGTGAACTAGTTTTGACCAGAGCCAAAGGCCCTATTTCCTACGTAGTGAACTAGTTTTGACCAGATCCAAAGGCCCTATTTCCTACGTAGTGCACTAGTTTTGACCAGAGCCAAAGGCCCTATTCCCTACGTAGTGCACTCGTTTTGACCAGAGCCAAAGGTCCTATTCCCTACGTAGTGCACTAGTTTTGACCAGAGCCGAAGGCCCTATTCCCTACGTAGTGCACTAGTTTTGACCAGAGCCAAAGGCCCTATTTCCTACGTAGTGCACTAGTTTTGACCAGATCCAAAGGCCCTATTTCCTACGTAGTGCACTAGTTTTGACCAGAGCCAAAGGTCCTATTCCCTACGTAGTGCACTAGTTTTGACCAGAGCCAAAGGCCCTAGTCACAGGAAGTGCACCATGTTGGGGATAAGATGCCATTTGGCATTATGTAATCTTGCATTGTAAGGTTACCCAGTGGTCTTTAAGAACCAAGAGATGGGCCTTCTCCAGGGACAAGACAACAAACACAATTTCACTTTGCCTCTTTCTGATATTTCACCACCTTCTCCATAAGGGTAATGGTATACGTTACTTTCTCCTTAAAGGTAATGGTATACGTTACCTTCTCCATAAGGGTAATGGTATACGTTACTTTCTCCATAAGGGTAATGGTATACGTTACTTTCTCCTTAAAGGTAATGGTATACCTTACCTTCTCCATAAGGGTAATGGTATACGTTACTTTCTCCTTTCTCCCTAAAGGTAATGTATACGTTATCTTCTCTGTAAGGGTAATGGTATACGTTACTTTCTCCTTTCTCCCTAAAGGTAATGTATACGTTATCTTCTCCGTAAGGGTAATGGTATATGTTACTTTCTCCTTAAAGGTAATGGTATACGTTATCTTCTCCGTAAGGGTAATGGTATACGTTACTTTCTCCTTAAAGGTAATGGTATATGTTACCTTCACCATGAAGGTATTGGTATAGAATCCCTCCTCTCTTCTCCTCTCCTTTCCTCTCCTCTCCCTCTTTCAGCGGTCCTTAGAGGATTCTGGTCTATTTGTGGCTCATCAATGAACTCAGGAAAAGATATGGTATTGGTTTGCATCACAGTCACAGTCAAAGAAGGACATCCATGAAATAAGAGCCTCTGAAGAACATCAACTCAGAGACTATGGAGAGGTAAAAAAATTAAAAAAGGGATACACACATGTATACATACAGTGAGGGAAAAAAACATTTGATCCCTGCTGATTTTGTACGTTTGCCTACCGACAAAGAAATGATCAGTCTATAATTTTAATGGTAGGATTATTTGAACAGTGAGAGACAGAATAATAACAAAAAGATCAAAGTGGCCTAGCCAGTCTCCAGACCTTAATCCCACACAAAATCTGTGGAGGGAGCTGAAGGTTCGAGTTGCCAGAAGATCTGGAGAAGATCTTGGAGAAGATCTGCAAAAAGGACTGAGACAAAATCCCCCGAGATGTGTGCAAACCTGGTGGCCATCTACAAGAAACAAGTCTCTCACTGTTTAAATAAACCTACCATTTAAATTATAGAATGATCATTTCTTTGTCAGTGGGCAAATGTACAAAATCAGCAGGGGATCAAATAATTTTTTCCCTCACTGTGTGTACAATATCAGTCAAAAGTACTGTATGTATGGATGTTTGTAACCCGTTCACCGCCTCCCCTGAGAACCCGTTCACCGCCTCCCCTGAGAACCCGTTCACCGCCTCCCCTGAGAACCCGTTCACCGCCTCCCCTGAGAACCCGTTCACCGCCTCCCCTCAGAACCCGTACATCACCTCCTCTCAGAACCCGTACACTGCCTCCCCTCAGAACCCGTTCTTCACCTCCCCTCAGAACCCTTTCAACGCCTCCCCTCAGAACCCTTTCAACGCCTCCCCTCAGAACCCGTTCACCACCTTCCCTCAGAACCCGTACATCACCTCCTCTCAGAACCCGTACACTGCCTCCCCTCAGAACCCGTTCTTCACCTCCCCTCAGAACCCTTTCACCGCCTCCCCTCAGAACCCGTTCACCACCTTCCCTCAGAATCTGTTCACCACCTTCCCTCAGAATCCGTTCACCACCTTCCCTCAGAACCCGTACATCACCTCCTCTCAAAACCCGTTCATCACCTCCTCTCAAAACCTTTTCACCACCTCCCCTCAAAACCCGTTCATCACTTCCTCTCAGAACCCTTCATCACCTCCCCTCAGAACCCTTCATCACCTCCCCTCAGAACCCTTCATCACCTCCCCTCAGAGCTCGTTCACCACCTTCCCTCAGAGCCTGTTCACCACCTCCCCTCAGAACCCAGGCATCACCTCCCCTCAGAACCCGTTCATCACTTCCTCTCAGAACCCTTCATCACCTCCCCTCAGAACCCTTCATCACCTCCCCTCAGAACCCTTCATCACCTCCCCTCAGAGCCCGTTCACCACCTTCCCTCAGAACCCGTACATCACCTCCCCTCAAAACCCGTTCATCACTTCCTCTCAGAACCCTTCATCACCTCCCCTCAGAACCCTTCATCACCTCCCCTCAGAACCCTTCATCACCTCCCCTCAGAGCTCGTTCACCACCTTCCCTCAGAGCCCGTTCACCACCTCCCCTCAAAACCCGTTCACCACCTCCCCTCAGAACCCAGGCATCACCTCCCCTCAGAACCCGTTCACCACCTTCCCTCAGAACCCGTACATCACCTCCCCTCAAAACCCGTTCATCACTTCCTCTCAGAACCCTTCATCACCTCCCCTCAGAACCCTTCATCACCTCCCCTCAGAACCCTTCACCACCTCCCCTCAGAACCCAGGTATCACCTCCCCTCAGAACCTGTTCCCCACCCTCCCTCAGAAACATGTCCATGTCTTTAATCCTGCTAGTCACATGCTGCTGGCTCCACATTCCGTCAGTTGTGCAAGCTCCCGTTCTGTCATCGGCTTTGGGTCAGGGAGAACATGTTTCTGTTTGCACATGGATTCCTTTACAGAATGGTTTCTGAGATCCAGCACGTCTCCCTTGGCAAGGAGATATTAGTTAGTTGCGTGATGCTGGCATGTTTCCCACTGTTCCTTGTCTTCATTCTGTTTTCTCTGTCTGGCCTAAGTGATGCTTGTAGCTTCCCAGTAGCATAAAAAAATTGTGACTGCAAGTGCATAAAACCATTTGGTCCTTTTAAGATTTTTTAGATTTCTTACTTGGCCATCTGCTTTTTTTTGAGGGGGGGGGCAGGGTGTATGTCCTCCCGAACCGGCAGCTTTCCTCAATAGTTGGGAGGTAAGGTGGACCGGTTCAGTCCATCTCTGACCAACATACCACCACAACCTTATGGTCATTCTAATTCCCCTAATTCACCACCCCAATCTCTGTGAATGGTTCACAACCAAACCCAACCGGATGGTGGTCCTTATACCACTCTCTGAGCAGTGTGCTTTAACAGGCTGAGAGCATTGACCGTGAGACGGCTGTGACTACAGTGGAAACACATGAAAAATGGATGAGACATGAACCACTCCCGCACCAGGGGCAGATTCCACTTTCACCCATCCAACGTTAGACTGCCTCTCCTTGAGTGCTCACTACATTTGGTTTATGCTTTCTAGTGTCCTATGGAACCTGCTCAAAAGTAGTGCACCTATGTAGGGAATAGGGCGAATAGATAATGCATTTGGACTTGAGACAGTGTCCTCTCAGATGGTCAAGTCCATCTGGGTCATTTATTAACCGCTCCCATCGAGCGGAGAGGAAGACTGCTCAGGTAAAAGTGGACACGCAACTCTTGAAATATCTGGTCATGTTTCTCCATCATAATGACCATTTTCCCTCTAGACCTGGTTGTTCTGGGCTCCCCCTTGACTCGTGTCAGTGACCTGTGCCAAGCCACGCGTTTATAAAGCAAGGCCAACGCTTAATATTTGGGATGTTGTTTTAATTGTAGATATATGGTTGTGTGGCATTGTTTGAATATTTCCTGTATAACATTAACTGAGAGCCAACATCTGTCATGTAAATTCATCACAACGTAGAAATCGTATCTGCCAAGACTCTCTAAATCGACATTGTTGGTTCGGGTGTAAGGACTGTCAAGAAGCCTGGGTGTCACCCGACTTCCTCTCCTGTGGCCTGTTCCTTCTCAGCCGTTGCCCAGGAGATTACACAGACCGCCATTTGTCAAGGCTTGAGCATCTTCTTTCTGTCCTCAACTGACCCACAGTAGCGTAGCCTAGGGCAGTTGATCTTTGAGCCACAGACAGCCCTACAGACAGACCTACAGAAATATACAGAGCTACAGGCATGGTTTAATATTGAAGGAACACTGATGAAAACTGAGTTCGGGATTCAGTCTATTGGCATATGTAGACAAGAAGGCTTTTAAAGGCGATTTTCCTCTGTGTTTGCAAAGATTGAGATCCCAGTAAATGGAAATTACCTATAGACTGGTATGACACTAATGGGACTGAATCCCAGGCTACTTGCTTTCTTGTTGTTGTGTTGTTCTAGTGTTGGGGTTGTGTTGTTTTTATGTTGGGGCTGTGGAATGTGTGGATATGTTGCCCTGCCTGTATGATGTATAAATTGATTAAAATTATGTCAGATTGGTTTTGAGAACTTGCCAGCAATGCTCTTTATCCAAGGATGTATATCAGTTCAGGTACATTAGGTGCTCTCTCTCTCTCTCTCTCTCTCTCTCTCTCTCTCTCTCTCTATCTCTCTCTCCTTGTATCCATCATCTCCCTCATCTATTTCTCTTTCTTTCTTCTCATCCTCTTTTTGTACATGTACTATTTTCTTTCTTTCCCTCGCTGTTTTTCTGACAACTTGCTGTTGTCTGGTGCTTATGTATGCCATCTGTTATCCTCTATCCCTCTTTCTGTCCTCATCTTTATCCTCTTCTGTCTCTCTCTCCCTTCCCTCGCTGTCTTATCTTGTTCTCCTTCGATCTCTCTCCTTCTCCCTTTCTCTCTCCTTCACTAGACTGGCAGATTGCCACCCTGGCCTTGTTGCTAGGCGGAGCTGCCCTCGTGCTCCTCTCCTTCCTGGTGGCCCTGGTGTCAGTGTGTATCGGCACCCGGCGACACTTCTACAGACCCGTCGCCGTCATGCTGTTCGCTGCAGGTTGGTGATCTGTTAACACACACACACACACACATGTACTGCACACAGGAGTTGACATACATACACACACACTGACAAACTTGTAGACACGCAGAGATGTGAGTCACATACAAACACATTTTAAAGACTTTTTGAGGCAGAGAATCGGACCAGTAAATGAATGGTTGCTAGATTGAGACTCCGGGCAATCAGGATGAAAAATCTGTTGTTCTCCCCCACAACAACACAGTTAAACCTAACTGCTCCCAGGTCATTGCTGTTAATGAGAATGTATTTTCAGTCAATGCCTGGTGAAAGTATTGACTGGTTAAACCATATGAAAATCAACACAGACCGTTATTTGTCAATATAGTTTGATGTCACATACCTTATTGGACAGAAACTCATCTATATTCATAATCAATACGCAACAAATATGAGTGGCTTAGTCTTTTCTTTCGGAGACCATAGAGATTCTATATGATTACTAGAGGGGCTAGGTCATTATCCCCTAAAGTCTAAAATAGGAAGAAATGCCAGGCAATTTGATCAGGGAGAAATCCAAACTAGTTTAATTAAAATAAATTAATTATCTAATTAAACTTAATAGGGAAATAAGTAGCAAGTGAATGCCGATACGTCTTTACTCTGACCTTTAGAAAATAAGTGAAGTCAATCTAGGGTTTATTTTCTCTCTCGTAATGTAAACAAGCCTTCAGTGTCTCTTTCAATGAAGATCCAAAGATGTCTGCACATGATCTTTACAGGGCAGGCTATTCGCAGATCGCCCCCACCTGCTTACTTGCTTCTACTGCTTAATTCCTCACACACTGCTGTGATTTGATTGACATGATAATGTAGCCCACGTCTCTGCATCATATTTCTAAACAGTTGTGATTAAACAACCAAAATAAAAACTCTGCCGCTGTTTGAATAAACGTTCCAAAAATAAACCACCTACGTGGCCTAAGAAGAGAGTGTTCGTAAACTCGGGAAACAATATTGCAACCGGCAGTAAGCCGTCGTACAGGATGGCAGGTGTTTTTAGCTTCAATTCATTCAACGTGGAGGAATTCAGCAAATAACCACACAGGCCACACATAAAACGTGACTCAGGAAGTAATGCATACACATTTTTTTCCTAACTGGAGTCTCTGTTTATGCACAAACTATGTGCCAGGCCTACATCGTATTATCACGCCATAGATGTGTTTGTCCTGTGTGGTTTGCCGCTGTTTATTAATCCACGTCAAACGTATTGACCTAATTGCACCCACCCGGTGTCCCAGGTCTAAATAAGGCCCTGATTGGGGGGGTTGCAATGAAAAAGAGAGTGGAACTGGCTTTGAGGTACAGATTTGAATACCGCTGACCTATACAATAGAGTATGAAAATGTACTCTGAAGCTTCTGGATCTTTAGTGCGAGAAATATTTTCTGAAATTCAGAGAGAATCAAGTTCGGCTGAGTAGATATGTAATGTATGCCTATCCAGTCTATAACTATGTCTCTGTAATGTATGTCTATCCAGTCTATAACTATATCTCTGTAATGTATGTCTATCCAGTCTATAACTATGTCTCTGTAATTTATGCCTATCCAGTCTATAACTATGTCTCTGTAATGTATGTCTATCCAGTCTATAACTATGTCTCTGTAATGTATGTCTATCCAGTCTATAACTATGTGTCTGTAATGTATGTCTATCCAGTCTATAACTATGTCTCTGTAATGTATGTCTATCCAGTCAATAACTATGTGTCTGTAATGTATGTCTATCCAGTCTATAACTATGTGTCTGTAATGTATGTCTATCCAGTCTATAACTATGTCTCTGTAATGTATGTCTATCCAGTCTCTCTGATTCCTGTTTCCTCCATCTCCTCCAGTGGTGCTGCAGGGATGCAGTTTGGTCCTTTACCCCATCAAGTTCATCGAAACCATCAGCCTGAGGATATACCATGAATTCAACTGGGGGTATGGTCTGGCCTGGGGCGCCACCATCTTCTCCTTCGGTGGGGGGGTTCTCTACTGCCTCAACCCCAAAAACTATGAGGACTACTACTGACCCTGCTGGATCGCACCATTGTGACCCCCCCTCTGTTGCCGCTGGCTGTCATACAGTACATATATGATGCTAATACACACTAGAGAGAGAGGTACACACACACACACACACACATGCACGCAAGCAGCGGCTCAGTGCTGGGATGGATAAAGTCACAGTATTTAATAGAACCCTCCGTTCCCTCTCCAGTACCTGTTCTATGGACTCACAGAAGCACCCTCACCAACCATGGAACTGTCTTACGTACGGGTGCCTCAGTACTTGAAGTATTACCGACAATGGAAGGTTGGGCCTTGGGGTACAGGGGTGAGGCTGGTTGAAGAACTCGGGTTTGACTGTGAATGCTAACGGTCTACGACCTGTGAACGGACCAATCGGAAAAAGAGGGATTCTTGTTTTTTTGGGGTGAGTGACAGGAAAGGCCGCCGATGGTTTGTGAGACTCAGTAAGTCTCCATGGAACAAATGAGCGGAACACCTCTCCCCAGTAGGGGTTCAGCGTGTCCCAGTCCCCCCCCCGAAAACGATGGATCCCCGCTGCAGTCGTGTAACCGTAGCCAGTGAGGAACATAGAGACAGACAGGAAGACTGGTGAGGGTGTAGCCCTGTCATGTGGTACTTGTCCTATAGCTTGTGTACTGTCTCAACCTAGCTAGCTATATAAGGGTTTTTTCGATGTAGGAATGTTAACATGGACTAGAGGAGAAATACAGCTAGCATAGTTCTGTTTGTTAACAGATTTACTCGTTCAATTATATTCCAATGAAATGTAACCCCACGTAAATATTATTTTTATGCTTATTCTAGTAGACTGGAGGGTGGGTTGATTAATGGTGGTTGTAGGGAGTTTGGATGTGTCCGTAGACTGTGGCGAGAGAGTTTGTGTGTGTGTGTGTGTGTGAGAGAGTGTTCTTGGAAGCACGCGTGTGTTGGCATGTTTTAGATGCCATGGTAGAGATGTGTTTCAGTATTCATCTCTTTGTACGTTGACACAATAAAGCACTGAAAACAACTAGTATATATTTTTTTCTCGCAGTAGATCTGTACCCTGTCACACTACAGAAGGGCTTAGATTATATCTGCTCAGGTAAAACTCTACTCATCTTCACACTTTCCTTTTTCTTAACCTTTTACTTCTACTGTTGAGTTATTCCCGGGCATCTTTCGACAAGCAACGCAGATGTGTGGGTAATCCAAATTGGAACTGAATTCACCTCGACTGAATTTACATTTTCAGTCATTATCTGTACCTGCAGGCTCTATTTCTGATACTCAGCTGTTCCTGCCATAACTTGTGTCTTGGCGCCCGCTAAAGACACTGCTGTGCACAACACGCTATGCTGGCTCTTTATCTCTTTCGTTACTTCACATCTCGTTTCACTCAAACAATGTTCTGCCCAGTGTAGCGTTTCACTGTCATAGCCTGGTTGTTCTTCACTACCTGGGGGGAAGCTTTGATCCCACAGCAGTTTGTGTTCCAACTAGCAACCTAATCCATAGAACACTACAGTGGCTCACTAAAGCCCTGAGAATTACCAGTGTCATAGGTGGTGTAAAACTGTGTGGCAATGTCGCCACCTACAGGATAATCTGTGCGTTTACTGTTTACGTATCCGGGCCTGGTAAACGAGGCACAGCACCGTCTCATAGGAGTACACATTATGTTCAACAAGCATGCATTTGTTTTTCATCGTTGAAGTTAAGGTATCCTTACATTATTGTCCTGCCATAAGCAGAAGTTCATTTTTGTACATTATGCAGCTTGTATAGCACGTGGAGACGAAACAACTCAGTGTCACGTTGGCCCACTGAAGAGCCAGCGGGTGCAAGTGGCAAGGCAGGTGAGGGGGTGCGATCACCGGTGTTGAGATTGCAGACGTCGTAGGTTTGCATCTGACATGGGCTGAACAAGGAATCGGTTGGTCTCACCGATCTAGCAGCGTGATTTCGGTGACGGTAAGTGCCGTGACCTAAGACTCAGCTCCAGACTGGAGTCGCTGAGTAAGTTGTAGGGGTAGATGAAGGATAGCTTCGACCGAAACTGAAGTAGCTAGATATTAGTTTATCTATAGTTGCGGAACGATACACAGATTTAAAGAAAAGTTAATTACACGAAAACCTTTTAGTGCTCTGCAAAAACACGTTTCTCAACAAATGCATGTCCATAATATCCATGGGCTCCACTCTTAATATGTTCCTCGCTATCAACAAATAAATTATTTTCAATAACTTTGTTCACAGTGAGGAAAAAAATGGCATCCAAAGCTACCCAAGAGCTAGCTTTTGACGGGAACATCAGAGGTTAATGATCCTCAACTGGTTAGGCCTCGGCACTTGTCCGAACCAACTGGTCTCACATTAGTCCCAGGGTCTCCAAACATTTTGGGTTTGAGCGCTACTTATGAGAAATAAAACAGGTCATGAGACAATTTTTTCACTTTCAATTATAGGCGCTTTGTTCTTTGCAACGTTGCTCTAGGTCCTTAGAGTACAAGAGAAAGTTTTATGTCAATTATACTTAGTCAAATACAAATATTAACAGGAGACAATGATTCATTCACACCCCAATACCAAAATGTACATTTGGAAAAATCTTTAATAGTTCACCCGTCGCATTCATTCTGGAAAATGTGCAAGTCATTCATAAACCTGTAGCCTGCTGCTGTCATTTCATACAAATAACAAATAATTGATCCAAATGATCCACAAACGTAAACATAAGAAGTGTCAGGAATTATAGTTTTTCTATAATTTTTTGGAAGCGTTTTGGAATGGTTTGGAAAGTACAAGGTAGTCTGTACAGTAGCCTACCTCATGAAAATGTCATACTGTAATTTGTTAAGGATGGACAGTAGATAAAGCTAACTACAGTGGCGTAATTAATGTCTCTCCACTCACCCAGATTGTAACCAGAGTTAGATTCCTACAGATGAGTTTTTCTACTACCCTACTACTGCTCCACGCGCGTTCTGAGTTAACATACTGTTTGCCCAAACACCGGACCATATACCTTCTATCAGCTTATAATCAAACGTTAGCGCTGGACAGGCACGGCAACATCCTGAAAATTGATTTGCTAGATAGTATATTAGGTTAATTGACTACAGGTCAGTAACATGATTGGGTATGAAAAAAAGCATCCCTGAGAGGATGAGTCTTTCAGAAGTAAAGATGGGAAGGGGTTTACCACTCTGTGAAAGACTGTGCCGGCAAATTATTTTAAGAATAACGTTTCCCAACGTAAAATTGCAAAGGATTTGGTAATCTCATAATCTACGGTACATAATATCATTAAAAGATTCAGGGAATCCGGGAGAATTCTCTGTATGCAAGGAACAACGCCGAAAACCAATATCAGATGGCCGTGATCTTCGGCCCTCAGGCAGCACTGCATTAGAAACAAACACGATTCTGTTGTGGAAATCTCTGCTTGACATTTCAAATGTTTCTGTTTGTCAAACACAATTCTGTTTGACAAAATCAAATGTTTACATTATTTTTGGTAATCATGGATGCCTAGTCCTCCGGGATAAAGAGGAGAAGGACCATTTGGCTTGTTGTCAGCGCACAGTTCAAAAGCCAGCATCCATGATGGTATGGGGGTGCATTAGTGCACATGGCTTGGCACCATTAATGCTGCACAATATATATAGGTTTTGGAGCAACATATGCTACCATCCAGACAATTTATTTTTCAGGAAAGGCCTTTCTTATTTCAGAAACTAGACTATACCAAACCACATTTTGCTCATATTACAACAGCATGGCTCCGTAGTGCTAAGCTGGTGCTAAACTGGCCTGCCTGCAGTCCAGACCTGTCATCCACTGAAAACATTTGGCACATTATGAAACGTAAAATATGACAAAGGAGACCCCTAACTGTATCTACCCTGTGGCAGAAACAATCATTTTTAAAAGGAAAAAACTAATTTTGAGGTAAAAATCTACCTATATTTACATTTACATATATTTTTTTAATAGTATTGGCAGCTATGTAATTAAATTAATCAAACTTATATCATGTTTATTGTGTGTCTATCTAAAAATCTTTCATGCAAGTTGTTAGTGATAATGTTTTACCTGTTAGCTGTAAGTTAAGCTAGTTCATGACTGTAGGAGTCTGGGTAAGTTGTAACAAACAAGAGTCAGGGTTAGTTATAACAACAATTGAAATGTTACAACCTACTATATGCAACATTTTAGTTGTAGTCCTAAATATTTTTTTCTGCCTAGACTGACGGTAACAAACAAGCACAAACACACAAACAAATATTCAGTCATTTTGTTTAATTGTATTATGCTCAAATGTCTCACTACTATGACTGACAGTAACTAACACACTTCACACACACACACACACACACACACACACACCAATTATGTTAGAAAGTAATTTAAGTTTTGAAATAAAAAGTTTTCAATATATATTTGTCACAATCTTTTTTAAATATTGTTACAATTCACCCCAGGGTATATCATAATTTTACATTTCACCCCAGGGTATGTTACAACTGACCCAGGCTATGGGGTGAATTGTAACATTTCACTCCTTGTGTTTGAGACTAAACCACACATGTTTTGTTTGTGTTACAGATATAACAGCTATGCCATCTAATAGCAGACACATGTAACTCGTTTGTATACAATTTTGAATGCACTGGCTTAAAAGAGCTTCAAGATACAGACAGAAATGTCCAAAATGTTACACCTATCCCGGTCTCCCCAACTATAAAGGCCAACAGTTCCAAAAAAAAGTCACGTTTTTAAAATACGGAACATCAAAAATACATTCAAGACATTATCTTTTCATTGTTTTCTTGTGATGTTTCTTAAAGTGGGCTGTGGAGTAGAGAAGGAGCTAATTATATGGAAATGTCTAATTTGCCTTGATGGTGTCACAGTGGGTACACTGCTGAAACCCGGAAACGCTGCTTGCAGCTTTAATTCCATATTGTTGATGAAGAATGTTGGCAAGCCCACTTGTTTGAGGCCAGAAAATTTCTAGGTGTACGTTTTTCAAACAGAACATTCATTTTTTGGGAATTTCATGACTATATACAAATGTGATTGTTTTTTTTTCATCATCACTTCTCTACACAACTTATGTAATATTCACTGTTTAAATTCAGCCTGCAGTATTTTGATGAATAAATACATATCTTGACACAGCCCTTATTATTTTCATATTCATACCCATTCCAAACATTATTCACGCCAATCGTGAATCCATACACCACAGCGACCCACAGCTGTGTCCCTCCCACCACAGACACCTGAGTCCTCACTGCCTGCCCCTGGGTTTCGGGGGGCACCGACAGACAGCGAAACTTCCTGCTGCAGCCATTCCGGGGCCTCTGGGGGTGAGGACAAACAGACAGGACGGGCAAGCAGGCAAATAGACCTTCAGCTGTCTGTTCTGTCAGCTCTGACAACTATTGGACACGACCTCCTTGGAACTCAGTCTCAGCAGCCACTTCATATTCATTCTGGGAAATGTTCAGATAGGACCACCCACCTAGTCACCCACACAAATACTCACTTGTACAAACATGAACACCAGTCATTATTGTGCTGTTGTGTAGGACACAGCCGGTATGGCTACAATACCGTGGGCAAGAAAGTCTATATTTGCTACCTTTGGCACCTGACCCTCTAGGAACTGTTGCCCATACAAAAACAAAGACAGGTGATGAATGGCATCTATAAATATAAACTGTCTGTGTCAGGCTTTCTTTGGACCTCTTCCTCTATGGCCTGGGATCATTCCGAGGCTGCATGAAAAAATGATTATTAATTATAACACAGACTACACAGGAAGAACAATAATGTAAAACCTATAAGACTAAAAGCATTTTTTTCTATGATTAAGTTGATTTGAGTGGTTTGGACAGTTCACTCTGCCGGCGCGTGGCACCATCTTACGGCAGCTGCGCCCTCTCCCCTCCTTAGTTACCCCCGCAGCCCCGTGGGAAGAAGTTCAATTTCGGTGAAAGCGAAAAGGCTACTTTATCCGTCTCATCTCCCATCCACACACAGATAAGAACCGAAAAAAACGTCGAGGCGTCGAGAAGGAATAGCACATACAAGAGGAACTGCTTTTCTGTTTCGAAAAACCTTTGGTTCATTGGCTATTGAAAACAGGGATAGTCAGTCAAACTGAAAGCTGTAACGGTTTACCGTTACAAGAAGGCTCACGGTCGCGTTCATCACCCATCTAATATTAGAAACCCTGTCACCGCTCCGTTATTCTACTAATGCCGTGCACGCTTTACTTTCTCACTGACATTGGGTCACGCGCGCACGGCCCACTAACGGATCATAGCAACAGGAGCGACGTATTTCTAAGTGAAAATGGCCGTGGATGTGTTGGGTTTCGGGTTTTACGCTGGCGTCCGTCGCTGGAGCATTTAGTCGGTGAGATGCCGAGCCCTGGCTAGAGCCCTATTTTGAGGCAAGAATGGCCCACCACCTGTTCCTCCCCGTCTGTCCGCTGTGACAGCCCGTTTTCCCCCGCCAGACCCCGTCCTCTGACCGTCCTCTCACTCACTCCCTGACTGTCAACCTCGGGTGTCATTCTTTCACGCCTTTCGGCCGAGCTCGATTGCCCGCTGACCAGTATTATAAAGCGGTCAAAATCAGCCTTCATCGTCTCTTATCGTTGTGTTATCTGTGCTCTCCTGTGGATTTTACGCATCTGTCTGCTCAACTTTGGACGGACTAAGGATATGGCCGAGGCCGGGCGACCAGAGGACCAGTGTGATGAAGCGGTGGAGGACGAGTTCGGGGAAATAATTAAGTGTCGATCAGGTAGGAATGGCTAATATCCCTCTGGGAGTTGAAAAAACCTCACTGATGCGTTAGACACTGTCTTCGAAGGTACAATGTGTTTGGTATATGGACCAAGTCTTGTCAGTTTGACAACCTACTGCACTGGTTGGAAGTCTTGATTGAACGTAAACAGTTTTAGATAACAAAACTTAACATCGGTTCTACCTTTGCTGTACCACTCCCTTCCTCACAGCATTTATGTTGATTATGTGTGAGATATGTGTGAGATATTGCTAAATTAATGTAACCTGAAATATTCTAAGGATTTCCCCCCCAAAAAATCCTGTTTGGAATATCACTGTGATCAGCAGGCATTTATCAGGAAATCTCAAATCTTAAAACAAGGATTCTTGAAATGAGACCGATTTTCCGGAATGCACAGAAATGTTTCCACTGTGTGAGGGTGAGGGCTTTGGATGCTTAAACTGATTGTGCTGACAGTCACGGGAAGGCCTATCATTGGTATGTCTCCGCCTGAAATGATGATCCACTGCCTCTGGGTATTGTCATTAGAAGCTTTCCACCCTGGATAAGGCCATTGTGCTCTCACTCTTTTCCTCCCTCTCTGTCTTTCCCTCCTTCCCTCTTGTCTTCTCTTACCTGTCTCTCTGTCTTAATCTCTGTCCCTTTTTATCTCTCCCTCCCTCTATCACTCTGTTTCTATCTCTTTCTGTCTCCATCACTCAGTCTCTCTATCTCTCTCTAGTTGGCACTGCATAGGCCTCTCCTGGTCTCCTGTCTTCAATAATTCATGTTCTGAATTAAAAGCAGGGTTGAGTCTATTTGGGCTCCGTCGGGTGAATTGGGACGGGTCACCGGCTACACCGCCCAGTGAGAGCTTGAAATAGAGGCAGGAGGCAGCTGCCCCGGGCGGTGTGGGGTTTCAGATATCTAAGTTTGGGAGGATGCCAGCATCCTAGTTCCCCCCATCCGCCCTCCTCCCTGCCATGCTTCACCTCAGGTTTTACTGGAACCCCGTTTTACGACGCCACAACAGTAACAGTTAGAATGTTTATGAGGACATTAAAGGCTAAGTTACTGTCCTGCAACTATAATGGCGTGCATAGTTTCAAACAGAAGCCAGAGTGCGTCTGCTTGACCAAACGACAAGGAGTTAGTGGGAAGTTAATCCCCTACATTGGTCTCAGCTGTCAACGTTGTTGATCTAACTCGATAACAACAGTGCGTGGCTACATTTGGAAATAATTCATCCGTTAGAGAATAACAAGTAAGCTTCTTAAAAAAAATGTTTTAAACATTAAATCCTACCTACATTGTAGTCGTTTGGATGCGTTTATCCAGAGCAAATTACAAGACGTGCATTGAAGTAAGTATTATGCCTTCGCGTAGATGCTCTGTGAAGCTGTACCAACGGGGGCACCTTGAGAGAAGTGATCTGATGCAGTGTGAGAGATGATGGCCTGCAGCCTTTCACTGGTAGGGTACATCTGTAATGTTCACTGGTGGTATTGTGCTGTTGAATATAATTTCCATAATTCTACCCTTCTACTGTATACTAAAAGCATACGCACCATCACAGTGTCCTCTGTGTAGAGACCCCCCCCACAATGACAACCAATCGTCCCTTATTCTTGTGTGTGTGTGTCTTGCATATTTAGACTTCTGTGAGTGTACATAAGATGTGTGTGTGGGAAGTGTTGCTGAAGGGTCAGAATCTCAAATCAATCAAACCAGCCAATCAACACTGTGCTGGGTGTTTGTGTGTGTGTGTGTGTGTGTGTGTGTGCAGTTTTTACAAAAACGATTTGATCTTGTAGAGAAATTTCACTTGAGCCATGAGAAGAAAGTGCATTTTCAGCTATATTTTAGAGTAAAAGTTACAATTAGTCTTAGTATTAAGGTCCGCTGTTAGGTTTAGAGTTAGGAGTTAAGATTAGGTTTAGTGTTAACACAAGGATAATAAAATGTAAAATGTGTTTTTCCGCTGGGCAGCAAATACCCAAAGAGTGCTAATGTTCCTTTGTGAGAAAATTAAGAGTTTCAATCAAACAAAGGTTTTAAATCTTGATAATTTTACAACTCATGTTTACCGATCCCCATAATATCTTAAGCACCTACCTTATTTGAAAGATGTACGGTTCAAAATATGAAATGAAAGATCCATTGGCAGAATTAAAACTTGGAGGAAAGATCCCGCTTCCATTCCCCTGGAACAATAAGACGTATTAACGGGCCTCTTTCTCAGATCCCTCATTGTCTATTGAAGCTCCAACCCTGAGTAGGTTAACACATGACCAGTACTTCTCTTGATATGATGTTGCTGGATCTAGACTGTCTGGATACATTTAACTGGGTCTGGATCTAGACTGTCTGGATACATTTAACTGGGTCTGGATCTAGACTGTCTGGATACATTTGACTGGGTCTGGATCTAGTCTGGATACATTTAACTGGGTCTGAATCTGGACTGTCTGGATACATTTAACTGGGTCTGGATCTAGACTGTCTGGATACATTTGACTGGGTCTGGATCTAGTCTGGATACATTTAACTGGGTCTGAATCTAGACTGTCTGGATACATTTAACTGGGTCTGGATCTAGACTGTCTGGATACATTTGACTGGGTCTGGATCTAGTCTGGATACATTTAACTGGGTCTGAATCTAGACTGTCTGGATACATTTGACTGGGTCTGGATCTAGTCTGGATACATTTAACTGGGTCTGAATCTAGACTGTCTGGATACATTTAACTGGGTCTGAGTTTAGAGTGGAGATACCATCACATCAGAAATGAGCAGAGGCTGAGTGAACAGAAGGGGTGGAGCGGGTTGAGGGAACAGCTTCCGCCATAGCAGACAGAAAAAAGACGGAGGCCTCCCTAGGGGCTGACCATGAACCAATGGATAAACAACAGGATATATGAGGGAAAGAGGGGAGACAAGATGGAGAGTTGGAGAGAGGAAAGCAGAGAGAGAGGGAGAGAGAGGAAGGAAAGTGCGGGACAGATGGAGAAAGAAAAAGAGAGAGCATCAATAGCATCCATTATATTCCATTCTATCTTGGTCAAGCTGTCAAAAACAGCCTAGATGTATTCATGTTTTGGGCAGCAAGCTATTTTCAAAATGTGTTGGACTTCTGTCCTCCATATGTCAGTGTTCTGCCACTGTGTAGTCCTTGGGAAGCAAGATAAGGTAGTCTGTCCACTGCCTGAATCTACCAGTCTGTCTTTGCACATCACCATTAGTGTCTTTCTGACCCACGTTCCTCTGTTCCATCCTGATCCACGAAACTGCAATGCACACAGGGTAATAAAGAGAATTGTAATGGACCTCTGGGGCGAGAGACTGGGACAAAGAGAGGGAGAGAGATACGGCACATACATTTACACACACACTATATTTCTGTTAAACCAATCATTATCAGCGAAACGCTGATGATTAATACCAACAGCAGGTGGCAGTAGAGTAAACTATATTTTGAACCTTGTGTAGCGCTGGCATCCCTTGATGGTATCTCTCAAGAGGATATGAAAGCAGATACCGTCAGACGCCAGAGTTTAGGGGCAGTAATAGACAGTGCTTCAGAGCATGTGATGTTGTTATGTGGTCGTTGAATGATATCTGGTGAAAGTGGTTTCAGATTAAAAGCGAGTAGCAATACGCGTGTGGGATGACTTTTCTAATTGATCCGAGCCTCTCTTGTTTTGGAAAACATAGGAATCCAGTCATAACGCAGATTGTCTTGCCACTTTCCAGTGGAAGCACATATTGGTGTTCCTCTGTCTATCTGGCCTACATGTGTTTTCTGGGTCAGGGAGGGCTGAAAGAGATGGGGTCGAGGGGATGGGGTGGTGGGCAGTGTGTGTGTGTGTTTGTGTGTGTGCGTGTGTTTGTGTGGGGGGGTATTTCTTATGTGACCTACACCCCTAGGACCCCAAATCTGATCCCATCTCCCTCTCCCTCTCTCTCTCTCTCTCTCTCTCTCTCTCTCTGTCTCATACGGATCTGTGGTGTTTGAGGAAGACGTAGTGATTAACGACTGGATCTGATCGATAGCCAGGATACATGGCCTCTAGTAATCAGCCCAGTTGGCCAGCGCTCGCGCGCCCACACGGAAAGAGTTTGGAAAATTATTTCGGACATATCACTCGGGCGACATCAAACCGGCCGCGATGGATCTGCAATATGGTCCACTTCAACGAGCCTTTGATCCTGTCACTCTCTTATTAGCCCACTGCATCGATATTTCACTGGTCTGGGTGCACAGTGGGGCTAATGTCTGATGGACGGATATTGAAATGCGTTGGAAACACTGCGTCCTTCCATAAGGGCTGCCTACATCACGGAGAACAACAGAGGGGATGTATACGAATCACATCTTCATTTTCTGTTCAACTCCATTTCATCTTTCACCGTGGTGTTGGCTGGGGCCTTTCCTCATGAATAAACCATCACAGTGGACTTCTGCCAAATCAGGCAGCAACTCTGTAATAGGCTGTGCTCCTAATTGAAGCTGCTAGGCTATACAGTATGTAATGAAGAGCAGAATATAGGAGACAGTTATTTTCTAACTCTGTGATGAGGATGAGGCCTTCAATTCCCTCTGAGACTCACACTGATCCTGCCCACACGGGTTTCTTAATGCCACTTATTCAAACCGATTGGATAAATATAGGCAATGTACCTATTAAGCCCACCAACATCTTTGTATAAAGCCCCCAGTTTTCATTACAAAAGAGGAGCTAAATTGAAAGACTAGACACTTCTCTGACGTTTTGTCCCGTTTGCTAACACAATTTGTTTGAAATGTCTGGATTGTTCTTAATGAGTAAATTATTTGCCCTTTGAGCTAACAGGTGCAGAAACTGTAGACATTAAGGTACGTTTAAATTCTAATCATCCACTATAGTTATTAAAATCAGTGATCATTGCTTTTCACAATGAAAGTTGCAGTCGCAACAAGGTTGAATCTGATTATAACCCCAGAGATCAATGTGGGCACAGATTTTTGTTATTACCAACCAGTAACACACCTGATTAAACTAATCAAGACCATAGACTTCAATCAAGACTTGATTAGATTAATTAGCTGTGTTACTGCTTGGTGGTAACAAAAACCTCTCTGCCCTCTCTGGATAAGATGACATGCACAAAGACCAAGATATAAGCAACTTGAATGAATTTTAAACAGGTTTATCTTAAAGCTCATTCATATTTGCTGTACCGCTGCTCTTGTTTATTAGTTCAAGATGACTTTCCATAGCTGCCAACAGTTTCAATACTTGGTCTCCAATGTGGTAACATTTAGTGAACCAGGAAGTCTGAAGGGTCTGCACTCAAAAGAATGTCACATACACCTTAATTAATTTTCCGATTTGATCGAGTACAAAGAGGTTTCATTGTTGCTGCCTTCTTCAGTATGAATGCCTGACAACATTTCATGCAGAACAGCATTTAAAGTAAACCCAATTTTGTTAAGTGTGTAGGCGTGATCAAAGTTTCATGCATTCACAGAACAGCTGTTGTACAGAAATCCCGGTGCTGCCTATCAGGCTTGTCACTCATCAGCCAATCAAGGATGAGGTTACTGTGGTCCACCTACAATGCACAAATAACCACAAATTTGCAGGGTTTGATTATATATTTCTCACCCCAAAAAAATGAAATGGCTAGATTGAGGGACAGCCAAATAGGCCCTTTCCCCCGGGAGTTGTCCAACTGTCATTGCATCCACTTACAACTTGGAATGATTAAAGAGGGTTCTAATTGTTCCTAATTTCATATCTAAGTAACGGCACCGTTGCTTGATACATAATATTCCTGCTAGCAGTTATTGAATGTGTCAATCTTATTAAATCTGCAGTGGAAACTCGTTTATGCTGAGGTTTATTGAATATTAGGGATATTAATGCTCAATCCCCCGTGTGTTTTAATGGTGAGTAGGAGTGAATTGGGCTTATTTGGAATGGCAATGATTTATGGTCAGATAGAAAGGAAAGCAATGTTTATTCATAACATATTTGGAAAACAAGGGCTTCTCGCATAAATATCCATTACTTACTGTAATACTTTGCAATGTGATTATGGATCATATTGAATTGTTTCCTTTTCTAAAGAGAGGGTGCTCTTTGTGCTACAGTAACCTTAAATCCCACCTAAGTTAAATGCCAAATAAAAATAAAAAAGGTATCTATGTGTAGCAATTTAAGGGTAATGGAATAGTAAAATAAGTACTTGAAATGTATTATATCTTTGTGGTTCAACAAATAATGTTGCTACTGTACTGCTGTCGAACGACTTTTTCCTTTTTTAATCAACGCTAACGCGATGTTCTATCATGTACAAGCCAACACATTAATCTTTTAATTTGACATTACAAATGATCACTGATCTGCAAAGGTACTAAAAAGAGATGTAGTTATCAGAGAATCACATCCATAAACGTTTTTGGATATAGCTTTAAAAATGTGTCCACTAGTAGAAACGTACACATAACTGCCAATGACTAGAAAATAAAAGATCTAATTGCCTCAGAGTAAAAACTGGTGCAGCAAACAACAGTTGAAACCATAAATAGCGGTGGGTTTTTTCTTTTAATCCAAAGATGGAGCTGTGCTTAACAGGTAGGGGTGGTAGATATTCCCTTTTTACCCAGAGCATGGGCAAGGTTTTTTTATGTGTGCAACAGAGGTGGTGTCAGTGTAATTTCAGTTCTATTCAATTCAAGAACACACTGAAATTCCAATTGTATTCAACGTTGGCGCACACTTCAATTCCAGTCTAGTCAGAAATGAGAGGAATTAAAATGGATTGGACGCCAATAATCGAAAATGAGATTCCCTGAATTGAACGAATTGAACCTTGGCATTCCTGAGGAGATTGTTCTCCAACTAAGCCACACAGACAGTATTATTTTGTTTTTATAATTATTTTTTATTATTGGTGCAGACCGTTTGAATTGTCAGACAATCTGTCATCCACTTCAATACGTTTCACTCTTCAGCAGGTTATGAATTCAGCCCAGAGTCACATCTATTTTTGTCTCTTTTTAATCTCTGTGGCGACATTGCAAATGGCACCCTATTCCCTTTACCGCCTAGAGGACTCAGATCAAGACTAGTCCACTACTTAGGGAATATGACGCCATTTGTGACTGAGTCTCAAGATGTGTTTTCAGCACTCCCTCCCATCTTTTCTATTTCATTGTGAGTCGCTGTGGTAAAGGGACACTACATTGTATTCGCTGACGGTCGGTGTCATCTCTCCCCGTAAGACTCTTCAGAGGATTGTTTTTAGCTATTAATCTTAACTTTGTTACCCTCACTGGGTTACCTGTAACGTGGACGCGATACTCCTGAAAGCCACGTTTGCCTTCCGCCTCGTGTGGTTGCTCCAACCAACTGTTCTCTCAACTGCTTTGTCGTTTGCCGTCAGTGAAAAAAAGTGTTGTCATCCTGAACCAACATTACGGGTCTACGGTGTAGGGACAGACATTACATTTCCCACGTCTCCACTCACCCTCCAGTCGGGTTTGTTCTCTCCTGCTCCTCCTGCTCCTCCTGAGTCATCCTTTAGTGAATCTGCGGCCACAGCGGCCCTCGTTTCCGTTAAAGGGCAATTTCTGAGCAGTAGCCCGCTGGGGTCTAAGGGAATAGGGTGCCATTTGGGACGTACAGATCTTATTGCATTACAAGATGGGTTTTGAAAATGATAATGAAAGATGACATAATCCCTAAAAGTTCAAGAAGTGGCTGAAATGGCTGCCATTTTGGTCGGGATGGAATTCAGGCTCATTTGAATGAATGGTTATAGGGTAGCATTTGCATCTTTTACCTAGTAAGGAGCTAACGTTAAAGCATACATAACTACATACAGTGCATAGATACATAGCTGCATACATATACTGCACATGCATGCATACTGTGCAAACACAATTTGTAAAATCGTTGTTTTTATCACAGCTGTGGCAATTCATGGTTGGCCAACATAGATGTCATTTAATGCCATCATTAAAAGGTTCATATCCATTGTAGTGTTCTTGTTCCTAATTCCGAAACAGCACCAATTAGTGTCCAATGATGCACTTCAACCGCTTCGGTAGTAGTTAGTTCCAACTCTGGTCTGCTTGTAATACATTTCTGATTAGCTTACTCACACGAACCCCCAGGTAGCTGCTGTGGAACGGTTGGCCAGTAACTATTTTACACACGACATCCCTCATTGAGTGGTTTTCTATCCACAAAATGGCAGTTGGTTTTCAGTTTAAATGTGTTGGCTGAGAAGAGAGATTAATGAAGTTTACAATTGTGACACGAACAAGTTGTTTTGTCCATGAATCATTTCAGAAATGCCCCCTAGGGGCCAGCCTTATGCTGCCACTCAGGCCCTGTTAGTGGTGCCTACACGCCCACACACACTAACCCACAACCACCCACACACACATACACATACACATACACACACGTCCAAGATGATATGTCCAGAGCTGGATTCGCTGATTGCATTTAATTGCTGTTCTATTTCCAGGGATGAGCACTAATCACTGAGGGCGGGGTGGGGGGAGGGGGGGGGCAGCTACATGGGATGGACAGGGTGTGTGTGTGTGTGTGCACTTGCTTGCTTGTGCGTGTGTGTGTTTAAAACGTTACACTGACGCTCATCACACATTGGGCACGGCTTTGAGCTCAATGAGGACTGCTGTGGAGGGAGGCCTGCCATAGTCGTAATTAGCTGTTAGATTAAATTCAGCATCCTCCACTCGGTGCTTCCATTCGGTGTGTGTGTGTGTGTGTATCCTTGTGTGACTATCAAGATTGAGGGAAGGCCCCCTTTTTCAG
Source organism: Esox lucius (assembly GCF_011004845.1). NCBI lineage: Eukaryota > Metazoa > Chordata > Actinopteri > Esociformes > Esocidae > Esox > Esox lucius. The sequence continues at coordinate 9,676,691 of NC_047590.1, forward strand.
TGAAGTTATGTAAGCTGGTGTGGTTGTATGCTAACTGTCTATAAATAACTTTTTCCTCTTGGTAATTCTTTGGTCTTTAAAGCTGACTGAAATGCCTCAGCAGCCCTTCCCTCTGGGGAGGTGATATTTACTGTTATGCTGATTCATGTTATAATGCGCGTCGCTTTAATAGCAGCCCACATTAGTGTATTCAGCCTCAGAATTAATGTGTGTGTGTGTGTGTGTGTGTGTGTGCGCGGATGCCTGAGTGCTTGCGGTGGAATGAATGAAGGTTGGTGAGAGACCAGCGGGTGTTGAGGAAACCTTTTAGAGAAAGGCTGGCAGAGAAAGTTTCTGGATGTTTCCATTCGAAAGGCTCTGTGGTGTTGGGAATATGTGCGTGTGTGTCTGAGAGAGACGTTGAAAGTGCGTGTATAATGAGTGTGTGTGTGTGTGTGCCCGTGAGTGTACCTGAGATTGGTCTTGACAGTTCATGCATGATATTTGCGTTTGTGTGAATAAGTGTGTGTGTACTGGGGTGGAAGTTAAAAGTGGGTGTCTGACATATTCACTCTTGTTATTAACAAGGCTAAGAAGGTGGTAATTACTGAACATCCAGTGTTACGCGTGTGTGAGTCTGTGTACTAATGACAGAGTTGTCACTCATTCTAGAAGACTGGGGAAACGTGTGTAATTATCCTGGTGACAGAGGCACAAATACCATAGCAACAGTAAGTATTGTAGCGGTCCCCCGTAGTGCGCTGAAGCGTAAGAATACCCCGATAGCATAAGTCTCACAACACCCTGAAGCCACATGCAGTTACCACGGATACGGTATATCTTACGGGATCAACATGGAAGGCTGTTTATTACCTGAAGCAACAGTCAATACAGCCATACATGTAAAATATATAGCCCCACTGGACAAACATATAGCACTACTGGACAAACATATAGCCCAACTGGACAAACATACAGCCCTTCAGAACAAAAATATAGCCCTACTGGACAAACATATAGCCCTACTGGAAAAAGATATAGCCCTACTGGACAAACATATAGCATTTCAGAACAAACATATAGCCCTACTGGAAAAATATATTGCCCTACTGGACAAACATATAGCCCTACTGCACAAACATATAGCCCTACCGGACAAACATATAGCCCAACTTTAAAAAGATATAGTCCTACTGGACAAACATATAGCACTACTGGACATACATATAGCCCTACTGGAAAAATGTATAGCCCTACTGTGCATACATTTAACCCTACTGGACAAACATTTAACCCTACTGGACAAACATATAGCCCTACTGGACAAACATATGGCCCTACAGAACAAACATATAGCCCTACTGGACGAACATATAGCCCTACTGCACAAACATATAACCCTACTGGACAAACATATAACCCTACTGCACAAACATATAGCCCTACTGGACAAACATATAGCCCAACTTGAAAAATGTTTAGCCTTACTGGACAAACATATAGCCCAACTGGACAAACATACAGCCCTTCAGAAAAAAAATATAGCCCTACTGGACAAACATATAGCCCAAATGGACAAACATATAGTCCTACTGGAAAAATATATAGCCCTACTGGACAAACATATAGCCTTTTAGAACAAACATATAGCCCTACTGGAAAAATATATTGCCCTACTGGACAAACATATTGCCCTACTGGACCAACATATAGCACTACTGGACATACATATAGCCCTACTGGAAAAATGTATAGCCCTACTGTGCATACATTTAACCCTACTGGACAAACATTTAACCCTACTGGACAAACATATAGCCCTACATGACAAACATATGGCCCTACAGAACAAACATATAGCCCTACTGGACGAACATATAGCCCTACTGCATAAACATATAACCCTATTGGACAAACATATAACCCTACTGCACAAACATATAGCCCTAATGGACAAACATATAGCCCAAATGGACAAACATACCGCCCTTCAGAACAAAAATATAGTCCTACTGGACAAACATATAGCCCTACTGGACAAACATAAAGCACCACTGGACAAACATATAGCCCTACTTGAAAAATATTTAGCCCTACTTGACAAACATATAGCCCTACTGGACAAACATATTGCCTTTCAGAACAAAGATATAGCCCTACTGGACAAACATATAGCCCAACTTGAAGAATATATAGCCCTACTGGACAAACATTTAGCCCTACTGGACAAACATATAGCCCTAATGCACAAACATATAACCTTTCAGGACAAACATATAACCCTACTGGACAAACGTATAGCCCTACTGGACAAACATATAGCCCTACTGGACAAACATATAGCACTACTGGACGAACATATAGCCCTACTGGAAAAATATATAGCCCTACTGGAAAAATATATAGCCCTACTGGACAAACATATAGCCCAACTGGACAAACATACAGCCCTTCAGAACAAAAATATAGCCCTACTGAACAAACATATAGCACTACTGGACAAACACATAGTCCTACTGGAAAAATATATAGCCCTACTGGACAAACATATAGCCTTTCAGAACAAACATATAGCCCTACTGGAAAAATATATTGCCCTACTGGACAAACATATTGCCCTACTGGACAAACATATAGCCCTACTTGAAAAAGATATAGCCCTACTGGACAAACATATAGCACTACTGGACATACATATAGCCCTACTGGAAAAATGTATAGCCCTACTGTGCATACATTTAACCCTACTGGACAAATATTTAACCCTACTGGACAAACATATAGCCCTACTGGACAAACATATAGCCTTTCAGAACAAACATATAGCCCTACTGGAAAAATATATTGCCCTACTGGACAAACATATTGCCCTACTGGACAAACATATAGCCCTACTTGAAAAAGATATAGCCCTACTGGACAAACATATAGCACTACTGGACATACATATAGCCCTACTGGAAAAATGTATAGCCCTACTGTGCATACATTTAACCCTACTGGACAAATATTTAACCCTACTGGACAAACATATAGCCCTACTGGACAAACATATGGCCCTACAGAACAAACATATAGCCCTACTGGACGAACATATAGCCCTACTGCACAAACATATAACCCTATTGGACAAACATATAACCCTACTGCACAAACATATAGCCCAAATGGACAAACATACAGCCCTTCAGAACAAAAATATAGTCCTACTGGACAAACATATAGCCTTTCAGAACAAACATATAGCCCTACTGGACAAACATATAGCACCACTGGACAAACATATAGCCCTACTTGAAAAATATTTAGCCCTACTTGACAAACATATAGCCCTACTGGACAAACATATTGCCTTTCAGAACAAAGATATAGCCCTACTGGACAAACAAATAGCCCAACTTGAAGAATATATAGCCCTACTGGACAAACATATAACACTACTAGACAAACATATAGCCCTACTGGAAAAATGTATAGCCCTACTGGACAAACATATAGCCCAACTGACAAACATATAGCCCAACTGGACAAACATACAGCCCTTCAGAACAAAAATATAGCCCTACTGAACAAACATATAGCACTACTGGACAAACATATAGTCCTACTGGAAAAATATATAGCCCTACTGGACAAACATATAGCCTTTCAGAACAAACATATAGCCCTACTGGAAAAATATATTGCCCTACTGGACAAACATATTGCCCTACTGGACAAACATATAGCCCTACTTGAAAAAGATATAGCCCTACTGGACAAACATATAGCACTACTGGACATACATATAGCCCTACTGGAAAAATGTATAGCCCTACTGTGCATACATTTAACCCTACTGGACAAATATTTAACCCTACTGGACAAACATATAGCCCTACTGGACAAACATATAGCCTTTCAGAACAAACATATAGCCCTACTGGAAAAATATATTGCCCTACTGGACAAACATATTGCCCTACTGGACAAACATATAGCCCTACTTGAAAAAGATATAGCCCTACTGGACAAACATATAGCACTACTGGATATACATATAGCCCTACTGGAAAAATGTATAGCCCTACTGTGCATACATTTAACCCTACTGGACAAATATTTAACCCTACTGGACAAACATATAGCCCTACTGGACAAACATATGGCCCTACAGAACAAACATATAGCCCTACTGGACGAACATATAGCCCTACTGCACAAACATATAACCCTATTGGACAAACATATAACCCTACTGCACAAACATATAGCCCAAATGGACAAACATACAGCCCTTCAGAACAAAAATATAGTCCTACTGGACAAACATATAGCCTTTCAGAACAAACATATAGCCCTACTGGACAAACATATAGCACCACTGGACAAACATATAGCCCTACTTGAAAAATATTTAGCCCTACTTGACAAACATATAGCCCTACTGGACAAACATATTGCCTTTCAGAACAAAGATATAGCCCTACTGGACAAACAAATAGCCCAACTTGAAGAATATATAGCCCTACTGGACAAACATATAACACTACTAGACAAACATATAGCCCTACTGGAAAAATGTATAGCCCTACTGTGCATACATTTAACCCCTTCTGGACAAACATTTAACCCTACTGGACAAACATATAGCCCTACTGGACAAACATATAGCACTACTGGACAAACATATATTCCTACTGGAAAAATATATAGCCCTACTGGACAAACATATAGCCCTACTGGACAAACATATTGCCCTTCAGAACAAACATATAGCCCTACTGGACAAACATTTAGCCCTACTGGAAAAATGTATAGCCCTACTGGACAAACATTTTGCCCTACTGGACAAACATATCGCCCTTCAGAACAAACATATAGCCCTACTGGACAAACATATAGCCATACTTGAAAAACATATAGCCCTACTGGACAAACATATCGCCCTTCAGAACAAACATTTTGCCCTACTGGACAAACATAAAACCCTACTGGATAAAAATAGCCCGTCATGGACATAGTAAGGATATTGATCTAGTTGTAATGGATTTGCTAAGGTTATTGATCCAGTTCTCATGGGAATAATAAGGTTATTGATCCAGTGATCATGGATATAGTAAGGTTATTGATCATATTACCACATAAAAAGGCAGGTTATTAATCCAGTTACCATGGAAACAGTAATATTATTGATCCTGTTGTCATGATACTGTAAGGTTATTGATCCAGTTATAATGGATGCAGTAAGGTTATTGATCCAGTTACCGTGGACAGACTAAGGCTATTGATCACGTTACCACATAAATAGTAAGGTTATTGATCCAGTAATCACAGATACAATATGAGATTTGATCCAGTAACAAACTACAGTGTAAGGTTATTGGTTCAGTTACCACAGATGCAGAAAACGTTATTGATCCAGTTACAAAATAAACAGTAAGATTACTGATCCAGTTACAACATAAACAGTAAGATTATTGATCCAGTTACAACATAAACAGTAAAGGCATTAATCCAGTTTTCACATAAAACGTAAGGTTATTGATTCCCTGAAGTAAGACCTGTTTGATGGTGTACAATTGTTCCAATACCTTGGTACAGTGGATTGTAGCTGCAATACATATTCTCATTCAAATAGGCTGAAACACACCACACAGCAAATGTGTTAGAGTACCACACACACACTAATATGTATGCCCAAGTGAGTGGTCTATTTAATGGCTCCTTTCAGAATTCTCATATTGTGATAAGTGAATTTTAATTAAGAGAATATGGAGAAATTTCATAAATTATTTTAATGCCCAGAGAATAGAGGCTTTGCGATCATCAGCCAAGTGGGATATATATCACATCTAGTGAACCATAAAGGCTTTTCCACAAGGCTTCTTAAGAGGGAACTGAGACTAAGGACAGGGTTTCCCAACACTGGTGGTGAAGAGAGAGTTGGAAAACCCTGCCTTAGGCCATACTCAGAAAACCCTTTGAGATGTTATCTGACTCCCTAACCTAGTAGGGACTTAATGTAGGTTGTAGGTAATGAGATACAATCTTTTCAGATTGAAAGTATCTAGTGGCTAGCTACAGTTTTTATGGAGGGAAGGTTAAAGACTAGGGCTGTTATATACTGTACCAGTCAAAAGTTTGGACACACTTGGTCATTCAAGGATAGTGTTTTATTTTTACAATTTTCCAGATTGTAGAATAATAGTAACATAACACATATAGAATCATGTAGTAACCCAAAATGTTATATATTTTTTGCTTATTTGAGCTGTTCTTTAAATAATATAGACTACTACAGTACAGGTGTGTGTATGGTGTGTGTGTATGGTTTCTGATGTGCATGGGGGACATGTGGTGCTGACAATATGTTTAATGAGCATTGGTTGTTCACGGATGTGTGTCGTTAGTAAACCTATTCAAGAGGATGGGATCTGTGTTCCTGCTCAGTGGAGATGGATGCAGCCACTGGAGATTGACTTCGGATGAGGTTTCCTTGACTATGTGCCTGTTATATATGGCAGTGGTGCATATGTGTCTCTGTCTCAGTGTGTTTGTACTGCCCTATCAACGAATCCCTGTGTGATGCTAATGTGTTGTCCTCACCATCTATTGAGTGAATGTGTTGCTTCGGGTAAGCTGAACCAACAGCCCAGTGACGCATGCACACACACACACACACACACACGCGGCAACATATTGGTCTGCCAGCTGTCCCACTATCACTCTGTCAGCCACGCCAAGAAACACACAGGAGGCAGCCTTATAACAACCGTCAGCCAATGGACACTCAGAATACATGGTTCCAGGAACTGCACAACCAATGGGATGGGAGATAGGTAAGGACATATAAACTTTCAGTGATGTAGCAGTGATACAACTTAGTGTGCGGCAGTAAATAAACACATATGGCAATTCAGTTACATTTACATTTTAAATATTTAGCATATACTTTTTTATGTGGGCCCTTTGTAGTTGCTATATGTTTGATTCCCATGGGGGGCTAGTTCAAAAGAAAAAAGATAACCTAATTCACCCCTTTAAGTTGTTCTGGATATGATTGTCTGCCAAACTCTAATAAGTGTATGTCATTCAAAATTACTTACCTTAGTAATTCAGTTGAATGCCTCACATTGACTTGGGGTGTTTTGCATATGCTTGAGTATAAAAACCAGGCAGTAGCTGTTCAGTTAAGGCCCAATGCTCCAAGCAAGTGGCTATCTACTGAAGATCTGCCAAAGGTATCAAGAGCTTTGGATTTGTAGTCATGCGGAAGCCAATGGAAACTTAAGGATTCTGTCTTGACTATAATAAGGTGTCCTTTTGAGTTGTAATCACTAGGCAAGGAAAAAGTGTAATTCCCGAAAGCACACAAGTACGCGCTTACACACACACACACATACACACACACACACAGACACACACACACACACACACACACACACACACACACACACACACACACACACACACACACACACACACACACATTCACAGACACGCAAGAAACATCTGCCAATACCACCCTTGAGTGTTCAGTTTAGGCTAAACATTGTCAATGAAAAAAATACAACTTCACCATATCTCCGGTTTTAAATGCCCTTCAAGATCTATAATTTGGAGACCGGATACCGGGAGCGGGAGTCTGTTAGTGTGGCGAATACACATAATAACAGAGGGAAACCTAAGCGATTCTGTCAGTTGTCACAGAGGAGCGAGGACCTCTACCGGTACCGCGTGCTCACCAGACGGAGCCACGCGGCTTAGGCGGGAGTACATGCTCACGCTCCCGGGAAGATGATAGACGCTCTAGAGATATTTGTAATCGCGCTGCTTCATGCTGAACCGTAACAGAGTCACCTAACGTTGTTAACTGGCCAATTGAGTCTGATAATACGACGGCGAATGAGAAAGCGACCTTAACAGAGCACGCTTTGGATACCCTGCGTGTCATATGGATTAACTAAACAATATCAGGTTAGAATGAGCTAATTTCAGGTAAGATTTACTGGAGTTCTGGCAAATGTAACCTGCAATACAAGCGGACAATGAATAACGGTTTAGCCTATGTATTATTTATTTAGACTGGTTTTGCTTTGCGGCTGTGGTCGTGCGTTATGGTGCGTCTCTCATTGTAAATAACCGTCAAGTCCACTTGACAGGACTCATTAGTCTTCAGTGGATCTAGAGAACCGGGTAAAAAACTCAGGAGCAGCCTTAGCTACGGGGATATATACTGGTGTGTGGTTAATACTAGATATCCAACTGCGACGCATATAGCGGAGCACAGTCCGAAGAGAGGAGCACAGCACTCTTGCTTAGGCGTTTGACCAATCAATCGCCCCTATAATAGTCGCATATGAGAAAATAGCGTGTCCAAATTATATACTAGTCCAGCCTGAGAGCCAAGAGATCAGCCTGACTCTGTGTCTGAGGGTGGGGATATCTCTGTAGCAGACTACCCCAGAGGGGAGACGCGCCCACCCCTAGGTTGGCTGCGGGGCTCCGCAGGAGCCGGCAGCTGTGCCACCTTTGGTCCGGTGGCCAGTGCCAACAATGAGGCTGTAAACAAAGTTCCCCCAGTTGGCCGGTGCCTGGCAGACAGTAGCCTAATTGTAACACTGGTCTGTGGCGGATTATGGTCTACTGAGCCCCGTGCAGCTGTGCCGTTTAGTGTGCACATTGTCGCCCAGTGCACAGGTTATTTTTCTACTGCCCTTTTAGTGCATGAAAATGTGCCTCGTAAAGATAAATATTAAATGATGCCTAATTAAATATAAAGAAATGCGTTAAAATAGGAAAAATGCTGTCTCTTTTGCTGTTAAACTGTAGCTGTATAATTCGTAAAACATACTAGCATAGGCTATTATCTAATTTGATGCCAAAGTTAGGATACTTTATGTAAATCAACGAATAACGAATTGCCAATCAGTTTCACAGAGAAGACGAATTTATGCTGCCCTTAATTAATGGAGGCTGTGCATCTTATGTTACCCAGAGTTTGGCTTTTTCCGGTTACAGTGTATGTGTATAAGGCTAGGCTATAATATACAACACGATTCCCTAGTTCCAGCTGCTCCTGGATTGGTTTGCCGGGGTCGGATCAGCCCAGTCACCTTGTTATCCGCTTTGTACAAGGGCGGATTGGATATAATCTTTGTCCTCCCAAATGGCAGCCTACAGTATTCCTTATTACTGCACTACATTTGACCCGTGGCCATCGGTTGGCACTCGTCCACCTCAAAAGGAGCAGGGTAGCATTATGGACAAAGCCTTACTGCCTTGCCTCCCTTAACTCTGGAACGAAACGAATGTGCCACACCGCTGATAAGGTGCAGGAGCAGGCCAGTTGTCACCATGGCTAATCTCTGGTCCTACCGCATCTACCTGTTTTTTTTTAAAAATTATTTTATTGTACACCGTTCCCTTGTTAGGGACGACAACCATTATTATGCCCAAATCAGGAAAGTGACGGATAGGCTACGATAAGGGATTGCGAGAAAGCTTTGTGGTGTTTTCCTTTGAGGTGTTTTTGCAGGTGTGCGGGCTATTAACTGTCATTTGTAGGCATGACGGTGGGTGTGTGCGTGTTTACGCGTTTGAAACAGAGACAGAATTTGACTGGATAATTACTATACAGCGTGTAATTTCAGTTATTTAGATATAGTGCACTTAAACAGAGGTCGTACTCATCTGAAGTGCACTCAGGAATATTATAACCGCGGGATTAGTTGACCATGGGTTGGTAATAGGTTCAATTGACACGTGTTAGTAGGTCAGGCTGGACAGCTCATTGGATATAAATGACTTAACTCCCAGTTCTTAAGCTGTGAGAATGTGTCTTTGAAGGGGCACGTTACAGTGGCTGTGTGTTCATTATTGAAGGCTGAAATCATACAATATATCCGCATCTCAATGGAACTGATGTTATTCTTGATTATGTCAAAGTAATAAAATAGCTTAGTAATGAGCTTCTCCGCAGCCCATTTTAAAATTCATCAAACAACATGTAGGAATTAAAGTGATCCCTCAATAGTTTTTAGGGCAATCAAATTCTATGCTTTTGGTATGAAACTAACCCCAGTGTTATTTCCTTTCATAAAAATGTCCTCGATCAATACTTTTGAGAACTTCCAATGCTCCCTGCACTCTCTAGCTTTCATGTCAGTGATTATTAGCTTGCTGGACACTTCCAAGAAACAATATAAATCTAGGTATACAATCATTTCCACACAGTTTCGATCGGGCTATAGTCATTTGAAAGTGTATTGAGTTTGTTCCATCCCCCAGCGGTGTGTTTGACATCCCTGATTTATGCCTTGTGTAGGTATAGGATATCCCCAGGTTAGATTGAGCTGTGCTCTGTCTCCCTGTCTTCCTACAGGTTTGATTCTGGTCCGGACGACAGACAGTAAGCTACTGACCACAGGTGGTTTCCTTTTCTTTGCCTCATTTATCTGGCCTGTCTGGCGTTGAGGACGGATTGAGTCATGAGTCCCGGTCAGACGAAGCAGCCTGCCTGGGGAAGCTCTGATTGTATTGACACATCGCTTATTGTCCTGTGGTTTTAGTTCATAATAAATCACACTCCTCGGGCCGTAAAACCTACACCACAAGACACATCAGGCAGTGGCAAACACTCTGTGGGGGTGGAGGATGATTGTGTGTGCACTAAGACAATGTGTGCATGTCTGTGTGTGTGTGTGTTTGTGTGTGTGTGTGTGTGTGTGGGGGGCGGCTTTAACTAGACTCTTAAAGTCTCTCTTGAAGGTTAGAGTTAACATTAGGTATTACAGGGGCCCTTTGCCACTACTCGATTTACCTATTTGCGTACATTAATATGGTATTGACAAACAAGCATTTTGCTTATGAAATTATTTACTTTATTGTGCAATTTCACTAAAATGCTACCTTATAAGTACATTTTCATGCATGCTTTTATTAGCTGAGGTTCCTTAGAATCATTTGATGCCAAATACATGATGATCCATAAACATGACATATTGTTTATAAGCCCAAATGTAAGAGTAGTGAAAAACTAAAAAATGCTCAGGGCCCCAAGGGTTAAATATCAATGGTATGAATGGGCCAACTAGCTGGTTGTACTCCTGGTTATAATCAAGTCACAATGTCCAGAATTCATGGTGAATTTATGGTCATTTTCAATAGCAGTCATTGTTTCACAATTTTAAGTTTCCCAGGGACCTAATGATTTTGTAACAACTGGTATCACCCCCTGGCTTGTTGTTGTCTCTCTATTGCACACTTGTGCAATTGGGATGTACTCTGCTGGCAATACTCAGGCCTCACCCCAACCCCCCCCCCCGGAGAAGGCCACAGTGTCAGTGGACCCCCTGTCTCAGCCCCAAGGTCTTATGCTGCTATATTATTGTGCTGGGGGAGTAGAGTCAGTTCTCCTTCCCCACTATAAATCCCTGTAGATCTAAGGAATGCATTTTCTAAATGTTCCCTGTCTCCTGAAATTTTTAACTTAGGAGGACATGAGGTCTTGGCCCACACCTGAGGAGTACCAGGCTTGAAAGACCTGTTGCTGTCGCTGTCCAAAGTCCTCCTGGTTGTGTTGCAGATTAAGACAATACCTGACGATTTCAGCTGCCACTGTGCTGACACCTCCCCCCCTCCCCTGCGTTGTCCCTGTCCATCTGGTCATGCTTCCTACCTGGACTAGGTTTAAATAGACTCTGGACTCAGCCCACATGCATTTATTAATTATTACAATTTGTACTCTTAATATGTTCCACTGGCACAGCCAGAAGAGGACTGGCCACCCATCTGAGCCTGGGTCCTCTCTAGGTTTCTTGCTAAATTTTGGCAGTCTTAGGGAGTTTTTCCTAGCCACTGAAATTCTAAACTACTGTTATTTGCTCATTGGGGGTTAAGGCTGTCTCTTTTGTAAAAGCACTTTGTGACAACTGCTGATGTAAAAAGGGCTTTATAAATACATTTGATTGATTGATTTGAGATTTGAAAAGTTTGTTAATACCATATTAATGTACGCAAATAGGTAAATCGAGTAGTGGCAAAATGCCCCTGTAATACCTGTATCTCATACTCTCTTAATGCAAGCTAGCAATAGCACTGTGCTCTGACAACAGACCAAGCTATACATCTGACTTTTCTTGAAAGTGGTGCCTCACTGATGTTTTGGGGGTTTGTGAGCTCTAAAGGCATGGGGAATCTTGTGAAAATTCAAGGCAAGATGAATGCAGCATGTTATCTGAAAATGCACCAAGCTGTGCATGGGATGCTCTTGGACTTTCCAGCAGGACAATGACCCTAAGCAAAAGGCCAAGTTGATCCTCCAGTGGTTACAGCAGAAAAAGGTGAAGGTTCTAGAGTGGCCACCACAGTCTCCTGACCTTAAATGTCAATGAGCCGACTAGCTGTTTATAATCCTGGTTAAAATCAAGCCACAATGTCCAGAATTCATAGTGATTTTATGGTCATTTTCAATAGCAGTCATTGTTTCACAACTTTACATTTCCCAGTGACCTAATGATTCTTTAACAACTGGTATCACCTCATATTTGAAAAGTCTACTTTTGAGAGTGGGAACAGGGCCTTTCAAGTTGTAGTTGTTACAAAGCCAGTGAACCTGGCAATGTTGCAATGTCATTACTGACGGGAACTTGGTTGAAGCAAGTCCAATGGGTCTGTTGAACAAGGACAACCATATCTATGTGCCACTAGTGTGGTAAGCGATCAGCGAGACAGGAAGGCCGCATAAATTGCAACAAAACATGTATATTTTTAGGGCAGATAGCAAGCTCAATCAATCAATTATGTAATTAGTTGAATGTTCCCAGTGTGAAATGTAAAAAATTCTGATATGTTGCATACTTCACTCCTCCAATCATTCATAATGATGTGGGGAGACTGAAAAACTCCCCAAATTGTGTTTTACGTGTGTTTTCTTGTTAGTTTGGGTTAGATGTTCATTCTGAATGGTTATGATGTTTTGTAAAGGTTTAAAAACATACATTTGTAAAGGTTTGTTCCTAAGTCAGTTTGATTTCAGAACTTTGAGAGTAAAAGCCAGCATCTTAACCTACCATCTGAATTCCTTTTCCAGTCCAAAGGACTCTTGAATAAGTCCCTTTAGCCTGATTAAATGTAATAATGTTCACTGTTGCCTCTAGTGGCTGGTTTTCAAGTTCTCGATAGAAGTTTTACCCACCCGGACAATAATGTAATATTGACCTTTACCTGTGGAGGACTTTCCCTGCCTGGCCCACACTCTCTTTTTCAAACAGTTTTTGAGAAAGACCCCCCAACTTCTGCTCCCCTCTAGTCACTAAAGGCACAATCAGAGGGTATTGTGTGTGTGTGTTGGGTCTGTCTCTGTGTGTGTGGTAAGTCTGTGTGTGTGTTGAGTCTGGGTGTCTGTTGGGTCTGAGTGTGTGTGTGCGCGTGTGCGCACGCCTTGGGCTGGGCTATATCACCAACTTACCATTACACAGTATTTGTCTAATTTTGATGGATTGGTATTTTACAAAGGTTCTAAATATATACTAAAGGCATGGGGAGTCACCCATGCCTTTAGGCATGGGGAATCACTGTATGTCTTTGTGACATTTACTTCTTTGTGTGTGTGTGTGTGTGTGTGTGGTGTGTGTGTGTGTGTGTATGTGTGTGAGAGAGAGAGTCAAAGGAATTCCTTACAGGATGTCTTCTTTGGCAGCACTTACTCAGCACAAGGCAAAACTCTAAGGGTGCAACCAAGAGAAAAAAACAACAAATATTTAATTTGCCTTGTGTGATTAGCATAAAGAGTTCTTTAATTTACACTTAAAGCAAAAGGGAGAGAGCTCCTGAAGCTCCAGATTCAGTTTTAGGGTCGTAATTGCACATATCCAACGACAGAGGGAGCTTGGCTGAACTTTTTATCTTTTTATATTCTGCTATTCCTAGCGAGCCACTCTGCTTATACGGTTTTATTAGAATTAAAGTGGATTTTTATTATCACATTTGTGTGTACGCGCGTGTGTGTACGCGCGTGTGTGTAAGTGTGTGTCTGTGTGGGCACCTGCCAGTAACGCAATGCTTATCCCCAATGTGGGTTCCTTGAATTTACAATCAGCTTATGTTTTATATACGTAGTGGACCAAATAATGGAAATACTACATGGAAAAGGACTATCGCAAACACATATACAGAGGTCACATTAGGTTGATTGCCGAATTACAGGTGTATCGTAAAAGAAATAGCGAAATTGTTCAATATATCAAGCCGTACAGTCTGAAAAGCCATGACAACATATGACAGGAAACTGGGGAAACTGGGGAAACGGGGAAACAGGACACATGTCGTAGCTAACCGACAGGGTTGGACGGACACTCAACAGAATGCTCCAGAAGTGCAGCCTCAGAAATGACCACCAAATTTAATCAGCACCTCGGTCCCCAGTCTCAGCCAAAACGTCATCAGCTTCGTATATCTGGAATTCATGGGAGGGCTGCCATTCGGAAACGGCTTGTATCCGAGGCGAATGGAGAAAGACGCGTAAGTTGGCGTAAGAAGCACAGAACCTGGACCTCTGGGCAACGGAAAAAAGTCATATGGCCTGATGAGTTATTCACTCTATTTCCTACATCCAGACTGGCTTGTGTTTTTGGAACTCCTTCAGCCCCCAATATCTGCTGCCAGCTGTTGAACATTGTGGGGGATCCGTAATGATATGGGCATCCAATCTCGGGGGAGTCATTGTGTCTGGTGATTGTTCTGCACGGTCATATAACGACCCGGGCCATTTTACAGGACCATCCTATGTTAGGAACGCTGTTCCCTCACGATCTTCCTATATTCCCGGATGACATCAATCCCTTCCATGGCCTCCCCAATCGCCAGATCTGAACATCGATGAACCTTTATGGGAAATTCTGGAGCGCAGAGTGACGTGTAGATTTCAGCCTCCTTCGTTCCTCAACGCCCCGGAGGCTTTTTTTTTGGAACGGTGCAATGTCCCACTACACACAGTTCAGCGCTGGTATGACAGCATTCCAAGAAAGATTAGAGCTGTTTTCAAGGCAAAGGGTGGCCCTACTCTGTTTTAGGGCCTTGATAGTAATCTATTTTTAGGTGTTTCCATTGTTTTGTCCACCCCCTGTATATACTAAATGTACTGTACACAAAACCAACCATATTGAACGTAATCCGTCCGTTCACAGTGATTCACTCATTCATTGACACATTCACCCACCACACAGTGACACTGCTTATATCCTGTTTTCATTCAATTAGTCAGCCTCCATTTAATTCAGCTTTAAAAACCCGACCACATGAGATGTCTTGCTTCAGAAGGCTCGCCCCGCAGAAATTGTGCCTGTCTTTGCCGTAACACTTCGGTTCAACTTAAGCTCTTTCTCCT
The DNA here is from genome assembly GCF_011004845.1 of Esox lucius. Taxonomy (NCBI): domain Eukaryota; kingdom Metazoa; phylum Chordata; class Actinopteri; order Esociformes; family Esocidae; genus Esox; species Esox lucius. Next base: position 9,692,040 of record NC_047590.1, read on the forward strand.
CACTGCTGCCAAGCAAGGTCAGTCTGAATGGAGGCTCACGCTGGAGAGCAGGAGGAGGTTTTCCTCTTCATTGTAGAAGAAACCGTTTCATAACCATCAAAGAGGACCGAGGAGCCAGGCTCTAGCTTAGTTCTGCTCAGGGGAGTGAAGGAATGAAGGCTGTTCTAATTGTCCATATTCTTTTGGTATCATTCAGTATCAGGATCCTGCAGTATCCTACAGTAACAGTATTCATATTCTTCATTATCCTACACTGTCCCACATTATCCCATTTCTGACTCCTCCGGAAGAATAGGGTAAATGCAGACAGAGCTGACTGAAATTAGAGGGAGCTTGTGAGATAGCATCAAGTTTCTCTGACACAACTTACAGGAATCTCTTATTGAAGTCCTTACACCCCTCAGAGAACCTGGGGATGGGCCTACACTTACAGAACCTATGCTATTCTGGAACAGTTAAAAGCCTTTTAGCTTTTAGAGTGCTGCTCTTTTCTGGGAAAGGGAAAGTCGAAAGAGAGACAGAGTGTATGTGAGCTGCTAGAACCCTGGTAACAGACTGCAGGAAAGAGTGTACTATCCTGCTCTAATGCATACCAACCAGAGATGGTAAGGAGAGACAGACATTGGTACAGAGAGGTAGGGAGAGACTGACATTGGTACAGAGAGGTAGGGAGAGACTGACATTGGGAGAGAGAGGTAGGGAGAGACTGACATTGGGAGAGAGAGGTAGGGAGAGACTGACATTGGGAGAGAGAGGTAGGGAGAGACTGACATTGGGAGAGAGAGGTAGGGAGAGACTGACATTGGTACAGAGAGGTAGGGAGAGACTGATATTGGTACAGAGAGGTAGGGAGAGACTGATATTGGTACAGAGAAGTAGGGAGAGACTGACATTGGTACAGAGAGGTAGGGAGAGACTGACATTGGGAGAGAGAGGTAGGTAGAGACTGACATTGGGAGAGAGAGGTAGGGAGAGACTGATATTGGGAGAGAGAGGTAGGGAGAGACTGACATTGGGAGAGAGAGGTAGGGAGAGACTGATATTGGGAGAGAGAGGTAGGGAGAGACAGACATTGGGAGAGAGAGGTAGGGAGAGACTGATATTGGGAGAGAGAGGTAGGGAGAGACTGACATTGGTACAGAGAGGTAGGGAGAGACAGAGACAGAGAAATAGAGAGGTGGGCAGAAACAGGGAGGAACGTTTGTGTGTAACATTTGCCTAGAATTTCTTGTTGTTCTTCTCCAATTTTGTTGTTCTTTTCCGCTTATTTTCTATTTGTTTTGCAAATGTAAACAAGTGTTTCCTGTGCCAATAAAGCCCTTTAAATTGAAATGGAAAATTGAGAGGGACAGAGAGAAACAGAGAGGGAAAGAGAAAAACCGAGACCGGTGTCATAGTTTGAGAGAGAGATTGACAGACAAACAGGAATAGAGAGTGAAATATCTAGTGATTTAGAGAACACAAAGTCTGTCTGCCTTTCTGCTCAGAGGACTGGGCTAAAACTTGTGAATGACGCATCCTTTTCAAACTTGTCAGTGAAGTAGAAACTCTAAAGGGAAGCTTTTATTGAAAGGCTTGGAGAGCCAGCAACATTTCCAATTGAAACCAATTGAAGGGAAATGATTTTAGGAAATGGAGAAAAGAACTATCACAGACTGGCTGAGGGAGAAAGTACAGTAATAACTGTTTATGTTTTAAATAGTTTTATCTATGGATCACATAAGAGAACTTACAGAAATGGTGTTGTACTTGAATTTATCATACAACCCCATTTCCAAAAACGGTGGATGCTGTGTAATATGTAAAGAAAAACAGAATGCAATGATGTGCAAATCATTTAAACCCTATATTCAATAGGAAATAGTACAAACCCGATTCCCAAAGAGTTGGGACACTGTACAATTGTGAATAAAAACAGAATGCAATGATGTGGAAGTTTCAAATTTCAATATATTATTCAGAATACAACATAGATGACATATTAAATGTTTAAACTGAGAAAATGTATCACTTTAAGGGAAAAATAAGTTGATTTTAAATTTCATGGCATCAACACATCTCAAAAAAGTTGGGACAAGGCCATGTTTACCACTGTGTGGCATCCCCTCTTCTTTTTATAACAGACTGCAAACGTCTGGGGACTGAGGAGACAAGTTGCTCAAGTTGCTCAAGTTTGTCTAATACAGGCTTCTAGCTGCTCAACTGTCTTAGGTCTTCTTTGTCGAACCTTCCTCTTTATGATGCGCCAAATGTTTTCTATGGGTGAAAGATCTGGACTGCAGGCTGGCCATTTCAGTACCCGGATCCTTCTTCTATGCAGCCATGACATTGTAATTGATGCAGTATGTGGTCTGGCATTGTCATGTTGGAAAATGCAAGGTCTTCCCTGAAAGAGACGACGTCTGGTTGGGAGCATATGTGTTACTAGAACTTGGATATAACTGTCAGCATTGATGTTGCCTTTCCAGATGTGTAGGCTGCCCATGCCACACGCATTCATGCAACCCCATACTATCAGAGATGCAGGCTTCTGAACTGAGCGCTGATAACAACTTGGGTTGTCCTTGTCCTCTTTAGTCCGGATGACATGGAGTCCCAGTTTTCCAAAATGAACTTCAAATTTTGATTAGTCCGACCACAGAACACTTTTCCACTTTGCCACAGTCCATTTTAAATGATCCTTGGCCCAGAGAAAACGCCTGCGCTTCTGGATCTTGTTTAAATACGGCTTCTTTTTTGACCTATAGAGTTTTAGCCGGCAACGGCGAATGGCACAGTGGATTGTGTTCACCGACAATGTTTTCTGGAAGTATTCCTGAGCCCATGTTGTGATTTCCATTACAGTATCATTCCTGTATGTGATGCAGTGCCATCTGAGGGCCCGAAGATCACGGGCATCCAGTATGGTTTTCCGGCCTTGACCCTTACGCACAGAGATTGTTCCAGATTCTCTGAATCTTTGGAAGATATTATGCACTGTAGATGATGATAACTTCAAACGCATTTTTTCTCTGAGAAACTCCTTTCTGATATTGCGCCACTATTTTTCGCCGCAGCATTGGCGGAATTGGTGATCCTCTGCCCATCTTGACTTATTTTACATAAAATGTCATTTTCATATTCATCCCCCATTTTCAAATCATTGAATTGGAATTTGAACACATTTCCTGCATTGACTGTCTGAAGACAAGGGTCAGTACACTCAATGTTGTAAGTGCTTACTGAATGTGACTGAATGCTAAGTCCCTAAGGACTTCAATCTGGTGGTTCTCAACGTGACATCCTGTTTAGTGGCGGAGCCGAAGCAGTGCGGCCACAGGCTGAGATACACAGAGTGACAGATCCAGTCCATATATCTGAATCAGCTGTCTTCACTCTTAATTTGATTGCATCTGGTATTGATCTGTGATGGTTGCTGGGGCCGATCGGGACGGAGCCAAGTTCATTGTAATTTAACGGCGATTGTGGCTGAAACGGGCTCTGGGTTACTGTGATCGTTATGGGCTGTCTGGGACACTGTGATCCCAATGGGCTGTCTGGGAAACTGTGATCATTAGGGGCTGTCTGGGATACTGCGATCACTATGGGCTGTCTGGGACATTGTGATCCCAATGGGCTGTCTGGGAAACTGTGATCACTGTGGGCTGTCTGGGATTCTGCGATCAATAAGGGCTGTCTGGGAAATTGTGATCACTATGAGTTGTCTGGGAAACAGTGATTACTATGGGCTGTCTGGGCTACTGTGATCACTATGGGCTGGCTGGGGTGTGTGTCTGGGAAACTGTGATCACTATGGGCTGGCTGGGGTTTGTGTCTGGGAAACTGTGATCACTATGGGCTGTCTGGGCTACTGTGATTACTATGGGCTGTCTGGGCTACTGTGATCACTATGGGCTGGCTGGGGTGTGTGTCTGGGAAACTGTGATCACCATGGGCTGTCTGGGCTACTTTGATCACTATGGGCTGGCTGGGGTGTGTGTCTCTGTGTGTGTTTGTCCTTGCTTTGTCTGTTGGTGTGTATGTGAAGTGATCCAATGTTGTCAAGGTGTGTCTGGCTGGTGTAGGTGCAGACAGAGCCAAGCTCATTATCCTGTTTCTATTAGTTCACCATTAATCCCATTTTTTTTGTTGGGATAGGGTTGTGCCGGAGCAGAGAGGAAAATAGAATAAAGGCTAGGAGGAGAGGACAGGAGAGTGGAGACAAGAGGAGAAGGAGAGGGCTTTTATTTGGGCCAGGCTCAGCTCATCAGCCTAAATCAGCCTGGACTCGGGGCAGGACCCAAGCCAACATCCATTTTCTATACTGTGTGGTGGAGGCATCTTCCCTAAAGAGGCTCTCCTGTTAGAGGGTGTGTGAGTGCGTGTGACAGGGAGGCAAGGAGTGATACAGAAGGGAAGGACCTGACTGCTGTCAGCACTCTCTTGCTCTCTGCAGCTGTAAATTAATGGACTGTCCTGTGTACACTCAAAAACGTACACACAAACACACACTTATGCTAGCCTTGTGGAGACCCTAAACCTTGTAATAACCATAATCCCTAAAAACCTAATCCTTATCTGAACTCCTAACCCTAATTCCTAACCCCTAGCTCAAACTCTAATCCTAAACCCAGTTGTTGTTTTTTTTTTACACTAAACTTAACAGCTAAGCCTAAATAGTAAAGTAGTCTATTTCCTTTTGGAGACCAGCGAGGTATAACTTTCCTTGTTTTACAATCCTTGGGATTTGTAGTGCCCAAAGGTAAAACCTGTACCCATGTACACACAGACATGCAGACACACACATTCCTAAGAGAAGCCGTGAGAGAAATAGGTTGCACTACACTTGGGACAGTCAGGAAGCGCACCAGAATTTGTCAATGAACTTCAACCTTTTTTGCAGCAGTGTTTTAGTTTTAAGACTGGAAAGTCAACTATAGAAACAGTATTGTGAGGTAGCCATCGCCCCTGCTTGTCTATACACCTGTTTCTGTTATACAAGAGGAAATGTCTCTGTCTTTTTGGACTTGGAAATATAATTGTTCTCTGATAGTTGGGCTATGTTAGAAGCCGTGATTGTTTGTGAGTAGATTTTGGTATGGTTCCAAGCAACCTGGCAAACTGTATAAAGCACTGGGATTCCTCGGGAGACAGTGATAGGCTGATAGACATCATTACTTCCTGTTCTGACTTCCTACTTCTTGTGGCACTGGCATTCTGAGACCATTACAAGAGTTCTAACTGAACTAGACTACCTTGAACTGACACATAGAGTGAAGATTGGAAAGTTACCCCTAGAACAGAACATGTTCTGTCGTAACCCTCACTTGCCAAGATAAAAACTCTGTCTTTCTTTACCTCCACTTGTTCTCTTTCATTTCCTATGCCTCTTTAGACTGACCAAATCAAAGTCACTTATTGGCCAATTGATTGCAAGCTGGCTTGCGACCTATTGGGTCTTTGAAGTCGGATGGAACTCAGAAAATAGAACAGAGAGTGTTGTCGTTCCCTCTCCAGCTGACAGCATCAATATAGCTTGTCCCTGAACAAACACAGCCAGTACTGTCCTTCACCACCACACATTCTGTCTCTCAAACTCTCTCTCTCTTCGATATCTCTTTCCCTTTGTATCTCATACTCTCTTAATTGATCTGTGCACACTCTCTGTCTCTCTTAAATCTCTTTCTCTGGGCTGTATACCTGCAAGTCTTTCTCTCACTTTCTCTCTCTGTTCAATCTCTCTCTATATCTGTTCAGTCTCTCACTCAATGTAATTATTCAATTGCTGTCTCTCTTTCTCTCTTTCTCCGGGCTATCTGCTTTTCCATCCCTCTTCATCACTCTCTTGAACCATCTCTCCTCTTTCTTTCTCACTCTCTTTTTCTCTCTCTTGGTCTCTCTCTGTCTGTTTCTCCCGGCAGTCTGCCCTTCCAGACTCGCTCTATATCATCTCTCTGGTCCGGGAATCATTGTGTCTGTTTTCACATCTCAGTGCTAACAGATGATTTAGTGTCTACAGATTATTGTTGCAGCTTTTGATGGATAGCTGTGTGTGTGTGTATATGTGTGTGTATGTGTGATTTTCCCTTAATTTTTGATTTGATTTAAGCGACTATATACAAAATGACCGATCGACAGCTTAGCCTGAAACCCAGCCAGATAGACCCCATTGTGCCAGGCATTGCGCCAGACGGGCAAATCGCATAAACAGGCACACCAACAGGCAGCATAGCCAGCCGGACAGCCAGACAGACAGTCATACAGTCTTAATGCACCCAGGAACAAACACACACCCACAAACATAGACACACACAGCAGGAAATGCCCTCATCTCATTTTCACACTAGCATCAACTTGCTATATTTATAAGGTATACTTTTCTATTAATTTTATTTAATTATTTTGTTAATTGCATTTCTGTACATCAAACATCCCATGTATGCAATATAAGTACACATTTTGGTCTATACAGTCTAAATACTAGCTTATTAATTAAGATTCAGAAATGGTAATTAAGATATGTTCATAGGTACTATGCAATTAATATAATGTGTCTTTTTTAACTTACCAGATTTATTGACATTTCATACATATTTTGTTAAATGTTCATACATCATTGTTTATTTTACTTCCTTTGGCAAAAAATACATACACTTCCCTTTGAATTTTATTGACTTAGCTCAGCTTTCCCTAGAATAGTCAATATAAAAGCATAGCCAGTCAACCAGACAAACAGATAGGCAGACAGCATAGCCTGACAGACTGACATTATAGCCAACCAGACAGACAGACAAACAGCATAGCCAGACAGACAGAGAGCAGACTTAATGCTTCCAGAAACACTGTAACTAACACACGTGCATACAAACACCAGAAAACCAAACTGGCGCTCCCTCATCTCTACACAAATCCAAAACTGCAATACGTAAGAGTTTACCTACCATTTAACAAGCACAAGAACTAAAGCATAACACTCTCTCCATTTACTTTGACTTCAGCTTAATTACACTTTACCTTCATAAATTATCTTCATCCTGCTTGTCTGCAATGTTTAATTTTCCTTTGAGGCGTGAAAAGTGCTAACGCTTAGTAAACCTGCCACTAAAAGTCTGTGGTTTCCTGAACATACGATTCATAGTGATTACTGCAATACATGACTGGAATGCACATTACTGAGGGCTTCATCGTGGCTTGTAATGTGTGGGGCTGGGGTTCTCCGTGGAACGTGTGTGTGTGTTTGTGTGTGGTGCATGCAGCGGAAATTATTTAGTGAGAAATTGATCAGACAAACTTGACCCTAACTACCTCTGTATTGATCACGTAGGCTTGTCAATACAAGTGATTTGTGTTCTGCCATTATTGTTGTGTGTAGAAGGAAGGGGAAATGAAGCAACTATACAAACAGACAGGAAGCGAGAAGGAGAAAGAGAGAGGAGAATGAAAGAAGAGAAAGAGAGAGGAAAAAGAGACAAAAGTACAAAGAGACAGTCACAAAATCTCAGCTAGAGAGTTAGAGGGAAATAAAGAAAAAAAGAGTGTGGTGATGGAGTACGAGCAACTATTTGAAGGAAAGTGAGATAGAAGATAGAAATATGTTTTTATTTCAAGTGAGAACTCTATGAAGAGAACATTGAGTGTCAAACCACCTGGCTATATTTCATACTAAAGTAATGGGCTCTTCTGCTGGCCTAGTCTGCTTTTGAGAGATCTGCTCCTTGGCAGGCGTTCCGGTATTTTTAGGTGTGATATTTCTTGGCTGAACAAGTCAAGGTTTTCTTTACTTTGTAATGGGGCTAGTTCTGGCTCAGTTTTCCCCTTAGAAGATTTTTCAGTTGGGGTGCTAAGGGAACAGAGCCAGGCACTAGGCAGTGGGGGTTGGGGTGGGGGGTGGGGGGTCCCGCCTTACCTATAAACTGCTAGGGGAAACACTGAGCTATTAGTCAACATAGCTCGATTCCCTGAAGTGATCTGTTAGGGTGTGTGTCTGTTTCCGCTCCACTCCTCAAATCCTCGCAGATCACTACCAGCCAATTAGTGGGTGGGAGGAGGAGGGCCGTGGGGGAGGAGAGAGAAAGTGAGGGCTGGAAGAGAAGCAGAGGGGAACCAGAGGGGAAGAGAGAGATAGAGAGAGAGAGGAAGGGAGTGTCTGGTTTTAGGGGTGTTCCATGAGATAAATGGACTCTAGTGTTTGTTGTTAAAAATGTCATTCCTGTAGGGGTAGTGACTGCATTATAAATGGCTGAGTCACAATCGAATGTTATTGTTGAGGGAGTCTCTTAGCTTTCATGGGTCTGTCCCAGAGGTCTGTACTACGCCTTTACCACAAACACGCAAACACGCACACACGCAAACATACACACACTAAACACAGCCAGTTAGAATTATTCATATCTTCCGAACCGGTTGAGGAATAGTAGCTGCTTGCATCAGATCCTTACCTCCATCGAAGCAGGCAGCATTTAGCTGAGACTAGAAAAGCACCAAGCCTCACAAAAAAGACACAGCTGTTTTGAAAGCAGTCCACTTTGTGGAATGTAGAGAAAATTGTATTTTGTCAAATGCAGGATGGGACTGCTTGGTAAAATGTGGGGAAATGTATTTTGTAAACCGCAGGCAGTTGATATTGCAGTGCCTGTCATACATCTGATAAAAATCATATTTTACTATTTTAGCTGTTAATGATGTGGCCTGTGGACATGTGTGTGTGTGTGTGTGTGTTGAATTCATACATTACTTGTGCTTGTGTGTGAGTGTATGTACATCTTCACAAAGATATTTTCCTAGTTTTCTGTTCACCAATACTCAGATAATTATCGCCAGTATGGATATGGTATCATTTGAATATCTTACTACCATCACAGCTGAGCAATGGCCCTTAACAGAACTCATGAGGGAATTCATGTCTTGAGGATAAACAAAAAAGAGCGTTCTGCTCGGGAAAAAAAAAGGGCTGGCTGCACGTCCTCAGCGGCACCCTATTGTCTTATGTAGTGCACTATTTCTGACCAGAGCCCCATGTGTAGGGAACAGAGAGCCGTTTGAGGACGGAGCCAGTGTCTGTATCCCCTCCAGAAAAGACAGAAATCTACTGTAAGCAACCTTCTCATTACAGCCTGTTGAAAACACACCGGAAGAAAATGAGTGAGGAGCGAGAAACATTGAAAAACAACCATGTTTTATTTGGGCTGATCGCCTGAGAGATCCAAGTGCCTCTGGAAGTGAGTCCAGCAGGAGAGAGCACAGCCGAGATAAGTCATTACTCGACAAAGGAAAGTTTCAGGTAGGTGTGTGTATAGGTGTGTGTGTGCATTAAACAGCAGAAGCTAAGAGCAGAGGACAGGTGTGTATTGGACAGATGTGTTCTGGACAGGTGTGAAGCTGTAGTCATGGGGAGAGACAGGTTACAAACACAGGTTTCAGTGGTTAGGGCCCAAGAGGGCAATCATTGATGGAAACACAGTGTGAGTGGGACAAAATGCCCGGGCAGCGTGCGGCAGCTTGGTCACCGGTGGCCTCACAGTGTTGGGTTAGGTGTAGGCGGTCGTTGCTATGGCGGTGTCAGCCGTCTCCTTCTTGTTTATATCTGTGACGCAGGGGGCGGAGCTGCAGCATGGGCAGTGAAGTTCGGCATCACGGTGTTGTTCCTTATTTCCTCCTCCCAGAGCTGCTCTTCTGGGGCCCTGTTACCCTTCCTGAAATGGTATGATAGGAGGCTGGTGTGCCTCATCAGTTGAGCTGTGTTCAGGAGCCCTTCTTTGCAGCTCTGAGCTGGCTGGTCCTTAGTGGGACATTGGTTTGACGCTGATAGAGGGGATGTGTCACACTGTGTAGGCCATTCATTAAGCCAAAGGGAGGGAGTGTAGGACATTTTAAATGGAAAAGGTTCTTGGAGGATCCTTTAAAATTCCTTCACAATTAAACACTAGCAGAAACCCCAATAAATAAATTGAAAGAGCTTTTTCTGTTTCCAAAATTTACCTTTTGTTTATATGGAATGATTTTTAAGGGGGTATTCAAATGGTTCTTTGAGGAACAATTCAATAACCCTTTTGACACATTTTGTTGAAAATCCTGTAGGGGTTCCCCCACCACTTCAATGTGAAGTATCCTCTTTTTAGAGCGTATTAGCCAAGAGGAGAACGTAAACCAGAGTACACAGCCTGTTTACAGCCCATAACCTTTCACCATCAGCCACAAATCCTCTGTGTGCTTACTGCTATTGTAAACGTGTGATCGACGTTGTTAGAAAAATACCTTTTTTCGTCATACCTGTAGACTATTTCTTAAATGCCATGGGTTGCAGCCAATCAGCATTCAAGACTCAAACCACCTGGTTTGTAAACTGCAGGAGAGGTGAGAAGTGGACAGGTGGATTCCTGCCTAGTGTATTAAATTACAGTAGCTGTCTTATAAGGGAGGTGCTTGGGAGATAATCCCCTTCTTTGCTGTAATCTGATTTGGATTAGGTTTACTACAATGCCTGTTAAATAAAGTCAGTTTATTACACGTTCAAGGCTAGAATTAAATATTGTGTATATGTCTTCTCTGGTCTGTGAACAGTGTGTATATGTTTTCTCTGCTCTGTGAACAGTGTGTATATGTCTTCTCTGCTCGGTGAACAGTGTGTATATGTCTTCTCTGCTCGGTGAACTGTGTGTATATGTCTTCTCTGCTCTGTGAACTGTGTGTATATGTTTTCTCTGCTCTGTGAACAGTGTGTCGGCTGACCCAGATGGGGGATTAGACTCTAGCTTTAGGAACAGGCGATTGTGGATTACAGTAGTTGTTTTAGTTTTTTTTTACAGTAGTTGTTTTAGTTTGTTTAATGTCTGTTAGTCCACTGGGATCTTTTGTGTATCACACAGGTGCTGTGTCTGCCTGTTGATTTTTATGATTGATATGCTTGTTATGACTGATAAAACTATTGTGATTGTTATGATTGATATGCTTGTTCTGATTGATAATACTGTTGTGATTGTTATGATTGATATTCTTGTTATGATTGATAATACTGTTGTGATTGTTATTATTGATATGCTTGTTATGATTGATAAGATAGTTATGTTTTTTATGATTGTTACAGTTGATTTGATTGTTATGATGGATAAGATTGTTAGGATTATTACAATTGATATGATTGATGTAATTGATGAGATGATTATGTTTTTTATAACTATCATGGTTGATTTGATTGTTAAGATTGTTATGATTGATATAATTGATATGATTGATATGATAGTTGTGATTGTTTTGATTGCGTGTGTGTGCGTGTTGTTACTATGATCCATTTTTGTCTCCTAGAATAGAAAGGAAGCCCAAAAGGTTTCTGTCAGTACTTGCTGTGTCTCTCCTTGTCCTACTTCCTGTTTTGTCCTACTTCCTGGTTCTTGATGACTAATTAGGCCATGATCATCCCACAGACTCCTCCTATTGTCCTTGTCATGGTATGCTTGTGTGAGAGTGTGTGTTCTAGAGATTTCCTCTCTCTGCAGGTGGTACTCTGCATTTATTTCCTTGTCAAGTGACAGCACACACGCGCACATACAATTTCAAACACTTTCAATGAATCCACATGTGAAAGGATTAAAAAAATGGACATGTTGATGAGTATCTAGACAAGGACCAGTACAGTAAGCAATGCAAGACTGCCCATGACCTCTGACCCAGAGCAGTACGTTCGCCACACAACAGGTGGCCTATGACCACTAACCCAGAGCAGTAACATTCCAGTTTCTTTGCCTTGACTTCAGAAATGCCTGCAATCTGGAGATCACCTTCATCAGCCTGCTGTGAGAATGGCCAGGACTCCCAAACACCAGAACTACCAGTCTTGCCTGAGGCTATTCAAGGCTATCCAAGGCTATTCAGACACGATAGAAGGGACTGCTGTGTAAGAACTGTGTCAACCGTGTAAGTGCCGTTCCAAGAAGGGGTTAAAATGGGCATCCCCCTTCTAAGAAGAGCTCCGCCTGCTGGCCTCCCTTCACAGTAACAACGGCAGACGTATTTGACAGGCGAATAGACACACGTACACACGTACACACGCACACACACACACACACACACACTGCTACACACACACTCTTACAATTCCCGTATGTTCACTGTGACTCATTGAAGATGTGTTTCAGATACTGGTGGTGTTGGAGCCAGGGGGAATTAGTTTGTTAACTCACTGCCTTTTGTGACTGTCTCTCTTTATCTCTTCCCACACTCATTCTGACTCCCTCACTCCTTTATTTCACTCTCTCACCCGTTTAGCATTCTTTCTTTACATTCTTTTGCTTCTACTCTACCTTCTTCTCTGTGGATATCTCAGTCTCACTGTCCGCCACCATGTCGGTTACATTCACTGCCTATTACCACTCCCGTTTCTCTCTTTCGCACGCTTTCTCTCTCTTTATCTCTCTTTTTATTTCTCTCTCATTTTGTCTTTCTCTCTGTCTGTCTACAATCTTTTTTTTTAATACCACCCCCCCCCTTTCTTTCTGGAACGTGTGGAAGCAGTACTAGCTGTGAGGAGCAGATAAGAATCAGGTCTACATTAGCGGCTATAAATACAGTTTACTAGACAGACAGAAACAGAGAGGGAGACAGGCAGAGTGCCAGACCAAGGTAGGCAGATAGGGAGGGAGTGTTAGGGAGGGAGTGTTAGGGAGGGAGGGAGGGGCGAGCGAGCGAGAAAGAAAGAGAAAAATAAAGAGCAAGAGAGGCAGGCAGTGGCATTCTGAGGAAAGCTGACAGACAGCGATGGAGGGACAGAAAAATAAAGAGAGAGACAGGCAGGCATGCAGGAAGTGGCAAAAACTGTAGTGGGTGGAAACCCTGTATGTGCTGTTTGTACTCAGCCAGTAGAAGGCACAAACCTGAAACATCTCTCTATATGTAGTTGTCTGTCTTCTGACTGAGAGGTATACTCTGCATGACTACAGGACACAGAGAAAAATGGAGAAAAAGAAAAGGGACAGACAGAAATGGAGAGACAGGGAAAGGGACACTGAGACTGACAGAGAGACAGCGAGTGAGAAAGATGAAGAGAGGAACAGAGAGAATGAGATGATGGAGGGAAAGAGAGATAAAGGGAGGAATTGAGAAAGAGTGAAAGGGAGACAGAGAGGATGAGGCAAAGGGAGGTGAACAAATGGCATTTATGTCTGTAGGACCTGGTACAGGTGCATCAGTAAGATCTTGTGAGTTTGGCTGGGTCAGTACGGTCTTATTTGTATGACCTGGTCAGTATGGTCCAATCTTTATGACCAAGTCAGGATGATCGTCAAATGCTGAAGAATGATGGATTACACTAAAGGCTCTTCTTTGGCCCTGTTGGACCCCCTTTCTCAGATCCTTGGAGCCTCTTTGATGAGGACACATTCTCACTCAAACTTTCTGACAGTCTAATATGTTTCATACATTCTTTTTTAGTGAGAAAAAGATACAACACTTGCTCACCGTTAATAACAACAATACTTTATTATAGTTCAAAAGTAATGTTTTGGCCTTCAGTAGCCTCTTTGATATGAATCTCACAAAGAGAATGTACAAGCATTTTAATGATGAAGACAATTAGGTAGAAAATCAGCTGGTGGCGTTAATGAGAGTGTCTGTGGTAGACTACTGCAGATTGGTTATCAGTGTTGAAGGTCAGCACAAGCATCTCCGCCTAATTTTTTCGAATACAGTAAAAAAATCTAAAGGTACTTCAATATAAAATGCATACGCAGGTGAATTTCTGCACAGTTCTTTATGGACATAAAGCGAGTTCTAACATTGGTAGAACGCCCGTGAAATATTTTGGCTTCGGGCCAGTAAACAGTGATAAGCGGGTGCTTGATGGTCGCATAAGAGTGCCGCTCAAACTCTTATCCGGAAAAGACTTAACTGCATTTTCCCCAAAACTCCTTCTTCAGTAAATAATTGTTTAAACTCATAGCGCAACATCTGGCTGGAGATGTACTGACAACACTGGCACTAGAAGCAAAAATACCTTGATGGAGGCCTTCAGTGTATCTAAGCACTCAACCCCAAGTCAAGGAAGTGTCAATATCACTGGTTCTTCTAACCACTGCACTTGACTATATCACTGGTTCTTCTAACCACTGCACTTGACTATATCACTGGTTCTTCTAACCACTGCACTTGACTATATCACTGGTTCTTCTAACCACTGCACTTGACTATATCTCTGGTTCTTCTAACCACTGCACTTGACTATATGACTGGTTCTTCTAACCACTGCACTTGACTATATCACTGGTTCTTCTAACCACTGCACTTGAAAATCTGTGTGAGCTGCAGAGCTGTGGGCCAGTGGCAACGCTTCCAACTTCATGCACATATCCTTCTCCCAGCCAGAGACCAGGATTTTTATACCCATCTCAACCCTTCACCTCTTGGAACACAAAGGGTCTCGAACAGCCATTTATGAGAGGTGAACTCCTAGACCGTTTATCTTTTCTCTAAACATCCGCATTCTGATGGAAAAGCTCAAAGCTTTTTTGAGAACACTTCCGACTTCCCCGCTGGAACGAGTTGAGGCCATTAAATTGCTCTTTGTCTACACTTGCTTTGCCTTTTCCAGAATCCCTATAGTAAAACCTAAGTCGCTTAGAACAACTGGGCTGCTAACATCAATGTGTCATGTTTTGGCTTGACAATGGTCCTATTACGTCCAGGGTCTTTGAAAACCAAACAGTCGCACAACATCCATTATCCATCACCATACCTTACTCAGGGGCTTGTTGTACTTTCTGCATGACAATCCCTCTTTTGCCAAAATCGTGGCAAAAAAGCCTGAAACCTGTTTTAATTCCATGTTATAATACTGTTTAGCCAACTCAAGGTAGAGGCTTTCTTCTGGCAAGATATTCAAATAGCTTGTTGGCATGATGGTATTATGTAGTTTTACAGACTGGGTGACCCAAATTCAACCGACATCCTCTGAGATTATCCCTTTTACCTCTCATATCATCCTCCTCACTGTGCGTTAGGGTTTACTTGCATCCCCTTCCAGGCATGTTCATAATTGCTCCAGTGGTTTTCAACATATTAATTATTAGCCTAATAGGGGCAACAGGCATGTTGTTATTCGTTGTTTTACAGCCTGATTCATGAAGCTTAACTTTTGTCACATTTGATTTTTGTCTTCCCTTCCCCATGTTAACTTATGACTAAGAGAGTTTGGAATGTGTCATACAGTCTCATAATTATACCCCAGTGAAATTCAAGAGTTCCGAATTACTTAGATGAACTTGAGAAAAACAAATCGAAAGATACTTTTATTTAATTTGGTTTATAAGAATTCTAAGCTATGCCAATAATCATGATAAATGTGTAGCTAAAAAGCCTAATATGCGAAACAGAACGGTGCTAAACAAAACTATGGAGGGCAGCATTTATTGGTTGTAGCTGGCATATCAAATGGACGAGGTCCTTTCTAAAAACATGCAGAAGTCCACCTTTAATAGTCAACCACAGCTTCTCTCATTATTACCAACAGCTGATTATTCTTTACAGTTGCCAACTCTCCTCTTTCTCATAACCTGTAAATACTTGGGATTTGCTATTCATCTGAATCTGAATAAGGTTATTGTAGGCTAAAACCTTGTATTTGAACTTTGTATTCGAACTGTTATTTTTTTTTTTGTTGATAAAATATACTTTTTAAAGGGAGATTTTGATTGATCATTAAATTGGGTTGTTTGGATATGGATGTTGTTGAATAAGTTGGTTTGGATATGGTTGATTGTTGAATAGCGTGGTTTGGATGTGGTAGATTGGTGAATAGGGTGGTTTGGATGTGATTGATAGTTTAATAGGGTGGTTTGGATGTGGTTGATTGCTGAAAAGGGTGGTTTAGATGTGGAAGATTTTTGAATAGCGTGGTTTGGATGTGGTACATTGGTGAATAGCGTGGTTTGGATGTGGTACATTGGTGAATAGCGTGGTTTGGATGTGGTACCTTGGTGAATAGCGTGGTTTGGATGTGGTACATTGGTGAATAGCGTGGTTTGGATGTGGTACATTGGTGAATAGCGTGGTTTGGATGTGGTACCTTGGTGAATAGCGTGGTTTGGATGTGGTACATTGGTGAATAGCGTGGTTTGGATGTGGCAGATTGGTGAATAGGGTGGTTTGGTTGTGGTGGGATATGATTTTTGCCAGAGGGTGAGACATGGTTGTGACGCAACCCCCCCACACCCCCCGAATGGATCTGGGTATGATAAGGACACTGTAATTAGACCCACATTCAGTTTCTATTCCTTTATCATCTGTAATGAACAAAGAGGTTACTAAGCAACCCAGGAGTAACAGCCAATGGGGTGTGTCTTGATACAGTAGATAAATAAAATAAAAATAAATCAACTTTCTAAAGTGTGTGTGTTTAAGTGTGTGTTAGTGTGTGCCTTGTGGTGGATTGTAGCTTTCAGTGAATTTGTTTTGTTTTTTGTTATTGGTTTCTGTTTGTAAAGGCTATTATTCTGCAGCAGTTTTTTGTGACTGCACTTTAAGAAACAGTTCTTGACATTTTCTGGACTGATTGACCTTCATGTCTTAAAATAATGATGGTCTGTTGTTTCTCTTTGCTTATTCGAGCTGTTCTTCTCATAATATGTTCTTCTATAGTACAGACTTAATGATGGTCATCTGATCCTTTTTTATCACAACACAACTACAAATTAACTTTCAACAACCACACTTGTTAATTTAAATTAATTACAGGTGACTACCTCGTGAAGTTAGTTGAGAGAATGCCAAGAGTGTGCCAAGCTGTCATCAAGGCAAAGTGCGGCTATTTTGAAGAATCTAAAATATTTGCGTTACTACATGATTCCGTATGCATTATTTTGTAGTTTTGATGTCTTCACGAGAAATGATCTTGAATGAGTAGGTGTGTCCAAACTTTTGACTGACACTGTATATATTCCGTATAATACACACACAAAACCCATACACACCAAGGAAACAGGCACACACACATTCATTCCGTCTTATTTGTTTCCTCTCCTTTCAGTAGAATATCTTCATTTCAGTATCTGTCTCACCATCTGTATTCATTTGGGATTCAATGAGATTGCTTTTGCCCGATGTGTGATATAGCCATGGTTACTTCCTAAATGGAGGCCTATTCCCTTTTTTTAGTACACTACATATGGTAAGCCCTTTCCGGTCAATAATAGTGTGCTACTTGGGGAATAGGGTGCTATTTGAAATGGGGATTGACTGTTGACACTGAAGAAAAGTGTCTGCTTTATTTCGGTCTCTCAAAGAAAAACGAGACGAAAACTAATATATTTCCGTGAAAATCAGTTTGTTTGTGACAGTGGCTGTGGTTGTGACCGTCCACTTATCCTACCTGCTAATGAATTTCCAGGAAAGTGTTCTCAGAGAAAACTCCTAATCAGAGACTTTAAATGGAAAGAACCTTGCTTCGTAAAAAAGGGACTCGGAGTACCTGGTTCTTCTTTCTTGTGGGATTCATCTGGCCCAGGAACGAATGACCTTGGCCATGAAGGAATCAACATGCCCATAAAGGAATCAACTTAGCCATAAAAGAATCAACTTGGCCATAAAGGAATCAACTTGGCCATAAAAGAATCAACTTGGCCATAATCCACCTCTGCCTTGCCATGTTTGTCAAAAAGGACCCTCTGCCCTCTTCCCTATACACCCTACTATTTTCAGGGAGTGCCATCAGTCTTCCACAGACTAATCAACCAAATAGACTCTGTAGGAAGTCCTGAAACCTCATTCCAGCAGGTACCAAAAAGGTGATCCGTAGTTAAATGGATTTTCATGCACTTGAATTAGCACAGGCAGGGTTAAAAGAAATACGCGTTTCTTGAAATAAATGTATTGCATTGGCACTCTTCCTGATACTCTCCATACCCTCCTCTCTCCTTCACTTTCTCTCTCCTCTTCAACTCCCTCTCAGCCTCCATCTCCCTATCTCTCCCTCGCTTTCTCCCTCGTTCTCTCTCGATTCCTCTCCCTTTCACCTCTCTTAGGGTCAGGATAGATTATTGCAGGAACAGATTTAATGAAGACCCAGCCTGATGTGTGTGTTGAGATGCATTGGAAGGTCTGCCTGCTTCAGATTGGGCTGGAGCTGACTTTTAAATGGACTATTGATTTCTTCCCCCTCTCTTTCCACTGTAGCCCCCTTACTGCTAACACTCACTGACTTAGTCTACCTGTCAGAAGCCAGCATCTCTGACAGACACATAGACAGGCAGACAGACAGGCGTGTGTGTGCACATAGTTATATAGTTATATATCGATTCATGCATTCACACACACACACCCGGCACACACACAAATAAACCCAGGCTTCACTGTCTCTTGCAGAGGCATTCATCACAGTCTACCAGCCCAGCATGATGTGGATGGATCGGTCCGTTTGGCTCTGATATTTACCGGAGTGTGTTCTGTTCAATTTCACATAATTGCTTAGGTTGTTTTTATGTTGGTCACTATGGGACGTGTGTTTGTTTTCGGGGGGGATATGTTTGTGCATGTGTGTGAGTAACTGTGGGTGATAGTGTGTGTGGGTGGGTTAGTGTGTGTGTGTGTGTGTGTGTATGTGTGTGTTAGCGTGTGTGTCAGGGGTAGTGGTAGTGTTCAACCAGAGACCTTTTAATTAAAGGAGACATTTCATAATCAGGCTTATTAGTTATACACCCAAACCCACACATTCTGCATTAAAGCTCTTCTAATTGGTCCACCACTGTTTTTACTGTTAATTTAATTTAATACACACATTTTTTCTCAAATTATAATATGTACTAGTATTGCGTATATTCTGCATTTATATGCCTGATATAGACAGTATAAACTAAAGTCTGTGAATATTCCATATTCTATCATTCTTTATTTAATAGTTTTTCATTATTCTTTTTTTCCCTCCCATGTTTACAGGCTCGCAAAGCCAGCATTCCATAGTAATCCTCCATTACACCTTCCTTCCCTGTGTTCACCACCAATAAATGTTGATATCGGTGCCACATATTTTGCCCAAATTATTGGATGTGATTTAACCCACCTTCAGTAGTTAGTGTTACCTGACCTGCTCAGGCAGAGAACAACGTGTTCTTTCACATTTCTGAGATTTCATCCAGCAATGTTTCAGTGACTAGCCTCTGCTATTTGAGCAAGGGTCCCAAAGTTGAGGGGTTGAAAATTATAGGGGCTAATTCAAGCCTCCAGTGGCCCCTTCCAGTGAGCCTGACACAAATTCTGTGGGATCCTGTAAAGCATCGAGCGTCGTGAGTTTTCACAATTTTGCACAAGGAAATTTAAAAAAAAATTGTATTGTGAGACTTAATTTGATCTTGAGACTTGACAGATGTAAAAGATTAAATACATCACTAATTAAATGTTACTGAGTTTTATGTCTTGTAAAATAACAGGGGGGATTTGTTAATTTAAATCTCATGCTGTTTTACTCATTAAATGTGGAACATGAATTGCGCCGTTCAGGTCAAGTGTGCCAAAAATTGATTGATTTATTGATGCCTCCCTAATGTCTGTCATGTGTTTCTTCAGCAACACGTGGCTTGAGATTCACAGTCTGACATGGCACATTCTAAGCCGTGGTCAGTACTGCACTATGTAGATTATTGGGTTCCATTTGGGATGGTCACTGGACAAGAGGCCACAAGTAAAATAGATGTTTTGCATTAAATTCTGTTCTATTTTGTATGGCTGGGGTAAAATTTTCCTAGCAGATATTTCTCTCAGATCACTCATGATTACAATAAATGCTATATTTCGCCGCTAGCTGTGAGATGTGTTTATCTTCATGAACATTCTGTGCTTCCATGGGTTTTAAAAGCCGGGGAGGATGATAATCTTACAGCGTTTTTTCCCCTTTCAGTTTCCAGTAGCTCAGGGTTTTTCGATGTGCTGTAAATCAATGGGAAAGGACTCTTAACTAGGATTGTAATAGATACGGTCAGTGTTCCAAATGGCACACTATTCCCTCTTTTGTACACTAACAACTATGGGTATATATCTGGGATAGGTTGGAATTTGGGACACATCCATGGTAGTAATATTAACACGTGGTGCGGTAGTGTTTCCTCCTGCTGACACAGAGAGAGAGAGACTGAGAGAAATAGAGAGAGAGAGAGAGAAAGAGAGAAATTGAGAGAGAGAGAGACAGAGAGGGAGGGAGATAGACAGTGGAGGCTCTTATTATAAGTACCACTAGACACTGGCATCGTTGTGTGTGTGTGTGCGTGTGGTGGGGGGGTAGGTAACAGAACAGTGGGCTCTCTCCTCCAGCAGGATCTGGAAGGCATCATTGTCATTGGCGTCGTCATTGTCAGGTCAAGTGATTGTTACCCAGCAGGTCTCAGCCGCAGCATCACACCTCCATCATCCAGTCCTCTCCAGCTCATCCTTCAGTGGCTGTCAACAGGCTGCTGGAAATATGGTTGTTACAGCTCCTACCCGATTGGTTCCTACAATGTTGTTCTGCCGCTAGAACAGGGCACGATTGGCTATTACAGTGTTCATCTGTAGCTTGTGATAGAAATTTGAAATTGAGAAGCAATATATGATGTTTTAATGTTATTATCATTTTACATTACATTGGCAGTTTATGAGTTCATATTCATTTCTATGGTGGTTTCATTTTTGTGTGCTGTGACCTAGGTAAATGAGTAATTAACAGACCATAGGGTCCTCTGTTTGTCTGTTGAAGAGATCTTAGCTTGACCAGAGAAGGACCTGGCATCTGTTCTGTGTTTAATGTGTGAGTAATATGAGAAGGGGGTGGGCCAGTTTTAGATGTTACTAAGAGGCCTGTCGTACCTAGATTCTTTGATTACTCAGAGTGCGGTCAAACTAGGTGGCCATATAGTGATTATCCCATGCGCATGTAAAAATGTTAAAACCTTTATAGAACTTTGGACTCAAGACCAATTGCATTTTCTTTTACAAGCTAGAACAGGGCTTGATTGGCTGTTACAGTGTTGATCTGTAGCTAGAACAGGGCTTGATTGGCTGTTACAGGATTTGTTTGTAGCTAGAACTGGACCCAATAGGCTGTTACAGTATTAGTGGTTAGCCAGAACAGGACACGATTGGCTCCTACAGTATTACTCTGGTTGCCTAGTAACCCTAACTCCTTGCTGCAGCTCAGAACTATACCACACCCACACAGGTTTGTTTATTCTCCAGAATGAGCCTGTATCTGGGTATTTATTGTTTATAGACAATCCAATG
The DNA here is from genome assembly GCF_011004845.1 of Esox lucius. Lineage (NCBI taxonomy): Eukaryota > Metazoa > Chordata > Actinopteri > Esociformes > Esocidae > Esox > Esox lucius. The sequence goes on from NC_047590.1 coordinate 9,713,247, forward strand.
TATGACAACATTGTTTTTGCGCAACACCTCTCTGTTTGACGCCACCTAAGGACGACTGACGACTCAGTGACGGCTGTCTCAGACTGAATGCAGAAGCGAATGACAGAGCGGCAGAAGCTATCTGTTTGAGTTGTCAGGCAATTAGGCTGTAGCTTGGGCAGGACGGGATTGGATGTAAGCCCATGTTTATGCCCAGCGTTGTCTTTGCCTGAGTCTGGCCTCTGTCAGTGAGAGAGACAGCAGACGCACCTTCACCCACTGGCTCTGGCTAACAGTGGCAGGCATGTGGGGTATCGCCCCCAAGCTGTAATTCTGTAATAGCCAATTATGTCCGTGCTGTAATACCTACCCTGCCCAAGTACTGGAATTTATCTTGTATATTTATAGTCCAGCAGTCAGTGTGAGAGAGAGAGAGACGGAGAAGGATAGAAAGGCAGAAAGAGGGAGAGTGAGGAAGAGAGATGTTAAGGGATGGATAGAAAGACAGAGAAAATGAGAGAGGGAGTGTGTGAAAAAGGAACAGAGACAGCTGTTATAATTACAACAGTGGATGTGTCACAGTGTAGCTATTACAGTTACAGCTGGGACAGGATTGGATGTAACCCCGTGGTTATGTCCATCTGGGTCCTTGCATTTCATTATAGTGACAGACAGAGAGAAAGAAAGAGGAGAGAGAGAGAAAGAGAGAGGAGAGAGAAAGTGAGACTGACAGATTTGCCCGTACTAAGCTTTGCACCTGTTTTTTAATGAAGCAGTTGAGAAAAACAGTTTAATTTCTTTTGAAACAGACAGAAAGGGACAGACAGAAAGACGGACGGACTGACAGAGACAGAGACAGAAAGACAGATGGACTGACAGAGACAGAAAGACAGACGGACTGACAGAGACAGAAAGACAGACGGACTGACAAAGACAGAAAGACAGACGGACTGACAGAGACAGAGACAGAAAGACTGACGGACTTACAGAGACAGAAAGACAGACGGACTGACAGCGACATACAGACGGACTGACAGAGACAGAAAGACAGACGGACTGACCGAGACAGAAAGACAGACAGACGGACTGACAGAGACAGAAAGACAGACAGACGGGCTGACAGAGACATGCAGGGGACCAGTTATTATCCAAGGGTAATTATTAAGACTGCAGAACATGTCAGAATGTCGCTTCATTCAGCAGGAATGTTTATTCACTACAGTAGAATACAAAACAGACTTCACACATTGTGTGTCTGTCTGAGTGTGTGTGCGTGTGTGTGTGTGTGCGTGTGCATGTGAGTGCGTGTGTGCCCAAGGAGGTGTATGCTCTTTTTAAACAACCAATCGCCACACACCCTAACCAGCCAGACTTCCCCGCAGCTCATTTTATCTTGTCTTCTCACTCCCTGCAGATGAAAGAGAAGATGTTCAAAAGAAGACTTTCTCAAAATGGATAAACTCGCAGTTTTCTAAGGTAAGGCAATACACTCACGCACACGCTCACACGCACACACACACACACGTCAGACTGGCTGGATGGGTTCTTGGTTGTTTTGCCATTCAGAAGGCAACACAGGCTTCTTGTCTTGTCTGCCTGCTGAAGGGCTACATGGACAGACGGCCGTTGCATCCCAAAGAGGCCCCATGTCCCCTTTATCGTGCACTACCTCTGAGTTTGACTCTGGTCAGAAGGAGTGAGCTACATAGGATGTAGGGTGGAATGGGTGTGCAAGTGTTCAAATAAACTCTCTCACACACACACACACACACACACTGATACACCCCACACACAGGTTGTTTGAACACCACAAGTGCTCGTTTCATTTAGTTTTTGGACCACTTAGAGGTGTATGTCTTATTTTGTTTTTCTCTCTCACGGACCAATAGAAGTCAATATTTACTTTTCCATATAGTGTGGACTAATCCCCCCCCTCCTGACAGTAACACCCTGGAGCGTTTCCACTGACAGCCACATCTTCGGTTGAAATGGAGGAGTAATCTCCAGCTAGGAATAAAGGGCGTCTCAGTGAGTGTGCGTCCCGAAGGGCACCCTATTGCCCATATACTGCGCAGATTTCTTTAACCCTTTAAGCCTGTAGGGGATGGACTGAAGCCGCGTCCCCTGCCGTGAAGCAATCTGACAAATCAACTATTGCTGCTAAAATGGCACCACGTTACCATGTCCCACTGGGCTACGGTCATGAGTAGCTCACAATATGTGTCTTCGGGTGGTCCAAGTGTTCCAGTGTTCCAGTGTTTCCAGTGTTCCAGTGGTCCAGTGTTCCAATGTATCCAGTGTTCCAGTTGTCCAGTGTTCCAGTGTTCCAATGGTGGTGCAGTGGGTGTTAAATTCTGACCCACGGCTAGATCTCCCCGATCGTGACCCACCCTCTCCCTCTCTATCCAGAAAATATAATAATACCAGAAAATATATCTTTAAAATGTGTATTCCACTATACAGGGAATGGGGGCTTTTTTGTCAAATATACTTAATTCCCCGTATAGAAAGGATTCTGTTTGGACGTACGCCTTCCCACGAAAGGACAACCAATCAATGTGAAGGTGACAGCCGTGATGAAAGCAGGTTGGAGCTGTAGGGCTGGAGAGAGTCAGTACCGGAGAGATGACACCAGGTTGTCAACTTTGCGTCGCTAAATGTTTACGTTACTGTGAGTGTGCATTTACATATCCCCTTGTGGAATCAGTGTGTGTGCGTGTGCGCGTGTGTGTGCGCGTGTGTGTGAGATCTCTAGCGAAAATCCCAGAGAGACACATTCCGTTATTTTCCAACTTGATTAGGGGAGGCTGGAGGTGCAGTTACCATGCCGACCAGGGCTCAGGTGTGTGTGTATCGTGTGTAGAGGAATCTATTGAACGGCAGTCTCATCTCCTGCCTGGAGATTAAGTCAGACTTAGGGCAGACAGACACACATACACACACACTAGTGTGAATGAGCACAGTCGCATGTACACGCGTGCGCACACACACAGACGTACGGACACACAGTCGTGTGGAAACCCAGTCGGGGCACGCGCACACGCAGTCACACGCACGCACACGCAGTCACACGCAGTGAGAGGTTAGGAGAGGAATGGAGTAGGGTGAGAGGAGTTCAGACTACGGCCCGGACGAGAGAAAGGATAATGAAAGACAGAAAGAACGGAAGATAAAGGGAGAAAGGAAGAAAAAGAGAAAGCAATGAGAGAGTGAAGGTATCTGTATTGCTCCTGCTGTTATCACCCGCTAACAAAACCCACTGAGAGTGTTAGTCTGTGTGTGTGTGTGTGTGAGAAAGACGGAGAAAGGACGAGAGTGCCAGTCCCTGTGTGGTCGTGGTGGTTTCTGTCACCCATGATGGAAGATTTCATCCGACATTAAGGAAACCGCTCCTCAATGTGAGTCAGAAGTAGCTATGACCTCAGGCTTCAGAGGAAACTCGCCAGTCTGTCCCATGCTGACCATTCTGTTTTCTCTTTATGTTTAAAGGCAATGTTACAAGTTCTTCCGGAGAAAACCCAATCTAGCGCTATGCTGCACCGCAAAACCCGTTCCATTCTACATCCAACACCCTAAGTCAAATGTAATGGAGTCTGTTGCCCAGGTGCTGGCTAGTTGCCTCTAAGATAATGACATGTACTTGCCAGACACAACCGCCCTGTCGACCTGGTACTGAGGCCAGACCTCTAAACAACCGTACACATTTATAAACGTTAAGAGGACTCAGTTTCCAAGGTGTTACGCTGCTATATTATTGTGCTGGGGGACATGAGGGATGTACTACTAACTTTTCTCAGTTTCCTCCAATTTTTAATTTTAGAAGGAGATGAGGTCCTGGTCCACACCTGCGGATTACCTGGTTTGGGGGGACCGTTGCTGTTCCTGTCCTTGTCCACCTGGTCATACTTCTGACCTAGTCTAAAATCAAATATACTCTGGATTTAGCCAAGAGAAATTTATTTATTATTCCAATTGGACTCTTAATATCTCACCCGGCACAGCCAGAAGAGGACTGGTCACCCCTCTGAGCCTGGGTCCTCTCTAGGTTTCTTCCTAAAATTCGACCTTCTTAGGGAGTTTTTCCTAGCCACTGAAATTCAACACTACTGTTGTTTGCTCCTTGGGGTTTAAGGCCGGGTGTCTCTGTAAAGCACTTTGTGACAACTGCTGTTGTAAAAAGCGCTTTATAAATAAATTTTGATTGATTGATTGATAAACCTTTTCCAGACAGAGGAGCCTGGTTTGATCTTGATGATAAACTTTTCTGGTTTACCTCACAAGGCAGACATTGATTCCGTAGTGTGAGGCCACTGTGAGGGGCTTTTTGACCACTTCATCGGACACAACTTTGCCGACAAAGTTCTCACAAACCAGAACCTTCCATCATGCCTGAACACTCTTAAGAGGACCTTTTCTGGGAACTGGATGTAGAATTTGTTGTTTACATGTGCATAATCTTTATGCAGAATCACTGTCGTACTCTTCCTCAGGTAGCCAGAAGATTCCAAGGTTGATAATGGTTTTGAGTACATAGTGAACATGTTTAGGGTACCTTCTGGAAATGCCTTGTAGCTAAGCAAGAAAATGCCAGTGTCAATAAGCAATATTACAAAAATATTAATAATTTAAATCAAAGACAAAACAGTGTCAAAATAAACTTTGATGCACCTACAATAATTGCTCCCTTTGGGCTTATAATACAAGGCAGTCAAGGGTTTTAAACACTTCCAGACCCAATATATCCACCGCAGCCAAATATAATGTTTTATGAACACATTGAAGCCTTCTTACAGATTGGGGAATGTTTATACTCATCCAGAACTGGAGTTGCATGAATAAAATAATGTACCTATATACCCACTGTACCCAGATATAAAGGGAATGTCAGCTTCTTTTCCTCTCAAATTTAGAAGTTTATGACATATTTGGTGATTACGATTTATTTTTTAAGTCTGTTTTTCGACAGTCTTGACTACATGCAAATTGCAATGGTGTTTCCAAATGTTTGAAAGTTAACACATTAATGCGTGCAATGAATTGCGAATGTCAAATACTTAACCCTGTGAATTATTTTGTCCCCATTAACGCATTTTTCTTTTTCGAGCCTCAGAAACATCTTAAGTCAGTGCTCGACTTGAACGGATATGATCCCGAAGTGTTCACTTATTGTCTGTGTACAGGTTACTTTATTGGCACTTGACTTGTGCTCTACCTGTCTAGACTGTCTCACAGATACTTTTTTTCAATATAAAAATGGAAAGTAGCCTATGCGTTCGTTTCATGAATTGCGTTTACTCACCATTTCTGTGAATCCTGCCTAACAGCGTGTTAGCATCATTAGCACCCATAGGCTATGGTTGAACATTATGCGCGGTTCTAAGCTGTCAGAAATTGGAATATCTACTAGAAGACCAGCCGTGCCTCTCCTCTGACCCTTTTCCCCAAATGATCCAGAGACACTGAGTGTGCACAAATCCACCTGTTAACCTTTGTTGAAGCATGGTAATTTGCTCGTTTCATGTTTTTGCTAGTGTATGTCGAGCGTTGATGTTGTTGCCAGTTGCGTTTCCACTAAAACATCATAAATAGGGGAATGAAAACCGTGATGTGCATAAATAAATAACAGATCTCTCCTGATTCATTTTTGTGGATAAACATCCCTAGCCACCTCATGCTCAGTTCCTTTCCCTATGCATTTGGTGGAATCTGGGAATCATTTAATAAAGACACACGTATTTGGTTGTGAGTCGACCATTCATCTAAAGTGCTGTTTGTTTGCAGGCCCCCACCGGAAACCCATACGGACCACATTTCATTTTAAATATCAAATGGCAACACCACACAAAGCACTGGTGTGATTCGTGTTGGATTAAATGCCTGCAGCTTATTGGATAATGTGGATAATGTGTTTTTATTGTTGGTGCCTTGATTAGGAGATCATAGAACTAAGGGATCAGAGACGAGCAGCTTAATATTCCAGGTGCTGCAAAAATGGTTGTCCTTCTGGCTTGTTCTCCCATCGCTGCAGAGGAACTCTACTCGGGTTGTGGCCACTGGGTCGTTGCTCACCTCACTGACCAGGTCCCTTCTGTGTGTGGTGGTTACAAATTTGTCCTATTTCACAATGGTGCCCAATCTGCTCCCGGGAACTTTGAATGCTTTAGCTATGATTTCATAACCTCACCCAGATTTGTGCCTTGACCTAATTATATCTCAGAGTTATGGAAAGTTCCGTTGACATGGCTTGGTGTTTGCTGTGACGTGCACTGTGAAGTATGGGACCTTGTATGATGTATACCTTGTTAAATCATGGGCCATAAATTTACTTGGCCTCAAGTGGACTCAGATCAAGTTCCAGAGACATCTCAAGGATGATCAAAGAACACAGGATGCATCAGACCTCAATATAGACTGTCATGGCAAAGGGTCTGAGCACATTTTTTGATTTTGAATAATTTGGCACAAACTATTTTCATAATGTGTTATTGAGTGTTGATTGATGGCGCGTGTAGGTGCGCGTGGCTGTGATTCTGTGTATATAATGAGAAAATATGCTTTCTTTTGAAACGGACAGAAAAGAGATTATGTAAGTATTAGGCTCACTTGATGTATCAGCCCAGTGATGTCAAAATAGATTACATTTATGTTAATCTTTGTTAAACTGTTAATCACTTTGGCAACACTTTATTACACCCTGACTTTCTTCTAAGTAATTTAAAAATGGTGTGTGTCAGAGAGAAAGAAAGAGAGAAAGAGAGAGATGTGTCCATTCTCTCCCAACCTCATTAGTAGCCTCCCTCTATTTGTGAGTTCAGATGTGGCAAGAGACTCATCTTTTCTCCGGAAATCAATCCGTCTCCCCTTTGGCATTGTGGTCTGTCTAGAGACCCGGGCCTTTATTGAGTCACTGACAGGGAGGCAGGGAGGCGGGACACACACAAATGGGTCGAGCCAGGCTCAAATGGACAAACCCACCGTGTCTCCCCAAGGGCACGGCTGTGGACAGGCCGCCTGGAGATGAGACTAACATCAGCAAACACACTGGGACGGGAGAAGGGGGTGGAGGCGGTGAGACAGGGGATATGTGAGGGAGAGGGAGGGAGGATGCCACAGTAATGCTGCTAGTTCTGTAGACTGGTATGTGGCCTTGGCTGTGGAGAGACATATTCACATACAAACAGGCACACTGGAAACTGGCAGACAGAAAACAGAGATGGAAAGTCAGATAGGTGGACGGACATAGTGGTAGAAGTGAAGGGCCGGGTCTACAACCCCACACGTAATGTAGCTGAGTTCAGTGACAGAGGGAGCCAGCTCAGGGTGAGCCAGCACAGCAGGGTGAGCCAGCACAGGGAACGCAGGGTGAGCCAGCACAGCAGGGTGAGCCAGCACAAGGAACGCAGAGTGAGCCAGCACAGCAGGGTGAGCCAGCACAGCAGGGTGAGCCAGCACAGGGAACGCAGAGTGAGCCAGCACAGCAGGGTGAGCCAGCACAGCAGGGTGAGCCAGCACAGCAGGGTGAGCCAGCACAGGGAACGCAGAGTGAGCCAGCACAGCTGGGTGAGCCAGCACAGCAGGGTGAGCCAGCACAGCAGGGTGAGCCAGCACAAGGAACGCAGAGTGAGCCAGCACAGCAGGGTGAGCCAGCACAGGGAGCGCAGAATGAGCTAGCAGAGGGAGCGCACGGTAAGCCAGCACAGGGAGTGCAGAGTGAGTCAGCGTGATCCTCATTCATGGTGGATTAGATTTCAGACCTGAGCAGTAGTCGTACTGAATCATTATTTGAACCCATTTTCACAGTGGGAGAATTATTATTTATCATAAATAAAGGTCCATTTTGGGCAAGAAATAGGAAAATTACATGTTTAATCAGTATAACTGTTGAATGCACCATTCTGCCTTGTTATTCAATGCTTGCCATTACTTACCGAATCACTACAGGTTTCATCCTGAAATACATGCTGTGAAATTACATCAAGAAATACTGGAGGAATGAAGAGCAGACTCTGAAAATGGGAAGCCATGACTGTTCATCCCTTCTCCACCCAGATCCTAGCGGTGGCGTCATTGTACCAGCTAACGTTAGGCTAATTACTTTAGCTAACTGCATACTGTCTCCTAACCTCCTGCTGAGATTCCATTAGAGAAGGTCAGAGGGGTGGGACCTCTGGCTTCCTCATCCAACACGTTCTTTTGAGACCGAGGTAGGGTTGGCAAGAAGATTACAAAATTGCGTAAAGGCCAGGTACTTGAATTGGGGTAATGTGAGGTTGTCACTGATAAACTGCCGAAGGCTGAAATAATTTTGACTGTTTTTCAAGTAATCCTTTCTATGGATATTTTTCTTAGGGGTTGATAAACATTTCAAACATTACAAACATCAGAAGCAATTATTCAGCCCTGAATACAATGTAAGGTTGCATTCCATGCTGTGCTGGACAATTGCTGCTGCAAGAACAGGATGATGAAATGGAGATACGGCCTCAATAGCAGTCGTGAGAAGCAACAGCGCCGTTACAGCGTGGAGAACAGGCATGGCGATGAGGGAACACTTCTATGAATAAAATACATACCGTATTCTCTGACTGGAAATTTGTGTGAAATGAAAACTGATTCTGAGGCGGAAAACACGATGTTTCGTTCTAGTAGGAATATCTTTTCATTTTGCTGTCTGCTGCATAAAACAACAACCTTGAAGTGAATGGAAAGTCAGCGATATACTGCAGCTGTTTATCTCCGAACAAGGCTACCTAACCCCCATGTAGTTACAGGACTGCTACATCTTTAATGTCCGATTAGATAACAGTCTTTATGACATCTGCTTGTTTGTATCGTATGTTTTCCAGAGCGCTATGTTGCTCAAGGGCAGAAAGGCAGGAGATGAAACCTGCCCTTGTACCTCGGGTCTGAAACCAACCAGATCTGTTCGTTTCCGGTTAGCCTTGCTTGGCCTGGGAATTGACAATGCAGCATCCCGGACACCGATAGCCTGATGGTGTCCCATACTGGGTTATGTTTGGGTCGGAATTTGAACCGGCAACCTTCCTGTATGTAATGTGTGGTGTCGGGGACTGTGTTTCAGGCAGGGAAGCCCCCCATCCAGGACCTCTTCACAGACCTGTGTGATGGCCGTCGCCTGCTGGAACTGCTGGAAGGCCTGGCAGGCCACGGACTGGTGAGTCAATGCACCTTCGTCAACATCAGAACCCCTTGCGGTCATCGTCGTCATCCAACAACCTATTCTCTGGTCTCCACCCCTCCACTTCTACCTCCTCGTTCTGCCCAGCCTCCCCTACTTTCTCCTATCCCGTCATTCCCCACAGCCTCTCCTACTCTCTGCACCTCCTCCTCTGCTCTCCATCTCTTCTGTCCATAACTTTATACAAGCACTTTTATTGCCAAATAAACTTGTCTACCTCTCCAGGAGATGGCCCTGAGCACGGTTTTTAATGTCATATTCACTCATTGTATTCTAATGCATATTTTCCCTGTGTGTGTGTGTGTGTGTGTGTTCACGGTAATGCAGGTGAAAGAGAAGGGATTCTCACGCGTGCACTCGCTCAACAATGTCAACAGAGCGCTGCAGATCTTACAGAAGAACAATGTACGTATTCAGGAGGGGGTAAGAGGAGAGTTGGAGAACGAGTGGGTGAGCAGGAGGAGAGGAGAAAGAAGAGGAGAATGGGGAGAGGAGTAGGAGAGCGAGGGAGATGAGGAGAAGCTAAGGAGGTGGAAGAGACAAAGAACGAGAGGGGGATAAATGTATGACTGTGTGTTAGTACAGAGCACTGGATCTGTGGGTATAAATGTAGATGAATGCACTGAAGTACATTATTTAAGCAATTTTGGAGTTGGTGGTGCTGAAAGCAAACACTAGAAACCTTCAAAGGTGAATCTTGCTTCACACTCACCCCCTCTCCCCACACCCTCTCCCTTTTTTTTATTACACTTCTCCATTACATCCACTCTCTATTGGTTAATCTCTGCCTCTTCTTCTCTCAAATAAACACACACACACACACACACACACACACTATCCTCTCTTTATTACACACACTATCTCCCTCTCTCTATTACACACACTGTCTCCCCCTCTGTTACACACTCCGTCTCCCTCTCTATTACACACACCATCTCCCTCTCTCTATTACACACACCATCTCCCTCACTCTGTTACACACATCATCTCCCTCTCTCTATTACACACACTGTCTCCCACTCTCTATTACACACACTGTCTCCCTCTCTCTATTACACACACTGTCTCCCTCTCTGTTACACACTGTTTTCGTATCTCTATTACACACAAGGTCTCCTTCTCTCTGTTACACACTGTTTTCGTCTCTCTATTACACACACCGTCTCCCTCACTCTGTTACACACTGTCTCCATCTCTCCATCTCCCTGTCTGTGTAACGCACAGGGTATTTTGAATGTTAAGCTCTGTACAGTTTAGTAAAAATGTATAAATACATAGGGTATTTACGAATGTAAGCATGACATGGGAAAATAAGTAAATAGATGGGTTCCACTGGTTGCCCTTTTCTCACGGGTTTGTTCACCGCCTTTTTGTTCACATTTACTTTGGGTGTCAGTAATTCTGGAGGGAGCTGTATATGCCTCTAGGGTTGTCATAAATTTGGGTGGAGGTCTATCTTGCTTCCTTTTCTGTTCAGCACTTATAATACAACTGTCTGTCTCCCTATGCAGGTTGAGCTGGTGAATATAGGTGGAGCTGACATTGTTGATGGGAATCATAAACTGATCCTCGGACTCATCTGGAGCATAATTCTCCATTGGCAGGTCGGTGTGTGTTGCGCATTATGTGAATGCTCAGGTGTGCTATTGTGCGTTTACATGTGTGTTTATGTGTGTGTGTTGGCAGATCATCACGGTCACATTCCCACGCTAGCGTAAGCATCACTGATGCGTGTAACAGTGAAATCTCAGTTGTATTTCAATATTTAGAATGGAAAACGTCATTGTATTTAAATTTTTAACGTGGAAATCTCCATTGTATTTGAATACACTCTTGGTTCCGGGTGCAAAAAGCGAAAAGGCCCTGACAATTAGAAGAGTCAGAGGCTTAAGTGAGGTCTAAGCTCTAGGCTTTGTCATTGAATGAATTAGTGTGTAAATGCAATGCAGTGACCTACTCCCCAATGAGGGCTGCTAGTTCTATATCCACAAGGCCCAGTGCTGGGTTGGGAACCACTGTCAGAAGGGGATATCTAACTAATGAACATGCATTGAAAAATGGGGACAACTGAGGTGCGTGCGTGTGTGTGTGTGTTGATGGCTGGCTGTGGCATGAAGAATCCCTTTGCTTGGAATTCACTTCAATTCCAAAGTGTGTGTGCGTATGAGTGTGTTTATGTGTGTGGTTTAATTCAGTTCCAGCTTTCTTCATGCCTTCTACCAAATGGCGTATTTTATTGGCTGTGATTGACCAGGCAAATATTTATTGCTGTGATTGGCCAAGCTCACATTTTATAGAGCTTCGATTGGCCAGGCAAAGTATTCCTGGGCCTGTAATTGGATGCAGTTGCACAGCCAGACTAATACAGGGGCTATTTTTGGCTCTTACTCTCTGGTCAGATAATGGTGGAGTTTTAATAGTCAGCTGATGTACGGCAGTGTGCCAAGGAACACCGCGCACTTTATATGGACATTTGATCTCGCTTCTCCTGAAGATCTCCTCCATCCGGGGCTCCTTCTACCCCCAGCCTTTGTGTGCCCACTCCGTTGAGTCAGCAAAAGGTTAATTGGTGTTGGTGACGTAATGGACATTACTGCACTGGTTTGATGAGCCAGATGCTTCTATACACATTCCTCCAAAATCCATTTTATTACACCACAGTGCTACATCTATGTGTGGGTGGGTGTAGAGGGGGGCTGAGTTTGTTTCTGGGTCAGAAAGGAAGATTTGGGGGGGAGTTAGTTCGTCTGTGTGTGTGTATTCGTCAGAGTTGGACTTCAACCTTCAGGTGTGTGTTCAGGTGTGTGTGTGTGTGTGTGCATATGAAATTTGATGGAAAGGTGATTGTTACATCTTCCTAAGCAAAATAGTTCAGCCAGACAACCACCCACTCTATCCTAACCCTGCAGCTGGACATGGATGCTCCAGAACTGTCACTCAAACAGCTAACAGACTCAGCTCTCACTTCTGTGAGTGAGGGTGTCTGTGAGTGAGGGTGTCTGCGTGTGAGGGTGTCTGTGAGTGAGGGTGTCTGTGAGTGAGGGTTTCTGTGTGTGAGGGTGTCTGTGTGTGAGGGTATCTGTGAGTGAGGGTGTCTGTGTGTGAGGGTGTCTGTGAGTGAGGGTTTCTGTGAGTGAGGGTGTCTGTGTGTGAGGGTATCTGTGTGTGAGGGTGTCTGTGTGTGAGGGTGTCTGTGAGTGAGGGTGTCTGTGTGTGAGGGTGTCTGTGTGTGAGGGTGTCTGTGTGTGAGGGTGTCTGTGTTTTGGATGTCTTTGAGTGAGGGTGTCTGTGTGTGAGGGTATCTGTGAGTGAGGGTTTCTGTGTGTGAGGGTGTCTGTGTGTGAGGGTATCTGTGAGTGAGGGTGTCTGTGTGTGAGGGTGTCTGTGAGTGAGGGTTTCTGTGAGTGAGGGTGTCTGTGTGTGAGGGTATCTGTGTGTGAGGGTGTCTGTGTGTGAGGGTGTCTGTGAGTGAGGGTGTCTGTGTGTGAGGGTGTCTGTGTGTGAGGGTGTCTGTGTTTTGGATGTCTTTGAGTGAGGGTGTCTGTGTGTTAGATGTCTGTGAGTGAGGGTGTCTGTGTGTAAGGGTGTCTGTGTGTAAGCCTGTGTGTGTGTGTGTGTGTTTGTGGATGAGTGAATCCCAACTCTTCCTGTATGTATGTAGGGAAGATATTTTTATTGTACAGAAAGGTTCTTCCTTAATTCACAGAGGTTACTGCACATGACTGTTGGGGAATTTCAAACTGGGAGTATTTGCAGATTGGTGGTGTGAAGAATGGTTTTAACTTCAACATAATTTACATCTTCAGACATCTGTGTGACTCCCCCCCCCCGTTATTCTATCTATCAGTCCGTCTGTATCTCTGTCTGTCTCTTTCTGTCTGATTGTCTCCCTTGCTCTGCCCATTTCTGCCCCAGGTAAAGAATGTGATGAAGGATGTCATGGCGGGCCTACAGCAGACCAACAGTGAGAAGATCCTCCTGAGCTGGGTACGCCAGTCCACCAAGGACTACTCCCACGTCGATGTGGTCAACTTCTCCTCTAGCTGGGCCGACGGCCTGGCCTTCAACGCTCTGCTCCACAGCCACAGGTCAGGGGTCATCTCTCAAACATTATTGAATGGCTCACCCCTAAGCTCAGTGGAGACATGGACGCCTTTGAGTAGGAGCACTGATCCAGGATCAGATTTGACCTGATGGGATTGGAATGGTTGATCCTGGATCAGCACTCTTTCACTGACATGCCTTTGTAGAAACATGGCCTGGTATCCATGTATTGTCTAGGTCTGGAAGAGGAACTTCTTTGCGACATGTTTTTCTCCTCCCTCCAGTATTTGGCGGTCCTTTCTGTCACCTTAAGCCAGGGGTTCCCAAACTTTTATGGCCGATGACAAATAAGTCATGTTTTTCTTTTGAAATTCACAAAATCTAAACAAATTCTGAAACCAACCTAAGCCCTGTGAGATCATTCTACTCTGTTTGTCCAAATTCTTGCCCCAACTGAACTGAACACCCGTGAGAGCTCCATTGCCCTCTTTTGATAATATATTTCTTCTGAAATGACAAATTTTTTCACTGACCTTCTTGCCCGTAATAGACTATGGTTGCACTATAGCCTGTGCATGCGTACCCCTGTGACTTTGTTATGCAGGACACAATGTACCAGGACCCCTGAGGTTCAGAACTCTCCCTCATCAATGTATCCTCTATCTGCGAGAGCTTCCTTAGCTCTTCTGAGACGAGGTAATTGGGACGTAGCAGGTTCAGAGTAGCTCACTTGGTGAGAGCACAGCTCTGATGCCACGTTTCCACTGGTGCTTTACCCCGGCACCAGGGCTACACCAGTGATTTATCCTAATGTTGTCTCCAGACTTTTCTGTTTCCACTATCCATTTGGTACAAAGGACTTAAGGAGGGGCTCAGGTGGGGACGGAGGTGTAAACTATCAACCCAATTTAATTTTTTGCTTACAAAAATTAAAAGGCTATATTTTTCTGGTAGTAAAATAAAATAAACAATAACGCCATGCAAAATTTGTTTACAATACCGAGTTTGAACTCGTAATAAAACTATTTCTTCCTCAAACTCCTGCGACCGGCTCCTTCTCCACCTACACTCGTAACACTGCAACTGTATGCCAGTGTATTCATTATTTAGTTTGATAAGTATTCTGTCAAAACTACCTTTAATAGAAGGATTTGGGAGAATTCTGAGGTAATTTTGCATTGTTATAGGTTCTGAAGGCTATGTCTCAGCGCTCCCTTTTTGATGTTGAGTCAGTGGCATCGTACCACATTCGGTCGTTCCAACTCTTTCCATTGTGAGTCTTTGCTTCATTGTACTGTTGCTTAAGAAGCCTGTGTCGGTGGAAACAGAAACAAATCTGGACTTTAGGGTAAAACCCCAGTGTTTCGCACCAGTGGAAAGGAGGCATAGCTGTAGTCACACGTGTGTGTTTTGTTGACTGTGCCCAAGGCACATACAGAGCGGAGTAAGAAAGCCTTCCAGTATCCCAGCCCTTCCACTTGGAACGAACCGCGAACGGCCATGAAATTGCAACTTGTCTCGGTGTGTTTAAAGCTAGAGTTAAAACTGTGATGGACAATGATGTGGGACCTGTCAATCTTATGACCCCTTGATGTAAAGAACCTCCCCAGTACATCTCCAGCATTTCCCAATGTGTATGTTCCCCTTGTAAACTGTGGCACTTTGTGTTTTATGTTTTAATGTGTTTTGAAAGTTTGTGAGATTGCTTTTTTTTTTGCCAGGTCTCTTGGAAATTCAACTACCAGAAAGCAAAAAAAACGCAAAGTTAGAATGTATTAGTCTGAAAACTAAATAGTGTCAGTCTGGGAGGCCCGGTGATGGGGGTTGTGTGTCAGTCTGGGGGGGGGGGTGATGGGGGCTGTGTGTCAGTCTGGGGGGGGCGGTGATGGGGGCTGTGTGTCAGTCTGGGGGGGCCAGTGATGGGCGTTGTGTGTCAATCTGGGAGGGCGGTGATGGGGGTTGTGTGTCAGTCTGGGGGGGGGGGGTGATGGGGGCTGTGTGTCAGTCTGGGGGGGGGTGATGGGGGTTTTGTGGTTAATTCCCACTTGTGACATGGTTGCGATGCACTATTGCCACATGAAGCCACGTTCTTTTGTACACTATCCAAACTGTGCTTTACAAAATGCCTGTTAGATCAAATAAGAATACAAACTTGCATTTGAATGCACATTTGATCCAGCTGAATGCTCTGTCGTCAACCCAGTACAAAAAATCCTGGCTTGCGTTATAATTAATGATCTGCTTAGCATAGATATATTTTTGGCAGAGTAAAAAAATCTTGTTTCGCCTCTCCCTTTGAATAAGGCTACCAACATATTTTGGGGTGCAGAAAAAAACCCACAGGACTTTCTTGGCGGGGTGGGGCAGGTGGACTTGCGGGTCGAGCATCTGAACAGTAACCAAAAGGTTGCTATACCGAATCCCTGAGCCGACGAGGTGACAAATTGGTTGTTCTGTCCCTGAGCGAGTCATTTGACCCGTTTGCTCCCAGGTCATTGCTGTAAATTAGAAAGTGTTCTCAGTCAACTGACCTGTTAAAACAGGGTTGGAGAGCCCTGAGGTGCAAGAATACAATCAGTAAGGATGGCAGGGATTCTTGTGATACAGTCGATGAGGTGGTTAGTTGAGGTACAGCCTCTACTTAGCATATTAGGTTAAGACAAATTTATGGAATGACATGGTGTGTAGCTCATTTTTGAAAGTCTTAACTCATTTAGTTTGTGTGTTTTTAATTATATCCACATAGATAGATATTTAAGGGAGTTTGGCATGTGTCACCTCATATGTACTGTATACCCAAGTGAAATGTAAAGTAATGGATGAATAGTTCCCAAAGTCACAGATGAACATACAGTTAGGTCTGGAAATAATTGGACACTGACACAAGTTTTGCAATTTTGGCTGTTAACCAAAATACATTCAAGTTAAGTGGAGAGTTCCTGCCTCAAGTGGAGGAGTATCTAGGGGTCTTGTTCACGAGTGAGGGAAGGATGGAATGGGAGATTGACAGGCGGATCGGTGCAGCTTCTGCAGTAATGCGGTCGATGTATCGGTCTGTCATGGTGAAGAAAGAGCTGAGCCGCAAGGCGAAGCTCTCGATTTACCGGACAATCTACGTCCCTACTTTCACCTATGGTCATGAGCTTTGGGTCATGACCGAAAGGACAAGATCCCGGATACAGGCGGCCGAAATGAGCTTTCTCCGCAGAGTGGCTGGGTGATCCCTTAGAGATAGGGTGAGAAGCTCGGTCACCCGGGAGGAGCTCAGAGTAGAGCCGCTGCTCCTCCACATCGAGAGGGGTCAGCTGAGGTGGCTCGGGCATCTGTTCCTGATGCCTCCTGGACGCCTTCCCGGCTGGCCTGGGAACGCCTCTGTGTCCCCCTGGAAGAGCTAAAGGAAGTGTCTAGGGAGAGGGAAGTCTGGGCATCTCTGCTTAGACTGCTGCCCCCGCGACCCGGCCCCGGATAAGCGGAAGAAGATGGATGGATGGATGGACATTCAAGTTAGAGTTAAATAATTAATATGCAGTCCCTCAACTTTAATTTGAGGGTATTTACATCCAAATTGGAGGAAGGGTTTAAGAATTACCTCTCTTTAATATGTAGCCCACTCTTTGTCAATGGACCCAAAGTAATTGGACAGTTGACTCAAAAGCAGTTTCATGGACAGGTGTGGGCTATTCCTTCATTATTTCTTCATCAATTCAGCAGGTAAAAGGTCTGGGGTTGATTCCAGATGTGGAATTTACATTTGGAAGCTGTTACAGTGAAGTGAGAAAGCAGGATCATTAGGAGTGTCAAATCAACAGTTTGGTATATTCTGAGAAAAAAAGAACGCGCTGGTGAGCTCTACAACACATAAACGCCTGGACGTCCATGGAAGACAACAGTGGACAACACCTCTTCACAACATCCAGCCATGTGAAGAAAACTCTCCAGGAGGTAGGCATATTATTATCCAAGTCTACCATGAAGAGAAGACTTCACAAGAGCAAATACAGAGGGTTCACCGCAAGGTGCAAACCATTCATAAGCCTCAAGAATACAAAGGCCAGATTTTGCCAAAAAACTTCTAAAGAAAACAGTTCTGGAACAGCACTCTTTGGACAGATGAAACTAATATCAACCTGTATCAGAATGATAGGGAAAAAAAGTATGGAGAAGGCTTGGAATAGCTCATGATCCAAAGCATACCACATCATCTGTAAAGCATGGTGGAGGCATTGTGATGGCATGGGCATGGATGGCTTCCAATGACACTGGGTCACTTGTGTTTATTGATGATGTGACAGAAAACAGAAGCAGCCGGCTAAATTCTGAAGTGTATAAGGATATATTGTCTGCTCAGATTCAGCCAATTTCAGCAAAGTTGATTGGACGGTGCTTCACTTTACAGATAATGTCAGACAATGTCGCAAAACAATGTCGCAAAACATACTGCGAAAGCAACCCAGGAGTTTTTTAAGGTAAAGAAGTGGAATATTCTGGAATGGCCAAGTCAATCACCTGATCTCAACACGATCGAGCATCCATTTCCCTTGCTGTAGACAAAACATAAAGCAGTAAGACCCACAAACAAACAATAACTGAAGACAGTTGCAGTAAAGGCCGGGCAAAGCATCACAAAGGAGGAAACCCAGCGTTTGGTGATGTCCATGCATTCCAGACTTGAAGCAGTCATTGCCTACAAACGATTCTCAACAATGTATTAAAAATGTATTAAAATGTTTTTGTTTATGATTGTGTTAATTTGTCCAATTACATTTGAGCCACTGAAATAAGGGGACTGTGTATGAAAATGGTTGCAATTCTTAATCGTTTCATACAAAATTTATGTTCAGCCCCTTTAATTAATGCTGAAAGTATACACTTAAATTGCATCTTGGGGTAGCGTGCAGAGCCAAAATTATGAAAATGTTTCAGTGTCCAAATATTTCCGGAACCTAACTGTATGTATCAATTGGAAAATATTTAGATATATTAGATCTGGTTCATAAGCATTTTTAGGGGTCCATATAATTAATGCAAACATTATAGAAACAGTTAAAGTTAAATTAGATTTCTCTCATAATTTGGGAAAGATCAAGCTGATAAACAATGATGAAATATTATCATCACAGTGGTGACAATTACCTTTAACTGCTTCTTACTGATATAGAGAAATATATATGCAAATATGTGATTGGTTGATGCTTTTCCGGTACCTGCAGGCCCGAGCTGTTTGATTGGAGTGTTGTGGAGAAGATGTCCAGTGCCATTGAAAGATTGGAACATGCCTTCAGCAAGGCGGAGCACGCCCTGGGCATAGATAGACTGCTGGACCCTGAGGGTAAGAACCCTGACCTCTAACCCCTGACCACTGAATCTTAATTTCTAACCCTAACCTTTTGGAAAGACAGACCTGGGCATTAATGGACTGGTGGCACCTGAGGGTAATGACCCTGACCCTCAATCCTTACATTTGGTAAAGACTACACATCTGGGTAACATGGCTGGGATTATATTGTTGGATGTCATTGATAAACCAGGGAGACCTGGTTTAATATACTATTTGACATTTCTCGATTACTTACAGCCACATCCAAACCCAGTATACCGATGCGGTATCTTCTAAAGACGAACACTGATGGGTTTTGCTGTCTCTGTTTTGACATTCCTCCTTCCTCAGCTGAAAATATCAAACAGGTTTCATGCGCCTCACTGTCACATCATTGCTTCATTTATTATGTCAAATTTGACAGAATTTTGTTCATGATGTGGGATACATCACAAGGTGTTGCTCAACCCGTGCAAGGAGGATTTTCCATGTTTTTAGCCAACGCCTACCTACTGTACTGATGGGATCTGCATCTCACTGTGGTGGGCTGTGAGCTATTTTGGTTATTTGGATCTGCAATTTAAATTAGTTAACTGCTTTGGCTTACTGTTTATGTAACTACCCTATGCTAGCATTTTGGTTTGCCAATGCAACTTGTATTTTTCTTGCATTAAGAATGCATTATTTTGGTGAGGCATCTTTGAAAACCAGCAGTTCTAGCAATAAAATAGACAGATTATCTGCCTAGGCTGTTTGTAATAGGCAGATAACCTGGTGATGATTGGCAGCTCTGCAGAGATTTCGAGCCATTCTTTCACATCACAAGTAGTCAGGGATTATGGTGGTGGTGATGATGGTGGATGTGGTGGTAGTGATGGTGGTGGTGATGGTGATGATGGTGGTGGTGGTGATGATGGTGGTGGTGGTGGTGATGATGGTGGATGTGGTGGTAGTGATGATGGTGGTGATGGTGATGATGGTGGTGGTGGTGGTGATGATGGTGGTGGTGATGGTGGTAATGATGGTTATGGTAGGGATGATAATGGTGGTGGTGGTGGTGGTGATGGTGATGATGGTGGTGGTGATGGTGGTGATGATGGTTATGGTAGGGATGATAATGGTGGTGGTGGTGATGGTGATGATGATGGTTATGGTGGGGATGATAATGGTGGTGGTGATGATGGTGGTAGTGAGGGTGATGGTGGTGGTGATGATGGTGGTTGCGGGGGTGATGCTGGTGGTGGTGGTAGTGAGAGTGATGGTGGTGGTGGTAGTGATGGTGGTGGTGGTGATGTTGGTGGTGGTGGTAGTGGTGGTGATGGGGGTGGTGGTGATGATGGTGGTGATGGTAGTGGTGGTGGTAGTGGTGGTGATGGTGGTGATGGTGGTGGTCATGATGGTGGTGGTAGTTGGGGTGATGGTGATGATGGTGGTGGTGATGGTGGTGGTAGTGATGGTGGTGGTAGTGATGGTGGTGGTAGTGGTAGTTAGGGTGATGGTGATGGTGATGGTGATGATGGTGGTGGTGGTGGTGATGGTGGTAGTGATGGTGGTGGTGATAATGGTGGTAGTGAGGGTGATGATGGTGGTGATGGTGGTGGTGATAATGGTGATATTGATGATGGTGGGGGAGAGACTTGAATCTAATTGCGGCCTATAAAGAATGTCCACATCATTTTCATGGGACAATCAGATTTGCCACTTCATTGATGTAAAGTATTTTTGAACTTTGTTGGTAAGCCCTGAAAAGGTCAGAAAAGTGAATTTCTACTGGTGTGAAGCTTTCATTGGAAGGATATGTATGTCATGCAATATGTGTACTTCCATGTATTTAACCTAGGTATTCAAATATAGTATTTCAAATACATTTTAAACATACACTCATATGCAATTTAGTATACTTTTTTGGTTCTATTCAAATGTTCAAAGTAGTTGTCATGTAGTTACATGTAGTGAGGATTTCTGTTTATTCAATACTGCTTATAATGTAGATACTCACCATCACAAATTAGCATAATATATATAAAACATGTCCAAAGTAGCAATTTGTGCACAGAAAACAGTCATGTTTTGTTTCTATTCTTAAAAGTAACTTGTAAAAAGCTTCCAAATAGAATTTGACCGTTGCCTTATTCTGATCACGGTGGTGATCTGGGAAAGGCCGTTCCTGCCAATAACCATGTAAGGCCCTCTGCTCCACCAAGAGATAAACAGGAACTAGGGAACCAATCAAGGACATATCTTGGTGTTTATGATCTCCCACCGGAGGCTGGGCCGGGGATGTTGATAGAGCTGCTGCTTCAACTGACTCATATACAGACAGACAGACTGATGTACGGACAGACACATTGAATGACCAATGAAACACAGACAAACAGTTAGACAGACTGACAGACAGACAGACTGGCGGACCGACAGACTGACAGACAGTCAAACAAACTGACAGACATACAGACTGACAGACAGACCGACAGACAGGCAGGCAGACGGACAGACAGACATACAGACCGACTGACAGACAAAACGACAGACATACAGACAGACCTACAGACCGACTGACAGACAGAATGATAGACAGACAGACAGACAGACAGACTGACATACAGACTGACAGACATACAGACAGACCTACAGACCGACTGACAGACAGAATGATAGACAGGCAGACAGACAGACAGACTGACATACAGACTGAGAGACATACAGACAGACCTACAGACCGACTGACAGACAGAATGACAGACAGGCAGACAGTGCTAAAACATCCCTCAGCCTCTAGCCTCATTATTCTGCTCTCTCACTCTTCTTTCTCTATTTCTTCATCCTTGATTTTCACTCTCTTCCCTCAACCATTGTTCCATCTCTCCTCGGCCTGAAATGACACAGTATGATAAACGAGGAATCTCAATCGACTCCATCAATTGTTTTGTACCCTGAGAGACAACAGAATTGTTTAGAGACCAACAAACACTCCATTCTAGTGGAGCTGGAGTGGGGTACGGAAACGTCAATACCAGACTGTTGACTCCTGTACAGTGATGTATGTTTTTGCAGTCTCCTAGGTCTAGTCAATTAGGTTCTGAAACCTGACGGAGGAAGTCATGACTAACTAAAACTGTCTCTCCCTTTCGCCGGCTTTCCCTCCTTCTCTCTCTGCCTAAGTAGCTCTGTCACTAGTCTCTTTAAAAACACAACACTCTGTCTCTGTCTAACCCTAACCCGTGTCATTCTCACTCTATTTCTGTCTCCCTCTCTTTTTCTGCCTCTTTATTTTGTTTCTCTCTGTCTTTAGCGTCTCTTATGACAAACTGGAACTCTCGCATTCCACCTGTCTGTCTGTCTGTCTCTCCCTCTTTTTCTCAGTCGATGACAAATAAAGATGAGGGGAGTATAGCTACTGTGCATAGCCACTCCAGACTCGTAATCCTATAGATCTGCCTCTCAGGTACCGACAGACAGAGACAAATCACATTAAGACCCGAACATCATAGCATATTACACCAAAGCCACCAGAGCAATATATAACACACACACCGCCACCAGAGCAATATATATCAGCGAGCCACTAGAGTAGGATATATCAAATAGCCACAAAGGAGAGGAGGAGCGAAATATTTCATCTAGCTAACAGGAGGAACATATGGGACTGTATATCACATGGGACAAATATATCACCTTCATTCCTAGAAATATGTGGACGATATACAGCTAAAACACTCCTGTGTGGAATAATTCTTCATTATGCAAGGCTCATTACCTCCACAGATGTGGTATATCATCTAGAAGTAAGAGTAGAACATATTTCACACTCCCATACGTGATGTTATAAACTCAGAAATCACCCTGTGGAAAGCTGTGGTATATTAGACATTATAAACTGTCTGTTTTGAACCGTGCATGCTGATTGGCTGAAAGCTGGGAATAACATAACTTTATTCCATCCAAAATAAAAAGTAGTTGGTATTGATGGTATTAATTGGTATGAATGGATTTTCGTGAGCACCTAATAAAAGCAACGATAAGATTTTGAGTTGCATCCTGCCTAAGCACTGCCTTTAGCTGTGTTATATTATCCAGACACTACACCCCCCCGCCATATTGTTTCATTAAAAATAACATGCAAGGGCCAACCAGAAATGTCAATATTCCCTGGTTATAAAGGATTGATGCAAAAAACATTCCTCAGCAGTTGTGGTGATAATTAAATCAAAATCAGAAAACTAACAAAACATACAAGAACATAGCATCACTATAATAAATCGTTCATAACCTCACTTATTAATCATTCTTAACGCCACTATTATCAATTATTGTAACATCAATCTCATTAGTCATTAATAACATAGCTTTTCTTAATTATCTTTAGCATCAAATATCATAACATCACTATCATCAATCACACTCTCATCAATGAGTCATCACTAATCATCAGTCATTCATAAAATGTCCAGGAAGGTCATGACATTACCAAATCATAACACTGTCAATAAGGCCAGATGTTATGAATATGATTAGTATCTCCCAGATCTCTCATTGCCAAGGTGACCAGATCCTGTTAGGCCTTAGCCAATTAGTGTCCTGCTCCACCACATTCCATTGGTGCATAATGAGTGTCTGTGAAGTGGGGAATATTTAACTTCTCAGTAAGAGCGTGACACCGGTGTCATCATTGATTAGGACAAGAGCCCATGAATCTGTCCACTGAATACAAATCGTTCCTGGACCATACTGAACGCATTTAGCCTAGCCGGAATTCATGCTGATTACCTCAGATGCTTTCAGCTAGGCCACGCCACTCTTTTCATCCACTGGGGTGGTTTCGTGGACGTCGTTGACTTATTCATGTTAAGGGGCACTACTTTTAAGCAGGACCTTTATGGAGCTCTCAAAAGTAATGTAATAAATGCCGGGTAGTGTGCCACCTGGGACACGCCCACGGTGGGATTCTGTTCAGCTGGATCACTTCCCTATCAATCCCACTCCTCTGTCTCTGAATATACCAGCTGGGTACTCTACACACCGCCCTGCAGTCGCCATCCATTCCTCTGGCTTCCGTTATTCATATCTCCTCTGGCCCCTACAGGTGTAGAGATTCACCATGTTACTTATCCTAATTAAATCCTCTCAGATGGCCACAAGTGCGCAGGGGTTAGGGGGCCATTTGGGATTGGACCAGAGTCTTTAATGAGGGCAGCAGCTGTCGTCTATCAGCAGAGTACTGTATGTCAGCCAGCTACAACTCCACACTCTGCTCTGGTTAGAGGAGTCATGGGTTTTTAATGCAATGATTTGTCTCGCTCAATGCCAGCAGGCCTGGAGGAGGACAGGAAGTGTGGATGTGATGGGAGAGGGGGAAAAGGGTGGTGAGAGGTGGATGAGACGGGAAAGAGAAAGAGGGTATATCAGATGGATGAAATGGGACAGAGAGAGAAAGATGGAGAGAGAGAGAGAGAGAGAGGTGAGTAAGAGTTGGATAATACGGGGGAGATAAGTGATGAGAGGTGGATGAGATTGGTGTGAAGGGTGAATGACATGGGATTAAGACAAATTAGAGGATGAGAGGATGGGAGAGGTAGAGGACGAGGTTGAGACAGAGGTATAAGATAAGAGGATCAGAGAGAGGTAGAGGATGACTGGATGAGAAACAGGTAGAAGATGAGCGAAGATGAGAGAGATGTAAAGGATCGGAGAGGTGGAGAGGATGAGGCAGAGGTAGAAGATGAGGGATAGAGGTACTGTAGAAGTGAAGTGGATGAGGTAGAGGTTTGGAGGTAGAAGATGATCAAATGAAGAAGAGGATGTGGTATAGGATGAAGTAGAGGATGAGATAGATGGGAGGGGTAGAGGATGAGATGGAGGATGAGAGAGGTAGAAGTAGAGTGGATGACTTAGAGCAGTGGTTCAAAACCAGGGCTGCTACAGACCCTGGGGGTACTTAGTATTCATTAGGTTGGACAGTTTTAAAAAAGGATGAAAACCACATAGGAAGGGGATGAGGTAGTGGAAGAAAGGGACAAGAGGACGAGGTAGAAAATGAGTAGAGTAGAAGAGAGAAGCAGAAGAGGATGAGAGGATGAGGCAGAGGATATGAGAGAAGTCGAGAAGAAGGGGATGAGAGAGAGGTACAGAGGAAGAGGATGAAGATGATGAGTGGGTGCAGTACAGGACGAGACAGGGGTAGAGGTGAAGTGGATGAGAAGCGGTACTCGAGAGAGGAAGAAAGACAGAGTCATGGCTGAGATGATTGAGTCTCATCAGCAGTAATGAGATATAAAATGGTTCCTGTCGGCCCAGTTATTAGCAGGCTGAACGAGGCAATAAACACTGAGGTATAAATAGCACATGGAGCCTCTTATATAGAATACAGACACACACTCTGGTTCTTATAGAGCCATACAGAATATGGACAGGCGGATGGATGGCCAGCCAAATTGATGGACATTCAGGACTACTGACAGAGGGACAAATGGACCGGCTAGAGTCTTTCTGGTGAGAGAGAAAGAGAGCGACAAAAGCAGGAGAGGGAGAGTGGAGTAGAAAATAGCCCATCGAGATCAGTACAGAGCGGAGACCGTCAGCTTCTCTGAGACTGCAGCTGTGGCAGGCCCAAACAGGAAGCCTCTCATCCATAAAGAACCAACACTGTAGAGAGCTTATTAAAGGTGGTATTGGATGTGGTATTGTTGTTATTATTATTATATGCTGTATATCATGCAGTTCCCCCTGTAACTGGACCTGTTACATACCCCTCTATCACTCCATCTTTTCTCTCCCTCTTTTCTTCTCTGTCCCTCCCTCTGTTTCTCTTCTCCTTTTTTCCCCGTCTTTCCCTCTCTCTTCCTCTCTCGGTCTCTTCCGACCTGTCTTTCTCTCTCGTTCTCTCTTCCTCTGTCATTATTGGCTATATGCGGTGTTGTATCTGTTATGTAACTGTTATGAATGACAATGAAAAATATTAAGAAGTTGAATATTGGTGTTCACAGTATTTTAACAATGTTATTTGTGCTCCACTGTTCATCCTTTTCTCGTGGCAAGAAATCTTTTCGCTGTGATTACACATTTCGCCAAGGAAACAATCAATTTTTTCCCCAATAAAAGCCATTTCCAATACTTTGTGTCTCTTTTCACCTGAGGGTAAAATGTGTCTCTAATGTGGCATACATTTGATTGGAAGTGCAGATCCGTGACATGACGTTTCAGAAAGTATTGCCATATCAGAATATTACAGTAAAATAATATATTAATAATCTAAAATTAATTCAAATTCACATTTAAAGAGAGTCTATAATGTTAAGGACAAGGTAGCATTCCAATTTGCTCTTCTTTCCTAAATTAATAATAAATAAAGTAACTTGTCATGATTTGGTTAGGTCTCTTTTGCTCTTCCAGGTTCATCTCTCTGTAGATGAGGGCTTTGTATTGAAAGGTAAGCTTTCATTTAGGTGGGTGTGAAATATAACAGCTCTTTTCTGGATGTTGATAATTAGTGGGTATAGTGCTAATTCTGCATACATTATTAGGGTTCTCTGTGTACCATTAATGTGCCTGTGGAGACCAGTCCTAATGGCCAGGCTCCACTCAAGTATGTCTGCACATTGTCATTGTTCCTCAATTCTCTGCCAGACACAGAGGTCAGCTGGCCACTGTGTACATTGTTTAGCTCCAAATAGAATTTGAGTTTTTGAAGTTTTCCCAAAACCTATTGCAGTGTTCTTTTAGTTGGATTGTATTTTTTTGTGCTCGATTTTCTGACTTGTGTTGGTAATGTTCAGTGAACTTAGCCTCAGTACTTACTGGATGAGGGACATTTTCTCTATAATAATGTCCTTGCTTCTTAGTGGGTTGTAGTGGTAGTACTGATGACTGCTTGATTTAAGGTAGTTCACAATTTGATACATTTTTGAGGGATATTAATTACTCATGGATATTGATCTAAGTCTGCTCTTAACTACATTCAAACATGTAACTGTAAAGATATATGTTTCTTAGGACTGTGTTTAATAATCTTGTTCAAAATGTCGTCTGGACCGCCAGATTTTTCATTGAATTACATTTGTTTCCTCCATTCTTTTGATTGTAACTTCAAGTGGATTTTGTTTATCCTTTACAATAATTGGGATTTTCTGCAGTTTGCCATGGATATGTTTGTTCTTGGGTCTCTCTCTTCCAACCCTCTCTCTCTTAATTTATTTATTTTGCTTTATTGACATGGCAGTATTACAATGGAACACTCTATTAATAATAGAAAATTAACAATTTAAATAGCTTTAGAAAGGGGCGGGTGGATTAGAAGAGACAAAAGACTACAACAACAATTATTGTCACTCACAGTCCCTTGTCCTGTGACAGGCTGTTATTTATTGTGCAGCCAGCCTATAGCTCTCTTTGTTTCCTAATAATAGCATTGGCAGCTTTTTATTATCACTGAGTTAAAAAAAAAAAAACTTGATTATAGTCAAACATTTGGGGAAGTAATGTTCTTTAATGGTTTGGTATTCTGTGAGGAAGTGCTGCTTCTGTCTGTGGGTATTTCATAGTGCATTGGCCTTTCCTCTTTACAGCCTTTCCTCTTCAGGGTGCCAGGTTTTCCTGTGACATGCCTTTTCAATGGCAAGGCTTTTGGGGTTTTGATCAGCAATCATTGTGACATAGTGTGATGGCAATTTCATCGATCAGAACTCTTAAAGGAGGAAGTACAGAAACAAAATTCTCTTGGCATTATTAAGTTTATTTGCAAATAGAGAGACGCGTCAAACGCTTACAAACTCATCATCCGAGGAGTCTCTAAAGCATTTGGAAATACGTTCGATACTAATAGAGGAATGGGTGGAGATAAGAATCTGCATGGACTACTTTGTGTTTCCCAACAGGTTGTGTAGTTATGTTTTAGCTGTGTTGTAATTTGGTTAATTTTGATTGGTTGAATGTTCTGGTCCTAATGAATCATTTTGTTAGTTGAACATGTTTATGAACTCAGCCCCAGGATTAGTTGAACATGTTTATGAACTCAATCCCAGGATTAGTTGAACATGTTTATGAACCCAGCCCCAGGATTAGTTGAACATGTTTATGAACTCAGCCCCAGGATTAGTTGAACATGTTTATGAACTCAATCCCAGGATTAGTTGAACATGTTTATGAACTCAATCCCAGGATTAGTTGAACATGTTTATGAACTCAGCCCCAGGATTAGTTAAACATGTTTATGAACTCAATCCCAGGATTAGTTGAACATGTTTATGAACCCAGCCCCAGGATTAGTTGAACATGTTTATGAACTCAGCCCCAGGATTAGTTGAACATGTTTATGAACTCAATCCCAGGATTAGTTGAACATGTTTATGAACTCAATCCCAGGATTAGTTGAACATGTTTATGAACTCAGCCCCAGGATTAGTTGAACATGTTTATGAACTCAATCCCAGGATTAGTTGAACATGTTTATGAACCCAGCCCCAGGATTAGTTGAACATGTTTATGAACTCAGCCCCAGGATTAGTTGAACATGTTTATGAACTCAATCCCAGGATTAGTTGAACATGTTTATGAACTCAGCCCCAGGATTAGTTGAATGAAGGGACTCTTTGTCTGTGCAAAAACGTGCAGTCTGAGATTTTGGGCCAATGGTTGTAAAAGTTGCAAATGTTGAAAGTGTGTAGAATGTCATATATGTGCTGATTAGGATCCTATGTCATCAGAACCACTCGCTTTCAATCTTCAAGGCTAACAGAGCTAGGGCAGTGTTTCAAATGATACATTCCGCAAATACGAAGGACATGTTACACATCCAGCGCAAATGTTACATTTTATAAATTAGATTGTTCATCACCAATATCCCTGAGTACATCTTTAACCCTGGTATTCTAGGACTTGGCTATGTACTTTTGTATTCATGACAGGACAGTAGGAATGGGAGGCTAGAGAGCCGGATACAGTGGATATAAAAGGTCTGCACACCCCTGTGAAAATGCCAGGTTCTTGTGGTGTAAAAGAATGAGACAAAGAGAAATCATGTCAGAATGTTTTCCACTTTAAATGTGACCCATAATGTGAACAATTCAATTAAAAATCAACCTGAAATCTTTGAGGGGGAAAAAACCTTACAATAACCTGGTTGCATAAGTGTACAAGGACACTGACCTTTTTAGTCCAATTTAGCTAATTTAAAACCTGAGAAATTGTGGTTTCTCCATTGCTCTATATGTTTTGTACCAACTGAGGTCTTTGGTCTATTCAACTTCTAATGAACTTGGTTTTGTTCTGCATTTGATTTAGTTTTAGCAGTGTTATAGAAGGTTTTAAAACACCTATTGAAGAAATGTTTGCATTATGAAAAGAAACATATGACGAAGGAGACCCTGAACTGTTGAGCAGCTGAAATCCTATATCAAGCAAGAATGGGAAAATATTTCACTTTCAAAACTACAGCCATTGGTCTCTTCAGTTTCCAAACACTTACAGAGTATTGTTAAAAGAAGATGTGATGCAACAGTGTTCAACATGCCCCTGTCCCAACTTTTTTTGAAATGTGTTGCAGGCATCAAATTCAAAATGGGCATATATTTTCCCCAACATTATAACATTTCTGAGTTTCAACAACAACAGTTGTCTTTGTACTATTTTCTATTAAATATAGGAATTAAATGATTTGCACATCATGGCATTCTGTTTTATTTGCATCCCAACTTTTTGCATCCCAACTTTTTTGGAAACAGGGTTGTACTCGGAGATCATAAATGGTTCTTATACTTTCAGTGGTTATCATCTTGATTAAGTAACACGTCTTAAATTGACTAGTGGGAGTATAAATAAACCAATGGTTGTGCATTGCGAGTATTCTATGACTATGCTCCTTTTTTCATGGAGTATGACAAATGGTTAATTAGCGGTTTTAGGCTATAATTTATTATGTATATTTGATGATTATAGGTTGATGGATCGCCACACCCGCTTAAATTATGGGTGTGTCTTATATTCTCATGTCCACAGCTTTATCTGATTTATCAATCTACAATGACATCTACGCTTATTTCAAAGAGGTGTGACAGTTTCGTAAATCACCTTTGGAGATGATCGTACGTCTCTTCCCGTGCTTGAATCTGTGGTCTTTTCTGAGAGGGTTTTATGACTGAGGGACAATGTCTGTAATCAAACTGTGCTTTGACCAAGCGGTGAGAAATAAGTGAATTGTTTCAAAGCCACTCTGTTACCTACTATTGAACTAGTAGATGATGGGGCAATTTACATTTTATTGTGCAATTACATTTTTTATTTTGCTTTATTTAAACAACAATATTTTTTGCAAACACTGCCTGTTTGTAATATAAACGATATACAATGCATGCTATAAGTAAGTGATTTGAGAAGTGTTGGAGGTCGTCTTTCATACAGAGGGTGCCATCCCACCTTTTGATACAAAATGCAATCCATGTCGTAATTCGTAGTCCTCAAACGGACCGAGGGCAGAGTGAAAAGACAGCATAGAAGCTTTTACTTGCATAGAGATTACAGTTGTATGAAAAAGTTCAGTCTATGGAAAGTTTTTACATATTTGGACATATTTGGACACCTAAACACTATTTACAAATAAATGTAATAAAAAAAAATTTTTACTGAAAGATTATACTTTGCTATCATGTATACATAAAAAATCGAAAGAAACACATTTTTAAAGTACACCCCCTGCTTCAAAATCTGATGTTGCGCCATTTTGCTGGAATTATAATGTAGCCTTTTCTAGTAACTGTCTACCAGTCTCACGTCGATTGTGAGGATTTAATTTCAACTCTAGTTCTAAACTCTTCAGTTAAATGCTTTATTGATGTTCCACACTTGAAGTGATTTTCCATGTTGCAAAAAGAGAATAACAGTTACTGAGTTAAATGTGAGACAAACAATGAATAAAGGTGAACATTTGGTGTATTATTATTTTTTTAATATTCATTGAACATAATTAAAAACTTTTAGTGCGGTTGGTTTGTGTGCGTGTGTCTATGTTTAGTGCAAATGTACTGCATGAGCTCTTTAATCTCACTTAATCCTCTGAAGGTCTCTGATCTTCAGAGGGCCTTCTGTGTAGCTTCTCCGGTCCTGTATTGGAGCTGTGTGGAGGGGAGAGGGGCCATGTCTGGGTCTGGGGGCTCCCTCATTGGCCTGGTAGAGGTGGTGGTCTGATGGAGGTCTGGGTCAGGGGGGCTCCCTCTCTGGCCTGGTAGAGGTGGTGATCTGGTGGAGGTCTGGGTCAGGGGGGCTCCCTCTCTGACCTGGTAGAGGTGGTGGTCTGGTGGAGGTCTGGGTCAGGGGGCTCCCTCTCTGGCCTGGTAGAGGTGGTGGTCTGGTGGAGGTCTGGGTCGGGGGGGCTCCCTCTCTGACCTGGTAGAGGTGGTGGTCTGGTGGAGGTCTGTGTCGGGGGGGCTCCCTCTCTGGCCTGGTAGAGGTGGTGGTCTGGTGGAGGTCTGGGTCGGGGGGGCTCCCTTTCTGGCCTGGTAGAGGAGGTGATCTGGTGGAGGTCTGGGTCGGGGCGGCTCCCTCTCTGGCCTGGTAGAGGTTGTGGTCTGGTGGAGGTCTGGGTCTGGTCAAGTTAGGCTGTGTTGATATATGTGGTAATGCTCTGGTGGTGTGGTAATGCTCTGGTGGTGTGGTGATGCTCTGGCGGTGTGGTAATGCTCTGGTGGTGTGGTAATGCTCTGGTGGTGTGGTAATGCTCTGGTGGTGTGGTGATGCTCTAGCGGTGTGGTAATGCTCTGGAGGTGTGGTGATGCTCTGGTGGTGTGGTAATGCTCTGGTGGTGTGGTGATGCTCTGGCGGTGTGGTGATGCTCTAGTGGTGTGGTAATGCTCTGGTGGTGTGGCGATGTTCTGGTGGTGTGGTAATGCTCTGGTGGTGTGGTGATGCTCTGGCGGTGTGGTAATGCTCTGGTGGTGTGGCGATGTTCTGGTGGTGTGGTAATGCTCTGGTGGTGTGGTGATGCTCTGGCAGTGTGTGTGGGCCTAGGGCTCCTTTATCTTGTCATGGTCTCTGGGTGGTGAGGCGTCTCTGTCTATCTCATTCTCTGAATTCAATGAGATTTACTTGCATAGAATGTTACCTTATACTATGCTCAAGCAAACATGCAGTCACATTTAATAAATGATGATAGAGGTGAATAACTAATAACTCATGAATAACAATTAGGACAATACAGGGGGATATAAATGTGAATAATAATAAGTCAGAAGGTCAAAGGTTGTTTTTGTCCTTGTTTTTGTGCCTTTACTCTCCTGAAGGTCGTAGCTGCAAGCTGCATATTTAACAAATAATATAATAAGGGTACAATGTTTTCTTTCTGTAAAAATCTTGGATTTACTGCTTTAATGTTTTGGTTACATAAACTTTGAATTAGTTTCTCTGTCTCTGTTTCTCTGTTTCAACATGTCTTTGAATGAGCACAACCTGTTCTCTGGGTAGCCAGATCTGCTTGTGACAACTGTCTAAACAACCAGGCTGTACTCAGTGAATCTCTCACTTTCTCTGTCTTTTTGTCTTTCTCTTTCTCTCTCTTTCTCGCCCTCTCTATCTTTTTGTCTCTAAGTTTTTTGTCTCTCTCTCTCTGTCTTTTTCTCTCTCTCTCTCTCTCTCTCTCTCTCTCTGACACACCAGAGGTTCGCATTTTGACCTCTATCTTCTAGGACGTATCATTGACAATATATGACTCTGTCCCAAATGGAACCATATTGCCTATTACAGTGCCCTGCTTTTCAAAAGCCCAACAGACCTTTGTCAAAAGTAATGCATTATAAAGGGTATCCAGGTGACTTTTGGGACACTGGCATTGTCTTATTATTTGATGAATTTTACACTCTAAGAAGAAAAGGTTCTGTCTCGAATGAAAGGGGTTCTTCAGCTGTCCCTATTGGAAAACTATTTTTGGTTCCAGTTGGAAAGTTTTCCCATAGAACCTTTTATACATAGGAATTCTACATGGAAACCAATAGGGTTCTGCTTGTAACCAAAAAGGGTTCTTTCAGCAACCATAAAGTGGTTTCCATTGGAGACACCAGAATGACCCTTTGGGACACTTTTGTTTAATCATTACAGCATGGCCAACTACACTCATCCTACACTCATCCTACACTCATCCTATACAACTCCTTCACTACTCTCCTCCACCACACTCCTCCACTACACTCCTCCACTACAACTCCTTCACTACACTCCTCCACCACACTCCTTCACTACACTCCTCCACTACACTCCTCCACTACAACTCCTTCACTACACTCCTCCACCACACTCCTTCACTACACTCCTCCACTACACTCCTCCACCACACTCCTTCACTACACTCCTCCACTACACTCCTCCACCACACTCCTCCACCACACTCCTCCACCACACTCCTTCCCTATACTCCTCCACTACACTCCTTCACTACAACTCCTTCACCACACTCCTCCACTAGACTACTCCACTACACTCCTTCAAAACACTCTTCCACCACACTCCTCCACCACACTCCTTCACCACACTCCTCCACTACACTCCTTCACCACACTCCTCCACTAGACAACTCCACTACACTCCTTCACCACACTCTTCCACCACACTCCTTCAAAACACACCTCCACCACACTCCTTCACAACACTCCTCCACTACACTCCTACACTATAGTCCTTCACTACACTCTTTCACTAAGCTTTTTCCTATACTCCTTCACACTACATTCCTCTACTATACTTTCTCTACTACACCCCTGGGCTCTTCTCCTTCACTATACTTCTCCACCACACTCCTGTCTCTTCTTAATGTGTCCCATTGTTCAAGGTTTCATGGTATTGAATCTTAATGTTTTCCTCTGTCTTCTCTCTCTTCACTTTTTCTGATTCACTCTCCCTCATCCTCCCTCACCCACCTCCCTCCCACCCCTGGCCTCTCTCTCCTCTCATCTTGTCCCCACTTAGATGTGGCCGTGCTTCACCCCGATAAGAAGTCAGTCATCATGTACATAACCTCCTTGTTCCAAGTGCTGCCTCAGGGCGTAACCATGGAGGCCATCCAGGAAGTAGAGACACTGCCTCGGACTATCATAAAGCAGGAGGAGCACTTCACCATCCAGACCCAGCAACGCTACTCACAGCAGGTATGTCACTCACACACACACTATTTCTGTCATTTTGCACATGATTACTTTAAACGCGCGTTTATAGTGTGTTTGGTTTTGTAGTGTGCAAACGTATTTGCCCACACATACACAAAATACACAAGATCTCTTGTGCACACAAAGAAAAATCACAGAGCACAAACCATCAAATCAATTTACAACCCAATTTTAGTCAGGAGCAAGATTACTTGATCTCCGGCAACAATGTAAACGTGGAATTCTGTTACCCTGGTAATGCGCCATCATCGCCGTGCGGTTTTATCTGTCACCGTGGGCCAAGATGGCATTGTTGCCTTAATCACGTTGTTGCGGTGGTCAGTGATTACCAAGTGAACATTTTCCAGAGACATCCTGTAAAAATCACCCTATTCCCTACATGCAGTAGTGCCCTGCTTTAGATCAGGCCCGTGGGGTGTTCTGCAGGGCCCTGTTAGTGTACCGAACAGGGATAGGGTCTATCTGGATCTTTGTAAATGTCCTAGCAGCTCCGGTGTTTTTTCGTGATGCCAAAATGCCATTTCTTTCCCATGGTCCCTCGGGGTTACATGTGTTGCCCGTGTGGCTTCCTGCCATTTCCAAACTAAGCTGCACCGGGGACGACGTTCATCAGGCATTAGCTGGCTGAACAGCTGTCACTTCTGGTCACTGTTGTCGTCGTGGTGGTTTTGTTGACTGTTTATTGTTTACGCTGCCTGCAGGGGGGGGGGATCACTCTCATTCAGCTTTGTGATGTCACAAATCTGCTCTCCTTCGTACCTCCAGCTAGTTCACTCCGGGTTTTGATGTCCAAAATGGTACACTATTTTCTACCTAGTGCACTGATGTGATCAGTAGGTGTCCCATGCCGGTGAAAGGTAATGAACTACATAGGGTACTACAGTATCGTACGGCCATCGTCTTTAGGGTCATTCCCGCTGTGACCTACCATTTGGACCTCAAAATGGGTGCGATGTAAAAAAATATACAGCTCTAGAAAGGGTTTAAGAGACCACTGCAGAATTATCAGTTTCTCTAGTTTTACTATTCATAGGTATGTGTTTGAGAAAAATTAACGGTTTTGTTTTCTTCTATAAAATACTGACAACATTACTTCCAGATTCCAAATTCAAATATTGTCATTTACAGTATTTATATGTGGAAAATAACAACTGGTCAAAATAACCAAGAAAAGATGCATTGTTTTAAGACCTCAAATAATGCAAGGAAAATAAATTCATATTCATTTTTCCACAACAAAATACTAATGTTTTAACTTAGGAAGGGTTCAGAAACCAATATCTGGTGGAAGAACCCTGATTTTGAATAACAGCTTTCATGTGTCTTGGCATGCTCTCCGCCAGTCTGTCACATTGCTGTTGGGTGACTTTATGCCACTCCTGGCACCAAAATTCAAGTATCTCGGCTTTGTTTGATGGCTTGTGACCATCCATCTTTCTCTTGATCTAATTCCAGAGGTTTTCAATGGGGGTTCTGGTCTGGATTTTGGGCTTTCACAATGGGTGCGAGACACTGTGGCTTTTAGGCCTCTCCAGGTCTCCGTCTAACCATTAGACGACCAGGTGTTGGGCAAAGCTGAACGTTTGACTCATCGGAGAAGATGACCTTACTCCATTCCTCTACGGTCCAATCCTTATGGTCTTTTACAAACTTCAGCCTGGCTCTTCTTTTCTTCTCATTGATGAAGGGCTTTTTTCTAGCGTTGCAGGACTTCAGCCCCGCTCCTAGGAGCCTGTTTTGAACTGTCCTCGCCGTGCACTTCACCCCAGCTGCTGTTTGCCATCTTTTTGTAGGTCACTTGATGTCATCCTTTGGTTGTTAAGTGAAATTCGTATTAGTTGACGCTCATCTCGGTCAGTGGACAGTCGTTTTTGCCCTCTGCCAGTCTGTAGCTTTATTGTTCCCAATGTCTGTTGTTTGACCTTGTTTTTATGAACCGCCGTCTTTGACATTTTCAGGATGGAAGCAACCTGACGCTCACTGTATCCCTCTGCCAGTAAAGCCAGAATTTAACCCTTCTTTTCCTCACTTTTGTCATGCTGAATTGTTATTTTTTTTATTCAAATTACCTTTGAGGTACTACTTGCACTATTGCACTAGGTACCTATTGCCAGAGGATAGTGATGACCACAGCAGTGGTTTTTATACTTTTTCTCATTAAATCAGATATGGTTCAGGTAATCACCTAATCAGTACCTCATTAAGTAAAATTAAGTGTGGCCGTGTTAAAATTGAACAGACACTGGAATAGATAATAATAATAATAATATGTTTTATTTGTATTGCACTTTACACGTGAAGGACACATCTCAAAGTGCTACAGGTGCACAGATAAAAACACTAAAACATAAGAACAGTCAATTGCCTGCCATACATGTAGAGATGCTGATTTAAGAAGAATTGGGAGTGATCTCTTAATTTTTTCCAGAGCTGTATATTTTAAATGTCAGAAACAAAAATCTGAAAATGATTATGTAAAACAGAAATACAGACTAACATCATAAAACATTGAGAAATACATTGAACCATGTAAAAGGAGTTAATTAGCTTTGAGCTCTGGTTTTCCCACCTAAAAAATTAGTATACTCTGATGTCATTCTGGGCATTCTAATAAAAGAAGTACTACTAAAAACAAATTTTTTGTGAAGTATAATGAAAATAAGTACTTTACTCATGGGAAAATAATTCCTGATGAGCGATTTTAGACTGCAAAATAATATTTAAAGCCTTATTCTTCTCATAGAAGTTGAGTAAGACCTTGGGACATGGCATTATCACCTACACTCATTACAAAAAGGTTTCAAAATGCATATAATTCCATTTCAACATCACTATTTTTTGTGTTTTTAACGTTATGGACACCTGCCTTCATAATTACAAATTAGCTGTTGACTGTCTACAGTGGATATATGTCCTGTTCTCACTGTTGATTGATGGTAGACAATCAGACAGTTGTCAGCCAGTTGTGGGGTAATTTCCTTCTACATTAGACTGATAGACTGGGATCAGTGTCCTTTCCTTTGAATCTAAATGTTAACTTACTTCCTATAAATGCTATCTTAGCTCTTACTGGGCCGCTGTTCTATTGATGTGGGACTTTGAGACATTAACTTGTGACAGTGATGGATGGAAATTACGCAAAAAGAGAGCAAGGTAAGAGGAGGAGAAGGAGAAGGAGAAGGAGAAGGAGGGAGGTGGTCAGTGTGAGAGAAAAGCAGAGGGATCGTAAGATAAAAAGAGAGATACAGAATGATAGAGAGAGAGAAAGAAAAGCTGAGAGGGGGGAAATGAGTTTAGCTGTCTGGATGACGCCATTATCCTTCACTTCATCTATCATCATTCACACCAACTGTCACAACTCTCTCTCTCACACACACACACACACACACACCCAGACACACTCTCCCTTTCACTGGAAGAGTTACCAATGGTTTAGGATATTCATCTAAGGCTCAGGGGATGTGTCTGGATGAGTTACCAGTGGTTTAGGATATTCATCTAAGGCTCAGGGGATTTGTCTGGATGAGTTACCAGTGGTTTAGGATATTCATCTAAGGCTCAGGGGATGTGTCTAGATGAGTTACCCGTGGTTTAAGATATTCATCTAGGGCTCAGGGGATGTGTCTGGATGAGTTACCGGTGGTTTAGGATATTCATCTAGGGCTCAGGGGATGTGTCTGGATGAGTTACCGGTGGTTTAGGATATTCATCTAAGGCTCAGGGGATGTGTCTGGATGAGTTACCAGTGGTGTAGGATATTCATTGAGGGCTCAGGGGATGTGTCTGGATGAGTTACCGGTGGTTTAGGATATTCATCTAGGGCTCAGGGGATGTGTCTGGATGAGTTACCGGTGGTTTAGGATATTCATCTAGGGCTCAGGGGATGTGTCTGGATGAGTTACCGGTGGTTTAGGATATTCATCTAGGGCTCAGGGGATGTGTCTGGATGAGTTAACAGAGGATCAGGGGATGTGTTTTTTTAAAGCCATCAGCCCAAACAGACGGAAGGTCCGGGCGGACAATCGGTCAAACTTCATTAGCCAATAAGAAAGTTCCAGGTGCAATAGGCGTTGGCTTAATGGGCTTAGTCTCCCAACCAGTCCTCTCTCAAACACCTTCTCCCACCTATCATGTGCATTCAAGCACCAATGACTTGGAGTAACGTTTTTGTGGGGCAGCTGAGAATACAGTGCAATGTAACTCTCCTGGTAAGATCATGACACTAGCAATGCCATAGTTGTGGGTTTGATTCCCACGGGGGACCAGTAAGTAAATGAATGCGGTCGCTACTGCGCGTCTGGATTAAATAATTTCTGACACTGCATGGATTCAGGGCTGACCAGTGCAGTTACAATGTCTTTACTGGATGTGATCATTGTGACAGTGATGCTAGAGTAGCTAGCTGGCTAATTAAAGGAACATTGCATTTAGTCTTGTAGTCTACTAGCTAGTTGTCTTCTCTTTTGCCGTATAAAGTGGCTGGTTGAGTCTCGATGGCTCATAATAGACAGGTGTTTCTTTTATATTATCAAATGTCCGTAAATACAGCTTAATTTGGAGCCACGTCTAAATCAAATCATTACATAGGTTTCTCAGTTTGTTCCCTCCCATCGTGTGATACATTCCTACTAAGGCCAGTTGGGCCTGGCGACCAGGTTCCTGCCCAGCTGATCCAGCTGTTTGAAGAGGGTTTACAATTTATTCTACTCTGTCTTGCTTTTGTGTGATGGCGTCAGATGCACTGGCCCGGATCTGACCAGGTGGGCTAGTAGATCACAGGTCCGAGGTGAAAAATCTGTCCCATCCCATATTTTAAATATAGTGTCTACTAGGCCTTTGTGAGAAGTACCAGATTAAGTTCCATCTCTCTGTGCTTCTGTCCTATTGGCTCTGATGCTCTGGCCCATCCTCTCATAAGTCTCTCTCCTCCCCTCTCTCCAAATATCTCTCTTTTCTTCTCTGTCTCTTTCACCCACACACCCTGCCTTCCCTGTCATTACTCACATTTCCTGTCTTTTCCGCTCTCTTTCCTCTCCTCTCATCCTCCCATCCTCTCATCTTCGTATCTCTTCCTCTCCTGTTCATCCATCTCTGTCGTCTCTTTTGTTTTTTTTCTTCTCATTCCCGTCTCTATCGTCCCCTCTCCTTCCTGCCTCTCTCTCTCTCTATCTCTCCTAGATCACAGTGAGTCTGGCTCAGGGGCGGATTCACCCCCCATCCCCCACCCCCTCTCCTCGCTACAAAAGCTATGCCTACACTCAAGCAGCATATGTCAAGTCACCTGACCAAAAGAGGAGACGCTTTACTGAGCAGGTCTGTGTCTATACACCTAACCACCCTGTCTCTCCATCCTCCTCAACCTGTCTGCTTTTCGGGGTTGTCTTCATTGCGGTTAAGCACTTCTCCGGTGCATTGTGACTGTGGTAAAGACAACCTGGAATGTCACTGTCCCTGGGCTTTTTTACCTTGGGGTTGGCTCCTCCCCCAGGGTTAAATGGGGAGTTATCTGCTTCCCGGGTGTCCAAGCAGCACATGTGGAGACACTGGCCAGCACAGCGTGGCTTGGCACAGCACGGCTAGGCTGGGTTAACCACACAGCACGCCGCAGGCTGACTCATCTGTGTGTGTCTTCAGCAATGTTTGTCTTTCATCGCCAAGTCAATGTGTGTTCTCTGTCTTTCTGTTTGCCTCTGTCTGTCTGTTTGTTTCTTTCTGTTTGTTTCTGTCTGTTGCTGTGTAATCATACTTCTGGCTGGATTGAAGCCTTTGTTTTTTCCATCAGTTTAGGCAGCAGGTGTGTGTGTGGAATGTGAGGAATGTGTGAGTGGAATGTGTGTAATGTGTGTTTGGAATGTGTGGTATGTGTGTGACATGTGTGTAACGTGTGTGTGGTATGTGTGGTATGTGTGTGACATGTGTGTGACATGTGTGTAACGTGTGTGTGGTATGTGTGTGACATGTGTGTAACGTGTGTGTGGTATGTGTGTGACATGTGTGTAACGTGTGTGTGGTATGGGTGTACTGTGTGTGTGGTATGTGTGTAACGTTTGTGTGGTGTTTGTGTAATGTGTGTTTGCAATGTGTATAACGTGTGTCTGTTGTTTGTGTACTGTGTGTGTGGTATATGTGTACTGTGTGTGTGGTATGTGTGTAACGTGTGTGTGGTATGTGTATAACGTGTGTGTGGTGTTTGTGTAATGTGTGTTTGCAATGTGTATAACGTGTGTCTGTTGTTTGTGTACTGTGTGTGTGGTATGTGTGTAACGTTTGTGTGGTGTTTGTGTAATGTGTGTTTGCAATGTGTATAACGTGTGTCTGTTGTTTGTGTACTGTGTGTGTGGTATATGTGTACTGTGTGTGTGGTATGTGTATAACGTGTGTGTGGTGTTTGTGTAATGTGTGTTTGCTATGTGTATAACGTGTGTCTGGTGTTTGTGTACTGTGTGTGTGGTATGTGTGTACTGTGTGTGTGGTATGTGTGTAACGTGTGGGGTGTGTGAGTGTGTTCTGGCTCTGTAGTCTCCCTTCATTGTAATAATTCAGTTTCACACTGTTGAAATGCATGCTGGGAGAGGAAGCCTTTATAGGCTATTAGGTACACTAAACCAGTGTAATGTGGTGTTTATCTGTGGTTAGTTTAACGCTACATCCGTTCTCTCTCCCTCTCCTCCCCCTCTGACCCCTTCTTCCTCTTCGCCTCGACTCCCCCCTCCCCCTTTCCTCCCCATCACTCCCCCCTTTCCTTCCCTCCCTCACCCCCCACATCCCCCGTCTTCTACCCCCTTGCCCTCCCCGTCCTCTCCACCCTTTTTCATCCGCCGTCCGTTGCCTCTCCTCCACCTCCTTCTGCTTCCCTCTCCCCCTCGCCTCCCCCTCCTTCTCCTCCCATTCATCACACCCCTCTCACCACCCTAGACGACGCTGCTGCGCGGGGGCAGTCAGGATGACCTGCAGCGGGGACTGAGTCCCCTGGCCCCAGGAGACACTCAGCTGGAAGACTACCAGAGTGGCCTGGAAGGGGTCCTGACCTGGCTGCTGTCTGCAGAGGACGGCCTACAGGCCCAGCCTCCCATCTCCTCCCAGGTGGAGGAGGTCAAAGAGCAGTTCCACACACACGAGGTACAGACAGGGTTCATCGTACCTTTGGAAACTTTATTCTTCATTATGTTATGTGCGTTTTGACCACTGAAACAAGGGGAAATATTTATAAAATGTGTTGTCATTTCTAAATTGGTTAACCGATATGTACAGAAATAACCTCAAATCAAAAATGGGGGGGTACTCGCCCTCTTACCCTACGAGGTTCGGATCCTGCTGGTTTTTTTGCCCCCACCTGGTGTCCAGGTCTAAATCAGTCCCTGAGTAAATGGTTGCAATTTAATAAATGGAGAGGAACTGGATTCCATGTCCAGAGTTGAGCTTTAGGGATCTATATTTTTTACATTGTAGTAATTGTTTGATTGGCAATCCAAATTGGAGAATATAGCCAAAAAGAGAAGTAAATGCTCATGTCCCGGTAATTACAGAGGGCACCGTAAATTAGTCTTGTTGAGTTTATTTGCACATAATAAATGCATTTATGTATTATTGAAAGAGCAAATAAACAGAATATTTGTGCAGGGGAGGTAGAAAGGTTGAACACCTGACACAACATTTTCCCTGGTGTCTTCATTATAAACTAATACATCTACCCTGCTCCTGTGTGTCTGTGTCTGTGTGTGTGTGTCTGTGTGTGTGTGTTCCTCCCTGTGTGTCTGTCCCTGTGTGTGTGTGTGTGTGTAGGGCTACATGGTGGAGCTGACATCCCACCAGTCCAGTGTAGGCAGGGTGCTGCGGGCTGGGAGCGCCCTTCTGGGCGAGGGTCATCTAACTGAGGAGGAAGAGACAGAAGTCAGGGAACAGATGAACCTCCTGAACTCCCGCTGGGAACACCTCAGAGTGGCCAGCATGGAGAGACAGAGCCGGTACGAGACACACAGACGCACACAACCAGAAACACACACAACCAGAAACACACACAACCAGAAACACACACACACACACACAACAGAAACATACAACCAGAAACACACAACCAGAAACACACACAACCAGAAACATACACAACCAGAAACACACACACACACAACAGAAACATACAACCAGAAACACACAACCAGAAACACACACAACCAGAAACATACACAACCAGAAACACACACAACCAGAAACATACACAACCAGAAACACACACACACACACAACAGAAACATACAACCAGAAACACACAACCAGAAACACACACAACCAGAAACATACACAACCAGAAACACACACACACACACACAACAGAAACATACAACCAGAAACACACAACCAGAAACACACACAACCAGAAACATACACAACCAGAAACACACACAACCAGAAACATACACAACCAGAAACACACACACACACACAACAGAAACATACAACCAGAAACACACAACCAGAAACACACACAACCAGA
Source organism: Esox lucius (assembly GCF_011004845.1). NCBI lineage: Eukaryota > Metazoa > Chordata > Actinopteri > Esociformes > Esocidae > Esox > Esox lucius. Next base: position 9,755,414 of record NC_047590.1, read on the forward strand.
AACATACACAACCAGAAACACACACACACACACACAACAGAAACATACAACCAGAAACACACAACCAGAAACACACACAACTAGAAACACACACAACCAGAAACACACACACACACAACCAGAAACACACACACAAACACAATGAGAAACACGCACACAACCAGAAACCTACACGCAACCAGAAACATGTACGCACATCCTGAAAATCACAACCAGAAACACACACACAACCAGAAACACACAACCAGAAACACACACACACAACCAGAAAATCACAACCAGAAACACACACAGCCAGAAACACACACACAACCAGAAACGCACAACCAGAAACACACACAACCAAAAACACACAGGCTACCAAGAAACACATACACAAACACAACCAGAAACACACAGGCTACCAAGAAACACACACACAAACACAACCAGAAACACACAGGCTACCAAGAAACACACACACAAACACAACCAGAAACACACACACAACCGGAAACACACAACCAGAAACACACACGCTAATACACTGTCAATAGTATGTCAACCCACACAATGTGATGGAGAACATCTATACACAACGTAAAGTCATTATCACCTTGACTTATCACCTTGATTAGACAAAATATTGGCACACACACACACACACACACACAAAGACAGAGAGGCAGGCTCTTGACTTTAAGGACATTACGATGATTACCTCTGTAATCTACCCTGGGGTTCAGCGGGACGGCGTGGCAGCCATTCATTATACCACAGTAAACCACTCCATCACTTCTGACTCATAATGACATCCAGGCACGTCGGTTGGGAAACAAACAAGCGCACCCATACGCACTATATGGACAGGCACGCATTCTCACACCACACACATGCACACACACGAGCACAACATTGAAAGACAGCTTTGCTATCTCTCTTTCTCTCTCTCTCTCTCTCTCTCTCGTTGAGGAAGGATGTTTTTCTGTGACGCTTTGAATAATCCTTCGACTGGGGCGTGTAAACACACTGTGAAGTAGCCAAGTCCAATACTGCTGTACTCAACGGCCCCCCTATCTCCCACTGTCTCCCGCCCTCTACTCTTCCCTCCCCCCCACCCCGCCTCTCTTTCCTCCCCTCTCTCCCCCGCCTCCCCCTTGTCCAGACTCCATGAGGTCTTGATGGACCTGCAGCACCAGCAGTTGAAGCAGCTCACCGATTGGTTGGAGCTGACCGAGGGGCGGATAAAGAGGATGGGAGCTCAGCCAATGGGGCCAGACCTTGAGGATGTCAAACACCAAGTGGAAGAGCACAAAGTAGGCTACCTGCCTGCAGGGCTTAATGAGTAATGTTCATCCAAGCACAATGTAGCAGAATAATAAGTATTTCCCGTGCAATCAGTTCAGGTAGTACCTCAGGGAGATGATCGTGCTTTGATAACTGCCCACTAGTAGAGAGAATTGTTCACCCTATTACAGGAAAGTTTCATTTAACCACATTATCAAGGAACATTTGCATGTACTGCATTTCTCTTCATTTCGGAGCATTTTCCTATTTATAAATGCACTTTTTATTGGTCGCTCCTGAACTTAGTGGCCGGTCTACTTCTTGCTGTATGTCGCCTTTTAAGGCCACATCTTTCATGAAGGCATTCAAATGTTCCGGTGACCTGTGGGTCAAACAAGCAGTTGTCAAATTAATTCAAACAATCAAATCAAATGTATTTCATACAGCCCTTTTTACATCAGCAGTTCTGATCAAGTGCTTATGCCCATCAAATCAAATGTATTTTATAAAGCTCCTTTTACATCAGCAGTTGTCACAAACTGCTTATAAGCAATTGATTGGATGCATCTCATACAGCTGTTGCAGGAAGACCTGGAGCTGGAGCAGGTGCGTGTGAACTCTCTGACTCACATGGTGGTTGTCGTGGATGAGAACAGTGGAGACAGCGCCACCGCTGCCCTGGAGCAGAAACTACAAGTGAGACTGACACGCACATTGTTCACATCTCTGCCATTTAACAGACACTCTTTTCCAGAATTAAATACATGTAGTGCATTCAACTTGAGTGGGCCGCAGTAAAGTCGGTACCTCTGAGTTAGCTGCGTCATTGAGACACTCGGGTCCAATTCCTGTTTGCTGATTAGCCTTAACGGCCTTTGAAGCACGGTGCAATTGTCCAGAACCATCCTGGTTTGGAAGATACTAATCTAATTTGGCTCCCTTGTCTTGGTGTGCTTGGGGTGGCTACAGCAACTGTGAGCTCAGTTCAAGTAAAAGGCCTGAGCTTGCATTCCTTTCGGCGCGTAGGGATTCTGGCATAGACTTGGTTGAACCAGGGATGGCATTGGATGTGTTTCAGGAGACACATATCTCTAAATCGATTGTTCAAATTCTGCTGGGATGCAGTGATGAGGCAGGACCTTCACCACGTAATGATGCTTAAATAGTAAAAATATTAAATAATAAAGTTATTAAAGAAAAAAGAAAGCTGGGGGAAAACCCCACGACCGAGTAATATTAATTGTACCTTTATTACACCTTGTTGATTATACCCCGATTGTACCTTTATTACACCTCGTTGATTATACCCCGATTGTACCTTTATTACACCCTGTTGATTATACCCTGATGGTACCTTTATTACACCTTGTAGATTATACCCCGATTGTACCTTTATTACACCTTGTAGATTATACCCCGATTGTACCTTTATTACACCTTGTAGATTATACCCCGATGGTACCTTTATTACACCTTATAGATTATACCCCGATGGTACCTTTATTACACCTTGTAGATTATACCCTGATGGTACCTTTATTACACCTTGTAGATTATACCCTGATGGTACCTTTATTACACCTTGTAGATTATACCCCGATTGTACCTTTATTACACCTTGTAGATTATACCCCGATTGTACCTTTATTACACCTTGGTTATAACGTCCACAGTGAAGTGAAGTAGGAAGAAGGGAAACAAATTAAAAAAATATTCTACATATTGCGATCATTAAGAATGTAGGCTTTCAGAGGTTTTGGGTAAAGGGGCCGGGACTTGGCTGCCGTGGCTTCAATGTGAAGCTGGCAGAACGAGGATCTTGGGCAGGGATGTAGGGTTCGAGCAGTGCCTGAGGGTAGGGCGCGGCCGTTCCCCTTGCTGCCCAATTGTTGAGCCTCGTGGTCTTGAAGCATGCCGGCGGAGTGCACAGGGGTGTTGGGGTGACATACGGTAGGAGTACTTTGGAAGCTTGAACAGCAGATGGGCCTCGTCGTTCTAGATAGGTGGCAGGCACAAGCAGGGAGCCCTACAAACAGTGAGTTGCATTAGTCCAGACGTGAGATGACACACTCACACAGTAAGTAATCACGCAGAAGTCGTCTGTGCCTGACTAATACACTGTCTGATGTTTTCTGTTAGTGGAAGAGAGGAATAGAAACCCAGTCAGGTAGAAAGTAGTATTTGTCTGCAAAAGATTGGATGGTAAATAATTAGTGTTCCTTGTTGCCTGGTAATTAACCATGTCTAGCAGTTATCGGTCCAGGACGTCATGATGCTGCTGTTCTGTTTCTTCTCACTGTAGAACAGAGCACAGAGGGAGGGGGTGGGGGGGGTGGGGGGGGGTAGAAGAGAGCAAACGAGATGGAGGTAGAGATAAAAAGACAGGGACAGAAAGAGAGTGAAAGAGGGATACAGGCAAAGAGACAGGGTGGGGGGGGCGGGCATAGACCAGACAGGGAGCGGAGAGCGAGAGAAGAAAAGGAAATTGCTTCGTTTATTGGTCTCTTGTACAGTTTGGGATTGTCAGGAGGGTATAGGAGGAGACAACCGTCTCGTCCTCCCTTCAGAATGAATAACAGTAATAGAGAACCTGCCCGAGCCAGATCTGCTGTTGACAGTTTAGTTCCTACTTAGGTAGAGAGATATGACATGGCAAACAACACAATCTGTTTCACCGCTGCGTTAAGGAACGTGGCAGGTTTTGCATGTTGACTGGCTACATTGTTGGTGTCTTAGAAAGGAACACCGTAGTCACAACCTGTTGACAGCGCAGGCCTTCCTTGACCAATGACGGCGATGGCCTCCCCTGTCCGTATACACAACCTGTGTCTGACTTTTGTCCATGCCCTTGTCTCTTTTTCTGTACACCTGGGGGCTTTGCCTATTACTTTGTTACAGTGACAGTTAAAATTTGCCCGTGAATTACGGTGAGGTTCTGTGGTTTTAACAACTACTGGCTGATGGAGCTCTTCCTGATTGGTGACTTTTACGGCGCTGGAGACAGAAGCCATGTCATGTGATCACTGCAGGCGGGGGGGAACCAAGGGTGATACCAAGTAGGTTGGTGTCTGGGCGGCTTCCACTGGAAAAAGCTTTCAAGATACATTTTCCATCAGTTATAGGCACTTTTACGTAGCTTTTTGCTCATGTGACAATGAATAAGGCGGTCAGATAAATGCCCTGGACATTCCACACCAGTAGTTCAGATCTATTCATGCTATGGTGGTCATTCCCTGGGATTGTTGGACACTCTATAAGGATCAGCAAAAAACATTTTTTGTTGTTTATCAGCTTGACCTTACCCTAAATGTAATCCAGAAATCTAGTTTTCAGAAATCTCTACACCACTCTAGAAAAGTACATCTTGAGAAATAAGTCACAGTTATTGGCATTTTTAAACAAATCTAATAGAAGTACCTTCCCCTATATATATTTTTTCAATCATAAGAGACTCATGAGGCACTCTTAATTAGTCATTTATGACTTCCTGTTTGAGATATAAAACATGCAGTTACAAACATGCCAATCTCCCTTAGTCATCTATCAACATTATGAGGTATGTGGTGCACAGTGAGTAGCTCTGGAGGAGAGCATCTGCTAAATGACTCAAAAGTAATATAAATGAAGGTCAGGGAACACACAAATGAACAAAGACAAAAGGTTATTGATCTCCATAAATTAGGAAGAGGCTATAAAATATAGCAACACACCTGAAAATTCCCATTTCCGCTATCGGGTAATAATTAAGAAGGTTTAATCAAGTTCAGCTGTGATGAACCTGCCTGGAAAAGGACTTGGTGTGCTTTGCCCTACGGCACAGTTAGGTGGATGGCGAAGGAGATGGAGCTAGATTCTCTTTGCAAAGAATCAGAGCGCAAGTAAAATCTCTGATGACAGGCGGCCAATGAAATAAAATATCATGATGTTAAACTGAACGCTTCATAGAAGCCTGCCTGTGAAGCCGTCACTTTGACGCCACCCGTCTGTTTAATGTCTTTTCTCCCCCCACAGCTCCTGGGTGATCGCTGGGCAGCCATCTGTAAGTGGACAGAGGAGCGTTGGGTACTGCTTCAGGAGATCCTGCTCAAATGGCAACACTTCACTGAGGAACAGGTAAAGACATGGAAATGGAATCTGTACAACAATATCCCACAGGCCTTTGAACCGTACAGAGGTCCTTCTATGTACACATGTTTAAACAGAGATTTGAACTCAAATAAATGTCTGAGTAAATCCACTCTCTCTCCTCTGGGATAAATCTAAAAGCTTTGTCAGGTTTGCACTACGCACCGTGGTTTGCTTCAACCTCTCAGATGGGGTTAGGCTGAAGGTCAGTTCTTCTCGAACAAGGAAGGAAAGATGTATTTTATTTATCCAACAGCACTCTAAACCCATGGTCATTATGGTTTTCAGTTGGCTTTAGTTTTCTTTCAAATTAGCTTTGAAAGTACAATTATTTATTATATACATTATTTGTTTTGATATAATTTCAATTTTAATTTAAAGTTTAAATGTTATTGTTTGATGTTTTTTTGTTGCTGGTATTTCCTTTGAAACAACTGTTTTGTGCACAAATGCACATCTATGAGTAAGTCGTTTTTTTGACTTTTCAACCAGGTTTGATTGAGTGAGGAGAAAAACAAGAGATTTAATTTAGAGTCAAATTCTGTTGATGTATTTTATTTTTTTTGACAGTTATTAACAACCCACGGTCCACTGTACAGGGGTTTTATGCTTGTTTGCAGGTAACCTATAAACGACTCTGTTCAGGCACTGAAAAGCTCTCAGTCCATCAATGTGTAATGTGATGCAGTTCAACAATAAACCTGTCCTGCAATGAAGTCACAATTCACTAAACAATACTAGGCCTGGGAGGTCCCTGGGGACAAAAAGAACACAGTTATCAATCACATTTATTGCTGTCAAATACTTCTCCAATTTTAGATTGGCCAAAAGATGAAAGGAGAAAATAATTCACATAAATGTTTTTTATTTTTTATTCTGGTTAGTTTTGGTCCTAATTTATCTTGTTCCAGTTTTGTTGTTTTTTTAATCACAGTTATCTCAAATCTTATTTCCTTTTACCAATACATTTTTTAATGTGTCGTTTTCTTATTTGTTAACGATAATTGCCTTGTCTCGCTCTTCCTCCATCATTCTGTCTTTCCCTCTCTTGCTCTCCATCATCACTCCCTCCCTCTTTAACTTTCATTACCTCTTCTCCTCTTTCTTCCTTCCGCTGCTTCTCAGTGTTCCTTTGACTCCTGGTTGACTCAAGAGGAGGAATTGGTTCGCTCCATCCAGAGCAGTGGCTTCAAGGAGCAAAGCGACATGGTGGCCAGCCTGAGAAGACTAGCGGTGAGTGACAGCTCCGTTAGCTAATCAACTTCGAAGACCATCATGAGTGACAGGCTATTTTACAAATAAAGATTTTAATAAAAATAGCTAATTTTACCATGTGCAAAGAATGCATAGGCTTGTTATATTTTATCAGCGTGTTGAAAATGTTGGGTTTTCAAAAAAGTCAAAAATTGGGAAAATTTATATTATAGCCAGGCTATTTAATATAATCAGAATACTAGATGTATTTTTGAAGGATATAGTTATTTTACAATTATTTATTATTTTAGCAGAGAGAAGCCAGTACTCAAACTTCAGTGATGTTATCAGACACATATAAAATTAAATCCCTTTACCTCAGAAGCATGTGGTCAGTGAAAGCTACCTTAGCCAATGACCTCAGGAAACTTGTGAGCACTGAAAAATGCTTTAGCCAATGACCTCAGGAAGCTTGTGAGGACTGACAAATGCCTTAGCCAATGACTTCACGAGGTTAGCGGTTATCGGCAGCTCATGGGGTTGGCTGAGCCGTGGGCTACATAACCTTAAAAGAAGTTGAGGTGGAAACTTTGATATGTGTTTGGCAGCCAGATTACCTTGATGTTAAAACTCAATGTTGGCAGGCTGACGTTTTCAATCTCTACTTATTTGTATGTGTGTGTGTCTTGTTTGCATGTGTTTATGTGTTTGCATGTGCGTGTCTTAGGTGGTGAAGGCTGACCTGGAGATGAAGAGGCAGACCATGGACAAGCTGTGCTCTCTGTGCCAGGACCTGCTGTCCTCAGTCAGGAACAAGGAAGTGGCCCACAAGCTGGAGGCTCGGCTGGAGAGCTTTGCCCAGCGCTGGGACAAACTGGTCCAGAGTCTGGAGATGAGCGGCTCCCAGGTACCCTGCTAACCCCCTAACTATGACATACCCCCAGACAAAGACCCCCGCTTAAATAAAACACATTACTACATACAGTACTCTCACCAGCCGCCAAGTATGTTCCCGTTTTTCTCATTCTGTTTGGAGACTCGGCAGTGTTTTGTGGGGTGCCTGCCATTGTACAATGACGCTGATAGAAAGGTTCGCCTTCGATTGCTGCAATTTTATAGCACATGAATGCTGCTTTATGCCACGTTCCTCTGCTTTCAGAGCAGGGCTAGCTCTGGTCTCTTTCGTCGCGTTATTGTTCGGGGCCTCCTCGTCTCCCTCCTGGAAGAGTTATGGCTCATTGGAGGTCAGGGATCGTCGGTTATAAGGCTCTGATTTACACTGGCGTGCAGAGTGAGACAGGCGTGCACTCTGTCCGTCCACACCCGTCTGCACCTGTACCGTGAACCTGAATAAGTTCACGGATCAGTTCCCGGCATGCGTTGCCCTTTCAAGTGAACTCTCGAGTTACCATCCATCACTAAACATGTGAGTGACTGACATTTCCTCAACAGTCATAAGTCTGCGCCTGTCTACACCTGCCTACACCTTTCTACACCTGTCTACACCACCCTACACTGGCCTACACGTCTTTACACCGCTCCGAACCTCTCTACACCACTCTAAACCACTCTACACATGTCTGCATCTCATAAAGCAGCATCTTTTTCTCCTCCTCCTCCAGTGTGTCGCCATCTTTCTCTGTTTCTCATTTGTCTTCTTATCTCTCTCATCTCTTCCTATCTGTTATCTGACCGACTCTTCCTCTCATCTGTCTTCATGTCTTTCCTATCCGTCTTCCTCTCTCTCGTTTTCTTCCTCCCTCTAACTCCCTCTAATCCGTGTCTCCCTCCGTCTCCCCCGTTCATCTTTTCCTTCTTGCATACTAATTGCTCTCCTCACTCCGGCTATGTATGTCTCTCTTCTCCTGTGACCCCATCATTTCCAGGCCCATTGTAATCCTATTATTTCATCCAGGTTAAAGGTTGTGTCTGTATTAGTCCAGTGTTAATCTCCAGCCAACCTGTGTGTGACGAATGTGCAGGCACGCCTGTGTGTGTTTGTGTGTGCGTCCCATGTGTTCCCATGAGTGTGCCTTGTCTTAATTTGCTGAGTGTTAATGATCAAGCGCCTCTGGCACCCATCAGCTGTAATCCAGCCGCTGTATCACTGTCGCCATGACAGCACCACAGTCCAGTATCACTTCTGGTCTAAGCTAATAGCTGTCCGTCATTGCTCTGTCCTGTCACTGGCTATAATGTGATAGGGCATATTCGCGTTGAACAAAACAAGCATGGCCTCGACTACTGTTGAACTACTGTTATTATTTCTTCATGAACATGTCTCCTGATTTTACTTATTGTTATTTTATAGCTGTTTTGTCAAAGGATAAGGCTTTGGTCTTACTGTAACTGTGTCAGCACTCATTTAGCCCTGCTTGTGCTTCATGAAATACTGAACACTAAAAAGTAAACATTGCACTACATTTATTTTACTGTCCCAGGTATTCAACTGAGAGTGACAGTTATAAAAAGCTTCAACATTTGAAGGACAGACTTCCACAAAATAACCAGTTTAGCTCAAGTTAAGCGCTTCTTTCTTTCAAGAGAATCTGAAGTACTCGGTAAATGGCTAATCATGTCACTTTAGGCATTTCACTGAAATAAACTATGTCAAGTCCATTGAAGTGGTATGTTTACCTCAGGTGTTCCCAGAGTGCGCGTGCCTGTGAATACATCTGATGTGACAATGGACATTTTTCATACAGTTAGAAAAGGTTTCCGTTTACCCATTCCCAGTCGCTGCACGGCATCCGACGATCAGTGGAAAGTCTCCCAGACATATCTTTGTACGTGAACCACAATGACTAATCTTCTGACAAGGACACAAGCCCATATCTTCAATCTGTGTGTGTGGATGTCCTGATTCTGTATTTACCCGCTCTGACACGCGTGTGTTTCAGATCTCACTGGCTGTCACCACGGCGCAGACTAAGCTGAGTACGAGCGTATCCACCGTGACAACGATACGTGAGAAGGTGGTGGTGAAGAATACTAAAGCATCTCTACCCTCCCCGCCGCCTAATAAGAGACCCATAGTTGTGGAATCAGAGCTCAGGAAAAGGTGAGGACTCAGGCTTCTTCAGTTGTCTGCACAATCTTCGGGGGGGGGGGGGGGTGTTGCCGAATAGTGGGTGTGATCAAACAAGGGGTGTGGCCAACACCTTTGAAACTCTGAGACACTATTTGGGGTGGGGCCAGGGGGATGCTTCATGCCTTATAAGTGAATTGAATGGAAACGGTCGCGCCTACAAACTTGAATCTGTCAAAATGATCTACTATGTCTGATTCTCACTGAACAGTGTATAGGGCTATAGATTCATTTTAATCTAAAGTGCAGAAATATAGTTACCTTTGGGCGAAATATTGTTATATAAATCACTGTCTCGGTCCTAGACCTGGAATTGTCTTGGTGACTGTGATCGATCGCCGGAATTCAATCGTTGTTGAGTCAAAAAAAAATCTGTAACGATTGAATTTCCGGCCTAAAGACAATATCCTTGGTCTTAGGCAGTCTCTGGAAAAGTACCAAATGACACACTATCCCCTCCTTAGGCCACTGCTTCTCTATGCACTTCTTCTCCCTTTATCACGCTAAAGCTAGTCTCTCTTTCACCTGGCTAACCTAAGGAAAAGATTAAGAAACAGGTAGGTTTATGGAGCAATTGAAACTGTAGATATGCAGTATAGTGTTCAGAAGTGTGCAGTTTTGACAGTTGGTGATGTGTTATTTAGCTTCAGTAATTCATATGAATTATATTTGGCTGTGTGATGTGAAGGCAGTGATTGGTTTCAGTTATAGTCATAGTATAATGCTGCTTTTATATCAGTCCTTTACCCTGGTCTTTTACCCTAAAACACCAGAGTTTTCTGATTCCAATAACTGGCATAGAAAATGGTCTACGTTTGGTCCTGGATGCTAAATTGTCTGAAAGCCATGGTGACACAGACATTAATTGTCTAGTTTAAGCCCTGAACGCTGTGGTGTATCATTTCATATACAAACACATTCTGTTTGCACTGTTTCAAGTTCTACCTTATTTATATAAGCAGTAATGTACCTCTGTGGTTTGTGGTATATGGGCAGCATCCATCCATTCTTTGTTACATTGTGCCAAATAACAACTCTTAACTGTTTTCTTGTTCATAAATCACACTCTCTCTAGACTTGCTGCTTAGTTATAAACCAGGTCTTTCTAACCCTGAATGCTGATTGGCTGAAAGCTGTGGTTCTCAAGTATGAAAAAAAAACATTCTTGTTTACTCTTCTAATTACATTGGTATTCAGTTTATAACTGCAGTAAAGCACCTTGAAAGGTTTGTGGTATTTGCCAATATACCGTGACTAAGGACAGTAATTGTAAGAGAGTGTGTTTAGTGTTAGAGAGAGTGTTTTAATTATAGGGAGTGTGTTTGACTTAAAAAAAGTGAATGTGAGTTTGATTAGAGTAGATATCGTTTTTAAGTTTTTTTTTTCAATTGCTTCCACACTAAAATGTAAACTTTCCCACAATTAGCAAAACCTTACACTCAAGGAGCAAAACACCGGCCTAGATTTGCACGACTGTAAGCACATTGTCGGCTTCACACTTTTTGCAAAACATTACACACAGTGATTTGCAAAACATTAAACACAGAATGCATTTGACACAGAAATGTATAATGATGAAAGCAAAGGCTTTCAAATGAACACACCCATGAACCAATTGGTTTAACACAGCCACCAGGTGTGCACACTGGTGCTTAATTGTAGACACATCAATCAGGTTTAAGCACCATAAAAAGGCAACAGGTAAGTTCACCTGTCTTCAAAATAAAATGTGTAAAATGGATTGAGAAATCCTCTACATATATGTGCATATATGTTTTGCAATGGTTTCCAGTGTGGGTGACCATCCAGATAATCCATTCAGGAACTTCCTGGTGAGAGAAATACAGCACTGTAACAAATACCTCTTACATTAGTGGATAAGGGAATTCTACTGCATATGCTGTTTTGGTCAAAAACCTGACATTTGAACTGACACACTGACAAAACATATAAGGAAGAGTCCATGCACAGTAAAATACCCAATTTCCAAAACCTTTATTTCCAAAAGCAGCAGATGTACAGCTTACTGAGCATCAGTGTTCTCATCTCGTTTCAGGTCTTTTTCAGGTTACTCAGCCCTAGTGTTCTCATCTCGTCTCAGGTCTGGGTCAGGTTACTCAGCCCTAGTGTTCTCATCTCGTCTCAGGTCTGGGTCAGGTTACTCAGCCCTAGTGTTCTCATCTCGTCTCAGGTCTGGGTCAGGTTACTCAGCCCTAGTGTTCCCATCTCGTCTCAGGTCTGGGTCAGGTTACTCAGCCCTAGTGTTCTCATCTCGTCTCAGGTCTAGGTCAGGCCATAATATCTCAAAATCACACAATCTTTCCAGGCAAAAGGGGGGAAAATGAACTTGTGTGCCTTAGAAAACCCTGGATAGACTCCACAGACACATCACCACAGGTGTCCACCACTGCCTCTTTTAGGTTTTGCTCTGCATAGGGGTTGCAGTCATTCACTTTCCACCGCCTCATCCTCGTCCTCTCTGTTGCCTTGCAACTTAAGCATTGTTAGGATCCATTGCTCCAAAGCACATGCACATGCCATTATGCCCTGTTTTGAGTCAGCAATTTTGCAGTGAATGATTTATTTGGCCACTTTTGTGTAAGGTTTTGAATATTGAAACGTAGAAACGGGTGAATAGTGATTATGGTTATGGGAAATGTGTGTGTGTGTCTGTTTGGGAATGGTTTTTGTGCAACATGAATCAGTTTTTATGTTGAAGCAACCGAGAAAAAATGTAAGGTTTAATGATTAGTTATTATTATAGTCTATTGTTGGTCCTTAGATGTATAGCAATATACTAACACTGTGTGAGTTATTGAGAGTGTGTTTGAGTTAGGGAGAGTGTGTTTGAGTTAGTGAAAGTGTTTTTGAGTTAATGAGAGTGTGTTGGAGTTAGTGAGAGTGGTTTTGAGTTAATGAGAGTGTATTTGAGTTAGTGAGAGTGTTTTTGAGTTAATGAGAGTGTATTTGAGTTAGTGAGAGTTTTTTTGAGTTAATGAGAGTGTATTTGAGTTAGTGATAGTATGTTTGAGTTCATGAGTGTGTTTGAGTTGGTGAGAGTGTGTTTGAGTTTGTACATGTAAATTCACCAAATGTGACCAAAGTCTAAAAATATGTATTTGAAAGTAACTTTTTGTTTACCTTAATTACATTGAGACACAATATCATTATTTCTATTTTATGCATCACCTTACTCCTAAATAAAAATAAATGCTTTCTTGAATTCCAGCTAGATTCTTCATATTTTATAATATATATTTTTTTATGACATGATGGGGCATCCTGTCCTACAGCTGTCAGAATGACCTTGTTTTAATGTGTGTTCAGGATTGACATGGACTTCACAGAGCTTCACAGTTTCATCACCCGCTCCAAGGCTATCCTGCAGAACCCAGAGTTCTCTATCTCTAGGAAGGAGGGGAGCATTCAGGAGCTCTATGATAAAGTCCTGGTGAGGTCATAGGTCACACAGCCTTACCCAGAATGCACCTTTACACACAACCTCCACCAATACACAATCTGTGGGTCACTGTGGCCACTGTGTTCAGTATTTTGATTGTGTTTTCTCATTTCGCCTCCCTCTTTTTTGTCAACTTTTTTTCTAAAGATAACTTCTGTCTCTCTTTTTCTCTGTCTCCCTTCCCTGCAATGTCAACTTCTCATTCTGTCTATATTTTGCTCCCTCTCTGTTTCCTTTCTCTTTTTATCTCTTTCTTTCTCAGGCAATAGAGAGAGAGAGGCCAGAGAAGTTGCGGAAGCTTCAGGAAGCCACTCGTTCAGCCCAGGCTCTGCTTGATCAGCTGGCGAGCGGTAAACAGAACAAACATGCATAGTAATGTGCACACACACACACACACAGTGAAATACACCGCCAACCAACCAACCCCCCCACACACACACCGCCAGCTGTCCCCATGGCAACCCTTCTACCTGTCGCCTGTCCCCACATCGTTGTTTCCATAGCAACTGTTGTCTCTGCCCTTGTTATGCGACTCCACGGCGACGTGGTAGGCCACGTCCTCTCCTCCCCTCTCCTCTTCTCTGTCCTACCACGGTCGACAAGTGATACAGCAAAATAGGATGCGCCCCAAACAAAACCCTTGAGCACTACTAAAGTGCCTTGATCAAAGGTTGGGCACTATGTAGTGAATAAATACAGTATGATTTTGTATATGGAGGTATTTCCTGGGGACAAAGCCTTGTGTACCCACTTCACCCTGTGTCTGAGTCAGTGGAACCTCAGAAAAGCTGAATAGAAGTTGAGGTGAACCCGACAGGAACTCTGAAGTTATCTCCTTCTGCTGTGTGGACGGCTTCCCTCGTGCCTTTAGCTGCACTGAGCTCTGAATCGATTTGTATAGAACATTTTAATTACGTCCTGTTTAATGGTGGAATTTACCCGACAACAACATGATATAATATGTGCTGTTGTCTCATAAAACTGGGCCGGTTATACAAGTATTGATTTCATGTGATTGTCTGTATAAGCTGTGTAGTGCTGGGTTCTCCAGGCTTCCTCTTTTAATATGACCCTAGGTACTCCACCACTCTATTGATTGGCTAGTATGAAGTCTGATATTGTATTATTACCAGTTAATGGATGAACTGGGGCAGATGGACAGACAGGCTAGACAGACAGGCAAAACAGGCTGGACAGACAAACAGGCTAGAAAGACAGACTTGAAAATAAGGCAATGGACATTGACAGATCTCTTTTGACCAGTTCAATGATTTTCATGATTGGTTGCCTGACTGTAACCTTTAACCCTGCAGAAGGTGTGAGGGGAAGGGCTGATTACATCCTGATTGGAGGTCCGACTAACCTTTAACCCTGCAGATGGTGGGAGTGGCAGGGCTGATTACATCCTGATTGGTTGTCTGACTGTAACCTTTAACCCCGCAGAAGGTGGGAGTGGCAGGGCTAATGACATCCAGACAGCGGCCGAGGAGCTCAACACCCGCTGGGTCGGGTTCTGTGCCCTGCTGGTGGAGAGGCTGGACTGGCTGGCCTATCAGAGCAGGGTCCTGGCCTTCTACAACCTCTGGCAGCAGCTGGAGCAGGCTGTGGTCAACTCTGAGAACTGGCTGAAGGTCCAGCAGCCACCGGCCTCGGAACCGGAGCCCCTGAAGCATCAGCTGGAGCGCTGCAGGGTGAGTGGTGTGTTGGGGGTGAGTTGAGAGGCGGGGGTGAGGGTGAGGTGAAAGGGCAAGCAAGAAGTAAGAGGTGTGTATGTTGTTGGGCTGAGGTGATTGTTGGGCTGAGGTGAGTGTTGGGCAGAGGGGAGGTTTGGACTGAGGGGAGTGTTGGGCTGAGGGGAGGTTTGGGCTGAGGGGAGTGTTGGGCTGAGGGGAGGTTTGGGCTGAGGGGAGTGTTGGGCAGAGGGGAGTGTTGGGCAGAGGGGAGTGTTGGGCAGAGGGGAGGTTTGGGCTGAGGGGAGTGTTGGGCTGAGGGGAGGTTTGGGCTGAGGGGAGGTTTGGGCTGAGGGGAGGTTTGGGCTGAGGGGAGTGTTGGGCAGAGGGGAGGTTTGGGCTGAGGGGAGTGTTGGGCTGAGGGGAGGTTTGGGCTGAGGGGAGTGTTGGGCTGAGGGGAGTGTTGGGCTGAGAGGAGTCTTTCTTAGGCTGAGGTAAGTATGTGTTGGGATGAGTGTGTTTTCTATACCTTTATGTCAGATTCTCTTTTTCTCTTCACATGTTTGCATGCAGTTCATGTCTCCAATCATTCATGTAAGTCTGTCTTTGTGTCCATCACTGTGTGTGTCTGTCTGTCTATATGTCTGTGTCTAACTGACTGTACCTCTACACACACACACACACACACACACACCCTATGGGGTGTCCACTAATTTGTCTTTGTTAGTCTCCCAGTGTGTGTCCCAAATGGCACAGTATTCCCTATTTATTTAGTAAGTAGTGCACTTCTTCTGACCCAGGACCATATTAGTAGTGCACTTCTTCTGACCCAGGACCATATTAGTAGTGCACTTCTTCTGACCCAGGACCATATTAGTAGTGCACTTCTTCTGACCCAGGACCATATTAGTAGTGCACTTCTTCTGACCCAGGACCATATTAGTAGTGCACTTCTTCTGACCCAGGACCATATTAGTAGTGCACTTCTTCTGACCCAGGACCATATTAGTAGTGCACTTCTTCTGACCCAGGACCATATTAGTAGTGCACTTCTTCTGACCCAGGACCATATTAGTAGTGCACTGTTTAAGAAAAAGATGCCATTTGAAAGGTATCTCTTGCCAACATCGCTTCACATTCAGTGTCGTTCAGTATTCATTATTTAGTATTCATGACGGGGAAAACACATTGCCATTGGGAAGGTTGCAATCAATGTTTGCCTAAATATTTAATTGCAGCAAATTCTCAATTTCCCCATTTTGTAAAACATGGCCCATGACAACGGCAGAGAAAGATTGTTAAAAAATGTAAACAGCCCAAAGCTGTAATGAAGCACTGATGTGTTGTATAGACACAGACAGATTAGATTCAGAAACTAAGACCCCCCCCCCCCCCCACACTTGATAGTGCTGTCGAAGTGTGTATTTTACCTAAGTGTTTGTATGTCACTGGTCCCTCCGTCAAACACCCTTTTCTCTTCACTTTCTGCTCGTTGGTTTCCTTGTCATCTGCCCAGGAGGAGCTGGCTCGTCTCTCCTCCCTGGAGCCCCAGGTCAGCGTGTTGAGGAGGCAGCTGAAGGAGTTGAGGGAGCAGGAGAATGCCCCCGTCTTCTTCGATGCCGACATCGCTGACTTCACAGAGCACTACCAGCAGGTCCTGGAGGACCTCCGGGCCAGGGAGAGACAGCTTGTGCTCGGTGAGCAGTTAATACGAGGACACACATACACAGTGCAGGCATACACATGCACACAGTTATTCACACACACACACACACAGTCATACCCAGGGAATGAGGAGCATCATCAGCAGGGATCCTGATGTCAATGGGCTCTTTCGACTTCTTCAGCCGGCTCAGGCTCCTGCAAAGCTTAGGCTGTTGGTTTAGGGTGTGTCCCCTTACACCTGTTGACCCTTTCTATAAAAGCATTGAGGGTGAAAACACTAGATTACTTGACATATACGACTGAGACAACTAGACTGGGCTGTTCCTGTGGTAGACTGGGCTGTTCCTGTGGTAGACTGGGCTGTTCCTGTGGTAGACTGGGCTGTTCCTGTGGTAGACTGGGCTGTTCCTGTGGTAGACTGGGCTGTTCCCATGGTAGACTGGGCTGTTCCTGTTGTAGACATGGCTGTTCCTGTGGCAGACTGGGCTGTTTGTGTGGCAGACTGGGCTGTTTGTGTGGTAGACAAGGCTGTTTGTGTGGCAGACTGGGCAGGTGGAATCAAGGAAAGTGGTGAAGGTACAAAAAGCATGTAAAAAAGAAAGAGGAGAGAGGAGAAAAAATTGGAGGAAAGCTACAGAGATGAAAGAAGGAGACAAGGAAGGGAGGAAGAGAGAATGGGAGGGGAATATTATAATATATATGTGTCTGTGTGTGTGTCCGTGTGTGTGTGCGGCTGTGTCCGTGTGTATCCAGGTGTGTCTGTGTGTGTGTCCGGGTGTGTCTGTGTGTGTCCGGGTGTGTCTGTGTGTGTGTCTGTGTGTGTGTCCGGGTGTGTCTGTGTGTGTGTCTGTGTGTAAATGGGTTTATCAGAGAGCAGTTTAATCTGTGAGGGATTAGAACCCAGAAGGGATTAATGATATGCTGCATATTAACACTTCACACATGGCTCCTCTACTTACGGCACAGCCAATCGGAATAGACCGTGTGTGTGCTTGAGCATGTTTCACTTTCAGAGTGTGTGTGTGTGTCTGTGTGTGTCTGCGTCTGTGTTTGTGTGTTAGTGTCTGTATGAGTGTTTTTAAGTGGCAGGTTGTGGGTATACAAGTATCATTAAGAAATATTTCAGCATTGCCTCTAGGGAATTCTCATTACTGCTGTCACACCCTCCTTGACTACCACACACACACACACACACACACACACACACACACACCAGTTTCTCCCTTATATTACAGTATTTTCATAAGTTTGTGGTGTTTTCAAGTCGATGGTAACACAGCTAGTCTTACATACAAAACAAATGATCATGCTTTCATTTTGTTTGTGAACACCTTTGTGAAATATAAAGTACTTAGTCAATGTGTAGTGTGCTTAGAGTGAAAAAGGGCATTTCTGATGATCTATTGTGTTTTTTTGCCATGAACATTACCACATACCTGTGAAATGGTACCAAAGCATACTGTACTACAGAAAACCTAACAGATCATCATAAAAGCATTCCCTCTAAGCACATTTTACAGTGACTGAGTACAACACACATGCTTAAATAATCAGTGTTCCATCAAGAAAATATGTTTCACATTGAAGTACATAATGTTTATATAAAGTGTATGCATCGTTTTTGATAGGATAACAGTATTGTTAAAATTCCTTCAACTAACACTTAGATAATTGTTCTTAATTGATCATCACTCAACCATTTGGTTAATAAACTGTATGTATTTTACATTGTTCTGCCTGCTGTGTTCAGATTGAAAAGAACACAACCACCACCCTAAGGCTCCAGTATTTTGTGACCTCAGTGGGATTCAAACCCACAACTTTGGTGTTGGTAGTGCTGTGTTTTAAGAACTGAGACACAAAAGATCATTGCATTGCCAATGCAAAATAATATTAAATATTGATTACCATCCGTAATTACATTGCTAATTTATGTCATGTGGCATTAACCACAACTGGTAACCATACAATAGGTGATGTGTGAGCACGGGCAATGTCTTTCAACATGGAGCAGGATAGGCAGCAAGGCAGAGGAGGAAATCAGAGAGCCCCTGGACCAGTTCAGAGCTACCAACTGAGCTGCTTTGAACCATCACAAGTATGTCTTTGTTAATAAAGCGGGCTCCAATGCGCCTGGCCAAAACGCTCTATTGTAGTCGCAGAATCATTGGCCATTGAGCAACAGTCCATGTGTCTGGACAACGTGGGGGAAACATATCCATGTGTGCAGCCATATCCACAGAGGTTGTGGTAGGACATAATCTAGGCCCCTCCTTGGCTCGTACAATGCTGGGTTCCTCAATGAGTTACTCAGTGAAGTTCTGTGGTATCATGGTAGGCCCCCAAATTTAGAAGTAGTTCGGGAATGGTTTTGGGCCAATCCCTGATTCCTGACCCTACACCTGCTTCCATCATTTCCTTTCCTCAACCCTGCTGAGGAATTTGTTTCAACATGGAGGTGGAAGGTCCATGACTGCCATCTCCGAAATGGAAAAGTTTTTTGTTTATTTCTATAAATTTTCTGGTATTTCGTTAAATGGACACAGGCAGTGGTGATCGATGAGAGTTTTTGCTGAAAGCCCTGGTGGCAGATTGAGTCCATGCTGCAGCAATACTTGTGTTTTGGAGGTAGAGGACCAATGGACCCCCACCACACACACACACATCCACCACGCCATCCCCAATCTGACAGATATTTCAGAGCCCACTTCCTACCATTTTGCTTTGAAAGATTACATGGAGTGTGGGGCTTTGACTGTTTGAAATGTGTCATGTAGACTACATATAACTGCTTTATCTTTGGTCCTTTTTGAAGCAACTACCAAACATAGAGAGTTCAGCATTTTGCATTTACTTACATTGTCTCCAATCTGCAAATATCTGCAGAAGTTATTTCCAGGGATGTTATAGTTTTCTTTTTATTGATCAAAGTGGGTGTAAGTCCTTCTAGTTTAAGCTCTCCTATGGTGTGGTTCCCCTCATTTTCCCAAGCAATCAAAGCATTATGTAGAAGCGGTGAAGGAGGGTGGCAAAACGTAAACATTCTTCCTCAGCATCCTGGCAAAATGGGCAAAATGTGCAAAATGTGCAGAATGAAGGGAGCCCAAGGAACCTTAACTTCGCCACCGCTGCTGAATAATATCCCAGGGGAAACACTGCCCATCTCAACAAACACAGAAACTACTGTCTCCCACTTTGACTCTCCTAACTCCTTCGCCTAGGGTCCAGATATTTTTCATTTAATTATGAAGGTGTTGCCATAAAGTAGTATAACGATTGTGCCCCTTTACTCCTTTTCCATTTTACATACATGGCTTGCTGCCAAAGACCCCCGACTAACAAAACAGGCCAGAAAACAAAACAGCACTTAATGAACAGGCAGAGATAACAGTGGACCAACAGCTAACTAGCTCACCATGGCGAGTGGACTGGATAATGACCTTGTGGGCTAAGAGCCTGCCACTCTATAAAAAGACATGTGAAGGGACCCCAGTGTGTTCTCTGGACTTGAAAGGGCAGAGGGAAGGTTTGGAGGTAGTAACTTCATGAGAGAGAGAGGGAGAGAGAGAGGGAGAGAGGGAGAGAGATTAACATTAACCCAGCCAATATAGGGACAGACCATTCTCTGATGGATGTCAACAATGCCAGGCCTGGTTTATAGTCTGTAGTTGAAGGCTTGTTGCGAGTACACAGATCAGAAGTCCCTGGTGACCCTCTGAGATTGGCCCCAGGCAGCGAGAGTCTAATGCGGAGTGGGCAGGCAGCCAGATTCAGCCCTGAGGGATTCTGGGTATTGTAGTGAAGCGAAGTGGCGGAGTCCGCTACAGCGCCCGTGTACAAGGCCCATAGCGGGGAAAACGCTTTAAAGCCTAGACGAAACACGTCCATCTATAATGACATCCGTCCATCAAATCATCGATCATCCACATCCATTCATCCGACCGTTTCACCCATCCACGCTGACCAACCAGCCAAACTTACCGTTATTATATCTTCCCCCGTCCAGTCCAGGAGAGCCTCCCCCCGGCGCGCTACAAGGAGACGGTGTCCACCCTGTTGGTGTGGCTGCAGCAGTGCGAGGCGAAGCTCGCCGTTCCCTCTACAGCCGTGACCGAACACCCCGTCATGGAGGGGCGCCTCAAAGACGTCAAGGTAATGGGCAACTCCGGATGTCCGTCTGTCTGCCTGGTTTTGTCGGCTGGCTTGTTTGCTGGCTGTTTTAATGATAGTGCCACGTGTGGTTGAAGCGACCAGCGACCACTTACACGAGCAATCAAAGGTGAGACGCATTAGCAGAGGCTTCTTCTGTTTATTGCAAGTTGCTCTTAAGTAAACGCGCAAAAGCGCCTCTGTGAGTCGGTGGTAGGGCCTGTCAGGATAAATTGCTTTTTATCTCCCACTTTACATGCAGAGAGCACAAACAGAGCAGAGCAGCGCGACGCCTCGCTGCAATTATGAAAAATTGAGAAATGTTATCGATGGGAGGGGAGAGACCCAGAGGATTGAAATCAGTGTGTGCTTCTCTGGTCCCGTGTCCAAAATGCCGCCCTGTTGCCTATGTGAAATAGTGCGCTACTTTTGGTATTTCTTGAACAGTGTACCGGTGAATAGGGCGGACCCTTGTCAACAGAAGTGCACCATATGAAGAGTATGCTTCGGTTTGGGACGTAGGGCCTCTATCTGGGGACATCACAGGGTCACAACAGCCCTGCACAGACTTAACAGCTCAGACACATCTTGACATGTTACCGTGACAAAATTCATCACGCCGTAAAAAAAAAAACAGCAAGACCTTCTTATTGCCTTGTTATTGTTTTTATGAGGATGTGAAGAATAGAATGATGTGCTTTGAAATCCAAGGTCAGTGTGAGTCGGTTAGGGTGTGTAGGTGTTTTCTTTCCGACAGTACAACTTGGGAGGTCTTCATGTTTATCAGGGTTAATCAGAAGATCGCCCAGTGTAATGATACCGATATATCACAAACGTTAGGAGTTGTTTATTTAAACATTGCCCTTGTATCTGAGTACAGTGATCTAATAGGAATTAATATCTTATGGGTGTATTATGATTAAACTCACCACAGGGCTCTCAAATCAATAATAAAAAAGTGTGATCCATCCATAGCCTCATAAATGTACATAATCTTGAATGTTGGGTTTTAGTTATATGATCTATGACAGCAGATCTCAACTCATTGTCTTTCGGGGCCCAAATCTACCATGCAATCCTATGTTGTGTAGGTTATGTGATTGTTTGTCTTTTACATTTTGTAATGTTGCACTGATTATTATTGGACAGGTCTCTTGCAAAACACTTTGTGTCAGTGGGCTTTTGGTTAAACCGAAATACAACATGTAGCATGAAAGGAGATATTTCTCCTTGACATTTATTTTCAATTCAAGAGAACTATCCGTTATAAATGATCAATTGAAGAAGAGGGTGTAATAATAGACTCAGATGCATATGACTATCTCAAAATCAGTGATGAAATGTAGGCACTATTTCAGATTAAATACAATACACACAACTGGCCAATTCACCATTAGTTAACTTGTGAACAGCATAAAGACACACAGCGCTGTGTTTTTTTTCTCCCTCCGTTTGAATAATTGCAATAAAAACATAACCATGTACCAAATTAATTGAAGTGTTTTTAAGTGGCAGGTTGTGGGTTACAAGTATCATTAATATTTCAGCATTGCCTCTAGGGAATTCTCATTACTGCTGTCACACCTTCCTTGACTACCACACACACACACGCACACACACACACACACACACATACACACAAACACCAGGAAGATTTTGATTACTTCAGCCTGTGTTAGGCAATGGACTGTGGCACTGTGCTACATCACTTAAGCCCCTTATGTACTTTATCTCTGCATGCCTGTTTGTATGTTGCAGTAGCCCTTAAAAATAAAAGTGGTAATCAAAAGAGATTCACTACGGTCCTGTGGCTGTGTAGTAGTAATGCTTCAAAATAAAGGTGGCTTATTGTAAAATAGTTTTTGCACAAGACTCAAGCTTAACTGGTGGTTGTGACTGGACTGAAATATGAAATATGTTCCTGTACGAAGTTTGGGTTTCGGTACTGTTTATATTCAGGTACAGGACCTCCCCAATACTTCTGAGCTAATGTTTCATAAGAGATACATATTGGTTTAAGAGGAAATCCTAAGCTCTGTGTGCTGTTTGGATGTGTTTATCTGTGCAAGTTTTACCTTTGTAATGAGGACTGAAGATCTGTTTGTGCATGCGTGTGCGCGCGCGTCTTGGTGTCTGCATGTGCATGTGTGTCAGCGGGCCTGCTTGTGTGAGTGTGTTTTTAAGCATTGATTGTTTTAAACATTTGCCAATGCTACCTCATACACAATGCTAATACTCCCCTGTTTGGATTTGTTGAAGGGTAAGTCCAGTCTCTCAAGCTGTCATGATGTTCTAGGCCACGTGTCTTGGCTGTTTTCCCAGACAGTTTAAAAGTATATAGTTTGATTATTCACCTAACTTCAAATGCCTCCAGCATAGATTAACCTTATGGCCAACACTGAACTTTGTGTGCTCTATAAAATCTAAAATCGACCGTTCGAACTCCTCTGTAAGGATTACCGGTTATGGGTCTTTTTGAAATTCAGCACTAGTCCTCAGAGCTAATCTTTTTCTGCCTCTGGTTAACATGAACTGCCATGAACCAAAAATGAACAAAAACCATGGTGGTATTTATAAAGTAAAAAAGAAAAAAAATCCTGCTTACTGTATATTTCAATCCTACTGCCCTGATTGCAAGTATCAGTGTTTTTTGTTTTTTTTTGGAGTAATGTGGGAAATAGTCCCCCAAGACCAAATCCTGAATAGTCCTAATAGTGTTCATCTCCGCATCCTTTCCTCTAGACAATGCAGGCAGCGCTGCAGGAGCATCAGGTTGAGGTGGACTACTTGACGTCTACCGTGGACCAGGTGTTTCAGAAGACCTCTCCAGAGATCAGTCAGAAGTACCGAATGGAGATGGACGGCATTATGGAACGCTGGAGACGTCTGGCCTCCACGCTAGCCGAGAGGGTTACCAGGCTAACGGAGCTGATGGCTAAATTGGTGCAGTTTCAGGTACTGTGGAATTGGTGTGTCGCCAGGGGAAACACAAAGAGAGATCGGGAGACATGTAGGAGAGAGATATGGGGAGAGAGATGGGGAGAGAGAAGGGGAGAGAGAAGGAGAAAATGGGAGAGAGAAAGAGATGGAGAGAACTGAAGACAGAAAGAGATAGAAAGATGGAGAAGGATGTGGGCTCAGAGGGAAGGACAGAGAAATGTAGGGAGTTAGAGAGAGGGTGAGAGAGAATATATGCTAATGGGACGTGATTGATAGAGATGGGGGAGAGACAGAGTGATCTTTAAAACTGTCTCAACAATCTTGAGCACATTATCAATCTGTGATGTCCATCTAAATGTCTCGGGATGACAGAGCTCAGCAGACAGTCGATGGCACTGAGGACATAATCAATGTGGTCCAGTCAGTCTGTCTCACTGCCTGTTCCACCGTCTCCAGAACGACGTGAAGACCCTGAGGAAGTGGATGGCTGATGTCGATGTGTTCCTGAACGAGGAGTGGCCGGCGCTGGGTGACTCCGAGGCCCTGGAGAAACAGCTGGAGCAGTGCACTGTGAGTCCTGGCAACCTACTTCAAACACCTTCACACCTGGCCACCCAGAGCTCCAAGGCCACTTCGCAGTCTTCTCACGGCTGTGCCTGGAGTTATGGTGTCCACCTGAATCATTGAACCCCTTAGCGAAGATGAGCAAAATCATCCATGACATGGTAAAATGATACGAGTCGATACACATACCAACTCATCTTATTAATGTATCAACATGGAGGAAGTCAGAGAAGACACAAATTAAATGAGGAGGTTTTTGACCTTCATAAATTAGGCAGTGGTTTAAATCAGACTGGGCTGTGATGAACCTGTCTGGGAAAGAATATTGGCAGATGCTTCTAGAGGTAAAGAAAACCCCAACAACTTCCAAGGATCAGAGAGATTTGTGGAAGTTGGTTATATCTTAGGGTCACTAAGTCTCACAAACTAGAATTACATACCACTTCCATGCCAGCAAGCCTTTTGTCAATATTCCCAGAATAAAGCCTTCCCGTAATAAAGGGTTAGAGTATTATTATATTGCAAGTGTAAGATCAAGCTAATAAACTCCAATAAAACTAATCCCTAGCCTTTTTTGCTCATCTTTACCAAGGGAACAATAATTTGTAGAAGGCACTGTATACAGATTAATATTTCACCTATTTGATAGGATTGCATGGATTATGAATGGAACGCATAGTGGTTAAACTGAATGGCTTGTCCCATGCTATTCATTATATTTCTATGCATTTATCCCACTTTATTGTATTTCTACAGTATGCATTTATCCCATTGTATTCCTTATATTTCCATGCATTTATCCCACTTTATTTGTTATGTTTCTACAGTATGCATTTATCCCATGCTATTCATTATATTTCTATGCATTTATCCCAATTTATTTATTATATTTCTACAGTATGCATTAATCCCATGCTATTCATTATATTTCTATGCATTTAATCCAATCCGATTTCTGTCCAGAGATCCCCTGTGCAGGGGATTATTCAGGGTTCCAAGGTTATATACTGTATCTGTTTACAGTACATTTACATTTAGTTATTTAGGAGACACTCATGCAACTTCTGGTGTTGACAGCTTACATATATCTAGCTTTTTTCTCACTTTGTTCAAATAACCATCTCTGTCGCATCTATATGTTCTGTGATTGGCTAGGCCCTGGTGAATGACATCCACACAATCCAACCCAGTCTGAATGGCATCAACGAGGTGGGAGTGTCTCTGAAGAGAGAGGCAGAGCCACCATTCGCCATACAGCTGCAGAAGGAGCTTGATGAGCTTAATGCTCTGTGGGACATCATCTGCAAACAGGTGGGGGGTACACAAGATGAATCAAACACACCACACACAAGCACATATGCACCTGCTGTTCAGGACAGGGGTCTACCTGGTATTGAGGACTGAAGACCACCTGGTATTGAGGACAGGAGTGAATCTGCTGTTGAGGACAGAGGTCCATCTGGTGTTGAGGACAGGGGTCTACCTGGTATTGAGGACTGGAGTCCACCTGGTTTTGAGGACTGGAGTCTATCTGGTTTTGAGGACAGAAGACCACCTGGTATTGAGGACAGGAGTGAATCTACAGTTGAGGACAGAGGTCCATCTGGTGTTGGAGACAGAGGTCCATCTGGTGTGGGAGACAGAGGTCCATCTGGTGTTGAGGACAGAGGTCCATCTGGTGTTGAGGACAGGGCTCTACCTGGTTTTGAGGACAGGAGACCATCTGGTATTGAGGACAGGAGTGAATCTGCTGTTGAGGACAGAGGTCCATCTGGCGTTGAGGACAGGGGTCTACCTGGTGTTGAGAACAGAAGTCCACCTGGTATTTAGGAAAGGAGTGCATCTGCTGTTGGGGACAGAGGTCCACCTGGTGTTGGGGACAGAGGTCCACTTGGTGTTGAGGACTGGAGTCCACCTGGTTTTGAGGACTGGAGTCCACCTGGTATTGAGGACAGGAGTGAATCTGCTGTTGAGGACAGAGGTCCATCTGGTGTTGAGAACAGAAGTCCATCTGGTATTTAGGACAGGAGTCCACCAGGTATTGAGGTTAAAGCAGGGATGACGCTTCCATCTCCATCCTGGCATACTCTATCAGGATTTTATTGAGTGTGTATTAATGGTGTGTGTGTCCTCCAGGCCTACGCTAAGAAGTCAGCTCTGAAGGGGGGTCTGGACAAGACCATGAGTCTGCGGAAGGAGATGACTGAGATGCAGGAGTGGATCGCTCAAGCTGAGGAGGACTACCTGGAGAGGGACTTCACCTACAGAACCCCGGAGGAACTATGCAAGGCCGTTGAGGAACTCAAGGTGTGTTTGGGAGTGAGTGAGAGTTGGTTTCTCGGTCCTCCAAGTTGGATCTGGACCCGCAGATCTTGTGTATGTGTTTGTGTATTTGTTTTTACCCATCATCCATCCCTGGGGCCTTCACTAAGCATTCACCCAAACACTCTGACCTTAATCTAAGCACGAACCTGCCGCCAGCTCTCTCTCTCTCTCTCTCTGCTTTCCTGTCTTCATCTCTCCCTTCCTCCCTCCTTCCCCATCTCTCTCTTTCTTATTCACTCCCCCTCTCTTCATCCTTTTAATTCCAGCTCAATAACTTATGGCAGTCATGCATTTCTTAAACAACTGCTACAAGATAAACATCTCTCTCATCTTTCTCTCTTCCTCTCTTTTTCCCCTTCTCTCCTCTCTTGTCTTCCTCCCTCCCCCAATCCCCCACGTCTCCCCCTCACTCTCTTATCTCTTTCCTTTTGTCTGGTCTCTCACTCTCTCTGTCTCTCTCCCTCTTGCTCCCCGTCTCTATCTCCGTCCCTGTTGTCCACTGGTGTAGAAGGGTCAAGAGGAGGTCCACTCTAAAGAGTTAAAGGTGAAGCTGCTGACCGAGTCTGTGAACAGTTTCATCTCTAAAGCCCCTCCGGCCGCCCACGACACCCTCAAGGCAGAGCTGGATGTGCTGACCGCTAACTACCACAGGCTCTGCAGCCGTCTGGACGGCAAATGTAAAACACTGGAGGTACTGCGCGCGCACGCACACAGACACACACACACACACACACTCTCACATCTCTGATCCTGCCCCTTGCAGATCTCTCACATCACAAAATCAATCGTCCTGGTTAGAACTACAAACGTCCTGGACAATCTGTAGAAGAGACGGAATATCAATGAGTCTTTGTGTTTCTCTCCTCTGTTTTCAGTCTTCACATTTGACCCTCCTACTACTGCACGTTCATACACACCCAATAATTCTCTCACACACATTGGTGGTCATTCTATTGCTCTTTTATCTTGTTGATTTCCTTCTTTGTCGATTCCCTTTCTTCTTCTCCCTCATTCCCGTCACCTCCCTCCCTCCCTCTCCCACTTCTCATCTGGTCTTTAGGAGGTGTGGGCTTGTTGGCGTGAGCTGCTGTCCTACCTGGAGCAGGAGAACGGCTGGCTGGACCAGCTGGAGCAGAAGCTAGACGAGACAGACAACATCCGGGGCGGGTCAGAGGAGCTCCGTGTAGCCCTGGATGTAAGATACTTGCCGCCATTCAACGCTGACCTTTACCCCCAGTCTGTTCTGTGACCTGTAACCTATAGTTACAGAACCTTGGGACTGGTTTTATATTGGTAGCATCCATGCCTCTTGTTAGGATTAAAGCTCTGAAAGGGAGAATTAGTGAATAGACGCAGCTCTACCTACATAGCAAAGGCTTATTTCTAAAGGAAAAACTCTCCTATGACTGAGTGGTCCAAGTGGGGAGAACGGAGAACTGTGTTATTGGCAGAGAGGCTTTTACTTATTGGTGTTTAAATCAATTAAAAGCCTGATAAATTATTTTGCCAGGCAGGCAAACAGATTTATCCCACATGAACTGGCTCACATTTCTATTTTCATTTTATTCAACAAAAAAAAAAAATAGACGAAAGAGCATTATCCAGATTTCTTTTACAATTTAGAGTGTTACTTCAACCTCATAGTGTGGACATACATTAATTACAACAGGAACATCCATTTTTAACAGCACCGGTCCTTTATTCCAGTGTATGAACGTTATCTTTTTCTTTCTTGTGGTCCCCCTCAAGTCGTTTGCCTCAGTTTTACCTACATTTACATTTTAGTAATTTAGGAGACTCTCTTATCTGGAGCCACGTACAGTTAGAGCATTCATCTTAGGATAGCCAGGTGGGACATCGACATATTACAGTTTTAGTCCGCACATGTTCCTTCTGTAAAGAAGTAATCAGCGAAAAGTCAGTGAAAAGACTATAAAAATGTGGATTTATTTTACATAGTTTTGGGAACACAGGCAGAGCCTTGGCTTTACAGACATTAGGGGGAAAGCTGGTGCTACCATAAAGGCATGTTTGTAGCTGGTGCTACCATAAAGGCATGTTTGTAGCTGGTGCCACCATAAAGGCATGTTTGTAGCTGGTGCTACCATAAAGGCATGTTTGTAGCTGGTGCTACCATAAAGGCATGTTTGTAGCTGGTGCTACCATAAAGGCATGTTTGTAGCTGGTTCTACCATAAAGGCATGTTTGTAGCTGGTGCTACCATAAAGGCATGTTTGTAGCTGGTGCTACCATAAAGGCATGTTTGTAGCTGGTGCTACCATAAAGGCATGTTTGTAGCTGGTGCTACCATAAAGGCATGTTTGTAGCTGGTTCTACAGAGGTACAGTATATCTGTAAGTGGTTCTATCATAGAGGGACTGTATGTCTGTAGTTATAGAGTTTCTGTATGTCTGTATCTGGTCTGTAATTATACAGGTACTGCATGTCTTTAGTTGTAGAGTTACTGTACGTCTGTATCTGGACTGTAATTATAGAAGTACTGCATGTCTGTAGTTGTAGAGTTACTGTATGTTTGTATCTGGTCTGCAATTATAGAAGTACTGCATGTCTGTAGTTGTAGAGTTACTGTATGTTTGTATCTGGTCTGCAATTATAGAAGTACTGCATGTCTGTAGTTGTAGAGTTACTGTATGTCTGTATCTGGTCTATAATTATAGAGGCACTGCATGTCTAGTTATACCAAGTATTACTCACATAGTGGAGAGTGAGTATAATCGACACTGATTGGCTAAAATGAGTGTGTCTCCAGGCATTGGAGACATTATTGCGTCACCCAGAGGATGGTAGGAACCAGATCAGAGAGCTGGCCCAGACCCTGATGGATGGGGGAGTCCTGGATGAACTGATCCAGCAGAAACTTGAGGCCTTTAACACACGCTGGGATGAACTGATGCAGAGGGTAAGAATGGCTAGACATACAACCACACACACTAACACATCCACATCCACACACATCCACTCACATTAATCAAACCACTCACACTAACACATCCAGACACATCCACTCATACTAATACATCCACATCCAGACACATCCACTCATACTAACACATCCACACACATCCACTCACACTAACACATTCAGATCCACACACATCCACTCACACTGACACATCCACATCCACACACATCCACTCACACTAACACATTCAGATCCACACACATCCACTCACACTGACACATCCACATCCACACACATCCACTCACACTAACACATTCAGATTGTGATGGCAATTTCTAAAATTCCAAAGTTCTATGAAAATGGTAGGTAAGACAGGAGAAATCAATTGCGCAATAAACGGTTTTAATCTTGCTTGCAAGGAGAAAGTATACAGGTTACAAAGTAACGGTGGATAGTTTCTAAATAAAAACATCATTTCGACAGTATTTATTACATAGGAAGAAGGGGTGTGGTAAGATGCTGCCATCTGTTTCATGTCAATCAAACACCTTTCCCTTTGTTCTATCACACACGTCAAATGCTATCTTCCCCCACCTTATCCTTCCTGCAATAATGTTTACCCAAAGGGGCCAACTGGCCTTACTGCCCCCTTGCTGTATCTTCTCCTATCCTGTCCTAAAACCCATTGATCTGCATCTGGACAGACAATAGATGTCCCCTATGCAAATACCAGGTCCCACACATTCCTGTACCTATCTTAACAGTGGGACTCAGTCCTTTATACAATCAGAATACATTGTATAAGAAATTTCCACAACAAGATCCACACACATCCACTCACACTGACACATCCACATCCACAC
Source organism: Esox lucius (assembly GCF_011004845.1). Lineage (NCBI taxonomy): Eukaryota > Metazoa > Chordata > Actinopteri > Esociformes > Esocidae > Esox > Esox lucius. The sequence goes on from NC_047590.1 coordinate 9,785,646, forward strand.
ACATCCACTCACACTAACACATCCACATCTGCACACATCCACTCACGTTAGCACATCCACACACATCCACTCACACTAATAAATCCACATCCACACACATCCACTCACACACACGGCGACGTATCCACACAAAGATACAATCTGACACAGCGACACAAAGAAGAAAAAAAAACGTCACGTCTTGACAAATGACAATCCCTGTATTATACAGTCATGTGATATTTTGATCCTCTCTGAATGAACTGATTAATGCAGAGCTCATAAGCCTTTCTCCATTGTGTCACTGTCACTATCTCAGCAGCATCTTGTCATTGAGGCTTTCTGTCAGGGAGGCTTTCTGTCACTGTGCCGTTAGTGTCTGTAGAGGGACAGCGCTGGAGCCATGAGGGTCAGAGAGTCTTCCCCATGTCTAATTGTAATCTATAAAGGAGAGGAGATAGCGGACCTGTCTGATGGCACGCGAGTGTTTGTGAGTATTGAACATCAAGAGGAGAGACATGCAGGGAGGCAGACAGGCTGAGGGGAAGCGCCGACACACAGACAGTCGGAAAGATAGTCAGACAAAAAGGCAGACGCAAAGACAGGCCGACACAAAGACAGGCCGCCGGATAGAAAGACTGGCAGAAAGGCAGTCAGGCAGATAAAGATGTCTGGGGGGTCAACTTCTCTTCTAAACTGACTGAATTGTCGCTTAAACCCGAAACAGTCTCTGTGATCTCCAAATATAACTGTAACTAAATCTGTACATTTATTGAACCTCTTTAACAGATTTATAGATCTTGTTCCCCTTTGCACTGCCATCTAACCAAGGCCGTTGGTTGTTCTCTACACTGGGATAGCAGCTGAAGAGTAATCAGTGCGACACACTCCCAGACTCTATTACAGTCGCTGTCTGTTGTTGTTTGTTGGTGCGGTGTGGCAGGTAGCCTAGCCGTCAATGCCCCCAGGCTGCCCTTGAGCAAGGCCCTCATCTGAAATGTCCTCTGGTTGTGGCTCCCCTCAGAGTGGGTGGGGCTTGGGATTTATGCAGACATTTTCATCCAAATACAAGCACGCCGCATTTGACCTTTTTATCTGTTCCTGTCAGTTGCTGTGTTTCTATCTGTTCATATACGTTTCTGTTTCAGTAAGGATTACTACTATACATAGACGTTGATCCTCCTGGGATTAAAGAGATTCACCTACACACACACACACACACACACACACTGGGATAAGGATGAGGAGCAAGTGAAATGTTTCAGCTTCTTAAACCCAATAGAGGGAGGCGCTATGTTCTGAGAGTGAGTGTGTTTACATTACTTCCAGAACGGGGGTGAGTCAGGAGCCCATCCTTCCAGAGAAGTGTGTGTCTGTGTTGTTGGCACCGAGGTAACAATTTTACTGATGTGTTTTTGCTAATCGTGTATTTCTGTGTCTGTGTGTCTTCGTTTTTGTGTCTGTGTGTTTCTGTGTGTGTGTCTGTGTGTTTTCTGTCTGAACCAGGCGGTGACTCGGCAGCAGCAGCTGGAGAGGAGGGTGCAGAGTGCCCAGGAGAAGGACAAGACTCTGCGTACCATCAACGACTCCCTGGATGCCACTGACCGCCACCTATCTGCATACATCGCCGACCACATCGATGCAGCACAGATACCACAGGAAGCACAGGTTAGACCGGGGGCGGGGTCAATAAGAGATACCACAGGAAGCACAGGTTAGACGGGGGGGGGGGGGGGTGTCAATAACAGATACCACAGTAAGCACAGGTTAAACCGGGGGTGGGGTCAATAACAGATACCACAGGAAGCACAGGTTAGACCGGGGGCGGGGTCAATAACAAATACCACAGTAATCACAGGTTAGACCGGGGGTGGAGTCAATAACAAATACCACAGTAAGCACAGGTTAAACCAGGGGTGGGGTCAATAACAGATACCACAGGAAGCACAGGTTAGACGGGGGGGGGGGGGGGGGGGTGTCAATAACAGATACCACAGTAAGCACAGGTTAAACCGGGGGTGGGGTCAATAACAGATACCACAGGAAGCACAGGTTAGACTGGGGGTGGTGTCAATTACAGATACCACAGGAAGCTCAGGTTAGACTGGGGGCGAGGTCAACAAGAGATACCACAGGAAGCTCAGGTTAGATCGGGGGCGGGGTCAATAAGAGATACCACAGGAAGCACAGGTTAGACCGGGGGCGGGGTCAATAAGAGATACCACAGGAAGCACAGGTTAGACCGGGGGCGGGGTCAATAAGAGATACCACAGGAAGCACAGGTTAGACCGGGGGCGGGGTCAATAAGAGATACCACAGGAAGCACAGGTTAGACCGGGGGCGGGGTCAATAAGAGATACCACAGGAAGCACAGGTTAAACCGGGTGCGGGGTCAATATGAGATACCACAGGAAGCACAGGTTAGACCGGGGGCGGGGTCAATAAGAGATACCACAGGAAGCACAGGTTAGACCGGGGGCGGGGTCAATAAGAGATACCACAGGAAGCACAGGTTAGACCGGGGGCGGGGTCAATAAGAGATACCACAGGAAGCACAGGTTAAACCGGGTGCGGGGTCAATATGAGATACCACAGGAAGCACAGGTTAGACCGGGGGCGGGGTCAATATGAGATACCACAGGAAGCTCAGGTTAGAACGGGGGCGGGGTCAATGACAGATATCAAAGGACGCCCAGGTTAGACAGTTGACAGTTTTTAGACTGACATATTGGTAGGGGCAACTCAACATCACATCTCTGTGTTTCGCAGAACTTTTCTTTTGCCAGAAAGACAAAAAAAATCTAACATTTGTCTTTACATTTGTCTGTAAATAGGTGTTATTTGCGCAGAACATAATGATATAATGTTTATTTTTATGTCAGACAAAGATGACCAGGTTGACCGCAAAGCTACAACATTTATAAAACTATTTTGTAAACCATTGCATAGTTACAGCTTTGTGAATCTGCCATTTAATGATGAATTACAGTCTGCTATGAAACATAAATAACTATGCTTTTTTACCTCTTGATTCATCCAGCAATCTCATACAGTTTTTTTTCTTTTCTTCATGCTTCATATTCACTGTTGGCCTTGTCTACGTTTTCTGTTGCTGTGACTGATGAGCGCCTGGATGTTTTATCTCTAAATTTAATTTAAAACAAAAGTTTTTATTATTTTTTCGGGGTGGGGGTTTTCTATGCGCAATGACCTTGATCCTTCTCGGGCCGGGATGGTTTATGTCCTGCCTAGAAGTCGCAAAACGTGCTGTGGTTGCGGCTGTCTAAATGAATTCATTCTCATTTCAGCGATTGGTTACACACATAGTCAGACACACACACAAACAGAAAAACACACAGTTGCCATCCCACTGGTCTATATGTGGAGCGAAGCCCACCCGCTTGCTGCCAAGTCTCAGTGCAGTGGGCAGGCTGGAATCAGAGGAAGTTTAAGAACATTAGGACATGTTGTGTTCCTGGGAGTAAGTGAGAGACTGATTGACTACACACACACACGCGCACGCATACACACACACTCGCTTGGCTCACAAGGCATAGACATAAATGGGATTTGAATGCTGCACGCTGGCACGCTGAGGACAGAGCGAAGAATTGATGGCATTTCAAATGAATGACACAGACTGCTGGAGTTTCTCCTTTTATCGCTCCTCTGTTTAATTCTCCTCCATGCTTGAGGCTGTCTGCCCCCAAGTGGTCCAGTGGTTGAGGTGCAAGGGAATGTGTGTGTGTGTGTGTGTGTGTGTGTGTGCGTGTGCGTGTGCGTGTGTAAAAGGAAGATAGCGTGTTGTAATACATTTGTCATTCCGTTGACAGAAAATCCAGACGGAGCTGAACACTCACGAGGGGACTCTGGAGGAGATGAAGAAGAAGAATAAAGAAAATGGCCAATCAGAGAGAGAAGCCGCACAGATTGACACGACACAGGTAACACACACACACACGCGCACACACACACACACGATGCACACACACTTCACACAGCCAACAGATAGATTGGTTGTGTCACCACATTGTTTTAGACTAGCCGATATCACACCGCATGTGTCAAGGCAAATCAATACGTTGTCCTCATCCAGCTTTCTGTGTGTTTCAGCCTGTGTGTGTGTGTGTGTGTGTCTGTCAGTGTGACTCGCTCTCATTCTCCTCTTCTGTCCCCCGCAGAAGAAACTCCAGGAGGTATATGTGAAGTTCAGGCTCTTCCAGAAGCCGGCAAACTTCGATCAGCGCCTCTCAGAGTGTGAACGTGTCCTGTGGGATGTCAAGGCCCAGCTGGGGGTTCTGGATATACGAAGCGTGGAGCAGGACGTGGTCCAGTCACAGTTGGAACAATGCATGGTGGGTAATCCGTAATCAAACACACCGGCGGTGAAAGAAAAGCCGACCACCTGGTGATGTGCTGGTAATTGTTTTTGTAATAGAATTGTAGCTTCACAGCCAAGGTTGCTTTATTGATCAAGAACGGTGCATGATTGGTTTGATAGTGTGTTATTAACCGAGCATGTCACTCTCTTCCTGTTGACTCTTCCCCCCCTTCTCCTCATCTCCTCTCCCTCCCCCTCCACTGCCTCCGCCTCTCCTCTACTCCTCTGGGCTCCCCCCTGTACAGAAGTTTTATAAGAGTTTGAGTGAGGTGAAGTCGGAAGTGGAGACAGTGATAAAGACAGGGAGGCAGATTGTCCAGCGACAGCAGACGGAGCAGCCTAAAGAGATGGATGACAGGCTGACCGCCCTCAAGCTGCTCTACAACCAGCTGGGCGCTCAGGTCAGGGGCCTCAGCCTATAGCGTCTCTCCTATGCCCACGGCCTCTGACACAAGGCCACCAGTTGGCTGACCATTGACTGGGGATACTGGCCAATGTAGCTGGGTGCGTTGGACACGTAAAAGAAATGTTTTTGTGCGTTTCAGGTGACGGAGGGAAAGCAGGAACTAGAGAAGAGTCTGAAGTTGTCGAGGAAGCTGCGTAAGGAGCTGAACAGCCTGACAGAGTGGTTGGCCACTACTGATGCTGAGCTGACCAAGAGGTCAGCTGTGGAGGGCATGCCCAGTGACCTGAAGGCTGAAGTGGAGTGGGCCCAGGTAGGACGTTGGACTCACACAACGCGTTCGCCCATTTCCCTGGAAAACAGTGTGAGGAAGTGATCTAATATTTGTGTTGATCTCAGTGGGGGAAGCCAGGATATTGAGTGACAGGTCCTCTCCCCTCTCAATCCACACACCATCTCTCTGTCTCTAGTCCCCTTCTCTCACTAGTCCTCTCTCTCTATCTCTCCATTCCTCTCTCTCTCTCTCCGTCTCTCTCTCTTCACATCCTCTGTCTCGCTGCCTTTCTCCTCCCCCCGCCACCTCTCTGCTGCTGAGGGTGCTCTGGGACAAATGACACCCTATTCCCCTCTGCTGCCGGGCCCTGTCAGATGCAGTGCCCCCTAACAGGAAGAGTGTGCCATTTGGGACGCCGCCTCCGTTTTCCTAGACGGTCGGCCAGGTTGCTTAGCAACGCGATGGTCTGTCTGCAAACAAACTGTCTGATTGTCTCGGGAATTTACAACGCTTCTATTTCCATCAGCCCCGTCAATAAACACTGACGTCCGTAGCAGACGGGGCTCTCTGCTCCTTCAGTCCACCTGAGAGGAGGCTGAGTTGGTTGTCTTCCTGCAGGCTCTGACTAGATTTGGATCTGAAATTATTAGACAAAAAAAATAATAATCCCTTCACTACCCCTGTGTTTTGTGGGGAAACTAACAACCAATGCAAAATCCCCAACGTCTCCCTGTCTGTCGTGTTCTGATGCTAAACCCTATTCCCCCCGGTTGTTGTCTCCTATTCGGCCTCGTAGCCATCTCCCCCGGAAGCTCAGGCCATGTCTGTTTCCCTCCCCAGGCGACCCAGAAGGAGACAGAAAAGCGTGCTCCACAGCTGAAAGCCGTCCTGGAGCTGGCCGATGCCCTGAAGGCTGTGCTGCGAGGCCACGAGGGCCTGGTTGACGACAAGGTCCTACTGCTCAACTGCAACTGGATCGCTGTCACCTCCAGGAGTGAGGAGTGGCTCAACCTGCTGCTGGTGGGTCAGGGTGTGGGAGGATGGGAAATGGAGTGCGTCGACATGGATTCTCTCTTTTTCTTTTCTTTCTCTTTCTTTCCACTGCTAAAGAAATTATTCAAAAAGGACATCAAACACTATTTGAGGAGATATTTGCTTGAAACAAGTGAAATAATCTGCCAATGGGATAAGCGGTATTATCTAATACAACTTTAGCATGTTAAGAAAAAATTTACCTTATTTTATGGATGGTTAGATTTCTAACCCGAACACAAGATAAGTGCAACTGATAAGACGCCTTTTTCGCAGTGTCCTCTGCTTTTCGGGTGCATGCATTTTTGGGTAACGCGGACCCCCTAAGGAACTCCCCGCTGTGAGATCTGTTGTGAACTGTCATACCCATGACGAGTCCCTTGTCTGCCGCAGTCTGGGACATGAGCCCACAGAGTTGTCTCTGTCTGGGTCCTGACTGGGCTGACGGGAGACGCTGTCACTGGGCGAGGGACTCGCTGTTCCACACCTAGCGTCTGGCTGTCAGCCGACTGTGGCAACACTGTGGTGTCACGGTCACAAACAGTCGTACTGGCCCGCTACTGATTCGGAATCTGTCTTTCTCTCTCACACACACACACACATACACACACACACACACGCTCTCTACAGGACTACCAGAGACAGATGGAAACACTGGATGTGAATGTGAAGGAGATCAGTGAGTGGATGGATGGTGCGGAGAGAGAGATGGACACCATGGAGCTCCATGGACCCAACGACCTCGTCCTCAAGGTCTCCAGCGCAACTTTTCTTATTTACTTGGGTTTTATTCCGACGTCGTATGTCTACAGAGGTTTCTATGGCCCGGTTTTCGTGTGATTGCTTGTGGTCTTTTTCTTTTCATTAAACTTGCTGTGGGCTCTTTTTGTAGCGGCTGGCCTCGCTTTATTGATTAGTTTTTTTTTTCTGCTGCAGTCTTCTTTCTCCTTCTGATTGTAACTTTTCAGTTTAGTTGCTGTAGTGAGTGCGTGTGGAGTTATGTATACCGATTGTGTGTGTGTGTGTGTGTGTGTGTCAGGGTCTTCGTGGGGACCTGGAGGTTATGCGTGGTAAGGTGGAGGCTGTTGCAGAACTGGGCCGGGACCTGACGAGGACCCGTGGGGAACATTGCCAGGCGAAGCTGGGGTCCAAGCTGGAGCAGCTCAACAAACGCTTTGAGACCATCGCACAGCGAATCACAGCTGGACAGGTATACTGCTGGACTTAAATCTCTAGTGTGCTTACAAGGAGAAGTGTCAAAGTGTCAGAGGAACAATACAGTATGTAACAATACAGTGTGTGTGTGTGTGTGTGTGTGTGGTGTGTGTGTGTGGTGTGTGTAGATGGCTGCCTCAGCGGTGGAGGTGGAGCAGTTCCACAGCGAGGCTAAGATCTGGTTGGACCTGCTGGACGAAGAGGAGAAACAAGGAGAGAACCTGAAGGAAGAGGACTTCACAGAACAGGATGGGGTAACAGGACATTCTATTTGTCCACTCTGTTCACTCTCTCCTCCATCTATTTGTCCATTCCTCTGTCTATCTATTTTGAGTGAGGAACCGAAGCGTTCAATTTGCAGTGGTCTCTTAATTTTAACCCATTCTGTTGCTCACTCAAAAGAGAAAGGTGCAGTGGTCTCTTAATTTATTCCGGAGCTGGATATTTCCCCATCCCTCGGTCTCTCTATATATGTTTTTCTCCATCCCTCTGACTCTCTGTGGTAGGACTGTGAAGAGGGAGCAGTGAAGGATCTGCTGCTGAAAGGAGAGAACTTACAAAGGAGAGTCCCAGACCCAGACAAGAAAGAGCAGATCAGAATCAAACACAACCAGCTCAACACCAAATACAACACTGTCATGGTACAGTATTGACTCCTGAAACAAAAACAACTGTGTTATGGTACAGTATTGACTCCTAAAACAGAAACAACAGTGTTATGGTACAGGATTGACTCCTAAAACAGGATCAACAGTGTTATTATTGACTCCTGAAACAAAATCAACAGTGTTATGGTACAGGATTGACTCCTGAAACAAAAACAACAGTGTTATGGTACAGGAGTGACTCCTGAAACAAAAACAACAGTGTTATGGTACAGTATTGACTCCTAAAACAAAAACAACAGTGTTATGGTACAGTATTGACTCCTGAAACAAAAACAACAGTGTTATGGTACAGTATTGACTCCTGAAACAAAGACAACACTACCAAATAGTACCATTCTATCAGTAGTTCAATTGATTATGTGTGTGTTTATTAATATCTACAGTACCAGTAGATATATATATATATATATATATATAGATATATATATATATATATATGGTAGGTGTGTCCAACCTTTTGACTGGTACTGAACGTGTGTGTAGGACCTGCGTGGTGTGAGGAAGAGGAAGGCACTGGCTATAGCTCCCCAGTGGTACCAGTACCGCAGGAAGTCCGATGACCTGCTCCAGTGGCTGGACGACATACAGAGGAGTGTGGCCCAACTTCCTGACCCTCCAGAGGAGCTCAGAGTTAAGGTGCAACTGTCTGGCTGTCTAGCTGTCTGGCAGATTCTGTGTCTGTCTCTCTGTGTCTGGATAATGTGTGTAGCTCTGTTTTGTTTCCTGACTCTCTCTTTTTATCTTCTCTCTATCTCTCCTTCTTTCTCTCTCTCTCTCACACACACACACACACACTCTCACTTATCGGTTCATCTCCTTTTCTGCCTCTTCCACTTTCTGTAGTACTTTCAGTCTCTCTCTCTCTTTCTTTCAATATAATGTATTTTGCTGAGTGTTTACTGATGTTGTGTGTGTGTGTGTGTGTGTGTGTGTGTGTTTTTGTTCCAGGTGATTAAAATGACATTCCGCTAAACTGAACTCCTCTTGAGAGTCACCGGTCATTCCCTCTCACATGCACCTGCAACTACCAGCACAATCAGTCTGCCTCTCAGTCTGCCTCTCAGTCTGCCTCTCAGTCTGCCTCTCAGTCTGCCTCTCAGTCTGCCTCTCAGTCTGCCTCTCAGTCTGCCTCTCAGTCTGTCTCACAGTCTGTCTCACAGTCTGTCTCACAGTCTGTCTCTGTCTGTCTCACAGTCTGTCTCTGCCTGTCTCACAGTCTGTCTCTCAGTCTGTCTCTCAGTCTGTCTCTCAGTCTGTCTCTAAGTTTGTGTCCGTTCACTCATTTCACAGCTTCTTTTCTGCCCTGTGCTCCTCTCATGGAAATAGTTAATACCTACGATACATATGAAAGCCTATGGTTGAACCAGGCAGTCACTGTTAATTCCACTGACACAATAAAACAGGCCTCTTGTCGTGACTCCTCTCTCTTCATTTCCCTGTTCTAACTGGAAAGACTAGATGGTTTCCCCTGAATGATCACTGCCCTGGTAGACCGGAATAGTTGTGTCGTCCTGTGTGTGTGTGTTTCTTCCCCGGATGTGACTCTGGCTGGTTCTGTCCGTTCACCAGGAGATTGGCTCAGAGTTCGATGTGAAGAGTGAGGATCTGAAAGAGGTGCAGGGATTGGCCAAAGAGCTGTCGGATGCAGGGGCGGCCTCCCTGGTCCAGCCCCGCCTCCTCCAGCTCAACACTCGCTGGCAGGAGGTGCAGACTAAATTCACCCCCTACCGCCAACAAAGTGTGAGTCCCCCCCCCCCCCGCCCCACTGCCCTGTTTTGCCCACATCAACTTACCCCTGCCTGCTGGCTACTGAGTACTAACTACAGCCTCCCACCAATAACCAGTTAATCATGTCATCACTCACCTGACAAATTAGAGAAAAGATAGTTTTCAGACCCTCTTCTTGAACCTCCGCGAACCTGACTGGTCAAGAAATGGTTTGAATGAGTGGAAAGAAAGCTACTGTAGACCAAGTGATTATGAGATGGTATTGTTTAATGGACCAAGGCAGTATTAATAAATAATAAAAAACCTGGACCCATGTCCATGAAACCCTTTAGAGTGCGAGTGCTGATATAGGATCTGTTTTGCCTATAAGATCATAATATATTAAATGATAAACACAGGTGACCAACAGATTAACCAGAAAGGTGATGACATAAAGTATTTTGACTCACTAACTATGAGTCTCTCCGGATAAGAGCGTCTCTGCTAAATGACTAAAATGTTAAATGTAAACTGACATCTACAGGGGGATGGAATGAATAAAGAAATTATTTGATATTTAAGTTTATTTTTTTGTTGTCTTTCTCCTCAGTTGCATCATTTCGGTTTGTCATAATTCCATCCTTCCCTCAGTCTTAAGGGCCTTGCGACAGTGCTTCTTTGATTGGCTATTCTGTTCTGTTTCTCTCACTGCTGCCTAACCTCATCCACCGCATGGTGTGTCAATCACAGCCTCCCGACCCCTGTCTGGAGTCACAACCAATCAGTGAACCCCAAGTATGTATCCAGTCACCCTGCCACCCAATCAAAACGCACCATGCTAACAGGCCGGCGCACATGCTAACCGCCGCCTGGGTGGCAGGGCGGATCCGTTCTAGACTGATGAGTTGGTTTAGTCATGAGAGTTGGACCTCAGACAGTGCAGTCCTCAACAACAGAAGACCACAACCTTTATTCAGGGAAGGCATACATTCTTTCCAATAAACATTAATATTATGGTGGCTGGAAAGTACTAACCAAGTAAACCAATTAAAGGCTTTTGTAGCTCAATTCTCATGATTGAACCTACTCTGTCATATCCTAATCTTAGATGTGTTTTTGCTCTACAGCCAACGTTTAAAGACGTTCATATTAACGTATAATGCACATCGGGCTCTGATTTCACAACATGATTGATTTATGGTCTTTAAGAAAAGTGTCATGAACTCATTGCCGTGGTTACCTGTTCGTGTCAGTATGTAAGCCAAAGGTAAGTAATTACAGCAGCTGTCGGATTACTTTCCCAGAGTTATTTTAAGAGTAAAACGCAACGCGTGGATATATGTACATACAGCAACACCAACACACACACACACACACACAGGTAAGCAGTCAGTCATCAGCCAGTGAGTTAGACTGATTTACTGCCTGCTAGTGCACTTTATATGGATTATGGGGCCACTGGAAATGCCAAAATTTCTAAGACAATGTTCCCGCTAGCTAACTGAACTTACTTTGGGTTTGTTAGACCCAAGGCAACATGGACAACCGTTCCCTTAATCACCAACCACTTTTACATATATCAGGTTTTCTGTCTTTCTCGTACTCTATTTCAACCTTCAATATTTGCTCACAGTTCTTGAGCCTACATTTATATCGGCATTCAATACTCTAAGCTCGACATTTGATCCCATATCTATTTCTGCAGCCATACCCAAACACCACCAAACAGCTGGATCAATATCAGGACAAGGGGATGAATATCATTAGGAAAGTTGTATAGCTGCCGTGGAAGTGGAACTTTTTTATCAGAGGGAAAATCGTTAAAGACTTGAGACTTAAGTTATGTGAATCTAAGACAGTGACACATTCTGAAATGAAGTGTCTTGCATGAGTCATCCCAAGTAACTTAGAATAACACTGAAAGACAGGAAGACAAATTGTACCATAGTCCAAGGACAGGAAAGACAGGAAGTGTACCACACTAGCACAGGAACATTGTACCTTACAGGACTAACCACAAACATGACCTTAGCTGAACCCTTTGAAGTTACTTACCTGTTGCATTTTAGCGGATGTCTGTAATAAATGTTTATTACCAAATAGTAGAAAAACTCTGTCTAGCATATGCTAATGTGGTTGGACATGGGCAATTGTTAGATGTTTTATTGATGTTCTATGACAATATAGTATATAGAAATATTTTATAGTTAGAGATTAGTTTAGCACAATTTGTTTGGCACAATTTGGCATCCCTATCCAATGCTGTTTTACTGAGTGGCCAATCCTAGCTTTAACAACAAGCCTTATCTGACATGGGTTTCAGTTTAGGGTTGGCATTGGAATTAGTCTCAGAATGAAGTTCAGCCATAAAGGTTATATCATAGAGTTTAAGGTTAAGGTTAGGTTAGGTTTCTGGTTAGGGGTTGGTTAAAATTTTTATTTTCAAAGATACACAATTGCCACAGTCGTCCTCACCTTGTTGGTAAAAGCTACATGTTATGTGTGTAGGACTACCTGGCTGAGCTGCAGACCCTGCTGCGCTCCGTCTCAGAGACTGACTTCCAACTGAACTCTCCTGAGTACTGGCAGGCTGTCTTCTACAACCTACCACAGCAAGGGCAGTGCCTTCAGGTGAGGCAATGAGTGTGTGTGTGTGTGTGTGAGCATGTATGTTGTTGTACATGGACACTAAAATCTATTTGTGTTTACGTGTGTTTATGTACATGCGTGTCCCCTCCCAGGAGGTGAAGTTGAGCCTGCAGAACCTCCGCCCCCCTGTAGAGGGCGCACTAGCCAGGAGAGGTGAGGTGCTGGCCATGGCCACCCCAGGAGGTAGCCCGAGGGTCAAGGAGACAGCTGTCCTGCTCAACAACAACTGGGACAAAATCAACAAGCTCTACCTGGACAGGCTTACGTATGTCCTGACGACCATGTGACGTTGTGGTTATTGTTGTTGAAGATATTCTAGGAACACTGGGGGAAGTACCAGAAAGACAGGACGGACGGGGCCAAGCCCAATCCTTGGGGACCGCGAATCTCTCTCCAAATGATTACACCCTCTCCCTCTCACATCGCCTGTTCTCAGTCTAATAGTTGTTCCTGTGGTGTGTGTGTGTGTGTGTGTAAGCAGGCGCTGGGAGGCATCCAATGCTAAGTGGCTGAAGTTCGCAGCGGACCAGAAGGCTGTTGGTGATTGGTTGAGTAATGCGGAGACCACTCTGAAACAGGCGGAGACAGACCCAGCCGGGGCCAGACCACACTTAAAGGTAACTACAGTTCATGTAACACAAGCACTTCCAGCCAACATGCAAGGAAATCCAACTAGGCTTCAGATACATGAACTGAGTTAATCACCCCTGATCTAAAAACAAATGAGGGCAGTGCTTCTCAAACCTCCCCTGAGGGACCACCAGACGTTCCACAATGCTGTTTTAGCCCTGAACCAGCCCGCCACATTCACCTTGTCAAGGGCTTGATGATTAGTAGAGTAGTTGAACCAAATGTGCAAGCTCTTGAATACATCAGATACAGGAATTGGCTCCCAGAGGAGAGGTTAACGAACCTCAGGGCACTTGATCAGAAATAACTCAAGGTCCTTTGGACACAAAGAGCTCTTAGTTTTTGTGCAATATTTTCAAGAAAGGTGACATTTTCTTCAAGGTGAAACCTAATTCAAAAGTAAAAAGAGCAAAAAGCCAGCTGTCTGTGTGTGCGTGTGTGCGTGTGTGCGTGTGTGCGTGTGTGTGTGTGTGTGTGCGCACCACAGTTATGTCCCTCCGTCTCCATAGCAACGCAGTGGTCCCAGCATCCTGAATTTGTCAGTTAGATTAGCACTCTCCCCTCACACCACTGCGGCATTTCAACGAAGGGCATGGCAGTGGATGGGATTATGGGATTACGCTGATGTGGCTGAACCAATCAGAACAATCGTGGGTTCAGAGGTCCTTATAGTCCACCAATTACAGTGTCTGTAGGCCCACAGCTCTTGCCCTGTCTTCATCTCCCTCAAAGTGGTATTGTCTGCTCAAGTGCGTGTGTGTGAGTGTGTGTTTGTTGTTCAGTACCTCCGTGTGTGTGTGTGTGTGTGTGTGTGTGTGTGTGTGTGAGATCAAACGTAAGGCTTGTCCGGTCAACTTTTGACACTCTGTGATCATCACAGGGAGGCCGTCTGTATGGGGGGGAGGGGGGGGGGGGAGGGGGCACGGGAGGCACATTGGTGTCTTCCATGCCAGTCACATGCCAGCTTAGGGAAGCGCTGGCCTAACTGTTCTTGATGGACAGGACCAAACTAACAGCCATTGTGTGTCTGAAGCAGCTTGTCTTTGAAGAGACCAGCTGTGTGTTAACCGCAGACACACACTGGAGGGCTGGATACACACATGCAACATGCCAATGGATTCTTTTGATGGCGCGTGAGACCCTTCTGGCTTTGCCGCTCGGGTTTTAGAAGTTACCTGTGGTCTTGATGTTTAGGCCAAGGTGGCTGTAATTATTTGTTTGCTCTAGGGTAATGGGGACATGGCTCTGTTCATGGTCCTACCCAGATGTAGTTGCTACTTTGGGCTTTCCCTGGTTGGGGACGGAAGCCCCAGATCACCTCCAAACACAGGACCTTTAATATACCAATCCAGTAGGTTGTGGCAGGAAGCTGCAGACTCTTCCAGTGCTCTTGCCAATTCATTTGGATAAATGTTGAAAAGAGTTGGGCTCAAGCTGCATACCTGTTTCACACCCGGCCCAGAGGAAAATATATAGTATACAGTGGGGAGAACAAGTATTTGATACACTGCTGATTTTGCAGGTTTTCCTACTTACAAAGCATGTAGAGGTCTGTAATTTTTATCATAGGTACTCTTCAACTGTGAGAGACGGACTCTAAAACAAAAATCCAGAAAATCACATTGTATGATGTTTTTATAATTAATTTGCATTTTATTGCATGACATAAGTATTTGATCACCTACCAACCAGTAAGAATTCCGGCTCTCAGAGACCTGTAAGTTTTTCTTTAAGAAGCCCTCCTGTTCTCCACTCATTACCTGTGTTAACTGCACCTGTTTGAACTTGTTACCTGTAAAAAAGACACCTGTCCACACACTCAATCTAACAGACTCCAACCTCTCCACAATGGCCAAGACCAGAGAGCTGTGTAAGGACATCAGGGATAAAATTGTAGACCTGCTAAAGGCTGGGATGGGCTACAGGACAGCTTGGTGAGAAGGCAACAACTGTTGGCGCAATTATTAGAAAATGGAAGAATTTCAAGATGACGGTCAATCTCCCTCGGTCTGGGGCTCCATACAAGATCTCACTTAGTGGGGCATCAATGATCATGAGGAAGGTGAGGGATCAGCCCAGAACTACATGGCAGGACCTGGTCAATGACCTGAAGAGAGCTGGGACCATTAGTAATACACTACACCGTCATGGATTAAAATCCTGCAGCGCATGCAAGGTCCCCCTGCTCAAGCCAGTGCATGTCCAGACCCGTCTGAAGTTTGCCAATGACCATCTGGATGATCCAGAGGAGGAATGGGAGAAGTTCATGTGGTCTGATGAGACAAAAATAGAGCTTTTTTGTCTAAACTCCACTCACCGTGTTTGGAGGAAGAAGAAGAATGAATACAACCCCATGAACACCATCCCAACCGTGAAGCATGGAGGTGGAAACATCATTCTTTGGGGATGCTTTTCTGCAAAGGGGACAAGACGACTGCACCGTATTGAGGGGAGGATGGATGGGGCCATGTATCGTGAGATCTTGGCCAACAACCTCCTTCCCTCAGTGAGAGCATTGAAGATGAGTTGTGGCTGGGTCTTCCAGCATGACAACAACCCAAAACACAGAGCCAGGGCAACTAAGGAGTGGCTCCGTAAGAAGCATCTCAAGGTCCTGGAGTGGCCTAGCCAGTCTCCAGACCTGAACCCAATAGAAAATCTTTGAAAGCAGCTGAAAGTCCGTATTGCCCAGCGACAGCCCCGAAACCTGAAGGATCTGGAGAAGGTCTGTAAGGAGGAGTGGGCCAAACCTGGTCAAGAACTACAGGAAAGGTATGATCTCTGTAATTGCAAACAAAGGTTTCTGTACCAAATATTTAGTTGTGCTTTTCTGATGTATCAAATACTTATGTCATGCAATAAAATGCAAATTAATTACTTAAAAATCATACAATGTGATTTTCTGGATTTTTGTTTTAAGATTCCGTCACTCACAGTTGAAGAGTACCTATGATAAAAATTGCAAACTTCTACATGCTTTGTAAGTGGGAAAATCTGCAAAATCGTCAGTGTATCAAATACTTGTTCTCCCCACTGTATGTGATTGCTGCCAATTGGAACTGCACGTGTGTTGGTTTCTCTATCAGGTGTAAAATTGGCAAGCCCACTGGGGTGGATTCTTGTTGGGTATTTTGATAAGAGGACAATTTGCTCAGGATATTGTTTTGAAGTCTGCTCTTGATGAAACTGCAATTGATTATCCAAAGGTTGTTGTCCATGCAGATTTCCCTGGTAGTTATTAGGATAAAATGGGTCTCTCCTTATAATGTGTCTATATATCTATCTATTTCTCTATTTGTCTATCTATATATATATATATAGAGAGAGAGAGACCGATATATATCCTTGTCTATCTCTCACTACGTCTCTGTCTATCTTTCAGACAACTGCTTTCTTTTCACGTCTCTACTGACCATGCTATGAGTCACATAAACCTTGGAAATGTAATGTGTGTTTCATGTTGTCATTGTGTGTGTGTGTGTGGGGGGGGGGGCACCAGAACATGATGAGTCATTGTGGTTGGTGATTTGTTGATCCCTTGAACTATTTTATGCTGTTCAATTCAAGCCAATTTACGGTAATTTAATAATACATGATTTATTCCAACAGGGGCAATTATACAGGCAGGCAGCAAGACAGCTACTGAACCAATTAGACATACAGTACAGAGCTTCCATTTCCAGGCTTTCTGGGGTGAAGAAGGAGACTTGAGAGTAAGATAAGAGAATACTAAGCTTGAAACCATGAATCTTTGAGATCAAACATTTTCTAAAAACAGGAGGACAACAGGTTGAAGGAATAGTTCAGGATTCTGAACTTCTGTATCTGCTAGCTATTCCTACGGACTTTTAGTCATTAATGCAAACACTACACTTAAACATGGTATATGCAGGTTCATCTGCCTCCGGAGAAGTGAGAGAATGTGTTCAAAACTGTCTTGGCTCAACCCCTTCATTGCGGCGCTCAAATAAATTCAAATAGATTCAGCCGCAGTATGAGGTGTGTTGAAGAGACAGAATGGAATTATTATAATTTCTTTAAGTCATTTGTAAGCCTTAAACTGACCAAAACTAAGACAACTAAGATATTGTATTTGAAAATAATAAAATATGTTTCATGCCCTGATCACATTCAGACGATCAGTGAAAGGGCGCTTATTGTCGATGTATAGCATTCATAAAATGTAAATGCTGTTAGACTTTTGACCCCAGGACACGTTTGACCCTGTTTTGTGCCAGGAGCTGCAGAGTAGCATGCCGGTCCAGGAGGCCGTGGTGGGCGGACTGAACGCTGCGTCGGAAGACATCGTCGGTCAGAGTACCCAGGACGACGGGGCCCGGATCAAACTCCAGCTCAACGCGCTCAACGCTCGCTGGGCCACCGCCGCCGGGAAGCTTGCAGAGAGGAAGAGGAGGTGTGTGTTGTGTGTTTGGGTGTGTGTCTTTCTGGTGCGCCTCCTGACTGTCCCCCTGTGTGCGCCAGGTCCGCAGAGGCGCGGACTGCCGTGTCAGAGCTGCAGGAGGACATGGGGGAGATTCTGTCCTGGCTGGGCGAGGCCGAGGAGGTGGTGGCCATCCCTGTGACACCTGGAGATCGCCAACGCATGAACGCCACGCTGGAGAAAGTCACGGTAACTAGTGCCGACGACCGCAACGTCCTTTCCGTCTTACTGCCAGGATCGGTCCCAATATGAAGACTTTTTGGGATTTGAACCTACTGCTGTGGCAGTAGTATGTGTATAAGCACCAGCGGGTAGCGGTGTTGAATGCTAGATAACACCATATACCAGGAGTGACGTCATTATTAATTTCTTTAAGTTTCTGTCAGAATCAGAGTAGCCTTTTGTCGCTATATGTGGTGGACATAGTATTGTATGCCCTGTAAAGGAGCAGTTGGTGATGGCTGATCTGGTGGACAGGACAGCCTTTACGAGTCTTACAGCTCCTGGACACTAGGCCGTCCCCATTTCCAAATGACCTCCAGGGGTCGTAGAAATGGATTGCCTCAGATACGTGTGTGTGTTTCTCAGGCCCGTGTGTTGGAGCTCCCAGCCAGGCAGAGTAATGTTGATGACATCAACATGAGGACGAAAACCATCCTCCTCCCAGCTGACAAACACAAAGACATCAAGATCATCAACACTCGCTGGACACAGGTCGCCATCGTTTCCTGTTCTTTGTCATGACAGAATATGGATATTAAATAAACGTACATTGTGAATATGGAATGGTTCCTATTAATGGAAACTGCAGTGTGTGCCCGTATATATCACTCATAGTGTGTATGGGCTGCAGAGATTGGCCAATAACTGAAAGGTTGCTGGTTTGAATTCAGAGTTGACACGCTAAATAACATTTCTGTGGTGCCCTATTGCTCCCACAGAACGCCCAGGATAAAAGCCTTGGCTAAATGACTCTAATATATATAATCTTTATAAATACTGCTTAGTAACTCTGGGTTTCTGGGTTTATTTCCGTCATTGGCCATGTTCAAAAACATCAAAACCTTGTATCATAGATCGACCGCGACTGACTGACAGACTGACTGACAGACTGACTGACAGACTGACTGACAGATCTACAATTCCCATTCGGTGGTTATTTGTAGTGCATAGTGACATGTAGATCAGTTGGTCTTTAAAGTCAGTTGCAATGTGGAAGTCCCCAGCTGACACCTCCCTGGGACTCTACCTGTCCACAGGTGTCCAAAGACTTACCTCAGAAGCAACGTCAGATTGAGGGCCTGCTGAAGGAGCTGTCTCAGTTCCAGGGTCAGCTGACAACCCTTTCCTCTTGGGCCTCTACTACCAGGACCACCCTGGAGGGGAAACCCGACCCAGCAGAACCTGAACCCAAGGTTAAATAAAAATACAAGCATTTAGGCATTTTGTCAATCATTTCACCCATCCATCCATCCATCCATCCAACATCCCCCCAATCCATCCACCTAACCACACCCCCACTTCCATTCATCCATCTATCTGTCCATTCATCTATTCATCCACCATCCATCCATCCATCCATGCTGGCCAGGAGCCTGAATGTCAGGCCTCAGTTAATGTGTTCCTAAATGCCAGAGTGAGTGTTTCAGATCCTAGATGAAGTTTAGTGATTCATAGTTTGTCTGGGATGTTTCAGATTCTACATGAAGTTCAAGACAAGAAACCAGAGGTGGAGGGTGTATTGGCTAAGGGGGAGGAGTTGTACAAGGACACGCCTCCTAGCCAACCAGAGAAAGAAAAGTATAACAGTCTGAGTGATGATTGGAGGGCCATTCAGGAACAGATGATACTACACAAAGAGAGACTGGGTGCTCTAAAGATCCCCAAAACTGGTAAGGCGATTTGTGCATGTGTAAATGAGAGCAAAAAATTAAGATAGGTTCAACACTACATGTGTGGACCAGAAGAAAGATAGTAAAACATTACAAATCGTACCCATCTAAATTTTTTAGGACTGGTCCCTGACAAAGAAACATGATATGATATTTCTGCCTTAGGGGTGATTGTTGGAATTGGGATTAGTTTTTGTTTTAGGCATTATGGGTTAGGTTTAGGGGTTAGGGTTATGTTTTAAGCATACAATGTAATATTGTTGGAGTTGAAGTTCCGATATAGGCTTAAGTTAGAGGTAGTTTTGTGGTTAGGGGATGGGGACACATAGACTTCAGATGTTCTGGTCTGCACAAGAATAGAAAATGTTTTGTGTTGTGTTGTGTGTGCTATCTAGGGGTTTGCATACACATGGGCACCAGAATCACCCTCAAAGACAGTAAAACCGGAGGAAAATAGGTTTCCAATAAAGTTTTTTTTGTCCCATCCCCTCTAAGGAAAATGTGATTTTCCCCTCTAAGCAGAATGTGATTTACAACTCCGGATAGAAAATGCGTCGTAGTGTTAGAATGGTAGTTTAAGGTTCAGGCATTACATGTTTAGGGGTTAGGTGTTTGGGCTAGGTTCAGTTTAGGCTTTAAGGTTACATAATTGAGGTTAAGGTCAGGGTTAGGATTAACGGTTAGAGGATATGAATCATGGATTTCTGGGCTTCACAATGATAGAAAAACAAACGTGTGTGTGTATGTGTGTGTATGTGTGTGAGACTATGACCACTGACGGGTGACTGTGTGTCCCCCAGCTGAAAGTCTCCAGGGTGACATCTCAGCACTGACTCACTTCAATAAGGCCTGGTCTGAGCTCTCTGATTGGCTGGTCGGGCTGGATCAGATGGTTCAGACTCAGAGGGTCACCGTGGCCGACCTGGACCAGATCAACAACATGATCGGCAAGACCAAGGTGAGAGTCGAAGCATCTGTGTGTGGGGGGGGGCTTCTGATCCCCCCATGCATGTACACACAAACATACTATAACAAATAAAATCTCAGCCTAACAATATAGAACATCAGTGTCCTAATGACAGAATCAAACATTAACAGAGTTACCTAATTACATAATAAAACATGAACAATGTCTCCTAATATCAAAGTAAAAAGAAAGGATCACCATAACACTATAAAAGATGAATAAAGGCACGTAATAATAAAATAAAACATAAACAAAGTCTAATATAATAGCAAAGCGATCTTCCGCCTAGTAAACCAGGCTGATTGCTGCATTAATGAAAGTCGTTGCTAAATACATTCTTCCAGATTTAGGAGGTAATAACTAGTCCTGTCTGTGTAGGGAGCTCTGAGGGAGATGGAGCAGCGGCGCCCCCAGCTGGAAGGTCAGGTCACTGCAGCCCAGAACCTAAAGAACAAAACCAACAACCAGGAGACCAGAGCTGCTATCACAGACCGGAGTAAGGCAAAGTCTCCTGACTGACTAACCTCAAACTGACCACACCCTAACCTCACAATTAATTACAGGCTCAACCTGCTATTCCTCAATGCAAACTGACAACAAAGTCCACTCACTGGCCATCTTCATTGACCAGAAACTGTTATTTGACAAACCGTCTTTACCTGCCACAAACTGTTTTTATCACAAATTCACATTAATGACCACAAGCTGACCAAAATTGCTGACAATAGCTTCAATAGCTGACAAATATCTGATACTATTTCTAACCTTGTGGTTATCTGGGCATAGTTGACAGGTTGCAGACACACTGGGAGGAATCACAGGAGAGACTGGCTGAGAGACATCAACAACTCCAGAACATGCTGCGTGACTCCTCTGATTGGTTGGAAGCCAGGAAGGAGGTGGAACCTCTCATCAAAGGAGCCAGTGACAAGCTGGATTCGTGGCAGGAGCTTTCGTACACTGTGGATGCTCTGAAGAAGCAAAACACTGACCTCAAGGTAACACGTGAACGTCATTTACACTCACACACAGCCACACACACACACACACGCTCACACAAAAACACAATGACACACACACACAAATACAAAAGTGGAGATAATTGGAGAACGTGAACCTCTGTGAATCAACAAGGTGCCCGCTGATAAGAGCTGGGAAAGGGAACATCGTCATCAGTACTTTAGAACAGGACCAGGATGAGATGGGAATACTGAACACTGAAGAACCAGTGTAATCCAAATCCAATTTTTGTATCATATGGTACAATAGAAGATATAACTACTGTAACACTGTAAACTGTGTCAGTATTGTTATCCTTATAACAGGAGTTTAAATGGTTTAAATCAAATAGCAGCTAGTTTTTAGGTGGAATCTGGAAGGGCATCAAAATGGTATTGGGAAAGTTAATCAAAATCTCAGAAGATCAT
This sequence comes from Esox lucius, assembly GCF_011004845.1. Taxonomy (NCBI): domain Eukaryota; kingdom Metazoa; phylum Chordata; class Actinopteri; order Esociformes; family Esocidae; genus Esox; species Esox lucius. The sequence goes on from NC_047590.1 coordinate 9,807,311, forward strand.
GAGGTAGTATCTGAGTGTGTAGAAAAGAAGGCATTATTGTGATTTTTCCCCTTAACTTGCTCTACACAAATTCTGGTCCCCTCTTGAAATAAGAGAGAAAACGGTGGAAAAAATGACATGTACACCTACTATGGCCATCTGATATTTGGCTGAGATAAGAGAACCTGCCAGAAAGACAACACTCACTGCAGCACTTCACCATTCTGACTTCAATGAATTCTATGAGGGAACCCACTGCTGAGAACAAGGCAGCATGCTTGGTTAGGAAATAGTTGAAAATGCAGAGTTGCAGAACAGACACAGCTTATCGCCAGTCTAGCACCACCAGCAAAGACTGAGAGAAGTGTAAGGAGGGACGGAAACTTCAATGGAGCCAAAATACCGCAAAAATCAATGCCAAATCCATGACAAGAACCTGGGCCTGGGTGCTTATATTACTGTGGGGCAGATTTACAGTCAATGGACTGCATTTCTTTGTTTTACCCCTTTATGAAAATCTCCTCCACATAACAGAAATACATGGTGCGGTTGAGTCTTTTTGCTATGATGAAACTAAAACCAGTAGTTAGAGACCTCCCAACTGGCCGGTCAAAGTGCTGCTGTATGGTCTGTGTTTCAGTGTCTGTAGTGTTTCAACAACTGTGTGTGAAATGGTTGTTTGTGCTGTTTTCGGTCGTCCTGGTAGCTCTTCGTGAAGGAGCTGCGCCAGTGGCAGAGCCAGGTGGGCGTGGCCAACGACCTGGCCGGGAAGTTGTTGACCCTTTACAGCGCCGACGACACTCACAAGGTCACGAAGATGACAGACACCACAAACATCACCTGGGAGCGCATCAACAAACGGTCGGTTGGTCCGTCATTCACTGAGTTTGTCTCCTAAGTCCTATTCTCTCTGGGAAGGACCTCATTACAGTGTGTGTGTGTGTATAGTGTTGGAGACCGTGAGGCCTCCCTGGCTGCAGCTCTGAGGCTGTTGCAGCAGTTCTACCTGGACCTGGAGAAGTTCCTCAACTGGCTGACCGAGGCAGAGACCACCTGCAATGTCCTCCTGGACGCGTCTCACAAGGAGAGGCTCCTGAAGGACCCCAAGGCCGTACGACACCTCCTGAGCCAGTTCCAGGTATTGACACGAACCGTTCATATAATCAGCTCACTAAGTCACCTCGTAGTCACAGCTGGAGGACGTTTTTCTGAGAGCGGTTTGGACAGTGAACCCATGGAGCAAATTTATGGACTAGGTTTAGAAAGAGCTTAAAAATGAACCTCATCATCAGCACAGCACAGTGCAGGGTTTAAATCCCTCCATCCTCACTGGGCCCAGAGAGCCAGTGCTTTGAATTGCCCTACAAAGTGGCTACCACTGCGACCTAATTCCTTGTCCTCTGTACCTGCCCTGTCTGCCCCTCAATGTCCTGTCTAATATGGTTGGAATGTATGGCAGGAATTCCAGACTCCAAGGAGCAGACAAAGACAGGATACCCCCTACTCACACTGCATTGTGGGTCATGAAGAGAAGTGTCTGTTCTGAGCTCTGCGAGAGGGAACATTTCTAACCCTCTGTTCTGTGGCGGTCGCCCACTCTTCACTCTTCGCTCCCTTAGTCAACAACAGGCCCTGTGTGTCAGACATCAACCAGTCGTCTGTGCTTCATTATATTGAGTCTTTCCGTCTTCCACACGCGCACATATACTGTCTCACACAGGCACACACACTCACACATGTAGGCAGAGAGATCTTTGTAGTCCTTCAGCTCGCAGAGAGACACAGAGAGCATGCACGTCTGATTGGGCTTGGCGGGAGGAGACATGTCCTTTAAGTGGCGCGGAGTGTTTCCTTGAGTGGATAAAATGCTACGCAGGAAAACCTACCGTGTTCAGGTTAGAGATCACAGCTCATTGTGAAGTCCGCATGTCCACTGTATGACTCCTTGGTAATGGACTGTTTTGGGCCGTCTCTATCCAAGTGAGACGGAGTGTTACTTAACGCCCTGCGCTCACTTGGATGAACCACGGTCAGATTGTACAGGATGCTGTATTGTTGATGCATACTTACAAGCAATTTGAATTTCATTTTGAGTAATGTCATGATCCCCGCGAGGAAACAGATGGTGTTGTTGTGGCACGTGTGTGAAATCAACGAGGTTCATCGGGTTTCTGAGGGGATTCTATGACTCGTTGTTATGTGGGCTTCTACACAATTCGATGTCGTTCTGTTAGCTTCTTTACAGTTCAATGTCATTCTGTTAGTTTCTATATAGTTTTATGTCGTTCTGTTAGCTTCTATACAGTTGAATGTCATTCTGTTAGTTTCTTTGCAGTTCAATGTCATTCTATTAGCTTCTATACAGTTGAATGTCATTCTGTCAGCTTCTATACAGTTTAATTTCATTCTGTTAGCCAAACCTCCCACCCCCATGGCACTTACTGTATACCTGTAACCTGACAGTCAGAAACAGGAAGGGATTTAATGACTGTAGCTGAGACGGTTGTTTAGCGTTCGCTTGGGAGAGTGGAGGTTGGACATTCCCCGTCGTAATTGCGATTGTGTACCCTGACAGCTCATTGTTGTTTAATGGGCAAGTCAAAATAATTGGGACATCATGTAACGATTCACTAATTGGGCCAAATTAATAGAATTTATTCTGAGAGAAGAAACGTTTGCAATGGAACATTCTATTTCTACGGTATGCCTTAATGATTTGTGTGTAACGCGCACATGTGTCTGAATATGTGCACGTGTGTATGAACGTGTGTTTACCTGAATAAGTGTGTGTGTGTGTATCTAGGATTTACAGGGAGAGATCGATGGCCACACGGAGCTCTATCACTCACTGGATGACAATGGCCAGCGTATCCTGACCTCCCTGACAGGCTCGGACGATGCCACTCTCCTACGGAGACGGCTGGACAACATGGGCCAGCGTTGGGACGAGCTCCGCAGCAAAACCATGAGCATGAGGTCTGACGCGTCACCCACTCACCGCATTCACCCACTGACCGTCAAAGACTGAATTCAATTCCTTCTTGGAGTAAAACCGACTTAGCTGGTTAAATAACGGTTACAAAATTCAATTAAAAGAAGTGATGGAGTAGGCAACCATGGTCTACAGTCACTGGTGTCAGTTTGCTGATCTATTTGCTTTGTGTGTGTGTGTGTGTGTGTGTGTGTGTGTTTGTTTAGGTCCCATCTGGAAGGCGAGATGGCTCCCTGGAAGCGAATGCACATGACCCTACAAGAGTTGATAGCCTGGCTGCAGATGAAAAATGAGCTGCTGGAGCAGGAACCACCTGTAGGGGGCGATGTCCCTGCTGTGCAGCAACAGCTGGACACACACAGGGTGAGAGTGAGACTGAAGAGGGGGGTGTCTGACACAAGGTTTCTCAAACTCTACCTTGAGCCCTCACCATACATTTTCTATTTTAGTTTAGTAACTCTAAACTGGCACACCTGATTCATTTATTCAGCTAATCATTAAGCCTTTAATTTACTGAATCAGTACCAGTTTAGGGTAAAAACAAAATGTGCCAGGGGAGAAGTTTGGGAAAAACCCTGCTGTAGAAACAAAAGGCCCCTGCGGGAGCCGTTTGGGTTTTTTCTGATGTGGGGCGGAACAATCCTCTTTCAGAACCCTTTTTAAATGGTTTCTCAGACAACAGCTTGGGAGGCCCTCAGTAATTATAACAACCAGCATAACAATAACAGAAATAACACAGTCATGCAACGGTCTGCATTCACTGTGGTTTTAGTGGCAAAGCAGAAATCACAAATCCAGTAATGAGCTAAAGTCCTACCAGACCCTCAAGACCCATGGATTTAAACTTGATACATACTTGCAAAGCCTTATAATGGAACAGGTTTCCTGTTATACACATCAGATGTGTAGGAAAGGTGAAGTCTGTGGACACACACAAAGAAATCATTAAACAGATCATTAACACACAGCTGTTAGTACGCCTACCTTAGAGTTGGAGGTAAATGGAAATAAAGAAATCACTTTGAACATGCATTTTAGGTCACTTAGCTTGCACATAATGAAGTGGCCTCTGGGTTTAAAGGGGCGCTGCTGAATTTGTCTGTCAATGTTTTACAGAGACCATTCATTAAAATGTATTTGTAGATGAGAAATGTAATCTTTCTTTGTGTGTAATAAAAATAACTAGTATAACTAACATTAATGTCAATAATGACTGTGACAAGGAGTGTAACACTGACTTGCCTGGCTTTTCTACCGGTTTATACCAACTGGAGGGGGCAGTCACGTCTAAATCTAAAAACTTCTAAATGTTATGTAGCAAAAACATTGTCATAACTCAAAAGTAGACTTCAGTAACCAAATTCTTTTGGGGTTGGTTCCAAAACAGGTAATTAAAGATTTTTACAAATATCCACTTTGTCAGAGAAGATTCCATTGACCTCTTTACTGCGTCTACGCAACATAATTAAAAGCAGAATATCTAACCTGAATGTAAAGAATGAATGAGCTTTTCTGAGTGTGTAGTCTGTCCAATTATGGTGGGCATTATAATGATTGGACTGGGATTCCTTTTATGTGTTGTGTGCTGTTGGGGTGGTCGTAGAGCTTGCGTTTGATGATGTGTGTATGTGTGTGTGTGTGTGTGTGTTGGCAGGGTTTCAGAAGAGATCTAAGGACCAAGGAGCCAGTGGTTAATGATTCGTTGGAACAGGTCCAGGTCTTCCTATCTGAACTACCTGCCGATGGAGATGCACAGCCTGACCAGAGACGTGAGTAGGACCACTTGGTTAGCCTGCAGAGCTAAAGCCTAGGCATTAGGTCAAGGACCTAACGTGAGTCTTTTGGAACTATGCAAGTGTTTTGGAACGATACACTTGGAGAGACACAAAAAAACGGATTTTCTTGCTAATAGACACAAACCACATGTTCACTCTATTTTAATGTTGCCTTAAGTGTTTCTGCAGTCTGCCCGTGCTTTCCTTCATCCTGTTAGGTCAGGTCCCAGTTCGCAGGATCAGCTGACTCGACGGCCCGTTCAGTTCTCTAATTGGCTCATGAGGCTGTGTTTATGAAACAGAGAAACAGCAAGCGAAGGAGTTTTTCCTTGCACTGTTTTGATGCTGTTGAGGCTCAGTTTAAGATGGGCATTTCAAGGTAGAAAAATGACACCGCAAAAGCATGAGAAGACAGACATGATGCCCTGCTGTTTTAATTCTGTTCTGTTCTAAACCCTTGGCTGGAAATAGCCTGCTCCCGTTTATTCCCAGTCATGCTGAGAGCGTCAACTCTTTACTGTGGAAACTGCTTGGCAACCAGTAGAGAGGGAAAACTATCAAACTTCTGCAGCTCATTCATTGTGTTGATTGTGTTCATTTATCACCAAGAGCCCTGTGCACTCCAGTAAATTACATTATTGGAGGTAATACTCATAAGGAATGTTTTGTAGTTTATAGGTGGTAAAAAATGGTCTTCTTCTATTTTGATCGGGTTTTTTTCATAACTGTTTTTACACTTTTCATGTTTTATATGTAAATAAATGACGTGATTAGGAATGTCTCAGTCCTTTAATCCCTGTTATAACCTGTCAGACATAAGTCCAGAGGAACGTGCGCAGAACGTCGGCCGTGTCCTGCGCAAGGAGGCGGAGGATGTGGCGTCCAGGTGGAAGGGACTTAACGAGGAGGCTGCTGATTGGCAGAGAAGGCTTGAGCTGGCTCTGGATAGGCTGTTGGAGCTGCAGGAGGCACAAGACCAGCTGGAGCTGAGACTGAGCCAGGCGGAGATGGTGAAGGAGGCCTGGGAACCTGTAGGAGATCTGCTCATAGACTCACTACCTGAACACATCGACAGGGTGAAGGTGAGAGGAGAGACACACTCACACACACACACTACCTGAACACATGGGACAGGGTGAAGGTGAGAGGAGAGACACACACACACACACACACTACCTGAACACATCGACAGGGTGGGAGAGAGACACACAATAACACACAAACACACGGAAACACAACACACTGTACAGCATACACACCCAGACACACACACACACACACACACACAGCACACACAAATGGATACACACACACTTGCTGAACACACTGACAGAGTCACAGTGAACTCACAGAATTCTTTATAGATTCTTTATTCTTTATTTGGATTCTAATTAGCTGAAGCCTTAGTAACCAGTAGACTTCCTGGAGTCAAATGCAAAAACACACACCTACACACACTCAGACACACACACAAATGCACACACGCGTCTGTTCCTAGCTTATGATTTAGAGGGCACAGTGTGTTCTCCCTGAGGAGTGAATGATGTTCCAATAATTGGTGGGTGAATTTAGCGCCGCTGTTTCTTTGTGTGTGTGTGTGTGTGCGTGTATTCCTTTCCACAGGCGTTCCAGGAGGAGATAGCTCCTATCAAAGACGACGTAAGTCGCGTCAACAACCTGGCCTCTACCTTTGGCCCCCCCGACCTCGTCCTCTCCCAGCCCAACGTGGACAGACTGAACCACCTCAACACACGCTGGAGGCTGCTGCAGGTTTGCATGCTGAGACACACACACACACACACACAGTCATGCACACAAACGCACCAATTCAACACAAAACATCAGTAACAGCTGTATGGATGTACAACAACACATGTCACATCCATCCGGGAGGACCTGGGAATTAACCCATCCAGAATGTTCTTCACGAGCACGGCAGTCAGGTGCTCCGGGGTCTAATGAAGACAGTGGGAATCATTGCCACCTGCAGACCAAGAGATCCTGTAGAGACACCACCGGGGAGGATGATGTTGCTGATGAGAGCTCTGTGGGGGTGTGTGTCTGGGGGTGTGAGTGTGTGTGTGTGTGTCTGTGAGTGTGTGTGTGTGTGTGAGTGCGCTGTTATTGTTCTCACACCAAATAATCCACCTGACTGACGCTTTTCCTCCCCCACGGAGACCACTCCCCCTCCCTCCCCGAGAGCTCTCTGCGGTGCTGACAACATACCGACAGCTGAGATGAAAGCATGAAGAGGGGGATGGAGAGGGGGAGGGAGGGATGGGCAAAGGAAGAGGCAGCGGGGGGGGGGGGGGTAGAGAGGAATGTAAAGGAGATGGCCACCTGGAGACAGGACCATACGGTACCTCACACACACACACATAAACACACACACACACACACCGCCCCAGCATGCCAGCTGTTCCTGCTGACATCCGTCACCTCCGTTGAAAGGCGTTTGAGGTGACTGAGACCTCGCTGACAGGTCGCGGCAACAGGGTCGCTAATCAGTCCTACTCCATCGCCGAGGACAATCGTTTGCTCAACTGTCCCCCTCTTTACACACGTAAAAAAGATCCAACCGTCGGAGGACAGACCCGACTGGCCTGGAGACTGTTCTGTGTGGAGACAATCGCAACCAAATTCACTCTCTTGTTTGTTGTGACCCACTATCATCATCATCATCAGGTTTCCATGGAAACGTGTAAAAGCTCAAGGGGTCGCGTGTCGGTGGATGAGTTGGGGGATGTATCTCAGGTAATGGTAGGGTCGGGGTTCCCGTCCTCATCCAGTGTCACCCCTCCATTAGACTGGTCCGTACAGTGTTGCTGTCCTACCATTGCTCCGGACATCCCAGAGCCACAGTCCATCACGCCGTGCGCTCTTGTTGAGTAGCGTCACTTCATACCGTCGAACGCTGCGCTACTACGTGGGTGCTCGCATGTACCCAGGCACCGCACTTCGAAAAACACACTCACACACACACACACAATAACACTACGCATGGCATCAACATTTCATCGTCTGTAGGACATGATCCATTTCCGTGAGTCCTAGTCAGCATGCGTCCACATGGTCAGGACGGCCTGCAGAGGACAAAATGTACGGCTGGCCAGCCTGACGCCAAGACCAGCCGGAGCTCTGTTTTGTAGTCTGCTGTTAGATAACAGGCATGCTTAGTCACAGTCCGTCACCGCTTGGCCCGGCTACTCCACGGTCGCCATATCACGTCATACCACACAGCTTTAATCATATACTGGTGTGTTCATATCTGTCAGGTCGGTCGTGACTGTCTCGCTCTGCTCCTGTCTGTCCTTTTACGTCTCTGTCTGTCCCTGTCTGTCTGTTCCTGTCTGTCCCTGTCTGTCGTCTGTGTCCTTGACTCTTCCTTTGTCTATCTGTCTGTTTGTGTCTTGTCCTCTATGTCCCTGTTTCTTCCTGTCTGCCTGTCCTGTCTGTATCTGTCTGTTCCTATTTGTCTCTCTTCCTATCTGTCCTCTGTGTGTCTGTCTCTGTCTGTTCCTGTGGGTGTTATATCATTACTCAATCCTTCATCCTCCATTCTCTGTTCCCTTTCTACAGAACACCTCCCCTCCCATCTCTCCTCTTCTCCTTCCCTCCTCTCCTTCCCCTCCCCATCTTTAATCTTCCCTTTCTCTCGTTTTTTTCCCCTCCCACCTCCTCCTCATCCACTTCCTCTCTATTTTCTCAGCTCCTCCTCTGACATCCTTTCTCCCTTGGTTCTCCTCTGTCCTCAGATCTCCATCAAAGATCATCTGAAGCAGCTGACAGATGCTCATAGGGACTTTGGCTCTGTGCGTGGTGAGTTTTGGTCCGTTTCAACTCCAATGCGGCGTAATCTATCAGCCAGGTCAAAGAGGCATTGTACATTTGCAGTCCAGCCATGTTGACAGCTAGTGTCCCTCTGATACACACTCTAGATAAAAGAAGAAATAATAACATGCTAACATTAGACATGAACTAACGACATACAAACTGAGTGTGTTTTGACAACAAAAAAAAATTACACAATCTAGTCTCATAAGAGCAAAACCCTTATGATGTAGTACATAACCACTTCTCGGTCGGCCCACAGGTTCGGTCCAAGGTCCAATTGAGCAGGCGGTGTCACCTAACAACGTACCCTACTATATCAAGTAAGTATGTCCCATCCAGTTGGAGGTTTTCTGCTGTTTGTTCTGCCTTGATTAACTCAACCTAACAACAATATTGAGTGAGCATGTTTCCTTTGAAATACTGCAATAACTTGGATAACATAACACAGTAGAATCCAGCAAGTCCTAACATGACCTCACCCCCCCCCCCACCACCACCACTAAGATGCCTCACTGGTGCTCTTCAATCAATAAATGTATAGATTGTTGCTAACCTAAGGCTCACATTTACTTCAGAAAACTGCCCTGATCCTTTAAAAACAACATTCTACAGTTGCTCTCCATTCTCTATTCATAATCTAACACCTTGTTAGTATACTGTATGAATGAACGATTTCTGCTGGTTTAACAGCCTGCTTTTCTGTCTGTGGTGCTACTAGTCCTACTCCTAACATAGCTGCAGTAGATTTGTACTTTTTTAAGTCTATAATCCTTTATAGCAGACTTGTAATATCCAGATATTTTTTAATCAGTAGTTCCTTCTTGATCTCTGCTTCATTCTGTCCTCTGAAACTCCCTCTGACTGTGGGTTTAGTGAAGAGATTTAACAACTTTTTTGGAAGTCCTCTTCCATTGTCCACAATGAGTGTCTGAATCTGCAGCTTGCTTTTCTGTTCACGCGTCTTGGTTGGAAAGGGAAGCAGCAAGAGTTCTTTTGCGCTTGTTTGGCATTTAATGTCACTGGATGTAAAGCACTGTGGTGCAGATAAGGCATTGTGACATTGAGTTCCTGATTGTCTGTGTGTGTGTGTGTGTGTGTGTGTGTGTGTGTGTATCGCATCAAGTCCAAGTGTAATTGGATGTATTAACACGGTGTCGCTGCTTTACTTTAACAACAAAGCATGTCCAGTGGTGCAGTCACTTTTATAACATGTGTTGGAGGAACAGAGAGAGAGAATGAGTGAGAGAGTACAGGCGTGAGTGGGAGAGAGAATATGAGCACTGGGGGGGGGGGGGGAGTGTGAGAGAGTGACAGCTGTTCCTCTCCGTACACAGAGAGAAAACACCAGAAGACCTGACCCAGACCCTCTATGAGTGAGTGACAGCACAGCGCAGGACACTGTGACTCACACACACACATTCACACACACTACCGACACACACCACAGTTACTGTAACACTACACATTTCTTACTCACTAGTCCCTCCGGCCTAACTACACCAACATACTAACATACTCTACATCTACTATGCCATTAGTTAGCTGCTATTAGCTCGCATGTTGTATCTGTTGGATAAAACTGGAATAATATACTGTTCACAGATTACTAACACACACATACACAGACAGTCTGTCTCACCTGGTCCGCATCCCGAGGTTGTTTGAATTACACAGGAGAGTGTGTGGTCCTGATTCCGTTGGTCGTTGGAGCAGTCTGAGCGGTCGGCTGTGAATGATGATACTTTATGTGATTATTCTAATGGAGGCGCGGCTCTTCGGGCAGGAAAAACCAGCATGTGAATTGTCTGTCCGCATCAAAACAGTTATTCTCTTGGCTAATAGGGCAGACGTGCTTACTGGAAGTGTACAGGGCAGATCCCTGGTGTGCGTCCAGACAGCCTGATTGGTTGGACGGGCTGATGGGCCTTTCTTACAGCCTCCCCAAAATGTTCCTGCTAAATGGTACCGTATTATTCATTGCACGTAAAGCTAAAGGAACTGCTGATTTAAGTCTGTGTTAACATACAAACTAGAGGTGGCTAAGGGACGTTTCAGCCTAGGACACGGTTGAGATATTAGGGAAGGTCACTGCCGACCAGCTGAAGCTAGGGGCTATTGACCAGTGGAGGTCAGATTTAATGGGGCGGAGAACTTAGGACATGGTGGAGAAGGGGATCTTAGAACATATAGGCCTGGGGACAGTTGGTAGCAGACTGGCTGAGGCTGGGACCCTAGAGCTGCTAACGTAGGGCCTGGCTGAGAACCTGAAAGCAGATCTGACTCCTGACCTCACAGGGTTACTTACCGCGGGCCTCATGACTGTGGCTCCACAACTGGAGTGGGAGTGTCCTTAAGTAGGACATGTTGATGCTCTGGCAGAGGGGGAAGCAGATATTGGTGTGACCAGGGGGCAGAACGGACCTTTGGGTTGAAGATGGATGTCAGTCAGTGAAGCAGCTCGGCAACCTGAGGGGAGATGACGCTCCTGATACCCTTGCAGATGCAGTGTAGTGGACGTTCTGGGTTGGTGATAGCGGCCCTACCTTGGGGCGGGCTGGAGCAAAGATGATTTGGGAAGTTCCTGGTCTTCCTCAATCATCCCAGGAAGAGTATCTCTGGTGTCAGAACATGACATTGAGGCCTGTGACTTAACACCTAGGTCTGTCCACTATAGTGCTACCCAGTCAGAACTCGGTGCTGAGGCCTGTGACTTAACACCTAGGTCTGTCCACTATAGTGCTACCCAGTCAGAACTCGGTGCTGAGGCCCGTGACTTAACACCTAGGTCTGTCCACTATAGTGCTACCCAGTCAGAACTCGGTGCTGAGGCCTGTGACTTAACACCTAGGTCTGTCAGATAGAGCACCCAGATTGGCTGCATGGGCGGTTAGCTGACTGGCCTTAACGCCAGTTGGCCTGAATTGAACTGATAATTAACCTTCATTTTGCAGTACGTGGTAGAAAGAGTAAAGGTCCAGGTAGTGTTTTCAGGAGTATACTTTTTCCCCAATGTTCTAATCTAGGGACCACTGGAACTACTCTGTTTTCTTAGCAAAAAATAATGAAAATGAGGGTGAAGTAGGCAACACTGCATTTATTTCAGCATTCCACCCACACAATTCCCTTGATACCGTTTTTGTTTAATAACCTAAATTAAACATTCTGTCTCGTATTTAGTCTATGAACTTTAGGATAATAGGACAATAATTAAGTCAACTGTGTTGGTAGTTTGAAAAAGTGTGGTATAGTATACAGTGGATATAAAAAGTTTACACACCCCTGTTAAAATGCCTGGTTTTTGTGATGTAAAAGAATGAGACAAAGATATATCATGTCAGAAATGTTATATATATAATGTGACCTATAATGTGAACAATTCAATTGAAAAACTAACTGAAATCTTCGGGGGGGAAAACAATTAAATAAAAACCTTACAAAAACTGGTTGCTCGTACAATAACCTGGTTGCTTACTATGTCCAAGGCTTTACACCCCCTTATAACTGGGGATGTGGCTGTGTTCAGAATGAACCAATCACATTCAAACTCATGTTAAATAGAAGTCATTACACACCTGCCATCATTAAAAGTGACTCTGATTAATCACAAATAAAGTTCAGCTGTTCTAGTAGGATTTCCTGACATTTTCGTAGTTGCATCTTAGAGCAAAAGCCATGGTTCACAGAGAGCTTCCAAGAGGCCTACAGCAACATTAAAGGAACTGTAGAAATTTCTGGCAAGTACTGGCTGGGTGCAACATGTGACAACAATCTCCTGTAATCTTCATATGAATGAGCTATAGGGTAGGGTGGCAAGACAACCTTTTCTTACAAAGAAAAACATTCAAGCGAGGCTGAAATTTGCAAAAACAAACATCAAGTCCCCCAAAAGCACGTGGGAAAATGTGTTATGGTCTGATGAAACCAAGGTTTAACTTTTTGGCCATAATTCCAAAAGGTATGTTTGGCGCAAAAACAACACTGTACATCACCCAAAGAACACCATACCCACAGTGAAGCATGGTGGTGGCAGCATCATGCTTTGGGGCTGTTTTGCTTCAGCTGGAGGGAATTATGAACAGTTCCAAATACCAGGCAATTTTGGCACAAAACCTTCAGGTGTCCGTTAGAAAGCTGAAGATGAAGTTCACCTTTCAGCACGACAATGACCCAAAGCACACATCCAAAACCACAAACGCATGGCTTCACCAGAAGAAGATTAACATTTTGGAATGGCCCAGCCAGACCCCAGACCTGAATCCAATTGAACATCTGTGAGGTGCACAGGAGATGTCCTCGCAATCTGACACATTTGGAGCGCTTTTGCAAAGAAGAGTGGGCAAATATTGCCACTCCTAAACAAAAAGACTGAGTGCTGTAATAAAATCAAAAGGTGCTTCAACAAAGTATTAGTTTAAGGGTGTGCACACTTATGCAACCAGGTTATTGTGCGTTTTTTATTTTTCCCCCTCAGAAATGTCAGTTTGTTTTTCAATTGAATTGTTCAGTTATAGGTCACATTAAAGGTGGAAAACGTTCTGACATGATTTATCTTTGTCTCATTCTTTTACATCACAAGAACCTGGCATTTTAACAGGGGTGTGTAGACTTTTTACATCCACTGTATTTTAACATGGGAATAGCTGAAAACGAATCGGTGTAGGTGAACTTTATAAACTCTTAAGTCCTTGCCCTGAAAAAACCTCTTTCTCCTCTCCTCATTCAGGAGAGTAAAACATTTCTCCTCTCAGCTGAGAGTGGAGAGAGCTCCTTATTGAATAGAATGGGGGAAGGGAGGAAGCAGAAAGCATAGCTCCTCCTAGTCTGGCCAGTACAGCCAGCCCCTGCGAACTGCTTGCGGGAACGGAACACAGCTAGATCGGACGTTTTCTCAAACAGAGGACGGTTCGAGGATAATCACCCCGGTTCGGAATCCGCCGTTTTTGGTGGGCTTTTCTAAATATAATTTGGATCTGCGATCAAAACGGCAAGCGATGAGGGAGCAGCTAAGAAAGTAAGTGCGGGGCAATGCATCTGCAGAACGAATGCAGTAAGATAGATTCGACTACTGCCCGTTCGGAGAGAATGTGTTGGCGTGCCTGGCAAGTAGAGGACGCAGTGAAAGGAGGCAGGCAGGCTTCTTGTGTAGTGATCGACCAACAGAGCCAGTGGCGGCAGCTCACAGATGTGTTGGTGTTTAGCTGTTAGCTAAGCTAGCCAAGCCCAGCAGGTGTTCGGAAGGACCACAAAAGCTTCCAGTCCCCCCACCAGGGCGACACGATCAGGGGTGTTTATGGCCCTCCAGTCGGTATCGAGACATGATTCTCTGAATCTTTGGGGTAATGGAGGGTGTTGAGGAGTAGTCGTCATGCTGCTCGCTTCGCACCCTTTTTATTTAATTATTTCCTATAATTTAATTATTATCGGTGTATGTTTTTATTTAATTGAAAATGTCCAGCCACGGTGACGGCGTCCGTCGAGCATTCCTTCACACACACAGAGGGTAAACATCACCTTGGTGCGATAACGACGGTGATATTGGCAGTGATTTAACGCTTATCGTATTCCGCTATTTTTTGTGTTCTCAAACCGAGAGGGGCCGTTGATTATGTATATATGTTTTTTAGCAAACGGTCTCAAAAAGGTAGTGAGCTGAGCAGCGGAAAACATTTCCAATCGACCTGTCTGTGTTTAATCATGAGGTTATTCTCTTTCTCAGCACTGAATGGAGAACTGGATGCTGCTTTTTATAATACCATATATGAATGCCTTACTTGTACCAAACTAAGTGTACCGTTCATTTTAGATGACATTATTGTAATCGCGAAATAAAGCAGCAATTATTTGGGGTCCGGCAGATTTTTTTGGCAGAAATGTGACTGCAGGTTTTGGTGCGTGTAATGTGTGTGGGCGCGCGTGCGTGCTTGCCCTTACAAAATAGAGCTCGAGTGAGAGATCTAAAACATATCTTGCTTTTCTATTCTTTTACCTCCGCTTGGAAGACAATGATGTGCCTAGGCACGTTTGAGTATTCTTCAGTGGTGTATGTGTGTGTAAGGATCATATATCAAGTGCGTTTGCTTGTGTGTAGACGTTAATGATTCCCAGGAAGAGGTTAAACATACACTTTTTGTCATTAGTATAGAATTTTTACTGTGTAATGTGCTATTTATTATTCTGCACATGATAGCACAAATGGGGTTAAAGATTAACTAGTTATAGTATTAATGCAGAATTCATACATGATGCACATGTCATCTCAAATGTATGGAAAGAATGAAGCATTCTGTTCAGAAAAGGCCTGATGGAAATTCCATGTTTTTAGATTGTTAGTAATTCCAGAATTTCCCAAACTTTTGATGGGAAGGTGGGTTTTGTAAAGTGTGTGTGTGTTTGTGTTTGTGCTTTGCCTTGTGTGTGTATGTGAGGCTAGTTGCAAGTTTTGATTTTATGTACATGATGTATCCCGCTCATATGCCACCGTTCACTGCTGACCATTGATCTATTACCATTTAGTAATGAGGTTGCCAAGTGTGTGGACATGGGTGTGGTCTCCGGTTGGGCAATACTCTATGGCTGCCCACCGCCCACCAGGACAGTTCACCAGACGTTTGGTTGGCCTAAGCCCTGGGCTCTGCCTTGCTTGTTGTACACATTTGCTTTAAAACATCTTTGCAAATTGGTTATTACGAGGCAGCCACTCAACAAGGACGTACCCTTGTTAATTTCTTCAGGATTCATTAAGGCAAGCCCCACCAGGAGAAGCTACTATTAGCTTCCATTCTTTCCCGCTGTATAATTAGCAGGTAAATGGTAGGCTGCTTGACCCCGCAGGGACACGGAAAACAAAGCCTTTGAAACATGGACCACATGATAATAATGAACCTTGCGCTGCACCTGGCCACAACCGGCCCTGAACTTAGACCGGCAGACTTACATCGGCGTCGGGGCTGCCAACGGGCCCTCAGGACAACGTCTTCACCATGTTGCAGGGAGAAGAGAAGCTACTGTGTTAGGGCAGACAAACCGACAGAGAATGAGAGGGGCCGACAGACAGAAAGGCTGGCGGACAGAGAGACAGACGAGCTGACAGACAGGTGCCCGGGCAGACAGAAGGAAGGCAGGGATGCAGACCGGTCGTCCTAAAAGAGGTTGACATCTTTATGTGAAACACAGATTGCTGGTCACAGAAAGGACACAAACTGAATAATGAATGGCTCTGGCCTAGTGTGCTGCCACACACACACACTGGGCCATATTGCTCTAGTCGCACAGTAGCTACAGTTTGCATAACAGGGATATCTGGATTATCACTGCTGTTATTTTAGATTTTCGACAGAGCAGCTGGTTGACTGTCTTGGAGGGAGAGAGGGTGCGAGAGTGTGGGAGAGGGTGGGAGAGGGTGGGAGAGTGTGGGAGAGGGTGGGAGAGATGGCAATATAGGGACAAATAGTCTTCATTATCATCATGTCCTAACATCGATCTTTGTTTAAGGTGGACCTGAAATCAGGGTTGGGGCCAAAGGAGCCAGTTTCAGAATGAAGGCTTTACTGTGTCCAACAGTACGATTAACATTTCACATGGCGATAATTAAACCATCCAGGTCTTATTTTGGGGGAAAAACTGTAATTCTCACAGTCTGTTGAGCATTTTATCTTAGCATGACAATGATTACAAATATACCTCCTTAAAATTGACAAACGGTTTTATAATACACAGGAGGAGTGTTTTCCTGGAAATGCTTGATGGGATTATTTAGTGTAGTACTCATGTACTTTTTCTATCAGCGTTTTATAAGGACTCATGTAAGCTTTGTGTTGGCTACAATGGCGTAACGACGTAGCGTAGCGCTGGCCTCGTTTGACCTCGGTGAGAAAAGAATAAAAGGGCCATTTTATATTTATGATGACAATGCCTGCACCGAGACACAAAAGCAAGGAGAGTGTATGGAAATCCTGGCCATACATTACCATGTCATAACCAGGCTGTGCCAGTACCACGGTGTCAATAAACAGCCTGGTCTTACTCAGCATACAATGGGGAAAAAACTGACAGGACATTCTGCCTGAACCCCCTGACACATCCCGTCTACACCCACACACACACACACACACACACACACACGCTTACTCATATACACACACACACTCCCTTACTCATACACACTTGTACCCACTCACACCCTATCTTTGTCACACCGACACTTATTCAATCTACTTTGAGCCGTTAGCAGTTGCGAGGAGGTGTGAGGGGTGCATGACACAGCAGAAGAGGAGAGGGGGAGGAGAGGAGAGGTGGAAAGGAGGTGGAGAGAAGGGACAAGGAGAGATGGAAAGTGAAACGGGAGGTGGTAGCTAGTTTTACACTGCCGTCCTTCAGTGGGGGCAGCAGGGAGGCCTGCCCTCTTGGCCAAGGAGACGGAGGTTCATGCTGTGAGTTTTAGTCTTGAGTGCTGTTGGGAAAGCGGCCACCATCAGTGGCCGCTACGCACTGTGACACAGGCCGCGACACACTTCTCACATACACGCGTGCACATTGAATGACACACTTCACAATCACACACACACACATACGCATTAACCAACGCAATTCACAAACACACACACATACGCATTAACCAACACAATTCACACACACACAGAGCGGTGTAGAGTCTGACGTGGTCCACGGAGTCTGACCGTGTGCTGTACCCTTTGTCCTGCTTCAGCACCCTGAGACACATTAACCAACACACCACACGCACACACACTCACACTCACACACAGATTCATTGTGTACCGTTTGCAATCAACACATCTCCCCTGTGGTGTGTGTTTGCGTTGTGTGTCTGTGTGTGTGCGCACATTGTATTGACCTGCATTGTCCTCCGCTTCCAGCCACCAGACACAGACAACATGCTGGGACCATCCCAAGATGGCAGAGCTCTACCAGTCCCTTGGTAAGAACTAATGAAGTCTCCCCGGACCAGACCCGGGGGCAGCATTCCTTCTAACCCGTGGTTCAGACACTAAGGTCTGCTCTGACGGCTGTAAATTAATGGCATCCCTACACTCTCTGCCAGTTTGTGTCTTTGGCCGTCTCGCCAACTCCTTATGGAATTGTGCCTGGCGTGGACAGTGACGTAGACGAGACCCAAACCAGTGATCAAGTGGGCCCTTAATGTGCCATGTGTTTTGTCTCCCCGGGCCATCGAACAAGTTACAACGCCCTGACACCCGCATCCTTTTAAGTTAATTGTCATGTGCAAGTTGTTATTATGTCATTGTACGGGGCAGATCCAATCAGCTGTCGGCACAAAGCAGCAGCCAGCCAGTCCCCGCCGATGGGCGTTTCCCGTTTGAACGTGTCACAGTGACTCCCGTTGGGTCACAGTGGACCGACAGTCCTTTGTCAAATTGAAAGTAGCACCTGTTCCATTTCAGATGCACTTGATTAGATTTGCCCTGTACAATGGAGTAACCACAAGTGTGAACGCCCAAGGGAAGCCAAATGAAGTGCTCCATAAGTAGCGGGCAATGTCTGATGATGGATGTAGAAAGGCTGGTCAGTGGATTTTGTCTCAGAGACTCCCATCTCCCTCTGCAGCCGACCTCAACAACGTGCGTTTCTCTGCGTACCGGACGGCCATGAAGCTGAGACGGTTGCAGAAAGCTCTCTGTCGTAAGTGCCCCACCCCAATCGCAGAGCCACCGTCCTGCGCTGGTTACTCTCTACCCCTTTCGTCATCCACTTTCTCTTTGTCGTCTGTGTCCTCCTGCTCCTCTTCATCCTCCATTTATCTTCTCCTCCCCCTGTCTCCATCCTGTACTACCTCATTTTGAATTTGGCAAACCCATCCGGGTTAACACCTCCCCCCTACCCCTGTCCAGTGGACCTCCTGGGAATGCCCGCGGCATGTGAGGCCTTTGAGCAGCACGGCCTGAAGCAGAATGACCAGTTGATGGACATCGTTCAGGTGGGCACGTGCCTGACCAGTCTCTACGAGAAGCTGGACCAGCAGCACGGCAACCTGGTCAACGTTCCGCTGTGTGTCGACATGTGTCTCAACTGGCTGCTGAACGTATACGACACGTATGTACAAACGCACGCACGCGCGCGGAAACACGGGCACCAATGCACATACATGAAATCTATACTGATACATGTTCGTACCTACGAATTAATTTCATTTGCTGTTGATTTTACAGTGGAAGAAGTGGCAAAATCCGAACTCTGTCCTTTAAAACTGGGATCATCTCTCTCTGCAAAGCACACCTGGAGGACAAGTACAGATGTAGGTCCTGAGTTTTCTGTTTGTCCTAACAAGCTGTGGCATGAACACACAATGGAACGACACCATGTAGGAACAGCCTTGTCCAGATTAACCGACTGACTGGCTCTTGGAATGCGTAGGTCCGGGTTCCGTGTACTGGTAGAGCTGTTCACACTCTGTTCTGTCACTGAGCTTACACAGAGCTTAAATCTGTGTATTCATGTTTCCTTCATCTCTCTCTATCTTTCTGTGTCTCTCTCTCTCTCAATTTCTCTCTCACCGTGTCCTCCCCCCCTCCTGTTCTCCCTCTCGTTGTCTTGCCCCCTTCCAGTCATGTTCAGGCAGGTAGCCAGTGCCACGGGTTTCTGTGACCAGCGCAGGCTGGGTCTTCTCCTTCATGACTCCATCCAGATCCCCCGACAGCTGGGAGAGGTGGCCTCATTTGGGGGCTCCAACATCGAGCCCAGTGTCCGCTCCTGCTTCCAGTTTGTATGTGGCACTCTATCTGTAGTCATCACGCGGATGTTATGTGATACTCTTACAAATGTTATGTGATACTCATACAGATGTTATGTGATACTCATACAGATGTTATACCCATACAGATGTATAAACCACCTGACATTATAACTCTGCTGTAGTCACATGGTACACATGCATTTAAAGGGAATACCACACCCCGACGCGGGAAAACGGCTTTCGATAAAAGTGTTTAGTCAGGAAAAGATATGCTGCTGGCATGGTTGATCAGGACACCAGCAGTACATTGCACTCTTAAAATCCCATAAATAAAACGACCAGGGTGTCCGTGGGCCTGTGGACTTCTGGGAAGACGCGAGTTAGAATCAGACCTGATTTATAATCTGTTGGTCCGCTAGGCGTACTGAAGGTCTAGGGCGCAGCAAACCGGTTCCTCTAAGGTTATCAGTAACGCACGGCCCATCTGTCAGCCGCTGGAAATCACTTCTCTGTAGTCTCCACGGCATCTGTTTCCCACAGTAAATATGTCCACGGAGAATATGTAGAGTGGGACAGAATACCCTGATGGTCCTGACCAGAAGAGAACAGCTTTTAGGATACAAATCACACAAATAGTGTGTAGACACATCATGCTATGCATAATTTAACAGTATATAGACTGTACAGTGCCTTTGGGAAGGTATTCAGCCTCCTTCACATTCTCCGCATTTTGTTGTGTTATAGATTAGAACCCACTGGGCACTCTAACAAACCTTCAGAGTTTCTCTGCAGAGATGGGAGAACGTGCCAGAAGGAAAACTATGGAGCACTCCATCAATCAGGTCTGGATGGTAAAGTGGCTAGGCGGAAGCCACTCATTAGTAAAATGCGTATGACATGCTGCCTTACAGACTGTAAGCATAAAGGAAAAATATCCTTTAGTCTTTTGTCTAATGAGAACAAAATTGACAATTTGGCCTAAATGCAAAGTGCTTACATCTGGTGAAAACAAGGTACTTCTCATCACCTGGCTAATACCAACCCTAGGGTGAAGCATGGTAGTGGGAGCTTCATGCTATGGGGATACTTCTCAGCGGCAAGGACTGGGTGACTGGTCAAAATTAATGGAAGGATGAATGGAGCAAATGCAGAGATCCTTGAGGAAAACCTGATCCAGAGGACACAGGACCTCAGACTGGGGTGACAACACAGGACCTCATCAGCATGACAACAACCCAAAACACACAGCCAACACAATGCTGGTCTTTTTTGGGCATTGTCGTTTATTGTGTGTAGATTGATATAAAAAAAAAATATATAAATAAAATGAAGTCTATAACACAACAAAATGTGGATAAAGTGAGGGGGTCTGAATACTTTCCTAAGGGACTGTTCATACTGAATATACAGTATACACACACACACACTCAGTATACAGTATAGACCATAGATTCCTCCGTCTGTCCTGTTAGTCAGTCCTCTCCTCTTGCCGTAGATCCTCCATTATTATCCTAAGAATCTAGAGCCTGAGGCGGCCGCCCATGCTCCTGATTTGGTCGATTATTTATTAATTTCCTGTTCAGAAGGCCAATAACAAGCCAGAGCCAGAGGCCGCTGTGTTCCTGATTGGCCTGTTACTAATTTATTTCCCCATCTAACAGGCCAATAACAAGCCAGAGCTCGAGGCGGCCATGTTTCTGGACTGGATGCGTCTGGAGCCTCAGTCAATGGTGTGGCTGCCCGTATTGCACCGGGTGGCGGCGGCGGAGACGGCCAAACACCAGGCCAAGTGCAACATCTGCAAGGAGTGTCCTATCATCGGCTTCAGGTACACAGCTGCTCCTCTGGCCCGCCCTCAGGTCCCCCCTGTCCCCCTCTGTTTCTCTCTTTCTCCGTCATTCCTCTCCTCTCTCTCTCTCTCTGCCCATCTCTTTCTAGTTTCTCTTTTTCGCGTCCCTCCGTTTGTTTCTTTGTCGCTCTTTATTGAGCTACATGAACATGGTGAATATTAAACCGCTTTTCCAAATGGAGTACACTTCTCTACTAGGGTGTCAGAGTTATACCCCCTCGCCCGCCGGTCTCTTCGTAACCCCTTTTGTCTGTCCCTGTCCTCGTATTTCCCCAGGTACCGAAGCTTAAAGCACTTTAACTATGACATCTGTCAGAGCTGCTTCTTCTCCGGCCGTGTGGCCAAAGGACATAAGATGCAGTACCCGATGGTGGAATACTGTACACCGGTAAGTTGCCCTTTGATGACGAATCAAAGTCGGCGACACTCACAGGTTCACAACAGACACCACAAGTACTGAGGCCAGAAGTCCCATTCAGAACGACTGTAGCCTGTATCTGTAATATTAAAATGTTGCTCTTTAATGGTTTTGATCTTTTTTTTTTGTACTGAGAGAACAGCGAGGAGTCGGGAGGGGGGAGGTTGAATGTGGGACATGTGTGCGTTTAATTTTAAAGTAGTGTTTTGTGTAACATGAGATAAAGGGAAAAACTGTATTTACTGGGCCCATGAACCTGTATAAATACAGTAAATCTGTCTCTTTCCTGGCAGTCTGAAGTGGTTGTTACACTGTAAATACTATTTAACAACAGTCACATAAACCTGAATCGCACGTATCACTGAGGCTGTACGTGTGTGTCAGAGTGGGTGGGCGTGTGTGTGTGTGTGTGTGTTTGGGCGTGTCCGGCTGTGGAGTGGACCTGTAGATTCAGCCTGTGAACAACGTTGTCTTTGTGCCATGCTCCAGACGACGTCTGGGGAGGACGTGCGAGACTTTGCCAAGGTGCTGAAGAACAAATTCAGGACCAAGCGATACTTCGCTAAGCACCCCCGCATGGGCTACCTACCCGTTCAGACCATCCTGGAGGGAGACAACATGGAGACGTGAGTCCTGACACACACACACACACACACACACACTCACTCTCCATCCCTTTGACTGGCGATATAATCAAAGCCAAGAATCTAAACAATTAATGTAGTATAGGCCTGCAGGCATGTATTCAGCCATCTCTTCACCTATTACCTCCTGAACACACAGAGCTCACACTTGCTGTTTGAAGAATCATAGAGAAATGGAGAGAAATCCTCAGCCAGCCGAGTATGCACACTAAAAACAACGAGTGTGTCTTATCAGGAGTGTGTGTTTAAGTGTGGTGTGCAAAGGTTTTTTTTAGGCACCTGAAAGTCAAACTGAAGTCATTTATTTGGTTGTGCATTTTAAGTGTTTATTTGTGTAAAAAAAAAAAAATACACATATATGTACAGGTCCAGAAGAAATTAAGAGACCACTGCACCTTTTTCTTTTCTTTCCAAAAAAGTCAAAAAAAAAAGGAAAGTTTTGAGTGAGGAACAGAAGCGTTCAATTTGCAGTGGTCTCTTAATTTTAACCCTTCTGTTCCTCACTCAAAACCTTCCTTTTTTTCTTTTATTTTTTTTTTTGAAAGAAAAGAAAAAGGTGCAGTGGTCTCTTAATTTTTTCCGGAGCTGTATATATAATATTCATGTATGTATAAATATGTATTTAAATATATTATATATAAAATACATTATAATTAAAACACTTACTACCCACATAATTGGCCTTAGTTCGACTTTGATTTATCTAAGACTTTTGCACAGTACTGTATATGTTGTGTGTGTGTGTGTGTGTGTCTAATTGTCCTTGGCCTTGTTTCTTTACTGGGTGAAATTCAGTGTGTGTGGATGATTAATTTTTTCTTGCTCTAATACATTCAGTGGGGCTTGTTTGATGTCAGGACATACTTGTGAGTGTCGGCGTGTGTGTCTGTGTGCTCTGCTGTGTGTGTGTGTATGTGTTCAAACATGCATGAAGACAAGTCTGGTCTATTCCTTTTCAGGGTTCGGTGCTAGGTTCTGTTTCACCGACACAGACAAAGGGGAGGGGGTGTACTGTATGGCCAATATACCACAGCTATGGGTTGTTCTCAGGTATGACACGATACAAAGCCTGGATCCTGCCCTTAGCTTTGGTATATTGTCCATACAACACAAAGCCTGGATCCTGCCCTTAGCTGTGGTATATTGGCCATACAACACAAAGCCTGGATCCTGCCCATAGCTGTGATATATTGTCCATACAACACAAAGTCTGGATCCTGCCTTTAGCTGTGGTATATTGTCCATATAACACACAGCCTGGATCCTTATAGCTGTTTTAAACTAGTCACCAGGCACAGTAGAAGTCCTCCACATGGTCTCATATACCAGGCTTTCAGACAATCTGCATTCAGGGTTCCAACGTTTGAACCATACGGTTTCTAAACGCCATTCTACCATCTTTCATATGTTGGAATGTACATGTATGACTAATTCCTAATCCATGGACACATGTTCACCCATACACACAGTAGCGCGCCCCCACATTGCAGGGCAGTAGCTTCTCTCACAAACTTGGAACAGACTGTGTGGCTGATAGTAGATGGAACTGTAAAGTGTGTGTGTGGGAATGTTAGTGATGTATATGTGAAGTGTGTGTGTGGGGTGGGGGGGTCGTTGATTGTGAATATGTGTCTGTAAAGTGTGTGTGGGAGTGATAGTGAAGATGTATCTATATAGCGTGTGTGCGCGCGTTTGAGTGTGTGTGTGTGTGTACCTGTTCAGGTGGCTCCTCCTCTCTGCTCGTCATGTGGGTGTCGCCCTCGTACTCCTGCTGCTCTGTCCTCATCTCACCTCTCTTGTCTTTCAGTCCTGTTACTCTGATCAACTTCTGGCCTGTAGAGCATGAGTGAGTACCACACACACACACATACACCCCTTCTCAGGACTACGCACACAAACACACACACCCCGTTCAGTGCCCCCCCCCCCCACGCCAACCCCAACAAGAATGTCCAGTAATTTATAACCCTCATAACAATTCACGCTTCCTGTAGCTGCAGGATTATTTTCCAGCTGTGTTTATCTAGCACAAATTAAGATACGCCGTTTGTGAACACAGACACACACACACACGGGCACATACACACGCACTGTGTTTGTCAGTGTTCATGTCCCTTTGGTGTGCTTCAGCCATTAAGCCCACTAACACACCTCCCACCCTGTCATCCTTTGTCCTGTGGCCTGTCCTCACCCTGTCACCTCCTCACCCTGTCACCTCCTCACCCTGTCACCTCATCACCCTGTCACCTCCTCAGCCTGTCACCCCGTCACAGTGAATGAATAACTCCGCAGGGATACAGTGCCATAGTGTTGACGTGAGTTTCCACTGGATTATATCATCTGACATGTTTGGGGTTTTGTGTGTCTGTCTCTCTCTTTCTCCCTGTGTCTCTCTCCGTCTTCTCCTCTGTCCTGTTCTGTTCCTGTCTCTAGGCCAGCGTCCTCCCCCCAGCTCTCTCACGACGACACCCATTCGCGCATCGAGCATTACGCAAGTCGGTAAGGTGAAAAACCACTGGAAGTTTTCAAACCACTGAGATATAGTAACATAGCGGGAATCTGTCAGTCGTCTACTGACTGACTGACATTAGAGGGACTGTGTGTCTTGAGAGTCTCTGACTGAGTGAACAAACTGAGTGTTGACCTTCAGACCTAGGTTCAACCAGGTGTTCGTAT
Organism: Esox lucius; assembly: GCF_011004845.1. Classification (NCBI taxonomy): domain Eukaryota; kingdom Metazoa; phylum Chordata; class Actinopteri; order Esociformes; family Esocidae; genus Esox; species Esox lucius. The sequence goes on from NC_047590.1 coordinate 9,832,186, forward strand.
GCATTCCTACACAATGGCCACTTTTCTTCTCCCCTTTATTTACTGAGCTCTCTGTAGCTGTGTGTGCCCGGGGCCTGTAACAAGGTATTCAGTCCAGAGTCATGTGGCTGGCTGTGAATTACCCGCTAACAATAAAGTCAGTGCTGCTCCCTCTGTGCAAACGGCAATAAAATGAGTGGAATGCAACTCCTGAAATGACTCCTTAATCCCTCCACAGTGCATCAGGGCTCGTGTTTCTCTGGTCAAACACTGTGTGAAGAGAACTGGGGTCCGTTTCAGCCCTGCTGAGATATGGGGGGGGGGGGGGGCAAGGGGTGTCTGTTACCACGGGGTGATTGTTGGCTCCACTGGAGGCCATCGAGGCGGCGTCTCAGTCTATGGGTGGGAACGGGCTTTCAAACAGAAAACTATGTGATGAAGTCTTCAGTTTGTTATTTAAGTTTTATTATTTAGATTTTAGTATAAAAAAAAGACACATGTCACCTGTAATACAGCTGTAAGTGGTATTAGAAATATAGGAAATCTGTTGCGAAGCCACAAAGAACATAAATTATGTGATCGTGTCTCAATGTAATCAAGGTATGAAACTGACTTATTTTGAAGTGCTATCTCTTTTTGGGCTTTGTTTAGGCCCGTTTGCCATTGTGCTCAGTTCAATACTGTATTCAAATGATCCAAAAAATTATTAACGAGCGCACTGCTGAATCTATTTGCCTACCATTGATCTATGCTGCAAAATCACCATTGTCACATTATTCACACATACGTCTTGCCTGCCGAACTGCCATCACTTATTAGTTTGTCCACCCTCCCAAGTTTGGGCATGGTGTGTGTGGTGTGAGGTGAGTGTGTGGTGTGTGTGGTGTGAGGTGAGTGTGTGGTGTGAGGTGAGTGTGTGGTGTGTGTGGTGTGAGGTGAGTGTGTGGTGTGAGGTGAGTGTGTGGTGTGTGTGGTGTGAGGTGAGTGTGTGGTGTGAGTGTGTGGTGTGTGTGGTGTGAGGTGAGTGTGTGGTGTGTGTGGTGTGAGGTGAGTGTGTGGTGTGAGGTGAGTGTGTGTGGTGTGAGGTGAGTGTGTGGTGTGAGGTGAGTGTGTGGTGTGTGTGGTGTGAGGTGAGTGTGTGGTGTGAGGTGAGTGTGTGGTGTGTGTGGTGTGAGGTGAGTGTGTGGTGTATGTGGTGTCAACTGGAGGCTGTCTGTGTGCTACGAGAGTGAGGCACATAAGCGTTCAAGTTAGTTGCATGTAAAAATAGAAGTAACTGTTATTTCTGTTTGAACAGGTTAATGATTCATTCATGTTTCATACCTCTTATGCTTACTGGTGGAGGCGACAACCCTTGGATTCAGCCCCATTCTCTACCAGGGGAACCACACGGGGCTGACAGAAAAATAAATCAAATCCTTTTACCTTTATTTATCTAGATCGGTGTATTTCAAATGAAAATGAGACTTTGTGGAGCAAAACGATAGAGATGATTTATGCTGCATAGGTCTCATTTCATTAAACTACTGTATATTTTATCCTTACTGTAATACTTTAATCACCTTACTGTAATAACGTTCTCAGTTAAAACAGTGCAAAACAATTGATGTGAAACAACACGCAGAACCTCATCTAACGTTGCAGGCTACAAAAAAATAAAACAGATGAAAAGATTTGATGATCTGGTTTTTATAATTACTTTGAATCAGTTGCTTGCTGTAGGCTACAGAGCTATAAAAAAAAAACATCTGAAAAACCATTGCTTCATTGTATACAGTGAATATGTATTAATCTGGGTGGTCCAAACCAGAATACTGATTGGCTCCAAGCCAGGGTATATGAGACCATATTCCAAAATGTTTTCTTAAATGTGCTGGCAAACGGTTTAAAACAGCAGTAGGGGACCTCGACCCTCATGCCTTATTGTTTGAGTAGCCAACTGAGAGAACCACATCAAAACATTTCTAATAATCTTGAAGGTAAACAATTACCTGTGTGTGTGTCTGTGTGTATGTGTCTGTGTCTGTGTGTGTGTGTGTGTCTGGTGCCTGTACTACACAGATGTATCATGCCATGGCTCTGAATCTGAGACATGCCTACAGGCTAACTGCAGGGTATTTGTGTGGCTGAGCAAATTACAATTTAAGATTTTTCAGGAAAAAAGTGTCCATTCTAAACCTCATCTAGAAGGTATTGTTGGGAGATGATACATTCTTAACACCAGGATTAAATCAGTTCACTTGAGACCTGTTATAAGCCCATACAGGTTATTTAAGAGAAGGCAAGAGTCAGACAATTGTAACTGGTGCTTTCAACAACACACAAAGGCAAGACTATTAGGCTGAGACTGAACCGTTGTTATAACAACATTGATTCATCGGACTACCAGGCACACCTGATTTGGTGTGCGTGGTAAATATTCACAGGCCTTTAAATGTGACTAGCTTACTAAAATGAATGTCTTCCCCCCACAGGTTAGCTGAAATGGAGAACCGTAATGGATCTTATCTGAATGACAGTATCTCACCCAATGAAAGCATGTGAGCCCACCTCCTTCTTTACATTTTGCTGCTTGATTGGCTTGATTGTTCTGATTTGGCATCTGAAACATTTTACCTCGTAATTTGCTGTCTGTCTGAGCAACGTCTCTTTTAGATGTTTATGTCTACAACAGATGGGGACTGGCACCCCAGGAGTTGTTGTCTTCAAAGGGTTTAGGTTTAGTTTAAATACTCAAAGGAGTCGTTTGTAATTTTGGCAATTCACTCTTCATCTATTTCTCCAGTCAGATGAAGTTGTGAATAACCTTTGTATTTTTCTGTGTTTGAAGAAAGCTGCCATCATGCGTTTGCATAGTTACAAACCTGTGTTGACGCAATGACTGGAAATGTATAGGAACAGCTGATGCATTGGTAAATTCAACTTCCTTAAAATCATCTGACTGTAGGGGAGAAGGAAAGACTCTGAACAGTGTACTAACCAGCCAGTCCTTTTAGTTAACCCTGATGAACCGTTGGCATGTTGACAGAGTTGCAGTAAATACTTTATTAGTTCGTAGGTTGGTCTTCTGTAGACCATGCTTAACGAACCATCCAAGTCAAGTAGCCCAAGTCAGGTATAGTGTGTGGAAAATCTTCCCCCAATCCTTCATTGTGCTCTGTACCCAGTTCTTGCTCAGAGTGCAAGAGATTGAGAGAGAGGGAGAGAGCTAGAGAAATGATTCTCCTCAGCACATCTCTGAAAAAGAGGCTGGATATGTTGAATTTAAACCATCCCATTACATTCTCCATTTCGCTAGCCATCATGAGCACAGATGATTCATGATAACCTCAGAGTGGATAAATCAACACAGGTCTGTGGTGGGTGGCGCCTACCTAACTAGAGCTTTGGCCCGTCTCCCTCCCGCTCTCTCTAGCCTAGCGTTGCACTGACGATGAGGGCTTGTGTGCCTGCAAGCCCGTTGACTCCCTCTCTATCCCTCTGTGTCGCACTGTAGTGATGATGAACACCTGTTGATTCAGCACTACTGTCAGAGCCTGAACCAGGGCTCCCCACCCAGCCAGCCGCGCAGCCCCGCCCAGATCCTCATCTCCATGGAGAGCGAGGAGAAGGGCGAACTGGAGAGAGTGCTCAACGACCTGGAGTCGGAAAACAGGTGAGTCGGGGATGGAGGAAGCGAGCGCAGCCCATTGATGCGCGCACGCACACACACACACACACCCATACACAGAGACGCGCGTCACGGTTGAAGCCCTCGGTAACACACTCTGTGACCGTCTTCCACCTTCAGGAAGCTGCAGGCGGAGTACGACAAGTTGAAGAAGGCCCACGACCACAGGGGTCTGTCCCCGCTCCCGTCGCCCCCAGAGATGCTGCCCGTGTCGCCCCAGAGCCCGCGGGACGCCGAGCTGATTGCTGAGGCTAAGCTGCTCCGGCAACACAAAGGACGGCTGGAGGCCCGCATGCAGATCCTGGAGGACCATAACAAACAGCTGGAGTCCCAGCTACACCGCCTCAGACAGCTACTGGAACAGGTCGAAAACAATGGACTTTCCCCCTGATCTGTTTGCGCGTCACGTTTTCCTGTTGTGTTCCGTCGCTGTGATTGGCCGCGGTCATGGTCATGTGTTTGAACGCCATTTTGTGGCTATTGCCAAAGAGTAGGAGGCCTGTTAGTAAAATGTCATTCAGAGCGGGAAAGCTGTTGACAGGATTTCACGATGGTGGCGAGTTATACGCGTGTTTCTCTCTTCAGACGGACTCCAGGGTGAATGGTACAACGTTGTCCTCTCCATCCACCTCGTCCCAGCGCTCCGACAACAGCCTGCCTCTGATGCGTGTGGCCGGCAGCCAAACCACTGACACCATGGGTGAGACCGGAACGGGACTTTTTTCTAATGATGTGGAGTTGTAACTACGTTGTTTCTTTTGTGTGACTACACAGTCTGGTGGTAAAAAGGATGTCCTTTTCTGTGATACCACGGCTTGTATGCTGGTTACAAAAGGAGGTTTGTTTTAAACATATTGTCTTGTCACCCAAGACACTGTCTTAATCTGGTGGGAATATCCACTTTCTGTTGTAGGTGACGATGAGCTGTCGAGTCCGTCCCAAGATGCATTAGGGCTGGAGGAAGTCATGGAGCAGCTAAATAACTCGTTCCCCCATAGCCAAGGTAGGACACGTGTGCAAACGCACGTGCACATGCGCGCGCACACACACTGTCCAATGTCATAATTACTCTCTATCAAACTCCATACACAGCACATGTTTGAACTATAAGCCAGAAGTTTAAACTTTAAATTATTGACAACCGCTGTGAATTGTACATCTGACACGATGGCCTTCTTAAAGTACATGGAGTTTTTCCTCCCAGGCCTCTGATCTTTCCCTCATTCCGCTTTCTTCCTCTGCTCCCTTCTCCTTGTTCTGTGTTGACGTGACCCAGGAGGGCGAAGGGGAAACCAATGAGAGGTCAGTGGGGTTGCCAGCCCTGTCTGTCTTCCTCCTCTGGCTAGTTCCTCCTATTCTGTCTCCTCCCTCGTCTCGTCCATTTCTTTCTTTTTACGTCCACACGTCTTATTCTCTCTGTCATGTCGTGTGGGATTTTGTACGTTTTTGATGTGGGTGAGGTGTTTCTATACATGTTCACGTGTCTGCCTGTGACTCCGCCTGACGGTCTCTACTGTCCCTTCCCCCCGTTCCCAGGACTGAGTGTAGGGAGCCTGTTTCACATGGCAGATGACCTGGGTCGAGCTATGGAGTCATTGGTCAGCGTGATGACTGAAGAACAGAGCGACGAGTAGCAGGAGACAAGGGCCTGCCCCTTACCCCACTTCCAGCCAACCCTGCATGCTTTTCTAGTATAAAAAAAAGAAAACTGGATTGGACATGTTTACAAAGACAAAAATACATCTATTTTTGTGAAGGATCACCGTTACAAAACTTGTAGATTTCAGTAGTTTCTTAAAAGTCTTGAACATTGTTTTATTAACAAAAGGCAGGTTTTTAAACTTCTATGCAATTGTATAAAAAAAAAGAGAAAAGGTTGTGTGTAAAATCTTGTGAACGTGTTTGCCATTTCTTTGTATGGAGTGCATTTCAGAACATTTATATCCAAATGAAAGATTGTACACATAAGGGTGCTTTATATTACAAAACATTTATTATAACAACAAAATATTATATACTGTAAAGGCAATGCAGTCGCCCTGTACCCTTTCAGCATAGACTGACTGACACTGTATGTTTGCATGTGTGTGTGTGTGTGTGTGCGTGCGTGTGTGTGTGTATTGGTACGTGAGGACGTGTGTTACCGTGGGGTATGTGGAGGTATCTTATTTCCACATTGCTTCATAGCTTTTGCTTTGGGCTGGTCAAACTCATTTTTATCAAATCATCCATCTATCCATCCGCAGGTGATTTTAAGGATGTTTTAAGATTTGAATTTAGAGTTTATTTTAGTATGGCCCTGGCCTGCATTCAATGACGCTGTGATAGACTTCTTCATATACTTACATGTAAAGTCCTGATCTGTGATATTTACAGCTGTCACTTTCCCCCAAAATTACGGATTGGGCCTTTACCACTGACAGAAAGTGATATTAATATTGCAAAATCAAGTAATAGTGGTTTATTGTACGATGAAGTCATTTCATTTACACATAATTTGAATTAGAACTACATTTACACTGGTCCTGTGTTTCAAGATAAAACTAGTGAACAATTCTAGAGAGCCCATGAATTTCATTTCTACACTGTTTAAAACCCAACTAAAAAATTGTCTTTTTGTCTTCTGATCCTCCCCAGAAAGACTGTAGAAAAGAGTCTACTGTAGTTGTCTTAAAGAATCCATCCATGTTTTGAAATGGAGTGACTTCCTCCTACCTGAATGCGTTTCAGATACACTGTACTGTCCTCTGTTTCCTGACCATGTTGGATATGAAACACGCCAGACATTAAGCAAACTAAATCAGTGTGCACTACTGTATCCATCCTGGACATTACTGTAGTTGATTTCCTGCTACGGTGCATTCGTTACGTTTTATTTCTGTTGTGTTTGGTTGAATTTTCTGTGTGGATTTGCATCGACAGGAGTGTAATCAATGTGTTTTAACAATAGTACCCAGGCTAAGTCCAACCAGTTTATGGTTTTGATCTCCATTTGTATGACCACTTCTTTTTTTTTTGCGCCACAGTAACGGTAGTTACCGGCAGCATGTTCAACACACTGTTTTTGTTGCATTAGCCATCTCTTTAAATAACTCATTTTTCCACTACATATCAAATTCCACCAAATATATGCCTTACTCCTGTATAATAAATGCTTTACTGTGTATATCAATAAAGCACGCAGTTTGGTTGACTGGGGGCCTCTTGTTGTTTGGTTTGGCGTCTCTAAAGTCGCTTTAACTCACAGGAAAAACAAGGAACATAATTTCACTGTTTTTTTTATCCTAAAATGAATTCTAATCACCAACCTTTCCACAAAGCAATTTCTAACACAGCCCTTAGTAACACTAGTGTGCAGTGATCTTTTTCTCAGATAGTTTGGGTTGTACGTCAACCGGTGTCTCAGCCAAGTTTTCCTGGAAGTAAAAAGAAAGACCTTTAAGTGGTAGAGAATAATCTCTCTCTCTCTCTCTCTCTCTCTATATATATATATCTCTATGTATCTCTCTATATATATACACACAGTATATAATATCTTCAGAAATATGATACAGTGACGTGTCTATAATGCTGTGACAGTCCGCTGAGCCACTAGCCATGCCTATTTGCACGTTTCAGTGGTTAATTCACACAGTAAATTATCCTGCACACAACGTCACCATATTGACCCCTCACCTGTGGTGGGGATTAGTGGTCTGTAAGGCAGGACCACTCCGCGTCTGACTGGGGGGTTGGAGGAGATGAGGCGGACCTTTGACACCCCCATCTGGGCCCCGTTGGTATGGTCCCTGGTCCTGCTGTCATACAGCCGCTCAGGGAGGATGGGTGAGAACGCTTGTTAAGGTGGGGACCATTGCTGCTTTGACTTGAGAGAAACATGACCATAGGTAATAGTCTGACCGTCTGTAGAACGTCCACGGGCCACAAAGCAAACAGAAGTGAAAACCATGAGGATATTGGCTGAGACGGGCAGGTAGAGGATCTCGCTCTCCGTCCGAATGTGTATTTGGTGTGAGACGTAGGCCTCTCCCTCGGCTGGCTCCTCCAGGTCGGTGGCCATGGCGTACAGCTCCACCTGCAGCTCCGTCTTCATTCCAGCAGCCACCTGCGACAGGGGTCAATCCCGTTTTCTTGATGCCCAGATTAAAACTTAATGCAGCTGATGGGCGGATTTTGAGGGTAACGTTCACAGAGATGACTGTACGCTGTAAATGCTGCAGATTTCGGTTCAGTGGGAAATAGCCCTTTTAGGCAAACTACCTTTCAGATAGAATCCAGGTCAAAATAGGTGAACTGAAAAAATCCTCTAACAAAGCAAAAGGGAAACAATTTAATGAAAGATTTGCATAAAGCTCACTACGGAACAGAGTGAATAGTTCATCAGAACTTACAGGTCCTGGGCTGTAGATCACCCTAAGGCCGGTACCAGGGCTCGGCTGTTTTACGCTGAACCTACAGTGCCACAACACAGAAGGAAACGTAAAGACAGACAAGCGCGTGGCTGCCGGTGCCATGAGGATCCGTTTTTAAGAAGACATTAGTCGGACGGGCCCAGAGGCATTTCAGAGTGGAGGTGTTGACTGACCTGCAGGTGTCGAAGCCAACGTTCTTCATCAGCACTGTGACGCTGTAGGTGCAGCCCTCCTTCAGTGCTCCAAACTGCACCTCCACGGGAAGGAGTTCGAACCCCCGAGGGAGTCGCTTCTGGCCTCCCGTCACAGACACAGTCTTCACCTTCCTCCTCACGGGCTCCTCTACACGCAAGAACTGACACCAACCTCTGTCACCTCTCGGACTTAAAGGGGCAGTTGGGGGAGTTGTTTTTGCGATTCAGCCACGTATAAAATGTAGTCATTTCCCCACTGTCGGATGAACTTGTTGATCCCATTTCATGTAGTTTTGTGAGCTAATGACAAGTCTATATAAACAGCTTATACTGCATGTTATGTGTTCCTATAAATGTAAAATGGTTCATCTGACTCTAAGGAAGTAAAAAGGCCCAGTGAGTCTGAATCTGTTTAAGGCTGTAGCTCAGTAGGATGTACGGTGCATCACAACGTCGTCAGCTTCTTCCTTGTTTTGTAATATTAATAAGCATGAATGGAGTGTGAACAGGGATGGCTCCGTGAATTAGCATAAACCAAGATCAAAGGACACGCGTTAGCTCCCAGAGACTTTAGCTGGTCCGGCTGAAACAGCCTTGTGGCGGGCAGAAGGCCTAGTGAGTCACACATTTAGCACACGTCCTCTCTGTCAAATTCCCAGCCCACACCGCATCAACTCACACCTCGTCGGAAACATTTCCTAAATCCACACACGCACTTCCCACGGCGTGGGTGATGAATACTAACGTGGGCATCTGTGTGTGTGTGTGTGTGTGCGTGTGTATGTGCATCACAGCACGGATGGGTGTGTGTGTGCGCGCGTGGGTGTTGTAGTTACCTGCTGGTTGGGTGTACTGCAGGGTTTGGAGCTGAGGATGGAGGACGGCAGCTTGACTCTGTGTGTGCGCGGGTTTCCTGCCACGTTCAGCTGGGCGCTACCGGGCTCTACGTCACCACGGCGCCGCCTGTCAGTGGAGACCGCATGGAAACTGTCCCCTACAGCAACACACACAGACATGCGCGCGCGCACACACACACACGCCAAGTATGCACACATACACACACACAGAAATATATATAAGAGACACGATGGAGATGCCAGGATATGATTAGATGACATAAGATTAGTAACAGATACATAATGAATGGGGAGATAACCTTCAACGCCATATGGTGTTAGAGTTGAGGAAGAGCTTAAAGAGGAGAATAGGGTTGGGTTTAGGAACACGATAAGGGTTTGACCACAGACCTGCAGGCTGAGAGCTAGGGTTGGTGGCTCTCCCGACAGGCCGCGCATCACTTCCTGCTGCGGGAGGGGGTCTCGGATTCAGAGGTCGATGAGGCAAATCTCAAACATACAAAAACAAGTATCATGCAAAACTGAGTCACTTTCTGGACGAGTGGATTCCAATTACATGGTGCCTAAATACAGGTCTGAATAAGGTCTAACTACACCACTGATATGGTTAGAAATATACCACGGGCCAGTTGTTACCTGTCTCTTCAGGGGCATCTTTGATGAAGCTCCGGGTGTCCGTCGTCTTAGGGAAGGGAGGAAGGCTCTGAGACAAAGCTCTCATATCTGGGACCTGACAGGAAAGGAGTCGTTAAGTACAGACGGAATACTGACAGCGGAGTTCACCTTCGGCCGTGACATTTGTGATACCTCCCCCGAAGACTCAAAGCCTGGCCCGTTCTCTGAGTGGAAGTATGGCGGAATGATGACGTTCCTGAGAGCATGTCTGTACAGCTTCGCCTGTTCAAGATCCCGTCTGAACAGCAGAATCATTATGACAGGGATAAGGAAAACAAAACAAGACACAAACAATGAAAACCCAAACACCGTTAGCCTGTATAGCATTATCATTCCTAATTCTGTAAAAATATAGTTAGCCTGTATAGCATTATCATTCCTAATTCTGTAAAATACTGTTAGCCTGTATATCATTATCATTCCTAATTCTGTAAAATACTGTTAGCCTGTATAGCATTATCATTCCTAATTCTGTAAAATACTGTTAGCCTGTATAACATTATCATTCCTAATTCTGTAAAAATATCAGTAGCCAGTATAGTATTATCATTCCTAATTCTGTAAAATACTGTTAGTCTGTATATTGTTATCATTCCTAATTCTGTAAAATACTGTTAGCCTGTATAGCATTATTATTCCTAATTCTGTAAAATATTGTTAGCCTGTATAGCATTATCATTCCTAATTCTGTAAAATACTGTTAGCCTGTATATCATTATCATTCCTAATTCTGTAAATTGCTCGGGATGAGAGCGTCTGCTAAATGACTAAAAGTGTAGTTACCGGTGTTGCTCCATCCTGCTTTTCCACCTAGACTCTGATAGTCCATCACTGCCTCTGTATTGAAGGGGAGTGTATAATGTTTAGAAAACGGGAATGGTCAAACACTGGAAAGGTTCAGGTTCATAGCTCATCCGTGTCCATTGGCACAGAGATAAGAGTGCAAGGCTACTGTGTGATACCGCTGCAAGAGGTTCTGGCCTACAGACTGGGGTGAAAAAAAACGAGGAGTGCTCTCCAGTCACATGATCACCCCACTGAAATTGCCAAGCTCCTAGAAAATCACACCGCTTTTAATGAGGGATCTCACCTTGTCTAAAAGTGACCTCACCCTGTCTGAGACAGATCACCACCATGCCCAGTCAAAATGGGGTTCAGGTGGACAGCAGGTCATTTAGGGAGAAAGACGCAGAGCTTGGTCGGTTTCAGGAAGACAGAGTTGGTTGTCAGTCTAAATTTGTCTTCTTAACCAATTACTGGTTTGGGAAGTGGGACATTTCAGATGGATGACCAGGTGAAACTCACCCGATTCAGTAAAAAAAAAAAAATAGTTTTTGATCCATTGTACAAAGCCCTTTCTTTGACTGCTTTGTTTGTGAACTAACATTCATTACAGTTCTCAAATATAATTCTAGGATCAGATCCAAGAAGAGGCTGGTAATTCTAACCCACCTGCGGATGTCTTTCTCGGAGACAGAAGCCTCTGTTTGCAGGGCTGGCGGCGTCAGAGCATGGATGTACAGAGCGGCAACATCTGTGGAGCAGCAGACAAAAGAAACAAACAAAGTTGCCAGCGAGGCATAAAGGGAAGGCTTTGCTGTCCCGCTATCCCACAGTTCCCCCAAGCAACCTCTAAGGCTTGGCAGAACCAAACTCACCGGGGCTCTTCTCTGAAGCGGTGCTGGGGCGTTCTGACTGAGAAGGCAGAAGATGTGAAAATAGTCCAAATTGAACTGATTCGACACAGCTGTGACTCATGCATAACTAAAGTGATTTGATTACCATGTATGTATGTGTGTGTGTGTGTGTGTGATGGTGTGTGTGTGTGTGTGTGTGTGTGTGGTGTGTCGGTACAGACCAGGACCAGCTTAAGCAGGTCGACAGCACGGAGCTTCTCCTCCTCAGAACGGGGGTCTTTCAGCTGCATCTCCTCCGACAGGCTCTCCCTGCGCATCACTTGCTCCATGTACTCCTGGACAACATGATAAATCTTGTTATATTGTCGTTACTGTGTCACATCTGTGTTTAATATTGCCTCTTACAATGCAAAGGGTTGTGGGTTCGATCCCCACAGGGGGCAAGTACGGAGAAGGAAAATAATGGCACTCACTACTATTAGTAGCTAAAATTGGACAAAATTGGACAAAATTGCTTCAAAATGAATAACGAAAAAGATTTCTCTTCAGGAAACATATTCGGAAATGGTTTTGAAAAGATTTTTGAGGAGAGAATTCCCAAACGGTCAGGTAACATCCCATCTGACATGGACAGAGATATGGGGAACCTTGAGGCGCGTGTCCAGGGTGCTGCGGAGCTGCCCGCTGACTGGACGGTACTGGAGCAGCTGCCGGACCTCCAGGACGTCGGGACAACAAGGCACCGCCCGGCCGCCCTCAGAACCAGGCTTCTCTTTCAGGGTCAGACCCCGGCCCAGAGTGGTCCCGAACGGGGGGCCCGGCGTCTTCCTCTAGGAACGTCAATGTGGGAGGGGCAGGGTTGTGCATTTAACATTTACTTTCAATTAAAGCAAACTCTGAAACTTGCATGGTTGAATGATACTTAATGTTAAAAAGATAGAGAGATTCTCGTGCATTTTTTCAAAGATTCCGTCTTTTTCTTGTAACTAATAGTACCTCCACAGAGGGGAAGTTCTCCCAGTTCCTGGATTTAAGGTTGGCAGGCATGATGTCCTTGTTCTGTTTCTGAATGACCCACCTGGACCACACGTCCTGACGAGCGGGTCTCAGTACCGTTATTCCCAGAACTCCTACAGCACAGGAAGGAGAAACAACATGTCCATGAGGACGGAGAGTATCACGAAGGCAGGTGACAGTCAACAGGACGGCAAAAGAAAGGGAACCTACCGGGTCGATCCGGGAGAGGTTCCTTGAGCAGTGCCACGGTGGGGTCAGCGTAGGCCCGGTCCAGATCCTCCTCTACTGCTCGCGAGTACAGCAGCTCAGTACCAGACCCGTCTTCATGGGCCATGAAGAACCTGCAATCCATTCCGAAGTCCCAGACAGAACACATCCCAGCAGCAGGGCATAGAAAGGAGAACGAGTCACACCATCCCATCACGTGTCGGCAAAACCAGAACACAGGTGGGTAAAAGCTGCCAAACTAGGGGATATTGGAATACATAGTTACACTGAAGTCTACCTGGGCGAGTGGACTTTATCTTCAACATGCTTGGCCAGCTCTCCCTCTGTATCCCCTTCATCCACATCCTCATCCTCATCCACACTGCTGTTCAGAGCACTGGAGATCTCCACAGACGTCTGGCCGTCTCCCATCACCTGCACACAATGGAATTCAACAGGGCCTTTTCAATGAGCCACGATGTTTCCTAATCCACTGCACCAAACAGGTTTTTATAATGAAACCAGCTGGACTGTCGGGTGCATTGTACGCTAATCCCCTGAACACGCTAGGATGGCGAATATAATAATGCATTCAGTGACTGTAGGACAAATAACACCTTATAGCAGTACACCATGCTTTACATACAGCAGGAGTAAGAGATGGATTTATCTAGCATAACATTATTTATAATAGCAAATAGTTTAAATTGAATAGGTTTAGTACTGCGAATACAGTTTGTCTGAAAATGAACTTTTTATTTACATGGTACTTAATCAGGTCAGTTATCAGTTTTTAAGACAACTGACCAAAGGCATGCAAATGCAGGAGTACAAGATCACACACAGAACACCATGAATTACGTCAAAATTTTTTAGAATAAACACTGCATTCAAGGTAACAAACAGCAGACATTTTGACACATCTCCGGACGGTAAACGCCTTGTGACAAATGAACGGCGACTTTGATTTCAGGTGTAATAGGGGCCAGGGGTTTACAGCGCCACCATCTGAGGCCGACAACACACCTGGAAGTGGTTTCCGTGGTGGTCCGTGACCTCACACAGCTTGTCCGCCGCCGTGGTAACGGCGTGTTTCATCACGTAGCAGCCGGGCCACTCCCTCGAGCTCCAGCCGGCTGGGCCCGGTTCTGGGCTGCCCTCTGGTTCTGACGCGTACATGGTACTCCCGTCCGGGTTGATCCACAGCAAGCCCACACTGGAAGGGTACACCTGGAGCGAAACACGGGGACGTGGCCCGTTCACTTTCCAACCCATTGTAGTTCATTCAGACTGGGTTTTCCCTCCACATTTCCATTTGACATTTTAAGGAGTTGAGGCGAGAGGCTGCCTTTTGAGATGCGTCCGTAAGTCCATACAAAGTGTCTTACATGGTAGGCTCCGGCCCGGGTGGCGGTGACCACGGTACTGTCCCCAAAGAACACGCTGCATGTCCTGCCTTCGGTGAACATGGCTACTGTGGCAAAGCCCGGCCGTTCCACCGTGACGACCTTCTCCATGCGACACACAGAGCTGCTGGGCCTACGTGCTGGTAACACAACATAAATATTATCACCACACACAGTCCTTTCTACACACTTTTTACAGGAAGCACAGACTACTAATGTCACATCTGACTTTGAGCCTCTGGGTTAAGGGTTGAAGGTCAGGGCTTTGGGTTGATTTGACTGGGCGTTGGGTACCCGTGTTAAGACATTCCAGGGACCAGCCACGGCGGGCCTCTCTCTCCTGGTACAGGGTGGTAATCCTGGTCCCGTCTGCATGGTCCACAATCACTGTCCCGTCTCGGTCCAACACAGACAACACCTTGTCCTCCCGCGTGATCACAACCTGCACACACAGACGGATGCGACGGGGTAAAACCGGACCACTGGCCTCTGGGCTGCAGCACCAATAACAGAGTTGAAAATATTCCTGCCCTGGGTACATTGGAGGCCTGTAGGTCTTGATCTTAAAATAAAATACTGTTATTACATGTTTTCCGCTCCATATGAAAAATAACTAGTACGTTTACAACTGTGAGCATAAATCATTAAGCCAATAAAAGTCCAAGGTGTTTGTAACATACAGTTTGGCTGACTGGGTCTGTGGCTCTGAATGCCAGGACAGGACTTGGCTCCAAGGTCTGACCCCCTATGGTGGCCACTCTGTAGCCGGAGGGAGTGGTGGTGATCCAACTGGCCCCCTGTCTCCCCTGGGCCTGGCCGGACCTCTGCTGGTCCTCCCTGGGCTCTGGGTCAATCTGGCATGGGTCAGCCCCCATGCTCTGCCTGGAGCTCAGCTTACCTGCTCACAAACACTCCATCATTTCTCAATTCCCTTTGTCAGGCACGACATTACGCATAACTTAAAAGCAAAACCAAATAAACGACACTCGCTTGTTAAAACAATCTTTTTTAAAAGTTCCACTGACGGTACGTTTTTAGAATTTCACAGTCACGGTGGATTCATTGGTTAGAGAGCAGTTTACCCTTCCTGTCTTTGGCCTCTGGTGTCGGTGAGTCCTTCAGCAGCTCCTCATCTTCAGCAGGCAGTTCATGAGGGGGGAACATGACAGGTCTTGAACCTGGACTGGTACTGACAGAACCATCTGCAAACAGCACCTACAGGAACAGACCACAGCCAAACAAAAAGAGGGTTAAAAACACTGTGTGTGTGTGTGTGTGTGTGTGTGTTTGATTCATGTCTAATAATAAAAGATAAAAGTAAAAAAAAAACTGAAGGTTTTTATCCAGTAAAATGGCTATTTCGAATCTCGGTCACTTTTAGGTTTAGGCATAAGGGGTTAGGATAAATGTAGGCATTCATTTGATTAAGGTAAGATTAAAGACAGGGGATAGGGAACATGGATACATTTTGTGGTCCCCACCAGGATAGAAAAATAAACACTTGGACAAAACTGTGTGCTCATTAGTTTGAATGTGTACAGTATGTTCGAAGGATATAATATTTACATTTCCTTCAGAGTAAAACGGAAGGATATTATAATGAGTTAGATCTGAGTTATAGATTAGATTTTAATTTCGCAATCCACTGTGAATGAATGCCTACAGTATATATATATATACACATCACAATTCACTGCCTGATGATCATCAAAGGAAAATATGTGATAAAAATAGTCTGCAAGTCTGTAAATGAACAAATACACTTCTCCCAAGGATTCTGTTAAAATATTTCATCCATTTAATGAATCCCTATATGGATCTTAACCAAGTCCTTTAAACAAGCAGGATTTACTGGAGTATAACCACCCTCTATGAACAAGATGATTGTGACTCCCTTAATGCAGATATCACTCTCTGAGAAAGTCAAGATACAGTTAAAACCTTAGAGAGTGGTTAAAACCCAGGCCAGACAGAATCCCCAGGGCACTCTATAAGAAGATCAGCTATTCGCTCTCATTATCTCTGAACAAAATGCTTTCTCAGGCCAGGAATGACGGAGCGCTGCCATTTATTCTGGATGAGGCTTTTATAGCAGTATGAAAGCCAAAACACCGCTTGTTGGTGGGCAAACAAGTCTATTCAGATCAGACAATTTCATCCCCGATGGAAAGCTGCGCACCAATCACAGGATTCTCTTTAATATACTGCATTGTCTGAGTGAGAGTCCAGCTGAGGGGCGGATTAGCCCCGTTGTGTGCGGCCACACGTGGGGTTTCCCTGTGTCTTTTCAGGGGTACCTGTATAGATCCATCTCTCATGCACTTGACCACGGAGCCCTCGGCCGTGATGACCCTGGAAAGCTCCCCGTTGAGGGAGGGTTCACTGAGGCGGTTCCCTCCGCCGTCGCCGCCGCGGTGCAGCGGGAAACTCTGCCTCACCATCACGTCGCGCTCCGCCGATTCACCGCCTACGGGACACAGGTGCAGCAGTGCCAACGGACAGACAGTGTTCACACTGTAAAACAAACCCGGATGTTAACGAAGATCCAAGCAGGCGCACTGACCAGCGGTGTCGTCACGGAGGAACTGCAGCAGAAGGCCACTGGGTGTGGAGATGCTGAGCGCCTGGAACGGAGCGTTGCCTGGTAACGCGACAGGACTCTCACGGACTCGGGTCTGAGCAGGACCACAGAAGGACAGAAAATACAGGGAAGTAAAAATAGTAGTTCCTTTTGAAAGAGAAATATGGTTTGGTTTTATAAGACAATAAAGCTTTAAAAATAAAGTGGCTCATCATTTGATGCGAACAAAAGCGAAATCCTTAGAGTGTCTGGACGGAAAAGTACGTGCTAACGCTAACCTCTGTGTTCGTTAGGGTCTCGTGGGTCTCTCTGGGTGGCTGGGCATCTCCGGGGCCCTGGGAGGATTGGGGCTTCTTCCGGAGGAGGTCAGAGGGGACGGTGGAGAGGCTGGAACCTGTGGCGACGTCCAGATCAGATCCCTGACCGGCCTCCATGTCAACTAATTAAAAGCGCGACAAACGGGTTCACTCACCGTGTTCTCCGGTTGGTCCGTAGTGACTGTAGGAGAGGTGCATGCCGTCATCCAGCACAGCCGAGAAAGAGCCCAGCCTCATGCACCCACTGCCCGCACACTGCGTCTCCTTCGGCCTGTCATCCAGGACTCTGATCGGCTGAGTGATATGGGTGCAGAAATGGTGCTTGTCCTTTGTCACACTCACTTTGAGGAGTGTCGGCCCTGGAAACCCAAGACATTTAGACAATGACCACGTGAAGGGGGGAAGGTGCGCGTCCTGACGTCGGTCCGGAAGCGGCGGCTTGTGTATTCACCCTGGACGAAGTGGATGGTCTCCACCTGGATGCGGCCGCCATCAGAAGGGTGTAGGGACTCGACCTGGCCTGAGACCTGGATGAGCTGCCCATCGACGCCGTAGCCTGTGAATCCCTGCACAACAAGCCCTGACTGCCTTACTCACGTCATCCTACATCTCTTAAGTAAGACATGTTACGGAGACAACGGAGACATTGTGATCTCTCACACTAGACTAGTTGTCAACCGGTTGGTACTGTACTTACAGCGAAGGCTTCACTGGGCGACTGCAAGTCAGTGCTTTCGTCTACGGGGTTATCCAGAACCGGATCGGGTGTTTTTGACACGTCCTCACGACTCTTCCGCATGGACGACGGAGTCTTCTTGTGCTCCCTGGACGAGTCGGCAAGTTCCACCCTTTTTGCCGAGCCTCCTGCCTTCCCCCCTTTGTCCTTCTTGGTTTTCTTCATTTGCTCCTCCTTCAGTCTCTCCTGCTCTATTTTCCATGCCTAGAAGTTTAAAAACAAAAAACTTGCTCTTATATAGAGCAACTTGCAGGTGCAATTAGGATTCAGTGCCTGACTCAAGGACACATTATTATCAGCTTAGAGATTCAAACAAACACACTTTTCAGTTATGGGCCAATTGTTATAACCACGCAGCTATAGTCTGTCCCAATGGTTTTGTTTTACTACTAAGGTTTGAGGAAAAAAACTCTTAGCAATAAAAAACTAACAAATCACACTGTAAAGGTGGGTGGAAGTCAGAGAGAAAGCAAGAGAAAGCACAGACCTTGAGAGAGTCCTCTCTGATGTGTTGGTCTGGAGGGTCCTCCTCTGGGATCATGGGAGACCTCCCCGAAGATGCTTCAGATTCATAGGGAACACATGATAAAGTGCGTGCATGTGTGTGTGTGTGTGTGTGGATAGGCTTCAGAGACCCAACAAAGGTAACTCTGGTACTATAACCACTATAACTAAGTTCTTTGTTGGTTGTAATCTACTGAGTTTACTACAGGATTTCCAGACCCAACCATAAAAATACAGACTGTTCTGAAACGCAAGATGTGTAATCAATAACAGGGGAAGCCTAACTATTGCACAGCAGAAAACATTATCTATATGCAATAATAAAAGCCATTTTAGCACATCCAAAAAACATGATTTGCATGAAAATGTTGAAGAAGTTGGCTGAGCCAAATAGCCAATGGTCAAATAACCTTGTAAATAACAAAAGCCCCTTCCATCTTTAGCCAGCAAGAACAGGGATAGCTAATGCAGAGATCCAAGAATGGTGAGCTGATCATTCTCTAAAGTAATTCTCTCAAGTAAAGTTGGCTTGCTAGATAGGGCCTAGCTTTGAAAAGTAGTGATACGGCATAAACCGCTTTGGTCTGTGAAATCAGAAGAAACAGTAGTAGTCAGCATTTGTTGTCAACAGCGCACAGCACACTCTATGGGGTTGCGGGGCCATGAAAATATTTTCAGCGCTTGTCCTGGGTGTAAGATAGGTTGTGCATTAATGTGCGTCAACGCAAGTGAGTTGTTATGCAATATTCATGGCTTGACTGCGGCCTGGGTATGAAAAACATTGAAACTCTGATACAGACTTACTTGCGACTGTGCCCTTCTTGACAGCCGAGTCTGTCCTGTCTTTCTCTGAGTAGTCCAAAGGCGTGGCTCCTCTCAGATTACCCAACACGCTCTTGGCCTGCAGAAATTGCCATTTGGCCTCCTCCTCTCTTGTCCAATCAGAGATGGACTCTGCCACATGCTCTAGGTACATCCTGACATCATCAAAAGCATGTTAGAAAGAACTTACATTTGAATCAATCCAGTATCCTGGAAAAACACAAAATGGTTCAGGAGTAAATTGGGAACAACTGCTGAGAACATTTGAACAGAAAACTACAAAAGAGGTTATTTCTGCACCTAAACCCGACGTCGGTGTGAAGAGACACCTCCCACAGTTCTTTGCACTGTCTCTGAGAGTTCATGGGATTGTGACAGACGAGAAACAAAGTGTTGTCCTGACTACCACAGAAGGAGTCCATGCATTCATAGGACTGAGAGGCAGTCTGAAGAATCTAAAGCAAGACACAAAGAGCAGTTACAAAATGCACTTGTCAGCAGCCCAGTGGAACAACAGTCTAAGCCTCCAATGGACGTGAACTCTAAGCTTCCACAGATTCAAATCCGCCCCACTGCTCTTTGAGTCAGAACTTTCATGTCTATCTTACCCCACGGTCTCTGTCAACAAAGCACGAAATGTCTCGGAAATGATTACGAAAAAACAAATAGAGAAAATGTGCATTTAAACTTGACCTGCGGAAAGACTTTGGAATCGTGGTGCTCTGCGTAGTGCCAGTCCCTGAGCGATCGCAGACGACACTTCTGAATGTCAGTCACAGCCATCACACTGGACAAATTGTGGTCCACTTCACGCCCCTGGAACCACTTAACTGTAGAGGAAATGTAACATTAGCTCACAGGTGTCAAACCGGTTCCACAAAGGGCCGAGTGTCTGCAGGTTTTTGGTTTTTCCTATAAATTGGTTCCTAGTTCATACCTACACAACCAGGTGAGGGTAGAAACTAACCAATCAGTGACCTAATTAACCAATCAAGTACAAGGAGAGAGCGAAAACCTGCAGACACTCGGCCCTCCGTGGAACCGGTTTGACACCTCTGCATTAGCTAATGAAGTGGGTTTCGAAGTAGTCGGTGTCGCAACCCGTAGCTGACATGTCTGAGACAAAGTTGGACACACCGGACCACAACATAACTGATCATCAATAGCCTAGTTACATCTGATTTTGTTGTGTTGCTACAGAATCAGAGCAATGGATACAGCTGATGAGTTTAGTGATGAGTCATGGTACATAAAATTATGTGAAAATACCCTGAGGATTTTGTTTTGGTTTGTACCTATTTGGACACCTGGACGTTTGAGCTAAACTTCAATCACATTCATTGATAAAGGTAATCACACTTTGTTTCACTTTGAACCCATTTATGCAATTAATTAAGGCTACAATGTGAAATTGCATCAAAACAAGTGTAAATCATTTGAAAATAACTAGAAAGTAATTGAGAGGGTCCATTCTTCCATAAAGATAAGAAACTTGGGCTGGTTTGGTCGTACCCATAACACATCAAGCCACAATATAACTTTTCTATCCAAGGCCCTGAGAGAAAAAAAGGGTTCCCATACCCATGATTCTGAGAGGGGTTAAAAAAGCCTTTTTCCAAGCAAGGTACATCATTCCATTGTCCAAAGATCATCTACAAAAATAGAGGAAAGTCTGGACCACTGCCAAGGTAAATAAGACAAGTTGTCCCACCAAATTCAGACCAAGAGCACGGTAGCAACTTGAAGCAGACCATGCCAGCTATCAAAGGGACGACACCAGCCTGTGAAGCTAAGGGTGTACTCATGTTGTTGTTGTTTTAAATTATTGCAATGTATAATCTTTTAGTGTTATTGGTTAAATTAGGTTTACGTTTATCTGTGAATAGTGTGTTAGCGAAGATTACAATCCCATATGTACAAATATTTTCAACTTTTCAGCTAATGTACTTTCCAGATTACTGTACTGATGTCTGTACCTGGTGTTCCATCAGATCAATCAAATGTATTTTATAAAGCCCCTTTTTACATCAGTAGCTGTCATGAAATGCTTTTTCTGTGTCCAAAGTTGCACTTGCCAAAGCAGACCGGATCAACCCAGGGTAGGCAGGCAGGTTGTGGGGAACAAACTGCCATCAGCAGGCCACTCTCGTCCACCTGGGTCAGAGGCATGCTCTCAAACACAAACTGGCTGAACAGTCTCTCTACCTCCGGCCAGCTCAGAAACTCTTTATGGACATACGTGAGAGAAAAAAACACCATACTATTATGCAGGATTCCATTTTAAATCACAGTTAATGAAACCTCATTATGATAAATTATGAAACCTGTACATGGAGTCCGGACCCTCCCTAACGGCACACACATTTAATAACATACAGTGCCTTCAGAAAGTATTCAGACCCCTTCAATTCCTCCACACATTTTGTTTGAATATACATCATTTTACATTATTTAGAAAGGCACACACAAGTCTATATAAGGTCCCACACTTTACGGTGCATGGCAGAGCAAAAACCAAGAACTCTCTGTAGACTTCAGAGAATTGTGTTGAGGCGTAAATCTGGGGAAGGTTATAAAAAATGTCTACAGCACAGAAATTTCCCAGGAGCACAGTGGGCTCTATCATTGTGAAATAGAAGAAGTTTGGAACCACCAAGACTCTCCCTAGAGCTGGCCATCCAGAAAAACTAAGTAACCAGGCAAGACAGGCCTTGATTGGGAGGTGACCAAGAACCCAATGGCCTTTGACAGAGCATCAGAATTTCTCTTCAGGGATAAGCGAACCTGCTACAAGAACCACTGAGGCCGCACTCCATCAATCAGGACTTTATGGAAGAGTTGCTAGACGAAAGCCACTTGAGTAAAAGGCATATGAAACACTGCCTGAAGGACTCTAAGAGCAGGGGGAAAACTAAGACTTGTCTGATGAAAACAAAATTGAACTAGTCCAGAGTGCCAACACTACGGGTGGCAAAAGGAAGTTATTGCTGATCCCCTGGCTAATACCACCACTACAGTGAAGCGTGGTGTTGGGAGCATCATGCTGTGGGGATGCTTCTCAGCAGCGGGGATTGGGAGACTGGTCAGGATTAAGAGAAAAATAAACTGAGCAAAAAATTGAGGTCCTTGAGGAAACCTAATGCAGAGCGCACAGATGCTCAGGGTGGGGCCAAGATTCACCTTTCAGCACTACATCGACCTGAAACACATAGCCAATTAAATGCTGGAGTGGCTTCAAGACCAGTCTGTGAATATCCTTGAGTGGTCCAACCAAAGCCTGGACTTGAACCACATTGAACATCCATAGGGAAACCTGAAGATCACAGTTCACAGACGCTCCCCATCAAATCTGACAGAGCTTGAGAGTATCTACAAAGAAGAATGGGAGAAACGGCCCAAACTAAGGTTTGCAAAGCTGGTAGAGACATACCCAAGAACACTCAAAGCAGTGATCACTGCCATAGGCAAAGTACAAAGTACTAAATAAAGGGTCTGTATATGTGGCATTTACATTTAAAAATGTTAACAAATTTCTCAAAACACATTTCTTTTTGAATTGTCTTTATGGGGTATTGTGTGTAGATTAATGGTAAAAAAACAACAACATTTAATCAAATCAAACTTATAAATTTAGTCTATAACACAACAAAATGTGGAGAAAGTGAAGGGGTCTGAAGATTTCCCACAGGCAATGTATGTCATTTAGCAGACGTTTTATTCAAAAGCAACTTAAATACACATGTGCATATATTTTATGCCTGTGGCCCCAGAAAACAAACCCACGATGCTGAGAGGTAGCTATTTTCTTCTCCAACCAAGGTGATAATTTAACAGCATCTCACCATCTGGTTGTTTTCAGTGGACTGGTGCTTTGCAATTACCCAGAGCATGAATGCAGGTTAGGCTGTAACAATAACCCATCAGAGCCACCATGCATCAAGTCATCTGGTTATCACGGTTAATTAGCCTGCATAAAATTCCACTATAAAAACACAGAAATGTAACTGTGTGTTGGTGTGAGTTGGAGTGTTGTGTGTTGGTGTGTACTGTGTTGCAGTGTTGTGTGTTGGCATGTTGTGTGTTGGCGTTTAGTGTGTTGGCATGTTGTGTGTTAGCGTGTTGTGTGTTGGCTTGCTGTGTGTTTGCATGTTGTGTGTTGGTGTGTTGTGTGTTGGCTTGCTGTGTGTTGGCATGTTGTGTGTTGGTGTGTTTGGTGTTGGCATGTTGTGTGTTGGCGTGTTGTGTGTTGGCGTGTTGTGTGTTGGCTTGCTGTGTGTTGGCATGTTGTGTGTTGGTGTGTTCGGTGTTGGCATGTTGTGGGTCTGGGTGTTGTGGGTTGGAGTCTTGTGTGTTGGCGTGTATTTTCTTTCGATGCCTACAGCATTCTTTGCCTGGTGGTGCAGACTGTGTGTTTCTGTGGGTGTTTTGTGAGCTCACCGTCAGTGCAGTAGTGTGTGAGTTCCTGGATGCGGGCCAGTCTGGATGCGTTTCCACTCAGGGGGCGGACGGAGCGAAGAAGATTCCACACTCGAGTGTTTCTCATCATCTCCGCCTCACTCGTCACCGCATCAAAGCTGTTGTGGACCTGAAATACAACACACACACACACGCTACAGCTGCTACATCTCCTGCTGATTTGTGTATTCGTGTGTGTATCGGTGTGTGTCCGCGCATCATACCGGCAGGTGATGCAGTCTCAAGGCTCTCTCGTCGTGACAGCTGATAAGTAGAGGTCTCTGACACTCAGTGACCTGCTGGGACCTCTCCACAGCACCAAAAGTCTCCCTGATTGTCTATCGGTAAACACACGTTACGCAAGTAAATGTCGTCAGAAGAAAGGTGATGAACAGTAGCCGCACATGAGTGTACAGTTTGCTCTTGTGTCTGTTTGTGTGGCATCGGTATACGTGTGTTCACATTTGTTATGTAACAAGTGTGTTTGGACAGTAAGTATGTACAGACGCGGGACAAATTAGGGGAAAAAACTGAATTAAGGAGTGGAAGAATATAAATGCAGATGTTTCCATAGAGGTGTTCACTCCATTATACAATCAAGCAATTAACATCCTATCATGTGGCATGTATACAAATGCTGATCAGGCCCAGTTGACCTTGATTATGGATCAATAAGTTTAAAAGCCAAAGGCACTTTTCGGGTTGAACATTTCGTGATGAAATAAAAAAAGGTAATGCTTCAGATTATCATAGTTAGGCAACCCTGCTCCTGGAGTGCCTTAGACATTACAGTCTTTTGACCCAACAAGATATCACTCCTGACTAGCTGAGGTAACTGATCCGTCCAAATTCATTGGTTAAATGAAAACCATGAAATGCCTGCAACAATCCAGATCCCGAGCTCCCAAACCTGTGATTAATGTACCTTCTTCTCATGGTCGGAGCGAGGCAGAGACATGAAGGCTGAGAGCATGTAGTCCACCAGGCTTTTCTCCAGGCCAAACACACCCTTCTCCGATCCTGCTGCAGACAGGGGAGCGATGTCCTGCTCAGTGGCCACTACCTAAACACACACAGTGAGTCAACTAAAGAAGTGTACCCATTCATGATGCCTGCGAGACTTCGTCCACGACTTGTCAAAAGACTTAGGGGACATACAACACAATACTCCCACAGTGGCAAACTATTCAAAAAGTAATCCAGCAAGTCACATTTCAAAGTTGCTTTGCTACATATTTTAGTACAGACAGGCAAAACATTAGCTGACAATCACGATGCTTCTAAGAGGCTGACGTTATGTAGAATCTGAACAGATGAAGGTTGAACTGCTTCCCTGACCGAATAAGGTTGTTGTGCGGACTCATGGGCCCACCATGCAGAACCGGACGGTACCTGGTCCAACATGCAGTGAAGTATGAGGGGAACCGACGAGGCTTCGGGGGGGATCTGGTCCAACAGGTCCTTGTAGTAGCGCATATCTACATCAGTGGTCAGCGCATCCGTTTCAGGCTCTGTTACCGGGACAACGGGTCCAACATTCCAACACTTGTGTTAACACGAAAAACAATGAACTGCGATGCGCACGGATTAAAACGCATCGCTCAGTTTATGGCGACCATTCAGTAAATCGGTTGGTGTAGATTACCTGTCGCTGCAGTTGTCTCCTCGTGAGCCTGCCTCTTCCTAGGCCCAGGTGTCCGTGGTGTTGGTGTTTGAACAGTCTGAAAAAGGCAGAAAATACCCCTCAACGTGTACAGTAAGCACATTCTGGAAACTTAGCATTGCTCCCTTCCCACAGTGAGTTGATCCAGTGTGTATGTTCACGTGTTGAAGTGTGCATGTGTGCGGGAGGTACCTCTGCTGGGTTTTCCTGGGTGTTGCAAGCCTCAGCCCTGGTGACAGAGGGGACCTGGACTAGTCGCGTGTTGTTGAGGTAGTGCTGGTGTTGTCTTCTCCAGTCCAGACTGTCATAGATCAGACATGCCACCTCCTCAAACAGTCCTGTCCCAATCCCAAGCTGAAAAACACACATAAACAGATTATTTTTCCTTTTAGAACACCTGCACTCCACTCTTGCTAGGATTACTGTGTTTATTTAAGCGTATGTTCCAGACTCATGGCTTTTGCGAGAGCATAGAAAACAAAGACAAACACCAGTGGAGGAAGAAAAATATGAGTTGGAAGAAGTAGAAAAAGTAAGATGATAGGAAGAAGACAAGGACATCACCATAGCCTCTGTGTTGCCTTTGTCCTGGGGCATCAGGGTCTCTTTAGTGGTGTGACTGAGACGAGCCACATCACACAGCTTGGAGAAGACCGAGCCCCTGTTCAGCACCCCCTCTAACTGACACCAGAACTGATCCAGCTCACGCTGTCTCCTTTGGCCGACAGCCTCGGACTCTACAAGAACACAATCAGAATGTAGCTACACGGACGCACACTGAAACAAGAGCAATTGATTGATTACACGTGGCGTCCTACAAGAGGAAGGCTAATACATTCTGATTGTATTAGCCTTCCTAATACAATCAGAGATGTCAATATACAAATTTGACACATCTCAAATACGTCCCGATTTTCCTGGAACAATGAGAGAAAAAAGAAAAAAAGACCAGGCCTCCATGGTCTTACCCTCACTGTCCTCCAGGGGTGCCTTTGGCCGGTCTGGTCTTACCGAGGTCAGCTTGATGACATTGGATACGTGGACACCCAGAGTGTCCAGCACATAGACCAGCTGTGCCTGATGGAAGCCCACCACCAGGATATAGTGCTCAGGACCACTGTCCGGCTCGTCATCTGAAGTACACAGTAGAGTCCAGTAAGGTAGGGTGGAGTAGAACAGAATGGAGTACAACGGAATAGTGTAGAACAGATTAGAACAGTGTGGAGTAGAATACAGAACAGAGTATAGTAGAAAAACACAGTGACCCGGCTGAGTTAGTGAGACCCACACAGCTTCCATACCTGGTCCAACCTACATCACCTCCACCCATGTTTCCTACTGAGATCACTGGGACTGTCTGCTCACCTATGTACCTGTGGGTGTCGTCTTTCTCTCCCCTCTTCTTGAGCTTGGTCTCCTTGGCCGGGGCTATGGGTTCTGCAACTTTCTTACCCTTGTCGCCTTTGGCAACGGGCTTGGCACCGGCTCTGTCTTTGGTCGGGGAGACATTGCCAGCCTTGGTCATGTCCTTCTCCTCGGCATCCTGGGAGGGAGGGACATGGACCAAACTGAGTGCTCCGGTTCAAACACAACATCACTTGCGTCCGAAGACCGTTTCAGCTTCAGGAGCCAAAGCCTAGCAATTGACAGGTAGCTAAAACAAGTTGTCAGGTGTCAGAAAGGGTTACTCTTCACAATGAACTACTTTCTGATACAGAAAAGCTGACTATTGCTAGGACGATAAGGAGTCTGATATCTGAGCTCCTTCTCACCCTCATCTCTGTGGCCCTCCTCTGCTGGTCACCGGCCTTCACCCCCAGCAACTGGAACTTGAGCAGTTTACCTAGTAGGTCACAGGGCAGCTCTTCTCCTGCATCCAGCAGGGCTTTGGCTGCTTCCATAACCTACACAACAATATACTCTGTATACAGCAGCTAGATGTAGAAATGTGTATGTAATGTAATGAGTGCAAGCCTCTTTGTTTGAGGCTTCATAAATGTGTGTTTTTATATTAATAGCCTATGAATCACATTTCATTAAATAACGGCTGTAGTTTTGGCCGGTCAGGCAGAGTATGTGTGGTTGACTCTACTCATTGTGTTACATGTTTTTTATTATTATAAATGTAGCTATGTAATATGTCTTCCCTAATACTGGAAGTACCATTACACAAAGTAAAATTCTGGTTATGTGTAAATTGACTTAGTGATTTATACTGTATTTAAATACCTCATAAAACATAGGTGCATCCTTGGTCTTCTTCACTTTTGGGTTTCCCAGTTCATGGATCTGTGAAGCATTTAATTCAGTGGCTGGTTTCATTCTTCACTATTCTTGACTGTGAACAATCAGCTATTGCGGTAGCAACTTACCTTTTCCAGGGTGGCGTCCCAGGTGATTACACTGAACAGTCTCCGCAGGGACTGCTGTACAGCCAGCTGGAGAGCACTGATAAGCTCCTCATCACCCAGCCTCTCTCCAACCACAAGAGAAATGCTGGCCCTCCAAGTCTCCTACCATCATCAGACAGGAATACTCGGTGAATAGCAACAACCTAGCGAGCTGTGTGAACTAAAAATAATTGACAAAGTAACTACTTTTCGCACCTAGTCCCGTTAGGTTTAGTGTTCAACTAACGTTACACAAATAGTACCGTATTAAGATACCTACTGGAGTAACTGGATGTTACAGTAACTACAGTCAGGACTGTACCTCTTCAAATGGTGCTGCAGTGAGTCCCGTTTCCCAAGCCTTGTTTCCAAATGCCGTCGCAGCAGCAGCGGACACTGTCCCACTTCTGACTCTTTTTGGTGGCATTACCCAGGCGCTTTTGGAAAATAAAGTTTACGTTGTACTTTTACGCAGACTAACGTTGATAAAGTAACTGACAGCTTTAGCTTTCGAGCTACGTTAGCCCAGGCTAAATGTGTACATTACACTGACGCTTAGGTTGCCCTTAGCAACGGGTTTAAATGGGAGGGAACCACCCGTAGACATAAAGCGCCACTTAAGGCTCATCTAAATGTTACCTAAATTATTCAGTTATGTGCTGAATTAAGTCTTACTTTTTGCAAATAATTTTCTCATTCACTACATCAATAGCTTTAAGAACACTAAACTATAAAAAATGAAATTACAGAATGTGCCTTAGAAACGATAATACCAATAACCCCAGAACAAAAGACAAAGTCAAGACATTTCTTGAAGTCATTTTTTAGTTTTTTTTTTTTAATACAATCATGATAGTGACTTGGGGAAAAAAGCTTTGCATAGAGTGGAGCTCTGACAAAGACACAGCCTTGAACCCAACCCCCCCATCCCATCACAGGGCCAGGGAGACAGCCACCCAACCGGAGAGGAACAGATGGAACATTCCAGTACAAAAAGGTAAGAACAACTGAAACATGGATGCAACTTTCAAATTGGTCACAAAGGTGCCAGGTGGTAGTATGCACAATATGTAGTAGTCAAAGTGTTCCTGTGAGTAAAAAAGTAGTGGGCTGAATCAGTTGCTCGGTAATGTTGTTATTGTGATGACAATAAAGGCTGAGAGACAGAGACTTAGATGGATAGCCTCAAAAGACCAAATTAAAGCCTCAAAACATTTGGTATAGTCAGTGCAAATACATAGCCACAGCTAAAACATTCAGTTGCAGAGAGGGAGACAGAATGACCAGAAGATATACTGTCAGCAAGTAAAAACTTTCTTTTTCCTTGCATGCCATCCCCGTTCTTGTACATTATTACCACAATGCCACTGTCAGTGTGCACACACCTACCATAAAGCATAATATATCTGCCCCCTGTCTCACTGACCGCAGGGCCCAGAATGATGTCAGAAAACACTGGAAGTTATTACGTTTCCGTCCCTTACTTTCCTTCTGTTGGCTACATTATACACAGACAGGGGCTGTGACCGCTGGGAGGCGATTGGGTGGGGCTCCGTGTCTTATTTGTTGCAACGGATGCACTACTCATATATTCCGTCACGCGGCCTGGCAGCAATTTCTTCACGTCTCAGGAATAATGTTAATAGGGTTTGCAGGTGGGACAAATATGAGGAGATGCTCAGCCTGCAACATGACTGGAATAAAGGCGACCTGGAATGGGACCTGAGATCAGGACGTGTTTCTATCAGAGGGCAAACAAACGCAGAATATGACAGAAATAGTGAGCACAAAGAAACATGACGCATGTATATGTGTGTTTGTTTCTATGAGCCTTCGTACGATTGTTCATAATTCTTTAACTTCTTTGCACAGTAGATATGAGTATAAAATTATCTTTTTTTTTTTAGTCAAAACAGGCAGTGTATTTGCATGTCCCTGTGGGAACCTATAATTGTGTATGACTACTGAAAAACATGTGGTCATGGTTCCCTATGTAGCTATCATTCCTTCAACTCATCTCACCATCAAACAAAGATCAGTGAAATACATGTAGTACGGTTGTGTGTGTGTGTGTGTGTGTGTCTTGACATGCATGCTGTTCATCACTAGGTTGATTACTTTCACTGTCAGGGTCATGGGAAAAATAACATCTACCATTGTGTCACAATCCTTGTCTTGATAGAACTGTCCGGTGTATGATGTCCCATCACTGTCACAACCCACAGGGGCAGATTATAACAACATATTAAATAAGGTGGTAATAATTATAAATGTACACCAAGTTCAAAAGTAGAAGATAAATAATCACAGTTAAGTACGTTAAAACAAGAGCAACAAACAAATGTATTAGAGAAAGTTTGGTGAACTTTTAAGTCTGGCAGTGTGGTTCAGTGATAAAGCAACAAAGACAATCTCATACTAACAATGACAATAACTAAAACACTGAAAGTGAGAGTAAAAGTTTTTTACATGATGGGAAAGCCAACTCATTCTAATGTCTTCTTTTAACAAACCAAAGGTGAGTTTGGTTATTCCTGCTGTTAATAGCTTGCCCTGAAATTTAAGAATGAGGCAGCCATTTTAGAGTATTCACAAACTGAGTCATTAAGAGAACTAGAAAAACGACACATCCAAGCGCATCATCATGATATCAGTGAGTACATTCAAAACCATATCACCATTTGTGGCTTTTACAAAATTCACATCGCAGATAAACAAAAAACTTTACAGATATCCAGTTTTAGATTTATCTTACTGAAAACCATCACATCATGAGAAGGTTACTTCCGTGTTCTGTTCTAGAATTTTAGAACATGCCTGACAGAGTGTTTTACAAGGTCCCGGGCCACAAAGATGGAACTTGATTAGTTCATTTCCTCCCTGACAGGACAAGAGGTGTGGCCAAAGCACAATATTTTTCTTAACACTCTGGTCTTTCACCCCTCTCCAAAAAAAAAACAGACCTCATATGCAACTTCCTGTCTGTTTCTGGTCCCAGCTTGTACCCCGCCCTCTGCCTCTGAGAAGCAAAGCTCTTTAAAAGCTGCATGGTTCATTTCCGCTCCAGGAAAAGCCAGATAACCAGCATCATTCAAAATCCAAGTCTTAATCATTGTGATTGATTGGGGTTTTAAGTTACGAGACAATGGTCCATTGGTCCAATGAAGTATCAAGTGCGTTTAGGGCGTGCGCCGTCTAATTTGGGTAGGCAATGCACAACCCTAACAATCATCAGTCTGGTCCAGGTCTGTTCAACG
The DNA here is from genome assembly GCF_011004845.1 of Esox lucius. Lineage (NCBI taxonomy): Eukaryota > Metazoa > Chordata > Actinopteri > Esociformes > Esocidae > Esox > Esox lucius. Next base: position 9,862,965 of record NC_047590.1, read on the forward strand.
GTTTGATGGTGTATTACGGGTCAGAACCAGAATAGTCAGTCAGTCACCCGTCTAAATCCTCTTGAGGTTCATCTACTGCTTTGGTTCTATAGTTCAGAGCAGGGTCAAAGGTCGTAGTGGGTGGAGGGGAAGGGTAGGAGAAACCATGGGTTTAAAGATGAAAAGTTAAAGGTGAGAAGTCAAGGGTCATCATTCAAGGCCAAAAGTGCTGGTCTCCTCAACGGCAGTGAGCATCTTCTCGTACAGCATGGAGAAGGAAGGATATGGAGGGAGATCCAGCCGGTTGAAACAAGTATGAGCCCTGGGAAGGAGATCGCACACACAGTACACACACACAGTACACGCACACACACAGTACACGCACACACACAGTACACACACACACACACAGTACACACACATATTATATAGTAAATTACAACAACAGTTCACTTTAGTTTCTATGATCCATTTTCAAGCATTATGCTCAAATTGCTATTAAGATATACTACGCATTAGCTGGACTAGCTTAACAAGTGAAGTGAAATCAACAGTTTACCTGGGTAGAGAGGAAACTTTGCCCCATTTCTCCACACAGAACCTGCGGGGGCCGTTGCTGCCACGGAGAGAGGCAAAACCTTCGTAGGGAATACTGGATGTCCCTGTCACAAACTAACAGAGCACAAGGAACGAGACTGCTTTCATTCACTGCCTGTCTGTGTAATGGGCTTTGAGTACCTTATTTGGTAGAAAGGCCCAATAGAATTATTGATATTATGTGTGTGTGTGAGTGGATGTGTGTATGTGAGTGAGTGGATGTGTGGATGTGAGTGAGTGGATGTGTATATGTGAGTGAATGTGTGTGTGTGTGAGAGTGGATGTGTGTATGTGAGTGAATGTGTGTGTGTGTGTGTGAGAGTGGATGTGTGTATGTGAGTGAATGTGTGTGTGTGTGTGAGAGTAGATGTGTGTATGTGAGTGAATGTGTGTGTGTGTGTGTGTGTGTGTGTGTGTGTGAGAGTAGATGTGTGTATGTGAGTGAATGTGTGTGTGTTTGTGTGTGAGTGGATGTGTGTATGTGAGTGAGTGGATGTGCGAGGGTATTATCAGATGTACTAGTACAGTAACCCATGATACATCATGACTAGTGAGGACCCTACATTATTTTATGTATTTTTTAGTCTTGGGGCTCAGGTTAGGGTTACTGGTTGCTGTTCAGGAGGTAGGGTTAAGTTTAGATTTGGGGGTTTTGGGTTAGGTCATGGTTTTTAATGGAGATACATTTTGGTCCCTAAAAAACCTTCACAAGTATATTAAGTGTGTGTGATCAAGGTTTATGGGTACATGTGGTGATGTGATATCCCCTCAGAAGTAGAGTAACCGGAAAAAGTGGTCCACACAAGATTTATAAAATATAAAACAGTTAGGATTAGGCATTAGGGATTTGTTTAGTTTAGGCATACAAGGTCCATACAAGGATTGAACAACAAATGTGTGTGTGTGTGTGTGTGTGTACCTGCAGCAGCCTGAGTCTCTGCTCATTGTTGAATCTTTCTACAGCTGCCCAGAACCAACGGATCACTATGTGGTTGTCATGGTAACCTGCGGGAGGCAGGAAGACAGACAGACAGACACACAGTGAGAAGTCATTCACCCACTAGCCTCGTATTTCTCCCAAGTCGGCCAAGCCACTCTAGCACCTCCTCCAGGAGCTCTCACTCATCGTAAAATACATGTACTAGCAGAAAGTATTCCCCGTCTCCCCCAGCGCACCTCCTTTCCCCTGCTCTCCGCCAGTCTCCCTCTGGTCATCCCTGGTCTAACCTGTCTGTGTCCCACTGTCTGCCCTTATCTTCCCATGGCATCTCCACCCGTCCCTCACACCATTTCCTGTGTCACCTCGGACCCACATACCTCCTCTGTATTCTGTGTGGGTCCTCCAGTCCGCCAGGTCTATCTCAGCAGTGCCGGCGATCACCAACTCCAGCTCCCTGGCATCAAACACGGACACCAGCCTGGCATCCACCACCTGCGTGGCGTGTGTGTGATGACGTGTGATGACATGCGATGTGTGTTATGACGTGTGATGTGTGTTATGACATTTGTGATGATGTGTGTGATGTATGTGATGACATGTGATTATGTGTGATGATGACGTGTGATGTGTGTTATGACATGTGTGATGTGTGTTATGACATGTGTGTGATGACATGTGTGATGTGTGTTATGACGTGTGTGATGACGTGTGATGTGTGTTATAAAATGTGTGTGATGACATGTGTGATGTGTGTTATGACATGTGTGATGTGTGTGATGACATTGTATTGCTGAGTTACTCTGGGTTACAAATATATCATTACGGGATGCTTTTCTGGACAAAGATTAAGTCTGGACACTGAACTTCTCCACTGGGCTTGATTTTTTTAGTCCAGTACTAGGGTTAATCCGTGTCTGCAAAACCGGCCCTACATGTTTTAATCCCTTTAACCTAGAATGGTGTCTAAGATGCTGGCTTTGGTACACATATACAGCTTCAATATACAGCTTCACATTCAGGCTATAGCTATTTTAGACCACTCGCCTGTTTCCCTCCATCATTAAAAAAACTTAAATGGCCCACAATATATTGCGCATATATATCTGTATAAATGAATTCCCTGTTTTGAATGTACCTCGTAGAAGCCGCGGACCAGACTTTCTGTTTGTTGTACCACTCCCCTCTCGATACGCCACTTCACCATGCGCTCTATGTACTCCTTCTTGTTCTTCTCTGACACAGGGATGTTGGCCCCACCCACCTTCAGCTCCCTCTCTGTGATCTACACAAAATACAGTGCAGTTGATAGCATATCCTCATCAACACACACACACAGACAGACGCACACAGACGCAAACACACCTGTCCGAAGACTTCCTCGTTGACGGTGAAGGTGAGGTCCAACATGTCTTCTATGTCGTTGTCTTTCATCCACTGAAGACTCTGGTGGAACTCTTCATCGAGATACTCCAAGTCACTCAGCTCACACAGGCTGCAGAACAGAAGACAGCGGAATACAGTCAATAGAGTAGAATAGAAAAAGATAGAGGTGCTCTAGGCAGGAGGTCTGGTAACTCCACTCTGAGGGTTGGACACATACATGCGTAGCAGGCCCTTGTAAAACGGTCTGGTGAAGAAGGCGTCCAACAGGTATTGGTGGATCAGAGCCAGGCCAAGGATTCTCCCACTGAAGCGGAACCTGTGTAGAGAAAGAGAAGTTATTCTCATGAAGGGAACCATTATATACACTGGTCGTCTGTGGATCTCCAATGACCGTAACGCCCAGTAGCTCTCAGCCCATCACGGGTCCGGCCCCAGAACCCCACGGCAGCCCTTCGTCACTCACCACTCATGGTGGTTGTCTACGAAGGCGGACATAGGGCTGATCTGCACGGTGTACGTGTCATTGGCCGAGTACTCAAACAGGCCGTAGTAGGGGTTGAACAGCTCTCTCGACACCAGGAAGAAGAACTCTCTGGACGGGCCGCTGTAGTCCAGCCTGAAACGGATCAACCGGTCAATACTTCCAGAAACCGGCGCGTCCTGGTGGTGACGCGACGATCCCTGGACGCCTGGCATGTTTTGGTGCAAATCGTGTCAGAACAACCACGCTCTTATTTTACCATGGTTCACCAAGAACACTTAATTCACAAATGAGGGCAACTTTACCATTGCTCTATTATATAATGTGATGTCATTCTACTCCGATTCTATTCTGTTATTTTATTCTATTAAGATTGGGCCATTCTATTATTTCATTACAGTCTTATTTGTTTGTACTAGAATCCCGTGGGACTGACTCACCCCTCCTCTCCCACAAAGCTGACGTACAGCTTGCTCCTCTGCAGGTCCTTACGGGAGTAGCACATCACCTGGTTAAAGGCGTCCTCCAGGAGGTGATCCCTGCGGATGATCAGCCTGGGGGTGGGGAGGGGGGGAGGCAGAGAGACACACAGAGTGGGACTGGTAAGGGCAGGAGGGCACAGAGGTCATGCAAGTGAACCACAGGACCAGAATGACACTCCCCATCGGTGGCCAAAATGTGACAGTCTATATACATGCGGCCGTGTGTTATGTTGATAGCGGAGACCCCAGCACAGCAGCACATACTTCAGCTTCCCTGGGCCCTGGCCATAGCCCTTGGTCTCCAGCTTGCGGTAGAAGTTACGCAGTTTGGCCTCGAAGTCTCGCTTGTAGGGGGCCGGAGCGCGGGCGTTAGCTCGCTGCGTTCCTGGGGAAACGGGCATATCATGTCAGAGAGGAGAGTGCTTTCCCTACAAACAAAGAGGGAGATTCGACCAAATGAGATCAATTCTTCACCAGCTCGCTTTCTTTCACAGACTTGGTTGTGATGGACATTGGATGTCCTTCATGGGAAAGCCTGGTGGATTGTGGGCAATTTCAGCTTGATGAGGGCAAACTTAATTTGTCATACACTAACATTGGAATAAACCAGGCATGCACCTTGGGAATTTAATGAGTAAAGTAGACTTCTAATGTTATCCTAAACAATCGGATATTCAGCCAGAGAGGGAGAGACAGCTACAAAATGCAAAATGAAGTGAGAAAGACATTGAAAGTTTGTTCAAGAGAAGAAAATAATGACATTGAGAGTAACATCAACACTGACGGTGACAGAGTGAGACCGAGACAGATTGGTGAGAGAGAGACAGAGTGGTGAGACCGAGACAGAATGGTGAGACCGAGACAGATTGGTGAGACCGAGACAGATTGGTGAGACCGAGACAGATTGGTGAGAGAGAGACAGAGTGGTGAGAGAGAGAGACAGAATGGTGAGAGAGAGAGACAGAATGGTGAGAGAGAGAGACAGAATGGTGAGAGAGAGAGACAGAATGGTGAGAGAGACAGAATGGTGAGAGAGAGACAGAATGGTGAGAGAGACAGAATGGTGAGAGAGAGACAGAGTGGTGACAGAGAGACAGAGTGGTGACAGAGAGACAGAGTGGTGAGAGAGATACAAAGTGGTGAGAGAGATACAAAGTGGTGAGAGAGATACAGAGTGGTGAGAGAGATACAGAGTGGTGAGAGAGACAGACAGAATGGTGAGAGAGAGACAGAATGGTGAGAGAGAGACAGAATGGTGAGAGAGAGACAGAATGGTGAGAGAGAGACAGAATGGTGAGAGAGAGACAGAGTGGTGAGAGTGATGAGATAGATACAGAGTGGAGAGCGAGAGGTCTGGTTTATCCGGCTCACCTGGTGAGTTCTGAGGGGAGGGCACGGGAGAACTCCGTGGTGATTGGCAGTAGCCGGGGTGCAGTAAGGCATGGGGAGGGACATATGACATCACTTCTTCCTCAAAAAGGCTGCCAGAGAGAAGTAAACAAACAGACAGATGATGTCACTTAGCTGCAGAGACGAGTGAGTCAAACCTACACGTGTTGGGTCAGGTAGCTAACACAAGTCTTCTGGTGTCGAACCCAAAGCCCTGTAGTGTGCTTTTTGTTTCTGAGAGGCATGCGTGAGGCAGGAGGAGGCATGTCATTAGCTAACCTGAGCAGGATGACCAGCTCAGCATCTCCTGACAGTCGGGCCAATCCAGAGGCTCCTTCATTACGGATCAGCTGCACCTTCTCCCTGAGAACAAGACGGGTCCTTTGAACATTTAGCTGATTGCCAACGTGCTCAATTAACAATATTATCTCCTGACCGGAGAACAAACGGTGCGACAGAGGGCACAAGGTTTGGAGAAGAGAAGACAAGGGCTGGCAGGTTGACCGGTGGTTGTCAAACCTCTCCTCCGAGACCGAAAACATTCTCAATGATCTGACCTAATTGATTTAGTCAAAGGCATGAAAAATAATTAGAATCAGCTGTCCTCTGCAGTACAACAAATGGGCTATCTGGGGGGGGGGGGTCCATTAATAGAGGTTTCACAACTGCTGGGCTACTGAAGGAAAAGTAAAATAACTTGTTTTATGAAATACATTTGATCGATGGATTGATTGAGTGACTGCTAAAGATGGGGGTGTTAGGAGAAGGGTTTCCGACCTGAGCGAGTGGTTTCTGATGAACTCCGCCTGCCTTTCCTGCAGGATCTCAAAGATGTTGGGTTGGCGTAGAAACGCCACTATCTTGTCGTTGTAAGCTGAAGAGAGAAAGAGCCGAGGCCAAAATGAGCCGCTGGTGGGTTCGTGTGTACCTGCGTGCGTGTTTGTGTGTCCACTCACCCACTGGTACCGGGTCATGGTACTGGCTCCGGTTTGCCACCGAGCTGAAGGTGCTGGAGGGGCGTGGCAGAACGGGGGGGCCTGAGGAGGAGTGGCGAGGGTCTTCACCCACCTAGAGAGCAGAGGGGTCACAGGTGAACGTGTCGGTCTGTGTGTGTGTGTGTGCGTGCGTTCTGGGCCTGTGCCGCACCATATGCCGCGGGCTGACCTCCCCGGCGCTGTGGCTCCGCTGCCGGGTCAGGTGTTGCCGGTGGGCCAGGAGACTGCTGGGACGGACGCTGCTCTGCAGAGGGAGGCGCGGGTCGATGAACGTAGTCGCTCGGCAGTTGTGATCCACAAAGAAAGGCTGCGGAGAGACACAGAATGTGAGGAGAATTCAGGGCTGAGCGGCAGGAAAGAGGGAGCTACGCAGGGACGAAGCGACGGACGGGTGGGAGAGAGGAGAGGTGCCTGCCTTGCCAGTCTGGTCGTGCTTCATCTCCCAGCCCCTGGGTAGATCCAGCTGTTTGTTGGAGAACATGTTGAGGAAGGTCACCAGGTCCCGGTTGTGCTGGTAGCGTTCGTAGTGGTGCGTGTCACGACGCACCTTGCTGATCATGTGCTTCAGGCAGGTGTTGCTCGTAAACATGCGGTAGGCACTCTGGGAAACAGAGAGAGTAGCATCCAATGAGGAGGGGAGAAGAGGAGGAAATAGAAGAGGAAGGTGTATAATGTAATTACTACTTATTTAGTTTAATGATTATATATTATATCATATATAGTATCATTATTATATAGTATGTATATGTTATTTTTGATATCCAGTAGTCTATATAGTACAATCATAGGTAATAGTAGAAGACAAATCTAGCACTGAATGGATGGACGAATGTTAGAAGGATGAATAAATGGATGCTTGATTAAATGCATAAATCTACAAATGAATGTAAGTAGAAATGAATGGAAATATGGATGGTTTTATAGGACGACGGATAAATGTATTGATGTATGAATTGACGGACGACTTGATGAACTCACAGGGTTGGAATGCAACACGGTGAAGAAGTCTGGGCTGGTCAGGAACTTGGCGCTTGGAGACTGGAGGAGCAGACTGAGGCGAGAACGCGAGCTAGCTTGAGCCACCACGCCGTCACGACGATATTCTGGAACACACACACACGCGCACACACCCAAGTTAATAATCAAATTCATTCCACGTGTTTTGACCAGGTCTTCCGTTTCATTAGCAACCAACCTGAACACGCAGAGTATTCTCGAGGGGTTCGTGGACTAGCGGTTACCTGGGACAGCATGTTGCGTGACGTCCGTCTCATCCTGGGGCACGTCGGCAGGGGCGTTGGGCTCCTCTGCCCCTCTCTCATTGGTCATTGTCCTGCGGATGCTCTGATACCTGTGGGGACGACAGAAGCGTTAGCGTCGGCGCACGCGTGGTTCTGTCCGTGCGTCTGCCCACGTCTTCCTTATGCTGGTGACCTGCGGTTCAGCTGCTCCATCTGCTGTATGCTGTTGGACCTCTGGAGGACCTGCGGGGCCGGCGGGGCGGTGGGTCTCTGCCAGGTGGTGGTCCGGTTCACGTGGTCCACGTAGAAGATGCGACCGTGACTGTCAATGCGGGCCTCCCAGTCTGGAACACACACAGCAGTGTTGAACGCCCACACAAACTAAAATACATCGCATACATATAGACACAAGTGCTGACAGACAGAGACACGAGCGCAGCCGACAAACCAACAGATTCACCATGAGTCCGACCCCCGTTTTGATGCTATCGCTAAGTCAATCGATTCTGTCAGGGATCACTCTCGGTTTCACAACCGCAGCGACGTGGTTTGTTTGACACGCGCTACTCACTCGGTGGAAGTGGCTCATCGATTCTCTGGTAGCGGCCGATGTCGTTACGGACGGAAGGCAGCGAGCGGACAGACGGGTGACCGTTGACTTGATCTGTGGGGCCTATGCACGACGAGGAGAAAGAAAAACCTTAAAATCACACGGTGGCCCTACACGCTAAACACACACACACACACACACAAACCCAACCAAAGTTAATTACTGCTTCTTTTTTTTTTACATTCCATAATGTGTCCCTCCTGATACATCACATCACCCCTAGCCAAAAATGTCACGCAGGGTTGAGAAGATGAACACACAACCCTCAGTGGACCATGGAAAATAATTATCTCTCTAAAGCCTTATTACAAACCCACTGCAGTTTAAGTATGTAAGTTCATTAAGGACCTGAAAAACAGACATCTCTTCGCTTGGGCTTGCAGAGATAAAGACTGGCCCGTGAACTACCGTACGTCCAACTTAATTGAGTGTTTTTCAGATTGCAGGAGGGCAGTACCGAAATAATTAACAACAAAACCCTGAGCGTCACAAAAAAAAAGATCCTCATTATGATGAAGAGGAGGTATTCCGTGCCTCCTCTTAGTCAACCCTAAAGAAACACGGTCAGTCTCACCTTCCTCCCCACCCCCTTCAGAGTCACCCTGACCGGCCTCAGGAGGCTGCGCCCCCTCCTCCAAAGCCACGCCCCCAGATGCCTGCATACTCTGCCTCCTCTGCCAGATCTCCCTGTCCTCTTCCTCCGCGTTGGATGGGCCAGCAGTCCTCGCTCCTGTGACATCAGAGCCAGAGTCCCCGCCTCCCTGATCAACGCCATTCCTGGTTGGTGTGACAGCTGCGATGGCACTTCCTCCCTCACTGGATAACTCCGCCGCCTCCTCCTCTGCTTTAGGCGCAACTTGGTCTTCCTTCTCTCCATTCTGAAAATGCAGTAAAGCATTATTCCTTGCTAATATAATGTAATAACTATAAACATGATAAAAGTGTTGTTGTAGGCAGCATTCATCCCTAAAACACAAAAAGTTAACTCCATCTAAAGCAGAAATGTACAGTAAAAAAAGCTTTCTGGTAAGGTTTGGTCTGTTTCCATCACTCACCTGGGCAGTGAATGTCTTCAGAACAGCAGGCAGTGAGTTTCTATGGGGCCCCTGAAGTGCTGTGCCCCCTGGGCTTTTTGGCAGCTGGCTGCCCTCTGTAACCACCTCCTCTGCCACCTCCTGCACAGCCACACCAGACTCAGGGATTGGAGATAGCGAGTCACCAGCTCTGGAACCAGACACGACAAACGACCCAGACTTGGCCTCAGCCCCAGGTCCGGTTCTGACCAGAGCCACAGATCCTGCCGCGGCCCTAGCGCCTGTTTCAGGCCCAGCTTGGTCTCCCTGCTCCCCGTCCCCGTCTCCTCTCTTCACCCCTGGCCCCTCTTTCCCCTGGCCCTGCTCAGGCGACGCCGCTCGCTTGCCAGTTCCTTGCACTCCATTTTCAAGCGGCAGCATAGGCTTCCTGTCAGACGGAAGGTGGTCTCTTGGTTGCCCTGCCTCCTCGTCCTCATCAGAGTCTATATGCAACATGGCGCTGAGCCGTGTGTCTGTGGGAAAGCTGGACCTCAGCTTTGGCGAAGCTGCGCCAAGGGGACGCTCTCCAGGGCCTTTTGGGGCCTCAATGGCATCCAGGTAGTCGTTGAGGGACACCTGTCTTTGGGTGTGGGTCCCTGGGACAGCCAGACCTAGTTAGGCAAGCTTACATTAGATATACTGGTATTGTCTTCTGTTCACAGCAATGTACCACAGAAAGTGCACCCCATTTACAAACCCCAACAAAAAGGGAGGTATAGGCCCTCGAACTGAGCATTGAAGCAGAGCATTGAAACAGCTGAACAGGTGAACGGAGCATTCAAACAGTACGACAGTTGGACGGAGCATTCAAACAGTTAGACTACTCTTTGGATAAAACTACCTGTTAAATGACATTGATTATCTTATAAACTTTACAGACAGACTCATGACAGCAACCCAGCTTTGGGGACCTCTACCTTGGGCGTCTTGCTCCCCCTCCAGCCACTCTGTGTCCCTCCATATGTCCACCTCCCTCTCCACATGACCCTCTACGTTGTGCAGGGAGGTGTCGGACCCAGTAGGGGAGGGGCCTCGGGCCCTGGAGGAGGGCTGGGGCATGTCCTCGTCATCAGAGGGACTCCCAGGGTCCCCGTTCACTGACGAGCCCAGGATGGAACCCATGGCATCAGGAGAACCCTCTGTTAGAGAGGAGTGAGTGAGAAGAGGAGGGAGGAGTTAGTACAGAAGAGAATCAGACCAGGAGAGAAGGAGGTGAAGGTCATCATGATGGAATGCTCCTAAAGGCGTCCTCTCAAGCGATGCCCGCATTTTCCATTTCTCTGTTTCCATCCCTTTAATGGTGAAACCAAATTTTAATAAATAAAATACCTCTTTGGTGAAAAAATAAGACACAGGTTGCAGAGCCCAGTGATAACACCCCTGGATTAGACACATTCACCGATCAGCCATAACATTATGACCATTGACAGGTGAAGTGATCATGGCACCTGTCAGTGGGTGGGATATATTAAGCAGCAAGTGAACATTCTGTCCTCGAAGTTGATGTGTTAGAAGCAGGAAAAATGCGCAAGCGTAAGGACCTGAGTGACTTTGACAAGGGCCAAATTATGATGGCTAGACGACTGGGTCAGAGCATCTCCAAAACTACAGCCCTTGTGGGGTGTTCCCGGTCTACAGTGGTCAGTACCTATCAAAAGTGGTCCAAGGAAGGAAAAGCGGTAAACTGGCGACAGGACCATGGGCGGCCAAGGCTCATTGATGCATGTGGGGAGTGAAGGCTGGCCCGTGTGGTCAGATCCAACAGACCGGCTACTATGGCTCAAATTGCAGAAAAAGTTAATGCTGGTACTTTTAGAAAGGTGTCAGAACACACAGTGCATCGCAGTTTGTTGCTTATGGGGCTGCGTAGCCACAGACCAGTCAGGGTGCCCATGCTGACCCCTGAGCATCAGAACTGGACCACAGAGCAATGGAAGAAGGTGGCCTGGTCAGATGAATTATTTTACATCACGTGGATGGCCGGGTGCATGTACATCGCTTACCTGGAGAACACATGGCACCAGGATGCACTATGGGAAGAAGACAAGCCGGCGAAGGCAGTGTGAGGCTTTGGGCAATGACCTTGGGTCCTGCCATCCATGTGGATGTTACTTTCATATAAACAGAATTCCCTGATGCTATTGGTCTTTCAGCAGGATAATGTGCCCTGCCACAAAGCAAAAATGGTTCAGGAATGGTTTGAGGAACCAAACAACGAGTTCAAGGTGTTCCCTAGATCTCAAACCAATCAAGCATCTGTGGGATGTGCTGGACAAACCTGTCCGATCCACGGAGACGCCACCTCGCAACTCACAGGACTTAAAGGATCTGCTGCTAACGTCTTGGTGCCAGATACCACAGCACTCCTTTAGAGGTCTAGTGGAGTCCATGCCTTGACGGGTCAGGGCTGTTTTGGCGGCAAAGGGGGGACCTACACAATATTAGGCAGGTGGTCATAATGTTATGGCTGATCGGCGAATAACCCCTCTTCACACTGGAGACCAGGGTTCAACTCCCTACTCCAAAACGTTCTGCTCTTGACTGATGGTTGTTTCTGAGATCTGTACTAAACCCAGTCAGCATGTCAGACATGTTATTCCAACATATACAATCAGACCAACACAACCCTCCATCTTACACATGTTAAAGTGGTTCAGCCCCCCGAACCGCTTACCGTCATGTCCAAAGGTCATGTCCACACGGAACTGCAGCTGGCCACTCACGTGGTCCGTAGGCAGACGACGGCATAGGCTATAACTCAGCGGCAGGTCGCTTTGGTCATGAGGTCAGAGGTCACACATTACAAAAAAACATTTAGCCACAGTTCTTCGTCAACATGAACCAATCAGCGCTGTTTAAATGGTTACATAAGTGGTTACAGTAATTACTATTTACTACATACTGTTGAAAGGTTGTGTGGGGGATGCTTGTGTGACTTGCTGCCCATTCGTGTAAAAAATAATTTTAAACAACAAAGATCTTAACAATAATTTGTGGATTCACATGAAGTATATAAAATGTGTGTGGGGGTGTCACTCACTCTGGGTTAGGCCTCTCCAGAAGCCGCTGAACTGGTATGGTCAGCTGACCCAGGAAACGCTTGATGATTGGTCGGCTTTTAGAAAACTTATCCTTCACCTCGATTTCCAAGACATCTGTCATCAGAGCCACAAACGTGTACTTCTAAAAGAGACAGAGAGAGAGTGAGAGATAAAGTGAAAAAGAGAGAAAGAACATGGAGAGACAGAGAAAGATACATCTAGGAGTGGCCCAACGAGGCTTCATTAGCGTTGTTTTAGCAGCAGGATATTATGCTGGCAGCACTCAGATTTTCTTCATCACAATAAAAGCCATCATTGAAATTGATAAGGCAATATAGTTAACAATCGAGTCTGTAAAAATGAAAAGAACAATATTGTAACGGACATTAAACATAAAATGTACAGACTAGACTTAACTATATTGCTTTATATATTTCAATTATGGTTTTTATTTTGAAAATAAAATCTGAGTTAGCGCTGCTAGCATAATATCCTGCTGCCAGAAAAATGGTAATGAAGACCTGTCTGGCCATCACTAGATACATCAGATGATGAATTTACAGTATAGAAGTTTTATCAGAAAGTTACACTGGACAACACAGAATGAGAGTGTGTGTGTGTGTGTGTTTGTGAGTACATGCGTGCAGGTAGGTGTGTGTGGGTATCAACCTCTCCGTGCCAGACAGGGTTGGTGGTGTTGGAGATGATGGCAGAGCGTCTCTCCTGTCCGTGGTGTGTAAAGGTGGGGAAGCCACTCCTCTTCCCAGGATGGATGGACATCTTCAGGTAGGGGTCCGGGTTGAAAAACATCCCCTTTTTAAGACCCAACGCATGGATATCTACACAGAGGGACATACCATTAATACTGTAAATACAGAGTAAATATACTTCATTACATTGTATCAACATCATATTACGAACACTTTTACAGTCAACAGTTAGCAGGTGTTCTAGAAGAGTGAATAAATAATCAAGTGCAGTAACACATTTCAGCCACAGGGTGGAAGTGCAGGTCACACCAGACCAGTGTTGGAAATTGTATCACCACTAAGCGGCAACAACTTGCCTGACAAAGTAAAGCTGACAAGTTTCCGACAGTTCTCTGTGGCTGACTGGCCCTCTGCTTGACCTTCCGCTCCAACCTGGAAAGGAAACAAGCCACAGTATACAGGAAGGTGAATGATACAGTACATAATGGTGAGAATAACACAGAATGGTAAGGTGATACAGAATGGTAAATTAATACAGGAGGGCCAGATTGATACAGGAGGGCCAGATTGATACATGATGGTAAGGTGATACAGAATGGTAAGAGTGATACAGGATGGTAAGGTGATACAGGAGGGCCAGATTGATACAGGATGGTAAGAGTGATATAGGAGGGCCAGATTGATACAGGATGGTAAGGTGACACTGGATGGTAAGGTGATACAGGACGGTAAGAGTGATATAGGAGGGCCAGATTGATACAGGATGGTAAGGTGACACTGGATGGTAAGGTGATACAGGACGGTAAGAGTGATATAGGAGGGCCAGATTGATACAGGATGGTAAGGTGACACTGGATGGTAAGGTGATACAGGAGGGCCAGATTGATACAGGATGGTAAGGTGATACAGGAGGGCCAGATTGATACAGAATGGTAAGAGTTGTACAGGAGGGCCAGATTGATACAGGATGGTAAGGTGATACAGGAGGGCCAGATAGATACAGGAGGGCCAGATTGATACAGGATGGTAAGGTGATACAGGAGGGCCAGATTGATACAGGGGGACCAGATTGATACAGGGGGACCAGATTGATACAGGAGGGCCAGATTGATACAGGAGGGCCAGATTGATACAGGATGGTGAGTGTGACTGTGTTGCGGACAAAAATAACTCTTATCCATGGTATATTTGCACTAGGCCATACACCTTTGCACCATATTGCTTAAATATACCAGGATTATTATACCTGTAAACCAGTATTATATAGCACCATCCATGCTTTAATACACTCTTAAACAGTGTATTAGTCCAAAATAATATGGAGACATATGCTGGCTGGGGGGATACAGTAAGGCTGGAGTGAGAGATATGGAGCTGGAGATATTTAGGGCAGATCAGGTGGACTGGGGCATCTGGTAATCAGTCTGATCCTGTCATAAAACCAAGATGGCCCCCCGCCAGACGTTCCTGTCCCATTGGAGGATTAACGCTCTGAATTTCACATCAAATTAATTTGGGCCAGCTGGTATTACTGACCTCAAGATGTGATAGGGAAGGAAGGAGGGGTGGAAAAGGGTCTGTGTGAGGGGGAGAGGGGGAGGGAGCGGGTGAAGCGAGAGAAACAGGAAATGCATAACTGCTGTATCCAGCTTATTCAAGCTGCCTTTCACTAGAGTGGCTGCAACTAGAATCATGGGCGTCTCTGCTTCTCTGAATGCCAGCACACATGAGTTTCTCTGTGGAGCAGCCAGCATATAAAAACACCTCTTTCTCTAAACAACATGCAGAGACAGACAAGCTGGCCACAGATTACACTACCTGGGATACATTTACCTAATACATTAACACCTTTTCACAGGAAGACTTGCACACATTCTACACAAACACATACACGCACACACACACACGCGCATACACACACACACACACACACACACACGCACGGTACTCACAGGGACACCAGGGTTCTTGACTGTGATGCAGGGGGTTGTGGCTCTCAGGGCTCCACTTACTCCATGGTAGTACTTAAAGCAGATCTTAGTCTCAGCTGATGGGAAACAAACATTGACGTGATCAGGTAAGTTGACTGGGAACACTTTCTAATTCTCCACTGACCTGGCGAGCAATTACAGTCGCCTGCCTTGCTCAGGGACCGAACCACAGATGTTGAACCTTGTCGGCACAGGAATTCCATCTAGAAACCTTTTTGTTTTAACTGTTTTCCCTTTTGGTCACGGGTCAAATGTTCTGACTACTAGACTGCAGCTCCTGAATATAAACCAGGCTGTGTATACACTAAACACTCAAGCATACTTACTAGCTTCTATATGACTGTGAGTAACAACAATAAAGAGACATTAGAAAAGTGTAACCCTTAAACTAACACTAATCCTTACACACACCTAACACACCACACTACTACACATCACATACTAACACAATCCACACTAACACACACCTACATACATCCCAGTACTACATCACACTACTCACTACTCACCTACATACATCCCAGTACTACATCAAACTACTCACTACTCACCTACATACATCCCAGTACTACACCACACTACTCACTACTCACCTACATACATCCCCTTACTACATCACACTACTCACTACTCACCTACATACATCCCAGTACCCCACCACTCTACTCACTACTCACCTACATACATCCCCTTACTACATCACACTACTCACTACTCACCTACGTACATCCCAGCACTACACCACTCTACTCACTACTCACCTACATACACCCCAGTACCACACCACACTACTCACCTACATACATCCCAGTACTACACCACACTACTCACGCTCCATTAAGTAAGGTCCAGGGTCCAGGCTCCAGATGATCTGTCCTCTCTGGGTTCCGTTTACCCCGCGGTTCTTGGAGTCCCACACATTAGCAGGACACGTCTCATCTGAAGGACAAACAGTAACATCACTGACACCTGGACTAACAGAACTGACACACACAGATATATCACTGACACCTGGAATAACAATACTGACACACGGTAAAATCACTGACACCTGGAGTAATAGTACTGACACACACGATAACATCACCGACACCTGGAATTACAGTACTGACACATGGTAACATCACTGACACCTGGACTATCAGTACTGACACACAAGGTAACATCAATGACACCTGGAAAAACAGTACTGACACTCACCAATGACAGCTGGACTAACTCTACTCTCACACACATTATCATCATGTACAGGACTGATGTAACACAATAAACTGACAGATAAACTGTCAGTTTATCTGTCAGTTTATTGACAGATAAACACAATAAACTGTTTTGTTTATTTTAAAATCGACTGCCCTTCAGCAGACAGAATCCCTGACGTTCAGCACTGATAGAACAGTTGGTAGGGCTGTTGTTCCTGAGAGGACTCTGTAGGTCACTTTAATATGCTTGCTATCTTTTTCGCTGGCAGTGGAGTAAGACGAAAAAAACATGTTGACGTAACTCAGTCAGTCAGTGTGTGACAGATGTGTGTGTGCGTGTGTGTGTATATCACTCAGACATTGTGACCATGATGTCTGTTTCCAGCTCACACCACATTACTACCCTCAGTAACCTCTGGAAAGGAGCCAGCCTGGGAGGTGACAGCAGGACAAGTCACACAAACCGCCTTGTATTTCTATCCTTGTGGGACACAATCCCCACTAAACTTAACCTCAGTTACCTAAAATTGATGCCTGAACTTAACCTAGCCGTAATGCCTAAATCTAACCTGCAATGCCTGAACCTAAAAGTAACCCCATTTCTAACATTACCCTCATGTTTTCATGATTTTCATGTTTTACTCTCCTTGTGAGGGCCTCTGTTCCTAATCCGGTCAAAGAAACGAAAACGCACAAACGCATGTACACTACCTCCAGCTTGGAGCCAAATGAATACAAATAACCCTTCTCAAAACCTGCCATGTTGCCATTCATTCATTCAAAACCCACATTATTACACCAACACACACAGACCTGGATCCAAAACATACCCACACACATACCTGGATCTAACACACACCCACATATACCTGGGTCAAACACACACCCACACACACACAGACCTGGATCCAAAACATACCCACACACATACCTGGATCTAACACACACCCACATATACCTGGGTCAAACACACACCCACACACACACAGACCTGGATCCAAAACATACCCACACACATACCTGGATCTAACACACCCACATATACCTGGGTCAAACACACACCCACACACACACAGACCTGGATCCAAAACATACCCACACACATACCTGGATCTAACACACACCCACATATACCTGGGTCAAACACACACCCACACACACACAGACCTGGATCCAAAACATACCCACACACATACCTGGATCTAACACACCCACATATACCTGGGTCAAACACACACCCACACACACACAGACCTGGATCCAAAACATACCCACACACATACCTGGATCTAACACACACCCACATATACCTGGATCAAACACACACCCACGCACACACAAACCTGGATTGAACACACACGCACACACACGCTTCAATGATTGTTGTTCTATCCTTTTGGAAACCCAGAAATCCTTATCCCATAGCCCTAAACATAACCCTAACCTAAATAACCTTACTGTTGTGCCTAAACTTAACCTAGACCTAACACCTAACCCAAAATGTAAGACTAATTGTAACAATATGCCTAACTGTATGTTTTACCCTAAACCCTGGAAATATTGTTATTTGTTGTGGGGACTGGCCAAAAAACCTTGGCCCTGCACGTATACACACACACACACTAACTCCTTAGTGGAAGCAGGAAAGAGAGAGTGGGTGTTGGAGGATGGAAGCTGCAACGGAGGCAGGAAAGACGTGGGTTTTCAGTAATGCATGTGGGTTGGCTCTAGGGCGGGGGTGGACAGTCCTGAACCTAGCCCAGAATGGTGCTTCTCTCTGGGGTCCATCTCAGGTCTTTCCTCCACACCGGTCAATACCCACACACAGAGCGTGGATGGATCATCTTTCACTGACCATCCGTCTATCAGTGTCTGCTATAGACTTCTAGAGTGTGAGAAAGAGTGTGTGTGTCACAATCAGAGCCCTTTGATTAGGAGCTAATGATAATAAGAAAACAATTCACAGAACTGATCCTGTCTGCAACCACTCTGGCCTATTGTACAGTCCGGAATGCAATACAAGCAGAGACCCTGTAAGTGCTGACACTCTTTCAGTTTTACCTATTACACATAAATTATGCAAACACACCGAGACACTTAGCTATTAACACTGTCTGAGCCTGTATTTATCACATACTGTTTCAAATTCCTCATCAAAACCACGGCAGACAGTTAAGG
This sequence comes from Esox lucius, assembly GCF_011004845.1. NCBI lineage: Eukaryota > Metazoa > Chordata > Actinopteri > Esociformes > Esocidae > Esox > Esox lucius. The sequence goes on from NC_047590.1 coordinate 9,881,257, forward strand.
CTCCCTACCACATGCAAATCACACAAACAGACACACACACACACACACACACACACGCAAGACACACACACACGCAAGACACACACACACAAGCAGACAGCAGCATGGATAAGTAATTAAACTTGACTGTCAGGGCATAAAACCAAGACAGTGAAAGGCTTCACCTCAATCCCTCGCTTCCTATCTGGCCTCCCCCCTCCTCCAGCCTCCGCCCCCCTCCTCTCCCTCCTCCCTCCCTAACCAGTCTGGTGTGAGGCATTAAGGTGCCCATCATCATCACCGTCATTATTCCACGGACCTTGACCCAAACGCTCTTAGATTGTACAGGTCACCATCACAGGGCCTCTGCCACGCTACTCCCCAACAGCACTCACACGGCCTCAGACGCCCACACAGCCCGACAGCTCTCACACGGCCTCAGACGCCCACACAGCCCGACAGCACTCACACGGCCTCAGACGCCCACACAGCCCGACAGCTCTTACACGGCCTCAGACGCCCACACGCAGCCCGACAGCACTCACACAGCCTCAGATGTCCACACACAGCCCGACAGCACTCACACGCCCACACAGACGCCCACACACAGCCCGACAGCACTCACATGGCCTCAGACGCTCACACACAGGCCGACAGCACTCACACGGCCTCAGACACCCACACACAGCCCGACAACACTCACACGGCCTCAGACACCCACACACAGGCCGACAGCACTCACACGGCCTCAGACGCCCACACACAGCCCGACAGTTTCATTCACTCAGTTTCTGCTGCGCTTCAGTATGTATGCGATGTTGGTCTGGAACAGTGTATTAGGATGGTTTTGTGTGTTTTCACATAAATAACTAGATAAACAGGGGTAAGAAGATTATCCACGACCTCATTGGCACGACACCAGACTTGACCCCCTCCCCACCTCCCTGAAGATGTCTAGACTGCACCCCCCCCATCTCACCAATGTGGTAGAGTCCGATCCAGTCCGTGGCGTCCACTTCCTCCTTGATGTCCCAGTTAATGACCAGGTTTTGGCCCCGCCCCATGGTGAACTCATACGTTGACGCTGTCAGCGACGACCTGGTCTCCGAGGTAACCAGGTCAGTGTCACTATTGGCCCTCTGCAGTCCGCCACTGTGACCCTCTCCTTGCCCTCCGACCCCTGATCGCTCACCAGATGACCTCTCACTCCCATGACCCCTGGGGCCTACCCCATCACCCCCCTGGGCCGAGAGAGAGCGCAGGTTTTCGGGGCTGATAGCGTAGCGCATGTGCGGGTTGCGCCTCCTCACCACCAGGAGGTGCTCGCGAGCTGTGGTGGAGGCGGTGGCCATGGTGGTGGCTGCGGGGGAGGAGTTCGGAGGCGGAGACTGCAGGTGATGATGAGGGGAGTGTTGGTGTGGGGGGTGATGGTGATGGGGGGAGGAAGGGTGGGGACGGGGGCGGGGGGGGAGGACGGCCGTGGCTAGGGAGGGGCGAATGGTGGAGGCCGGACAAGGGACCAGGGAGGAGAAATCTGGGCCTCGCCCAACAATGACCCCACAAACGAGGGCCACAGGCCAGGGGAACTCACCCCCAGACCACCGATAGACACTGCAAAGCTAGTCAGAGTTAGAGAAACCTCTTCCTGGGGCAACAGCAGAGTCAGAATCCAACAACCAACTGGCCGACCAGACCGGGTTACAGGTTAGCTGACGCTGCCAGGGACCTCCTCCTGCCTGGTCCGCTGTTACGGTCTGGGGGCTAACAAAGGCTGACGGAAAGCACTGTGAATAATGTCGCTGTTGAAGGACTTATGAAGGCAGCTGGACTGATGTGTTGGAGATCCGGGTCTGAACTGAGCATCTATCCATTGACTGGTTCCTGGCGTTAGACGAACAGGAAATGGACCGTTGCTGAGGTCACTTCCTGTTCTCAGTGCTTTCCATGTCATTTCTCCTGAAGCCCAGTTTCCCTCCTGATACACATCAGAACACTCATCTTTACTTCAACAACCACCGACGGGTCAGTCTGAGTGTGGGCTGAACCATGACCTCTCTTTGGAACCCATGAGGCCGCGTGGTGGGAGGGGCTGGTGAGAGAAGAAGGAAGGGAGGGGGCGATGGGGGCGAGGGAGCTCTTATGTTTGTGGGGGGTTGGAGTGGAGCGATGTTAGACTGGGCCTAGGGTGGACTGGGCCTAGGGTGGACTGGGCCTAGGGTGGACTGGGCCTAGGGTGGACTGGGCCTAGGGTGCGCATATGGAACAACTCTCCAGACCCATTGAGATTGTCTTCCTCCAGTAGGGAGAAACAGGGTTCTGGGGAGGCGGAGGGGAAAGCCCAGGCCTGAGGTGGTACTGATGATGAAGATGACGATGATGAAGGTTGTACACCTATGAGAGAAGGAAAGAGAGAGGGACGGGGAGAAATAGGGAGGGGACGATCAGACATACAATAACACACCAGATCATCAAATGACACGACCCCAACGATTTGGCAGCCCCGGCACTGCTGAAATAAACACTGGTCATGTTTTCACAGCGTTAAAAGGCCTGTTGGCTTTTGCTGGATTTCCCCACATAGCCAGAGGAGACCACATATGTGGCTCCACGGCAACAGCCCCAGTGTGGTGAGGGAGAGGAAGAGCGGGTGAAGGAGGAAGGTCTGCTGAATGTCACCAGTCATTATGAGAGGGAATGACAGAGTGTGACAGAGAATGACGGAGTTTGACAGAGTTTGACAGAGTTTGACAGTGAATGACAACATATTACAGAGTTTGACAGAGAATGGCAGAATATGACAGAGATTGACAGAATTGACAGTTTGACAGAAAATGACAAAGTTTTACAGAGTATGACAGAGAATGACAGAGTATGACAGAATATGACAGAATAAGACAGAGTTTGACAGCTCCTCTCCATCTGTATCTCTCAACACTGGTCATTCATCACTCAACAGAGTGAATCACAGATAACAGATTTTTCTTAAAAATACCTTTATGAGCCACACATCACAGTCAAGTACGTTTGTATCTCATAAAGTCAGGACCATTAGTAGGAAACCTCTCTTCCTTCCATCTGTCCTCCGTTCATCTCTCCTCGCTCCATCTATCCTCACCCCTCACTCCATTTCTCCTCTCTATTTCCTCTATTTGCATTTCTCCTCACGTCACGTCTCATTTTCACATCAGCCGTGCAGAGCACTGAGGACCCTTCTTCATTCTTGGCACCGCTGGAGGAAAAGAGAGGTGGGGTAAGACTGACAATACTAGGGATGCGAAGGGGGGAGAGAGGAGGAAAGAGGGAGAGAGGAGAAGAGGGGGGGCAAGGTGAAGAGTGGGTGGTAGGGGAAAAGGGAGAGGAAAGAGTGGTAGAAAGGAGAAGAGGGGAGAGAGAGAGAGAGAGAGAGAGAAGATGGTAGAGAGGGAAAGGGAAATCAGATAAAAGGAGAGGGGAAAATGGGGGAGAGAGAGAAAGAGAGAGAAGGTAGGAGGTAGTGCTGACTCCTTAACAAAAATTCTGTAGTTAATGATCTGAACTCAATTTCAGATACCTGTCCTGAAAATAATATTGAACAATACAGAACAATCCCGTGATGAAATGTGTAGGCCATGAATGGTTTCTCATTTAAAGCCACTTACGTGACTAGTGTTTGACGACAACATTTTAACAACATATTAAACATTAATATTAGGATGAACTCACTCACTTTTTATCTCTCATTATAGTTTAAGTACCCTTAAAATGAATCAAACCTCTTCGACTCCATGAAGATAGCACATTAGCAAGCTCTTAGCAATAGAATGTATTGATCTCACTTCCGCTCTAAGACATAATATCTCTTAGCTTACTATCGCTTTCTCTCATTTACTGCCTCTCTTTCTCTCTGTCTTCTTTTGCTTTCTCTTCCAAACAACAGTGTTTGTCTTTTATCTATTTAGCACTTTTTCTCCCCTATCTCCCTCTATCTATCTATCAACCTCATCCCTCACTCCTCAACCTTATCCCTCACTCCTCAACCTCACCCCTCACTCCTCAACCTTATCCCTAACTCTTCAACCTTATCCCTCTCTCCTCAACCTTATCCCTCACTCCTTAATCTTATCCCTCACTCCTCAACCTCATCCCTCACTCCTCAACCTCATCCCTCACTCCTCAACCTCATCCCTCACTCCTCAACCTCATCCCTAACTACTCAACCTCATGCCTCACTCCTCAACCTTATCCCTCTCTCCTCAACCTTATCCCTCTCTCCTCAACCTTATCCCTCTCTCCTCAACCTTATCCCTCTCTCCTCAACCTCATCCCTCACTCCTCAACCTCATCCCTCACTCCTCAACCTCATCCCTCACTCCTCAACCTCATCCCTCACTCCCTTTACTTCCAAAACAAATTGTCTTCATTACACCAAACCAGCCACACGTGCAGGCAAACACACACACACAAACACACAAACTCACACACACAAATAGATCCAGACGAGCACAAGCACGTAAAGCCAGGCAGCAACGTAACAATTCAACCAATCAGATGATTTTCCTCTTACCCTAGGAATTTTAATCTCTCGATTTATTTCTATCTTTCTCTTTACTGCGTCTGTACCTCCCACACTCTCCAACCCTTTCCCGCCTGTGTTCACAGGCCTGCTTTGAACAGGTTTACAAATACACACTCACACACACACACACACACAGAGACAGCCAGCATGCCTTTCCCAGGAGGCTCTTAAATTAGCCCTCTCAGTCACTGCTGTCAGAGCAGCTGAAGGGAGAGAGGAAAGATAGAAGGAGGGGAGCCGTGAGAGAGAGCGGGGAAGAGACAGAGGAATGGAGATGAAGAGAGTGATAAAGAATAAGGGTTAGAGTTAGACAGATGGAGTTTAGAAAAAGAGGGACAGAGAAGGGGATGGAGAGGGAAGGATACATATAGAGACAGAAAGAGAGAGACTGATAGGGAGACAGAGAGAGGGAGTGATAAAGAGTGAGATGGAGAAAGATACAGAGAAGCGGAGAGAGCGCTACAATGTGGAACATAGCCAGGCCAGCATCCTACTCACAGCTCTGCTTAGCCAGGGCCTGGCCAGAAGCCTCCACTCTCAACACACACACGAGGGAATAAGAGGACAAGGAAAGAAGCAAGAACAGGTGGTAAAGAGAGCGTTGTCTAGATGTGATAGGATGGACAGGGACAGAGCATTCTGGTATGTGATAGGATGGACAGAGCATTCTGGTATGTGATAGGATGGACAGAGCATTCTGGTATGTGAAGGATGGACAGAGCATTCTGGTATGTGATAGGATGGACAGAGCATTCTATGAGGTGAAAGGATGGACAGAGCATTCTGGTATGTGACAGGATGGACAGAGCATTCTGTGAGGTGAAAGGATGGACAGAGCATTCTATGAGGTGAAAGGATGGACAGAGCATTCTGTGAGGTGAAAGGATGGACAGAGCATTCTGGTATGTGATAGGATGGACAGTGCGTTCTGTTATGTGATAAAATAGGATGGGCAGACGGTTCTGTAATTGGATGTCACCTTACAATAACTGATGTGAGCGTCAGTGATTATAAAAGAAAATTGTTCAGGACCCAGAGGTGAAACTGAATTTATACACAGGTACAGAGGCTATGTTATGTAACACAGTGTTAGCTGAGGCACAATAACTCCTAAACACAGTAGTTAGAGAACAGAGAGATATTCAGACTGGTACTTTACTGAAGGAAACACGGAGAGACAGACAGGATGAGGTTTTATATAACCATCATTCATTCTCTACCTCTATCGCTCTGTTTCTCTCACTCTCTGACTCTCTTTGTGTCTCTAACTCAGTTTTTCCTCGTTCTCTCTGTGTCACTCTCACCTTTTCCGTCCCTCTCCCACCCCCAGTCTCTCTGTTTTTGCTGAACTGGCATGACGTAACATTTCACCAAGTTTCGTTATCTCTTTCAATTCAACTTTAAATGGGTTTTTTGTTGGCATGGGAAACATTTGCTTATATTGTCAAGGGAAGTGGAAAATAAGCATGATATCACAAGACATCTAAATAGAAGTGATTTCGGGTTAGTCACAGTGGTTTGGTGCTCTGTTGCAGTGTACTCCGTTTAATTGGGTGTTTTGTAAATTCTTGGTGGGTAAGTGGAACCCAGACCTCACAACCTTAGAGGGAAATGGGTTCTATGACTGATTGGATTCACTTCAGACAAATCACGCTTGAGATGTGAGCGTTTATTCATTTGATAGTGTACAGTGTGCAGAGTTCTCACAGCACAGGGTTTTCACATGAAACAGGCTGACAAAACAAATCAGGTATTATTTCCACAGCTCAGTGTGATGGATATGAGCGCCAGAGAGCTTTTGTACCTGGGCTAGCAGCATATTAATCGGAGAAATCCCCTGTAACTGCTGGCATCTGTTTGATAATCCTTCCGTCAACAGAACGACAGACTTCCACGCACACACTGACACACACTCGGCTCCACTACTGCAGCTCAGTTATTCACAAGGCACCCTATGTCTTTATAGTGCAGCACTTTTTGACTAGGGCCCATGTGTTTAGTCCTATCAACAGGCTACCCATTGTGATGCTAATGATTCAATTTTAAGTTAGGGATAAGTTAATATATCACAGACCTGGTTAATGTTAGGGTTAAGGTTTGGGTTAAGGTTAGTAAAAGCAAACTGTAGGGGTTATGTTTAGGCATAACATAACTGGAGTTAAGGTTAGGTTAAGTTTAAAAAAAGGTTTGGGTTAAGGTTAGGTAGCGCAGTGTTGGAATTAAAGTTAGGGTTAAGGTTTGGGTAATCACCTTTCATTGGATTCGACCATTACAGTGATGTTCGGGAAGGCTGTCCATCCAACAATGTTAAAAATGTACTCTAACTGCGCTTACCACTGCCCCTAGCAGCCGATCTATACCCTAACACTACCTAAAACCAGTCAGAGAGCAGCAAGGGGCATCCTCCTACAGTAGAAGAACTGCATGGACACGATGTTTGCCCCGTGCAGACAGAGATGTTAGCGGTAAGCGCGTCCTACCAGTAACACAAGATGTGGATTGAAATTGGACTGGATGGAAACTGAGAGCCATCAAGGTGAATATTGGGAGAACTAATATGTACACAGATTAATTAAACGGGGAAAGAAATATATTTCCCATCAAATGAGAACTAATCCAGAGTCAAATTCCTCGTATGTGGTACATTCTTGATCGTGATTCGGATGTTGAACCTAAACGCTAATCCCTAACCTGAAGACAACTCTAGCCCTAACCCCAATTTTACTTTCATCTAACACTTCAGCAAAAAAAATAAACATTTTGCAATTTGTTAGCATTTTCCTGGTCTTATCTGGTGTTAGGGGAAATTGTACGCAAAACCACCAATTGCTGAGTCTATTAATGGAAGAGCAATATACAGAAGGCATGGAGAGATACAGACACACAGAAGGTAAATGTCCTTGATCCAGGGTTTGGATTACAGGGAGAATGTGTGGATTTGCTGCTCAGAGGATGCTTCCTATAATCCATGCATTAACACACAGCTTCAGTCTGATCATCTCTCCATACACACTCATATTTCGCTCTCTCCCTGGAATCCCTCCTTCCTCTTTATGGCTTTGAACGCACCCCAGCAACCCCACCCCCCACCTCTGAACCCTACACGTACGCACCTCTCTCCCCCCAACTCTCTCCCCCCTCATAAAAACCAAGTGTGGGGAAACATAAGCTCAGGACACCATTATGGTAAATCCAACACTAACCCTCCATTTCTGCTCCCCTTATTTCACTCTGCTCCTCAACGCTCTCCCTCACGCTCAGTTTTTTTAAATGGAGCCAAATCACATTTATTTTAATGACACATCAAAACATCATTTTCTGACGGCTCTTTTATGTCCCCGGTTCCCTTTTCTTTAGAATAATGCGTCTTTAGCTGGACTTCAAGTCTGGTTTTATAAACCAAAAATCATTACAGCGCCGCTGGTAGCTCGTGGTTAAAGCAGAGATGCTAACGTTGCCGTGGGTTTGTGCTTCCCCTTGAAGGTGGATACTGACTGTGTTCAGGAGGCATGTGATGTCAGTTAAAAAAGCAAGCTTGGATGTCACCGTGGATCCTCCAGCTCTGATTCATCTCTTCCTTTGCTTGTAAAAAGTCACAGATTTGAGGGAAGTGACTGAAATATTCAGAACTCTCACGCGAGACAGCCAGTACAACTCACCTAGCAATAATCAAGACAGCATATTCTGCTGATTAACCAGTGGTCCACTGCTCTCCCAATAATAAAAGGTAACCACACGTACGACTTGTTGCATTACATTGTGTTAGTCACCATCGTTCAGTTTACCTATACAATTGCTACTTAGACAATTATTTCCGAAAACCCGTGAATTTCCACTCTTTTATTAGTGCTATAACTCCCTTCTCCTTGCCTAACTTGTGTTAATATAGCTTCCTTGTTTGCGAGGTCAGCACACAATATTAAGGCAAAACATTCTTTGTCCATCACAGCCTTCTTGTTCCACGGTCGTTAGCTTGCCGTCTTTCCTCGCCATCATCCTCCAGATTTCCCTGGCGTTCTAGTGGTTGTTCATTCATAGCTATCTCACAGTTCTTTGTCAGTATTACGATTCTATTCAACAATGAATCAGTCCATGTCTACTTGATTGCGAAACTAGCTTGTCGCCATCAGTTAGCTAGCTAGGTGTCAGTCAAGGTTTGTTTTACTTAGAGCCTTTGTTTTCACGCAACAACCTGCAGCTATACAGCTGAGCTGCTGCCACCTGCTGGATGGTGTAGGCTACAATAGATACTCGGTAAACTGGTTCAGGCTTGACTGACAGTGTATGAGTGTATGTTTTTTATGAATGGAATATAGGATTGTTTTTGTGCAAGCGGCCAATTAAGGGCCTGTGGGCCACATGCAGCCTGGGGGCCACATGCAGCCTGGGGGCCACATGCAGCCTGGGGGCCACATGCAGCCTGGGGGCCACACAATGGCTACCACAGGTCTATCCAGTCATTACAGGGCATCCTGTTATGGTATGACTATGAGAGAAACGTCTTCTTGCTAATCTCAACATCTGCATTTGCACACGATGCAATTTCTTTGTGCTGAGTCTAAACTACAAGTATAGGCTACCCTAAACTGTTATAATGTCCGTGAAACAGTGGCAAATAAATGGCTGTGTATCTGTGAACTGGTTTTGTGTATCTGTGCACTGGTTTTAACCAGGCAAGTTCTACCTACAGTTACAGACGACAAAAACACACACAAGCATATATTAACACACACATATTACAGTGGCACCATCTCAGCCCCCCTATCTGTGTCCTTCCAAGCCTGGTTACTGCCTGTCAGCACACCTAAGACCCATTAGTTAATTATATTACACAGTTAACCTCTACTGGGCGGGTTGGATCACAAACCAACACACACACACACATACACACAGACAAGCATGCACAGTATCCATCTCTCACCCTGTCTCCCTCCCTCTCTCCCTATCTCTCTCTCTCTCTGACTCTCTCTTTACTTGTCTCACACTCCTGTCAGTCGGCCTGCCAACCTTTCTCTCAGGGGTAGTTAAGAGGTCTGACCCTACAGATGGTTAACCTAAAGGAAAGGGTTAAACTGTAGGTTGATTCTGTAAACCTAATTAAACAACTCTGATTCTAATAATTAGCTGGATGAAAAGCTAAATGGAGTTAGTCACAACTGAGGTCAAACAGGGAACAGGGATGGGCTGACCCATCCAAAGGTCTCTGGTTAGCAATAATTTTTTTACTTTGCAGCCGTCTATATTATATTTGATTTACTGGGATGAAAAACACTGTAAATATTGCCAACGCATTAACCAATATAGTTTATACTGTAAAGAAATAATACAATGCAAACGGTGGATGGTAAATTAAGGACGTCAGACGTCCTGTGCAACTTACGGTTGGTAGAGCACAGCCTTGGAAATTGTGGGTTTCAAACCTGTCGGGGTCAGCCCGTGGAAATAAATCCTGCTAAAATGTTTGCATTCACTACTGTTTGCGCTCATGACACAAATTCAAAAGGAATGTAACCACCAATGGTACACAGCCGTTGTTTCTTCACCATTAATATTTTTTTTAAAAATTCTTCTGGGGTTTCAAATGGGGATTATCTACTACAAAGTAATTTCTTTATAAAAAGTTTCATTGTTTGGGTCTGGATCTGTCTCTGTTTTGTATCTCTGACACAGTAGATTCTGACTATTTGAATTTTATTTATACAGCTAAACATAAATGTAGCTATGTCTACACACACACACAAACACCACAATAGGACCGACCCCACAGCTGCATTACTCACACTTCCTGCTTGGCGGAGGAAGTAAAACACTAACACTGGCCTCTTCTATGACCCTTTCCTATGAATGCACAACAAGACACGTTTCTTCTATGCAAATAAACAAACACACACTTTAGTCTTCCAAAACAGACACATTCTCTATGAAATGACAGCTCTATAAATTCCAGGGAAAAATATTTATACCTTCCTACAGCTACATCAGAGATAAGATCCCATGGCTTACTAATGGAATGAGTAAACAAAATACTCAGTACACTGGTGTATTACTGTTGAGTCTGGCTATTAACAATGCTTCCACTGGTATTTAGCTTGTATATAAGCTAGTATTAATGACTCAGAAGATGGGCAGTTCTGGTTCAAGTTAATTAAGAAACAAATAACAGGCTATTACTATGTTACAATGAAAGCATGCCATTTCACCAAGTTATATCTACGCCTGTTTCCTTTCTGTAATGTCAGATGACGTCTTACCCTGACAACATTTGTCATGCAATACATTTTGCCAACGCTACAACGCCAGACACACCTATTGCCAGCCAGACCAATTAACATTCCCTAAAGAGCACTTGGCACCGAGACAGGTTTGGAGGCCTGTGAATGTCGCGTCCCTGTTCTGTCCACTTACCTCAGACCACAGTTGGGGAGTTTAAATTAAATCAAAGAGGGACATGGGAGGTGTCGAGCCCGACTCGAAGCTCAGATAGAGTGATGCGCCCCAGGCCAAAAGTCTGTCCACAGCATGACGGAGGTAGAGATAAAGGGAGATGTGAAAGAAAGTGAGGATAGCGGAGAGGGAGGGGAAAAAGAGAAAGGCCTAGAGACTACAGGCTGGACATATCCAGACCAATCAGCTTGAGGCATTCAAGGTTTACACCCCCTAATCAGCCTGCCAGGAGATTACACCGAGAGAGATAGGGTGGAGGGGAGGAGAGAGAGGAGGAAACAGAGAGGGAGACAGGGAAGGAGAGAAGGAGAGAGTGAAGGAAAGATAGAAGGGAAGGAGAGAGGAAGGCGGCACTCAAGACAGAGGGACCACTTAAAGGCGGACTGAAGGTAGTACTGAGATATCTGAGATGTAGTCCATATAACAGTTTACGCACAAGGCTGATACAGGATGGTACGGAAAGAGAGAGGATGTGTGTAAAGGGGTCAGAAAAGATGTGTCTGTACCAGGTTCTCTGGGCTTATCCCTCTGAAGGAACCGAAAAGGGTCAAAATCCAGTTCCTTCACCTCTCTGGTTTGGTACAATTCCCAAAATACACCAGGGGTACGTGTCAATATGGCTGACTAACATACTAAAAACAGCTCTATTCTCTCGCTGTTTACAGGAAATGAGGTCATAAGTTTTAGGAAAAAGCAGTGGCAGCCAGGCAGGAGAGAAAGGCAGTCATAAAGGATACTGGGTGATGAGTAAGGCAGGTCAATATTTCATACGTAACAGGATGGATCCATATAGAAGTGTGGATATTATAATACTGTATGTAAAGGTATTTCTACAAGGCACTAAATAAATGAAAATCGTCCTAGTTTAGTTGAGAGTAATAAATCACAATGGAGGGAGCCTCTTAAAATAACTAAGAATTAATTATTTTTTGACGTTCTAGGGTAATATATATATATATATATATATATATATATATATTTCGAAACATAAAATACTGTGAAAGAAGGCCTGCCATACAGTCAAACATGAGAACATGGACATGGATTATGATTGCGCTAAACCAGCCATAGTGGTGGTCAATGTGTATAACTGCCAGAACCGAGTGATCCGTGGAGTCACTACGTTGAAGTGTAGAGACTGAGAGAGGTGTTGGACGTCAGGTTCCATAAGCTAAGTCACATTCACTATGAACTCATTGCTCTTTACATTTCAAGAAGACATTTTTAAACATCCCTAACCGTAGATAGGATTGGAGACCCCATGGCTTACTCATGGAATGTGTTAACTAAACAGCCTACTTAGTGTACCAGTGTATTGATGTTTGCCATGTTTTTTTTGACCACTCGCAGCGTTTCCATGGGTATTTGGCTTGCATTCGAAAAAAGAAGGGCAAAGGCTAATTAAGATGTAGCCCCAGGGACATGAGGGGCATGGAGTCACTCACCCCATTAAGACAGTAAGAATTGCAGAGGGCTAGAAGCGCGGGGCTAGCTGAACTGACCGACAGGGCGGTACCTTGTAGCTCAGTTGGTAGAGCATGGCATTTGCGATGGCCGAGATTTTGGGTTTTGATTCCCATGACGTACCAGGCAGGAACTGTATGCACATACAACTACTAGTCTAAATGACTAAAATGTAAATGTACACCCAGTATGGTCAACAGCAACCAACACATAATAGTACAGTACGTTTAAACAGAGCTCTGGTAATCAGCATTAATGATCCCTGGGAATCGCCAGATGACCTTATAGGGAATAGGTAGCGGTTTAGGTGACTGACAGACGTTTCAGAGCTCCCAGGCCAATGTCGGAGGTTGGAATGACGTGGGCAGAGCACTGGGCGGTATGCAGGAAGCTGGCTCCGTTGCGTGGCTGACAGTGTTCTGTGTATGTTAGTTGTTATTGTTCTCCATCACATACCACCAGCTATTTCTGATCGCCCAGGCCGGAAGTCACTTGGTATCAACCACCGATCACCTCAGGTCCATAAATCCATCGAAATGGCCATTTCAATTCTACCCATTTGTAGGCCATTAATATCTACAAACTCTAGGCTTAGAAGACATACTGTATGTAACAGATAATCAATCCAAAGATATCAAATTTGTCCATTCAACAAAACCAGAGCCTTGCACACAGGTTTTCTCTCAGATCACCAGAGGTTGCTGTTTTGTTTACACAGATGACCAGAGGTGGCATAGCAGTAGTTCATGTATTAGGTTTATTAATTTGTATCTATCAAGCCAATTAGTGGAGGAAATATGCTGAGAATAATCCCAGGACCTGAACCTCAATCCTGCATGTCCCACTCTGACCACGGCATGACACACCTTGTATATTTCTCTTTACATGGTTATAGAAAGGCAAATAATACATTGACTAAATATTTTACCCCAGAAGGCTATCACAATAGTTCGGTGGGTTGGAACCTAAACCAACTAATCACTTCTCACATAGCCAGACACAGACACAACTGACAAATACGTTAACCTAAAAATCTGTATTTAAATAATAATAAAAAAATATTTAACAGTTTGTTATTGGAAAATGAGAAAAAAAATCCTAAGTCTAAATGATCGGTGTCAGAACGAAACACCACTTTCCAGCTCGTGAGCACCTAGGATAAAAACAACAACGGCAAATCACAGAGAAAACCTAGTGACGTTACGTATCAGTACACCTCACTTACCGTAAAAAAATTATGTGGAAAACCGAACAGTATCCCAACGACACTTCAAGGCCGCTTTTCCGTTGTAGGGTTTACGGCGAATTTGAAGTCCAAAGGAAGTGGCAGTAGCTAGCTAGGTATTTGATCATGGTCGACTAATTGAAGACGGAACCAATATGGGCCGTGCCCCACCGACGGTCTATCTTTTCGCAGCCGGGATGCAGCGCTCTTTTGCGGCGGCAGTGTGTCAAATGTCATCCGTCAAAGCTGGTTCTTCTCGGTCCGAGGTTGCGATATGTCATCTGTTATATTTCATAGTAATAGTCGATGAACTCCGTAAGAATGTATATGCAAGACATCAAGTCCGTGATAAAACCCTCATATCTTATTTATTTTAAATACCCCATATCCGCCGCGCTGTTTCCGTTCCTGAAGTAGCAAGTAAATAAATACTTCCCTATTTTTCTGGCGTCTTTCCTGGGCGACAGGCCGAATCGATGCAAGCAAATGTAGATATTCACCCCGAAATGTAAAAATGAAATTCTGAAATCGCGTTTTGTAAGGTTAAATAACTTTATTAAAAGCCAGTTGCCAAAATATGTTTGAAACACTGACATCAATTTACGAACATAGTGGATGAAAGTAGGCTACAAGGCAGTGGTGGCAAGATGCTAGCAGACGGTAGCCTAGATGGAGGAGAGATAAAGGGAGGGATTTGGTAAATCTCAATTTTAATAATCCCCATGCCACGGCAAAACAAAGAAAAGTCGGATGTTTTACCAATATCAGGCGTCAGGATGTATGGTTAAAAACATGCACCACAAATGGTAAACAAACACCTTTTATTTCTGTGTTTGGAAATTTCACTCGTTTTTTGTACAATATATACATGACAAAATAAATAAACGTAAATTTTTACATCAGTATACAATGGTTTAAGCAAGGTATTAGACGGAGTTTATTTGTAACTGATAGTTGTATAATTCTTAGACAGAGAGTACCTTAAGGCTATGTGTTGTGGTGAATACAAAGACCTTACCAATAGATGTTATTTATGACTATTTGTAGATAAATTCTTGGATGCCCTTCTAAGAAACATCACTGTATAATACACTGAACTGGCTATAACTCACATCTAAAAGACAACTGTGTTAGGACAAACTTTGTACATAAATATTTTTGAAATCACTCATTTATGAAACTCACTACTCCTTTCAACAGAAACTGAAACTTCTAAGAGACTTGATATTGGAGTAAGATCTGTAAGACACAAAGGCTCAAATGACTGGAACAGTTTGTCTTTAGAAATCAGTGTATTTAAATCATGAAGTGAATTCAAGAAAGCCCATTTTCAATTAAGCATTACAAAATTGCATAACAATGTTATTGTACTGTAGTAGAACAAAGCCACGCAGTTAAGAGCATTGGGGCATTTAGTAAAGTGTGGCTGTATTGTATCCCAGAGCCAAAATTCCGTCAATAAAGGCTGATCACTCGACTGTGACCCTGAGTGGGTATTCCAAAAACACAACTATCACATGTACCCTGAGTGAGTGAAATAGAAGAAATATAAACTATTTCAAATAATGACTATTAGATTTGTTATTTTTTCTTGAAAACTAGATGGCGCAACTCAAGGGACATAATTCCCTAAAAAAAAAAAAGAAAGAAGAAGAGGAGTTGCCATCATACTGTGCAGTAAGTGTTGATGAGGTGTCGCACCATGTCTGTGTTTTCATTGGCTTGGTAGATGATTGACAGATTGAACGCGATCTCTCTACGTAGGTCCACCTGGTCAGTCTCTATACCCTGTAGACAAGAGAGACATGAGGTGTCTGTGTTTGTGACTGTGTGTGTGTGTGTGTGAGAGAGAATTCAAACAAACCGAGAATTTTACTTGTTGTGCATGCATTTGTGTGTTTGCATGCTTCTCTGTGTGTGTGTGTGTGTGTGTGTTTGTACCTCCAGCATGGGGGGGGGGAAGCTGAGAGCTTTCTGGTAGTAGTGGATGGCGAGGTGTGCCAGCCCCAGCTGTTGTAGGGCCCGTCCCAGATTGTACATACTCTCCTGGCAGTGCCCACGTTGCTCCACATAACGCCACAAGAACGAGAAGCCCTGTCGCCCCACACACGCCAAACACCACAACACAGGGTTAACGAAACATACGAGGGGGCCGCCACTCCTGGACAACAGCCAGAATACTGCTGTTTATTTAGAATATTTTTTTTAAAGCAGAACAGGTGTGAATAAATAGTATTTATAAGCCGGGTGGTTTGAATCCTGAATGCCGATTGGCTGATAGCATTTGTAAAATCATAATAACACTTCTCAGGGGTTAAAGAACCCTATGAGACTTATGTACAGAGACCTATGAGACTTATGTACAGAGACCTATGAGACTTATTTACAGAGACCTATGAGACTTATGTACAGAGACCTATGAGACTTATGTACAGAGACCTATGAGACTTATTTACAGAGACCTATGAGACTTATGTACAGAGTTCTATGAGACTTATGTACAGAGACCTATGAGACTTATTTACAGAGACCTATGAGACTTATTTACAGAGACCTATGAGACTTATGTACAGAGACCTATGAGACTTATGTACAGACACCTATGAGACTTATGTACAGACACCTATGAGACTTATGTACAGAGACCTATGAGACTTATTTACAGAGACCTATGAGACTTATGTACAGAGACCTATGAGACTTATGTATAGAGACCTATGAGACTTATGTATAGAGACCTATGACACTTATTTACAGAGACCTATGAGACTATAAGTTGCTTGACCTGACCTGCAGTAGCAGAGGGTGACGCTTCACCACAAACTTCTGTGCGGCCATGTGGAAGAAGGTCAAGCCAACACACAGACTGTACAGGGGTTCATCTGGCTGAACACGGAACGCCTGCACGTACTGACCTGATATGGGGGGCGGGGGGAGAACGAGACGGGGGAGAGGGAGACGGGGGCGGAGAGAGAAAGTATTGGGAGAAATATTGAAAAGAAGAGCGAGAGAGAGAGCAAGCGATGGAGGAGAGCAGCAAGGGCACAGTGACAGATTTATTTCAGTATCAGATATATAGACGGTCATACAGAGCAAGATGGAGAGAGGAAAGAGACTCCTAATTAGATTCCACATGGACATACAGGAAAAAGAACACATTTGTCCTGGACATTGGGGGGGGGGGGGGTTCATATTATGTGCGTATGCATACCGAGTGCATGCTTGAAGCTGCCAGAGACCAATGCGTTGTGTCCACTGAGAACACACAGGGCGTGGTTATCGGGGTTCTTTAGCAAGAGGCGCAGACAGAACCGATGATGTCGTACATCCTGGGAGTGAATGGTCACCTGGGGACAAAGGACCGGGAGGATAAGTGTGGCGTTTAAAGGGAACGTGAGGGGAATGTGTGTATGAGCTTTAAAAAGAGCAAGAGGTATTTCTTTAACAGCGCCACATTTTGTGAAAGCAGAATATGTGGGTCATTACCCAGCCACCACAGCAGCTAATGGTGCCATGGCCTGGTTGACCGGACAGCTAACCAGGTGAGACAACAAAGTTTATTCCCCTACTGATGCCCTTGCCCTTCCATTTGCACGTTTCCAAGTCCGTCTGCCATGAGAACAAGTGTCCCAAAGCGGACAGAGTGAAAATGATTAAGGATTTAGGGGATAATCAGCCCCTCCAGTGGAATTCCATCAGGCACCATGGCTTTGTTTCACTTTGTTACACAACATAGGTGTGCCTCATTAATCACCATGGACATCTTATGTCTGTCTTTGATACTTGACACATGTAAAAGACAAAATACCTCTTGCAATTACATGTTTAACTATTATTTAGGTTTATATCTTGCAAAACATCAAGGGAAATGTGTCGATTTGAATTTCACACTTGTTTCATCATTTAGTTGAATTGGAACATCAATGACATCTTTCAAGTCACAATTGATTCCTGAAGATGATGGTTTTGTGATTCCCTCACTACTCTCTGAGTTACCCTCAGAGAGTCATCATTAACGAGCTGCCACAGAGGAAACTCGCTGCAAGTTGTTAGAAGCAACCGCACAAATAATATAACTATTGTATAAAAGGAAGTTGGTTTGAGGTTGATGAAGATTTGTGTTTTGAAGGGAGGGTTTTCATCTCATGTCAGAACTGAACAGTTTATGTTACCTCAACTAATTTGGGTCATGGGTGGTTTTTACAAGGAGCTTCCTGTACCCATTTGTATATACACACACACACACAACCTTTTATAATGTGATTTATTGACATTCAAGAATTTAAAGTGTGAAGGGTCACCTGATTGAAGACGTTCCACATCATGGGCAAATCCTGCTTTTCAATCAGCGTCAATCTACAGAGATAGATATAGGTTAGAGGTCAATGTGAGCCACATGCCTTGTAATCGGTGCACATGCGCGAAAGCCCCAAAAAAAGAGTTACAAGGTGTTTGTCTGTGCTTTTTGGCAATACATTTTTTTTTGGGCTTTCGCTCGCTGGCTACCAACCTAAATAGCTGGTAAGGTTGATAAATGTACCCTCCATTAGACACATTATTATCTAGCAAATGTGGGTAAATCTAACTGCCTGATGAAGATTCAGTCAAAATAACTGTTTCCTGGGGCCATATTTTTGTAGATACGTGAACACAGTGACCCTGACCTGATGTAGTCATATGCCTTGCGGTAGTTGTGATCCAGGAAGGCTGCAGACAGACCAAAATACTCCAGCTCTTTCCTCTTTACCTAAACAATCAACAGCACATGTTTAAAGTTATGGGAGCTCTAGTAATACATTGACTCTTCTACACAATTTCACTGGCATTTGCTGCATATGGAGTCATAAAGCTTAAAGCCCTGCAACATTTGGAGTCATAAAGCTTAGAGCCCTGCAACATATGGAGTCATAAAGCTTAGAGCCCTGCAACATATGGAGTCATAAAGCTTAGAGCCCTGCAACATATGGAGTCATAAAGCTTAGAGCCCTGCAACATATGGAGTCATAAAGCTTAGAGCCCTGCAACATATGGAGTCATAAAGCTTAGAGCCCTGCAACATATGGAGTCATAAAGCTTAGAGCCCTGCAACATATGGAGTCATAAAGCTTAGAGCCCTGCAACATATGGAGTCATAAAGCTTAGAGCCCTGCAACATATGGAGTCATAAAGCTTAGAGCCCTGCAACATATGGAGTTATAAAGCTTAGAGCCCTGCAACATATAGAGTCATAAAGCTTAGTGCCCTGCAACATATGGAGTCATAAAGCTTAGTGCCCTACAACATATAGCCAACAATTCATTAATAAAGCACCACACAATGTCACATTGTGTTGCAACATATGGAGTTCCAGCTCCTCACCAAATACAAATATTAATCATTGATATTGATTATTCATTGCTTTTAAGACAGAAATAATTCCAAACTACTGCAATTGCCTGGTGTTTACCTTAACATCGTAGAAGGAGTAGAACTCCAGAGAGGAGTCGACCAGGAGCTCTGCCTCTTTAAAACGCTTCACCTCACACAAGGTACAGACACACCTCACTAACAGAATCCACCAGTCCTCACGAGACAACACACTGGTCTTACCTGGGGGGGGGGGGGCGACAGGGGGGGGGGGCGACGGGGGGGGGGGGGGGGGGGGGGCGACAGAGAGAGAAAAAGAAGAGTAAGAAAGAAGAGAGAGAAGGGAGAGAGGTCATTGCTTAAACAGCTCCCTTTCTGCTGTCATTCCTGTCTCTGATGGTCCCGTGTGGTGGTCACATCCAACCCCCTCACCGCTGACATCCTGATAAGCTGCCTCCTGGTCGTCGATGTCCGACACCAAGTCCCTGGACACCTTGACCAGACTAAGGTGGCGTTCCCCCGATGACCCGTCAGCCCTCAGACACACCTGGGCCCGCGTCATAGCAACCTGGAAAAGACACCGCAACACTACAGAGACAATATCTGTGTGTGTGTGTGTGTCTGTGTGTGTCTGTGTGTGTGTACCTTCAGCAGCATAGCCAGCATGGTCAACATGGTATCCAGGTAGTCGTCTATTCGGCCTTGGGAACGCAGGAGAGTAGAGCGATGTAATAACAGCTTCAATTCCTGGAGACACACGGACACTTGAGATACTTCACACTGAGCATTGATGGGATACTGTAACGGGAACGTTAATGAACTCCACATTCAATCAAGAGGTGTAAATGTCATTTTCTGCAACTCACAAGTTCCAGCCGTGTGTTATGGAACTCACATCCACTGATGGCCTGTTTATTTCCGGAGTGTTAAATGTTATGGTTATAGTCTGACAACGCAGGCCCGGGGGGACACTGACAACGCAGGCCCGGGGGGACACTGACAACGCAGGCCCGGGGGGACACTGACAACGCAGGCCCGGGGGGACACTGACAACGCAGGCCCGGGGGATGAATTAGTCACCCACACACACGCACGCACACACGCACACACCTGCTGCGCTGCGGAGGAGTCCTGGGCCAGGGTCTCCGGGTCATACATGGGCTCCAGAGCCTCGAGCGCGCTGAGGGGGCGACCCAGCTGCTGTTGCAGGGTGGACAGACACAGCCGGGCCTCCAGGTGTAGCGGAGCCATCTCTACCACCTTGGTGTAGCTCTTCACCGCCACCTCAATGTGACCCAGCGCCTTCAGACACTCTGGGGGGGGTGGAGACTGGCATCCAATCAAAACGCCCCTGATTCTCATGTGTACGACATTACAATATCAGCACAGCGCCCGGCCTCCCACTGTGGGACTGTGTAAAGTGTGTGGGTCTCCCTACCAGCGTGTCTCAGCCAGACCACAGCCAGGTTGTAGCGCTCCGAGCAGACCAGGGCAGAGAGGAGGGGCAGCGCTGAGTTGTACTGTCCTTCATCCAAGAAAGCCTCAGCCACATCCAGGAACAGATCTCCCAGGTCCTCCGGACTCTGCTCCATCAGAGAGGCCAGCATGGACTGTGGGGGGTGGGGGGGGGTTAGATGATGTAACGTCCATTCAGATGTTCGGAAAGCTAAGACTACGGTGTGATGTTCAGCACACAGAGCGCGATGGTTCCCAGAACAGAGGTGTTTAGTGGTACTCACGTCCAGAGGTTTGAAGACATGCTGGTGGATCAGACACACCATGAGCTTCACTCTGATGTCCACTGGGACATCGTCAGGAACCACCACCTGGGTCACCTCGCCTTGAGAGGGACAGATAGAGGAGAAAGAGAGGGGAACAGAAGGAGGAGATATGTAAGGAAAGGGAGAGAGGCAGGGGGGACAGGGAGAGAAACAGGGGAGGGATGGAGATGGAGGAGAGGGATATGACAGTTCTGAAGTGACACGCGATTGGCTCTCCACACAGAGGCGTGAGTGGCCACCTACAGCCCATCAAACACACCGTGCTCCTCTGCTGTACTCATTTTCTTTTCCTCATTATTCTCCTCCTCCTGTTTCTCATGGTTCTCCTCCTCTGTGACCATCTTCTCCTGTTCCTCAAGGTTCTGCTGCTCGGTAAGACCCAGCTTGGGTTCTCCTCTCTCCAGGACAATCCCACAGAACTGGAGAAGAACCTGGGGATACAGAACACTGTGGTCTCATAAAAAAACACAGATGGACCCATAAACAAATATGCCACACACACGCACACAAAGTCTACCTGTAGGGCTTTGCCATGCTGGTGACTGGCGATGTAAAGTTCGGCGGCCATGTTGATGCTCTCGTCTGTCACCAGCTCCGGATATCTCCTCAGAGCCTCCTCCATTACCCCAACCGCTGATGGCAGGTCGCTACTCTCATAGTAGCTCCTTGATTGACACACACACACACACACGGTTAAGGAACTATCTTGAATGATGGGTGTAACCATAGATTTTACAGATTTCTATATATCCATGGATGGCGCACCCCAACTCACTTGGCCATGTCTCGTGATAGCTGCATGAAGTGCTCCCCGTCAGTAGGGGGCAGTAGGTTCAGGATACGCCGGTATCCATCCATGGACTGCTTGTGTTCCCCCACCTGCTCATACAAGCTGGAACGTTCCCAGAGGTAGCGCACGTTACTGGAGTCGTACTTGATGGCTGGGATGGGGAAAGGGAGAGACGGAGAGAAAAGGGGAGTTAGCATACAACATTTTTCAGTATTGTTTGATTTAAGTTTGGCTGAACATATAGCCCTATGTACATAAACTGTGTGTAAGAAATATTTATAGTTATTAAAGACAATAAAAAAGGTAAGTGGCCACATAACACCTCACCTAATTAAGAGCCCTATACACAGTGGAATATATCTATTTCAATTAGATATTTGTTGTATGTATGGCCCCCCCAAAAAAATCTAGCAGTTGGAGTTCAAAGGTCAGAGGTCACTTCACCTTTGGTGTAGCAGATGATGGCCTGCTTTATGTTGTCTTGCTCCAGAGACATGTCGGCCAGCTTGACCCACTCCTCACAGTCACTGGGGTTGAGGTGGGCAGCGATCAGGCCAAACTGAAGAGACTTCTCAATGTCCCCCTGATCTTCATAGATCATAGCCAGAGTGGAGAAAGGCTCGTAGGCCAATGGGGCTGGGGAGAGAACAGACAGAAGTAGTACTTTACGGTTGGGGAGTACACGCAGCTTCATTCATTAAATGCAGGTGGTTTTAATGCATTTAGTGCACCACAAAATGAAACAACACAACCCACCCTGCCGAATGATCTCCATACACATCAGGATGGCGTCCTCCTTGTCCCCGCGAGCATAGCGGATGTTGGCTTCTCCCATGAGGCCCCTAAGGGCGCGAGGAAGTTTGCTGCGATGACGTTTCTCCTGAAGCATACAACACAAAGCAATCAGAAATACACTGGTCCCACAATGATATTGTGCTCAATGTGGGAGGGGCCTAGAAATCACTGAGACTAGCCATTAGAGCAGCAGGTAGCCCAGCGGTTAAAGAGTTGGGCAAGTTACTAAAAAGTTGTTGCATCAAATATTCAAACAGTCAAGATGATCTTTCAGTCTGCCCTTCAGCTAGGCACTTAACCCTAATTGCTTCAGGGTCCTAATCAACAGAAATGAACTGCTGCATTGCATGATCAACATACACTCTTATCAAAGCAACTTACATTAGTTAAGTGTCTACATTATCATACTTTATATTCTGGACCCCTGAGGGACACACCACACTGGCATTGCAAGCACCTTCATCATCTATTCATCTTCTTTATCTCACCTTCATCATCTTCTTGTTCTCCCTGTTCAGCTCCATCTCCAGAGCTAAGACATCGCCAGCTGACGGCCCCTCATCACCTTCATCCTGTCCTTTACCTTCAACCTTTCCCCCATCCTCATCTTCCTCCTCCTCTTCCTCCTCCTCCTCCTCCTCCTCTTCTTCTTCATAATTGTAATCATCTTCTACCTCGTCCGACTGCAGAGTTTCTGTTCCCTCTCCTATCATGGAGGCAAAGGCCTTCTGGACAGAGAGGCTAACACCTTCTTGGTCCGCTGGAAGATGGTTAATATTAAAACAACATTGAGTTCACCAGAGATTAATGCTCAAAACCTGAAGAATACACAGCGTTTAGCTCAGCAGTCTAATACATGCTTGTGCCACACAGAATAACTTTCACGAAACCCACTTGGCCACAGTGGAGGCACTCACCGGTTGCAGGACGTTTTCTGGAACTTCTCGAAATGCGTCCGCGAGAAGTGCTGGGTAGTGTGTCATCTGGTCCAATCTCCTCATAATCCTCAGAATGCCTTTCACTTGATTGCTGAGAAAAAGGTAAGATATTTAGTCAGACACGGTATTGGTGCAATGCACAACTTTAAAACGTTTCACAGACTCAGTCAGCAGTATTCACGTAACGTTGAGCCAAGTGATGAGAAAGTAGATTTACGTTCAACTTAGCTTTTCGTTCCTCCCGCTGTATTTCAAACTCCTCGAATGAAATCCTCCCTTCCAGGTAATCAATGAGTTCTGAGCTAAACCCTGACATCGCACAAACTAATGTAATATGTATGCTTTTAAATAAAACGTGGCAAATTGTTCATTACATGCATGATAAACAAGAAAACAACATGTATTACATATTTAAAAATCGACGGAAGTTTCCATGAACTCTTCTTCGACGCTTCAAGTGGTAGAATTACACACAACGCCACCTATCGATGAATACATAAATGTAGGCCCACACGAAGACAACATACAAACAGCACACAGGGTACAAATGCACACATACTGTGTCTTTTGAATAGAATAAATTGATTTTACACCCATTCAATCATTAGTCTTTTATATGTGTATGTTATTCATTATGGTTTACAAACGTCACACTCAGCAGCATATATACAGCATTTCAACCCCCGTCCAGTTGAGGGCGGTAATATACCTGCTAGTTCGTAATGCGCAATATGTTTTTATTGGAAGAAGAAGTTCGTTCGCAGACATCACTGATGTTATGGCGGATTACAACAAGCACAGCACCAAGCGGCGCTCTGATGATGGAGGTGATACTAGTACATTTTTAGGGGCAATGTATCGTTATCTTGTTGAAATTAAACCAAAAGTATACGTCAACTCCATGTAAATAGTTACTGCAATAAATAGCCCCTTAATCATCGTCCTCTCGATGGATCATCGGCCTGTCCCCCATTTAGCTAGCTAGCTAGCAGATATTAGCAGCCATTGGTGTAGTTACGGTGGATGTTTACGAGCTACCGAGGCTTCCAACGTGTTTACCTACCTAGCTATCTGGTTTTATAATATACCTGTCCTTGCTAACCTCATATGAAAATAGTAAGGTAGACACTGTTCTGCAACAGCTTATGATGCAACAATGTGTATTATATACATTTATTTGATTGTCTTTCAAGTTATTTTGTCCGTAGACAACTTCTGTGGCATGCATCCAGTATAGTCAAAAGACATATCTAGCTAACGCATCCATGCAGGATGTAACATGCATGTCTAACGTGAGACTTAAGAAGGTTAACATTGATGCAATAAACGTATCTATTTTGAAAATGGCAGTAGCTGTAGAACCATGAAAGTGGTTTGAAGTGACTAGATTTATGACAAAAAGACCACCCAGAACACAGTGTTTGGTCCTTTGGCACCACATTCTGCAAGCAGGTTAACCCATCTGCCTGCACCTACACCCGTCTCCCAGGTAACAATAGGCCACTATTGGTTTCCTAGGCAACAGTTGCTCACCTCGGTAAGTTGTTTCACCTCCAGCAGGACCGGAGGAGAAGGGAGACAGTGTGAAAACTAAGACTGTCTCTTCCAGCATTGGAGGAGGGGGGGGGGGGCGTGGGAAAACGCTCAGCCCGGGAGGTCAGCCCCGGCCCGGGAAGGGAATCAACCTCAAGCCACCCGGTACCCCCGGCCCCCAAAGTCTCCAAGACAGGGTTTGGTCTGATTAGCCAGCCGATAAAGAAGCCTGCACCCATCTCCATCAAGCTGGGTGCTAGTGTAAGTACCGGGAGGGGTGTGTGTGTGTGTGTGTGATGAATACAGTGAATAAGCCCAAGAAAATGTGATTCTATGACTGATTGATTGATGGATGGATGAATGAGTGTGTCTCCTTGTTTCAATTTTAGAAACCCAAAGAGCCTTTACCTGTACCTGCCAAGAAACCAGCTCTGGCCTCGGTTTTCAATGACGACTCTGATGATGTGAGTTACACACACAAAATCACACACAACTATATCCCAATAGATTGTTAGACTATCCAAACAGACTTCTGAGGT
The DNA here is from genome assembly GCF_011004845.1 of Esox lucius. Lineage (NCBI taxonomy): Eukaryota > Metazoa > Chordata > Actinopteri > Esociformes > Esocidae > Esox > Esox lucius. The sequence goes on from NC_047590.1 coordinate 9,906,646, forward strand.
AGCAGGTAACCTAGGGGATGGAGCATCTGGCTAGTCAATGAAAAGCTGCTAGACTGAATTCCAAGCCAGAAAGCCGATTAAGCCCAGTTGCTCATTAGGTTATCACAGTAAAATAAGAAGGTGTTTTCAGACAACCTAAATGTTCAAGTAAGGGTTTTAAATGACACAATACACACGTTATAATACCAGTGGTAACAATACATTTGCTGCTAAAATAAACATAACACCTGATGTAACAAGTCTGATGTAACAATACACATTTTATAACACCTGTTATTACAAGTCTAAAGTAACAATACACATGTTATAACACCTGTTTCTCTTGTTGTCTGACAGAGTGAGGAGGAAATGCCTGCAGAGGCCAAGATGAGGATGAAGAATATTGGCAGGTGAGATCCGTGGTTTCCATGAGCACAATCAGCTAAAATCTTTTTCCTGTTCATTTACTAGGTTACTTTTGAAGATTTGTACTGTATGAAGCTATAATGGAATTATTGAATACACAATCAATGGAATTATTAAATGCACAATTCTGGGTTAATATAAATGTGCAGTATAGAATCTATTTGGACCTCAAAAAAAAAGAAAAAAGATATAAGCTCTTTTACTGTCAATAAAATGTATTGGTCCAAATCAAAATAAATCGTAATAAATGTAGGTGGATTGTTGACACAAAACCATGAGATATTTCCACCCTGTTAGGGACATACACCCCACTATCAGAAAGTGTATCAATACACCTAGATTTTATATTTCAAAGACAACAAATGTCCATTATTCTATCACAACTTTTTTTCTCCAACGAGAGTGGTTTGTAGCATTACAGGATAGAAAACAATACCAACAATTAGAATTTAAAATCAAATTAAGTGTGTGTCTAAAACAACAATATATTATGTAAAGGACAATGGATGCTGACCAGTCATTAACTTGATATATTTCCTAACAGGACTTCTGCTTTTAGGGACGTGCTCCACCTTGTTAGATTATATTTTTAACAGTGTGGAACCTAATCATGTGGACTATATTTCGTTTGAATGATGATGAACATTTGATCCGGATTTGAACTTCTCGTGAAATGATAAAACATTATACATTTCCTATTTTTAATAGGGTGGAAATTCATGAGTGACACATACAGACTAACATTATGAAACTTAAAAAAATATGCAGCTCTGGTAAAATTTAAGAGACCATGGCAATTTTTTCATCCCTATCCAAAAAAGTTGAAAAGGAAAGTTTTGAGTGAGTCTCTTAATTTTAACCCTTCTGTTCCTCACTCAAAACCTTCCCTTTTGACTTTTTTGGAAAGAAAAGAAAAAGGTGCAGTGGTCTCTTAATTTTTTCCAGAGCTGTATACTGAACCAAGATTGGAGTAGTTACTTTACAGGTGCTGGTCATATAATTAGAATATCATTCAAAAGTTGATTTATTTCAGTAATTCCATTCAAAAAGTGAAACATTCATTCCACACAGACTGATATATTTCAAGTGTTTATTTCTTTTAATGTTGATGATTTTAACTGACAACTAATGAAAACCTCAAATTCAGTATCTCAGAAAATTTGAATATTGTGAAAAGGTTCAATATTGAAGACACCTGGTGCCACACTGTAATCAGCTTATTAACCCAAAACATCTGCAAAGGCCTTTAAATGGCCTCTCAGTCTAGTTCTGTAGGCAGCACAATCATGGGGAAGACTGCTGACTTGACAGATGTCCAAAAGACGACCATTGACACCTTGCACAAGGAGGGCAAGACACAACAGGTCATTGCTAAAGAGGCTGGCTGTTCACAGAGCTCTGTGTCCAAGCACATTAATAGAGAGGCGAAGGGAAGGAAAAGATGTGGCAGAAAAAAGTGTACAAGCAATAGGGATAACCGCACCCTGGAGAGGATTGTGAAACAAAACCCATTCAAAAATGTGGGGGAGATTCACAAAGAGTGGACTGCAGCTGGAGTCCGTGCTTCAAGAACCAACACGCACAGACGTATGCAAGACATGGGTTTCAGCTGTCGCATTCCTTGTTTCAAGCCACTCTTTAACAAGACACAGCGTCAGAAGCGTCTCGCCAGGGCTAAAGACAAAAAGGACTTGACTGCTGCTGAGTGGTCCAAAGTTATGTTCTCTGATGAAAGTAAATTTTGCATTTCCTTTGGAAATCAAGGTCCCAGAGTCTGGAGGAAGAGAGGAGAGGCACAGAATCCACATTGCTTGAAGTCCAGTGTAAAGTTTCCACAGTCGGTGATGGTTTGGGGTGCCACGTCATCTGCTGGTGTTGGTCCACAGTGTTTTCTGAGGTCCAAGGTCAACACAGCCGTCTACCAGGAAGTTTTAGAGCACTTCATGCTTCCTGCTGCTGACCAACTTTATGGAGATGCAGATTTCATTTTCCAACAGGACTTGGCACCTGCACACAGTGCCAAAGCTACCAGTACCTGGTTTAAGGACCATGGTATCCCTGTTCTTAATTGGCCAGCAAACTCGCCTGACCTTAACCCTATAGAAAATCTATGGGGTATTGTGAAGAGGAAGATGCGATACGCCAGACCCAACAATGCAGAAGAGCTGAAGGCCACTATGAAGGCCACAACCTGGGCTCTCAAAACACCTGAGCAGTGCCACAGACTGATCGACTCCATGCCACGCCGCATTGCTGCAGTAATTCAGGCAAAAGGAACCCCAACTAAGTATTGAGTGCTCATACTTTTCATGTTCATACTTTTCAGTTGGCCAACATTTCTAAAAATCTTTTTTTTGTATTGGTCTTAAGTAATATTAAAATTTTTGGAGATACTGAATTTGGGATTTTCATTAGTTGTCAGTTATAATCATCAATATTTAAATAAATAAACACTTGAAATATATCAGTCTGTGTGGAAAGAATGTATACATTATACAAGTTTCACTATATGAATGGAATTACTGACATAAATCAACTTTTTGATGATATTCTAATTATATGACCAGCACCTGTAGCTTTGAACTGCTTTTTTCCCAAAAATGAGTTCACTCACCTGAATGTGATGAAATTGCAGGCGTTTTTAATTAAAGGAGAATTACTACAAACTAACAGGGTGGAAAGTGATAATAGGGACACATTGTGTTTGAAATATAATATAAAAACATAATAATAAATTATTTATATTGAGCAATTTGAACTAGGACTACAAAATAATGTTTTATGCCTTAGATTTTTCATAGTAGTGGATGACTACCCTGGGACATAACCCCTTGAGATATGGCAAAATACCCGTAATTGTTCAAAATCCCTTTTAACATCAATATGTTTTTTTTTTTAGTTTAAGCAATCCTGCCCTTATGATTAAAAGCTTTTGGAAATTACATTTGTACTATTTTAAACTGAATGAGTGTAAGAAGATATCATATTTTCCTGGAAACAAAAATGGCACCACATAGTAGGAATTACCTTTTCATATTTCACCACAGGGAGACGCCAACATCAGCAGGCCCTAACTCCTTCAACAAGGGGAAGCAGGGATTCTCCGACCACCAGAAACTTTGGGAGAGGAAACTCAAGTCTCAGACGGACACTGACCAATAGGACTCGTCCTTATTGGTTATCAGTCACAGAAGGACAAGTAGGGCTCGGCCTGACTTGGTTACCGTGATGACAGTCAAAATGCACAGTGTGTTTGTTTTGATGTGGAGTGACGTCACCTTGGTTATGCGTGCTTTTGCTTCCTCGTTTGTCTGTTGACGATGGTGTAAAGAAAATGTACATATCTAATGATGGTGGAAACATTTGTGCTGTTTTTTATATATATATTTTTTGTGTGTAGTTTGTGTGTGTGGGCGATAACGGCGTACCAGACCGTGTGTAGGGAAGAGCAATGAGGTGATATATTTTGTGAGTGGGATACCTTTGAGACGACTAGATAACTTCCTTTGTCCTCCAGGATATCTCGCTACATTTTGACAGACAGAACTGGATCTTCACTTCCTGTACCAACCTTTGTCTTCCTCTGAATTTGGCACCGTTTGTCAGACATTTATGGAGGGACCCCACAGACATTTTCCTGTAATACCTGGGGTCCACATGAAATATTAACACTGATAGTAGTCCAATAAAAATCCATTACTTCAATTTTTTATTTTATTTAATAAGAAAAGCAAGGTGACTGCTACACACTACGCATTCATATTTATAATTTCAGGTCTTGATGAAAGGTCTGGACATACCAAAAGTAGCTGAGAAAACAATTGTGAGGTGAATAGACATGAGGTCAGCAGTTGTATTTCCTTCACACAAGGTTATTGTTTAGCTGTCAGCTGTTTCCCCTCGAGCTTATGACGCGGTTAAATTAAATCCGTATTTCCTATTTACTGCAGTATGGATGTTGATTCTTCATCATGACCTTGTAAATACTAAAGCTTTTACAATATATGCCTACCTTCTAGTTATGTGTCTTTCCTAATAAATGGGTCGATATTCCATTAAAGGGAGTTACTGGAAAAGTAAAAATGATGCAAATTAGCCCATTCGCCCACCAAAGTAGACTTAGATGTGTGGGAAATGGTAAGGGTGTATTTAAAGAGAAAGGACATTTCTATTTTATGATACATTGAACCACTGGCCTGCTATTAAATACAGCACTGTCAAGGAGCAGGGTTTCTATACACATCTGTTTTCTGTGGGTTCCAGGAGGTGAAACAACTGCAGGCTGCAGGTTTTCACACAGGAAATGGCTGAATCGATTCATGAACACATTGCATAATTACAAAACCTCACAGTTGCCCTATCGAAAACATGCGTGCGGCAGGTTTAGATGTAAATCGCGGTTTCGTTCTTGAGAACTGGTGCAAAACTGACAGCCACTCAAGACTCATCCCAGCACCCCCCGAGGCGGCATGGCCTTGCGGAGGGATCTCCAGAACCTCGATCCAGGGTTGGAGCTGGTAACCATCCGTCCCTGGTCTCTGGGGTTCCAGTACAGAGTGGGCAGAACTCTAATGGCCCTACGGACCACTGGGGGCAGTGGACCGGCAGTGGTCCCCGGGGACCGGGGCAGGGAGAGAGGTGTGCTGGGGTGGCCGGGTTCGGCGGCGGTGGGGTCGGTGCCCAGGCCGGTAACGGGGAAGGGGGGAGGCCTCGGGTTAGGGCCGGTGCCGGTCCAGATGAGGAGGATCCGGAGGCGTGCGTTCTGCTGCAAGGCTCGGATACCCGTCTCCAGCTCGAACAGGCATGTACTGGCCATGTACTCGGGACTCATCAGACACACCAGGCGCCTGCTACTGTGAACGGCCCACACCACATCCTCCGTGTACGCTGCAGCACAGATTTAACACACACATGCAAACAGGAACCGATACAGATGTTAGTATAACAGAAGGGAAAACTGCTTAAGTGTTAAGCTGGTTCTGAACCACATACCGCTGGTTTAATGCAGTATTAGCCCCGTCGCCCACCAAAGCAGACTCGTGAGACGTGTGGGAAATGATTCAGAAGTAGACTAAAGCTGATTCTGAACCACATACCGCTGGTTTAATGCAGTATTAGCCCCGTCACGCACCAAAGCAGACTCGTGAGACGTGTGGGAAATGATTCAGAAGTAGACTAAAGCTGATTCTGAACCACATACCGCTTGTTTAATGCAGTATTAGCCCCGTCGCCCACCAAAGCAGACTCGTGAGACGTGTGGGAAATGATTCAGAAGTAGACTAAAGCTGATTCTGAACCACATACCGCTCGTTTAAAGCAGATGTAGGTTTTTTGTTTGTTTTGTTTTTGGTGAGATGAATATGGTGACAGGTCTTCCCCCTAGTCGTCAACACCAAGAAGGGATTGTGCTACTTTCCACCTTATTCTGACTCGGTGCATGGACTGTGCTTTGGCGGAAGCCTGACCTTAACGAGACCAGGAAATCCCTGCCGTTGATCATCTGATGAATGACGGGCTAACACGCATCACCCCGAGTAACCCCAAACCACACGTGAGCCCGGGTACAGCAAAGGCCCAAACCTAAAATGTGGACTGCTTGGCAGTAGAAAAGAGCCTGTAGGCCACTGCGCCACCTGAGAACCCTGTAGTGGACTCGTTTTTTTACCGAAGTTCCATGGGCTCTTGTCAAAAGTAGTACACTACATTGGACAGAATGCTATTTGGGATACCACCTACAGTCCGACTCACCTCCCCCAGGCAGCAGGTCTCTCTCCAGCAAACAAAGGCGGTAGCCCCACGTCCCCTCCAGAACCCGGGGCAGGAGCACCTCCAGGGGCTCCTTTGTCGCATGTACTCCCCCCACCTCCTCAGGGCGGGAGGTACTGGGCACGTAGGACACGAAGGCGTCGAACTCCTTCTCATCTGTAGCGTCAACACAGCATATAATAAATAAATAAAAAAGTCTTATGTTCCACCTGGAAGTAAACTTAGGGCAGAATGGGGTAAGCAGAGCCCTTTTTACACTATGGTGTCACATCCTGGTACGCAGCAGCATATTGCAGGCTGATCACCCTTTTGAACATTTGCAGAAAAGTTTGTGCTAAACATGGCTGCTAGCATCTTGACTAGAACATAAATCTGATCACGTTAATCCAGTACTAGCCTCTCTACACTGGCTGCCCGTTATGGATAGGGCTAAGGTTTTACTGTTACCTTACAAATCATAACTTGTTACTGCTTATTGGGACACAATTGTGACTGAATTGGTCCTGCCGTACATACCTATAGGTACTCTATGGTCACAGGTTGCACAAACTGTACAATACATAAAATTAAAAGAAACTGGCCATTCCCCATGTACGGTAGATCCATTACTGTGGAATGATCTGCCAATTTTATGTGAGAGACAAAGATTCACGTGTGTAATGAAATCTCATCTCTCCAGTAAGGTCTATCATTACGTTAAGTCTGGCCTAGGATGTGAAGGTGAACCACAGGATCAAGACTGAAATAACAGGATTTATGTGTTCTGCTGGGAGCACTACCCCCACAGTGTCTCCAGACACACTGCAGTAGTTTGTGCCATGGAAATGGAGTCATTCTGAATTCAATGCTAAGGTGTCCTTTTGGATCTGTGCAGCGTTCTTTGAAGTGCTTAAAGTACACGGAAATGTCTCTCGTCTTGGCTGTTGAGAGGGGATTTTCTGTTAATACTGCCCTTTCAGAAGAAGCAAAATAACTATACAGCACAGAAACTTGTGTGTGATTATTAGTCAAGTGTGGGGGAGGGGGTTATTTGAAGTCTAGAGATGATATCTAGCTGTATGTCTGCAATGCTGAGGCATGACAGATTATTAACCAAACAGCAGAAAGGGGATTAAAAAAGGTAGAAACCAGGAAGAGGCTAAAATGTCCTGTAAAGCAAGATAATGCACACTGATATTCAAGAGATTTAGAAAATCCAAGGAAAAGGAAGCATAACTTTCTGCATTCAGATGTTGAAAGGCACATGTAAAGTGTTCAACTATTATGGAGAAAGAAACTTGAATACAGTGGGGAGAACATGTATTTGATACATTACCGATTTTGCTGGTTTTCCCACTTACAAAGCATGTAGAAGTCTGTAATTTTATCCAGAAAATCACGTTGTATGATTTTTAAGTAATTAATTAGCATTTTATTGCATGACATAAGTATTTGATACATCAGAAAAGCAGAACTTAATATTTGGTACAGGAACCTTTGTTTGCAATTACAGAGATTCGGGGCTGTCGCTGGGGAATACAGACTTTCAGCTGTTTCTATTGGGTTCAGGTCTGGAGACTGGCTAGGCCACCTTGAGATGCTTCTTACGGAACCACTCCTTTGTTGTCCTGGCTGTGTGTTTCGGGTCGTTGTCATGCTGGAAGACCCAGCCATGACCCATCTTCAATGCTCTTACTGAGGAAAGGAGGTTCCCCATCCATCCTCCCCTCAATACGGTGCAGTCATCCTGTCCCCTTTGCAGAAAAGTATCCCCAAAGAATGATGTTTCCACCTCCATGCTTCACGGTTGGGATGGTGTTCTTGGGGTTGTACTCATCCTTCTGCTTCCTCCCAACACGGCGAGTGGAGTTTGACCAAAAAGGTCTATTTTTGTCTCATCAGACCACATGACCTTCTCCCATTCCTCCTCAGGATCATCCAGATGGTCATTGGCAAACCTCAGACGGGCCTGGACATGCACTGGCTTGAGCATGGGGACCTTGCGTGCGCTGAAGGGTTTTAATCCATGACGGCATAGTGTGTTACTAATGGTTTTCTTTGAGACTGTGGTCCCAGCTCTCTTCAGGTCATTGACCAGGTCCTGCCATGTAGTTCTGGGCTGATCCCTCACCTTCCTCATGATCATTGATGCCCCACGAGGTGAGATCTTGCATGTAGCCCCAGACCGAGGGAGATTGACCGTCATCTTGAACTTCTTCCATTTTCTAATAACTGCGCCAACAGTTGTTGCCTTCTCACCAAGCTGCTTGCATATTGTCCTGTAGCCCATCCCAGCCTTGTGCAGGGAATAAATTATAGAAAAATTTTACAAAGTGATATTCTGTATTTTAGTTTTAGATTCCGTCTCAGTTGATGTGTACCTGTGATAAAAATTACAGACCCCTACATGCTTTGTAAGTAGGAAAACCTGCAAAATCGGCAGTGTATCAAACACTTGTTCTCCCCACTGTACATTGGGTTGGTTCACTGTTGCACAGAAGATGAAAGCACATATGGAGTCAACAAACAGACCAGTTGTAAAAAGCATAAATGTTATTGATAATGACGAAGGACTCCACATTGCATGACAGAAATGATAGGCAACAGAACGGAAACAGCAGAGTTTTGACTGGCATGGAGCTTCCGGTGTTCCAAATTACAAACAGCCACAGTATGTCTTCACAAAGTTCAGGGTGCTCTGCTACTCCTCAGTTGCTTAAATGTATTACAAAGAAAAACGGCCTTTTCACCAGTACACCCACATCCTTTTTGTGAACTAGAACTGACATTTATGTGTGATTTTTACACCTCGCAATTTCCTGTACGCAATCCATGACATCCTGTGCATCAACTTCGTGGTAAGTGTAGTGCTGTGGAAGGATCAGTTGAGGTTCGGCCTGCCCATTTGGCTTCCGTCTGTGTGTGTGTGTCTGTGCCAAAATTCTAGTTCAGGATCCTCATTTTATTTAGCAAAAGCAGGGGTCACTCTTCCTTGGTCCACGTGTAAGACATGACAGGGAATAAAACATTTTGAAATAGGAATTTCCAACAAACAAGCAACTGCAACAATGTAAACAAAAGGGAGTGTGAGTTTCATGTAGGCCAGGGGTGCTGATGGGAAAGGATGTGACGGCAGTTCCTGTCATTTGGAAAATCCTGTTTGCCTACCTTAATAACAGAATCTTCGTGCGTGTGTGTGTGTGTGTGTCTTTATGTGTGGGTGTTTCCTACCTATGGTGATCTCCCTGTATGGCCAGTAGACTCTGTAGAGAATTGTGATCTCCAGCCAGTAGATGTGCACTGTAATGCCGAGGCTGGCCAGGAACAGCATAGACACCAATGGGAACACGATCACAAGAGTAAGCGATTCTATTGGATGAGAGAACCAACACATCGCACGGTATCCGTTATTTGGAGCAGATGCAGTTATGGTTTGGGATCCCACACATTTAAAGCAGAGGCGTTAATTCAGGCAGTGAATTATGGACTTTCAGTTAATGATATAAAAGGTCCACGTTTTTATGATTTGAACCACGAAATAGAACCAGGTCAATGGTTGGCTGGTTTCAAACCCTCAAAGTGAATCAGCTAACTTTTCTATTTAAATGCATCGTTTTATAAGCATCAGACTGTGTGTGCCGTACCATACTGTTTGGAGTGTTACCACTGTGTCTATTGAAATTAATCTGAACGTAGATGAAAACTGGAACCTCAACCTGAAATTTTCTTTTTGATGAATGAGGTTAGAAGATAATAATATTCTGGTGTAGAACAAGATGCCTAATTGAAGTGGTCTCTAACGATGTTTGCTAAACAGTAGTCAGTTTACCATTTGTAAACTGGGGAAGCAGAACTGATTGGTCGTGCTTATTCAATTTAAATTTGGCCTATTTACTTCAAATATATGTTTCACATGTGGGTCAAAACAATTTGTTCTGTTAGTTATTGTGTAAGTGGACTCTAAACATGGTCAATAATGTTTTATTTTGACCATATGGACGGTCAGTCCGGCCATTCATGGACTGGTCTGTGGTTACATTTCTCCAGACATTTCCCAGTTTGTATCAAAACAATGGCAGGTAACAGCAAGATAGGTGATTACAAGGGTTTGATTGCTGCTCGTACCTTTTGGTTTTCTTTTCAACCTGATGGTAGCACTGCTGTTGCCTACAGAGTTCTGGGCCAGACATGTGAAGGTAGAGTCCAGGTGTATCAGCTTCACCTCTGGGATCTGAGCTGTCCTGACCACATTGAACTCTTCAATTGTACTCAGATTCACTTGCCTAGAAAGAAGCACAAACTTTGGTTGAGTTCCAAATGACACTCTATAGCCCTGCACTCTAATAGACTGCATAGTTTGAGTGGTAGATTTGTGCATAACTTTTTTTTTGGATATATATATATATAATTTTATATATATATATATGTACAGCTCTGGAAAATATTAAGAGACCACTGCACCTTTTCCTTTCCAAAAAAGATGGAAAGGAAGGTTTTGAGTGAGGAACAGAAGGGTTAAAATTAGGATAAATTGAAGGCTTTTTTGGAAAGCAAACCAAAAGGTGCAGTGGTCTCTTAATTTTATCCAGAGCTTTATATAATTGATTATCGTAATGTATAAGGCATATAATAACACTCACAGCTGACCAATATGTTCCATTAAGACACCTGGGTTGCCATGGGAACTGACCAACCACTCGACCACAGGGTTAAAGTTCTTCTGGAATCCAAACTGCACTCTACACTCCAGAGTGTGAGGCTCACCTGATGATAAGACAATGTATTGCTTTATGAAACAAACTGAGTACGGAGCTACATTGTAAGGGCGCCAGAGACAATTCTATCCTGTTTCAAACAAGTTATCAAGAACTGCTCTTTTCATCGGGGGAAATTGGTTGTGTCTTATTTTGTTTGCTAAAACAATCATTCATTTTAGGAAGATTATGACTTTTCAGCTTGAAAGAGATAAAAAAAATAGAGTGGCTCTTAATAAGAATTACAAAATGTCATGGCTGAGACGTGAAAAAACGGAGGATTGTGGAACAATTTTATAAGAGCACCACAAAAGGATTTTAATATATGCAATCAGTTTATAGCAAGCCACTCAACTAATGGGCTCTGAAGTTTTTTGTGTGAAAAGAAAAGAGCAAAATCCTTGAGGAAAACATTCCCATTTCCAACATGCATATAATATACCTTGATATAATTGAGATATTTATATATAGCATTTTGTTTTTTATAAATGTTTGAACTTTTACCGAATTCATCTTCCACTTGGACATCATAAGATATTGTTGATTGATGATAACAAAAGAAAAATCTCGTTTTGTAATGCAACTGGAAAACTTCAAGGCGGTTAATACTTTCTGAAGGCGCTGATTCCTGTAGTGTACAAACGGCATCCTATTCCCACCTGACTAATGGAAACAGTTCCCATCTTTTGACCATGACCCATAGTTTAAATCTAGTGCCCCTAGAGAATAGGCCATGACCTAAGAAAACAATATCTCATCAACTCTGATCTAAGGAAAGGAGAAGTTGATCACATCAATCAAACGAACCCATTGAGCATGCCAATCAATGAATACACTCACCTAGCTCCACCTCTTCGGTCTCGTTGCTATGGGGATAAATCATCCTTGGCGGGACTTGGGTGTCACGTGCTGTTGAGGTAAAGTTGTGTGGGGGGGTATGTTACTGTACTTGTTGTCATGTGGGTGTGTTTATGTGCTTTCATTTGACTTGCGTGTTCATGTGAAAGCATTTTGTGAAACAGCAGGAACAGTTGCCCCTTACTCGCCTATGACCGAAACCTTCAAATATCTTCTAACGGTCCAGGAGATTCCATCATCTTGTCTGCATGTGTAGTCACAAAAATAATCTTTAGCATCAGTCACATAAACATTGTTCAGTTGAAGGATCTGGCCGTCCACCACGAAGATGTCCCTCTTCTCCCTCAGTGAGCATACAGCCTTCTCCTTCTGAAAAGGAACACACACGTGACATTATTAATAGAACTCAGAGAAGATTAACATACAGGTGTTGGTTTTTGAAGGCTCTGCCTGTCCTTTACAGAGACGGCCCAGTTATCCCTTACTCACCTACACTACTCTCATTCTAATGAGAACCATACAGGTGTGACATTCTCAAGAGATATGGACAGGAAATCCATTCTACAGAGAAACATACAGGTGTGACATTCTCAAGAGATATGGACAGGAAATCCATTCTACAGAGAAACATACAGGTGTGACATTCTAAAGAGATATGTACAGGAAATCCATTCTACAGAGAAACATACAGGTGTGACATTCTAAAGAGATATGTACAGGAAATCCATTCTACAGAGAAACAAACTGGTGTGACATTCTACAGAGAAACACACTGGTGTGACATTCTCAAGTGAAGCTACATGTGGATATGGATCTGGGTGTGTAGACCCACAAGCTACTGCAGGTTCTCCAGATGAAGTCAGATTTAATTTTGTGGGCCTCACAAACATCAGGTTGCCCATCCCTTTCTAGATGCAGCAGAATCACCCCATAATCAACTTTTGAATAGTGCAACCTGACCTTAGCTCATCCATCAATTGTTTCTGTAGCTGCTTGTTAGAGATAAACTTGAAGAAAATCACCTGGTACCATGTGACATTCGGACCTCTGAACCCCGAGGCAGAGCAGTTTCCACAGTTGACCCCAGGGCAATAGATCTTGCCACCTTGACCTAGTATCAGAGTGTCCCCAATTGGCTCTGTATGCTTACACCCGAGACTGCCTCTGTCCAATACCTCTAAAGAGAAGTTGAGCACGGTGCCACTGTGAGAACAGACATTCACATTCAGTTTCATCAGTAAGGTTTACATTTTTGTTACTTCCATGAATGAATGTTGTGACTTGACATGTTTTGGTTGTTGGACTGCATTACGTCACTCCTTCATTTGACCAAAACTAAATCCACTTCTGATCCTGTGAAACCAAAATCAGTCCTGTGCATCTCTTGCTAAATTGTTATATTAACCCTGTCTAATAGAGTAAACATTAGCCCTTTCAAATAGTCAAAATTATCCCTTTCAAATAGAGTCAACATTAGCCCTTTCAAATGGAGTCAAGTACTAACCGTGTCAAGCACATGTACGTCCCAGAGTGCTTTGCAGAAACGTTTGAAAACCAAAGCGCGTTCCCATGTCTTTTCACCGCTACGTCATCTATGAAGCACTTTCTATCACTGTTGGTTTCCCTTTCTGATCTCAACCAATTGGCTTCCTCCGGGCTGGCTGAGATGTTGTAGAGGTGTCCACAGAGACCAGCAGAGTAGGGTTTAGCACACTGCATTACAAACACGTCTCCGGAGACAGCTTTGTAGCCATACGTCTCTGTCGTCAAGCCTGGTTTCAAACATTCAGCTGTACCACACAACAACATACAGATATGAATTAGCCAAATGCTAATATCATAAAATACATCAGGTCCATTAGCATGTTATTCCTATCTGGTAAAACCTAGAAGAAGTTATTATCATTATCATTATGTTCAATGGATTTTTACAATTCTTTGCTATGACTAGAATGTGAAAGCTGAAAAGATAAATACCTCCTTTGTTTTTGCAGTGACCTTCATATAAGTGGTTCTGCAGAAAGCAAGCAGTGATGAGGAAATCCAGTGTGACCCTCGTTCGCATCCCTCATCCCTTCATTTATACCAAGCGTACCAAACCCTCTGAATCCAGCTGGCATTCAGCCTCAGCTCTCCTTTTGATCTAGCTTTCCCTGAAACCTTTGCACTTTCAAAACTCTACAACCGGAAATGTGATTTCCTTGTAATCTGAGGTAATTATTTAGACTAGTTGAGCTGCATTCGACTGAGCTAAACTGTTGCCTGTCAGTGCTCAATGCCTCTAAATAGTAATGTATCTTCTAATCTGTCCTCCACCTCCACAGATGATGATACGTTATGCAAGATATAGTTTCCTCATCACCAATTTTGTAAAGTGTCATCAGCAATTTCCTGTGTTGAAAATGTATTTGGTAAAATGCCACATCATGACTATCTTGAATTAACAACTTCTTGTAGGTGCTGTACAAATGTGTGGAAATGTTCAAATAAATATTCAAATCTTTTACAGTGGACAGGTTTTTGTGAAAAAAAATAAAAATAAGATAATGTGACCTATAATGTGAACAATTAAATTGAAAAACAAACGGAAATCTTCGTGGGGGAAAAATGAAAAATAAAAACCTTACAATAACCTGGTGGCACAGTTCATTCTGAATTGACCATTACATAGCTATAATAATTTAAAATGAAAAATATATTAGTATTAGTTGATTTATTCTTTGTTTTACCAAGATAGTTGACTGGGGAGTCATACATTCTCATTTACAGCAAAAACCGATTAAAAGTCACAATACAAAACGTATAGGACATACAAGCTGAAGCTAAACACAATAGAACACAAATGCAGTGCTGTCTTTCTTGAAACTCACAATGTTTTACATTTGTAGGGGTCTGTCCCCAGAACAGTAACAAAGATACAAATATTTATCAAGAGCTAATTCAAATCTTACTTCTGGCCACTGAAAAAGCCAACGGCGATAATAACATTTCATGATACATTTTCAAATGTTAAATTGCTTTCAGGGTAACAGGTATACAGGCTGTCAGGGAAAATGGTTTTCAATTTTCTTATGACAAGGACCTTCAAAATATTTCAGAGCTGCCAGTTAGGTTCCTGAGAATCCCATAGAACTGAGCTTGGCAATGACTATCTGTTAATCTACACATTTTTGTCATTTTAAAGCAAATTATATTAAACAGAGATAAGCAAGTGATTGAGCCATTCTCTACCAAGTGAGACGGCGCTGTATCGCAGATTCTATTACAATCTCAGAAGGGCCTTCTCAACACCCTGGGAGGACTCTCTGGCTCTGGCTGGCATATGGTAGCGAAGCTCCTTCCAAAAGGCTGAGGAGAGGGGTTCAGAGTTGGAACCCTTCCAGGTGACTTTGTGTCCAGACTGAACCAGCTTCTGCTGGGCCTCAGGGACCGAGTCAAGCTTCAGATTCTCCTGAAAATAACAGGTACCAAAGTAACTAGAGAACATCCCTGAGAATGATGTGTTTGAGGTCAGAGATGGAAAGTAAAAGGAGCTGTGGCACCGGTATGCCACCAGATTCTCTTTTAACTGTGTATTTTGGATATGTATTTGACAGGGCAATTGCACATTAATCAAATGACACCCTATTCCCTAAGTAGTGCACTACTCTATGGTCCCGGGTCAAATGTAGTGCACTACTCTATAGTCTCGGGTCAAAAGTAGTGCACTACTCTATAGTCCCAGGTCAAAAGTAGTGCACTACTCTATAGTCCCGGGTCAAATGTAGTGCACTACTCTATAGTCCCGGGTCAAATGTAGTGCACTACTCTATGGTCCCGGGTCAAAAGAAGTGCACTACTCTATAGTTCCGGGTCAAAAGTAGTGCACTACTCTATGGTCCCGGGTCAAAACTAGTGCACTACTCTATGGTCCCGGGTCAAATGTAGTGCACTACTCTATAGTCCCGGGTCAAATGTAGTGCACTACTCTATAGTCCCGGGTCAAATGTAGTGCACTACTCTATGGTCCCGGGTCAAAACTAGTGCACTACTCTATGGTCCCGGGTCAAATGTAGTGCACTACTCTATGGTTCCGGGTCAAATGTAGTGCACTACTCTATGGTTCCGGGTCAAATGTAGTGCACTACTCTATGGTCCCGGGTCAAAAGTAGTGCACTACTCTATGGTCCCGGGTCAAAAGTCGTGCACTACTCTATGGTCCCGGGTCAAAAGTAGTGCACTGCATAGCGTATAAAACACCTACCTTAGTATCTGGGAGGTCAGCTATGTTCCTATGGTTACAGGCCCTTAATTTGACATAGTTTTAGGGCCATATGGTGATCTGTGGGTACCTGGTTATCTTGGCTGGATCCCGCATCTGATCTGACCTCTGCCTGGACGAGAACCAGGGGGGTCTGCCGTTCCACCAGCGCGGCATGGAGCCCGGTGAGCAGACTGTACTGGCTGTCCTGCCCGGGGTTCAAAGCCGAGCCACTGGACACCAGAATAAGGCGACGACTCTTCTCTATGGAGGCCAGCACAGCTTCTGACACCGCTAGAAACAAAGTCATTGGTTTAAACAGCAAGGCGCATGCCAGCACGCAACAAACCCAGACACACTAATACAGTACAGTACAACGCAACGAGGACCTGGACATCCACTGACCAGTGGAACAACATCAATATGTTGCTTCATTTGTTTCTAAATGTATTTTGAGAAAAAAAACGTCTTACGCAATACCAATGAGGATAACGAATTACAAATGTTGTACATCCGACGTTTTCCCTGTACGCCACAACGCCCCCCCTGTCCTAATGTCCGGGTCTTGGCATCAAATGAGAGCCGGGGCAACTCGGCCGTGCCCCTATTGGCATTGGTCCGTGTCAATGGAAAAAGAACATAATCTGGACTTTAGGGTAAAACATCAATGTTTTGGCACCAGTGGAAATCACACACCCACACACACACACACACAACCAAAGGACAGTTGACTTACCCTCCCCAGGCAGGATGTCACGGTCAAAGAGACACAGGCTGTAGCCATACTCTTCTTCCAGCACAGCCTCTATTTTACGCCGGTCCTCTTCACTCACACCTGACCCCGTGTTGCTCTTACAACACAGTACGTAGGCGTCATAACACTTCCCATCTGGAAGAAACCATTTATACAAGTCATAACAAGGCACAAAAGCATCATAACAAAACTTTGGTGATGCAAGTCAAGTGTAGGTCACTATATTCAGCAGTAGATCAGATTGGAAAGCCAGAAATATGTCACACCATAATTTCCTGGCCTGTTATCAGATAATATAATTTTCTTACAAATCTCCTAAATTATATTCACCTTTGAAGCGGTTTTGTTTGTTTTGGAATTGTGGGAAGACATTGTCCTGTGGGTTTTTCCCTAACTTAGCGTTGTAGCACCTGTCACATTATTCAAAAATTACACAGCACACAGGACTTCAACTCATAAGTCTTAACTGTTCATGTCACAGCTTCCTCTAAGAGTATTCTGATAAATGCAGCTCTAAGATCAGCTTGCAACATCTACCTAAATTACAAAGCCCATAAAAACTGTTTTAGCTAACCATATGACCTTATTATACGAGTCTGGTACCCAGTATGTTTGTGCAATCATTCCACTCCTTGCTACTCCTTGTGCAGTTTGCCATATGACATAGAGTACAAGGAGTGGTATGCTAGCACAAAATAGCTCTGGACAGCTTAAGGCTACAATATCTCCTGTTTGTTGTTATTCTCACCGGAGGAATTGTGACGATGCAGACCTAGATCATCTCTGAGAAACAAGACAATGTCCACCTTCAGCTGCACATAGACTACTGTCACCACCACAGCAGTGACAACAAAAACTCCCACTACACCAAAGACCAGGATGGGGAATGGGGCAGGTCCTAAAGGCGACAGTGAAATACCCATGCAAGCATGCAGGTACACACACACACACAAAAACACACATTTAAACACAAAAACAAAGGCATGTACAACAAAATGAAGCTAATTGTAAAACAGCCCTCGCTCTACCGTGACTTTCACATGGTTGTTGATGTTCATACTCGGAAGTGATAAAAATCTATTTTGATGGGTACTTGTTGATAATGTTACCAAGAACATACCAAGCTAAGAACAGAACACAGCGTTCTGGGAAATAACGATTTTAATCAGAGAATTCATACACTGGTTTGTGGTAGCTATAGCATATTCATGGCATAGAACAGCAAATACCTGTATAGACATGCCGTTTCAGTTGTGGTTGCAATGTGGTGGAATATCCCTTTAAGAAACCTGGCAGACTTACTCTTCTGTTTTAAGGTGATGGAAACGTGGACGACCCCAGAGGGTGACTGCAATTTACAGGTGTAGTTACTGTTCAGGTGCTCCTCTGACACTTGCTTTATCACCAGAGATGCCTCTTCATGGCCTAGCTCTCTAGAGAAAACAGATAAGTGTGTTGTCTGGTAACTATGGAAACAATACCAAATGAAAAAAATAAAAAATAAAGTGTGTTAAATCAGTTAAATCTAACATGAAGTACTTTAGTTGAGATTGCCTGGTTCAATGGACTAAAGGGTGCTTTATACATTTGTGTTGTAAGAACAGAACCAAATGTGTTCTGTAAGTTAGTTTAATAAGAACAGAAGCAAGTATGCTCATTAAGTTAGTGTACGAACAGAACCAAGTATACTCTAGAATGTATAACTAGAACAGAACCAAGTGGGCTTTATAATGTCTAATGAGAACAGAATCCAGTGTCTGCACATGCTCACTTTGAAGAATTATAAAACACTGGCAATGTGTCATTGTCCTTTTCCACAAAAGACTTGTTTGCCAACCAGAAAAGGTTTGCAAAAGGATCTTCAATGACAGCTCTACAAACCACCACAACAGGGGATCCTGGAAAACACACAAAGCATTCCATAACACTTGGAGTTGTTGTCTATTATGGATTATGATTTGTTAATACTGTCATGATTATATAGCATCTTATGCATATATCATAAAGCATTACAAAGACATTTTAAAGCAGTATACCTGTACACCATCAGTTAGGGGCTAGCAAATATCCTAGACTCTAGAACATTCTACAATTACAACAAATTATTTATATTGCTTACTGGGTTGATTTGGCTCACACAAAGACGCAGTCAGACACAAACACATTAACTCATCCAGAGAGTTTATGGGATGTTGTAAATATAGTAGAGAAATTCACCCATATCTACTTCAAAATAATCTCCATCCTTAGGGCTGATGATCTTTGGAACTAAAGGAACAGATCCTGTAAATAAACAGAGTAACACTTTATTTTGAGAGTCACAAAAATGTGCCTGTAGATGCTCTACAGATTGTTTACTGACTATCTATAATATTTCAAGAAATGCTCTACTAACCCTAACTCTTACCTATATCCTAACCTTAACCTTTATTCTACTCTTAACCTTAACCTTATTCCAAACCTAACCCTGACCTTAGCAAGCAGTTGTTTATCAACAGATAGTAATACTATAAACAAACTTTAAATAAACTATCTATTGAACATCTACAGATGGAAATTGGGACCACAAACGGCAATTCATATATTTGAAAATAATTTCAAATGTAAATATCTACGTCATTTTAATGTCATGCCCCTTTCTATCTTTGGCCATTTATATTGTTAATTTAACAAAAGCATGCTGTTAGACTTATCACAAAATAAATATGTCACAAAATAATTTGTTTTATTGGAGTACATTCCAATTCTAATTCTCTTTCATTTGAATTGAAATGGAAATTAAGCCAAACCCTGATATGAGGTACAGCACATTTATTCTTACCAGGTTCAACAGTCCGCTCCACGGTTCTGGACCTCCTAAACACTTGTCCATCAGAAAGGTGTGAGTTATAGACATAGTATGACATGCATGTATAATTGCCACTGTCCTTTACATCAGCACTTGACAGGTATCCATTTTCAAAAGAGGAGTCCAACTCTGTGTCACAGTCCTGCAACACATTCATCAAACACAGCTACTTTAATAAACAGATAACACACAAGTAGTGCATAGGTCATATCCAGGTAATACACATGTAATAGCCATGTAATACACATTTATATACAGACAATACACATGGGTAATATCCAGGTAATACACATGTAATATACAGGTATTACCAATGTAATACACATGTAATATCCTGGGTATACTAAGGTAATACACATCAATCAATCAAATGTATTTATAAAGCCCTTTTTACAACAGCAGTTGTCACAAAGTGCTTTACAGAGACACCCGGCCTTAAACCCCAAGGAGCTAACAACAGTAGTGTACATGTAACATCCTGGGTATACTAAGGTAATACACATGTAATATCCAGGTAATACACATAATATACAGTTGTTTTCCAGGTAATAGACATGTAATATCCAGGTATTACACACGTAATACACACGTAATATCCAGGTTATACAAAGGTAATATACAGGTAACGCACAGGTTCTTACTAATCTCAAAAAGGATAGTTGGTTTTGTTTCATTTCATGACTAGTGAAATTAAATGGTGTCTCTAACCCCAAAACGTGCAATGACAACCAGTCAACCAGGCTTGGGAAAACATTACAAAACAACCTTTTGTCTAGACGGAAATAAAACACATTATCAAGATTCTATTTGATACTACTTTGTCCACAGCTGATGGAAAACGTTTTAATTTATCAAGAGGACATAATGACATACTGTGACCTTTTCAGCGCTATTGTTACAAATGAGCAAACCATTCCAGCACATCTATATCAGGGGTGCCATTCTTTCTGGATAGTACAGAATGTCTTTAGTAATAGCAAAGGGCCCAGAGAGAGGAACACGGTATAAAAGACACTCAACATCAATTAATATTTACAACTACAGTACTTTGCGAAAAGCTAGGAACCGAGAACAGAAGAAGCAATACCTTGTACCACGTATAGTTAAGTCTTGTGAAGTTCTGTGGGATGTTGTCTTCACTACATTGGAGTTGATAGCAGGACTCTCCCTCATAACAGTAAGTTGGATACACGGCCAAGTCTGTGTAGCACTTGTCAGAGTACACCTTGATGTAAAACCTCTCCATGGCCACGGCCTGACCACTGGCACCACTGAAACAGATCAGAGACACAAAGACGGATAAATGAGTCAAAACAATCATTCCATTACCCAAACAACCCACGGGTCAATTAAATTTACCGATCGATCAACTGAATATTTCACAACAATTAACCACATTAAGAAGACAACAAACGAAAATGGAATTAAATACAAATCTAATTAATGTAACAGGCAACTTGAGGCTAACTTTTGATGAACACTTACATTAGTGAGCAGGAGTAGGAACCTTGGTCGTTGGGAGAGACCCTCAGGATAACCAGAGTGTCCCCAGACACCCATCTCCCAGGCCCAGAGTGGTTGCTCCATGTCAGGGTTACGTTTCCGTTGTTGTGCTCAGTCCTCCAGACCTGTGGTATTCGGAACTTCAGCACTGCCATCTCCCCCTCCCGGACATAGAGGTTGGACTCTTTATATGATGAACACGACTGACATGGAGAAGCCTCACACAGCGAGCCTTTCCTCATCAGCTCTGCAGACGAATGTCAGAGACAGAACCCCTCAGTGTCGGACTCCGGGCAGCCTATCCCAATCACATAGCCCTAAGTCTGCCAAGGGTCAGTAGTCAGTGCATAGTGCTGTGTACCTATTCTGACCAAGGCCCGGTCAAATGTAGTGGATAGGGAACAGGGCCGTTTTGGACAACGTCTAGGGGCAGAGACGGGTTTTTCTACTTCCAAGAGCTTCTGCCATGTTAGGAGGCAACCGCAGCTAGGATGTTCTTACCAAAAACCTGTGAAACTTCATCTGGTTGCTTTAAATATTTCCAATATTGTTGAGGCCCCTAACACATTCTGGTCGGACCAATTCTCATTTATGATGTCCTATTCTACATGCTTGCAGCTAAAAAGCTCCTCAGTAAATTACACATAATTTGCCACATGGCCGTTTTCAGTGTGACCATGACACTATAACTAAACGGCCCACACTACATATACAACGCCAGTCTCACTGGTAACAACTTATCATAAGGTGCTTTTAAGCAATGCCCCCCTCAACCTCAACTCATTCTTAAACATAAGCGACCCAAAACAATAACCTGCGCATTTGTTTAAATGTTACTCTGGCCACTACTACAGCTGACACTTTATTTGGTCCTTCCATTTCATCTCACTGTTGTCAATGACTGGAACAAATGAAGGTCCTTCAAGTTTGACACTTTGCACCTCACTCACTCAAAAAACAACTAATGAAGGTAATATCTGATCAATGTATCTGTGGAATATGCTGCATTTAGTCCAATGTGATGTTTATTGTCACTTCCCTTGCATTAATTATTTATTTGTATTTTCTGTGTTGTCTTTGAAACTTGCAATCGAATGCCCTTGGCCTGGTCATCATTAAAATTAAGAATAATTTCTGTATTCACTAACCAGGTTAAATAATAGCTAAGTAAAATTAATGAAAACAATTGACTAACATCTTTCTGATAACTAGCTGACAAACTTCAACCCTGGAACTCTATTTCATTTTAAAAGTATAAAGTATTTAAACGTGCAGTAATTTAAGTTGATCAACAAAATATAAATTTTCAAGCAGCATTTACTATACAAACAATCCGCGTATAATTTTTATTTTTTTCAAATTGATGTGAGCAATAGTACAAACAAATAATACAGAAGGAAAATAAATATCTTGAATAATATTGAAAGGAATAGTTCTGTTGTAATATATTTCCTCTGGTTCGGTATCTTTGGTCAGTTTCTATGCCAGATTCTCATCATTTATTTAGTGTGTAAACATGTGTAAACAAGTTATTCCAACAAACCTTTGGTTGCAGAAAGGAGGAGGACCATGAACAGTGGCTTCATCATCAAGTTCGTCTTAATTCACACGCACACACACACACACACACACACACACACACACACACAACACACACACACACACACACACACACACAGCTAGTTAATTGAAAAGTGAAAATAGGTCCCTTGAACTGGTGGTAACGCAATGAAGACAAAAAGGTTGCTTCTGTATTTTAGATATTTTGCAGATAAACAAATCCGATTGAGCCATTTAATTATTCAAGCATTGTTAATACCTAATGCTAAGGTGTATACGATTAAAATAAATATTGCCATGTGATATGTGAGCAATATTACTGTAGAAAACACAAGACAATTATTTTTTTAGGACGAGGAATGGAATTTGAATGTCATGTCTGTAATATAAGTGGAAAGAAGTTATATGACACAACAGCTGTGAGTGGAAAATATCCCAAATAAATAAATTGGTTTAGTTTTAGCTACGGAGAGTCAACAGATCAGTTCACGTTTTCTGTTCTCATCCACTTCCCCTTTCAATTTAGAAAGTTATGTTTTTGGTATAAGTCCAGTGCTTGACTTGGGCCAGTACGGTCCAGAACCGCAAACAGCTTCTTTTTATAGGCAAAATAGCTGTCTGGGATAGTCCACTTGAATGGAACAAGCCTTATTACAAACATTTTGATAAACATAAGGTAACATGCGATTTGTCAGTTCCTGCACATACTGCATCTCAAGTCAAGCGCTATATAAAACGGAATATCGATATTCTTCACATAGAGATATTCACATGATATTTCACAATACTTCTATGGAAATATTAAATATAAGGTCCATCTCCAGGGCACACCTTCCACCTCCTAAATGCAGCTCACATCCCAGATCACCATCACCGGTATTCTGAACACCTGTTTCACCTGTCACCTGTTCCATTAGCATTCATATATAAACGCCTTCTGTTCCAACAGAAGTATTTTAGTCTGCCTCCTGCTGAGCGTTATTCTAAGCATGTTTTTTACCCGTATTTTTTCACTATTCTGCCTGCCTTTCTCCAGTTTTCACGCATTGCGCTTGGATCTACACTGCCTTTGTATTCCATTCATTACAGGAAAATCCAGGAGTGGGCAAACAGCCCTGATGTGCCAAGTCAAGATGTCTTAATTAATCTGATGGATGCATATTGTTTGTCAATAATAATGTAGCTACTAGTCAGAAAATCGCAGCTTTCAACGATCAGCCCTGTAACTCACTCTTTTTCTCGGCGGTCTCACACAAAACACGCACGTTCCAAATAGCGCCAAGTAGATTTGCCGCTTGATGACAACACAGAAGACCCAAAACATTAACGTTTTTTAATCAACGATATTATATATTTTTTGAGGGCTTTAACGCGTGGTCGGAATTACGGAATTACAGATGAATAGAAAAGGGGATTTAATTTTTTTCAAGGCTACATATACGTAATTTAGGTTTCCGGGGCTATTCATAAAAGATTCATGGACGCCCAGGTCTAACGATGCCAACGAAATAAACTAATAACTACAAACGAATGTTACTGACTTACCTTATTATTGGATTGCAGCCGTGATAAATAAAAAGCAAAAGTCGAATGTGAGAAACTAAACTGAAACTCAAATAATCCTGACATTGGGAGGTGCTTTTAAAGGTTAAGGTCTATCTATAGAATATTTCCTTCATGTATTTTCTTGGACAGTGGTGCCCTCCTGTGCTTGACCAGTAATAATTATATGTAGGATATAATATAGGTCTACCCTATGGATGGGACGGTGGAAGACCGAGGTAAAATTAGTTTTATATTCAGAAATTCAACAGACATTCAACAGATTTTATCATGGATTCCAAGTTCAAAATATTCTGCAGACAGCTGCAAATCTTTAATTTCATCAAAATAGTACACTTTCATCGAAAAAAAACACATTTTCACACTATTATATTGCAACAACTTTTTCAAAAAGTATCATCGAAACGTAATTCCAAGTTCAAAATATTCTACAGAAGGCTGCACAACTTTAGATTGATCCAAATTGTAAACTGAAATGTTAAACTTTGAAAAATACAGTTTAATCTTAATAACTTTTTAAATTATTATCATAGACACTTCTTTCCAAGTTCAAAATATTCTACAGAAGTCTGCACACATTTTACAACCTTTAATTTGATGGAAATAGTACACCTAGATTTTATATAAATTTTCAAACTTTGAAAAATGCTTTTATATCGCCCACCCTATTACACAACCACCACCAGCCTGCACAGTGGTAACAAGGCATGATGGATCCATGTTCTCATTCTGTTTACGCCAAATTCTGACTCTACCATCTGAATGTCTCAACAGAAATCGAGATTCATCAGACCAGGCAACGTTCTTCCAGTCTTCCACTGTCCAATGTTGGTGAGCTTGTGCAAATTGTAGCCTCTTTTTCCTATTTGTAGTGGAGATGAGTGGTACCCGGTGGGGTCTTCTGCTGTTGTAACCCATCCGCCTCAAGGTTGTGCGTGTTGTGGCTTCACAAATGCTTTGCTGCATACCTCGGTTGTAACAAGTGGTTATTTCAGTCAAAGTTGCTCTTCTATCAGCTTGAATCAGTCGGCCCATTCTCCTCTGACCTCTAGCATCAACAAGGCATTTTTGCCCACAGGACTGCCACATACTGGATGTTTTTTCCCTTTTCACACCATTCTTTGCAAACCCTAGAAATGATTGTGCGTGAAAATCCCAGTTATTGAGCAGATTGTGAAATACTCAGACCGGCCCGTCTGGCACCAACAACCAAGCCACACTCAAAATTGCTTAAATCACCTTTCTTTCCCATTCTGACATTCAGTTTGGAGTTCAGGAGATTGTCTTGACCAGGACCACACCACTAAATGCATTGAAGCAACTGCCATGTTATTGGTTGATTAGATAATTGCATTAATGACAAATTGAACAGGTGTTCCTGATAATCCTTTAGGTGAGTGTATATATGTACAGCTCTGGAAAAAATTAAGAGACCATTGCACCTTTTTCTTTCCTTTCCAAAAAAGATGGAAAGGAAGGTTTTGAGTGAGGAACAGAAGGGTTAAAATTAGGAGAAACTGAAGGCTTCTGTTCCTCACTCAAAATTTTCCTTTTCAACTTTTTTGGAAAGCAAACCAAAAGGTGCAGTGGCCTCTTAATTTTATCCAGAGCTTTATATAATTGATTGTCGTAATGTATAAGGCATATAATAACACTCACAGCTGACCAATATGTTCCATTAAGACACCTGGGTTGCCATGGGAACTGACCAACCAGTTCTTCTAGAATCCAAACTGCACTCTACACTCCAGAGTGTGAGGCTCACCTGATGATAAGACAATGCATTGCTTTATGAAACAAACTGAGTACGGAGCTACATTGTAAGGGTACCAGAGAAAATTATATCCTGTTTCAAAAAAGTTATCAAGAACTGCTCTTTTCATCGGGGAAAATTGGTTGTGTATTATTTTGTTTGCTAAACCAATCATTCATTTTAGGAAGATTATGACATTTCAGCATGAAAGAGATAAAAAAAAATAGAGTGGCTCTTAATAAGAGTTACAAAATGTCATGGCTGAGACGTGAAAAAACGGAGGATTGTGGAACAATTTTATAAGAGCACCACAAAAGGATTTTAATATATGCAATCAGTTTATAGCAAGCCACTCAACTAATGGGCTCTGCAGTTTTTTGTGTGAAAAGAAAACGGCAAAATCTTTGAGGAAAACATTCCCATTTCCAACATGCATATAATATATCTTGACATCATAAGATATTGTTGATTGATGAAGAAAAATCTCGTTTTGTAATGCAACTGGAAAACTTCAAGGCGGTTAATACTTTCTGAAGGCGCTGATTCCTGTAGTGTACATTCCAGACATCCTATTCCCACTTGATTAATGGCAACAGTTCCCATCTTTTGACCATGACCCATAGTTTAAATCTAGTGCCCCTCTTTAGAGAATAGGCCCAAGAAAACAATATCTCATCAACTCTGCTCTAAGGAAAGGAGAAGTTGATCACATCAATCAAACGAACCCATTGAGCATGCCAATCAATGAATACACTCACCTAGCTCCACCTCTTCGGTCTCGTTGCTATGGGGATAAATCATCTGTGGCGGGACTTGGGTGTCACGTGCTGTTGAGGTAAAGTTGTGTGTGTGGGGTATGTTACTGTACTTGTTGTCATGTGAGTGTGTTTATGTGCATTCATTTGACTTGGTGTGTGTGTGCGTGTTCATGTGAAAGCATTTTGTGAAACAACAGGAACAGTTGCCTTTAGCATCAGTCACATAAACATTGTTCAGTTGAAGGATCTGGCCATCCACCACGAAGATATCCCTCTTCTCCCTCAGTGAGCATACAGCCTTCTCCTTCTGAAAAGGAACACACACGTGACATTATTAAGAGAACTCAGAGAAGATTAACATACAGGTGTTGGTTTTTGAAGGCTCTGCCTGTCCTTTACAGAGACGGTGTGATGGTAATTCCATGTATCGACACTCAGAGTAAGGGACAGCTCATTCAACCATTTAAATCACATAAGAAAAAGGGGTGTGGTAAGATGCTGCCATCTGTCTCATGTCAATCAAACACCTTTCCCTTTGTTCTATCACACAAGTCAAATGCTATCTTCCCCCACCTTATCCTTCCTGCCATAATGTTTACTGTAGTGTTTACCCAAAGGGGCCAACTGACCTTACTGCCCCCTGTTGTATCTTCTCCTATCTTGTCCTAGAACCCATTGATCTGCATCTGGACAGACAATAGATGCCCCCTATGCAAATACCAGATCCCCCACATTCCTCTACCTATCTAAACAGTGGGACTCAGTCCTTTACTCAGTGAGAATACATTGTATAAAGAAATTTCCTGTACAAGGTGCAATGGTCTCTTAATTTTTTCCAGAGCTGTACATATATACACTCACCTAAAGGATTATCAGGAACACCTGTTCAATTTGTCATTAATGCAATTATCTAATCAACCAATAACATGGCCGTTGCTTCAACAACGGCCCAGTTATCCCTTACTCACCTACACTACTCTCATTCTAATGAGAACCATACAGGTGTGACATTCTCAAGAGATATGGACAGGAAATCCATTCTACAGAGAAACATACAGGTGTGACATTCTAAAGAGATATGTACAGGAAATCCATTCTACAGAGAAACATACAGGTGTGACATTCTACAGAGAAACATACAGGTGTGACATTCTAAAGAGATATGTACAGGAAATATATTCTACAGAGAAACACACTGGTGTGATATTCTCAAGTGAAGCTACATGTGGGTATGGATCTGGGTGTGTATACCCACAAGCTACTGCAGGTTCTCCAGATGAAGTCAGATTTAATTTTGTGGGCCTCACAAACATCAGGTTGCCCATCCCTTTCTAGATGCAGCAGAATCACCCCATAATCAACTTTTGAATAGTGCAACCTGACCTTAGCTCATCCATCAATTGTTTCTGTAGCTGCTTGTTAGAGATAAACTTGAAGAAAATCACCTGGTACCATGTGACATTTGGACCTCTGAACCCCGAGGCAGAGCAGTTTCCACAGTTGACCCCAGGGCAATAGATCTTGCCACCTTGACCTAGTATCAGAGTGTCCCCAATTGGCTCTGTATGCCTACACCCGAGACTGCCTCTGTCCAATACCTCTAAAGAGAAGTTGAGCACGGTGCCACTGTGGGAACAGACATTTACATTCAGTTTCATCAGTAAGGTTTACATTTTTGTTACTTCCACGAAGTGAATGAATGTTGTGACTTGACATGTTTTGGTTGTTGGACTGCATTACGTCTTCTGATCCTGTGAAACCAAAATCAGTCCTGTGCATCTCTTGCTAAATTGTTATATTAACCCTGTCAAAGAGAGTCAACATTAGTCCTTTCAAATAGTCAAAATTAGCCCTTTCAAATAGAGTCAACATTAGCCCTTTCAAATAGAGGCAAGTACTAACCGTGTCAAGCACATGTACGTCCCAGAGTGCTTTGCAGAAACGTTTGAAAACCAAAGCGCGTTCCCATGTCTTTTCACCGCTACGTCATCTATGAAGCACTTTCTATCACTGTTGGTTTCCCTTTCTGATTTCAATCAATTGGCTTCCGGGCTGGCTGAGATGTTGTAGAGGTGTCCACAGAGACCAGCAGAGTAGGGTTTAGCACACTGCATTACAAACACGTCTCCGGAGACAGCTTTGTAGCCATACGTCTCTGTCGTCAAGCCTGGTTTCAAACATTCAGCTATACCACACAACAACATACAGATATGAATTAGCCAAATGCTAATATCATAAAATACATCAGGTCCATTTTTACAATTCTTTGATATGACTAGAATGTGAAAGCTGAAAAGATAAATACTGTTTTCGCAGTGACCTTCATATAAGTGGTTCTGCAGAAAGCAAGCAGTGATGAGGAAAGCCAGTGTGACCCTCGTTCGCATCACTCATCCCTTCATTCATACCAAGCGTACCATGCCTTCTGAATTCAGCTGGCATTCAGCCTCAGCTCTCCTTTTGATCTAGCTTTCCCTGAAACCTTTGCACTTTCTTGTTGTTATCTGAGATAATTATTTAGACTAGTTGAGCTGCATTCGACTGAGCTAAACTGTTGCCTGTCAGTGCTCAATGCCTCTAAATAGTAATTTATCTTCTAATCTGTCCTCCACCTCCACAGATGATGATACGTTATGCAAGATATAGTTTCCTCACCACCAATTTTGTAAAGTGTCATTGGCAATTTCCTGTGTTGAAAATGTATTTGGTTGAATGCCACATCATGACTATCTTGAATTAACAACTTCTTGTAGGTGCTGTACAAATGTGTGGAAATGTTCAAATAAATATTCAAATCTTTTACAGTGGACAGGTTTTTGTAAAAAAAAAAAAAAAAAAGATAAATCGTGTCAGAACTTTTTCCACTTTTAATGTGACCTATAATGTGAACAATTAAATTGAAAAACAAACTGAAATCTACGTGGGGGAAAAATGAAAAATAAAAACTGGTTGCACAGTATTAGTTGATTTATTCTTTGTTTTACCAAGATAGTTGACTGGGGAGTCATACATTCTCATTTACAGCAAAAACCGATTAAAAGTCACAATACAAAACGTATAGGACATACAAGCTGAAGCTAAACACAATAGAACACAAATGCAGTGCTGTCTTTCTTGAAACTCACAATGTTTTACATTTGTAGGGGTCTGTCCCCAGAACTGTAACAAAGATAAAAATATTTATCAAGAGCTAATTCAAATCTTACTTCTGGCCACTGAAAAAGCCAAAGGCGATAATAACATTTCATGATACAATTTCAAATGTTAAATTGCTTTCAGGGTAACAGGTATACAGGCTGTCAGGGAAAATGGTTTTCAATTTTCTTATGACAAGGACCTTCAAAATATTTCAGAGCTGCCAGTTAGGTTCCTGAGAAACCCATAAAACTGAGATTGGCAATGACTATCTGTTAATCTACAAACGTTTGTCATTTTAAAGCAAATGATATTAAACAGAGATAAGCAAGTGATTGAGCCATTCTCTACCAAGTGAGACTGCGCTTTATCGCAGATTCTATTACAATCTCAGAAGGGCCTTCTCAACACCCTGGGAGGACCCTCTGGCTCTGGCTGGCATATGGTAGCGAAGCTCCTTCCAAAAGGCTGAGGAGAGGGGTTCAGAGTTGGAACCCTTCCAGGTGACTTTGTGTCCAGACTGAACCAGCTTCTGCTGGGCCTCAGGGACCGAGTCAAGCTTCAGATTCTCCTGAAAATAACAGGTACCAAAGTAACTAGAGAACATCCCTGAGAATGATGTGTTTGAGGTCAGAGATGGAAAGTAAAAGGAGCTGTGGCAACTGTATGCCACCAGATTCTCTTTTAACTGTGTATTTTGGATATGTGTTTGACAGGGCAATTGCACTTTAATCAAATGACACCCTATTCCCTAAGTAGTGCACTACTCTATGGTCCCGGGTCAAAACTAGTGCACTACTCTATAGTCCCAGGTCAAATGTAGTGCACTACTCTATGGTCCCGGGTCAAAAGTAGTGCACTACTCTATAGTCCCGGGTCAAATGTAGTGCACTACTCTATAGTCCCGGGTCAAATGTAGTGCACTACTCTATGGTCCCGGGTCAAAAGTAGTGCACTACTCTATGGTCCCGGGTCAAATGTAGTGCACTACTCTATGGTCCCGGGTCAAATGTAGTGCACTACTCTATGGTCCCGGGTCAAATGTAGTGCACTACTCTATAGTCCCGGGTCAAAAGAAGTGCACTACTCTATGGTCCTGGGTCAAAAGTCGTGCACTACTCTATGGTCCCGGGTCAAAAGTAGTGCACTGCTTAGCGTATAGAACACCTACCTTAGTATCTGGGAGGTCAGCTATGTTCCTATGGTTACAGGCCCTTAATTTGACATAGTATTAGGGCCATATGGTGATCTGTGGGTACCTGGTTATCTTGGCTGGATCCCGCATCTGATCTGACCTCTGCCTGGACGAGAACCAGGGGGGTGTGCCATTCCACCAGCGCGGCATGGAGCCCGGTGAGCAGACTGTACTGGCTGTCCTGCCCGGGGTTCAAAGCCGAGCCACTGGACACCAGAATAAGGCGACGACTCTTCTCTATGGAGGCCAGCACAGCTTCTGACACCGCTAGAAACAAAGTCATTGGTTTAAACAGCAAGGCGCATGCCAGCACGCAACAAACCCAGACACACTAATACAGTACAACGCAACAAGGACCTGGACATCCACTGACCAGTGGAACAACGTCATTATGTTGCTTCATTTGTTTCTAAATGTATTTTGAGAAAAAAATTCTTACGCAATACCAATGAGGATAACGAATTACAAATGTTGGACATCCGACATTTTCCCTGTACGCCACAACGCCCCCCCTGTCCTAATGTCCGGGTCTTGGCATCAAGTGAGAGCCGGGCAACTCGGCCGTGCCCCTATTGGCATTGGTCCGTGTCAATGGAAACATAACATAATCTGGACTTTAGGGTAAAATATCAATGTTTTGGCACCAGTGGAAATCACACACCCACACACACACACACACACACACACACACACACACACAACCAAAGGACAGTTGACTTACCCTCCCCAGGCAGGATGTCACGGTCAAAGAGACACAGGCTGTAGCCATACTCCTCTTCCAACACAGCCTCTATTTTATGCCGGTCCTCTTCACTCACACCTGACCCCGTGTCGCTCTTACAACATAGTACGTAGGCGTTATAACACTTCCCATCTGGAAGAAACCATTTATATAAGTCATAACAAGGCACAAAGGCATCATAACAAGACTTTGGTGATGCAAGTCAAGTGTAGGTCACTATATTCAGCAGTAGATCAGATTGGAAAGCCAAAAATATGTCACACCATAATTTCCTGGCCTGTTATCAGATAATATAATTTTTTACAAATCTCCTAAATTATATTCACCTTTGAAGCGGTTTTGTTTGTTTTGGAATTGTGGAAAGACATTGTCCTGTGGGTTTTTCCCTAACTTATGTTAGCGTTGTAGCACCTGTCACATTATTCAAATATTACACAGCACACAGGACTTCAACTCATGAGTCTTAACTGTTCATGTCACAGCTTCCTCTAAGAGTATTCTGATAAATGCAGCTCTAAGATCAGCTTGCAACATCTACCAAAATTACAAAGCCCATAAAAACTGTTTTAGCTAACCATGTGACCTTATTATTCGAGTCTGGTACCCAGTATGTTTGTGCATTCATTCCACTCCTTGCTACTCCTTGTGCAGTTTGCCATATGACATAGAGTACAAGGAGTGGTATGCTAGCACAAAATAGCTCTGGACAGCTTAAGGCTACAATATCTCCTGTTTGTTGTTATTCTCACCGGAGGCATTGTGACGATGCAGACCTAGATCATCTCTGAGAAACAAGACAATGTCCACCTTCAGCTGCACATAGACTACTGTCACCACCACAGCAGTGACAACAAAAACTCCCACTACACCAAAGACCAGGATGGGGAACGGGGCAGGTCCTTAAGGCGACAGTGAAATACCCATGCAAGCATGCACGTACACACACACACACACAAAAACACACATTTAAACACAAAGACAAAGGCATGTACAACAAAATGAAGCCAATTGTAAAACAGCTCTTGCTCTACCGTGACTTTCATATGGTTGTTGATGTTCATACTCGGAAGTGATAAAAATCTATGGGTACATGTTGATAACAATACCAAGAACATACCAAGCTAAGAACAGAACACAGCGTTCTGGGAAATAACAATTTTAATCAGAGAATTCATACACTGGTTTGTGGTAGCTATAGCATATTCATGGCATAGAACAGCAAATACCTGTATAGACATGCCGTTTCAGTTGTGGTTGCAATGTGGTGGAATATCCCTTTAAGAAACCTGGCAGACTTACTCTTCTGTTTTAAGGTGATGGAAACGTGGACGACCCCAGAGGGTGACTGCAATTTACAGGTGTAGTTACTGTTCAGGTGCTCCTCTGACACTTGCTTTATCACCAGAGATGCCTCTTCATGGCCTCGCTCTCTAGAGAAAACAGATAAGTGTGTTGTCTGGTAACTTTGGAAACCATACCAAATGAAAAAAAATTAAAATAAAGTGTGTTAAATCAGTTAAATCTAACATGAAGAACTTTAGTTGAGATTGCCTGGTGCAATGGACTAAAAGGTGCTTTATACGTTTGTGTTGTAAGAACAGAACCAAGTGTGTTCTGTAAGTTAGTTTAATATGAACAGAACCAAGTATGCTCATTAAGTTACTGTACGAACAGAACCAAGTATACTCTATAATGTATAACTAGAACAGAACCAAGTGGGCTTTATAATGTCTAATGAGAACAGAATCCAGTGTCTGCACATGCTCACTTTGAAGAATTATAAAACACTGGCAATTTGTCATTGTCCTTTTCCACAAAAGACTTGTTTGCCAACCAGAAAAGGTTTGCAAAAGGATCTTCAATGACAGCTCTACAAACCACCACAACAGGGGATCCTGGAAAACACACAAAGCATTCCATAACACTTGGAGTTGTTGTCTATTATGGATTATGATTTATTAATACTGTCATGATTATAAAGCATCTTATGCATATATCATAAAGCATTACAAAGACATTTTAAAGCAGTATACCTGTACACCATCAGTTAGGGGCTAGCACATATCCTAGACTCTAGAACATTCTACAATTACAACAAATTATTTATATTGCTTACTGGGTTGATTTGGCTCACACAAAGACGCAGTCAGACACAAACACATTAACTCATCCAGAGAGTTTATGGGATGTTGTAAATATAGTAGAGAAATTCACCCATATCTACTTCAAAATAATCTCCATCCTTATGGGCTGATGATCTTTGGAACTAAAGGAACAGATCCTGTAAATAAACAGAGTAACACTTTATTTTGAGAGTCACAAAAATGTGCCTGTAGATGCTCCACAGATTGTTTACTGACTATCTATAATATTTCAAGAAACGCTCTACTAACCCTAACTCTTACCTATATCCTAACCTTAACCTTTATTTTACTCTTAACCTTAACCCTTATTCTAAACTTAACCCTGACCTTAGCAAGCAGTTGTTTATCAACAGATAGTAATACTATAAACAAACATTCATAAAGAACATCTACAGATGGAAATTGGGACCACAAACAGCAATTCATATATTTGAAAATAATTTCAGATGTAAATATCTACGTCATTTTAATGTCATGCCCCTTTCTATCTTTGGCCATTTATATTGTCAATTTAACAAAAGCATGCTGTTAGACTTATATCACAAAATAAATATGTCACAAAAAGAGTGATTTGAGTACATTCCAATTCTAATTCTCTTTCATTTGAATTGAAATGGAATTAAGCCAAACCCTGATATGAGGTACAGCACATTAATTCTTACCAGGTTCAACTGTCCACTCCACGGTTCTGGACTTCCTAAACACTTGTCCATCAGAAAGGTGTGAGTTATAGACATAGTATGACATGCATGTATAATTGCCACTGTCCTTTACATCAGCACTTGACAGGTATCCATTTTCAAAAGAGGAGTCCAACTCTGTGTCACAGTCCTGCAACACATTCATCAAACATAGCTACTATAATAAACAGATAACAGTAGTGCATACTTCATATCCAGGTAATACACATGTAATAGCCATGTAATACACATTTATATACAGACAATACACATGGGTAATATCCAGGTAATACACATGAAATATACAGGTATTACCAATGTAATACACATGTAATATCCTGGGTATACTAAGGTAATACACATCAATCAATCAAATTTATTTATAAAGCCCTTTTTACAACAGCAGTTGTCACAAAGTGCTTTACAGAGACACCCGGCCTTAAACCCCAAGGAGCTAACAACAGTAGTGTACATGTAACATCCTGGGTATACTAAGGTAATACACATGTGATATCCAGGTAATACACATAATATACAGTTGTTTTCCAGGTAATAGACATGTAATATCCAGGTATTACACACGTAATACACACGAAATATCCAGGTCATACAAAGGTAATATACAGGTAACGCACAGGTTCTTATTAATCTCAAATAGGATAGTTGTTTTTTTTTCATTTCATGACTAGTGAAATTAAATGGTGTCTCTAACCCCAAAACGTGCAATGACAACCAGTCAACCAGGCTTGGGAAAACATTACAAAACAACCTTTTGTCTAGACGGAAATAAAACACATTATCAAGATTCTATTTGATACTACTTTGTCCACAGCTGATGGAAAACGTTTTAATTTATCAAGAGGACATAATGACATACTGTGACCTTTTCAGCGCTATTGTTACAAATGAGCAAACCATTCCAGCACATCTATATCAGGGGTGCCATTCTTTCTGGATAGTACAGAATGTCTTTAGTAATAGCAAAGGGCCCAGAGAGAGGAACACGGTATAAAAGACACTCAACATCAATTAATATTCACAACTACAGGACTTTGCGAAAAGCTAGGAACCGAGAACAGAAGAAGCAATACCTTGTACCACGTATAGTTAAGTCTTGTGAAGTTCTGTGGGATGTTGTCTTCACTACATTGGAGTTGATAGCAGGACTCTCCCTCATAACAGTAAGTTGGATACACGGCCAAGTCTGTGTAGCACTTGTCAGAGTACACCTTGATGTAAAACCTCCCCATGGCCACAGCCTGACCACTGGCACCACTGAAACAGATCAGAGACACAAAGACGGATAAATGAGTCAAAACAATCATTCCATTACCCAAACAACCCACGGGTCAATTAAATTTACCGATCGATCAACTGAATATTTCACAACAATTAACCACATTAACAAGACAACAAACGAAAATGGAATTAAATACAAATCTAATTAATGTAACAGGCAACTTGAGGCTAACTTTTGATGAACACTTACATTAGTGAGCAGGAGTAGGAACCTTCGTCGTTGGGAGAGACCCTCAGGATAACCAGAGTGTCCCCAGACACCCATCTCCCAGGCCCAGAGTGGTTGCTCCATGTCAGGGTTACGTTTCCGTTGTTGTGCTCAGTCCTCCAGACCTGTGGTATTCGG
The DNA here is from genome assembly GCF_011004845.1 of Esox lucius. Taxonomy (NCBI): domain Eukaryota; kingdom Metazoa; phylum Chordata; class Actinopteri; order Esociformes; family Esocidae; genus Esox; species Esox lucius. The sequence continues at coordinate 9,942,928 of NC_047590.1, forward strand.
AACTTCAGCACTGCCATCTCCCCCTCCCGGACATAGAGGTTGGACTCTTTATATGATGAACACGACTGACACGGAGAAGCCTCACACAGCGAGCCTTTCCTCATCAGCTCTGCAGACGAATGTCAGAGACAGAACCCCTCAGTGTCGGACTCCGGGCAGCCTATCCCAATCACATAGCCCTACGTCTGCCAAGGGTCAGTAGTCAGTGCATAGTGCTGTGTACCTATTCTGACCAAGGCCCGGTCAAATGTAGTGGATAGGGAACAGGGCCGTTTTGGACAACGTCTAGGGGCAGAGACGGGTTTTTCTACTTCCAAGAGCTTCTGCCATGTTAGGAGGCAACCGCAGCTAGGATGTTCTTACCAAAAACCTGTGAAACTTCATCTGGTTGCTTTAAATATTTTCAATATTGTTGAGGCCCCTAACACATTCTGGTCAGACCAATTCTCATTTATGATGTCCTATTCTACATGCTTGCCGCTAAAAAGCTCCTCAGTAAATTACACATAATTTGCCACATGGCCGTTTTCAGTGTGACCATGACACTATAACTAAACGGCCCACACTACATATACAACGCCAGTCTCACTGGTAACAACTTATCATAAGGTGCTTTTAAGCAATGCCCCCCTCAACCTCAACTCATTCTTAAACATAAGCGACCCAAAACAATAACCTGCGCATTTGTTTAAATGTTACTCTGGCCACTACTACAGCTGACACTTTATTTGGTCCTTCCATTTCATCTCACTGTTGTCAATGACTGGAACAAATGAAGGTCCTTCAAGTTTGACACTTTGCACCTCACTCACTCAAAAAACAACTAATGAAGGTAATATCTGATCAATGTATCTGTGGAATATGCTGCATTTAGTCCAATGTGATGTTTATTGTCACTTCCCTTGCATTAATTATTTATTTGTATTTTCTGTGTTGTCTTTGAAACTTGCAATCGAATGCCCTTGGCCTGGTCATCATTAAAATTAAGAATAATTTCTGTATTCACTAACCAGGTTAAATAATAGCTAAGTAAAATTAATGAAAACAATTGACTAACATCTTTCTGATAACTAGCTGACAAACTTCAACCCTGGAACTCTATTTCATTTTAAAAGTATAAAGTATTTAAACGTGCAGTAATTTAAGTTGATCAACAAAATATAAATTTTCAAGCAGCATTTACTATACAAACAATCCGCGTATAATTTTTATTTTTTTCAAATTGATGTGAGCAATAGTACAAACAAATAATACAGAAGGAAAATAAATATCTTGAATAATATTGAAAGGAATAGTTCTGTTGTAATATATTTCCTCTGGTTCGGTATCTTTGGTCAGTTTCTATGCCAGATTCTCATCATTTATTTAGTGTGTAAACATGTGTAAACAAGTTATTCCAACAAACCTTTGGTTGCAGAAAGGAGGAGGACCATGAACAGTGGCTTCATCATCAAGTTCGTCTTAATTCACACGCACACACACACACACACACACACACACACACACAACACACACACACACACACACACACACACACACACACAGCTAGTTAATTGAAAAGTGAAAATAGGTCCCTTGAACTGGTGGTAACGCAATGAAGACAAAAAGGTTGCTTCTGTATTTTAGATATTTTGCAGATAAACAAATCCGATTGAGCCATTTAATTATTCAAGCATTGTTAATACCTAATGCTAAGGTGTATACGATTAAAATAAATATTGCCATGTGATATGTGAGCAATATTACTGTAGAAAACACAAGACAATTATTTTTTTAGGACGAGGAATGGAATTTGAATGTCATGTCTGTAATATAAGTGGAAAGAAGTTATATGACACAACAGCTGTGAGTGGAAAATATCCCAAATAAATAAATTGGTTTAGTTTTAGCTACGGAGAGTCAACAGATCAGTTCACGTTTTCTGTTCTCATCCACTTCCCCTTTCAATTTAGAAAGTTATGTTTTTGGTATAAGTCCAGTGCTTGACTTGGGCCAGTACGGTCCAGAACCGCAAACAGCTTCTTTTTATAGGCAAAATAGCTGTCTGGGATAGTCCACTTGAATGGAACAAGCCTTATTACAAACATTTTGATAAACATAAGGTAACATGCGATTTGTCAGTTCCTGCACATACTGCATCTCAAGTCAAGCGCTATATAAAACGGAATATCGATATTCTTCACATAGAGATATTCACATGATATTTCACAATACTTCTATGGAAATATTAAATATAAGGTCCATCTCCAGGGCACACCTTCCACCTCCTAAATGCAGCTCACATCCCAGATCACCATCACCGGTATTCTGAACACCTGTTTCACCTGTCACCTGTTCCATTAGCATTCATATATAAACGCCTTCTGTTCCAACAGAAGTATTTTAGTCTGCCTCCTGCGGAGCGTTATTCTAAGCATGTTTTTTACCCGTATTTTTTCACTATTCTGCCTGCCTTTCTCCAGTTTTCACGCATTGCGCTTGGATCTACACTGCCTTTGTATTCCATTCATTACAGGAAAATCCAGGAGTGGGCAAACAGCCCTGATGTGCCAAGTCAAGATGTCTTAATTAATCTGATGGATGCATATTGTTTGTCAATAATAATGTAGCTACTAGTCAGAAAATCGCAGCTTTCAACGATCAGCCCTGTAACTCACTCTCTTTTTCTCGGCGGGCTCACACAAAACACGCACGTTCCAAATAGCGCCAAGTAGATTTGCCGCTTGATGACAACACAGAAGACCCAAAACATTAACGTTTTTTAATCAACGATATTATATATTTTTTGAGGGCTTTAACGCGTGGTCGGAATTACGGAATTACAGATGAATAGAAAAGGGGATTTAATTTTTTTCAAGGCTACATATACGTAATTTAGGTTTCCGGGGCTATTCATAAAAGATTCATGGACGCCCAGGTCTAACGATGCCAACGAAATAAACTAATAACTACAAACGAATGTTACTGACTTACCTTATTATTGGATTGCAGCCGTGATAAATAAAAAGCAAAAGTCGAATGTGAGAAACTAAACTGAAACTCAAATAATCCTGACATTGGGAGGTGCTTTTAAAGGTTAAGGTCTATCTATAGAATATTTCCTTCATGTATTTTCTTGGACAGTGGTGCCCTCCTGTGCTTGTCCAGTAATAATTATACGTAGGATATAATATAGGTCTACCCTATGGATGGGACGGTGGAAGACCGAGGTAAAATTAGTTTTATATTCAGAAATTCAACAGACATTCAACAGATTTTATCATGGATTCCAAGTTCAAAATATTCTGCAGACAGCTGCAAATCTTTAATTTTATCAAAATAGTACACTTTCAACGAAAAAAAAACACATTTTCACACTATTATATTGCAAAATCTTTTTCAAAAAGTATCATAGACACTTAATTCCAAGTTCAAAATATTCTACAGAAGGCTGCACAACTTTAGATTGATCCAAATTGTACACTGAAATTTTAAGCACATTTTCAAACTTTGAAAAATACAGTTTAATCTTAATAACTTTTTACATTTTTATCATAGACACTTCTTTCCAAGTTCAAAATATTCTACAGAAGGCTGCACATTTTTACAGCCTTTAATTTTATTGAAATATTACACTTGTATTTTAAACACATTTTCAAACTTTGATAAATGCTTTTACATCGCAATAACTTTTTCAAAAAGTATAATAGAAACTTAATTCCAGATTCAAAATATTCTCCATTAGGTTGGAAAACGTTCACAACTTTTGGTTTGATGCAGAAATCACAACTAGAATCTAAAAACATTCCACAAACTTTGAAACATTTAGTTTTATTGCAATAACTTTACCACAATGTAACATAGAAACTTCATTGCAAGTTCAAAATATTGTCCAGTAGGCTGCACAACATTTAATTTGATGTAAATTGTACACTTAGATTTTATACACATTTTCAAACTTGAAAAACACAGTACTTTAGTTGTTATTTCTGGATCAAATCAAAAGTTGTAAAAGCTGTCCAGCCATACACTCACCTAAAGGATTATTAGGAATACCATACTAATACTGTGTTTGACAAGGTGCTGAAAGCATTCTTTAGAAATGTTGGCCCATATTGATAGGATAGCATCTTGCAGTTGATGGATATTTGTGGGATGCACATCTAGGGCACGAAGCTCCCATTCCACCACATCCCAAAGATGCTCTATTGGGTTGATACCTGGTGACTGTGGGGGCCATTTCAGTACAGTGAACTCATTGTCATGTTCAAGAAACCAATTTGAAATGATTCGAGCTTTGTGACATGGTGCATTATCTTGCTGGAAGTATCCATCAGAGGATGGGTACATGGTGGTCATAAAGGGATTGACATGGTCAGAAACAATGCTCAGGTAGGCCGTGGCATTTAAACAATGCCCAATTGGCACTAAGGGGCCTAAAGTGTGACAAGAAAACATCCCCCACACCATTACACTACCACCACCAGCCTGCACAGTGGTAACAAGGCATGATGGATCCATGTTCTCATTCTGTTTACACCAAATTCTGACTCTACCATCTGAATGTCTCAACAGAAATCGAGACACATCAGACCAGGCAACATTCTTCCAGTCTTCAACTGTCCATTTTGGTGAGCTCGTGCAAATTGTAGCCTCTTTTTCCTATTTGTAGTGGAAATGAGTGGTACCCAGTGGGGTCTTCTGCTGTTGTAGCCCATCCGCCTCAAGGTTGTGTGTGTTGTGGCTTCACAAATGCTTTGCTGCATACCTCGGTTGTAACGAGTGGTTATTTCAGTCAAAGTTGCTCTTCTATCAGCTTGAATCAGTCGGCCCATTCTCTTCTGATCTCTTGCATCAACAAGGCATTTTTGCCCACAGGACTGCCGCATACTGGATGTTTTTTCCTTTTCACACCATTCTTTGTAAACCCTAGAAATGGTTGTGTGTGAAAATCCCAGTAACTGAGCAGATTGTGAATTACTCAGACTGGCCCGTCTGGCACCAACAACCATGCCATGCTCAAAATTGCTTAAATCACCTTTCTTTCCCATTCTGACAGTTTGGAGTTCAGGAGATGGTCTTGACCAGGACCACATCCCTAAATGCATTGAAGCAACTGCCATGTGATTGGTTGATTCATTAATTGCATTAATGAGAAATTGAGCAGGTGTTCCTAATAATCCTTTAGGTTAACTTGGAATGAAGTTTCTATGATACTTTTCGTAAAAGTTATTGCATTAAAACTGCATTGTTCAAAGTTTGAACATGTATATGAAATCTAAGTGCATGATTTAGATCAAATTAAAGGTTGTAGACGTTGTGCAGCAACTTATATTATAAGTTTTAAATATTTTAAAAGGTTATTGCAATAAAACTGTAGTTTTAAAGTTTGAAAATGTGTTGAAAATATAAGTGTCGTTTTTTAAATCAATTTAAAGGTTGTAAAAGTTGTCTAGCTTATTGCAGAATATTTAGAACTTGGAATGAAGTTTCTATTAAACCTTTTGAAAAAGTTATTGCAATAAAACTAAATTTTTTAAAGTTTGCAGAATTCTGAAAATTCTAGTTGTGATTCCTGGATCGAATCATAGGTTGTATAAGTTGTCCACCCTAGTGTAAAATATTTTGAACTTGGAAAGAAGTTTCTGTGATTACATTTTTAAATGTGATTGTGATTAAACTGTATTTTTCAAATACTGTATACTGTATTTTTCCAAGTGTACTTTTTCCATCAAACTAAAGGTTGTAAAAGTTATGCAGCTTACTGTAGTATATTTTGAACTTGAAATGAAGGTTCTATAATAGTATTTAAAAAAGCTACTGTAATATAAAAGCTTTTTTTAAAGTTTGAAAATGTGTATACAATTTCATTGTACAAACCCGATTCCAAAAAAGTTGGGACACTGTACAAATTGTGAGTAAAAAAGGAATGGAATAATTTACAAATCTCATAAACTTATATTTAATTCACAATAGAATATAGATAACATATCGAATGTTGAAAGTGAGACATTTTGCAATGCCATGCCAAATATTGGCTCATTTAGGATTTCATGAGAGCTACACATTCCAAAAAAGTTGGGATAGGTAGCAATAAGAGGCCGGAAAAGTTAAAGATGGGCAGAGGATCACCAATTCCCCCAATGCTGCGGCGATAAATAGTGGAGCAATAGTGGCAATATCAGAAAGGAGTTGCTCAGAGAAAAATTGCAAAGAGTTTGAAGTTATCATCATCTACAGTGCATAATATCATCCAAAGATTCAGAGAATCTGGAACAATCTCTGTGGGTAAGGGTCAAGGCCGGAAAACCATACTGGATGCCCGTGATCTTCGGGCCCTCAGATGGCACTGCATCACAAACAGGAATGATACTGTAATGGAAATCACAACATGGGCTCAGGAATACTTCCAGAAAACTTGTCGGTGAACACAATCCACCGTGCCATTCGCCCGTTGCCGGCTAAAACTCTATATAACTGTATATAAAAAAGAAGATGTATCTAAACAGGATCCAGAAGTGCAGGCGTTTTCTCTGGGCCAAGGATCATTTAAAATGGACTGTGGCAAAGTGGAAAAGTGTTCCGTGGTCAGACAAATCAAAATTTGAAGTTCATTTTGGAAAACTGGGACGCCATGTCACCCGGACTAAAGAGGACAAGGACAACCAAAGTTTTTAACAGCGCTCAGTTCAGAAGCCTGCATCTCTGATGGTATGGGGTTGCATGGGAGTGCGTGTGGCATGGGCAGCCTACACATCTGGAAAGGCACCATCAATGCTGACAGTTATATTCAAGTTCTAGAACAACATATGCTCCCATCCAGACGTTGTCTCTTACAGAGAAGACCTTGCATTTTCCAACATGACAATGCCAGACCACATACTGCATCAATTACAATGTCATGGCAGCATAGAAGAAGGATCCGGGTACTGAAATGGCCAGCCTGCAGTCCAGATCTTTCACCCATAGAAAACATTTGGTGCATCATAAAGAGGAAGGTGCGACAATGAAGACCTAAGGCAGTTGAACAACTTGAAGCCTGTATTAGACAAGAATGGGACAACATTCCTATTTATAAACTTGAGCAACTTGTCTCCTCAGTCCCCAGACATTTGCAGTCTGTTGTGAAAAGAAGAGGGGATGCCACACAGTGGTAAACATGGCCTTGTCCCAACTTTTTTGAGATGTGTTGATGCCATGAAATTTAAAATCAACTTATTTTTCCCTTAAAGTGATACATTTGATAAAGGATGAATGATAAATTTGAAACTTCCACATCATTGCATTCTGTTTTTTTTTCACAATTGTACAGTGTCCCAACTTTTTTGGAATTGGGTATGTAGGATTTGGATATAATTACTGGTTGTAAAAGTTTTGCAGCCTACTGTAGAATATTTTCAACTTGGAATGACATTTCTATGATACTTTCTGAAAAGGTTATTGCGTTAAAACTGCATTTTTCAAAGTTTGAAAATTTGTTTAAAATCTAAGTGTACTATTTCCATCATAGTAAAGGTTGTAAAAGTTGTGCTACCTTCTGTAGAATATTCTGAACTTGGAATGAAGTTTCTATGGTACTTTTTGAAAAAGTTATTGTGATATAATTGTAATTTTCAAAATGTGTATATGTAGAAAATGTGTATAAAATCTTGGTTTTATTATTTGATCAAATAAAGGCTTGTAAAAGTTGTCCAACCTAATATAGAATATTTTGATAAGTCAGTCAGAGTTATCAGTGAAGAATGCAAGTAGTTTTTAAGGTTTAAAAATTTACTTTGAATGTCTGTTGAATCTCCTTTGAATCTCTGTTGAATGTCTGTTAAATGTCTGTTGAATCGCTGAATATAAAACCAACTTTACCTCTGTCTGTGAAAGGGGTACACACTAGTTTTTTTTAGATCATAGATTAATATTGCATTATGCTTGTGGTGATAAGCTATATAAAGTTGTACACTCATATATGATTTATTTTGACACAAATTATATTGTTAAAATTTGGAAATTAACTGAAATCTTTTGAAGATCTCCATTACGTGTTTAGGTTATGAGGAATGCTGTGCAAGTTTCGCCAGAAACCAAACCGCCCACTGAAGCGAAACCATTGTGGTTGCTTACATGCTCGCTGGCTATGAATAAACTAGTTTCCTGTGAAGCAAGAATACACATATAAAGACAATTTGCAACCTAAACAACATGCAGTCTGAGATCTTTGCAGTAAATAAACTATTTTTAAATATCACATTTCGAGCTCTATGTGTAAAATTTAAAAATGTGTGTGCACAATCCATAACATAATCACTTTCAAAGCTCAGTTAGCCTAGCAAGTTCAAAAGCAGTGGTTTGAAGGCAGTGGCAAAAACGGGCGCATACATGACATCCTACACAATTTTTGAGGAACCATTTTGGCTGAACACCGTGACTTCCACAACCAGTGGTCGAAAAAGGAATAAATGCCCAGGCCAGGTGACCCGGTCCGGGCATGATACATAATGCCTGGCTTAAATGTAGTCTAGTGTAGCCGACACTCTTATCGAGAAAGACTTACAGTCAGTGCAGTCAGCTTAATAGTCTATAGCTAGCTGGGACAACCACACAACTCAGTCTTAATAATCATTTCTGGGCTTCGGTTTGATATGTTTATATAATGAACTAACACAGTAGGATAAATAATGACATATGAAGTTATACATGACATTCTGCAGATGCATTTATTGTTGACTGATGCCAATTGACAGGATATGGTCCCTTTTTGGCTGTTGGTGTGTGACGTCCTCAACAGAGTCTGAAAATGGTCACCTCCCCGAAGCTGGACAGGCTCTGCCGGAGGTTGGGTGTGTAACGTTGAAAACCCAAAGCACTCGTTGTCGCTTGATGTCTGACTTGAGGCCAGGGGCGAAAAAAGTTTGGGGGGGGGGGGCAATTACATAACATTTTCTAAAGAGCAATTTTTGAGGGGGACACTAAAAGTAGTGCTTTAATAGCCTACTGTTTTAGTTTGCACCATCGGTTGGCTCGCTACTGTAGCTCTACAAATGTAACTATTGTGTGCGAACCCTACCAACATAAAACAAACTTACTGGATTTTCCTCATGTTAGCTATGTGCATTGAGTACCTTTCATACGGTAGACACGAACACTGTCACCTTGCCAGCTAAGGAACACTACATACACTGCACTGCAAGCTTCCCTTATTGACTCAAATTCAAACAGCTGCAAAAGCTGCCTGGTTGATGTTACTGTAGCTTGCTAGCAAACAAAAGCTAACCACTAGCTAACATAACAATTGACCTGTAATTCAATGCAGAGAAAATGGCTCGCGATGTTTAGATTTTTTTTTTATTGTATTGAATGGTAGAAGTAAAGAAATGTCTAACATTCGTACAGAAAGTCAACCACCAACGAGAGATTACTATACAGATTTGTGCCACTGCTGAATGCTAGGGGGCAGTGGATCAGACCACTGTGAGGCAAAGGGCGTGGGTGTCAGATTTTTGTTGTTGTCTGTATTCCGCACAAGGGCTTTCATTGCCTCATATTTATTGTATCGTCTTATTACTATTATTGAATTACATAGTTATGTTTACATTTATATATTGGGGGGACAAATCATAGTTTTCCCCAGGCTGGGGGGGGGGGGGGGGGTCATGTCCCGCCTATGCATGAGGCTCCTATCATTGCTCACCTGCTCCTTGGAGTGGCCTGGAAGGACAGAACAGAGAAGGGCTGTATGTCTCTAAGCAATAATAATCATTATCTTATTTATTACAATTAAATGGACAGCATATTTTTTTCTGCCATTTGTTTGCTTCATTCTAAAAGATAAAATGAAAAGATGGAGTTTTTGTTGAGATAGCAGTGGGCCGGATAGCAGTGAACCCCTGCAATAGTCCATCCACTGTATTCATCTTTCCTTATTTCTATTAGGGACTGTGTTTTGTGGTTACCAGTAGGACATCTACAAACCATGCAGACCATCCACTGTTTTGAATAGGCATGGAATTTGGACTGTGATGTTAGCACTAAGTCCTGCAATTTTGCATCAGGAAATATGTATTGCAATATTTTATTTGTTTTCTAAGACAAAGCTTGGTGAAATGTGTACAAAAACAATTCCAATTCCCATTATTCTGGATCTTTTGATAATTGTATTTTCAGTTTATAATTTATAATCATAATTGATTGACTGCAAAGGATATGTTTTTTTTCTACTGGGACTTTTAAAAGACTTACTAACTTTCTTTTTTTCTGCTTGGAACTTGCTTGGAATGTATGTTTACGGTAATGATATTGTTTCAACAAAGTTATTAGTGTTTTGAGCTACATTTTCTTTTTAAATGGCACGTAGTTTTTTGTCTTGGAAACATAGTTTGAACAACATTGTTCTAAGACATGCACGGACGGCATGGTCGTGTAGCGCTTAGCGTAGGGGTCGTTGCGTGGTTGGTTGGTGCGTCTTATGGGGACCACGGACCAGAGCCATGGCCGCGTGTGATATACTCTCGCAAAACAGCACTGACTGCCACGCAGTCGAGCACGATCTACTACTCACGTTTCTCGGGGTTTTGCTCACACATAGTGTAATTTTTTTTGAAAATCCAGATTAATGACTCAAATTGAAGGTTTTTATCACACTCAATTTCTTATGCTACTTAATTAGGCCTTTGTTATTAGAAATGCGGGTACATTAAAAATAAATAAAGTAATCATCACCGTCTATATAAAGGCCTATTCGCTTTTGGAAGGAAGACCATATTGCGAAACAACGTTGTAATGATCCTTTGGTACAAACGCCTGGCGCTGCGGGGGTGCAAGCAGTGCGTCTATTGTTACGTCGCTCGTAGCAACAAGCTGGTGAATGGTCGAGTTCCCTGCACCCGCAGATTTATTACCCGAGGAAAAGCACTGTAATGGGCTATCAGAGGCGCAGAACCTTGAAGACCCTGCACTCAACTGAAACCCCATAGTGTTATTTCCTTTTGTCTTTTAAAAAAGATAATCGGAACTATTTTTCGAATTGGCAAGATGACCGACTTTTTATCCATGGTGTCCGAGGCGGAGAGGAACTTATTTACAACCCTATCCCAGCTCTCTGAAAACGGTCAGGACAGGACACATATGCTAGCCTATTTGTATTGTATATTATAGGTCTATTGCAGTAGAAAATATATTCAACTAGAAAATTCAAGTAAACAAATATTCCTTGTTAAAAAAAACGTGATAGTTAAACCATGATGTGGAACCGTTCTTATGTAAATCTTATGAATCTTATGTAAAAACTAATGTAATAAAAGTCTATTAGAAATCTTACTGGATTTTCTATTATAAAAATATAAGAAGAAATCCAATATTCGAGCTAAAATAAGACTCCAGATCACTAAAGGACTTTTTTGACTAGGAAATATATATTTTGCATTACATTTATATTATTTTACCTCATCAGCTCGAGGACTAGAATAAGCTACCTTTAATTTACTGGTCCAGCACTCTTGACCACTGGCTATGCCCCCAATATTTAGCTAATCTACATTTTCACAATGCATATTTTGCTCGCGTTGTTATAGCAATTTTTACTGTGAGACATTTGATCTGAATAAGCTCAATTTTATCCCAGATGTCGACAATATTTGGTCAAACGTGTCAACTTTCGTGGAACGACAGATGACTTTGCAAAAGGTGAGATTACTCTAAGGCCATATGTTAGAACATCAGTACTTAAATGTACTATTTTGTAGTTAACATAGATTTGACATTGACATGCGCTGCCAATTATTTTATTCAGCTGTGACAGACTAATTCAGCAAGGAAAGTTATCCAGGACCTTATAAGTGCATGTAAAAAGCTCAGACAATGACATGATGTTGTGTCTATTTGTCTTTTTAGGGAGTTTACATCGCAGGCCTGGGAACCTTCACCTTTTCTCAGCAGAAGCTGGATGTGGGCAACAAGTTTGTTCTGATGCAGAGGCCCATCTTTCTGCTCGCTGAGAAACTGGCCCAGGCACATGGCCTCAAGCAGGTCAAACCCCTGTCTGCAGGTGAAGAGCGATCTGCAAAATATACACATACACCCACACACACACAAGAGCATGACAAATAACACAATCAATCAATCAAATTTATTTATATATTTTTACATCAGCAGGTGTCACAAAGTGCTTTTACTAAACAAGGAGCAAGCAACAATAGTATTGAATTTCAGTGTCTAGGAAAAACTCCCTATGAATTTGGGAAGAAACCTTGAGAGGAACCAGGCTCAGGGGGTTGAGCAGGGCTGGGTGAACATATTAAGAGTACAAATTGTAATAATTAATATATGCATGTTTGCCAAGTCCAGAGTCTATTAAACCTAGTCCAGGTCGGAAGCATGACCAGATGGACAAGGACAGGGAAAACGCTGGGGTGGGGGGGAGTCAGCAGAGTGGCAGCTGAAATCGTCAGGTATCGTCTTGATCTGCAACACAACCAGGGGGACTTTGTGCAGGGACAGCAACAAGTCTTTCAAGCCTGGTACTCCGGAGGTGTGGGCCAAGACCTCATGTCCTCCTAAGTTTAAAACAGGGCAGGAGACAAGGAAAATTTGAAAATGCATTCCTTAGATCTATATTTATAGTGGAGAAGGAGTACTGACCCTACTCCCCTGGCGCAATAATCTAGCAGTGTAAGACCTTGGGGCTGAGACAGGGGGGTCCAGTGACACTGTGGCCCTATCCGGGGGAGGCCCCAGACAGGGCCCAACAGGCAGGAAAACAATCCACCCACATTGCCAAGCATCAACCAAAGGGCCACCCACCAACCGCAACCACCCTGAAAACACACACATGCATTTTACATTTTAATATCCTAGTGGGGACTATGATTCCCATTCCATACCTGTCAGTGCTGGCGTTTAATGTGACTAATCTGTATAAGTTGGGGGCTCGCCAATGCCCCCGGGCAATACAGGACCCAGGGTAACTAACTAACCAAATCTTTAGGTCTCGGACAAGCGAGTTAATCATCTTAAGAGTCCGTTACACTAACACGAGGAATGTGCTGCCTGTCGGTCATCGCAGCAGGGGACGTGCCACTGGTCCAGCTCAACTTCACAGCCCTGTCGGTGGAGAGTCCGTTCGAGCGCGGCGTGGTGGAGGGCTGTGTCCGGGAGACCCTGCTGCTGCTGCTGCGTGCCGTGGCAACCGGACGCTCGGCGCTCCTCACCTTCCGCGGCATCGGAGAGCTGTCGTTCTGCCAGAGCAAAGTAAAGATGAAGTTCTACCGCGACTTCGTCAGGAACATGGACGGCAGCGGCAGGCTACTCTGGGCCCTGTCCAATGTCAGTAGAGGGTCTCTGTCTGTATGTGAACCAGAGGGAGATAAGGAGTGACAGGGACAGGGGAAAAGGATGCATCTAAGAGTGTTTAAGTGCGTTTCATTTGCCTCAGTGCCAATCTCCTTTTTACTCTTATCTCAGAGACCTGGCACCAGCAACTCTATACTATCTGGGAGGTTATCCAGCAACCAGCAACCAGGGCCCAGCAACACCATCACCTTTCCCAGGATCCCCCCTGAACAGCCGGGGAAGGACCGGGGAGAGGATGCCCCGGGGCAGAAGCAGGGGAATGGTGAGGGAGTGGTGGATTAAAATGGCTTTCAGATTTATAATGTTAGTCGTATGTTATAATGATGTTATATTTTAGTCGTATCTTTTGCAAATGGAGAATGATTGTTGAAATATGAAACAATACTTCAACATGCATTGACAAATCAGTCAATGACAGTCCTTAAAGATGCAATCCAGAACATATAATTTCCTTCATACAGTAGCTTCGTCTCGGTACCCAGTCTCACAGAGCTCGTCCATTCATTTCCCCAACATTCTGTGTCGGCGATTTCCTGTTTCTTGCATCCTGGTTCCAGGAAAACCACCAATAATTTTTTGAAACGGCTTGTTTTCCGTGTGTACCCAGAGTGTCCGGTGACTCCGCGGCCCAGAACCAGGCAGACTGTGGACCTGGCCAAAGTCAGTGGGATCAGTCTCCCTGATGACTTGGAGCCCAGGCCTCGTGCAGAGAGCAAAACTGACAGGTGCTGTTATTGTGATCTGCTGTTCTGACCCCAGTCAGAATGTGTCCCATGTTGCACCATATTCCCTTGATAGTGGACTATATTTGACCAGGGTCCCCATTGTAACACAATATTTAGGACGGGATCCATAAGGAATGGGGCACCCTACTCTGTTTACAATAGTAGCTTATTTAAGGAACTGTTTTTAGTCTGTTCTTCAACAACTCTCAGCCTCCAACAGATTGCATATGTAATAGAACACCACTGAGGAAACCTGTGTTTTATTAATGCCACACTTTCCTGATGACTGCCCTGACTAATAACCTGAAGACGCAAGTTATAGCTCTCTGATCCAACCTCCGCTGATCTGAAAGGCACTGACCGGGTCTACGAAACGCTCGGTCGTCTCCCGTCCAGTGCATTTTAGACCTCTGAGAAGCGATGATCAAGTGCACACTTTGGAGTGTGCACTTTGGTTATTATTTCGACACACCCCGAGGGGGCAATCTGCGGTGCTTGTGTTACTGTCCTGATGCCGAAGCGCCATGAAAGATGCACGCTGTCTGCCCGTGCTCCCAAATGGCACCCTAATCCCTGTCTAGTTCACTGGTTCTGACCAGGGCCCCTATGGCGTTTTGGTCAAAGCAGTGCACAGTGTACGCCAGTAGGGTTCCCATTATTCCCATTAGCGGGGACCTGTCATCGCCAGACCATTCAGAGAGCCGGCCCTGAGGGCACCGAGGTTTATCAGCTACCCCCTGTGGCCATGGCCTCGGAAACTAGACCCGTCCCCTGGACCTCCCTCCGTCCATACGAACGCCGAAGTATCCAATGGCACACTATTCACTATTCAGCGCACTTCTTCTGACCAGGGGCCCATTGGGTTCAGAACTAGTGCATTCATTAGGGGACAGGGCGCACCGGGGGAAAAGAATAGGCAGACTGATGGACTAATGGGCTTGGTAAGATGAAACAGTAATTCATCCCCCCGGGCCCCTGGGTCCCCGGGCCCCTGGGAGCCTCAGTACTGCTGGTCTGATTAAAAGGAAAGCAGGCCTGCGTCCAACATGGCACTCTATTCCCTACACAGCATAATACTACCTGGTCAAAATGAGTGCACGTTGTAGTGAATAGGTTGCTCTGGTTTGGGACTGCTACCTCAGAAGTGTTTTGTGTCTGCTCAAAGCTTTGCTTTCAAATAAGTTTATTGTGAAAGTATACAGAGTGCAGAGCGTTCACTGAACTTCATTTTGACATATGAGAAAGAAAAAAAAAACAGAATAAGCAAGACACAGTGAAAACAGCACACAGGAGATGTGGCTCTCAAACACAAAGAACTGTAACAGAACTATTGTACAAACAAGGAGCTGAGAGCTAACCCAGCACTGGGGACCATGTCCCTGCTTGTAATGTCCTGCAGGCACACTGTGTCCATCCTGCCACTGGAGGGTGCTGTGAAGGAGAAAGAGGAGATGAGCAGGTACTCTTTCCTGGATATGCCCTGCATCACCCACACGCGGGCTGGACAGGTGTGTATGTGTAGGACCCACCTGGAGACTCCCCTGAATTTCCTGTGGAGAACGTGTTCTACCTGTGCATATAATAAAACACAGTAAAGAAAAAAATCTAGATTTTCCCCCATCAAAACTGTTACCTGTGTTGTAACCCCTACAGGAACTGTGTTACCTGTGCATGCAACGTGCCCAGCGTAACATCCCCGTGTATCTATCAGAGGAGAGGCTGAGGGAGGAACAGGAGCAGGAGAGGTCACTTCTGCTTAACGAGCAGCGCAGAGACCAGTACTACCTCCAGAGGGAGCAGGTGAGCCCGATGATAATCTCTACCTTGCCCTCGTTTCAGGAAGAATGACAGTGAGATCATTTTTTTACACATATTTTTATTGTATGATTTTTCAAAAGATTATTCTGTCATCCTATTGATAGATGGATAAATTGACAGAATACTCATTCTAAAAATGTATAATGTTGAATCTACATTTCTCAATTCTATAGATTAGCTAGAATTCATCTGTGGCAGAATTGTAGACATCAGATAAGATTCATCTTTGGGAGAATCCCAATTGGTTTTGCTCACCCTCTCCTCCTCTTTCATAAAATAAGAGTCCGCCACTCAAACATCATCAGTCCAATTACAACTCGGGTTGAATCCTCAAATAAACATGGGAATAGTGATCAAAACCAAATTAGCTTGTTTTGCAATACATTTTAAAAGTTGCATACAATTTGAAATGTGTACACAATGCTCTCCATTGAGAACACAGCTTATTCAAACGAGTTGTGGCATATGTTCTGTGGTAGTTGACACAACAATACTTACCCCGAATATACTTACCCCAAGAATATTTACCCCGAATATACTTACCCCAAGAATACTTACCCCGAATATACTTACCCCAAGAATATTTACCCCGAATATACTTACCCCAAGAATACTTACCGCGAATATACTTACCCCAAGAATATTTACCCCGAATATACTTACCCCAAGAATACTTACCCCGAATATACTTACCCCAAGAATACTTACCCCGAATATACTTACCCCAAGAATACTTTCCCCGAATATACTTACCCCAAGAATACTTACCCTGAATATACTTACCCCAAGAATACTTACCCCGAATATACTTACCCCAAGGATACTTACCTTGAATATACTTACCCCAAGGATACTTACCCCGAATATACTTACCCCAAGGATACTTACCCCGAATATACTTACCCCAAGGATACTTACCCTGAATATACTTACCCTAAGGATACTTACCCTGAATATACTTACCCCAAGGATACTTACCCCGAATATACTTACCCCAAGGATACTTACCCTGAATATACTTACCCCAAGGATACGTACAAGTATACTTACCCCAAGCATACTTACCCCGAGTATCCTTACCCCAAGGATATGTACCCCAAGTGTCCTTACCCCAAGGATACGTACCCTAAGTATACTTACTCCAAGGATATGTACCCTAAGGATACTTACCCGAAAAATACTTGGAGGAGTTGAGGAGAGAACCGAATTTTGAGGATGACAGTGCGAGCAGATGTCTGTCTGTGTGTGTATCAGGCGGACAGGCTAGAGATTCGGGAGAACAACCAGAAGGTGGCAGCATTCAACCTGGGTGTATCTGAAGCCATGAAGGAGAGGAAGGCAGCTCGCTCCTCCCAGTTCCAAGTGAGCTCACCAGAGATGGTGGATAGTTAAGAATCTTACTAAAGATGGTGGATACTTAAGACTGATTTCTAACCTTCTTCCCAATGATCAACCCTTCCCATCCACTCCACAGACTTCATACATTTTTGAGGGGCGACCTCTTACCCCCCCGGGGCTCCCCAAGCAGTGTCACTACCTGCAGGACCTCCAGGCCCAGGCGGAGTGGAGGATGAAGAAGATGAAGCAGACCCAGCAGGACCAGGAGCTCATCGACCGCCTACACCAGGTCCAGCTGGCACAGGAGTAAGTAGTGCTTCTTCTCCCTTTACTCCTCCTCTGTCTTATTATAGCAGTACACTGTACAGGGAATTGCTCTGTTTTGACCGTGTTTCTACAGTTTGACTGATTTTTCAGTGTGCGTGACTGATTCTTCAGTGTGTGTGACTGATTTTTCAGTGTATGTGACTGATGCTTCAAGGTGTGTGTCTGATTCGACAGTGTGAGACTGAATTGCTATTGTGTGTTTCAGAATTGCTCAACAGAAGGCCCAGCAGATCCGACAGAAACAGAAGAATATTAGCTGCTATCAGAAAGCCTTGGACAAACAGGTAAAACAGAGTACCCTTCCGTAGATACTACAGGTAATATTATACCCTACAATAGATATTACAGGTAATATTATACCCTTCCGTAGATACTACAGGTAATATTATACCCTTCCGTAGATACTACAGGTAATATTATACCCTTCCGTAGATACTACAGGTAATATTATACCCTTCCGTAGATACTACAGGTAATATTATACCCTTCCGTAGATACTACAGGTAATATTATACCCTACAATAGATACTACAGGTAATATTATACCCTTCCGTAGATACTACAGGTAATATTATACCCTTCCGTAGATACTACAGGTAATATTATACCCTACAATAGATATTACAGGTAATATTATACCCTTCCGTAGATACTACAGGTAATATTATACCCTTCCTTAGATACTACAAGTAATATTATACCCTTCCGTAGATACTACAGGTAATATTATACCCTACAATAGATTCTACAGGTAATATTATACCCTTCCGTAGATACTACAGGTAATATTATACCCTACAATAGATAATACAGGTAATATTATACCCTACAATAGATACTACAGGTAATATTATACCCTATCATAGATACTTCAGGTAAGAGTAAACCCTACCATAGATACATTACAGGTAATATTATACCCTATCATAGGTACTACAGGTAATTGTATACCTTTCCAGAGATACTATAGTAAATAGTATACCCTTCCATAAATACTACAGGTAATAGAATACTCTACCATAGATACTACAGGTAAGAGTATACCCTACCATAGATACTACAGTTAATATTATACCCTACCCTAGATACTACAGTACAGGGTTTAGTACACCCTTCCATAGATACTACAGGTAAGAGTATACCCTACCATAGATACTACAGGTAAGAGTATACCCTACCATAGATACTACAGGTAAGAGTATACCCTACCATAGGTACTACAGGTAAGAGTATACTCTACCATCGATACTACAGGTAATATTATACCCTATCATAGATACTACAGTTAAGAGTATACCCTTCCATAGATACTACAGGTAAGAGAATACACTACCATAAATACTATAGGTTAAGATATACTTACAAGGGTGGTTAATGCCAGGGTATTGGGTTTTGATTCCCATTTCTTGTGTTGTACAGGTGGAGGTGTATCTGACTGTGTTGTGTTGTACAGGTAGAGGAAAAGCAGGCCAGTCTGCATAAAGACAAAGGAAACAGGAGAGTGAGGCTCCCACTCATTCAGGGACAGACAGGAAGACCAAACCACTCAAAGCAGGCAGGGTGACATTGACCAATAGGGGAGGGAGAAGGGAAACTGACCAATAAGTCCTTTCATCTGAGGTTTCTGAGGTCAAATAAAGGAGCAATATTTATGACACGTAATTTCGAATGGCAAGGAGGTACACTGCAAAACATACTGGTGATAGTGATGGTCTACAAAACGGAATGGCCTAATTGAACCACCATTGACCAGGTGGAGAACCAGGGCCCAGGCCTGCCTGCCCGCCAGCCCGACTCGGATGGCCCTATATTCGGTCGGCCGGACTGCACCCCGGCTGGCTTGGCAGAGCAGAGGCAGCGGGCCGAGAGGGTCTACCAGGAACAGCTGGCCACGACAAACCACAAGAGACAGATGGAACTCCTGAACCACAGCGCCAGGCTGAGGAGTGAGAGGGACATGCTCAACCAGAACAAGAAGGAGTGAGAGGGATGGTGTGACGGGAGAGGGGCGTGGGGGAGGGAGACGGGGAGGGGCGAGGGGAAGGGAGACGGGGAGGAAGGGGGCAGTGGTAGAAAGATTGACCTGAACAAGAGTTCGTAAACTGAAATGAGGAAAAAGGAAGAACGTGTGCAATGTAGATGTATCATTCTATTTTAAGATGTGTTTTTCTATTCATCCTGTCCGTGCATTGTCAGCGCTCTCGCTCCCTTTCTCATGCCAGGCTTATAGAAGACCGCATCGACCGCTTCTGTAAGCTACGAAACCTCCGGGCTTCTCTGGAGGACACCTGGAGCCGAAGCGCCGAACTGAAACGCCAACGAGACTTGGAGGAGAGGGAGTTCATCAGGTGCAGCAGTTAAAAAATAAAAAAATGTCTGTCCTGTAAGGGGGTTGGACGCAATATGGCGAAAGCTCCGCCTCCACACTGTTCCCACCTATCAGGAGTTTCAGGGTAGAAGAGACTTGAGACTGCTGATCAAGTTAAGCACTATAAGACAGAGTGGTGAGCTAGCCAGTTGTATGAGATCGACTATGGAGGTGCCCAAGTGTCAGGACTCACTACATACTGTACATACTGGTAGTCATTGGTCTTTACCATGCTGTCTGAAGTTACTTATTCTGCATACAGGTTGTCTGTCTGATTGCGTGTTTCATTTGTACAGTGACCATTCACAGGACCAAGCTTCACATTCATTTGATCCAGTCGAGGAAACCATCTCCACGTTCTCACACATTATAGCCCTCTCCCCTATCTTGTATCTCCCTCTCCTCTCCTTCCCTCACACTCCTCTCCCTCTCCTCTCTCCCTGGTAGGTCTGGGAGTGGTCTGCTGGTTGACCAGTGTGAGCGGTTCCGCCGCTGTTACCAGTGCAAGAGGAATACGGCGAACTGTGGACAAAGCAACATCTGGAAAGAGTCCCGGTACATCCCTGGCTCTCGTCTCATGGTCTAGTCCAGTCCTGCTTTCCCAAACCTCCCAGGATTTTGGTTTGGGGAACTCCTGGATTTCTTGCTTATTCACACCCGAATCTGGGAATTCACAAGCCCAGGACCACCGGAGCACTAAGCGGGAATGAATATGATCCTGGATAATAAACACCAGTATGTGAAGGATAATACTTGAAATTGTTTGCAGTTGTAGGCTATTAGTGCTTGTATGACTGGGTTGTCATTCTGGGGGTGTTACATCATTTAAAATGAATGAGTGTTTGTTCTGCCCTTTTCCACCTTTGTGATTATGTCTGTCATTAGTATCTCTTCAATAATCCTAACAATCAATAAAACTGACTTTTAGGCTGTGGACCTGCACGTACTACTAAGCTACCATTGTCTCTGGTGCACAAACTGGCCTGTGATTACACAATATAAACACTAGAGGACACTATCAAGCAGAAGATATCAGAGGCAGAGCAGTAGGACAAACTTCATTAGTGGGCTCTGTCCTAATTGGCATCCTATTCTCCTGATAACAAATTCAGAGGCGTACAAATGGAATGGGATGCGATTTGGGAAGCAGACATTTGGATAGATTGAAGAAAGGACAGAGTAAAGCTAAGAGGAGAGGTGTAGAACTGGGGAGTAGGAAGAAAGAGTGCCAAAGAACAGGGAAGGAAAGTTCATGTTTATACAAGTTGCTTAAATACACAGATGATATGTGTGTCTCAAATGCCAGCCTCCTTCCTACAATGTTCTACCGTTCCAAAGTAGTGCACTCTAAAGGGAATAGTGTGCCGTGTGAGGTGGGGCCTGTGTGATGGATTTCTGTTGAAGGTCATGAAAGTGGTTGTTTCAGTTGTTTAGTCTGTACTGCTAGTCTGCTACCTGAACATTTAGCAGGATTCACTAAACATGCATTACAGTATTTAGTAAGTACTGTAGCTCTTCTTCCCATTCTGAAACATACAGTACAGACTAGCCTTGGGTTGATAAAACACTACTACCAGACTGGTCTTGGGTATGTAAAAACACCACGGTATATTTCACACTTATTTATATTGCAATTTGCAATTATACATTTAAATCAAAATCAAATCACATTTTATAAAGCCCTTTGTATCCTGATGAAGACAACCCGCCAGGACCCTGATGAAGACAAGCCCCAGTACCCTGATGAAGACAACACCCTTAGTACCCTGATGAAGACTGCCCCCTAGTACTCTGATGAAGAAAACACCCCAGTACCCCGATGAAGACAACACCCTCAGTAAAATGTTGAAAACAATCCCCCTGTACCCTGATGTTGAAAACCCCCAGTACCCTGATGAAGACAAACCACCTAGTACCCTGATGAAGACAACACCCTCAGTACAATGATGAAAACAACCTCCTGTACCCTAATGAGGACAACACCCCCTAGTAAACTGATGAAGACAATCCCTTAGTACCCTGATGAAGAAAATCCCCCTGTTCCCTGATGAAGACAACACCCCAGGACCCTGATGAAGACTGCCCCCCTAGTACCCTGATGAAGACAACCCCCTAGTACCCTGATGAAGACAACCCCCTAGTACCCTGATGAAGACAACCCCCTAGTACCCTGATGAAGACAACCTCCCTAGTACCCTGATGAAGACTGCCCCCCTAATACCCTGATGAAGACAACCCCCCTAATACCCTGATGAAGACAACCTCCCTAGTACCCTGATGAAGACACCCCCCCAGTAAAATGATGAAGACAACCCCCCTAATACCCTGATGATGACAACCCCCCCAGTACCCTGATGAAGACAACCCCCCTAATACCCTGATGAAGACAACCTCCCTAGTACCCTGATGAAGACAACCCCCCTAATACCCTGATGAAGACAACCTCCCTAATACCCTGATGAAGACAACCCCCCTAATACCCTGATGATGACAACCCCCCCAGTACCCTGATGAAGACACCCCCCCAGTAAAATGATGAAAACAACCCCCCTGTACCCTGATGAAGACAACATCTCTATTACCCTGATGAAGACAACCCCCCTAATACCCTGATGAAGACAACCTCCCTAGTACCCTGATGAAGACAACCCCCCTAATACCCTGATGAAGACAACCTCCCTAGTACCCTGATGAAGACAACCCCCCTAATACCCTGATGAAGACAACCTCCCTAGTACCCTGATGAAGACAACCCCCCTAATACCCTGATGAAGACAACCTCCCTAATACCCTGATGAAGACAACCCCCCTAATACCCTGATGATGACAACCCCCCCAGTACCCTGATGAAGACACCCCCCCAGTAAAATGATGAAAACAACCCCCCTGTACCCTGATGAAGACAACATCTCTATTACCCTGATGAAGACAACCCCCCTAATACCCTGATGAAGACAACCTCCCTAGTACCCTGATGAAGACAACCCCCCTAATACCCTGATGAAGACAACCTCCCTAGTACCCTGATGAAGACAACCCCCCTAATACCCTGATGAAGACAACCTCCCTAGTACCCTGATGAAGACAACCCCCCTAATACCCTGATGAAGACAACCTCCCTAATACCCTGATGAAGACAACCCCCCTAATACCCTGATGATGACAACCCCCCCAGTACCCTGATGAAGACACCCCCCCAGTAAAATGATGAAAACAACCCCCCTGTACCCTGATGAAGACAACATCTCTATTACCCTGATGAAGACAACCCCCCTAATACCCTGATGATGACAACCCCCCCAGTACCCTGATGAAGACAACCCCCTAGTACCCTGATGAAGACAACCCCCCTATTACCCTGATGAAGACGACACCCCAGTACCCTGATGAAGACAACCCCCCCAGTACCCTGATGAAAACCACCCTCCAGTACCCTGATGATGAGTGTATGTTTGTGGGTGTGTGTCAACAGAATGAAATTCCAATGAAAAATTGCTTTTGCCAGTGAGTCAACAAACATAGCCAAGCTGAGTATGACATCACAATAAAAACACTCCTGCCAAATAAGCACCATCAAACCCCACATACTCCCACTAACTTCTCCAGTGACTTTATGCATATACTGTTGGTTATCCTGCATGGCCAAACACAAGCACTGTTGTCATGTTGGGGAAAGTTCCCTCTCGGCCTGAGAAGACTGACCTGGAGGCAGGTTGGGGGGGGGTGTGTGAGGGAAAGACCACCGGGAGATACGAGAGAGAGAGAGGGCGGGGGGCAGAGAGATGTATGAGGTGGGAGATAAAGCGCGAGGGGTAGAGCAGAAGAAATATGTGGGGGATAGGAATCATTATTGGGAACATGGAGGTGGTTTCCACAGAGGTGAAATGTGAGGCCGGAGCCAGTGGAGGGTTACGTTAAACTCAAAACACACACATACTGTAACCATAAATGCACCATAAAACCACTTCCACAGGCAAACACACACACACAAAGGTCTGGTAACACCAGGGCCTTGCAGTCAATTCCGGGAACCAAATGACTGAAATGTAGGTGGTTGTGCATGATAGTGTCTGCTGAATGACTAAATGTGATAATGAAAAGAGACAGAGGAGTGCAGTTCCAGTTTCCCAGGGCTGCAGATCAAATCAATATCCCAGCAGCTTTACTGGCAGCAAAGACGCTGTAACTTATTAGTGACTCCAGATGTTTCACCACAGCCACAAGACACAGTCTGTCCACAACACACATAAACACAAGCGGTCCCACCGTGCAGTGACACCCGCCATCACATCAGCCATCCATCCCGGTCTTGACAATGGCCGTGGGTAACTGAAGTGGTTGGTGAACTCGAGTTCACATGGTGAGTATTCTTGTGTGATCTACTAACTGGTGTTAGAGTCCATGAGATCATTTATAGGCTTTATCTCTGTGAGTTAGGATATCGTCTTGGGGCTTGCAGGTGACGCTGGTTATATATCAGGTCAGATGAAAGGACACTTACTGTAACAGAAAATCCCTGAACTTTGAAAACATCACAAACTTGCGTTCTGAGGTTTTAAAAGAAATATGTTTCATGACAGGTTATAAAATATATCTGCTTAACGAAAAACATGAACGAGTTCATTTGAATCGGTCATTCACTTCTTAGCTTTTAAAAAGATCTCTGATATTCAGCCCTTGAAGTGAGGCTACAGTAGAACTCCGTCATCAACAGCTTTCATGTTACACAGATAAATTCTCCTTCCTAGGCGTCCATGTCGGAAGCTTGGGCTTATAATACTAATGAAAACACTGTAACCACCGGTCTGTTCCCATGGAAGCTGATTCTGAGTTCCAAGTCCCACAGAAATGGCCTGATATGAAAGGGAATCAACTGTGTATCCACTCAACGTTAACTCCTATCATGCTGGTGTATCAGCTGTGTTCTATTAGTGATGACTACAGCTGGAACAGATCTAGAACCAGATCTAGTTTTCCAAGTGTCAGGCAGAGATATGTGTGTTGGAGCCAGGGAAGTGTTGAGGCACAATGTTAGGGGGCTCTGGGAACAGGGAGGGGTTCCTTTTGGGCCCTGTCTCCAACTGCTGGCCCTGTGATCAGAGATACTATAGGGACCTGACACAGATACACCCCCCCCCACACACACACACGCAAACACACAATCACTCACACTGAAACAGAAACACACAACATAGGCCCAGGTCAGAAGAGCATCAGAAATTCTTCCAGTTTCACTTCCTGAGATCATGATGGATATACAGCACACCCGTCCTAACAGAAAAAAACTTCAAAACAGGCAACACCTTTCCTGTCTGTTGCCGCCGGTCTGAACCTAGACCAATAAAACATTATACACATGCATGATGACTTGGAACAGACACAAACACGCACACACAACCAAACACTCACCAACACCCAAGTCATACACGTATGCTTTTAAGTAATACACTACTACAAAAAAAAACTTAAAATATGAGACTTGTCTACTCCATGCACTGATTTCAAGACTTACCAGAAGTACCAGATATTGCAGTAGGTTGAGGATATTTGAAGAAGTACGGCTCCTCAATGGCACAGCAGTAAAGTCACTGTCCCAGAACTGGACTAGGGTTCCAGATGATCAGTGCAATTTCCCAAGGATTTGTGCTTGGGAGCCCAAGACGAGTGGCCTGAAAACGTTGCGCGAGATTATTGCTCAGTAGACAAAGCTTGAGATCTAACAATGGGGAAAGCTGGTCTGGGATTCTATGTGTTTTAGACAAGCTGGCTTGACAAGTATAATATTAATGGGAGTGGTACTCATGGCGAGAGGCAAGGGACTAGTTTATGTGATGAATACTGGATTAATTGAAGAGGCATGTTGAAATAGTCTGTGGATGTAGTGAGCGTTTTGTAAGGGCTGGTAGATTGTTGCAAGAGCAGACTTGTTTCCTATGTTTCATAGTGAAGATCATTAGATGGTTAGAAGGATAGTCATTCCTGACAGGCTGAGATGTCAGAAATAGCAGAAGATGAAACGTGAAAGTGTATACACATGAAACCAGAAAGTCAAAGACTGCAGGTATATGAACAGCTAACAAAAAACAACAACGCAGTCATAACCAAATCCTGTTACAACCAGTCTCAAGATATCAGTGGTGGGGTCTGGTGACATTACTTCCAAAAGTCTGGACTGTTGGAGACTTAAAAAGGCACTTGGTTCAAAGAAAGTGTCATAATTGGGAAGAGCTGGTGTGAAAACGCTTTCCGGGTGCAGATTGGCACTTGACTGGGTATTCTAGCTGGGACAGAATGTGAGACAAAGCAAGGGTGAAAGTTCTGAGGCCAGCAGGACTGGTGGAAAAGAGAAGTCAATACTGGCAGTTGGTCGTATTGATGGCTGAGTGGATGAAGGTGAGGGGATATAAATGGATGAACAGTCACATTTATCAGTGATGACGGTGAGGGGATATAGATGGACGAACAGTCACATTTATCAGTGATGAAGGTGAGGGGATATAGATGGATGAACAGTCACATTTATCAGTGATGAAGGTGAGGGGATATAAATGGATGAACAAGTCACATTTATCAGTGAAGAAAGTGATGTAAAGAAAACGAGGTGCTGCAGAGTTGGCAGTAATGGGACCGATGGTGCCTGGGGCAAAGACAGGTGTCATCTCTGGAAAAGGTGTGACCTGACAGGAGCAGGGGTCACAGGCTGGCAGACCCTGAGATGGGGGTACAGGTCATCACTGTCAGAGAGAGGCGGAGTCAACAGATGATGCATTAGGTGGATATTTGTAGAGGGGTAGGTAGCAGTCAATTCAAAAAGATTGAAAGGCTAACAAGTAGATATTCAACAAAGCACTGTGGCGCTAATTTTGTTTGGGATGGCAAGGTTGTCAAGGTTTACATAATTAATAGAGAAGGACTGGATTTCAGAGGCCAGGATGTTCAGGTAAAAGCGCAGGTGCAAGTGCAGGTGTGAAGGTACTCCAGGAAAGACTGAATAACTATGGCAGCCCTTCCCAGAAGTGGGAAATAAAGGAGGTTTTCAGGAATGAGGAAGGATGAAGGCAGTCACGCAGGGTGGGAGAGTCCATAGGAAGCCTTGAGGACAGGAAGCAGACTGTGTCAGTGTGTGACTGTCAGTCACATATGTTAGAGGTGAAGGGACAGAGAAAATGCTGCGGTACAGCTCCACATCAAAGACAGCACAGCATGTCAAAGAATTTGACCGCAGAAGCCTGGAGGAGCCAGAAGGAGCCTGGAGGAGCCAGAAGGAGCCTGGAGGAGCCAGAAGGAGCCTGGAGGAGCCAGAAGGAGCCTGGAGGAGCCAGAAGGAGCCTGGAGACAGTGGCTGGTAGTTGTTAAAGGTTGAGCCACTAAAACAGGGTTGAAGTCATTGAGGTCTGATCTGAGGTTTTAAGAGGTGGGCTTGAAGTCATTGAGGTCTGATCTGAGGTTTTAAGAGGTGGGCTTGAAGTCATTGAGGTCTGATCTGAGGGTTTAAGAGGCGAAGTTGTTGACAATTCATTAAACTATTATTAAAAGTTCCAAAGAAACTTAAAGGAACACTATCATTGATGTAAATAAATCTTGAATGTAGGCAAATTATTTCAACACATTAGATGCCTTAAAAGCCCAGGGTGCCCTAGCAGATGTGTGTCCCCTGGCACCTGGAATATTACTCACTACGGACTTGGCAAAGGGAGGATTTGAAACATGAACTGCATCAATTAATTTCTGTACCAGTGATGGATTAACAGCAGGTCTCAGATGTAATGGTTACAGCACGGCTGTAACAGCTGTTGGGAGATGCACTGGTGGGTTTGGCAAAGCAGGACTGTAGATAATGAGGGAATGTGTCCTGGAAAGTACTCTGGAATTTAACTGCGAGCACTGATCTGGACGGATTAGTCGGCAAAGAGGATATATCAGGATGTGTACAGGATATGAAGAGTTAGGCTTGTTCACATTATGAGAAAGAAAATAAAACAGTAGATTTATAAGACTTATCTTGGTTTGCATAATCATTTTTGTGTTTGAATATTAGTGTTTGAATTTACACCGACATGCTTGAGACGCACCACGCAGGATTTTTGCCGTTAATCACGGGAAAATCGAGTGTTATGCATGTGCACAAAAACGTGATACAGTTTCTACAGAATTATCTTCCTACTGGCAAGACTTGGGGGGCTCTATCGAAAATGTGGCACACGCTACCTCAGAACTCTCAAGCTATGGATGTCTGCAAGTTTACACAAAAAAACGATCAGCAGGAAAGAAAGCCGGCAGAAAAACCATATTTTAAACATGTGGGTGATAATGAACATTTCTATATGTCGATACCTTGTTTGAGGGTGAATCCAGTAAAAATGTGAAAGAAGAAATCACAGACATTAGAAGCTTGCTATAACCTTACATATTAAGTCTGTTTTCTTATGCTTTGGGAATTCCCTAATCAAAAGGTCAATTAAATTAAGATCCGGCATGTGTATCAAGTCTTCAATCACCATTTTAAGGCCAGATCAAGATTCACTGTCGAAAACATTGTGAGGTCATCAACAAGCATGTCATAAGACCATTACTAAAGAGAATAGCAGCTGTGTCTTTGCGTCTTCTGGTGACGATGCTTTTCATGCCTGTTTATGGACAAACTATGCTGGCAGCTTAGCCATACCGGAGAGCCCTCTGAGCTCTGATCACACAGGGAAACAGAGGAAAAGACAGTGTGGGTGGCAGGAACAAAGCAGGGTCTCACCCCACTCCCAAAATAGCTTTTCTTGAGATTTAGCCAGTCTGAAACTGCCTGTGAAAAGACTAGGCATCATCTTTATCATTCAGTCCCACTGAAAAGTCCACTTAGTAGTCAATTATACTGTTCAGCCTTCCAGTTAATGTTCTCCAATCTGTGTGTCTTCATTAGCTTGAGAAATTGCTTGTATTTAAGACCAGATCAAAACTTTTTATTGATCTCACTTTGTAATAGTCAGAGTAGTAAATTTGTTTTGGTTGTTTGTATGGTATTAAAATACACTTTACATATGCTTTTTCCATGTACATCTGATACAACCGCGTCGGATCAACAACTGTCTTTAAAGTGTGCTTTAACCAACACCAGTCACTCATGTCTGTTATCATAAAAAGGTTACGTTCGTAAAACACACACTTTCATTTGACAGAAAACTCCAGTCCAAAACTTTATTGAATATAACTCATTTCCAAACCTCCCTTTTGTACAAAGTCTGAGGGACACAGTGTACACACACACACACACACACACACAAACACAGCTTAGTGCTAACGATATGCAGACCTTTAGTCGTGTCAACGCCTCCTGATCAATGGGTGGATACCACTGGCCAATTCCCCCAGGCCTCATGTCTAACTAGGTTCCAGACCTGCCACGTCCCGTTGGCCTTTCCCTAGGTGCATCATTATGAACAGATTACATATGTAACAGAGTCATAAACCAGATGGAGACAAAAAGTAAAAGGCCACAAAACCACGGATGATCCCATGTGGTTCATTGAAACAATGTCTCTGATTTCCTGCGAAAGGGAATCAGCCTGAAACAGTTATTTGTATTATCTATGACCTCATGTTTAAACCTGTACTTGTGTTACATTGAGTTGCCACAGGTTCCAAGCCCATTTAAAGGAAACAGAAATAAAAAGACACACTAGTTTTTTGCTTGTTTAAGGTATAGTAAGAGAGAGATCTTTAAGTCCTCCACTTGAATAACTACTATGTCCCTTTCTAGTCCTGTCAGGTTGGTTCTCAAACAGATTCAAATCACAGACCAGAAACAGCAACATTCTGTCACCAAAGAAAACTGCAATTCAGCACAGCAAACAGATGGAGTCATAATGGAAGGGCAAAGTGAGAATCTCTGGTAGTCCTGGACCTGACTAACATGGGTCCTGGTTCTGATTACGACACATCCATGTTCTGACTTCCACACATCCTGATTTTGATTTCCATGCGTCCTGGTTCTGAGTATCACGCGTCCTGGTTCTGACTTCCACTTGTCCTGGTTCTGAGTACCACGCGTCCTGGTTCTGACTTCCACTTGTCCTGGTTCTGAGTACCACGCGTCCTGGTTCTGACTTCCACTTGTCCTGGTTCTGATTACCACGCGTCCTGGTTCTGAGTATCATGCGTCCTGGTTCTGACTATCACGTGTCCTGGTTCTGATTACCATGCGCCCTGTTTCTGACTATAATGCGTCCTGGTTCTGACTTCCATGCGTCCTGGTTCTGAGTACCACGCGTCCTGGTTCTGACTTCCACTTGTCCTGGTTCTGAGTACCACGCATCCTGGTTCTGACTTCCACTTGTCCTGGTTCTGATTACCATGCGTCCTGGTTCTGAGTATCATGCGTCCTGGTTCTGACTATCACGTGTCCTGGTTCTGATTACCATGCGCCCTGTTTCTGACTATAATGCGTCCTGGTTCTGACTTCCATGCGTCCTGGTTCTGAGTACCACGCGTCCTGGTTCTGACTTCCACTTGTCCTGGTTCTGAGTACCACGCGTCCTGGTTCTGACTTCCACTTGTCCTGGTTCTGATTACCATGCGTCCTGGTTCTGAGTATCATGCGTCCTGGTTCTGACTTCCACGCGTCCTGGTTCTGATTACCACGCATCCTGGTTCTGAATACCACGCAACTTGGTGCTGATTACCACGCATCCTGATTCTGACTATCATGCTTCCTGGTTCTGACTACCATGCGCCCTCCGGCCTAAAATGCTCCTGCACTTTTGATCACAACCAGATCATGATGTGTTTCATAATTGTCCTCACCTGCCAAACACTTCTGGCACAATCAGAATATGAACAAAAAGACAAATTTCTGCATCTGGCATAAACAGGTCGATACTGAGACAGAGTTTGAACCGACGTGACGATGTGGTTTTAACGGGGAACGTCTGGATATAACACATTAGAGGATGGGACTCCGGGGATCATTGGTGGGATCCAGTTGGGTCCATTGGAAGAGACCTTTGAGGATTCTGTAGCCAGCTGTGTTAGTGTTTTTTGTTTTGTAGTGGTTATGTGAGAAATGTTGATACGTTTCCAGAGCAGACCAGATACTCCCCCACACATATCAGTCCACAGAACACACACAAACATAGACAAAAATGTGTGCGTGTGTCCTGTGGACCGATGTGTGCGGGGGAATATCTGGTCTGTTCTGGAAACAGCTGTGTGAACGTATCTTCCTGCATGTGTGGTAATGAAGCCACCGGCTTGTGTTCAAATCCTTCGTTCTAATTTGAAGTTTTTGTTTTAACCAGTCATTCAGCTGAAATTCAGATCCAGAACAACTTGAGTTCAATCCTGTTTGCAAAAAAGTTCAGACTCTGCGTAAAATGTAAATAAAAACAGAATGCAATGATGTGCAAATAATATAACCTCTAAGTTCACAGCTATAATCTAATCAATAAGAATCAAGAACCATATGATCTAATTTCAAGGTCCCTTTCACTGTATATTACAGTTATTCTGTGGGGAAAAAATAAGATTTACTGGTCTTCAATTGTTGTTTCTATACAATAAAATTGCTTTTTGAGGAACACAACTCATATACACTCACCTAAAGGATTTTTAGGAACACCTGTTCAATTTCTCATTAATGCAATTATCTAACCAACCAATCACATGGCAGTTGCTTCAATGCATTTAGGGGTGTGGTCCTGGTCAAGACAATCTCCTGAACTCCAAACTGAATGTCAAAATGGGAAAGAAAGGTGATTTAAGCAATTTTGAGCGTGGCATGGTTGTTGGTGCCTGCTCAGTTACTGGGATTTTCACACACAACCATTTCTAGGGTTTACAGAGAATGGTGTGAAAAGGGAAAAACATCCAGTATCCGGCAGTCCTGTGGGCGACAATGCCTTGTTGATGCTAGAGGTCAGAGGAGAATGGGCCAACTGATTCAAGCTGTTAGAAGAGCAGCAAAGCATTTGTGAAGCCACAACACGCACAACCTTGAGGCGGATGGGCTACAACAGCAGAAGACCCCACCGGATACCACTCATCTCCACTACAAATAGGAAAAAGAGGCTACAATTTGCACAAGCTCACCAAAATTGGACAGTTGAAGACTGGAAGAATGTTGCCTGGTCTGATGAGTCAGAATTTGGCGTAAACAGAATGAGAACATGGATCCATCATGCCTTGTTACCACTGTGCAGGCTGGTGGTGGTGGTGTAATGGTGTGGGGGATGTTTTCTTGGCACACTTTAGGCCCCTTAGTGCCAATTGGGCATTGTTTAAATGCCACGGCCTACCTGAACATTGTTTCTGACCATGTCCATCCCTTTATGATCACCATCTACCCATCCTCTAATGGCTACTTCCAGCAGGATAATGCACCATGTCACAAAGCTTGAATAATTTCAAATTGGTTTCTTGAACATGACAATGAGTTCACTGTACTACCCCACAGTCACCAGATCTCAACCCAATAGAGCATCTTTGGGATGTGGTGGAACGGGAGCTTCGTGCCCTGGATGTGCATCCCACAAATCTCCATCAACTGTAAGATGCTATCCTATCAATATGGGCCAACATTTCTAAAGAATGCTTTCAGCACCTTGTTGAATCAATGCCACGTAGAATTAAGGCAGTTCTGAAGGCGAAAGGGGGTCAAACACAGTATTAGTATGGTGTTCCTAATAATCCTTTAAGTGAGTGTATGTAGCACAGCGAACTTGCCTCATCCCAAAATTTTTTTTTGAAAATACATCCCTGTTTCCAAAAAAGTTGGGAGGCTGCTTAAAATGAAAAAAACTGAATGCAATGATGTACAAATGATGTTATCCCTATATTGAATAGACAATAGTACAAAGACAACATCTCAAATGGTGAAATTGAGATTTCTTTTTTCTTTGGTACATTACATTTACAATTTACATTTCAGCAACACGTTTCAAAATAGTTGGGACGGGCATATTTACCACTGTATTGCATCCCCTCTTCTTTTAACAATACTCTGTAAGTGTTTGGGAACTGAGAAGACCAACTGCTGTAGTTTTGAAAGCAAAGTGTTTTGCCATCTGGGCTTGATATTGGATTTCAGCTGCCCAACATTTCGGGGTCTCCTTTGTAGTGTTTTCCGTTTCATAATGCGCCAAATGTTTTCAATGGGTGACAGGACTGGACGGCAGGCAGGCCAATTTAACACCAAGACTTTTAACACCAAGACTCTCTTAGTATGGAACCTTGATGCACTACTCTCTTTGTACTACTGGACTCTGACACTGCTTTGCAAAGTCTGATGAAGACGTTTTCAGGCGTTACAAGTTCATGTCTACCTCGGGAACCGCATTTCAGTTGCACATGACACCTTGCACCTTCAATTTGCCTTCATTGCACATGTATACATCCCACCTATAACATACTTTGTTCTTAATTGTTTCACTATATTTTTTTGCAATCTTCTGTTTGTACTTCTGGTTAGATGCTAACTGCATTTCGTTGTACTCTACTTTTACAATGACAATAATGTTGATTTTAATCTAATGAGGGCCCTAAGATCATGGCCATCCAGTATTGGTTTAAGTCCCTTGTGTACAGATATGTCTCTGAATTCTCTGAATCCTTTAATGATGTTATGTACCGTAGATGATGAGATCCTCAAACTATTTGCAATTTTGCAAGAAACTTTATTCTTAAATGATTTGCCTGTGCAGTCTTTCACAGTGGTGAACCCCTCCCCATCTTTACTTCTGAAAGACTCATCTACTCTGGGATGATCTTTATATACCC
Organism: Esox lucius; assembly: GCF_011004845.1. Lineage (NCBI taxonomy): Eukaryota > Metazoa > Chordata > Actinopteri > Esociformes > Esocidae > Esox > Esox lucius. Next base: position 9,976,582 of record NC_047590.1, read on the forward strand.
AGTCATGTTACTGACCTGTTGCCAATCGAGTTAATTAGTTGTGAGATGTTCCACCAGTGTGTGTTCCAACTATAGGGGGATCACACTTCTCAGCCTGCCCGGGAAAGTCTATGCCAGGGTTCTGGAGAGGAGAATACGGCCGATAGTAGAACCTCAGATTCAGGAGGAACAGTGTGGTTTTCGTCCGGGCCGTGGAACACTGGACCAGCTCTATACCCTCTACGGGGTGTTGAAGGGTTCATGGGAGTTTGCCCAACCAATCCACATGTGTTTTGTGGATTTGGAGAAGGCATTCGACTGTGTACCTCGCGGCATCTTGTGGAGGGTGCTTGGGGAATATGGGGTCCTGGGTCCTTTGCTAAGGGCTGTCAGGTCCCTATACAACCGAAGCAGGAGCTTGGTCCGCATTGCCGGCAGTAAGTCAGACTTGTTCCCAGTGCATGTTGGACTCCGGCAGGGCTGCCCTTTGTCACCGGTTCTGTTTGTAATTTTTATGGACAGAATTTCTAGGCACAGCCAGGGGCCGGAGGGTGTCAGGTTTGGGGACCACACGATTTCGTCTCTGCTCTTTGCAGATGATGTTGTCGTGTTGGCCCCTTCTAACCAGGACCTTCAGCATGCACTGGGACGGTTTGCAGCCGAGTGTGAAGCGGTGGGGATGAAAATCAGTACCTCCAAATCCGAGGCCATGGTCCTCAGTCGGAAAAGGGTGGCTTGCCCACTTCAGGTTGGTGGAGAGTGCCTGCCTCAAGTGGAGGAGTTTAAGTATCTAGGGGTCTTGTTCACGAGTGAGGGAAGGATGGAACGGGAGATTGACAGACGGATCGGTGCAGCTTCTGCAGTAATGCAGTCGATGTATCGGTCTGTCGTGGTGAAGAAAGAGCTGAGCCGCAAGGCGAAGCTCTCGATTTACCAGTCAATCTACGTTCCTACTCTCACCTATGGTCATGAGCTTTGGGTCATGACCGAAAGGACAAGATCCCGGATACAGGCGGCCGAAATGAGTTTTCTCCGCAGGGTGGCTGGGCGATCCCTTAGAGATAGGGTGAGAAGCTCGGTCACCCGGGAGGAGCTCAGAGTAGAGCCACTGCTCCTCCACATCGAGAGGGGTCAGCTGAGGTGGCTTGGGCATCTTTTTCGGATGCCTCCGGAACGCCTTCCTGGGAAGGTGTTCCGGTCCCGTCCCACCGGGAGGAGACCCCGGGGAAGACCTAGGACACGCTGGAGGGACTATGTCTCCCGGCTGGCCTGGGAACGCCTCGGTGTCCCCCCGGAAGAGCTAGAGGAAGTGTCTGGGGAGAGGGAAGTCTGGGCATCCCTGCTTAGACTGCTGCCCCCGCGACCCGGCCCCGGATAAGCGGAAGAAGATGGATGGATGGATGGATGGATGTTCCACCAGGTTTTTATTGGTATTACACAACCTTTCCAGTCTTTTGGTGCCCCTGTCCCAGCTTTTTTGAAACGTGTTGCTAGCATATATTTTTCAAGGAACAACAAACATTTTCTGTTTCATCATTTGATATGTTGTCTTTGTACTATTTTCCATTGCATATAGGGTTTAAATGATTTGTGCATCTTTGCATTCTATTTTAATTTCCATTTTTCACAACGTCCCAAACAGGGTTGTACATTATTGATTAAATGCATTAAGAACTATTACCCATAAACAATGTTTTAAAAGGTTATGGTGCAAAGTTAGGGATGTATAAGCCAACTGGAAGCAGTGAATGATTAGGTGGTCATTACATCCACAGCACTTACTTTAGCCAACCATCAACCACTGAGAATCAACACCTCAACATTTCCTCAATCTAAATCCCAAAGAGTCAGATAAAATAAGCCACGCCATGTGATGCTTAAATAATACGCCAGGCTTTGTCGTATTTCTGGTGCTGCAGTTTCAGCTTCGGGAGTTGTTTTAGAGATGAAGTTGGCAATATATAGACGCACCAAAGGGTTTGTTGACTGGCAGTGATGAGTGAAGGCTTCCCAGAGGAAAGCAATGAAATACAGTGGATGTAGAGGAATGGACTGAGGTGGAGCTGACCTCCACATATAAAACAGCTGATTATGTCTTGCAAGTGCCAAAGGCAACAAAGGTAATGCTGTGTTAGTCTGATGTATTAGCCCGATGGGGCTCTCTGCATTGAGAGAGCAGGAAGATGAAAAGTCAGCTGAATGTCAACACCGACCAATCCGATGTCCCAAATGACACCCTATTGACTAGAGCCGTATGGGGCTCCCAGTAGCCCCTGAAAAAAGAAGAAAAAAAAAGAGTTGGAGAATATAAGGAATAGGGTGCAATTAAGGACACACATCAATAACTGACACGTGATCAGTTTTTCTGGTGACAAAAAAGTGTCCCCGGTTGCACGCAATGCCATTCTTCACTGATCTGGAGACTAGCCAAAGTCGGGGAGTGCCAGAAAGCTGCATGAGACCATGCACAGGAGGTTTAGAACAAGAAAAACTTCACACAGTTCCCTTGCTCTTCAATTAATGTGTGTGTGTGTGTGTGTGTGCTTTATTTCTGTGTACAACATTTACGATCCTGGTGGGGACAAAAGCACTTAAGTATAATAAAACTAGGAAGTGTTATCCTGGGGGGGTGCATTTCACAATTCCCTATGAGGAAAAAGGCTATTTTAAACTTGAGTTACGATGAAAGTTACCTGTGGGGTTAGGGTTAAGCTTAGGGGCCAGAGGGGTGTGTGTGGAAACAAAGACTCAAGAACAAACAAAGAATTCAATGAAAGGAAGAACAATAAACAGGTCAGCATCCGCAACCGGTAAAATAAAATAACATTGCTTAGATTATTTGGAAACTACACCAACACGTATGGAACAATTCCACACGTGGTAAAAACATGGAAAACCCCTGTGATGAGGCTGGAATGACGCAGCAGAAACAAAGGGTCTTTCCCAGTTCCCACAGGCAGCACTGAAGCTCAAGCAGCATGCTTCCTGTTGGGGACAGAGCCTCGGCGGTGGTCATAGTAACATTGAGTCAGGGATGACAGTAAAGTTCCCTGCCTCTCTGAACATCATGGGGCTACTGAATACCTCCTTTATCTGGAGACTGGAGGAGTTACATGCACCTTTTAACAGCCGTTAACTTCACAGTCAATACAAAGGAACAGCAAAAAGAAAATCCTGTTATTTGGTCTCCAGAAACTGTACATGGGTGTCATTTAATCAGCAGTTTCACGGCAGTCAATTCATGTCTATTGACTTCAGTTGAAACATTCCGCTACACGATGAACACTACATATTTCAGTCTGAGTTTAATTCCTTTGCATAATGAGATATGAGCTGAGAAAACACAAAAATATGTGGTGATAGAGTTGGATGTACTCAGAGTTGATAAAGCAAACCGTTTAGTTAACAGTAGATGGCTTGATGTGATCAGTATAGTCTTGTTAGTTTCTATGGGATAGATGGCCAGTTGTTAATGCTATAACTGGTTGTTTGGCGATTACATGGTGAGTAACTGCACCTGAGATTAATTTCTAGAATGTAGCCCAGCTGGCTAACAGTGTTGTGGCTCATGAAGGCCCAAAATTTGAGTCCAAACAAAACTTCTACCCATACTTCAGTCTAAAACTGCCATCTTTGAGGCTTTTTGAAGTAGTGTCCAAATGAAGGGTGTTTCATACAAAACATATTTAGTCATGATTAATGGAAGTAACAGAACCAATGAGACATTTTCAAAACGCTGCTTTATCCACATGTGTTCTAGCAGTGGCCTGACATGTTTTCCACCTGTCAAGAAATCAGTTTGGAGTTGCAATGATCCAGACTCACGGCAGAAATTATACTTAACTTCTGTGGGTATAGCATTGGCTAAAGCATGAAGTTTAGATAGCCAACAGTTTTCATCCCATATCCCCTTCTGGTCCAAAACAAGCGGACTGCACTTCTGAAATAAACCTCTATTCATCCTTCCAGCTATAACCTTCAACAAGATTGTCTGTTTATGTTCAGAAGCGATAGTATAAGCAGTGAAATTAAACTCTGTCTGCTACTCTGTTTTAATCTCTTAATTTTTCTCTCCATTTCCCTTGTATCTCCCTCTCTTTCTCTTCTCTCTGCTGCCCTGTCTTCCACTATCCTGTGTCCATCTGTCCATCTACTCGTTCTTCCTTGGCAAAGAGGGAACAGCTGTTTTCGAGAATCAAAAGACCCATTTGACAAGCGTGGCAATCAAAGAGGGCCTTGGAGAAGAACATTAGCTGTGAAATCAGGAGGAATGCAACAATTAAAATTGAGACATTAGCCCTCAGCTAAATCTCCAAAACAAAGTTGTGTGACAGGAGGTCCACCATTAAACCGTTTCCCCACCAGACCGACCTGCCAGGGGTTCCCATCCCAAATCTCAGCCCATTTCCTGCATAGTGCACCATTCCAGTGCACTAGGATGCCATTTGGGACACAGAAGGGCACTGATCTCTGAGCTGGCCAAAATGGTTTATGGGTAACGGGACAGGAAACGTCTGTTCTGAGCGTGACCATAATGGTAACTCCATCTGACTCCCAAGGTTATGTTTCGTGTGTTGGCGTTTCCCATGGGTTCCTGTGTGACTCAATGCTGCTCAAACCTTTTTCTGGAACATGGGATGCTGTTGTCTTTCCTTGTTGGGAAATAGCTTTTATTTGAACAAATAACACTTGAGAACAGACTGAATAGGTGACTAATTGAACACTATTCCCTATGGATGTGCACTACTATTAACCAGAGGCCATTGGTCCCTTTAGTGCAGCATGAAGGGAATAGAATGGCACTTGGGATGTGGCCAGACAACTATTCTGAAAGGCCGAATATAAACATTGACCCTGAGCTGATGTGCATCCCAATAATCTCTCCCTTCCCTTGAAATGTGCACTCGTTCACTAGTCCCCACTAATGTAGAAGCATTGAATTGTGTTGAACTGGCATTTGCCAGGACAAAGAAGACACTATTGAATGGGTTCAGCTAAGGAAATGAAAATGTCTTATATTCATAGAGGGTAATATGTCATGGTCTGTAGCAGGCATTCCTGTAATATAACTATGACCGGAAGAAACTTTGAGCGTTCTTACATGTGCTGGTGTATAACGTGGTGGAGCTTGCAGAATAAACGTACCCTTAATTCTACAGGTTGGGTCCTCATATTTCTGAGCTTACTAAACAAAAAGCTGCCAACCCCTCCTCCTCCTGTCCCACTTCCCCCCCCCATCTCCTCTTCTCTACCGCCCTCTACTTCTCCTCACCCCTCCTTCTCCTGTCCCTATCCTCTCAATGCTTCTCTCCTCCAATCCTTTCCCCTGTCTCTCCTCTTCCTTCCTCTCCCATCCCCCTCTTCTCCTCTCTCCTCTCCTGTGAGTCATAGTGACATTCATTGGGACAAACATGCCATGTACACTATATAATCCAATCAAGGTAATTTTGGCGGAACATATGGTTTTGTTATGATCCATATGCCATGTACAGTATGTCCCGACTCATATCTCTGGTATGTGACCACGATGACCTGGGACAATACTAATTTCTCGCTCTACAACAAGCTCTGTTCTGTTCGTTCAGAAAGTCTTAAGTCTTGGTCTCAACTGGCAACCTATTAATTATGTAGTCCATTGCTTTTGACCAGAGCTCAGTGGGCCCAGAAGGAAGGTACTAAATAGGGATTAAACCGCCTTTTCTGACACCGACGTAGCAACTTAGCTCAGACGTTGCTACGTAGAAAGAGCATTCTTATAGGAGCCTTTTTGCCTCTTGCCAGGCGTAATTTGTCAATAAGGCTTTGCTCTTAATCGACTTACCGGGTAAAATAAAAGTTACAAGAAATGTAAATGAATGACTGTTGAAGCAGGACGTTAACTCAGCTGAAGATTTCACTGAAGCCAGTCACTTCCGCGGGGGGGCAAATGACAATAGGACTAGTTCATGACCACCGGATCCAGCCTGTGGTTGGATATCCACTGCCTCAACATAACATTTATGATGATGAAGTGTTCAACATTCACAGCGTCATTGCCTAAACCAACCACGTCCCAAGCATCAGCACGGTATCGCAGGCTGGAGCAGAGATCGCCAGCAGCACCAGACTGGCATCTATCACCGAGACACACACGCACGCACGCATGCACGCACCTAGGGTTCAAGCAGGAACACATTCACCCATTAGATGACTTACGGTGATCAAGAACAAGAGTGTCTTTATTGTTCACCCAGCTTTCCATAACACGTTTATCATGCGGTCTTGGGACAGTCCAGGGGCCTTTCCCAAAGAGCACTCTATTCAGTATATAGTGCACTGCTTTTGACCACAGGTCTCCGGTTAAGAACAGTGCACTATATAGGGAATAAGGTGTCATTTGGGACATGCACCCACCCTTCAGCAACAAGGCAGAACACGGGACGGGTGTGGCGCTGCACGGGGCAGTGAGTCACAAGAGTTGGACAGAGCCGGGAGCCGACTGGAGTTATGTCGGAATAGAGCAGTACATGACAGATATGACACAGGAGAAACTTAAATAACTGAGAGGTGAGCCTATCAACTGGCACTAAGGGGTCAAAGGTTACCAAAAGGCCACTAGGCAGAAAAGCAAAGTTACACGAGACCACTCAACAGGCGAACGAAAACAGCTGATTGAGATGTTCATCCCAGTGCCAAAATGAGGTAAGACCAAAATCCCTCCCACAGTCTGGCAGAAGCAAAATCAAGAATTACAGAAATGAGTCAACTGCAAATTACAAACAGACATGAGAAGAACACTTCTCCACATGGTTGGTTTATGGGTCTATCTACATCAGTGTTTCCCAAATCTGGTCCTGGGGACCCCAAGGGGTGCACATTTTTGTTTTTGCCCAAGCACTCAGACACCAGGATTGGGAAACACTGGTTTATATATTTCTTGAAACACTTTTGTTAAGTGCCACTGTCATACAAATATATAAAAATTATTTTTGGGTTACATTCTCGTATATGCTTTCAGAATCTGAAACACAGAATCTTAAAACACACATATATATGCGTGTTTCAGATTCTGAAAGCATATAAGAGCATGTAATCTGACAATAATCTTGCACTCTTGATTGAATCCAATGTTCTGTTTTGACTTAATCTATTCCAAATGAATCATGCCCTATTCCCTAGAGAGTGCCCAATCACTTACCAAAGCCCTATGAACCCTGACAAAGGTAGTGCGCTACAACAGCCTGCATGGAATGCAATAGCATGCTATTTGGGATGCCGCAGCAGTCCATGTAACGCAATTTGGGGGACAGCGACCCTGGGAAGTCACAGAAGCTGCAGCGTTTAAGACAAGACACAGAGCCTTTAGCGTTGGACAGAAACAGAGATTTCAGCGTTAGATCTACAGAAATAGCAGAGCCTACTGCAGTTCATCGCCTTTAAGCTTCCTGTTGTTTTCCACAGTTAGATGGATGAGGAAGGAAACACAGAGAAACAGACAGAGAGAGAGAGAGAGTGAGAGAGACAGAGAAAGAAAGACAGTTGTCAGACTGACAAACCGGCTGACAGAGGGAAGTCCAACAGTAGTTTGACTGTGTCTCTGCTCAGATCTGTGCTGAGAAGGAAGAGGGAAAATATTAACATGAACGCAACTCTGGAGAATGTGGGTTCCCAAGCAACGATAAACCATTACCTCAAACAAAATGCCATCTTTCATAACAACAGAAAACAAACAGCAATTCTCACCAAAGAGCCCACTCAGAAAACTTTTCTCCCATTCGGCTCGAAAAGGCCGTGTGGTTGACTTGTCTCCTAGTCTGGCTACAAACGGAACAGACTCATTATGAATCAAGAAAAAACGATTGGCTGGAGGATAAACAACATCATAGACAAACTAACACAAAAGAGATACGAACAGACCCAATTTAGATTAAATTAAAAGCACCATGGAACTTTCTGTTGATGACACACTGCGGCCAATGTTGTCAGAGGGTGGCCCAATTACAGTTGAGATGAGGTAGCATTCCAATCACGGATGAATGTAGCTGCATTTCATTCTGGACCTAGCGGAGGTCAGCCCGTTCAAGGCTGCCGAATTTGGGTTGGGAGTGAATAGGGCTGAGGTCCTGTTGGCACGGCTGATGACACAGTTACACAGCAAAAGCCAGAGAAAGGGAGAGTGAGAGAGAGGAGGGAGAAATAGAGGGAGAAAAAGAGAAACTGGGAAAGAGCAGGGGGACAGACAGAGGGAGAAAGAGGGGAGGCGGTGGATGGAAAGAGGAACACCCCAATATTTGGTGGTCAGAACGAGTAAAACAGAGCAGAAAAGGACACACCCTGGACCGGACTTTGGACCGGATCCCTGTGACAAAGACAGAACCCCTTCAGTCACGATCATACTCGCATACTGCTGCATCTGTGTCCTGATTGATGGACTGTTTGACAGCTGAAAGTAGGAGGCTGCTCCAGCAAGAAACAAGAGCACATATAAAAACTGTAAAAGCATTTTCATGGTGTGCGTGTTTCCAACCTGACTATACTTCTGTGACAAAATTTTCCCAAACGGCAGTTAAATCAGACAAATTTGGTTGGTTTTGGTTTCGATGGCACAGTTTTACTATAGAAATATATCAACCCTAAAGACTCCTTCACTAAACCGCTAAATGTTCATCTCACTCTTAAAGAGTTCATTTCAGTTTTCAAATAACACAGAGCCAAAAATCAACACTGCTGTGCATTTTTAATGGCTTGAAGATATCTGTTGAGGGATAACACTGCACCATGACCCAATCTCTCTGGTGGCCCCTCTATCATGGCTTAGTCATATCAGTGCCAGGGAATTGGTTGAACACTTGATCCCGGGCAATCATAAATAATATATTCTTTGTGCATGTGGTCCTAAAACTTCACTGTGGTTGTCTAAATAATCTGGTGCTATTTAGTATCACACACATCGTAGACGCTTCGGCAGAGCACCATCATTGCACATTAAAGCAAAGACTTTATTAAGGGAGTTCAGATCAGACAACTCACGTGTCTGGTTCTTTGATGTTAAACATCTCACTCATCTCAGACCAGCATCTGACACAACAAATCAATAAAAACCTGCCAATGTTACTTTATGAATACCATTTCATTGTATTAGATAAGACACAACAATACCAAACACGGTGACCTTGATGTCACTATATTTGTCATAGTTCAAGACTAGCTAAAGGTAAATTGCTGGGCATTGTTCAGCCAAGAATAGCATGGCATGGATAGGACTGAGATAGCACAGCCAGATACAGCAGTCAGATATAGCACAGGCAGAGATAGTACAGCCATGGATAGGACTGAGATAGCACAGCCAGATAGAGCAGACAGATATAGCACAGCCAGAGATAGTACAGCCATGGATAGGGCTGAGATAGCACAGCCAGATACAGCAGTCAGATATAGCACAGCCAGAGATAGTACAGCCATGGATAGGACTGAGATAGCACAGCCAGATAGAGCAGACAGATATAGCACAGCCAGAGATAGTACAGCCATGGATAGGGCTGAGACAGGACAGTTTGCACAAACATAGCAACAGGAATCCCCTACAGTGCGTTGCCACTTCAATCCCAGAAAGTGATGCTCCTAACCACTAAATAGTGAGCCTAGCAATTATGTGCGGTTCTCTGACGCCAGTCATGAAATATAACAATTGTTTGTGTATGTTTTTAAGCGTGTGCATATGCGTGTCTACAGTGTATCTGTGTGTGTGAAGACATGTCTCCACAGCAGCAAGAATGTGTGTGTCCTGCCAAGTCTTTCAGTTAGGAGGAGTATGTGAGCGCATGTGTCCCTTCGAGGACAGCCAGGAAGAGTGTGTGTGTTCGTGCCTGTCGTCCAGCGAGAGCAGTAAGTAGTGAGTTAGGAGGAGTAGGTGGGTTACAATGGAAGCTTTGGATTGCAGTCTGCAGTCTTCAGTGCTGCCTTGACGACTGAGACAGTTCCAGAACACAGAGAAGTCTTTCATCTCCTCCTCCCTTGTCCCTGACATCCCAAGGTTAACATCTCTGGCTGTCTATCCCTTCTTTATTCTCTTTCTTTTATTCTTCCCTATTTCTGCCCTTTACCATTCTCTCATCCTCTGCCTCGCTGAAGTCCACTCCCTTATTGTGCAGTGCCTTCCAAACTGTCTCTATCAAAAAAATCAACAACGTGACCTGTACAAAGAATGAAGCTGATGATGAGTCAAAACTGTAGGGTCACGCTAAGCCTGACATACGTTTTTTCTTTAAAACAATGAATTAATAAACCAACAAAAATAGTTGTGCTCGTCTTGGTATTGTTTATCATAGTTTAAATCGTTGTCATGCCAATTGATGGCGAAATATCATCCACCACGTGACCGGGAAGGTTATTACTATAGCAGAGGCAGCAGAATCACTAGTGGCCACTCCCGTTAACAAGCAACGCTAGTATCCACCGACCGCCGGTCCCGATGGAGGAGCAAACACACCGGAACGGTTGTCTTCGGAAACCCTCTAACTTTTCGTGGAATAATAAGAGATGATTATATATACCAGTTACATTCGAAAAACGATTTCCTCTTGTGAACATCTCCCTTTTTGAAAGGAATATATTTGACCAGTTCAACCTCTCCGCAACTTGCACGTTCGCATCAACAGCCTCTGACGCCCGCGCCGTAGCAGCAAAAAAAGAAAACGCTGCTCCCCCAAAACTCCCGTCGCCTACCACCTGTCAATGCAAACTAAGTGCATGCATGAGGGGAAAACTGCTGACTCGGTAAGGATTTTACACCGTTATAATTTAAGGTCACTAATCCAGGCTATTCACCACCACCACATTATATAATTAACCATGCAGGCTTCCAATGTAGGTTAATGAGCACAGTGAAGCGAGAAAAGGTACACGGTTCTTCAACAATTAATGACGAGGCTGATAGGCGAAGCTATGTAGACCAATGAAAAACACGATAGACAATAAGTTAGTGTTTTGGACACTAGGCTACTTTTAAGTTTCCAAGGAAACTGTATTGACTTATGTTGGCCTATACATTACATCAGAGAGAAATTGTCTGACGTCGGTCAGGCCGATGTGAGACAAGGAATAATTGTTTAAACAGTTTTTCTCCTCATTTACATTATTTTGTATTCATAACAAACATTACACATTGAGGTTATTTATATGTGGTCTAGGTCACATTAAATCTCCAAAAAGATCCAAATACATACACGTTACGGTTCTGAATTATTTAACGTATGAGTTCATATTAAATGTATTTAATAAACAATAACAGAGGTTTGACAGTATGGATGGTTTAAAAACATTAGGGGTTTAATAATGGGCAATCCACCTCTTCTGTGTAGGTTCCATAGGTAGAAATCTAGTTAAGACGACCCATTTTGACTATGTATTGACTAATATAGACTGTTTTCCCCTTCCAATCTGCACAGGTGGGGATTGAGAGACCAAGGGTGTCTCCTAAATTAAGCTGTACTCCCACTGTCGTGTACTGCAGGGTCAACATAGTGCCTAAGGGTAGCGTGCCATTTAGGACACCGATGAAGAGGTCCTCCTACTTGACACAGTGATCCAAGCTTCATCTACCCCCGACCAGAATCTCTAGAACTTTCACCCAGCAATGATGTGGATGCCTGACCTTTAACATCTGACTCCTGGCACTGTGACAAAAGGTTTTTAAGTCATATTTGTTGAAGTCATGGCTGAATTCCATCGCAGATCAAAATTCCTAAGGCAGAAATCTTAGTCCCTTGTGCACACAAACCCCTTTCCCCCCCCACACGCCTTCCCTCCCCCCTCTCTGAACCCCAGGGCCCCAATCTGGTGGCTAAAAATATGAAACAGGACTCGCTGGGCCTCGCTCAGAGAATGTTTCCCAGCCACTGTGACGTGACGGACCAGACATCCGGTCAGAAGTATGTGCGTTGTAAATGATTCCCTATTGCCATCATAGTGCACCACTTCTGACCAGAGCTCATGGTGGAACCTTGTGTACTGTATTAGGTAATAAGGTGCTATTTGTTATGCAGGGCCATAAACATTCATTGACAGAATGGTTAATAATGTATAAATATTCAGGCCGTTCAACTAAACATTATTAAACGGTCTGTAGGAGGAGCTCTCAAGGGTCTTGTGGAGCTCAGTTGGCAGGGCATGGTGCTTGCAAATGCCAGGATTGTGCGTTCGATTTCAACTGGGGTCCAGTACCAAGAACTATATCGTACAGTATGGCCTCACAATTGGAATTCACTTTGGACAAGAGAGTCAGCTTGACTAATGTAATTTAGGTAACACATTAGAAAATGGTCTGTTTTTGAAACATCAAGAATTAGTGAAGCCCTTCAGCCACGTAAAAATGACAGCTTTCGTGGACTAAAGCGAATGCTTGATGTGCAGACAGATATTGCTGGCTCATTTAGTGAAATGAGGACAGTTGTGTGTTCAACCGGTCCTTGTCTGTTCTAGCAACTCAGTCTTACCTCTCCCATCCCCTACAGGTTCCGCTCCTCCATGGCCTCTGTTTTCTCCCTCCCATCCTCCATTACCCTCACCCCCCTCATCCTCCTGCTCTCCATCTCTCAGGTGGCTCCTAGCCTGCCCCAGTGGCCCCTAAGTCGCATTCCTGTGGTTCTTCCCCAGACGACCGAGGATCGTCCCGCCCCCCACTTTCAGGCAGACGCTAGGTTGGACGTCATTTCACCATGTGACCCAGAATGCCACAAGATGGCTCCTCCCCCCAGCTACTCAGACCTGCGTAGCATCCTGTCCTACGAAACGCTCCATAGCAACGGTCACCTCACTGAAACTGCTGTCGGGATCTACGGGTACGCCCGACCTAAGACCACGCTGGCGACTCCGTCCCGGCAGAAGCGTCAGATCTTCGGCCACGACGGTCGTTTCAGCATCGTAGGGCGAGACTACCTGCTGAACTACCCGTTCTCCGCGGCGGTCAAGCTGTCCACAGGGTGTTCCGGAACCCTGGTGGGGGACCGGCATGTTCTGACTGCCGCCCACTGCGTGCACGATGGGAAAAACTACGTGAAAGGGGCGCAGAAGCTCCGGGTGGGCTTCCTGAAGCCGAAGCAGCACGATAATTCCGCCTCAGCCACCAATGCAACCAACGGCAACAACCGTCGGCCATCCCCAGACAAGATGAAGTTCCAGTGGATTCGTGCTAAACGTACCCATGTGCCCAAAGGTTGGATCAAAGGGAATGCCAACGACATCGGCATGGACTACGACTACGCTTTACTAGAGCTAAAGAAGGCCCACAAGAGGCGCCACATGAAGCTGGGTGTCTCCCCGTCAGCGAAGCAGCTCCCTGGGCGGCGGGTCCAGTTCTCCGGTTACGACAATGACCGACCAGGCCAGCTGGTCTACCGGTTCTGCCGGGCTGGGGAGGAGACATCAGACCTCCTTTACCAGCACTGTGACGCCCAGCCCGGGGCCAGTGGCTCTGGAGTCTATGCTCGGATGTGGGACCGCAGAAGCCGGCGTTGGGAGAGGAAGGTGATTGGCGTGTTCTCGGGCCACCAGTGGGTCGATCGAGACGGAGCGTCGCAGGAGTTCAACGTGGCAGTGAGGGTCACACCATTGAAATATGCTCAGATATGCTACTGGATCAAAGGAAACTATGTTGACTGCAGAGAGGGATGAAGAAAAAGTGGCAGAGCAAATGTCTCACAGACGCACAGGATTGGTAGAGAAGCAGGAAGTGAAGAATGTCTACTTTCCTTAGTGAGGATGTGAAGTGACCAATGGACATGAACATGTCATGCAATGCGCATATATTTTATCAGACATTAATATCGCTTCATTTTCTTTACTAGAAACATTCCCTAATCCGAAATTCTGCACGAAAACACCCCGAAAATCATAAAAACATATGAGTACAAAAGAGTACAAAACACACCACTTCCTATAAGCGCTCAGATTGACATACATGTCATGCTACCTGTCTAATGGCATTCTCAAATTGACTCGCTCTGCTTACATGCTCATTAACACTTTTCAAGCATACACTTATACAATGTACAAATGTACTCATGCTAACAGACTGTAATATCAACACTGTGCTTTGAAAACTAACGGAATCTTTTATTATTGAATTTATATGCATGCTACAAGGTAGCTTCGACCGCAACGTTAGGACCTATTAGCATTCCTGAAAAGTCAGGTAGCCTCACAAAAAAGTTAATAACATCGATATCCGTTAACTGCTCAGGAAAAACTCGTTTCTCGTCAACAAAGACATACACAGTGTAATCCCAATGGATTTACCATCCGGCGGTTTGAATTTGTCCCTCGCTGTCAACAAAGTTGTTAAAAGCATTCCCCCCCTCACCCACCAGGTAGTGCAAGTAATTAAACAATTTTTATTTTTAGTTTAATAACTATTTGTTGGAGATCTTACGCACAGCCTTGTACATGCAATTAGTCATATTTTTTCGTAAATTTGACGTTATCTGTAGTTACCGAATTTAAACCTGGACGATTCCTTTTAATTACTGGCCCTACCTTTTAAAAAGCTATATTATCTGGCTTTTCGCAATTTAAGTTAATAGCTCATTCAGTTGTGGTCTAAGCTAACTACAAGGCCTGACCGATTACTTAGCTAGTCCACCTACTGGCTCAACACGAAAGCTCCAGTTTTTTGTTGTTGAATCAATTAGAACTTGCGATAAGCATATCTTCATAGAAACTAGTATTTTTTTCAGAATATTCATGCAATTTGTCGGCCTATTCATCGAATCTGATTTGTAGTAGGCTAAATCTTTCGGAAAATGACCGCTATGGACAAGAATCCCTGGGTCGATGTCATTTTGTGGAATAGAACATTTAAAACGGATAGTTTAGGATATGAGCAATGATTTCCTTTATCTCATTCCCCATAGTCAGATGAACTAGTGGATATTCGTTTTTGTATCTGCGTCTAGTATGAAGAGCGGACCACGTCTTTATGGGCACTAGCGATATCCCTAAATCCAGATAGTAGCCTAACTATCTTTAAATTGTATGCAAATATAAAAACATCATCCACGAGAATCTAGGAAGGTAGATAGTCCCAGTGCCAGAATCCTGAACTGTCCCTTTAATGCACTGGATTAAAAGAGCAACTGTGTAAACGAGGAATGGTTCGATCATAATGATTAATACGGAGCTACGGATACTGACAGTTGTGATTGCTTGGTGATTCTACCGTTGTCAGATCCTTTGTTTTTGTATGTTTGTTATCGAAAATGAATGTAACGTCGTCAACCAAAGGTGCTACCCTCCTCGTCAAAAATGTAAACCTGAAAATATGTAGGCTGTTGGGCCCTGCTCAAAAGAATTTCACTATGTAGGCAGTAGGTCCCAATTTGGGAAGTAACTTCTGTCCAATCTCTGTACAGTTAGGGGGTTTAGGTAGCTCCTCAACGCCCCCTGCTGGGCCAAAGACTACAGCTGACTGATGCACAGCAACAGTCTAATGACTGTTGCCATACTCACCCTAATCTGCTAAAGACATGCACTTTGCCAGGCCTAATGGTTCTGTGATTTGTCTTAAAAAAAATAAACAGATCAAATATAATGCTATATTATGTCAATCATGTAAAGCTTATGAATAAAACATGCTGTGTAACATTCAATTTCTCTGTGGTTTATCACAAAACTTCAGACACATACTGGTAATTTAAACACATTGACACATTCCATTTCACATGTAGGCACATTGCACAAGGCAGTTTATCAGCTTGGAGTTTTGTTTATTTGAGATGTCAACAGCATATTGTTTATGCTCTCGGAAGTCCAATACCGCAAGCCATACAAAAGTACATGAGCTCCCCGGACCCCATGGCCCCACCTGACCCACTGAAAATATAAACACTCAGGTTACATTCCAGGTCGTCCTAATTGCAGTCGTCCTCCTTATTTCAAGAACAACATTCACATGACAGATTAGAAATCTTCTGAGATGGCTAAAACCGCTGCAGTGACGACAACCTGGAACACACCCATAAACAAACATTATCACCCGGGCAACCTGGGATTTGGCACATCAATAAACGAGGATTCGGCTGCTTACAGAAATAGAATGAAACAGAATGGACATAGGGGCACCCAGAACCCATCGCGGCACCTTAATGTTCTCATTTAGGACTCAAAGCGACCTGTTTAAAGTAACACTATTTTAGCAAAGGAGAACTGAAGACAGCAGGTGTGGTCTTATACAAAAGCACACAGTGTACAGCACATTCATGCATAACTGCTTATTCAATTCGGTTTGTGTCCCATCTACGAAACAACCATGAAATCTGTAATGGTGGTATCCATTCCATTTTGACTGTCTGTTTCTCGCTACTCAGGCACAGTAAAACAAAGACCGGCTTCTGTGGTGAATGAATTACCTGAATGAACATGATACTGCAAAAAAAGACAGGGCACATTCAAAATAGCAGCCCATTACCTATATAGTGTACTACTCTAGAACAGGGAACAAAGAACTCTGATCTTAAGTAGTGTACTATGTTGAGAATTGGGTGTTTATTTGGGACATGGCCATTTTCTACAGGCTCCAGAGTCTGTGCTCATGGCAACCCTGCAGTCTGTTTATAATTAAAAAATACAGTAACAAATGAGGATGAATACAGCATTCTCTATAGAGGCAGTGGGCAGAGAGGCAGGCTTTTTGCCTCAGTCTCTTCTGTGATTGGCTGACTGAGCCAAAACTGCTTCCTTGATTGGCCGATCGAGCTGAGTTTAACCCTCTGATTGGCTTTGAAGTAATCTACCGTCGTTGAGCATCTTTGGTGGAAGTCTGAACGCAGTGTGCACTGGAGAAGGAGCTTAGCACATTTCATGGGCTTGGCTTAATGGCATAATAAGCATCACTTGCCCATCCAATCGCTTTGCACCACGAGGCAACAACAAACATCACATGACAATACTACCGTAATGCCTCGTGTTACTTTCTGAAACAGTATACAAAATAAAATATTCTTTAAATAGGTATAAACATTGCATGAAAAATAGAACCGTATCAAAACAATGAGTTCACTCCTCTCCCGCCAGACCGTCCACTCCCTTTCCCTTCCTGTCCCTCTCAACTCCACCCCTGCCAGCCATAGTTCCAGGGAGTTTAAGGAGAATCCAAACCACCGTCCGCCCAACTCCAGAGCCCCCTTATCTGGGGAGTCACTGGGACTTGAGCCCCAGGCCATTGCTGGTGGTGTTTGAGCCTGTGCTAGCGCTAACAGGGTAGGCGTAGGCCTTGCCCAGCACAATGCGGTCCCGGAGCAGCTTGAAGAGGACGTAGTAGTTGCAGAAGAGGATGAGCCCCAGGGACAGGGTGTGGTTCCAGCGCTCAGAGCGCAGCAGGGAGTAGAGCTGGTACAGAACCACGCTAGACTCAATCCAAATCAGCAGGTTGAGGATCCGCAAAGGCTTGTGGAACAGGAACTACAACAGATAACGAGAATTTAATTTTTTTTTTAAATACGCTCACATGACATGACATGCATACATATTAGCTGGCCCTTGTTTAAACATTTAAACACAGTAAAACATCAAGGTGATGGGAACGTAAGATGTTAAGAGCACACAGACACGCACATAAAACCTTGCGTGGGAGACATCTGAGGGCAGAGCCACATTGTAGGGCCCGACGGCCTTGTACAGGCTGCGGCTATGACGCACCAGAACCCCCTGGGGCCAGATGGTGTTCTCCGACCACCTGAAAAAAAACAGTCGAGGTCAGGGTCTGTCAACACGAGATCCCCATCGGTCGTTCTGTCCCTGAGCAAGGCCGTTAAACATACTTGCTCCCATGTTGTGGCAGCAAATCAGTTTGAGTTCTCCTCATGTGAAATAAAGACAAAACAATATAGCCCTAGTGATCAATGCCGTGAAAAGCAGCTAATCAGCGAGAGCCGGTGTGTTGGATTTGATCTGGAAGAGTACAGGAAGTTAGCTATCCGCGATTAGGTCCTACTAGACCTTACGTCCGGCTAACCCTACCTTAAGTCAGTACACAGGTCCTGGGATATGAGCTGTGCGTCCAAAGTAAGGTTTGTGCACTCAAGCGGACCACTCACACATGCTGCGGGGCGTTGCTGTAGGAGCCGTGCTCTAGTTTCTGCCAGCGTCCCAGGTGGGCTGCGGAGCGGTGGAGCAGGTCACAGTAGCTGGGGGGCAGCAGCTGACTCATCAGCATCACAAACGCATTGATCCACACCATGATCAGGTGCTCACATGACCAGCGCATGTCATAGTACTGGGTGCTCTGTACGCAGGGCAGGGGCCAAAGGGGGTCAGGGGTCAGAGAGAGAGAGAAACCGTGAGACAGAGACTGAGCTAGACTGAGCCCTTCTCCAGCTCTGAATAATTAATCATTATTATCATTCAGAGTGGTCGTGGACAGCAGAGAGGGAGGAACATTGTATGAAGATTGTACGAACCACTTAACAGGATGTGAACAAGAGGGAGATATAGATATAGGTTGAGCGATAAGGGATATACAGAGAGAACAGGGAAAGCAATACAGATCGAGAGATAACAGAGAGGGAGATAACAGGGAGGGAGATATGAGAAATACAAATGAAATGTGAAGCTCTTAGTGCATTAAGGGAATGCTTTATCGCTCCAACATCCAATCAGCTCCCACAACCCCGTCCCAAAAGGGGGTATGGTGTAGCAGTAGTGCCCACCTGACATGACTTCAGACTGGATCTTACTGCTCTAATTAAATTAGCGGACTGTGACAAAATGACGTTACTACCTTACTAATGGAATTGCTTATAGGGTGTATCTGGTTATTTTGCTGTGTTATATGAGCTGGGCCAAGCTTACGAGGTAATAAACAAGGGTCTATGTTCATGACAACATTTCACAACTAAACCATTTCAAACCTTCAAAACAAATTAGTTTGAGCTGAAAAAAATCTATAGCTAAGGGTAATTGCTTCTACATGAGGTAACACATTTCATAAGATGTTGCCAGGAAATGATTTGCTAAAATAAAAGTATAATAAAGACTTCACTCTATAGGCCACTCTCCTTTATTGTATGACCACTCCAACTAAGGGGCAACTTCAGTGGATTGTTGTACCGGTCTTATGTGCCACAGAAGAATATTCTCCAGTCAAGGTTCATACTAGGGACACTGACCTTGACAAAGCAGAGAGGCAGGAAGGCTACGTAGTAAGCGCTGAACAAGGAGTTGAAGAGAACTTCCTTGATGCGTCGGTTGAAGTCGCTCTTGAGTTCCTCCACCTCACTGCGGATGAGTTCTGGGGATGGGGGCTGGGGGCAGGTGTGATGGGGGATATGTCCAGGGCTGGAGAACTGCTCTCTCAGGTTCTCTTTGAGCAGGGCTAGGAAGTCTTTAGGCCTAAAGGGAGAAGAGGGAGTGATCTAAGATCAACTGTTGCATTTAGATTACAGTGAAAGTCTCTAATAAAGAAAGCATGCAAAGCATATTTTGCAATTGCAAAAGACATTGTGTGAACTTAAACCCAAATTACAAGTTGGCTTAAATTCTTTGACTGTGTCATATCTCCAATCCTTGCGTGGTTTTGAAATTTGGGGACACCTTAACAAATGAAACAGTGCATCTTCGGACAAACGGCATACTGAAATACTACACCCACATTTCTTTAAAAAATATTCTTGGTGGTCACAGAAATGCCTCTAAACTAGCCTGTAGGGTAGAACTTGGGAGATTCCCCTTAAAACTGCATGTTGAGAAAAGCCACTATATTTAGTAATCACCTAAACTGTGATCCAGAATATCATCATCACAAGACATTATTATACAATCAGAGCAACCCAGACAGTGAACCTTCAGAGCAGTTGGCCCAGAAGCATCAGCTAAATCCAACCAGACCATCAATAACAAAACAAATCAAAATATCTATCCTAAAAACATACACTCTCTGCAAAATGACATCAAAAAAACTTTTATATTACCAAATCCTGAATAGAGATCGCAGAACAGCAAAGAGAATAGTAGGGTACTCATAAAGACTAAAGAAAACACTGAAGATACTAACAATCTACACACTCAGTGTCCGTAGGCCATAGAGACAGGAGAGCATAACAACATGGATGGTCAAAGACACTGACTCTGTAAACACAGTGAGAATTTGAAAATGAACAATACATCCTAATCTACTTCTCTAAACATGATTCAGTAAGAGATATTAATTTCCTGAAATGAAAAGAAAGATTACACAGGTTTCTTGAAATTACAGATCTAAAGAGAAAATGTGCCTTTTCTTAGGGGAAAACAGAGACATTGGACCTTGCAGCTGAGTATTATCATATTCCCGGCCAGTCATAAGAGACAACAGCGCACAAAATGGACATTTATGATTTGGTGAATATTTAAGTTCTTGTTCTGTGTAAATATTGTCAATATTAGTTGCTTTACTGTATCACAATTTCTGCCTTAACATGTTGCCTTCAACAATAGTGGCAACCATAATTACTAACTGAGAGGCAAAATTGGTCAGCACTCCGAGTCTGATAGAGATTATGCATTAATAGAATGTAATAAAATGAATACAAATAACACAGTTTCACCGTTTTAATGATTCTCTTCAAACAAATTGCATTTTGCCTCTCAAAAGAAATACAACATTATGCGGTCTTTTAATTGAACTCTTCATGACATTTTCAACAAAGGGTTTTGGTGTGTTGTCAGGAAAGCCAAATATTTGACGACAAAACTGAGGCCTCCCTTCCAGGCTATCAATAAAAGTCTCTAAGTTGCCTTATGGACTGTGGTAACGGCATTCGCCAAGTGCGTGTTTACCTGAAGAAGGGGCCATCTGACATGTCCTGGTCTGAGTAACCACAGTCTGAAGGCACCGGCTGGGACCTGCCCTCCTGGTGGAAGCAACACAGAGGAACATACACCCCAAACCTGATGAGGGAGCGACAGAGACACAGAAAAATACATTGACCAAATACTGCAACCCACCTCAGACTGAAGTAGATAAGTAAATGACAACGACACAGTTGTGGAGACAAGAATCTAACTCTGATAAAGGAACCAATACATTTCCGCAGTCAACTGTAAATACATAAAATACAGAGAGCTCTTCTTCCCACAGCAAGTACAGAGTTGGAGTAATGAACAGGGAAACTCACGGATATCCAAGGAAAAGCAGGTTCAGGACAGAGTTGTTCTTGAACAGGTTGACCAGGGTCCAACAGAGGACCCAACCACACAGAGTCAGCAGGCTGAGTCGGGCCGCGATCAGAACCACATACCGCACCAGCGAACCAGGACTGGTCTGAGATGCCTAGGACAGGGGTTAAATGTTAATAATAAAATGAAAGGAGTCAACTTCTTCACATGCAACTATTACACTACAAAAAGGTGTTCAGAAACCAAGCTGAGACAGACCGACATATAGCTGACCCTGCAAAACGTAGACACTTTTGTAATGAGCACTAAGACATCAGCTGCGAGCAGTACCCCAAACAGTAGAAAACAAACGGGTACATGACACGTACGTGATGAAACAAACACCGCATGTTCTACCAAGCCAAGTATACCGCTAAAACATGTTGCAATATTCTCCCTCCTCCCTCTACGAGGTGGCCAATTCATACCATATTTCCTAGTGTAAATGTGATACATGGGTATTTTCCCGTTTGACATTCTGCTTTCCATTACTGAAGGGATTGTACCAAAGCACCATGAGAACATGTAGAATACTATATTTATACACCGACATTTTATACATGGATAGAAGCTCCGTCACTCGGTCGCGTCGTTGCCATGGCCACTAATATTCTATTTATAGATTGCATATTACATCACAATACTGTTTTCAACATTCCTTTTGGGGGCTGTTGTCCAATTGAGAATTCTAAAAATTCTTCCTCCGTGGAAGGTGATGGACATGTGTTTCTAAAGTGCATTACTAAGCCAACTATAAAGGATAATTGATCAGTAGCTAAGCTTTTGTTGTAATTCTGGTGGCATTGATTATAGATGCAGTATAATGCTAACTACCTAGTTAATATTATAACGGATCAAAAGGAACATTACAAAACAGTATTGTGACGTAAGGGCCATTCTATGGCTAGTCTCCCAAGCTACTGTGCATTAAGTTGATGACTGGAAGTCCATGGTATCAGCTAGCTGACTGCGCCCCTGCTAGCTGTTCCCGAGACTTTGGTTTTGTGGAAGGCAACAATTGATGTCTAAAGGAATTACTAACATTAGCTAAGGTAGCAAACTAACAGTTGACTAAAAGCTGTAGGCATACTGCTGCGATGTTGGTTGGGTGCCAGTAACAATTTTGTGAAACTTATTTGGTTCTTCATTTTAAATTTTTCCTCACATCGCAGTGTTATGTATGCTTACAAAGTTAGGAGCTGTGATGATGCCATCCAGCTCCAGGGACAAAAGCTGTGTGAGGGGCTGGGCGTGGGGCAGTCCTTTCCTTCTAAACAGCACCCACTATATTGACTGAGGTATTAAAGAATGACTACATATGATTATTAGAAACAGCACAGATTTGGTTGTCGTCTTGTTAAAGTCCTGGCTGCACTACAACTGAAATGAGTTCAAACCAGGATATGGTTTGTATATAAACTTTGTATTTTCAGGTAGTATTTTGTACCAGTGTACTCTGACACCAAATTTCATGCAAGCTATCCAAAACTGTAAACAGACTAATTCGATAGAGATGTGGTACCTCTGACACTATGGTCCAAACCAGCCTCCTGGCCAACATCACTGTGATGAAGATAGCAAGGTGGTAGTCCATCAGATGGAAGTTCTGCAGAAAGAAGACAACAAACAGACTGAAGGTGTGTGTGTGATCCAGGATCAATGTTCACACCTTAAGGTTTTGAGCAAAATGTACTAATTGGTGCATATTGATACTGCCTACAAAACAATTCCAGAAAAATTATTAGCAGAGCATAAAGGTTAGGTTACTGAGTTTAAGATTAGGTCAAGAAAAATGTATTTCTGGGTTTAAGGTCTCGACAAGGATAGAAAATCCAATGTGTGTATATGGAAACTAGTACCCACCAGAGACGTGGATGCGGCAGGGTGGCTGTAGGGGTACCACCACACAGTCCTGTAGATGTTCATGTACTGAACAAACAGCGCCACCAGCAGATACAGGAAGAGCAGGAACTCAAAAAGCAGGCTGCTGTCCAATGGGAGGTCAGGGATCCGGGAGTGACGGACGGGTTCCGGCGTGATTAGGGCAGAGAGGGGCGGGGCCGAGAGACCCACACAGTTGCTGCTTCTGGGGGGGGAGGGGGGGAGAGTGAGGACCCAGTGTTAGCAGGGTGTACGTCTGCACTATTGTCCAGTGTGGAAGTAGCCAGCATAGATGTTGAGCATACATGCTCCCGAGATGAACACCTCAGAAGGGGCCCGTGTAGCAGCGAATGCAGGAATGCGTGTGTCACACTGAGGTAAAGGAGAACATGTTGTGGCGAGAGCAGAAATATGAAGTGAACAGTCAAAGCTCTCTCTACGCCTCTGCCAAGTTCATTTCAGCTACAGAAACTCAATGAATCGACAAGGCGTGGAACATTTAAGTCATTCTATTACGCCATAATTAACTTGAATGGGGACAGCTATTTTATTTATATGATTTCAGCAGACACATCGGTGTCAGTAGGAGTACAATTCTCTTTAATTAACATTTCCCCCTCCCTGTACTGCATGTCAGTGTCCAAAAAGACTGGCCTTTCTTCAATCTTCAAAATCGAACCACATTACTGAGCTTGAGGAAAACTGAGGACTTAAACCTGATTGTATAACCCTGACAGCACAGTCCTCCAATCACAACAATTATTCAAACAGTGAAAATGTTTCCACAGAACACACTAGTTTTCCATTGCTATGTTACTGTTTTTTTGACCACTGACCACATGTCAAGTTACCCAGATTTTAATCTGGAAGCAGAAAATGAAAAAACAGCTATAGGTTTGTTATAGGAACTAAAACCATAATCTGACAGCCAAAAACTAAAAAACAACTTAAAAGTGAATCGGTCAGCATACACAGAAAGGACATTAAGTAACAATGAGTAGTAAAGATCAATAGTAACAACGACCAGTAAATACTTGATTGTAGGGAAATATTTTCAAAGTAAATAAGTGGAATCCTCTGTAACGTCACTTTTGAATAAACTCAATGAACATCTATTGACCTTTATATTTGTTGGAGAAGATAAATATAGGCTAGTTAATATTAAATACCAGGTCCAACACAACACATCACAGTGTAGAACAGAGATGGTATGATTATCTTATGGTAGATGAAGATAGAAAAAAAAAAAAGATAACACTCAAGGGATTGGGATGAAATAGGTCTAGTCTTAATTCCCCAAAGAATTAACCTTGAAAAGGCTACAGTGTGTATGGCACGTATTGGCCCCCCTTTTTTTGTTAGGCTGGGGGTTCAAAATAAAATAACTTTATTCCCAGTTGTTTCACAGGAGTCCATGTAGCTCACCATGTGATTTGCAAAGCCAATATTTACTGCGTTATGTCCACATGTTGTATCTCTGTACCTTATCTGTGTGCACGTGTATGCGCACATGCGCACTCAAGGGATTGGGATGAAATAGGTCTAGTCTTAATTCCCCAAAGAATTAACCTTGAAAAGGCTACAGTGTGTATGGCACGTATTGGCCCCCCTTTTTTTGTTAGGCTGGGGGTTCAAAATAAAATAACTTTATTCCCAGTTGTTTCACAGGAGTCCATGTAGCTCACCATGTGATTTGCAAAGCCAATATTTACTGCGTTATGTCCACATGTTGTATCTCTGTACCTTATCTGTGTGCACGTGTATGCGCACATGCGCACTCAAGGGATTGGGATGAAATAGGTCTAGTCTTAATTCCCCAAAGAATTAACCTTGAAAAGGCTACAGTGTGTATGGCACGTATTGGCCCCCCTTTTTTTGTTAGGCTGGGGGTTCAAAATAAAATAACTTTATTCCCAGTTGTTTCACAGGAGTCCATGTAGCTCACCATGTGATTTGCAAAGCCAATATTTACTGCGTTATGTCCACATGTTGTATCTCTGTACCTTATCTGTGTGCACGTGTATGCGCACATGCGCACTCAAGGGATTGGGATGAAATAGGTCTAGTCTTAATTCCCCAAAGAATTAACCTTGAAAAGGCTACAGTGTGTATGGCACGTATTGGCCCCCCTTTTTTTGTTAGGCTGGGGGTTCAAAATAAAATAACTTTATTCCCAGTTGTTTCACAGGAGTCCATGTAGCTCACCATGTGATTTGCAAAGCCAATATTTACTGCGTTATGTCCACATGTTGTATCTCTGTACCTTATCTGTGTGCACGTGTATGCGCACATGCACGTCCTCACCTGTTCCTGAGTCCGTTGCTGTTGCCAAGGCTGCCCCCCACCAGAGTCTGTAGGGAGGGCAGAGCAGAGCGGCTCAGCTGCTGTCTACTCGGCCCTCTCCGGCCCCCGGGCATGGCCAGGCACCGCCTCCTCGGCCCCAACGCAGGCTCCTCCCCCTGCCTCTCCACCAACCAGAGACCACCGCCAACCCCGCCTCACAGCCCGGCCCAACGCAGCCAGGCCACTGGGGAGAGAGACAGAAAATAACATCAGGGTCCTGTTCATTAGGCACAACACGGCGCAGATTGAAACAGAGGTTGAATACTAAAATGTGTGAGATGGCTTGTTTTGGGATTTCCGCCGAAACATTTTTGCTAGTATACTCCAATGAACTACACACAGACTTAACATGTATTTGTCCTGCCTAACCATCTTAAGAGGAATGCGCCAACCCGTTAATCACTCTGGATATGGGTGTCTGCTAAAATGACTAACATTTAACATCAAATTATGGCACATAGGACAGACCCAGACAAAAAGTTGCATATCATTATGGTCGACAAGACTGCGTAGACAACAGGGAAAATGACCGCCAACATAATAGGGTTGCGTTCAACAAAATATGACCATGGTCATGATGGACAAAATGTTGGAGCGCACGAAGGTGCACTCAGTGGGAAGTCAATCTCTGCCTCAGAGTCCGAGAACTATGCTAGCTACGGGATAATAGTGTACAGTGTTTCTCACCGATGAAGACAAAGGAATTAGTATCTTCACTGAGCAGCTCTATAACTGAGGATGTGTCACAACCGTTTCTTTCCAGGTGTCACTAGAAATACATCCTTACTCAGCAAAGACCAATCAGAAAAGTGATGTCATAACATAATCTTATCAGTGCTGTGTCCTACTGGGTTTCCTAGAAGCCCAAGACAATGTCTGTACATTATCAGAGGTTACCTTCAGAAAATAATGTAAAATAGTTATGATGCAGACTTCGCCACACATTTCCTTCCATGTGCTTGATCACATCCTCCCTGGTCTTAGTAATGCAGTGGGCTGTGACTGCTAGGAACTGGTCCTGTCCTACCATGTGGTGCTGATCGGAGTCCTTCTACGCGTCCGCAGCATTTTCTCAAGTGAGGCGCCTGCTTCCAGGCTTGGAATAAAAAGGCTCTTCCAGAAACCAGAGAGCAGGCTACTATGTTTCTTTGAGAAAAAACTTTGAAAACTAAGTCCCTACAAAGAAGCAATCCCCTGAAAACATATGTTTTTTAAGTTTTTGAACTATATGTTTCACCAGGGACTGTAGGCAGCTCATTTCCTAAAGTGGAAACCACATAACATGCCTAACCTGATAAACACAACTTCCTGTTGTGGGTCATGTCATGAAAATGCCCTAATTTTGACTGCATTTGAAGCAGCCTGGAATATGGAATATGCAGCGTATATCGGCAGTTATACTGGAATATCTGCAGTTCAGCGGGAGATTTTCATTTGGGTTGTCAGGCAAGGGTAAGTGTGTGTGCATATGCGTGAGAGAGAGAGAGAGGGAGAACAATTGTTCCAATTGGACCACAAAGGAGCTTCCTAGAGGCTGGATAACTGTAGGAAAAGAATGTAAAGTTTGCGGAACCGTCCACGCGAGCCTGCCACAAAACAAGACTAAACCAAGGGGTTAGTGAGGTGCACACAATGGCCACAACCACAAAAAAATATTTGTTTCCAGATAGGAAGCAAAGATCTACACCTTGACAACTGGAAGAGCAGGAAAATAATGCAAATACGTCACACTTCAAGTTGTGGAGGAAATTCTATTAACTAGTCAGACTAAACTGTCCTTCAAATTCCGTTTATCGTTGTCGGTTTTAAAGCGGTGTTCGTGATGATGGGGTTTTAAAACATCAAACATATGCACGTTCACATTGAGTTTGAGTGACCTGTGATGCAAACTGATGTTTTCAAGCAACTCATTGCTGTGACGGTGTCAATGTATTGTAATGAAACAGACGTGGTTAAACACCAAAATGCGGAAACTACCAAGATCAGTGGGCATGCGCTATAAAGTAACGGCTAGATGACAGCGAAACTGTGGCT
Source organism: Esox lucius (assembly GCF_011004845.1). NCBI lineage: Eukaryota > Metazoa > Chordata > Actinopteri > Esociformes > Esocidae > Esox > Esox lucius. Next base: position 10,003,984 of record NC_047590.1, read on the forward strand.
GATACTGTAGAATGAACACTTACAGTTTTATAGGCAACTTCGTTAGTTACACCACTCCAAACGTTTTACTGTGCGTGTGGTATTTCCAATGGGGGAAAATCTAGTTTATAGATATCTGGACATTCACAAATAAGACACTCAAAAGTCTAAAAGTTCGTTGTTAACGTTATCAAAACATACACGCCATATTTATTGTGAGCAATTTGTTGCTAGGTAGTCGTTTCCAGTAGTTGTCAAACCAGCTAACGCTGGTACATGTACTACATATTGTGTTGATTGACATTAAGAAACTGGTTCTTGTTATTACATATCAAGCTAGTACAGTACTGGGAAATATTTGAAAACTGCACTTTTTAATAGGTAGGTTACCTAATTATATGTTAAACTGGACGCATTGCATAGTAAAACAGCTAGCCAGCTGCTCGTGCAAAAATGAAAACGAATACTCACACATCGACAAAAAGCGGATGGTGTGGACACGGATGCATCAGTCAATTGTGGGTTGGCGAGCCGAGACAGTAGCGAACATTTCTTTAGTATGAAAAGGGAATATATTCCAAGGCTTTAACGGATAAGCCGTGCGCTATTTATAACACAAACAACGGTATTATATCGGTTTTGCTCGAAAAACAAACATACGGTTCCAAACTTCTGTTAGCAATACAACAGGCACAAGCTAGTGCCCAACAGAGACCGACGTGGCAAAGCGATGATTCTTTTGGGGGAACGTCATCAATTCTGCGACGTGTTCATTACGCACGCAGCCGCACATGAATATGGTGACGAGCATTCGTATGCTTGTTTGAAGGGGTTGTTGGGTGGAAAGCGCAGCAAAATACCAGTGTTTTACAAAATAACTTTATTAAATACTTATCATGAATTGCCCCCCTGAAAGCTGTAACTCCATTTGGCATTACTTATTTTCAATTGAACTTAACAAAAATATATCAAAGGAACGTGTTGGTCACATGTTTAATGAGATAAATCAAATATCCCAGACATTTTCCAAACGAACATAATGCTTATTCCTCTCAAATTGTGAACATATATGTTGACTTCCCTGAACATTTCTCATTTGCCAAAATAATCCTTCCACCAGACAAAACTTAGAAATGTATATATTGAATTTGTATTTCTGTTCTGTGTATAATAGAGCCTTTTATAAAGTATGCTATCATGACAGACACGAGTTCTGATCTCTGATAATCTTTTACCCCAAGGTGCTTGTGGGTTTGCTCTGTAGGAAAACTCCATAAATGCAAAATGATTGTCATGTCACACAGTGCTCATTTTAAACTTAGTATATACAGTAGATGCCTACTTCACATATAATCTTTTTATGTCAATGATATCCACAGTGTGCTTACAATCTGCACAATACAAACTATTTATAACCTGTATAAAAAAGGACTAAGCAATCACAGAAGAGAAAGAATATGAAAGGCTAATTATACACACACACTTTGCTTTCTGGCCACGCACGCACAAACACACACACGATGGATGGCATTTTGACAGGCATAATTTGCTTTTGTTAGCTAATCACTTCTATTGTCCTTTCTTCATTTGGATAATACAAGATGGGGAGACTGATGGAGTTCGGATGGGGGGGGAAAGCACTTTCTTAGCTCTGCCAAACCTTTACTCTGGTCTCTGATTTCCCAATACAGAACTCTTCAACTGCTTTGGCTTAACTGACTGACCAACTGACTATTGTACCTCATCAACAGCTTTTTTTTGCACAAGAGATAGACACGATTGATTTTGTGTCTGCATTTACATTATTCAACCAGCAGAGGGGGTGGTTGTAGTACCATTCAACATTAGGATGTAGGAAAGTCCTGCCGGCCATCAGATCACCGCAGTGCTTTTTTAAAAGATTCCATGTGTCTGTGACTTTTCTGTTTATATGATCTATTTACATGATTTTGAGCATTGAGGCATGGCTCAACCGCATTTGTCAGATTGCAAATGCATTTGAAGGGGATCGGTCAGTGTTGCGTGTTCAGTGTACTAACTAAAGCAGCGTTTTGGCAGAGTAACGTTCCTTTCTTCTGGGTGGTTTCTGCCCGGGCTCGTACTCAATGTAGCTGGGAGGGTTGTCTGAATACCCTCCACCTGCCCTGCCACTTCTGCCCCCCACCCTGCTGTCCTCATCTGAACTGAAGGACCCTCGGCGAGAGCGGGAGTAGTTGCTAGGTGGGGGGGCGCGGCGGTCGTCGAACAGGTCGTCTCTGGAACGAGAGCGAGGCGCCCGGATGCTGAGGTCATCAGAACCCATCCTCCCACGTGCCCCGCGGCCCTCTCCGTCCAGGAACTCCTCGCTGTAGCTCCTCCTCATGCTGCGGCTCCTCGTGGGTGACGGGTAACGGCGCCCACCGGCCTCGCTGCGGTCATCGTGGCGGTTGGAGAAACGGCTCTCGCTGCGGTTGCTAGAGGCAGAGCTCGGAGGCCTGGTTTTGGGGGCCGGCGGTGGGCCTCTGCGCCCTGATCCTCTGGGCTGGGCTATGATGGGAGGCATCTGGATGACCCGGCGCTCCATGTGGCCATCGTCCAGGCCGGAGAGCATGCTGGGCGGGCCGGCCGAGAAGGGGACATGCTGGGGCATCATGTGCGGCGGTGGGGGCGGGGGCATCATCTGCATCTGCTGGTGGTCAGGGTACATCATGGGGCTGGTCATGTCCATGCCCCTGACCTGGTTCTCCAGGTAATCCAGCATCTGGTTGGCGCCGGGCTGCGGGCCACCGTAGATGCTCCCGTTGCCATGGACACTGGGGGGCATGCTGTAGCCAGACATGGGATGGGGGAGGGGCAAAGGGGCCATGGCGAGACTCTTCCCTGATTGGGAACCTGGTGGGGGCGAAGTAAACATGATATTATAAATATAGATTAGAAACAGTACCGAGAGACTGACTTAATTATAAGTATGGATATAAACATTAACGAATTATCATGATGAATCTAATTATAAACAATAACAAGGGTCTAACTATTGCCAAATATGGAGCATAAACCACAACAAGATTAACAATAACGACAAATACGAATTACAAAGAGTAACAATTATATTTATAGCTTATAAACAGTAAAACAGTAAAAGTGTAAATGATAATAATAGAAATGGATTGTGGGGACCCAAAACAATTTAACGGTTTTAAATGTAATGGATTAACCATTATGTAATGTATAAGTTACAATGTATGTAAGGGTTCAAATTAGGTTTAGGTTAAAGGGTCAGGGAAAGTAGGATTAAGAATGGGAATAATGTTTGGCGTCTCCACAAGGATAGTAAACTGTGTGTGTGTGTGTGTGTGTGTGTGTGTGTGGTAGGCTACTGACCTGCATAAAGTAGAGGGTTCATCTGTGAAGAGGCGTGGCTCAGGGGTCCGTAGCCAGGTTGACCTGACATCATGGCCTTCATCATCCTGTGACGCCTCACCGCTGGGGGAAAGAGAGAGGAGGTTAGGATGTTTGGGGGTGGGGGGAGAGATTAGGACGGAGACAGCGGTAAAAAGAGAGGGGGGAGGGAGACAGACACAGAGAGAGGGGGGAGGGAGACAGACACAGAGAGAGGGGGGGGGGGGAGACAGACACAGAGAGAGGGGGGGAGGGAGACAGACACAGAGAGAGGGGGGGAGGGAGACAGACACAGAGAGAGGGGGGGAGGGAGACAGACACAGAGAGAGGGGGGGAGGGAGACAGACACAGAGAGAGGGGGGAGGGAGACAGACACAGAGAGAGGGGGGGGGGAGACAGACACAGAGAGAGGGGGGGAGGGAGACAGACACAGAGAGAGGGGGGGAGGGAGACAGACACAGAGAGAGGGGGGGAGGGAGACAGACACAGAGAGAGGGGGGGAGGGAGACAGACACAGAGAGAGGGGGGGGGGAGAGACAGACACAGAGAGGGGGGGGAGGGAGACAGGCACAGAGAGAGGGGGGAGGGAGACAGACACAGAGAGAGGGGGGAGGGAGACAGACACAGAGAGAGGGGGGAGGGAGACAGACACAGAGAGAGGGGGGGGGAGACGAGGAGGGAGGGAGGGACAGGGAGGGAGAGACAGAAACACCCTATAGAAATGTTTTACTGAACTCTGCAAAAACTTCCTCCAAGGAGAGAGGAAAACTCCAAATAATCTTTGCAGAGCTGAATTAGGCCAATTTCCCCTCCATATAAATATTCATAGAAGAGCACTAACATCATATCCATTTGGAACAAAGTGAACCTAATCCTTCCACCACCATGCCCAGAACAGCCAAGAGAACACAACAGAGTCCACTCAACCAGCTAGTCCTGAAGCGTAGTTAACCACACCAGCACCAGAAGGCAACAAGAAACCAGTACTCAGGCAATCTGGCCCAAACAAATCATCACACAACCAAAAGAAAAATATATTGATCTTAGGAGAAATGTAACAAGAACACAAAGTAAACTTGAAGGCTATTTAAATCTAAATCAACAAAACACAGTGGCACTGTGTCTGATCAAAAACTGAGAAAGACACTGACGAAGTAGACTGAGTGAGCACAACCTAGCCATAGAAACAGGCAGACACAGACAGACCTGGCTGCCCAGGCATGAGAGGGTATGCACACTGTGCCCTCAGAGAGAGGTGGACAGCTGCACTTATTACATTGTGACCAATATAAAGAAATTAGAGACAATATATTCCCAAAAATGCTTAAGAAATATAAAGAATTTGAAAGCCTACCAGATAATGAAAAAATGCTAAACTCATTAGAAAAAATACCAACTGCTCACTTTAAGCACCCAAATATGTGACAACCTGCCAAAACCTTATGGACAAAATAATTGGGTGTATGGGTGTGTGTATATATTTTTTTGTTGCTATAGTTAATGTTTATTTGATCAATAGGTTTCTTCTGTCTGGAAATAACATAAACAAGCGACAAAACATGGTAAGACATTGTGCTGGAGATAAGAATGAAAAACCTAACTATTTTAGTTTAAAATTTTTTACAGAAAATGCCATGTCCAACATTATTCATACCCTTTGCAATTTTTGCGATTTGTTTTTGAAAATGCAAGTTTCTATACAATTTACAATGGTCTTGTAATTTCCATCGTGAGAGAGCATTCTAATCACCTATAAATTGAGAACAGCTGAACAGCAGTAGTTCTGTAGTCAGTTACTAGTCAACTACAAGTCATGGCTAAAAACAGAAATAGTTAGGTTATTAATTTGTGGTGGACATGCCAAGATGCATTAAAGCTGTGATTAAAAATCAGGGTTCTTCCACCAAATACTGATTTCTGAACTCTTCTTAAGTTGAAAGTATTTAGTATTTTGTTGTTGAAAAATGACTATGAATTAGTTTTCTTTGCATTATTTGAGGTCTGAAAACAATGCATATTTTTTTGGTTATTATTAGTTTTCTACAAATAAATACTCTAAAAGACAATACTTTTATTTGGAATTTGGGAGTAATGTTGTCAGAATAAAACAAAAATGTTAATTTTACTCAAACACATACATATGAATAGTAAAACCAGAGAAACTGAATTTTGCAGTGGTCTCTTAATTTTTTACAGAGCTGTGTGTGTATGTGTATATGTATGTGTGTGTATGTATATATGCATGCATGTATATATTTGTTTTTACTGTTTACCTTGATAATGTATATTTTCTTTATCATCATTCATTATATTTTTATTATATGTATAATTACACTGGTTGTTGTTACTCTATTCTTTATTGTTGTATTGCTATGGCAACACTTGAAAATGTTCTTGTCATGCCATTAAAGCTTAGGAAAACTGAATTGAGGGAGGGAGGGAGTAAGAGAGGGGGAAACAGAGAGAGTGCTGGTGGTCTACAGTACCTTTCTCAGGACAGCAGCATGTCTGTGGGCAGCAGGGACAGCGGACATAACAGCAGCACTTCTGGGGACAGCACTGGCAGCAGCAGATACTGAACAACATGAGCAGAAGCAGAGCCCCGATGATAATCAGCAGCACTGTCAGCCAGTCTGGAGAGAGCAGAGAAATATTTAGGAGGGAAGTGATCCTTGTGGTTGTCAACGTATTTCCGGGTCCGATTTCTTGGAACATAGCTTTAAAATATCCGTTCAGGGGCCCCCACTATGAGGGCCTGGTCGGGGGACGAACATGGGCCGTGGATGAGGTCATTTCTGCGCTCCGGGTCGACTTACTGTAGACGATGAATTTCACCACGCCCACAGGGTTCCCACTGGTGTCTCCAGCCGCATTGACAGCACACTCATAGACCCCATTGTCCCACCACATGACCTCATTTATCACCAGGTCAGCGTCTGTGGGGAGACGAGGCCGCACAACAAAACAAAGAGAAACATTAACTACGTTCCCGTCCAGCCTTTGAGGAAGGTTGTAGAAAAACACATCTAGGTGGGCAACGCCGCTGCCCGTGGTTCACATTCAACTGGCTGCACCTTAAGGAAAAACTGTTTTTCACCACTTTTCTGTCCAATAAAGCATGAAATACCTATATTGGAGCAATGGAAATGGAATGGATTTGTCTGTAAAAAACAACAAAAAAAACAGTTATTGTCTATAGATTATTTGTTTGTTCGACATGATTTGTCTGTAAAATAGAATAATAATCACAAGTAAACATGGGTGTGACCCTCTAAAGGACTTCCCCTTATGGAAGGGCTTTAGTCAACCGGTTTCGGATCAAAACAAGAAGATCAAATAAGTTCTGATGAATTGGCCGGGCGGCAAGAGGGCAGCGTGGAGACACACACTCCTCATCCAGGTTCTCCTTCTTGTGAAGATGTGAATTAGAGTTACAAAACCTTGGTAGCTTCTGCAAAATATTACACCAAAATTCCCCTTTGTTTCAGAAATTCGGCTTGGAAGGAATTCCATATATTAGCTACTTAATCTCTCCTGATTCCAAGGATCGTCTGACTAGGATTTTTAGAAAACCAGGTCATTTTGGAAACACTACCCTAACTGAATCATTAGTAGCGGGATACTCACTGTTCTGAATGGATATCTTGCGATGTGTGTACTCTGACCCCAGAATGGCTGTGTTGGAGCCCTGCTTCTGGACCACGACCCTCACTATGCGCTTGCTGTCCGGACAGTCGTTAGTCGGGTCCTGACCTATCTGCAGAGCAGCCTGGTACGCTGTAACGGACAGGGACATGGGTTACATTCAGAAATGTGCCCGTGCGCTACCCTCCACGTCCAGACGAGACCATTCCCCTGGGCCCTTGTCCCATGACCAACCTGTGGAGTAGTAGTTCAGAACCGGGTCCTCGCAGAAGGACTTGTAGGTCCAGGTGAGCAGGACGTTCTGCTGGCTAACAGACGTGGAGTAGTCACACTTCAGGATGATCGAGGCGAACAGGGTCGAACTCACCTGTGGCTGGGCGATTACCACCTGGACACACTGGACCTCTGACGGAAGAGAATACAGCATTATCAGTCATTCAGTCTCTCTCCTCGACTGTTTCCAAATAAGTTGGGGCAACTGTGTAAAATGTGTGTGCGCTACTATACACATGAGGTTCAAATTTCCTCACTAGACCGTGACATATCATGACTGCTGAGGGCACTTGGTCAGTCCTAACTTATATGAGTTGGTCTTTTATGTTTGGGCTTAAGATAAGGACGGTAATAGGGTTTTAGTGGTTAGGGTTATTACAAAAACCCACATTTTTTTTTATGGAAGTAAATGGAAAAGTTGTGGCAAGTGTAACACCCCTTTTCCTCTGGTTTCTGGTGGTAAGCAATAAGAAGGGGTGAGTTTTTCCTTTTCCCCTGGCTAAATACCTTTTACTTTAAACGAGCACCCTACAACAGAATATATACACAATCTTTTTTTATTTTAAGGGACTAGTATTAAAATAATTGGAAACAACAACTTATCGACCCGGCCCCGGATAAGCGGAAGAAGATGATGATGATGAAACAACAACTTATCATCTAATAGAATGAATCACTTATAATCGTACAATTCAAACAAACTAATCAATACCTAACGCACAGCAACTTATTGATCTCCTGGTAGCTATAGGGTCACTATCTGAGTTCGACAAATGCTAACTCACAGGGTCTTCAATATACCTACGTTAGGCCTCTTATGGCGAAAGATACCTACAGTGGGTTGCTATGGAAACTTTATAAGTGTAAAGGCTAGCTAGCGGCTAGCCGTAACTTCAACAACCTGAAGTTACGGTGTATCACAGACAACCCGAAAGGCAACTAAAACAATTGGTGGTATATGAAGTCGCTATATAGTATCGTTGTTATTGGCCCCAGGCACCGTTAAAACAGTGTAATATATCATTTCACAGACTAACCGTCTTGAACCGTCTTCTCTCCCAAAACCAAACAAACAAAGAAAACACGTATCCCCAAACCTTAATTCTTAGTCATGCACCTCTCTTCTCCTTGTACCTCACTCCCTTTACTCTCCCTCTAATTGACTAAGCCAGCACAGACAAACTCCGGCTTACACAAATATTTTACAATAAACTTGTGTGTGTGTCTGTCTGAGAGGGAGAAGGGATGAGAAGAGGTTAAGAGTGAACGGAATTGTGTCTGTGTTTGTTTGTGTGTGTGTTAGAGAGGTATACGTTTTATTTTACTTTATCAAATGTGTATTTAACTTAACAGTGAGCGCCAGAGAGTCCGTTTTTGTTTACGTTCCACAGAGAGGGACAGATCAAAGTGGGCAAACCAGTAAAACTAGTGGCAAACAGATACATCCAGGCACAGGGAATAGTTTGATTGTGCTGGTCCCAAATATTCAAATAGAGCTGCTATTTGAATATTAAAGAGATTCATACACATTTGCCTTCATGGAACAACATGAAGTGTGTGATTGGCCATAGGCAAACACGTTAACACGTGTAAACACCAATTCCAAGTGAATCCATTAGCTAAAACCAAACCAAAATGAGTATGGTTTAAATAAAGGTGCATTTTAATATCAAATCTACATAGTTTCATGATGGGTATGTCTACCATTGATGATGAAAACGTCCCACTACGTAACATGCCATACATAGAGTAGCAACAAGTCAGCTAGTCTATAAAAACAGCAGTATCTGTTTATCATGTGACCGATACCATTGACTGGAACTTCCTTGGATGGATGGATGGATGGATTGATAGATGGTTGGACTCATTGCTATTTTAGTATCGCATGTACAATAATTATGACAAAGACTGTTCCGAAATGGCCAAAAATAACAACGTTTCGATAGAAGCACCACGGCAAAAACTAGAGTAATTCAAAACGATTACTGTAATTGCTAACTTAAATCAACTCACCTGAGGTAAAGGAAAATACAAAAACCGCGGCCAGGATCAATCTCATTGCGGCGGTTGATGTATCCATCAAAACAATAAATATAATCTCGTCTGATTAATAATCGACAAACAGACCAACCCTGGAAATTTGAAAAATAAATCTACATGTATCGGAACTGATCTCTGTCTCCTTGTTTGTCTTGGGCTTCTTCCGTGTCTGACACCTGTCGAGAACAGGTTTGATTGCCAGTTCGGAAGATAGAAGACCTCACCCAGAAACAGGTGCAGTGTGTGACGTAGACAGGTACTTCGCAGATTCCTTCAGATTTGAATTTGAGTGAAAGAATAAAAACAGTTTTATATGTTCATGAATTTAGAATTTACAAAAATTATAACAAATGCATATATAAGATGGATGATTTAAGTTTTTTGTCACATTGAATTTTCACGTTTAGTTAACTTTATGCGTTTAGTTAACCTTAGGTTTTATTTTCAATAAATTATATGCATGTATATATTTAATTTATTTAATACAATTATATAAAGTAACTATCTTAATATATTCGTATTGTAGTGCTATAAATGTGACCGTAGGTGTCACCAATAACTCATTGTAGCTCAACATGTTCGTTCGTTTATTGAACTGAATCCATTATACTTGTATGATGACCAACACATGTAACTCAACACTGAACAAACCTAGCGAATACTGGCTAAGCATCTTACTGGTCTCTCTCTTGCTCTCTCTCTGTCTCTCTCTCTTCACCTCTCTTTCTCCTGGTTGTTTGTCTTTCACAGTCCTGTCTTAGGTGTTTTATTAGTGTACTGTGAGTTTTCTCCTGGACAAAGCCTGGGGCCCTGTAACATTACCATATGAATCCAGAGCCCATAGCCCGCCCCCAGCAGACATCCTGATACTTCAACTTTGTGGAGACAGGGTGCCTCCCAATTGACATACTATGTGGTCCACTACTTTTTGGAGGGCTCTGGTCAAAAGTAGAGCCATATATAGGGAACCCAAACCCATTTGGATACACAGCCAACCAAGCACTCACACCATAGCACATGGCAACATTGAAACTTATAGCAACATTCAAAGGCACCACCAAAACAATCCAAGTGCATTTGTGTGTGTGTCTGTATCTGTGTATGAATGGTATGTGAAACTTGGAATTCCTTTAGATTATTGTTTTGCTCCTATAACCACACCCACTCAAGTCTGCACCTGCGTGACCTGACCGCTGTCGTTTTCCTTCTATTGTGCCTTTCAGCCACAGAGGATGGATTCCAGCAAGCACTCTATCTTTCCCATCAGTCCTCAGCTGTATCCTGTCGCTAGGTTTTCAAATGTGCCGTTTAAAATAACACACACTATTTGTAATTTTAAAGAATACAAATATTTTTGGAACTCTCCAAAGTGACTTGTCGTGTGCCGCAATATTGTGTTTGCACAGGAAGCAACATTGTTTGGGATCTTTGGCCACCTTTGACCAATCAGATCAGTTTGTTTTGCATGGCCCAGTGCCCTGGGTCAGCAGAGGTGGGGCTTAACTGAAATTACCCTGAAGGGGTACCGGGCCTGCACTAAGTTAACACTAAGTTGCCCCTAATAACTGGATTAAAGATCAGAACCAGATTGGATGTGTAAATGCTGCTGAATTGTAATAAGGTCAACTTAAGGGAGTTCAGCGGTCACTTTATATTAATGATGATAATAATAACTATGATCATAACATATTTTTTGTATTTTAAAAAGTACTTCATATAAAACCTTGAAATTGTTTAAAAAGTGCAGTGAAAAACAACTTCCCTGTTCCATCTATCTACATAGAATTCGCTTTGGCTGTGAGTATCAAAACTTGTATGTTTTGTAAATAAACTGATAGATCTACAAATAGCAATATCGGAGTAAATCTTCATGTTCAAGGTCTGTTGTAGATCAGTCAGCAGTCACCTGCAGCCTGTTAGTTCCTCTGGAACATTGCCACATAAAAATTGTTGTTAGAGTAGTGATGTCATCATTACCAAGAATCATTCTTGTGTGTGTTTTCAAGCTCTGAGTCTTTCAGGTCAGGAAAGAGTGTCCCAACTGCATTCCTGACATACAACCCTGAGCTGAGCTGTAAGCCAATCAGACCCTCCGTAACTCCCTAACCCTGAGCTGAGCTGTAAGCCAATCAGACCCTCCCTAACTCCCTAACCCTCATCATGAGTTTCTGGGAAGAAAACAGCCTTAGTCACAAGCAAAATAACACATTATACACCTGCAATGGCTTTGCTGGGCATTCATAAGGGTTTCGTAAGCACTATATAAGGGCTTTCTAATTAATTTCTGAGCAATTTCTGAGCATTCAACACAAACGATGACAGGAGATGCTTTGAAATGAATGGTAGAGAGGTGAAGCATAGATTAAGTTGAGTTTATTGAATGAGACTGGAAGCTGGCATTTTAGTTCAACACTGATTGAGGTAAATAATGTGGTTGGAGTGCATCTCTGGAGTTAAATAAATATAAAAGATTCATTAGACAATGATTTGTAATGGACGGCAAGTGTTACTGCAAAAAGCCCCAGGTATGACACATGTTTTTAATCACACGATAACAAACTAGAATCATAACAAAGGTGTGTATTTTATATTATAATATACTTTATGCCATTTTGCAGACATTTTCATCCAAAGCAACATACAGTCACACATGCATTACGTCATTTAACGGGTAGATCCGGTGATCAAATCCTACGTTCTAGCAAGCAAACAGCCACATTCTACCTGGACGTGTGTGTGAGTACACATACTACACATCTTGTTCCCAAGACAAGTCTGTTTTGAGGTGCTGTGTGTTTGTGCTATTACTAGACCACTTGAAGAGGCGTCCATGTTGACAATGGACAAAGACACATTTGCCTATGACCTCATCCTGAAGTAAAACACTGTGTCATTGACAGACAGAGAGACGGGCTGTAATCACACAGAAACACATTAATAACCCACAGGAAGACAATGACACAGAACACCACTACTACATGAACCTATGGACGGAATGAACACACACGATACAATATTGGGTTGAGAATATCTGTATGAAGGCCAATAATTTACATGTTGAGATTAAAAATGTTTGTTCAGCGGTTTAAACACTGTTGATAAGGAAAGGCCTGGAAAAAAAAAAACTGTGTTGGCCACACATTTTCCTTATCTTATCACACAGACAAACAAACAACCCCTCAAGTGCTTTGAGTTGCACAGGCGCAATCATTTACGTTACAATCACTAAAGGACTGGAGAGGACAGATAGGCTGTAGCCTGGTTCAGGATCAGGATGTGCTTTTTTTTTACTCCATTGCTTTGTCCATTGTCAAGGGAGCTGGCAAGAAAGAAGCCTGGCACCCAGGCTATAGAAGCAGAGTGTGAAGCCATTGTAAACGGAATAGAGAAATCTTCAAAATCTAAATTGTCTAATTGGAACTATACTTGATTTCCTTTTGGGTCCTTGTTCTTCAACCTGTGTATTGAAAAGACATGACCACTTGGCATTTCACCCTTCTAAAAACAAGAGACGGTTGATGACTAGCCAATGAAAACTGGCCAAATAGAAGATAAGAGTACCCTCTTATATTAGTGATACAGACCAACATGAAACTGAAATTAGTTATTTACAGGGGGGTTCAATAGGGACAATTCAAGGACATTTCATTGTTCTAGGCAGCATCGTCTTTTTGTAGGAGTGCAGTTAATCACCTGGGAGTGCATCTAACCACCAGTCAGTGGGATCCTTGGGACTGGCGAGGTTGAGGAACACTGGTGTGGTCTAATGTCACTGACATGAATGACATAACCAACGCTGTATGGAGATACAATTAAGAGGGATACACTGTGCATGTCTGTCCACTCCCGGCGCTGACGCATAGGTCCTGGGGTTAAACAATGGTGGTCTGGGGATCCATTATCCAACACATCCGCCCACAACCGTGACAGGGCAGCAGTGGTAGTGGAGCAGGCAGTGCCCCCCCCCACCCCACAGTGACATCATAACTCAGCGACGTCACAAAGAGGGAGAGTTTCAGCTGTGTTTTGTTAGTGAGTAAGAGCCAGCAAGAGCAAATACAAAACAATAGAGATGGAGAAGCTACTCACTGTTCCCCCTCATACATTCTCAAACACAAAAGACAACACTGGAGTCACAATCAATAGTGACTAATACCCTGGCAATAGGACATGCATGTAAACTAACATATTTCCAATTCACAGACATGTGAAATATGACAAATACATGCACCACGACCGTATCCTTCTCTCCTTGGGCCTGAATGTTGAAGCGTTGCGGTCAGTCAGCCTGGTTGACCGAGCAAAGTGTCTCTTCTCTCCAGGCATCAAACTATGAGAGAATCCCTGCTAAGAAGAGTGCTCTGTTAAAAGAAAACAGCAAGAAAAGCTTGGAATCAGTGACAAGCGCAAGTGTAAAGAGTGAAGCAGTCAGGCAAGCTGTGCTCTTTTAGCCCAGTTTAAGAGTGATAAGACCGTCTGCTTAAAGGCTCAGACCAACTTTGTTCATTAGTGGGAGAGGGGCCTGATAGAACGAAGTCGTGTCAGTAAAGTCAAGTGTTATGGGCACAAAGGTCAAATCCTATTTCTGACCTTTCCATAACACCTTTGGTAGGAAACAACATCTCTTAGAAAACTGAAACAAAGCTTTGTTATGAGCTGTTGTATTACCATGGTTAGACATGTAATATAGTCAGGAAATAAGATTTTTTTTTTCAGTATTAGAATGATATCTGATATTTAAATACCTGTACCTGTGAATTGCAATTGATTACAGTTAAATGGAGTTACATGTTGAATGAATCTGTTGTGAAACATACATTTAGAAAAAAATGAATAAATAAAGATGAATGAACAAATAGTAGGCTAAAAATTATATATACACAGAACTCGTTGATAGTGTTTCATTTGTTCTCAAGAGTCTACTAAATGTTTCTGGCACACTATCACTGATTCCTTTCTCACCTGGATCACAGTAAATCTGTAAAGGTGAGCCTCCATACCTGAGAAAGATGGGCAGTCTTTACTTGTGCTAATGCAGGCAGTCTTCATTGCAGTCTTATTGAAGACCTAGGCTAAGTCTGATCTGCTACAGTACAGGAAGTGTCAGTTTCTGTCTATGACCTCAAACTAAGAGTCACTTGTTATATGTAACTCACCACTTTCCGGGTCTTGTCCCTCTCCTCTCCACTCTCCTGTTGCAGGGTGAAGGCGTGGCTTTGGCCGAAGCCGCCGTTGGAGGGGCGGGACAAGTGTGCGGAAGGGCGGGGCGACGAGGAGGACGGCCGCTCTTGGGCTCGGAACCGCTCCAACGCCGTCTCACAGTAGGGGGGCAACGAGTCCCCTCCCCGTGAGTCCACCGCCACCTCCACCAGCCTGTTGCCGGGCGACTGGCTGCGGTAACGCTCGCCGCTGCTCTTCTTAGAGCCCCTGGAGCCCTTAGAACCCTTAGAGGGCGTGTCTGAGGGTGTGTCCTCTTCGCCCCTCCCGCCCTCCCTGCCCCTGTCGCCCCCACTGTCGCTGGTTCCTGCTCGCCTGGCCTTGCGCTCCAATATGATGCTCAGGAGTTCGTCATCATAGTCCCGCCCCCGTGGGCTCTGGCGAGGAGGGGGGGGAGGCGCAAGAGGTTTCGGGGGGCGGTGCTCCAACTCGTTGTCCCACGTGCCCCGTCTCTTCCTGGGCGAGGGCGGTGGACTGCGTAGCTCTCCCTGTCGGTCACCGTGACGATCCTTCAGCTGGTCTCTTTCGCGTCCAGTCTCTCTGTGGTCACCGCGGTCACCGTTGTCCCGGCAACCGCGTTTCTGCGCCTCGTCCCGGTGAGAGGGCGGATGGTATTCCCGATGCCGATCCTGGTGGCGTTCGACCTCCCGGAGCTCCAGCCTCTCGTACTCCTGGTCGGCATCCCTGACAGTGAGTTCCTCCTTCCTCTGCCTGTAGGAGTGGGCAAACTCCTCCAGTTCATCCAGGGAGCCGGTCCTCTCACCCAGCAGGAAGGCTTTACGCTGCAGGTGCTCCGAACGAGGGTTCCACCTGGAAACGACAACGCGTTGGAGAAGTTCCAAAACAAGCACACCTCCCACTCACTCCTCTTCCTCACGTTAATGTCTACCTGCTGTCACCACTGTGGTGATCCTCGTCACTACTCCGGATCCGGCGGTGCTGGTACCGTGTTGACCGGTGGCTCTGAGAGGAGGCCGAGGGATGCCGGTGCTCCGGAATGTCTTCAAGTTCGCGGTCGAGGTCAGGTATGGCCGGCAGGGCCTTCTTCTGCACCTGACGGTAGGACTGACGGAATCCCCCTGAATCCCCTTCATGGAGAGAACTCAGCTCGGAGACACTGCAGGCTGAGGAAGAGGAGGAGGAGGAGGAGGAGGAGGGGAAGGAAAAAGATTAAGGAAAAGAAGGAGATGGAGGACTAGACGAAAGACGAAGAAGAAATAGGTGAATTAAGATAGGTGACTAAGTTTGCTTTTAGTCACTCCCGCCGACATTAAAGCTTAAATACTTATAAACACCGAAATCCACTGAAAACAACTTGGGGAAGACCAATTAAAGAGATTAGCCCGCAGGAAACCCAGCCTTCTACACGCTATAAATAACCACTCATCTCTCAGTTCCTAGATTGTTCGCTTAATCGCTGTGGCGGAGACCAGTCTCCAGGCTTCTAGCAGGGCCCGTGTTGTGACGAGGACATGGCACTGACTGTGGCAGAGATCAGTCCCGCGTGCAGCTGGGCATCACTTCATACCTTTGTGACGTTTGACCACCTTGATGTCACAGCTCCCGGCTTGGGACATAGCGTGCTTTCAACCAGGAGGGGTGAGGCCGTTTAGGGGTGTGCTGCTGGCACTTGACTCAGAGGTTTCGGTTTCCGCACTCAAGGAGGCTCATGGGTCTTGAGCCTTAATTTATAGATCCTGGGAGGCGGTTATCTTGGGTTGGGCTTTTCACTTTTCCAAGGTGTGAGTTTTCAGTGAATTTGGGCGTTAGAGGGTAGAACCCAGAATGTCACACCTCGATCCCTCGCTCGAGGAACCAAGGTTATGTGACAATCCCACCTCTTCTGTATTTATGATTCACGCTGCTACTATCACTAGGCCTAAGAGCAAAGTGGTTCAAAAAAGCAAAGTGTGAACATGCTCAAGAACAGAGAGTTAGAGGGAGAGAGAACGAAAATCATCTCAATGTGTACTTTAACAGACATCAGGGGACATTCACTCATTAACTATAAACACCAAATCCGATAAGAAAAGTAAATTATCTGGAAGCACTTTAAAATATTAGCATTTGTGGCGAAATAACAAAGACAGAGTCACAGTGTAGAAAAACAAGCAAAAAGGTGATGATAGTGTAAGGCCCGCCCACAAAACGAGAAGAATCAGACGTGTCTCCGTCAGGTAGGGAGACACACATTAATGACCCGAGGTGGTTTTCAGACGGTCAGCTGTTGTTAAGACGCATGCAGAGAGTTGATTTCCCAGAGGATTTTAGTGTAACAGAGTATAAGGCATGCTGTCTCTACGCTACGCTAGGATGAGTATGTCTGTCTGTCTGTCTGTCAATCAATAAGTCTGTCAGACAATCCGTCTGTCTGTTTGTCTGCAGAGCCTACAGTCACGTCCCATGCAGAGAGTTGATTTCAGACAAAGTTTGGAACAGCATAAAGCATGCAGAGTCTACTGTCTGAATGTCTGTCTGTCTGACTGTCTGTTTCTTACAGTCGTGGCTCTGGGGCTTGGCAGGGTGGAAGTGAGCCAGCTGTTTCTCTACGTACTGCAACACCTTCAGAGAGTCCTGGTCCAGAGAGGACAGTAGTCGGTACACAGGCCGCACTGAGATGGACATGGGACAACAGACACGTTAGAGACAGGCAGGAGGGAAGAGACAGGCCAGACTCCTGCACACTGCTAGCCTTTGAAACGCACATTAACATGGATTTCTTACTCACAAAGCAGATAAGCTGCTGTTGCGCAATGTCAGTATATCCCCCAAACAAGACAAATGTGCTTCCCTTGAAATAAAAATGCAATTCCAGTTTGTTAGACAACCATTTACGAGCATTGTTGACATTTGGTTCGCATGCCTTTACTGTCGCTGCGTCACCCCGGAACCCAGAACTCACCTCCGGCTGCGCTGCCCTCTGAGACCGAGGGCGGAGCGGATATCATCTTGGTGTCGACCAGGGAGGGGGGAGCGATGGGGACCATGGCCGGCACCCCAGGTACGTAGAAAGGGGGGTACACAGCGTTCTGGGGGGATGAGGTGGTGCTCCTGTACCCCTTCCCTGCTTCATACACTACATGGAGAACATGAACATATAAAACACTGGATGTAGAACATTTTGAAAGAGGAAAAATACCAGAGCTTGAATAAATTACAAGACACTGGTGTTTCCCTACAGAGCAGCAAGAGGAACTGCCCCTTCATAGCTTTAGGAAATACTCATGTGATGGTCAGGTGCTCTCAACATATTACTGGAATTTCAACAATAATGTATTTCTTACAAGCACATCCTGAAAATGAAATGCAGGTCTTTCATTATTGTCTGTGCTCATGGTTTTTCTTCTTTTTCATTTGTTTATTTGTGGTCTATTTGTATTTTCATTTACAAAAAAATCTGAAAATGCAGTTTAGAGAAAAACCTATTGTATAAACGTAACTGCAACTATTTACAGTAAGTTCTATAAACTATAACTGTAGCATGAGACTGGTTGCATGTTTAGCATGGACCCATAATGCTCCACAAGACTTCATCTCAGTAGAAAGCCTAACACTACCGCGCTCCATCTAAAGCCAGTGAGTGGGCGTGACTTGAGTTTGACCCGAGTGTCATCGGACACGATGTGTGGAAGGGGCGGGACTCACAGTGACGTGGGCAGCAGCAGGTGTCTGGACAGCACCAACAGGACACGTAACAGCAGCAGGAGTGAGGACAACACTGGCACCAGCACACCCCGAACAGCACGATGGACAGGATGACGCCCAGGGCCACCGAGCCCACAAACGCCCACTCTGGATGTAACAGAGAGACACAGACAGAGGGAGACACACACACACACACACACACACACACACACATAGACATGTTACAATTTTTGTTAGCATTTCCTCTCACTCTCCATACACACAAATGCCCTCACACATGTACAGAAACACGTACGATCCTCCTATCAACGCAGGATGTCTGGTCAGGGGACTTAACAAGGCTACAGGAAGGAGGGAAACACTGTTTCCCGTTTCAGTGATTCGTGCAGAGAGCACAGGTCTGATACTGTGGACATCCAGTCAGAATGTGACCTTCTATGACAGCATGATGCCGATTGCTATCAGCCTGGATGCAGGTTCTGCTCTATCGCTAGTAAAAATACTAATATATTCGGTTTGGCTCGGTAATGACAGTAGATTAGGCAAAGGCACAAACACATCTGGGATGTTTAACTGGGATACAGATTAGGTCAAATTTACGTCAATGTTGTTGTGGATAATTATTAAATCTAACCATAACCTATTCTCCAATGCTCCCAATATGTTATGTTAATTATCCTAAACTGCTGTGTAAATGCTCTTAGTCTGCTTCAACAAGTCAATTTTGACCAAAGAAGAATCCCTTCTGGACTCAAAACCAAACTGGATCTGGCTAAAATACTTAGAACACCGCTGTACAATGTGGAAGCTGCTGTTGACAGTAACATGTACTTAATACAACAACAACCCATGAGATAAGACACTCCCTGAAATAATTTCCGAATGACTATGAATAAGTATTATCACCCAACACAAACCATCTGTTGACAAAGCCACACTCAAAAAATGGAAACATCTGAATCTGAGGAATGTGAAAGAAGAAAATATCAACTCTCTTCTCTCTGTCCAGTGAATCCATTTCCACATTGATGACGAGGATCCTCAACTTCATAGTACTTCTTGTGACAAGCCTTGGAGACAGACTTCCTTTTGGATGGGTCACTAACTAATAACCCACTACTTTCATTACTGGAGATATTCGCCCTAGTTCCCCTAACACTGAAAAGTGAACTTTTGCACTAGCCAAGGAAAAGAAAAAAACAGTGCATTGGGTTGGAACGTGCAAATCTCTGAGCCAGCAGCTTACTCCACTCAGCCATCGCCAATGAAAACTCTACACTGGTTGTTCTTAAACATCGGCGTCTTGGCGTTTTTGTTCTAAACCTGTCCCAAACCTTTCCACGGCAACACCAATCCAGCACCAAAACAGTGTGATCTTTTCACGTAAACCGTCATCTCTCTGTGTCTCTATATCTGTCTCTATCATCTCACTCTTACTAACCACAGGAAAGGGTTAGGATTGGTTGGAGTCAGCAGTCAGACCGCAGGAATGTGTTAGTTTTGTTTTCTATCCCGGAGCTAAGGAAGACAAAATGGAAGTAAGATTACAAAGCAGAACAAAATGGAGGTAAATCCCAGTCACACAGGTCAACGATTGGTCAGTTAGTGGAAGATGTTTTTTTTATTTTGATACCCAGCCAAGAGCTGATTGGATGCAGCATTGAAGGAGAAACACAGGTCATGGTGGTGTTAGTGACAAGAGGAGACAGAGGACCCCTACCTACCTGGCATAATCTTCACATCAAAGTCAGGCAGGAGGTCGTCTGACACACCTGTACCTGTCTTACCTGGAGAGAGAGAAGAGCAGAGGTGAAGGACAGGACAGGGGCCAGGAGAGGTCAGAGGCTCAGGGGCAAAGGGTCAGGGGGAAAGGGTTCAGGTAGACGTTGCAGTGACACAGAATGACACGGCGGCACCATGCAGATCGTTAGAAGCTTGAGGTCCCAGGCGGACATGCCATCATGCGCAATCACTGTCATACATTTGTCATGGATGTGACTGTGATGAAAAGCAGCAGTGAAAGAGGCGGTGAACTTTTTGGATTTCCTGTATGAATATAGGTTAAAAACCAGGTCCTGCTTGAATTTTAATCAGCGTTTCCAGTCAGTCCGGAGACAAAGGAGTTGATGATATTATTATCAATATGATGTAACAAATGCATAAGTGGAGAACTTACAAACAGCAGCTTTGTGCTCTTATTCAAGTATCTACCTCCCTTTCTCTCTCTGATTTTCTCTCAAAGCGAATGGAATCACAAACATAACTTCATGATTTACAACTCCGCATAAGAAGCGCACATCACCCCGCTAAAACGAACAGCTCCGAAACATGTTAATCAATGTGGAATAATATGCCGCAGGCTGGTACGAGGGAGGGAGCGGAGGCAGGGAGACTAGAAGGAGGGACAGGACAAGGGTGAGAGGCAGTATGTGTGTTTGTTGGAGAGAGGAAGATCGAGGTGGAAAGAGAGAGACTTTAACTCTGTGCAGTGTAGTTGTTAGATCTTATCTCGGCTTTACTCTAGAAGGAGATACACCCAGGGAACGTCTTGGCTTGCTGCCCCGCTGTCCGAGCACATCTGCTCCAACCTGAGTCAGTGCCACACAGTGAGAGAGGACGACGTTCTGAGCAACCACACAATCTGTCTTGTTAACGGGAAACTGACGATCCAGACCCAGGACATGGCTCAGGTCTGTAGATTGGTTCTTGTTCAGGCTGGTTCTAGAACAAGACACAATGTCCTGTGTTCTTAGCAAAACAACGTTGTCAGAGAGAGTTGTAAGACACAGGAAAACACACAGGTTTTTTGGCTGCCCATCATCATCTGAAACTCCAAGACGTTCACAGCCCAAAACAACATTCAGCTTTTCATTTAGCCTGCTCATTGCTAACCAACAGCGTGGCCATTGATCAGACAGCATTACAGACAAAACGTTTGAATCCTGTTGATGCTGTCTTCTTTTGCTGTGACAGTACTGGTCAAATTAAGATACGCACCGATGCAAGCCTACCGTCCAGACATCAAGATAATACTTATTTATTTCCTGTATCTCTGAATAACTTCCTTATCCGTCCATCTACCAGGCCCTCCCTGAATTAATAGTTAAATTACACAAATGAGTAGGCACTTCCTACATCAACAAAGCACACACACACTAACGAGCCTATCAGAACCCGCTGCTCTAAACTATGACTTAGTTCAAGGCCAGTGTCTCTGTCTGTCATGGGCCGATAAAGATGGCTGGGGCTGTAATCAAAAAGGAAAATACATTGTTACACTGTGGGTCCATGATTGTTCTACTGGCCTGTTGGGTTGAACAAGCTCTTGGCTGAGTGCTGAGTGGGTAAGATTTAGCTGGGCTACACTAGTCTATAAAGACTCATTTGCTCTCTCTCTCTCTCTCCGTCTCTCTCTCTCTGAATCTCTAAGTCTCACAGTGAATCAAACACTTGTAGAGCAATTTAGCCACTCTGAGTGTCACCAAGGAAACGCTTGTAACTGCATTCAGGGATGTGAGGCTGTCATTGTAAAGCAACATGTTACAGATTGATACTAGGACAATGCAGGGCAGACCTCTCTCTCTCTCACACACACACACACACACATACACACACACACACACACACACACACACAGACAGATAGATACACTAGACATGCAATACCCCAGTACCCACACATACACTCTCAACTATTCACTCAAAGATTTGACATTTTTTCCATCACTTTCTTTTCTACTGAAACAATTTGTTCTTTCCCTGCTACAATATATATTACACAGAACAAGATATTTGCATTAAACACTGTACATATTGGAGGTGGTTGTAGAGGGTGCTATCCCCCAACCCATGAAGACGTAGCCCTAACATGCCTAAAAGCCCTAACATGCCTAACAGCCCTAACATGCCTAAGAGCCCTACCAGCCCTAACAGCCATCAGTCCTATGAATCACCATACGAACTGTTGGACCGCTATTGTCTACCCTGATATATGTTTGTTAGCTAAAGAGCTGTTGTTAAGGGATGGGTCCTTAGCAACCTTACAGTGTTACCGAGGCAGGATCGTTGGATGCCAGACTGGGGAAGAACAAGAAATCCTCTGGAATAAAGGATGCTTTGTGTGGAAAGGCAACAGCTTATACTGTAGATAACCTTGTCCCCACACTCACATTGCAAGCGCATAAGTTGGTTTAACAGAGGCGGCTTGGGAGATATAATGCAAATTATGTCTGCTTTAAAAGGAGTTGGTTTGCTTTACTTGCTATTGGAATTACTAGCTAAATCAGATCATTAACAATTCTCTTTGCAAAAGTATTCCACAACGGACAGAAATCTTGAATATGTATTCATTGGGCTTCGGCATCAACTTATTCTGAAAGGGGGTATAAAGAGGAGGTATGTAGACGTACCCAGCACCAGTAGCTCCACATAGGCTTCGTTGGTGCCCTCCAAGTCGTCAGAGATAACCACCTTACAGAAGTACACGCCACTGTCTCCCCAGTGGAGCTCCCCGATACGCAGATCGGCCTCTGGAGGGGGGGGGGGGTAAAAGAGAAAGGTTTTGGGGGAAGAGAGAGAGAGATAATTTCAGTAAAACACAAGTCATTGTCTGGTGGTCATCTGACGTCAGGGTACGTTATTTGGGTCACAGCCAACAGGGCCACGTTTCAGCCTCCCAACCCCCCTCCTCATCCCCAAACGGAAGGGTTGGTCGTTCTGCCGGGCTCTTCCTGTCCCTTAAAAAAAAGAGACTGTTTACACATTCGCCTCACAATGGCCTGGTCTGCAGAGACGCCGATAGGAATCACAGTAGTTATAGACATGCGCTGAAGTACACAAAGTATAGCCAATAGGATACTAGTCCCTGTCCACTCTCTATGTTGGCCCCACCCTCTCTCTCTCCCGCCCTGCCTCCATCCTCCACCCAAACCCACCGTCCACAGATTCCTGGAAGAGAAAAGGTTCAATGTTGTTTGATTTGAACGTGTTTGTGCCCACTCCAGGGTTCACCAGAGGAACCAGCCCTTTAAGGCTGAGCTCGGTGAACAGACGGAGACACATTTCCCTTTGAAGAGACGTACATCAGAGAGACAGAGAGACTAAGAGAGAGATAGAATATGGATTGAGAGAGAGAGAAAGAGAGAGAGAAGGGGGGATTATTGATAGAGAGAGAGAGAGAGAAAGAGAGGGAGAGGATTTGGATAGAGAGAGGGGATAGAGAGAACAACACTGAACCTTGGCAATGCAGAAACAAAAATCCTTCTTTGTCCATCTGGATTCAAGTGAAAGAGTGGGTTGATTCTTAGCTTTGAGATAGAGCGTAATAAATCTGAGGCCCATTTGCAGGTCCATTTCTCTCTTTCTCTTTCTTTTCCTCTGTCCCTGTCGGTCTCACTCTCTCTTCCTTGCTTTCATCCCCTCTGTCACTCTTTTGTTCCCTCACTCTCTTTCTCTGTAAGAGAGGTCCAATCAGCCAGCTCCATCTTCCTCTTTACAAAAGAATCTCTCGGACCACACAATGTCAATATGTTAAGATGAAAGGCAGACTTTCAACCTGCCAGTGAACTCTGACCTCTCCGATCTTCATAAACATGTACAGTAGGTCCATATAGAAGCAACTAAAACTACCACCATTTACATTTTCACTAATTATTCATTGCATATGCATTTCTTTTTACGGGGGGGGGGCAATGAATGAGCACATTGGAAGCTAGGGATTATTAGTTGGCCATGGTGATAATAAGGCCAGAATGCACATGTTGGTGTCCCATCCAGGCGCTGACCAGGCCCAACCCAGCTTCCGCTGATCAGACTACAACACTAACCCCAATAACAGGCCTTACTGTTGACGATGGCAATGTCTCTCCCCTTGTAGTGTTCTGCCAGGGTGGTGGAGGATCCAGTGACAGACGCCACCACGCGGACAGTGCGGCCGGCGTCAGCGCAGTCCAGGTGGGACGAGGTGGACGACGACGAGCCCCCGACCCCCAGGCTCTCCGGGAAGCTGAAGGCGTCGCGCGTCCGGTCGCGGCAGTAGGACTTGTACCACCATTGGACCACGGGCGTCTGGGTGGATATGCTGGAGTAGTGACACGGCAGGACCATGGACTGGAAGAGCATGGCGTACTTCCTGCCTTCAGGGACCGAGACGTGGATGGGCGAGCATGGGGGGAGACCTGGCAGAGAGAAGGGGGATCATGTCATCTTTACGAAGAGGGGTACTTTCTGACACCACGACCATCATGAGAACAAGCTGGATTGGTTTCAGAGCATTGTGAAAGAAACCCTAGTGTTGACAGGACAACTCAGACCAGGCAGGCTGAACTAACACGGAGACAAATCCACAGGTCCCCCATGTGATCCTCCCGTTCCGCTACAACACACAGGTTAAGAGAGGTCAAGTTAGTCATCATGCTGTGGATGATGTATTGAAACACCCAGACATTGCATTTGACCTTTGACCTAAGATGCAGGAAAGGAAATGAACTGCTCAAGGATGTCACCGCGAGCCCATTGGTGATTATAAAACAACAAAGTTCAATTATGGTGAAAAAACTCAAGCGTTGAAGCAACAAAACAAATATTCAGATGAGAAATATTCTAATTCACACATTGTATATGAAATTTTCTAACTTAATACTGCAACAGCAAAAACTATAGGCTGAATGCAAAGCCTTAAGTTTGTATCAAATCCCAAAACAAAACATATCCAATCCATTGTACTGTTAGAATCAACTTGACAGAAAGAAAATAAGTGTTGTTTTTTGTCTGACTGGGTGTAGTGGGGCTGAATGGGACCCACTTTCCCATAATGAGGTACACTCTCAAAAAGACAGTTCTAAAGATAGTTATTTGGCTGTCCCTATAGGAGAACCCTTTAAAGAAAAATGTTTAGTTTCTAGGAAGAATTTTTTTCAGTTCCATATCAAACAAATGTTTACCTACATTCAAATCCCCCTACAAATTTGGTAATGTCCAGTTTGCAATTATGGACTCGTTTTATCGAAACAACTCCACAGTAGGAGTGGGAGAGTTAAGGAACAAGACAGGTGTCCTCTGATGCATCTACCTAAGGTGTTGTGCTTTCTCAACCAGGACGTTTTCCCAGGCACACAGCACCGGAGATGACAGCGTTCTCTAGCCAACAACGCCCGGCCTCAAGGCATTAAGAGGGCTTGACTTAGTACAAACAGGTCTGGTGTCTGGTGGAATTTACACTGGCCTGACTCAGCTACACCGACGGCTTCATATAATGCAAGTGAGGTTATATTTAACTTAAAATACCACTTACATTTACCAGTGGAGATTGTGCAAATCCCCCCCCCCAATTAACACAAGTGGTCGTTATATGACAACAGTCTGAAAGCCGTGTTCCAAATATAAAAACAGCTGATTCAGTTAGTATCTGACTCAAGTGTTGTTTTGAAGATGCTGAATGTATTACATCTGACTCACTGAATGTGGTATGTAAGATTGTAAACAGAGCATAGCTGAAATTGTTCCGTGAAATAACCTTAACCCAGATGAGGTGCCGATGCTTTCCCCAGTAGGACAGCCAAATAACCCATTCAGAACTCCTTTTGACATGAAGAACCTGGGGTTTCTTTACACCACCATGTTAGGAAATACCAACGCCCGTCAAAGAAAGGTCCAGTAAGGTACTGTCATTTCATTTGAAAGGTCAGTAAGACTGGAGGAACTCGTCACAGTCTTTTAGTGGATTGAGGATCAGGCTTTGAACCCAGTCTGTTTGATTACAGGCCTCTGACAAGAAGCTAGACACCACCACTGTCGAGTCCAGTCAATCAGCAGGTGATCAACTGAAAACCCACACGCCAAAAAAACATCTGTGTTGGCTGAAAGTGAGTTTGTGTTCATGGTATGTGTTTGGGAGGGTTGGGCTTGGCAGTGGGAGGTGAGGTCACCGATGTGAACTGGAACAGTGACAAGAGAGACCACATGGGGTTGGTAGTTTCATTAAATCACATCCAGTGTTTGTTTGTATATATGTGTGTGTGTATGTGTGTGTGTGTATGTGTGTGAGAGAGAGAGCGAGAGAGAGAGAGAGAGAGAGAGAGAGAGAGAGAGAGAGTATTTGTGATGATCGTGCAGTTTATAGTAGAATTTCTTTCACAAAACCAGTAGACAAACATTTGTAGACAAACATTTTCCCAAAACCAGACAAATGCAACTAATGGAGACAATATGCATTTTTAAGAATTTTTTGATTTATTGCTTTATTTTATTTGAATAGGGCAACAACTAAAATTTGGATTAGGGTTAGAATTAGTGTAAGGAATTCAGGGTTAGGTTTATATGTATGTGAGCGTGTTTGGTACGACATAGAGAGGTATTGAGGTGAGAGGTCAAATACTCCCAAACTGCTTCATCCAACAGGGATGAAACAGAAACAGCTTCCAAAACATGACCGTAATATTTCAAAAACATTCCCAGAAGCAGAAAGGGGTCAACAGGACATGACAGCAGGGCCAATCAGAGGGACGGGAGCAGTATGCAACATAGCCTTCCTTAGTTACCAGGGAAACCACCTCAGAAGAGGAGCCCAGACAGGGGTGGAGGTTTATTTTATTAGTTCATCTACAGAAGAGCCCTGCCGAGGCCACAGGAGGGATCTACAGAAGGAGTTTTATTAGTTTGTACTGTTCAGGGTGTGGGGGGGGGTTGGGGGGGGGTGGAAGGAAGAAATAGGTAGGAAAGACGAGAGAAGTCAGGGGATAGAGGAATAGCAGAAAGAAAGAGGGAGACATAGAAGAGAGGAGGAGAGAGATGAAAGAGAGAAAGACAGAGAAAAGCAGCCGCGGGGAAGAGGCGAAGTGTAGCGTACATTCCATAAACTGAAGGTAGGGGTAGGGTTAAGGTTAGAGGGCCTGGACTCGCCTGTCGTTGTTTGGGACCAGCTCATGTCCCACTGAGGGGCGCAGGGAACACCCCAACACAAACCCCTCTCCAAATGTGTGAGACCCATTCCCACACATTCACAGGAATGAATGCATGGACACACACGTACACGCTGGAGGAGAGCAGGCCGAGGAGGGAGGAGGGAGGAGGAGGGAGGAGGGAGGCCAGCCAGAGTAACCATTCACTGCCAACCAGTTCCTTGAACACTTTGAAGTTTGAGCAGAGCGTTAGAAGCCCTTCCCTCTTCTCTACAACACCTGCTACTAGTGTAAGAAATCTTCAAACACATACATGGAAAACGTGAATCCTGAAGCCAGCAAAACTCAGAAACTGGAATTTACAATGCACTGACTATGTTTTTTACCTGCTATGACTTAGATTTTTATATACTTTATAGTTGATTCCACTAACTATATGTTTCACGGGATACTAAATATCAATATGCTAATTTATATATATTCATTAAAAACATAAGGTTTAGGGTGAAGAAAATACAATTTCCTCAATTCCTTTACTTTTTAACTGAATTAATTAATGAAGATTAGAATTCCAGTGTGACTGAAGTCAGCCCCTCCTAATCCGAGACCTCTAAACTTCCCTTCACAAAATTAACACACGGATGAGTAGCATGGAACAGCAGACCAGGCTATTTTCCAGACCAATGCAGCTTGCGTTGTACTGCGCCACCCAACAAAGTATATCCCTCGTGACATTGAAATCAAATGATTTTTCAATACCGTTACTTAGAAACGTTTTTACAGGCTACTTCTGTGAGAAATCACGGGCGCGGGATCGAGCTGAGCACAGAAACACATTGAAAGTAGCCGATAGGTTAAAACTAAAAGGTGAAGAGAAAACATATAAACATTGACTAACCCGTTACACTTAGGTGGGGCTAAAATAGTTATAAACGTTATATAGCTCTTTAACGTACCTGTCAGGAATAGCACCGGAATCCAGCATCTGATCAACAAACACATGTTACAAATCAAAGCATCTATCTTTAAAGAAGTCCTGTGCGCATTCTCTCCTTTTCCGCTTCAGTTCTGTAACCGCTATACGAGCGCCGGAGTATAACGGGACTGTACCGCTTGAAAATGGGTGGTGCATGCGCTGTTTAGTCCTTTTGAATGAAGGGGGGCGTTCATTAAGAAGTCACTCAAGCGTTTTCACAATGTGGTGGTCATAGGGCCGTAGCCCTCCCAGCGGGATGGACGTTACTTCATATTTTGCAGTTTATTGGAAATGTAATGTCCCTTACTCCATAGCCTAGAAGCAGAAGACCGGGGAAGACAGTGCACATTTGTGAATAAAAGCGGACAGGCCCTTGCATAAATTGACATGACACAGGTATTTTGGCCTTCAAGTGGTGTAGTTGGCTGAATTGGCTCCCAAACAAGGCGCCCAGCAAAGGAACCGCACTCCATATGGAAAACGTATATGAACAAAAGACTGGGATGTACTGAGATTCCAAAATAACTCTGAAATAATACTGTAGGTCACATATTTGTCTGAAGATGCACAGTCTAAGTAGTTTTAGGCCTATGTACACTCACCTAAAGGATTATTAGGAACACCATACTAATACTGTGTTTGACCCCCTTTCGCCTTCAGAACTGCCTTAATTCTATGTGGCCTTGATTCAACAAGGTGCTGAAAGCATTCTTTAGAAATTTTGGCCCATATTGATAGGATAGCATCTTGAAGTTGATGGAGATTTGTGGGATGCACATCCAGGGCATGAAACTCCTGTTCCACCACATCCCAAAGATGCTCTATTGGGTTGAGATCTGGTGACTGTGGGGGCCATTTCAGTACAGTGAACTCATTGTCATGTTCAAGAAACCAATTTGAAATGATTCGAGCTTTGTGACATGGTGCATTATCCTGCTGGAAGTAGCCATCAGAGGATGTGTACATGGTGGTCATAAAGGGATGGACATGGTCAGAAACAATGCTCAGGTAGGCTGTGGCATTTAAACGATGCCGAATTGGCACTAAGGGGCCGAAAGTGTGCCAAGAAAACATCCCCCACACCATTACACCACCACCACCAGCCTGCACATTGGTAACAAGGCATGATGGATCCATGTTCTCATTCTGTTTACGCCAAATTCTGACTATACCATCTGAATGTCTCAACAGAAATCGAGACTCATCAGACCAGGCAACATTCCTCCATTCTTCAACTGTCCAATTTTGGTGAGCTCGTGCAAATTGTAGCCTCTTTTTCCTATTTGTAGTGGAGATGAGTGGTACCCGGTGAGGTCTTCTGCTGTTGTAGCCCATCTGCCTCAAGGTTGTGCGTGTTGTGGCTTCACAAATGCTTTGCTGCATACCTCGGTTGTAACAAGTGGTTATTTCAGTCAAAATTGCTCTTCTATCAGCTTGAATCAGTCGGCCCATTCTCCTCTGACCTCTAGCATCAACAAGGCATTTTCGCCCACAGGACTGCCGTATACTGGATGTTTTTACCTTTTCACACCATTCTTTGTAAACCCTAGAAATGGTTGTGCGTGAAAATCCCAGTAACTGAGCAGATTGTGAAATACTCAGACCGGCCCGTCTGGCACCAACAACCATGCCATGCTCAAAATTGCATAAATCACCTTTCTTTCCCATTCTGACATTCAGTTTGGAGTTCAAGGGATTGTCTTGACCAGGACCACACCCCTAAATGCATTGAAGCAACTGCCATGTGATTGGTTGATTAGATAATTGCATTCATGAGAAATTTAACAGGTGTTCCTAATAATCCTTTAGGTGAGGGTATTTTATATAGGTTAACTTGTAACTAGTTAACAGGTAGGTTAGGTTAATTTGTAGCTAGTCAATATTTAATTAGGACGGGTTTTGGGCAATCTTTCCATTCAGCCTGCAGATCAATTTAAGATGTGTATCACTAGGCATTTATTTTATTTTATTTGAAGCCAGACGTTTACTTATTGTTTGGTTCTTAATGTATTTGGCTGCCAGACAATACCAGAACATAGCTTTAACGTAGTTATTTTAGCAATCCGTGACATTTGCATTTGTTGATCTTCCCTAGGTCTTAAATGTCTAACGGTCACAATCGGTCCGCGTTTGTGTTTTCTGCAAATTATATTTTGGAACGTGTGCGCGCATAGCCTACACATCTGACGCCCTGAACTTTTAAGAAATACTAGTTCATCAAAAATGTACATAACATGCTGGTTGATTCCAATACTGTATCATGAATACGTCCACTATTGCTTTGATGCGCATCAGTGGGAGTTTAAGTGTATATGAAATGCCCATAGAAAGTGAGTGTATGACGTCCTACACTACACTGCTTGTTGCTGTGTCATGCAAGGAGAGAGTTTGCTCTAGCGCTTTTAAAAAGAACCAATAAATTACGCTGTTGTACAGTCCCGTAGCCTCATTCACATTTCAATGAGGTGCAGTGTTGCCCCCTGCAGTGCGTAGACGCAATAGCCTACGAATTAATTTACCAGAGAAGGCCGCGCAATGGTTTCAACTGTGTATGGCAGGCTATTTTGGCAAACACCAACAAAAGAAAAACATCGGCAAGTAAAAATGTCCATATCAAATAAAATTGCAAAAGAAATACATAACATTCTATTATTCTAATTTTGCGAGAGGACGCATTCCAATACATTACATTTCATCCCATGGAGCCTGTGAGGGCTTGGACATTACTACTGATTGCATCCTCAATTTTAATGTAGCCAAACCAGTGATATTTCCTATTTGGATGTCAAACCCAAATGACAAGGTTGAAGTTAAATGTCCCACCCTGATATATTTCTAATGTTTATTTCTTTTAACCGGGATGATTATAACTGACGACTAATGAAAATCCCAAATTCAGTATCTCAGAATATTTGAATATTACTTAAAACCAATACAAAAAAAAGATTTTTAGAAATGTTGGCCAACTGAAAAGTATGAACATGAAAAGTATGAGCATGTAGAGCACTCAATAGTTAGTTGGGGCTCCTTTTGCCTGAATTACTGCAGCAATGCGGCGTGGCATGGAGTCAATCAGTCACTGCTCAGGTGTTATGAGAGCCCAGGTTGCTCTGATAGTGGCCTTCAGCTCTTCTGCGTTGTTGGGTCTCGCATATTGCATTTTCCTCTTCACAATACCCCATAGATTTTCTATAGGGTTAAGGTCAGGCGAGTTTGTTGGCCAATTAAGAACAGGGATACCATGGTCCTTAAACCAGGTACTGGTAGCTTTGGCACTGTGTGCAGGTGCCAAGTCCTGTTGGAAAATTAAATCTGCATCTCCATAAAGTTGGTCAGCAGCAGGAAGCATGAAGTGCTCTAAAACTTCCTGGTAGACGGCTGCGTTGACCTTGGACTTCAGAAAACACAGTGGACCAACACCAACAGATGACATGGCACCCCAAACCATCACTGACTGTGGAAACCTTTACACTGGACTTCAAGCAATGTGGATTCTGTGCCCCTCCTCTCTTCCCCCTGACTCTGAGACCTTGATTTCCAGAGGAAATGCAAAATTTACTTTCATCAGAGAACATAATTCAGCAGCAGTCCAGTCCTTTTTGTCTTTAGCCCAGGCGAGACGCTTCTGATGCTGTGTCTTGTTCAAGAGTGGCTTGACACAAGGAATGCGACAGCTGAAACCCATGTCTTGCATACGTCTGTGCGTGTTGGTTCTTGAAGCACTGACTCCAGCTGCAGTCCACCCTTTGTGAATCTCCCCCACATTTTTGAATGGGTTTTGTTTCACAATCCTCTCCAGGGTGCGGTTATCCCTATTGCTTGTACACTTTTTTCTACCACATCTTTTCCTTCCCTTCACCTCTCTATTAATGTGCTTGGACACAGAGCTCTGTGAACAGCCAACCTCTTTAGCTATGACCTTTTGTGTCTTGCCCTCCTTGTGCAAGGTGTCAATGGTCATCTTTTGGACAGCTGTCAAGTTAGCAGTCTTCCCCATGATTGTGTTGCCTACAGAACTAGACTGAGAGACCATTTAAAGGCCTTTGCAGGTGTTTTGGGTTAATTAGCTGATTAGTGCGGCACCAGGTGTCTTCAATATTGGACTTTTTCACAATATTCTAATTTTCTGAGATACTGAATTTGAGGTTTTCATTAGCTGTCAGTTATAATCATCAAAATTAGAAGAAATAAACACTTGAAATATATCTGTCTGTGTGGAATGAATGTATACATTATATAAGTTTCACTTTTTGAATGGAATTACTGAAATAAATCAACTTTTTGATTATATTTTATGACCAGCACCTGTATATTAACAGAAGAATGCAAGTGTTTTTTTAAAATGTAATAACAGTTTAATGTAGTTTTAAACACTTTAAAAAAAGAATAATGAAACCTCCTGACACCAAAGGGCATTTTAACAAAATGTACACATTAAAAATATACACGTTATACCATCACCAAAAGCTATTATAAAATATTTGAATGCAACAACTACACACCTGCAACAACATGCGTCACCAAAGTTGCAAAAACAAACAGCTTCTTATAGGCAATATGAGTAAAAGTAAAGACGATGCCAGTATTAAAATGAAATGAGCATTTCAATTTACTTCTTGACATTCCAGAAGTGAGCCCCCCCCTACCACCATACACTCCACACTAGGATCAGACAGTAACGAAGTGCTTCGCACTAATCAAATATAATCCATTGGTGTAGAAGTTTTAAGATTCTTGGCAGGCTTGTTAGCGGGCACACTGGGTGGTCTTTCGCGGTTGTCGTGGGGCTCATCGTAATTGTCGCCGTATCGACCGCGGTCGCTGTATCGTCCGCGGTCGCTGCGCTCATCGTAGCCACGGTCAGCATCATGGCGGTCAGAATAGCGGTCGTACCGGTCTCTGGGATCATCATACTGCTCGTGGCGGTCGTCAAAGTCCCTGCGGCGGTCGTCATAGTCACTGCGGCGGTCGTCATAGTCACTGCGGCGGTCAAATTCTTTTTCGGTACGTTCCTGGTACTGGTCTTTGCTGACAGTCTTCGGACGCCGATAGTCATCATCATCATCATCATCATCTGGCCTGCAGCGTGTCCGTCGCTCCTCTCCATTCTCAATGGGCACTTTGTCAAGGAGCTCAGTGCCTTGACCCCTGAAGAGAGATTTATGCATACGTGACTGTGTGTGCGCGTTTCTTAGCGTGTGCACTCATCTCTACATTCATGTCTCTCTAGGTTAATTTTAGATTTAGGCATTAGGTTTAGGTTATGTTTAGGCCTAAAAGTTAAAGTTGTTATGGTAAGGTTTAAAAAGAAAATCTGAATTATTCACCCGTTCACCATAACACAAAAACCAGTGTGTGCGATCATACGTACTCCACAGGATACTCAGGCTCTTCCTCATCCTTCTTCTTCCTGCAGCAGCAGCAGTAGATGATGATGATGAGCACCAGGAGAGCAGCCACCACCGCTCCAATGATGCCTGCTGTCGAGGCCACGTTCATAGATGCTGAAGGAGGAACAGGACAACATTCACATTCAAACGGATTCATTTGTATGTAGCCTATTGTCAGTATTGATGGCGGTGGTAGTAGTAGTAAAGTTAGAGGTAAAGTTTCAGCTCACGTGGCATGACGGCCAGGGTCATGTTGTAGCTGGCACTGCGGATCTTGTTGGTGGAGGTGCAGATGTAGTACCCTGAAAATTCTGCCGTGAGATTGAAGAGAGACAGGACACCATCCTCTGGAAGACAAACACACGTTTTGAGTTACGTCCGGGGTCGCGTCAACAGCGCGCGAAACCGAGCAAACAAAACCTACTCGGTATCATCTTGGGCAGAAACGACCGGGCTTTGTTTGTGACGTCAAAGCTCTGCCACGTGTAGGTTGGTGGAGGAGATCCCTCTGCAGACAGACATGTCAGGTTGATGTTCTGTCCAAACTCCGCCGTCCCCACCACTTTACAGACAGGCACAGAGGGGGCCACTGTGCACACAATATTTTAAGAATGTTAGGTTATACACTATCGTCAATAACAATTGTCTAAGATTTATTTTGGACTAAAGCAGAATGTTTTATGCAATTTCTACCCAGAACAACTAGCTGGGTGGTGTCGGCCACTTTGCCCTTGGCATCCTTGGGGATGGTGACCCGACACTCATATATTTGGTTGTCCTGGAGACCGATGGAAGAGAGCTTCAGATTGGCTACTCCTTTAGTCACGTCTACCTCCAGGGAAGCTCTTCCTTCGTACGCAGCATCTATGTCCAAATCACCATTGGTGTAGTAGGTAAGGATATTTACCTGTAAACAGCAAAAACATAGCAGAGAAACTAAAATGCCAACACCTGTTCACAATAATTGTTCTTTTCATTCAGAGAACCAACCTGGGTCATAGCGTGAAGAGAGTTCCAATAGTATTTGGACATTAACTTGTTGTTTTGGGTCTTTACTACACCAAGTTGGAATTGAAACAATACAAAGGCTGCTGTTTTGGGGTCGCAGATACTGCAGCCGAGCAGTTAAAGCATTTGACCAGTAACATAAACGTTGTTATATTCAATTCCAAAGACCACTGATATTTTGATTATATAACAGGGATAGAAAATAATCTGATGTGTTATACTCAAATCTGATTTCCATACCCTCTCCTAGGCCCTGAAGTATGGATCATCTGGGAAGGAGAGGGGCAAGAAAGATCGTTAAGTAGTTTCCAGAAGATGCATTACCTCAGGATCTCCTGGAATGGCGGCATGGTGCGTCCAAGATACAATGATCAAGTTGTTGACTGGGTTCTGGGTTTGAAAGTTGCATGGTATGGTGACATTGTCTCCGCGGGCAAACTCATACACTGGATTAGGGATGTCCACATTTAAAGCCACAGCCGTAGTTATGACTAGCACATGAAGAATCAAACAGGAAGGAAAAGGACAAGAATACATGTTTTAGAAACACAGCTGCTGTAGGAGGAGAACACTGTGTTTTTAAACAGCCTGGTGACAACTGAGCTCCTACCAACTTATAAAGGTGATGGAACCATAACTACAGGAGAATTGAAAAACATGGGTGTTTTATTTTAGGTTAGTCCCAGACAAACACACACAGATTCAACTAATCATCAAACCCTTGGTGAGTGGAACTGGGTGTGATGAACTGTGGTTACAAAAAAATGTAAGGTTGGGGGAAACTTGGGAAATGAAGTTAGTAAATACTGCTTTATACCTCTTTAAAGTTTCAATTGCTTTCAATTTAGCAGACACATCTGCTGGCAGTCTTGCCTAGAGCAACTGACAGTACATTCTTCTTCTAAGACAACATGTATCTAAGGTAAGACAGCCTAATATTACACCTAACGCATCGTTTAAAAAAAAAAAAGATTTACTAATTTCAATAATAATTCTAGAATTCTCCTTTCTCAGGTGTATGTTTACATTTAACATGTCGCATTTCAATTGCTGCGTAAATACCACCAACAATGCTAAGATTAAAATATATTCTAAGCAATGTATTGTGATAAATGTGTGGTTGGTGCAAAGACCATTGAGATATAAAATAACCTAGACAGAGACTACAACATGTTTGGCAAGCCGCCATTTCCAAATAACCCTAGGTGTGGCTCTCGGTATAGCCTTGATACCTACAGATACACAAGTCAATTTTAAAGAGAAATTATCGAATAAAATAAGTGCAAACTCACCAAGACAAATTGAAAACCCAGCAAAAATCACTTTCTGCGAGACCATCATCAATTATTAATTGATTAAACCGTTTGGCTCATCAGTAACTTTATGATTAGAAACCCGTCAGGCGCTCTTGGTCAAGGCTACACACTTCTCGGCGGTGGCGACAACTTCTGCATGTGACGTTTTTGTCCGCCTATGGAACGCCTATATTTTCCAGGTAACATTCTCCGTCCGACCTCTGCATGTCATTACTTGCCCTGGTTGTTCCCTTCACGAGTCTATAAACTCTTTACGGTGTCAAACGTTGTATCCACTTGAACGGACTAACTCTTGCGAAGAAGAAATTATGCATTACACCCAAATGCAATTTTGATTATTAATAGACTATTTTCCACAACGCAATTATTTTCTATTTTAAAATACCGGGCTGCTATCGTCACATACAGTGGTAAAGATAGTTTTACGTTCGATTTTGACCGATATTCAGACATACAGAGCTCAATAGCTCGCAAACAACTGAAGCTACAGGCCTCGGGTTATTCTCGTTATGAAAGAAAAATGTTGGACCACACTGCACAGGAGTTTCTAAATGGCAGGAGACCTTTGTGGCAATATTGTAATCCGTCTGCACATAACCACCGAACGTCGCAAGGGAACGTCCACAAATTGCATCGTCTACATTTTCTAATCTCAACAACTCTTCGTCAAAATCACCTAAACACGTCAAACCAATGTAAAACTGTTAAGGAAGAAAGGGAAATGGGCTGCTCTTTACAGATTGCTAAACTTTTATATGCATAATATAGATATGGATATATTTGCTATGAACACATTAAAACATAATGTAAAGTTTAGAATTTCAATAGCTCCTCGATCACACGACCTAGACCCTTCAAATCACTATTATCTTCAGAGGGAAGGTTCACACATTGCACAGCCTTTGGTTTCCCAGTTAAGCACCTACACTGTAAACCCGAGTAAGTTACCAGAACTAAAAAAAATTGAGGCAATCGATTGCCTGCATTTTTTAAAGTTGATTAACTTAAAAGTCAAAATTTTTCTGAACTTAAAAGGTTGGATGACTTGCTACTTGTACCTTTTGATAACAGTTAAATTAAAGTACTAATTTAGCTCAACTCAAATATTTGCAGTTAATATGACTTACAGTTTTCTGTTAAGGGAACTCAATTAATTTCAGTTATTATGACTTGAAGTTTCGAGTTTTCAAATTACTGGAATAAGTTCACATAACTTTTAAATAATAAGTACACAACCACACCATTTTATGTTAACAAAACTCAATGTTTATTAGTTTATGTTGTCGTTGTTTTAAGTACACATTAGTCAAATATGTTGAGTTTGTTTACATAATTGCCTCAATTACATTGAGTTTAACAAATTTAATATTTCTAAAAGTCATGAACGTCTGCTATTGAACAGTATTTTCTTGCCTGCTCGCTCTTAGCACACTGCAATGTTAAAATGAAATAGAAAAATAAACATTTATAAATAAAAATAAATAGTAATTTAATAATAATAACAAAATATATTTTATGAAGAAACTCAAAATTCTGATTCTAGCCTTTCAAATGAGTTCCTGGTCACTTAAGGCCCTAGGAAATAGGTATTTATTACACATTTCTGATATTGACCAGACAACTAATCAGATAGTCAGGAAAATAATCGGAGTAATCAAAAACAATAATAAACAATATCAAATAATACCAAAATTTAATTATTTCATTACAGCTATAAATGAAAAAACTGTGCTTTTGGCTTCCTGGCAAATTCCTGAGTAAGACAACAGGGCATTTGGATGAAATTACAAAAATTCTATAGACTGTAATAACATTTTCACTTGAAACTCTAAAATGTAAATTTATTACATTAACCAGTATCAAAAGCACAGTGAAATGAGGGTCATCCTGCGCAGGCCACAATGGTTGAGAAAAACATTAAAACATACAAAACATTAGCATTACCTTTGCATCATATTAATGAGAACAAAGGCATATTGTGTAGTTTGTGCCTATTGGCTGAACACCTGCAAAGTAGTGCAGTATCTTTTTGAGGCATTATTTAGACAAAAGGACATAACTTTCAACTAGCCTTTTATAATGCTTTAGCCTTCTTTCAGATGAGTTTCTACAAGTCATTCTTGAGGGTCTGCAAACTGGGTGACAGTTTACCACTATCTAGACCAAGTAAAATCTTTTGAGTGAATTCAAAAGTGTTTGTCAGTGCTATGGGATAGCTGAGGTGTAGTGCAAAGATCAGTCCAAAGATTACCAGGAAGGCATCACCAAGTCTGGGGAGGCTGACCACGGCATCACTTTCAACAACAACAGAGATTCTCACAGGGTGGTAGTGAGCTGGACTTGTGTCATGGTCACTGATGACAGTAAGGAGGCCCACTGCAACAGCATCAAGCTCTGGCTCATCAGACTTGTCCTGAATGAATGAAAAGAGATACTAATCAAACTAACACATGGAACAGATGACATAATTTATCTTTCTTTAACCAAGTCCCATTGAAATCAAATATCTCTTTAACAAGGGAGACCAGAAGCCTGTACTACGAATCAAGATCAACATGCCCTGGATTTATTTCAGTTACCCGGCTTCACTAACCCTAACAACCGCGGTCCCGCATAAGCTGTGTCACGACGGTGGCTAACAACTAGTTTAGTCATCCCAGGGTTTCCCAATCCAGCGGCGCGCACGTTCACATAAGAGGCAGTGTTTGCACAGCACGACCAATCGCAAAACATCTACCAGAGCCGCATATTTTATATAAGAAGAGCAAACTATAACTCTACATTAATACGAAGAACACAGACACAGTTTTATAGGCAAACCTTTTCTGAGCGCACTTCTCTCTCTGCGCACCAAGCTTCACCTGATCTTCTAAGAACGGTGATGGTGTTATCAATTGAGTATTAATTGGTCTGTAGGCAGTGCTTTTACACCGGTTGATCTCAAATCTCCAACATAACCTGCTCCCGACCAGGTTAGGTGTTCAGCATAAGTTACCACAGCGTTTGAACCCGGTAACAACTGATCTACCGTTGTGATACACAAAACCCTGAGTTGAACCTGAAGTTACCTCGTTAACGCTGAATCTTGCTTCATAGTACAGGCCTCTGGGTCTCATTGTAAGAGGGGAAAAATATAAAATCCATGTTCTGACAAATGAGTACTCAGTGCATTAAGTGTCCGAAATGTACAAATGCAATCAGTGTAGAGGCATGGAAGAGGGTTGATTCTGGAATAGTGGCTGTGCTGCAGTCTGTAGTGTCTAAATAACGGTATTCTGGAGGTGAAAGAAGCTGTGCACAACTTACACTTCCAGATCATTTTGGAACCAGAAACCTAAACGACAGAGAAAAAAATGACAAAGTTTAGACTTTTAAAACAGAACTGCTTATTCTCACTACTTAATATAACTACAAGTTAATTACTATTAGCTTACCAAAACATGATCCTGGACTACAGCTAACACTGCTTTAAAATGACAAACAATTTGTTTTTACATAATAAACTTTTCCTCAAAACAATTTGTTTTATATAACGTCTATAGATGGAAAATAGCATAAGTAAACTTACTAGTTTTTAACATGTTTTTAAGAAGAATTCACATTCATTGGATTACCTGGTATCTTTTTCACATCTCCAGTTATCTTCCTTAACTCTGTCTTAACTTCTTGAAACTTGAACACAGAGATGCAAAGGCATAAACTGATCTGAAACTGAACAATTAAAAGCATTCAAAGAGTGTCAAAATAAAAATACTTCCATTTATAAATGTTCCCTGTTAATGATCTTTTCATTTGATACCCTAAGTGTCAAGCTACTAAAACCATCAAGCAAAATAACATTACTGTAAAGAAAAGCAGCAGCTTGAATTTTACTGCATAGTTAATCAACAATAATGCCATTTCTACGAACTAAAGCCTTACTGGTAAGGTTTTTTAATGTATTCATCTTTGTCATGAAAAGCAGCTTGCCTCCAGTTTGTTTTAGAACCAACGCAGCACAAGTGGAATTTGGCGGGAACGGGCAGTTGACTCGTGTTCTGTTAACAGCAATCTCTGTGTCTCAGTCTGCTCACACAGAATTTAAAGTGAGCGTCGCTAGAAGCTACAGAGAACGCGGAATTGCAGTGTAGAACTCCGTTTGAGCTTAAATAGGCCCTATTATGCTCATTCACGCTCTTTTAATATGATATTGGACCTTAGCGGGGCACTATGGAAAGTTTCCATCAACAAAAAACTCTGAATTATGGCATAGTTAGTGCTTCTACTAACGACTAATTTTCTAACACCACCTTTAAGCGGGGAATGAGCGTGTGATTCATCCGTCGTCAAACTCTTCAGTGAGTCTGGTAGTGGTAGGTCGCTAGTTGTGCTGCTGGAGTGTGTAACGTTAGTGGTTGCGCTAAGTGGCTATAGCCCTTTAGCAGCTAGCTAACCTATATCTGACTTAACGTCACCAAGTTGCCAATGCACTACAACACTCCCGTGAGAAGCCAGTGAAGGGGGCGGGGGCTCGGAGAAGGTCTACGCTCTCTGAGACAAACACATCAACGAATGTATAAAAGAAGTAAAGTGAATATTAAACTAAACTTACATTAAGTCCAGTGATGCTGACTGTTGCCGCGTAGGTAGTAACTTTCTACGCCTTCTGTTGCTTCCCGCCTTCTGCGACCGATTACAATCTGTTCTGTTTTTTTCCAAACAGTGGTAAGGAATCAGTGTAGTATGCGCATTAGCGCCGCATTCTGCTTCGGAGGTTGCTCTGAATAAAGATATATCCCTGCAGCTGCTCAACACTTAAGAGAAAAATAAAAATGATATAGGCTGCATTAAACTGATGACATAAAAAATACAAAAAATAAATAAAATGAATATATTTTGTCTTCCACTTATGTCTAATGCATTTCAGACCATTTTCCCCAATCAAATTGTTACTGTTTTAATAGGCTATGATTGCAATTTATTTGTTATGATCGATTGTACTTAATTGGTGAAGCACTTTGAGATTTTATTGTACTTAGCATGTGCTATATTTTTACATCATCCCTATTTGAAACAATATAAATAACAGGACTTTATCATTCTTAGCATGTAATTACTTAATTCTATTAAGTTGTACTTAAAAACATAACTTAAGTTAAGCTTACTTATACAAAACAATTGTTCAATTTAATCAAAAATTATTAGTTATAGTTACTCAAAAAGTAACCCAAAAAGTAACTTGACCTAATTAAGTTAGTAGAACTGTATCTAAAACTTTAAGTATACACTACTTAATCTATTTAATTACTTTGAATGTTTGGGTTTACAGTGCACACAATTTTCGGGAAGCATTTGAATATTCAAAATTTGAATAGCTTTCTCAGAATGAGACAGACACATCATTTGATGTTACATTATTCCCTACATAGGGCAGCAGAAAACTAAACACCCTTTAGTTTTCCCCAAATATTAATCCAGATGTTTTGATTATTATATGTGATCTATTAAATGCAGATAAATGCTTAGAATTTATTTGAGCTTTGTTAGAATTATTATAGCAAATGCAGCATCCCTTTCATCCACCTACTTTGTTTCCAAGATTCTCCATGCCTGCTTTTCATCCAATATTCTCAAATGAAAAAATTATTTGCTAAATCATTTTTTTGACAAATACATCCATAAAAAAAATGGAATCCAATTATGAAAAATTCTAAGGCTGTGCAATGTATGACCCTTCCCTATGAAGATCATAACAATGATCTTGTTATTTTGTCCTATATATGTATTTTGTTTTTGTCATATATGGGTATTTAAAAAAAAAAAACTGGGATTCATGTTTGGGGGAAACTAAAGGGTGTGGAACATGCAGCCCTATGTAGTGAATAATCAAGCATCAAAAGTATGTATCTCAGTCTCATGTTGAGAGAGCTATTGACATTTTGAATTTTCAAATGCTTCCCTAAAATTTTTTAGGTACTTAACTGGGAAACCAAACGCTGTGCAATGTGTGAGCCATCCCTCTGATGATTATAAGAGTGATTTAAAATATCTAGGTCAGGTGATCTGGGAGCTATTGAAATTCTAAACTGAATTGTTTTAATGTGTTCATAGACAATATATTAATATCTATATTATCCATAAAAAAGTTTAGCAATCTATAAGGAGCAGCCCATTTCCATTTCTTCTTGAACAGTTTAACATTGGTTTGAGGTTTATAGGTGATGTAGTCAAAGAGTTGTTGAGATTTGAAAATGTTGATGATGCACTTTGTTGACGCTCCCTTGCAACGTGCTTTTATTTTATGCAGACTGACTTAAATGTCGCCAAAAATGTCTCCCGCAGTTTGAAAACCACGATCAGAATCAAGAAAACGAGGCCTGTGCGGTGTGGTCCAACTTTTTTTCTTTCAAAACGAGACTAACCCGGGGTTTGTAGCTTCAAATGTTTGCGAGCTATTGAGCTTTGAATGTCTGAATATCTGTCAAATATCGAACGTAAAACTACCTTTACCACGGTTCTCCACATATATCTTTTTTTCACGTCCTTTTCAATTCCCCTTTTTTTAACAATGGAAAACTCTCCGAATGGGGAGAAATAACAGGACAAATGATATAGCCTAGTAGCCTATATTTACCACTGGCAATGAAACAGACTCGTTGAAGTTAGCTTTATATTCAATATTTGTCAATACCTCATCCACGAAACCTGCCAGAAAGACAGCAATTGCATATTCTGAATCTGTTGGCGATACAGAACAAGCAACACTCCCTGTTTCCTCTGTTCGGTTACATTTTAAAAAGACGGAACAGCCATGTATATTGCGGTTTCTCCGTGTGTTCTCAGTTAAGGGAGCGTGTTAAAATTGCATAATATATGTCGTTTTTACTGGCAAACGCCAATTGCATTGCAACCAAAAAAACATAAACCAATCGAAACAACTATATAAGTGCCCTACCATTTACATGGTTGTTGTTTTGCATTATTAAAAAAAGTTAAGGTAAAAATAATTGTATTGCCTGTTATTAAAATAATGGTCAGTACTTCAGACCCAAGGTAACTTTTTTAATAGACCGTCAGGGACAACTGCCCTAGCATGAGCATCATTCAGTATTATAATTAAGGAAATTATTAATATTAAAACATTTTAATTCAGAAACATCTCAATAGCTCTGACCCAATAAAACGTCTATTAAAATAACTAACTGATATTGCTATCAGTTGATTATTTCCATATAACTTTTATTGGGTCAGAGCAATTGAGCATTTCTGATGGGAAAATGCTTTGTAAACTAGTAATAATGTCCAAAATTGAAAAATAGCCAAAATAAAGGATGTTGATGGTAGAGGAGCTCTCCCTGAACCTATATTAGTTGATTATATCAGTTGATTATTTCCATATACGTTTTGGATCCGAGCTATTGAGACATTTTTGATGGATAATTGCTTGAAAAATAATAATGTTAATAATTACCTACATTGGAACATTGGAAAACTAAAGGATGTTGATGGTCGAGCAGTATTGGTTGGTAATTTTGATACGATCTATCGGCATTTACATGAACAACTGAAGTTTTTCATCAACATGACCAGATAATGGTGCACTTTTAAGACGGTGCCTTAACCCTCGCATCAGGTAAAGCAGGTTTTCACGTTCTTTTCGACTCGAAAGATAAATATGAAACCGATAAGGAAAAACAAGGAGTGTTGCTTGTTCGCTATCGCCAGCAGATTCAGACTGTAATTGCTGGCTTTCTGGCAGGTTTCGTTGATGAGTTATTGACGATCAAAATCCCAATCTTGAATATAAATCTAACTTCACCGCAGTGTGAAACTGATGCATGGGAGTGAAAACCCCGACCGAATACATTGATGTAAGATAAAAGGTAGGCGAGGTGAGTGGTTGTCAACAACGCTTGCCAGGTTTCAGAGAGCAGGAACTGGATAAAGGTGTGTTGAAGCTCGTATTAATTCAAGTCGGACTGGTTTGAGGTGGGCGTGTAATTACATCCCGCTGGCACATAGAAACAAAACCTTGTTTGAATTTCTTTTAAATTGAATGACTTGAGAGAAAGTGCAACAAGCGCCCTCTCATGGAAGAACACAG
This sequence comes from Esox lucius, assembly GCF_011004845.1. Lineage (NCBI taxonomy): Eukaryota > Metazoa > Chordata > Actinopteri > Esociformes > Esocidae > Esox > Esox lucius. Next base: position 10,047,830 of record NC_047590.1, read on the forward strand.
TCAATGTTCAATTCTAGGCCTCATGCTCAGACATTTCCGGGCTAATCCATATAGTTTTTCATCTGGAGATTGCCAATATTGATGTGAGTGGATATCACCAGGCTATAATAACAGACAGGACAAACTGAACAGGCTTTCACTGATGCCTCAAAATCCATCTCAGAGCAATTTCTATGGTTCTATACAACAGTGATTGTGATTAAGTGCGTCTCAAATGGCACCTTATTTCTCACGCAGTGCCCTAAAATCTTGCACTATGTAGGCAATAGGGTGCCATTCAAGACAAAGATTGTGATTGATATAGCATGCATTGTTTCCTCATCCACTGATGGTGAGTCATCAGGAACAGCATTCTGTGTGTGTGGGTGTGTGTGTGGGTGTGTGTGTGCGCGTGTCTTCTTAAAGACAGGTTATTGGTCTGAAAGCTGTGAGGAGAATAATGAGCTGATATAATGATAATTCACAGGGACACACCTCCCTTCATCTCTGCACACCTCCCAACACCCCCTCAGACCTCTACCCAACTCCTTACACCTCCAAAGACCTCTCTACACTCTGAATTTTGCACATCTCACTGCATATCACATCACCTCATACAGTGCAGTACCTCCTCACACCTGCTCATACCTTCTCACATCTCATTACACATCCTCACACCTCCTCACCTTTCTACCTTTCTAACAACAGGAACCACATCTCATGTCCGTCCGTGATATAGGGGATGTTCTGAGGACAATAGAGAAAAAGAAACATGGCTGGATCTGAAATTTCACCCACTTCCTTATGTACCCTGGTCACAAGTAGTGCACCAAAAGGGAATAGGGGAACATCTGGGACATCGCCTATCCATTTGGCATGTATCTCTATGGTAACTGCAGGGCCTGCCAGTTCTAATGATTGAGTATAGGAAACATCCCATAATGCATCACAGGTGACATTTGGCAGTTTGACTAATCAATAAAGAACACAACTGTCAATTAATGAAAAAGTAATGGGTTTCCACTTTTTAGTTGTTATTGTTGAGGATGTCTGTGATCTATTTTCACGTCTTTGGTTGAATGAAGACAACATTATGAATAGTTTACTATTCAGGACTAAATAAAAGTATTCCTTCTATTCTAGACTGTTTCTGTAATCTGGTCAAAGTCAGTCAGCCAGCAACCATTAAAAATATTCCATCTGCCAATATAAATTAAATGTTCTGAAACAAGACAGAAAATAAATAATGAATAAAAAAGCTGTTGTCTTATTGATTAGTCATTTAAAATGGATTGGAGTGGACTTGGCAAAACAATTAAATGTGACTTTTAAACAATGTCTTGAAAAAAGTCTAGAAGGTGGCAGGGGATAACTGGGGTAACATTAAAATAATGAATTATATTTTCTATATTAAATCCTGTCATTATTTTGATTGATAGAGAAGTAAACATCCCAGAATGCCGAGGTGATGACATATGCCCCACATGTCCTTACGTTTCTCCATTTATTTCTATCATTAATTAACTTGCTAATTGGCTGGGCCACTCAAAGACATTCACAGACCCAGGCCCTTCTTGCCCAAGTCCTTAGTTTGATTTGACGGCCAGCAAGAGTCTGTGTTTCCAAACATCTCCATTTCACAACGTGAGAGCCCAATGTGCTCCTGGGAACCTTCAATGCTTTAAAAGTTTAACATGACCTTTCCCTTAAGCCTCATATGTCTCAACACACTTTCTTCTGATATGTGTGGTAAAAGGTGGAACCGTATATAGACAGTTGTGTGCCATTCTATATCATGTCCTATCAGTTGAATATGCCACAAGTGTTCTAAAGACAGGAAAGGAAAACTTATTTTTATTTTATTTATTTTAATTATGATATATTGTACAGTGGGGAGAACAAGTATTTGATACACTGCCAATTTTGCAGGTTTTCCCACTTACAAAGCATGTAGAAGTCTGTAATTTTTATCATAGGTACTCTTCAACTGTTAGTGACGGAATCTAAAAGAAAAATCCAGAAAATCACATGATATTTAAGTTTCTAATTTGCATTTTATTGCAAGACATAAGTATTTGATACATCAGAAAAGCAGAACTTAATATTTGGTACCTTGAGATGCTTCTTACGGAGCCACTCCTTAGTTGCCCTGGCTGTGTGTTTCGGGTCGTTGTCATGCTGGAAGACCCACCCACGACCCATCTTCAATGCTCTTACTGAGGGAAGGAGGTTGTTGGCCAAGATCTCGTGATACATGGCCCCATCCGTCCTCCCCTCAATGTGGTGCAGTCGTCCTGTCCCCTTTGCAGAAAAGCATCCCCAAAGAATGATGTTTCCACCTCCATGCTTCACGGTGGGGATGGTGTTCTTGGGGTTGTGCTCATCCTTCTTCTTTCTCCAAACACGGCGAGTGGAGTTTAGACCAAAAAGATAATTTTTTTGTCTCATCAGACCACTTAACCTTCTCCCATTCCTCCTCTGAATCATCCAGATGGTCATTGGCAAACTTCAGACAGGCCTGGACATTGCGTGTGCTGCAGGATTTTAATCCATGACGGCGTAGTGTGTTACTAATGGTTTTCTTTGAGACTGTGGTCCCAGCTCTCTTCAGGTCATTGACCAGGTCCTGCTGTGTAGTTCTGGGCTGATCCCTCACCTTCCTCATGATCATTGATGCCCCACATGGTGAGATCTTGCATGGAGCCCTAGACCGAGGGAGATTGACCGTCATCTTGAACTTCTTCCATTTTATAATAATTGCGCCAACAGTTGTTGCCTTCTCACCAAGCTGCTTGCCTATTTTCCTGTAGCCCATCCCAGCCTTGTGCAGGTCTACAATTTTATCCCTGATGTCCTTATACAGCTCTCTGGTCTTGGCCATTGTGGAGAGGTTGGAGTCTGTTTGATTGTGTGGACAGGTATCTTTTATACAGGTAACGAGTTCAAACAGGTGCAGTTAATACAGGTAATGAGTTGAGAACAGGAGGGCTTCTTAAAGAACAACTAACAGGTCTGTGAGAGCCGGAATTCTTACTTGTTGGTAGGTGATCAAATACTTATGTCATGCAATAAAATGCAAATTAATTATTTAAAAATCATACAATGTGATTTTCTGGATTTTTGTTTTAGATTCTGTCTTTCACAGTTGAAGTGTACCTATGATAAAAACCTTTACATGCTTTGTAAGTAGGAAAACCTGAAAAATCTGCAGTGTATCAAATACTTGTTCTCCCCACTGTATGTAGATTGATGGCAAAGGAAATTTCAGTTATGAATTAAGTCTATAACATCACAACGTGAAGAAATTAAAGGTGCCTCGATACTTTCCAAAGGCACTGCATCTACCTGTAAAATTAAACAAATAATCTTTCTGAAATAATAGCCAGAAATTAAACTCTGAATAACAACACAGTTGTCTTCTGGAGCGCATTTTGCAAAACAATTAAATGTGACATTTAGTCAACATGCTGAGAGGGGCTGGATAAGGTCAGAGGGGACCCTATTGAATGGAAATGATATTTTTGAACTCCAATCATTAGCTCTAGTGATAGAGGATCAAGCCAACCAGAATACATAATGTGTGACATTTGGAGGACCATTTAATTGCTCAGTAAAGAACAGCCAAAAAATGAAAAGAAATTATCGGTTTGATGAGGCCAACTGAGTGCAAACTGCTTCCACATGTCTGTAGTTGAATAAAGACAACATAATGAACAGTCCATTCATACTAGTCTGTTCTGTCAAAGTATCTTTCTGCTCAGTGAAAATGTCACTTTTTAAGAAGTAATTTCTTAGGAACAATAAGCAACCTTTTTGGAGTCTCAGTCTGATAAAAATATCAATTTTCTATAACCTTTCTTAAGGACAATGAGCAAAATATTGCGTTATCGTTAACCCTTTAGAAAATCCAGGTTTTAAAAATGGATTACCTTTACATGACAGAAGGTGCCTATCTTAGCAAGCATATACACTCAGGTGAAAAAGTATACCCTCTTCCAAAATGTGCATATTTGCACAAATTAATTATTTTTACTTTAGCGCTATTGACAGATGAACATAACCAAACTTGTCAAATGCAATTTTAGCATCAATAGGTGGTGTTGCAGAATAACATTTCTTGTAGCTGTCATTCAGTCTATTTCATTGACTGGTAGTCTTTTTTGCTTCTTCATAGCCCTACTTCAATTATGTCATGTTTGAGGCCTTTATTGGAAGCCAGCACCTTTATTAGACAATTCCCATAAATGGAACAATTTTTCCCAAATCTCTCTGTCACTGACACGTGTTATGCCAAGAGCTCTGTTGAAACAAAACGCGTATCAAAATAAAAAGTGTCTTCTTTTATCTCAAAACTCTTACCCGGTTATGATTAGACAAAAATGCTTGGAATTCTTATCCAAGATGCAGTGGAATGCAAAAGTTCAGCACTCAGTATGTAGTGTACCAACCAACTGACCACATGTAGCTTCCAACTGTTCCCCCAGAGAATGTATAAACTAAGACTGTCTCGACACTCATCTCAAGATCAACCCTGGTAAATTCGATCGAAAATAAAAACCTAATCTGCACACAGTTATACAAAATCAGTAACAATTATATATTGTCCACTTTAGAAATGAGATCTCATTCATATTTTCCATATACTTAACCACAATAACAAAACTTTCTACTTTCACTGAATAAACAAAATGGCTACAGCAGGAAAATTGCTGCAGCAGGACAGCACATGCTACATCTGTTCATTAAGCTACCATTGGTTATCGTGACAAAATTATAACAAATGTAGCTTTAACCTAATAACCATTTAAACATTGCATTTGTGGTACAATGTTTAAAGTACATGATTACCAACTTTTGAAAACTAATCTAGAAATTAGGATTTTACCTCAAAATACTGTAACTCCACAAGATCTTAAATTAAGCGTTTGACACAAATGCAACCAGGTTATTGGGAGTTTTTCATTTTTTTGTTTTTCAACTGAATTGTTCACGTTATAGGTCACATTAAAGATGGAAAAAGTTCTGAAATGATTTATCTTTGTCTCATTCTTTTACATTACAAGAACTAGGCATTTTAACAGGGGTCTGTGGACTTTTTATATCCTCTGTATATATAGATATCAAGATGTCACATAAACATGTCAGATATATATATATGTATATGTATGTGTGTATATCCAGTTAGCACATTCTGTAATCTACAGAATATAATTCTTTGCACAGATTCCTTAAAAAAATATTTGAACTATAAAGCACAGAAACAGTGACAATACACCGCAATGCAGCCATGGGTGAACTTCCCCTTTAAAGGTACACTGCTGGATTGGCTGGTCAATGATAATTCAATATCATGATACACAATATACCCACTTGATTGAATAAAGGATTGTGGCTTTACAGATTTTCCATTTTATGTCAGAAGAAGAGATTTGGAAAGACGTGAAAAGAGATGAGAGCGAACAAGAGAGATGACATCCTTTAATGCGTAGGCTTTGTTTACTGATCCCAAGGTGTTTTCTTTGATTCTGAGATGTCACACTTGAGACCTTCACAGCTGGCTGTGTCAGCTGGACGTCTGGTTGGTAATGTCCTTAATGGTTAATGGTTTCTTTTCTAATCTGATATTCCTTTTCCTTCCTATGTCTTCCCATCACTGCCGTGTTCCCTGACTCTCCATTTATTTCTCTTACTCTCTCTCCAGCCTTTCTGAATGGTGTGTCCATATATTGGTTATATTGTCACTCTCCCATTTCGCACACATTTTAATAAACATATTTATTTTGTTGATGTCCGACAGATGTTCTTAATATAATACTTTCTTTTCTAATTAGATTATCTCTTTCGCTTAGCTGCAGTCCCTGTCTTCCTCTGTCTATTGGTTTCCTTTATGTCTCTCTCTCTTGGTCTCTCTCCTTCCTCTCTCTCTCTCTGTTACGATCTTGCTCTCTTTTGTTAACAAATAAAGGCTGAATAAATACAAAATGTTTTTCATGAAGCACAAAGCAATTGAAGCACAAAGTTTTTTTTTTAATTCCAAACCTGATGTTTTGAAAGTTAATTTATCCTCCTTCAATCTTCTTGAACATACTTAACTTATTAAAATAATAGATGTCTCTGGAGAGTGAATAATGAGCTTTATCAAACAATACAAAATTATACCTACAAAAATAAGCTGGTCTATTGAGCCAGTTATATTCAGGTGCACAATGTGAAATCTAAACTACAACTACATTTCGTTGGATCCTTAATAAGCCCCGAAGAGGCAACAATTGAGAATCTGGAACATTTATTGTAAATTCTCCTTTTAGTTATTTGGCTGAATGGTACATTTTGTGGTGTTGAATAGTACACGGGCTGACTGCTAGGTTAGCAGGTTAAAATTCATCCCACGACGCCCAACGTGTTTACTACTAACACATGTATAGTATTCCAAAGAGATATATTCTCATTTTTATTATCATAACATAATAAAACAAGTAGCCTAAAATATCAAACGAATAGACTTAAAATAATAGACCCTGCAAAAATTGATTTATTAATTCCTCGAGTCTGCTGACCCAGAGCACGCAACATGACATAAACCACATTTTGCGCACGCGTATTCACAGGACAATAAGAAGTGGTGCGTTCTATTCAATACATCCACAGCTCAATCATCAGTGACCGGTTTGGAGAGCAAAGGAGCAGCGCGCACGAAGAGATTGGCTATTGTGTCAAAGTGAAACTGTCCAAATGGACAAGCATTTATAAAAAATATAAATAATTTGGAAACTATCAGCAAAACACACATGAAACGAATTAAAGTAAACTTGAAGGAACACCCTACAAGTCACGCGACGTTGACAGAATGTCTTTCGAGGAACCTTTTGATTTCCTCACCGAAGTGGATTCATACCAAAATCTGTCCAAATGGGCGCACCACCACACTCACTCGGGAGCCAACACGGAACCCTCCTACGTTAGCATCGCCATCACAGCAGTTTATGGAGTGATCATAGTCCTTGGACTAATCGGTAACATAACCCTAATCATTACATTCTGTTCCGCTAAGTCCATGCGAAATGTCCCAAACCTGTTCATGTCAAGTCTTGCGTTCGGGGACGTGCTCCTCCTGGTCACCTGTGCGCCAGTGGACGCGAGTCGGTACCTAGCGGACGAATGGCTCTTCGGTAGAATAGGATGTAAACTCATACCGTTTATCCAACTCACATCGGTTGGAGTGTCGGTTTTTACCCTGACTGCATTGTCCGCTGATAGGTAAGTATGGCAAACGATAGATTTACTATAGCCTATATGACACACACATACACACACACACACACACATATATATTCAGATATCCAGCACAGAAGAATATATCCAATTTTGTGTAACAAATTCATAGGCAACACATATGCCATTTCAACTGGTGTGGAAATGTAAAATATTTTTTAAAACAAAACTTGTGAAGCATATCCTTTCTCTAAAAGCATCACTGACAAAATGTAAAGATAATGTGACACCCTGCGTTGCAGTGTTATGCATTCAGTTAACGGCACACAAGATGTGCTGGATTCTTAGGAATATGTTTGAGTGTTTGTGTGGACGTGCGCGTATCAGTGGCTGAGGATGGAGAGATGGACTGAGTTCTTCTAAGGACCTGTACATTTCTAGACACGACCCACATGTCGAGGTGTGAAAACTAGTTTCACAAGCAGGCATATCAAAATAATTGCTGAGTATTGTGATTTTTGGTTTCCCGTCTAATGCTATTGTGAAAAGTACCTCCTGGTATCTGGAGGTGGGTTGCTCTTATGACAGTTACATTCGGAAGACCTTTGACAAATCAACTCCTTGTGTTACGCTTGAACAGCTTTGGTTATCAGTCCAAACTCGCTGGGCTGATATAAACGAGGCTGAGCGCGCGTTCGCGGGCTGACTGTACAGTCCGTGGCCTTCATGAGTCAATGGCGAAGTCGCTGGCGGGTTCTGCTCTGTGTCAGATGTCATGGGCACCCTTGCTGCGAGGAGCAGCAGGTGTTATTTGTAGCCTTAGACTAGATTCTCTGCACACAAATACCTTATATTTGAAAACTTTCTACATCTGTTTTGTGAAGTGTTTACAACCTTTCGACACAACAAATGTGATAGAATGTCTCTCTAGCTGGTGTATTCAAGATATTCATTCATGATATGATTTCAGCACTAATTTCTCACATATGCCATTAACAGAAAATAATTAAATTATATAGACAGATGTCTATCATCCTCCAACTGTGTGTTAATATCGCCAGGTACAAAGCGATCGTGAAGCCGATGGACCTCCAGACATCCAACGCCCCGGTGAGGATTGTTCTGCGGGCTGCAGTGATCTGGCTGTTCTCCGTGACTCTGGCTATTCCGGAGGCGGTCTTCTCAGACCTGCGCACCTTCAGCATCCACAACACCAACGAGACCTTCATCACCTGCGCCCCCTATCCACACGAGGGGGAACTGCACCCCAAGATCCACTCCATGGCCTCTTTTCTCATCTTCTATGTAATTCCTCTGTCGGTTATATCGGTGTATTATCTGTTCATCGCCAGGAGCCTGATCAGGAGTGCCTATGACATGCCTGTGGAGGGCAACATGCATGTCAGAAGACAGGTAGGATGCCCTCTTCCACCTCTTCATCTTTTTCTTCATCTTCTTCACCTTCTTCCTCCTCTCATGACCTTCTCCACATTTCAACATTTCTCCATGTTTTCATCCATTCCTCCAACACAGATAGAGTCCAGGAAGCGCCTGGCGAAGACGGTGCTGGTCTTCGTGGGCCTTTTTGCTGTGTGCTGGCTCCCCAGTCATGTGATCTACCTGAACCGCTCCTACCACTACACCAAAGTGGACACCTCCATGGCCCACTTTGTCTTCACTGTGGGGGCCCGCATCCTGGCCTTCACCAACTCTTGCGTCAACCCATTCGCCCTTTACCTGCTCAGCAAGAGCTTCCAGAAGCAGTTTAACAAGCAGCTGTGTTGTGGTTATAGGGCCCTGGTCAGGAGCTCCATGAGCAGCAGGAGGAACAGGAGCAACACAAACATGACCTCCCTGAGGAGTACCAACCAATCAGTGGCCAGTCTGGTTAATGGAAAGCCACTCTGCCAGGAGGACAATGTGTGAGACAGACCCACACGGATGGACTGGTTAAGGTGTGAGACAGACAGGTGGATTGAAGTAGAGAGTGAGACAGGCAGGTGGACGGTAGGAGAATGTTAGACAGACTGACCCCACCACAGGCATTTAGTTATATGACTATAAAAAAAATATATATATATCCCTTAAGGATAGTTCCTGACCTGTTTGATTGTATTAATGTCATTATCACATTGCAGCTAGCTACAGATATGACCAACATGAAAACCTATATATACAGTATCTCACAAAAGTGAGTACACCCCGCACATTTTTGCAAATATTTGATTATATCTTGTCATGTGACAACACTGAAGAAATGACACTTTGCTACAATGCAAAGTAGTGAGTGTACAGCTTGTATAACAGTGTAAATTTGCGGTCCCCTCAAATTAACTCAACACACAGCCATTAATGTCTAAACCGCTGGCAACAAAAGTGAGTACACCCCTAAGTGTGTCTCTCACGGTGATAACAAGTTGATTTCAACGCCAGTACATAGGTCCAACCCAAGAGGAGTTCTGGGGAAATACGATGGCTCAAATTACGAGACTAGTCCTAAGCACTGGCACTGAAATTAACCCATTTCAATGCAAGATCTCCTGGGATAGATCTGCAAAGACGCGCTGTTGTCGTATCTGACACTGGACGGCTAACAGCAGAACATGCAGTGGAAAAGCGCCAGAAATCGAGTGAAAGGCTCATGTTTGTACAAAATGTTCAATCTGGGAATTACTCAAAGTGACTTTAAAGAGGTAATGACCGTGACCATAATTTTGGTTTAATAGCTGAGAGATGAGGGCTGAGGATGTGGCTGAGGGATGAGGGCTGGGGGATGAGGGCTGGGAAAGAGGGTTGGGTGATGAGTGCTGGGGAGTCAACGTCTGCACAGGAACATCTAGTGAAATGTCGCCAGGACCCAGCAACCATCACAAGGTGGAACTCTGAAGCCTAACAAAGGCGTGGTACAACCAATTACTGCAGCATGAATGGTTTCGACCAATATCCTCAATCAAATACCGATCCCCCTTAATACACCCAGTCACACAAACCGAACACTGAGCAGTGTCAGTTGACGACCTGTTTCCTCCTTAGCTGTGGGTTGACTTCTTAGCACTCAACAACATGTCTTCAGACCAGAACGGAGCTCAATGTCATCCAAACATTTTGAAAACTGTTGTGTTTGAAATGTAACATGGCCATGGTCGTCATAGTGGGACACCAATGCAAAGTCTGGGCTGTTTTTCAAAGAATTTCAACAATATGTATTGTAGTCATTGTTTATACAAGATTTTTTCAAAATAATACTGTCAAATTCAGTACATTCCAATTTTTTAATAATTGTTTTGAAATGTCTAGATAAGTGAACCCAGGTCAAGATGTTGCATGACTGACATTTTACAGTTTTAACCAAAAATAGGGTTAAATTACAACATTGTTAAAATGGATAATATAGGTAGTCTGATTATATTATCAATGTTATTCAGTTCCCATTGTCCCATTTCCCATCAGTATGTAAAGGCAGCATTAATGCGCTAGTACCAGATCTGTTGGTGTTAAAAATGTTGAGTACTAGTTACTTAGAAATCGTAATATTTTTGTGTGTTAAAAAAAATCTCTTCATCTGGGAATTGGAAATGTCAGTATATGTTATTGCAAAGCATATATTTCTGTAGAGAGTATCTGCTTCTTAGCTGTCTATGTTACATTCGTATTACAAGGCAATATAACTTTTTCTGGGAATAATTCATCTTTTTTTTTTCACACAATCATGTCATTGGCTGTGACTTAATGTGGTACCCTTATACTCTACATTGATCTATGGACCCTGCTCAGAAGTGGTGTACTTTAAAGTGAGTAAGATGCCATTTTAGATGCTGCCAAACCCTTGGCCATAACCCCTCATACTGCCCAGTCGAGCCTTCTGGGAAGTAGAGCTTGATATCAGTGTTGACTGTATATGTACCTGCTCTGACTGTGCATCGTAATGTCATATTCCTTATCCGTGCTATACTGTGAAGTGTATTACTATGAAGGGGTGAAATAAAACAGTGAATGGAACAATGGGTTAACATGTTCTGTACAATTTTATAGATAATAAACCTGAAACCAATTTGAGTTCTGAGGGTAGACATAGAAGTAGGAGAACATTGACACAGAGACAGTATCCAGGCCCGGGGGGGGGGGGGGGGGGGGGGCTATCTTGCCATTCCAATGCCTGTTCATAGCACAGAGACGGATGCCTGTGACTGGCTGAGAGAAGGCAGAGGCACTGGGAACATGGAGGTCTGGGCTTAGTGCAATGAAGGAATGGAGTGTGACCTCCATGGGAGATGTCATTGGCTTGGGTTACACCCGAGAGAGGTGGGCGCTTGTGTCTGGCTCAGGGACAGCAGAGGGACTGGGGCCTGGAGAACTGGACTGTATGGGGTACTTCCATGGGAGAGGTCAGTGGCCACAAGAGTTGACAAGACCTAACTAGTGCACCCTTTGGAGAGAAAAGACTAAACCCAGCTGGCAGAGAGCTTGTAAGAAACTTTGTCTGCATCCTTATTCCCTACAGGTTGCCATTAATCAGAATCCACAGGGCTCTGCTCAATGTTAGTGCTCTATATAAGGAAAGGGATTCCATGTAGGACACACATTTAATGAAATGGTTGCAGTGGAGAATCCTCTGGGGTCTGCTGATCTGAGAAGTTATGGTCAGTCTCCTCTCTGTGATCTTGTAGAATGAGAGAATATTTGTTTTTAATTGGGGATTTCTGCCCCCCCCCCCCCCAGACTGAAAACATTGTCTAAAAAGCAAAAGACTGTCGTCTTGTAACCAAAACACAGTTACTAAGCTCCAAAAATAGGCTTGCAGCTTGCCATTGCCACAGACAGTTCTGGTCAAGACGTATATTGGCTGGTGGCACACAACATTTTACTGCCATTCCCATATTCCATTCCTCCATTAGGCATTGATGTCTTTTAGTGATGCGTTAGAGTAACTCTTCCATTTGTTTAGAGGCATTGAGGGTTGTGTAAGGACATCGGACTGTTTGTGTAACAACCATGACCGGTAGACTTGGGGTTAAAGCGTTTGGCATCCAGGAGCCGTCCAGGTGATAAATCTGTGTCTGTGACCTTTAGCAAGGCACTTTATCCCAATTAGTGCACAGGGATATTGGTGACCCTGGCTGTGATCCCCTTATCAACAGGTGTCTCTTTTATTACTGGGTGGTTCAAACCCTAACTGCTGTTTGGCTGAAAGCAGTGCTATGAGACAATATACCACAGACATAATGAAAACATCTATTTCCTGTTTCTAATTGCGTTAGTAATCTGCTTCACATAGCAATAAGGCACCTCAGGGGTTCAGGGTAAACGGCCAATAGACAACAGCTAAGAGCTGTATCCAGACAATAAGTGGTACATTCTGCATATTGTCCATTCACCACAGATCCTCCTGCTTTATTGCATAAATATAATCCCGTCTGGTGTCATAATGTTCCCTACACTTTTCAGTGCTTGTTTTCTCAAATGCAATTGCGCAGAATTTTAGCAAATGGGGAATGACTGAGGCATTTCACTTGAAACAATTGACCATTGTTTGTTGAGGAGACAATCAAGTCTCATGGTGACACTAATGAAAGAGCAGCTTTGGAAATCCATACAGCCCCATTAAATTAGCAAAATGTACATTGAAATATGATTCAAAGATTACAAAGTCACTTCTTTGACTTTGTATAATGCAGTCCTGCAATCTAAAGGCCACATACGTTACAGCCAGACTATATCCAATATCAGCACCACAAGCTTGAGCTGACAGCTGATATTTCCCATGTATCTCACTTAAATGTGAGTTTTTCTATCTTCCATAGTGACAAGGAATAAGAAGGAAGAAAATGCATGCTACTGAATTAGCTCAGAATAAGAGCAGCAGCAAAATAACTGTAAGATGTAATTCTACGCAAACGCACAACAAACCACGCACACACTCCACACACATACACCCACAAAGCCCTTAGTTTATAATATATCAAACTGTTTGTGTTTCACTTATTTTATTGGACAGTGATACTCTGCCAATGCCATTCAGCAGAATTACCGCCACCACCTATCACACTCCTAATTTGGTATCTCATAGCAGGGTGGCACGTTGGTAGAATTATGTCAGGACAATATTTGTTTAACTTTTGCCAGACCCTGGCCTGGCTCCACTCAACTGTCTCATCCACAGGCGCCTATTTAGGATATGGGTGGGGGTTGAGTTTATAAAGCACTTCCAAATGAAACCCTATTACCTACACAGCACACTTCTTCAGCAGAATGCACTCCATATTTATATCTCATGGTACTATAAGAAGCAGTTTCACATCATTGTGACTGATGGCTTCTATACACAGAGTAGAACTAATACTTGCAATGTTTGCTTACAAAGGATAAACGTTATGTTAGCCCAGGCGCACTAGTGACGAGGGTGACAAGCAAGCAGAAGAGCGTGCGCGCCCGAGTTACACTACATACGTTTCACTGCTAACCTGTTCGCTTTTGCCTAAGCCTGGTATTGATCTGAATCTGAATCAATGTGCTACCAGGCTTTGCCCCCAGATTATTTTCTTAATCATTTAGCTCCACCTCCAATTCCGGTCTTGAGGCATGAGTAAAACAAATGTAAGCGGGAAAAGGGTGAAGTGAAGCGTCGTATCATCTCTAACGCACAAGTCTGTGCCTAGAGGTTTTTGAGTAGTAATTCAATTCAGTATTCAAGTATTTACTTGAAATGGAAAAGTGTCCACGTTTGCAGTCCCTGGGGAGATGTTGTGCACCGGTGGGTCCAACAATTTGGAAACTTTACCCCAGTAGAAACGTCGAAGACAGAACAGGAAACAGGAAAATGGCACAAAAAGACAAAGAGACTGAGGACGAAATAGACGGGACAAAGAGAAAAGGTGCATGTTGCCACGGAGGGAGTGCATTAAGAAGATATGCTGTTTTATCTCTGCTTGACAGAGCAGAGATAAAGTGCAAACATCATGTGGACACTGAGAGACACTGACAGCGATTCAACTCAGCAGATGATTTTTGAGATAGTGACACACAAGGCTTACATTCCAAACAGCAGTCTAGTACGCAGTGAACCTTAGGACCCGGAGGACACGTGGGGTACACTTGATTAGCATTTGTTTTGGTACACTATGACCTCTAAGTCTTCAATAAAAAAGAAAACAATTTAAATATAGATGGATCTCTTCTCCGTTTTTCTTTTTCATCCCATCAGATTTTCTTACCGCATGTTGGCAGATTATTAGCCAGATGTTACCGTTTGATGTCCTCTGAGTGAAGGTAGATATGGTCAGATTACTAGCCAGATCTTACCGTTAGATGTTCTCTGAGTGAAGGTAGAGTTGGTCGGTCTGAAACAGGTAACAGCAGAATCACCAGGTGTTTAAATCAAGCTCTGTCACCAATACGCATCGACAAAACAGAAAAATAAACCTCCACAGTGTCACTATCTGTGCCTACTGCAAACAACTGAATCATCTTCACACTTCAGACAAGTGGAGAGGAACATGTTCTGAGCTGGTCTGGGTAACTGTCTGGGTAACTGTCTGGGTAACTGTCTGGGTAACTGTCTGGGTAACTGTCTGTCTGCGCCAAGTAGCTTAGAGATTAGGGGTGTTGGGCCGAGGTACTAAAAGGTTGCTAGAGTTAAACCTGGGCACGAAAGGTGAACAAAATGTTGTTTTCCACCTGAGCAAGACTGAATTTCTCCCTGGGCCCCACAACGTGGAGGCCCCCACACCACTTCAATTTTGACAGTTTGTGTTAAACGTAGATGGACTTGGCAGGAACTTGTGTGCAGTTCCAAAAATTGTTTCATCCATAAGGAATGCTTACCTTTCTTTCCATATAAATCAAATGTATTTTATGTATCACCTGTCATAGAGTGCTTATACAGATACCCAGGCCAAATCCCCAAAGAGCCAGCAGTTAGATGTTGCAGCACAGTTGTCTGGAAAACATTTCTAGAAATGTTGGGAAAAGCCTAGAGAGGTCTTTAAGGGGTAGCCAGATACAGTGGGGAGAACAAGTATTTAATACACAATCTAAAACAAAAATCCAGATAATCACATTGTATGATTTTTTTATAATTAATTTGCATTTTATTGCATGACATAAGTATTTGATCACCTACCAACAAGTAAGAATTCCAGCTCTCACAGACCTGTTTGTTTTTCTTTAAAAAGCCCTCCTGTTCTCAACTCATTACCTGTATTAACTGCACCTGTTTGAACTCGATACCTGTATAAAAGACACCTGTCCACACACTCAATCAAACAGACTCCAACCTCTCCACAATTGCCAAGACCAGAGAGCTGTGTAAGGACATCAGGGATACAATTGTAGAACTGCACAAGGCTGGGATGGGCTACAGGACAATAGGCAAGCAGCTTGGTGAGAAGGCAACAACTGTTGGCGCAATTATTAGAAAATGGAAGAAGTTCAAGATGACTGTCAATCTCCCTCGGTCTGGGGCTCCATGCAAGATCTCACCATGTGGGGCATCAATGATCATGAGGAAGGTGAGGGATCAGCCCAGAACTTCACAGCAGGACCTGGTCAATGACCTGAAGAAAGCTGGGACCACAGTCTCAAAGAAAACCATTAGTAACACACTACGCCGTCATGGATTAAAATCCTGAACCTTCTTGGAGGAAGAAGAAGGATGAGAACACCATCCCAACCATGAAGCATGGAGGTAGAAACATCATTCTTTGGGGATGCTTTTCTGCAAAGGGGACAGGACGACTGCATCGTATTGAGGGGAGGACGGATGGGGCCATGTATCGCGAGATCTTGGCCAACAACCTCCTTCCCTCAGTAAGAGCATTGAAGATGGGTCATGGGTGGGTCTTCCAGCATGACAACGACCCGATACACACAGCCAGGGCAACTAAGGAGTTGCTCCGTAAGAAGCATCTCAAGGTTCTGGAGTGGCCTAGCCAGTCTCCAGACCTGAACCCAATAGAAAATCTTTGGAGGGAGCTGAAAGTTCGTATTGCCCAGTGACAGCCCCGAAACCTGAAAGATCTGGAGAAGGTCTGTATGGAGGAATGGGCCAAAATCTCTGCTGCAGTGTGTGCAAACCTGGTCAAGAACTACAGGAAACATATGATCTCTGTAATTGCAAACAAAGGTTTCTGTACCAAATATTAAGTTCTGCTTTTCTGATGTATCAAATACTTATGTCATGCAATAATATGCAAAGTAATTACTTAAAAAAATCATACAATGTGATTCTCTGGATTTTTCTTTTAGATTCCGTCACAGTGGAAGAGTACCTATGATAAAAATTACTCTACATGCTTTGTAAGTGGGAAAACCTGCCAAATTGGCAGTGTATCAAATACTAGTTCTCCCCACTGTATATTTTCTACTGTGATAGAACCACAGACATAGAATCCACTCACCCTCTTTCTACATATTTCCAAATAATTGTATGTTTACAACCCTGGATCTGTAGGATGTGTCAGAGTAACATCCCTTCTCAATTGGATTATTTATTTTAATTACTATTTCTATGCAAAAGCAACTTCATACACCAGTGCTTTCAGCCTGGCACAAAAAAACATTCTAAGTTGGCCTTTCACAGGATTAACCGTATCGTTCTAGGGAAGTTACCATCCTGAGTAAAGTATTTGTCGTTGTTTGACTTAGCTTGATCCTGTAAACGTACACCTGTACATTATATCCGTTCAGCCACTTCATAATACAAAATATAAAACAGCCAACAACACCACATCCAGTGTTCTTCCAATTAGCTGGCTAGAGTTACTGCAGTGGCACAGTTCTGTAGCAATTAGTGAGTCTGAGGAAAGAAGGAACGGTCCGTCTCTGACCAGACTCTTTGGACAATGTTACAATGTAGCGACTGGTGTTCAGGTAACACGTGGGGAAGGTTTTGTCTGAGAAATGACTGCTCCAAGACTAAGCCCATTAACGCAATGCCAATCCAACTCGCCATTTCTCACAACTTATTGGCTAATGACAGCCAGTGTGGGAACAAATTAACATAACAGTGAAGTATAGCACAGAATGTCTGACAACCTATGACATCATGCACATATTTTATTCAGCAGACTTTCACAGAACCCCAGGTTTTAGTTTGATAGGCTTAGCTGATACCTAAAATGCCCATTCAAACAATTATTCATATGTCAGAAACGCTTTGGCAGAGTGGACTGAATACAATTAAAATTTGAATAGGTCGTCATCAGTGAACAGTCACGGTACACTGCAGAAAAAGTTCACAAGATTACCATAATGCATAATATCAAATCCACAAATACATCATTTACATTACATTTAATGTAAGTCAGTGAAATATTCAACATATGGTTTTGAAAATGGAAGGAGCCTAATCCCAAAGTATTTTTGCTCTATAAGGTATTCAGGCGGATGGCAGAGAATGAAATGTTACAGAAGATGTTAGTGATGTTAGTGTGTAATAAGTTGCTCTAGCTAATATTAGCCAACTTTGGATACCAACTCTACTGCTACATCTTAAATAAAAATAAATTATGTGGTTAGAATCTAGATGTTTTTTTATGTAAGTTGGGGATGTAGCCAACTAGTTCAAGAACTACAAACATTTAAAAAAAAAACTTCATTTGGGTAAAGTACTCAGTAATATTCTTATTCTTAAGTCACATATTCTTAAGTCACATTAAGTCGCTCTAGTTTAGACCAATACAACACTCTAGGCCAAAGACCTCGCATTTAATATCGTCAGTTTCATGTTATGTTTACAAATTATGACTTTGAGGGATCTGTTCATGCAATTTGTAGTCTTTTACATTTTAAATCGAAGCTACTTAAATTAAACATGTACCTGAGGGTAGCTTTAGTGTAGCCTAACATTTTCCTGTGTGAAAGGGTAACTTAGTAATCCAATTTTTAAAGGAGCTTCTCCAACACAGGAAACAGAGAGACATTTTTGATGGAAACTTTAGTCAGCTCGCACTTTTTAGCAATGGTGTTGGCTCAGACAGTATGTGAAACTGTCACGAAAGATAATGAAGGTAATGCATTTTATTGTACACTCACCTCAGGTTGCCATGAGATTAGAAAGTCGGTCCGCTAATCAAACGGTTGCAAATTAGAATCCTGGAGCCGATTAAGTAAAAGATGGGTTAATGTCCCCTTGAGCAAGGCACTTATAGACAATTTTTCCAGTGATGTCGGACAAAACTAACTCCTCTCCACCTCCACCCCCAGGGGGAGCCCTGGGCAGTGGCAGGGCACTCTGTAGGGTAAAGTTACCACTCTGGATGGGGACTACATGTCAAGCCACGTCAGGTATAGCCATATTAAGTACACGCTATGGCAGCGGGTTTAACATACAGTATATGTGAATGAATTGACCTCTGACGTCACATTCTCCCGAAAACTTAGCCTGAATTTAGTTCTTCTGTTGCGAGTGTTATGTTTGCTAGAGCTGATGGATGACCAAGCAAACCACAGGTAATCTCAAACATTAGCATGCAGCAGTCTGGCGCAGGGCAAATAACCAAAGGGTTATTGGTTTGAATCCTGGAGGTTAACAAGTTAAAAAAAAGATGTTGCAGTGCCCTGAAGCAAGGCACTTGATTCCAGTGTATCCAGTGACTGTGACCCCACTCCTCTGGGGTATTTCAGGGGAAATTATCAAAAGAACATGTTTCCAGTCCATGCTTTTGCAGGAAGACCCCACAATTCAGCAACAGGACAAAGTGTGAACTATGGGTTTGCATCCCGGACAGCAATCTATTCTTGATGAACTGCAGTACTTTTAACTAGACCCATATGGATCCTGGATAGAGTGGGGAACTGCTGGGAATAGGGGGCCAGTAACCGTCACCAACACCCACGTCCATGTCTTCTTTACTGGGTCTTAAGAGCACTTTACAGGAGCACAAGGACAGACCGGTCTAAATGGCCTGGTGTAAACACTGTATAGGACTCAAATAGAACCATATTCCCTATATAGGGCACTGCCCTGGTCAAATATAGTGCACTTCTTAGGGAACAGGGTGACATTTGGGATGCTTACGATAACTTTGGTTTTGCAGAGAGCTTTGTCACATGGGCGTATGCATTTGAAAAATACTTTTTTGTTGCATCTCTGCTGCTACCTGCCGTGGGGGCATAGGCAAGTTTACATTACCGAATGTGCTAACATTTGAAAATAGGAAAATATGAAGCTCCAGACCCAGTAAAAACCGTTTTAAAAACATGCTTTTATTTGGTGTAGTTTAAGCCTCTGGCTCTGTTGGGCATGTGTTCCTGCTGGGTCTCTCTAAAACCACTGAACTGGACCAAATACTGAAGAAGTGTTTAAATACATTCTGTTGGCTACCGTCACCTATGTTGAAAAACCTCACATGTACCTATACTGGGGAGGGAACTGGATGCTGAATGCCTGGAGGTTCACGGAGGTGTTATAGTGTGGGGCAATGTGCGCAACAGCTCTGCAGGAAGTACATCAGAATATCCTCTAAACGTTTGGATGGTTGTTCTAAGAGGACTTTTATCCCCGCCACACTTTGTGGTATGCATTCACACATGGAGTACAGAGTGTCCACAGAGTGCTTGTGAAGTGCTGTTTCTGTCTTGTACAGAATATTGTGACATTTCAGTATGCATATCCTTGTGAAGTCTGGGCTGTTTCTCCATAAGGGCTGCCTGCTCTTGGCACCTCTTCACTGGGAGCTTAGATCTCCATTCGAAGTCCTGGTGGTGTCTGGGTGTTTCATATGCATACCCCATTATTGCCTGAGTCACAGGATCTGATATCCTCTCTCTTTCTTTCTCTCGGTTTCTTCTGAAATACATCATGCCAGTTAGGAATCCAAAAAGATAAGCCAACTAATTTCATATTGTACTGGAAGCATAAAAAGCAGAGGCAATCCGAAAGGCCATGTGCTGCATTTTCAAAGGACATTTAATTAATATGCCATTGACCAATTAATGTAGCTGCCAACAGGTGGCAAGAATAAACGTAGTGTTTGAGTTCAGGGCAAAGTAACCGGATTGTCACTGGTTTGTCTTGGTGGAAGACAAATCAGTTGTGTCCTTGAGCCAGGCCCTCATTTTGTTACATAAGGGGCTCTAGATACAAAGTGTTTGCCAAAACAAAATAATTTACCAAATGTATTAAATTGAAATGTACAGGCAAAAAGTTGTGATTATTTTTCAAAATCAAAATAGCCATTCATAATTTTCAGAGTGGAGAGAATCAAGGAGAGGTCCTCCTTGTCCATAAAAGTACATGCCACAGATGTCTAAAATATAATTTGACAGCAGAACTTAAAGAGACCATATACAATGCTTAGCTCTACCGAGTCCCAAATGGATCCCTTTTATTTAAGGGCCTAGGTCAAAAGAAGTGGACTAGTAAGGGAATAGTGTGCCATTTCAGATGATGGCCAAAACAGATGGTTTTAGCTGATAGTGTAGGTACAGATACACTGCTTAAAATAATATAAAATAATAATCATTAAAACACTGCTTTACTTGTTATTAGTACTTAGTTAAGAAGTATTCTTGTACTATGCAGTGCTATGAGCCATAGAATAGATTTCTTCCAATCTTGTTTTTTTGTTGATTTGTAATCTGACATTTCAGACCTATTTTTAATCGAATGCTTTTTGGTACAGTATTATTGTGAAAGGCCGTTGAGAGATACCTCATTTCATACCTGCATACGTTTTCATGAATAACTATACAGTGGTGGTTTCATCAAGTCCTCCATAAGCAGATGGAGCATGCAGAAGTTTGCATTTGATAACCTCAGGGCTGTTGTTTTAGGTCCAGTTACAATTAAGACAATGCTTATGCAGAGACACACATATTGTATTTGAAATACAAGCATTTGGCAAATTGACATTTTCTTTTACTTCAGTTGCACCGATATATCCCCATTGCCTATGGGGATTGCAATTAATAATATTACAATGATGTTATTGTTGGTAGTACTGTATACATGATAATGTGGTGGCAGTGAGTTACCCCAGAGGTGCAGAACGTAAAGCCAAGACATTGTATGTATATTGCGGTGCGCACATTCTATGATAAATGGTTAATCTAATATGTGCTGTTGTTACAAATCAAAGTAATGAAAATGAGAGAAACAGGGCCTAACTTAGGGGATCCAGAGCTTGACAGGAAGTAGGATGTACTTAATAGAACACCCCAGACAGCCCAAAATGTTTACCTTGAACACAAAGGAAATACAATAGACCAAAACCACTTTTTGTTTAAAATACAGACAGGACCTGATAGCTAGACCATTTAGGTCCAGTAATATCAAGATGAAATTCTCTCAGTGGACTGGTGCCTGAAAACTGTCCCTAACACACCCTATTACAAAAAGGTCCTAATATACCAAGGAAGGACTCGCTGTGTGTTTATCTACAGCCCAGAATATAGTCCGGAGGAATTTAGGTCCGGTTTTATCTGACTGATATACAGTGTGGGTGACTACCTTCGCTGGGATTCGCCCTCACAACATTACGGCAACTGTCACAACATCATGGTTACATTCCCCTCAGCGTTGTCGGAGAAGTAAAACGTCAACATTCCCATCCTGTCAGAAAAGAACTTTCCGATCACCTGGGTACCATGATAAATGGCAGTGTCATGACGGTTTGCAAGCACAGACGACCAAGAAGTTTTAAATTCCTTTACGCCAGATTTTACACACTAACCAAAATAGGCAATGGGACGTCTCAACAGTCGATGTACATTACGATGACGTAGCACCAGTTGGGGTTTGGGAATTTCCCATATTGATCTCTATGGCTCTGGAGAGGCAGAGGACATCAGAGGGCACCGTCGGATACACTCTTCCAATGCCCTACTACTTCACAACTGCGACTGTGTGAAAAAAATAATAATAATTTGACTTGACTTGCCTGTATACAAGGGACATTACTTTTCCCGAAAGGAGAAGATCAGGAGTGGCTGGAGGACGTCTTAGGCGAAACAAAGGGACTACAGGATGACCTTTTCAGTTCCGCTTGGATAGCAGGATGATGACTGGGGAAGTGGCGGCTGGATCCCCCCCGGTCACTTGTCACAGCGTGTCAAAGACAGGCATCAGTGAGAAGAGATTGAAGATCACCTGATGCCGCTGTGAGAGGCAGTTGTGTTTGTCCCTGCCTTCTTTCCCTGCTCAATCAGCACCACTACAATCCGTTCGTACAGGTCCGGTCTAGCCGAACCAATAGAGGATGGAAAAACACCTCATAACACAGGGCTCCTTTATCACTAGAAAGGCCTTCCATTCTTCGTTCCTACTACTCTTCCTCTAGACATGGACACTCTGCAGTCCAAACACAGACCTATCTCATCATCAAAAACCAACTTCAAAACTGCTGTGAAGCCCCACAGTCCAATCCGAAAGTGAGTGCTTGGTAAATAATAACGGCTTGAGGGGAGTCTTTGATGTAAAGGATCTGACATGGAACGTGTTTGTTGGTGGTAGTGGTGTCCAGCCCAACTGCCCTGGACCTCCATTATGTCAGCGCTGTCTGTTCTCTGACTTATGACCTCTTATGGCCACTAGCAGACTCTGGGGCAGAAAAGGAGGGAGGAGAAGATTGCCGCTCCCTGGAGAGAGTGATGGAGGGAGGGAGGGGGGGGGGGCGAGACAGTGTGTCGCTTCGGATAAGAGCACCTGTTAAATAACTTAAATGCAAATGGATGGAGGGAGGGATTAAGGGAGAGCGGGGAAAGGAGAGAGAAACACAGAGATAAATGCCTGGAGGATGAGACTCCAGAACAACAACGGTCGGGGGGGGGGGGGGGGGGGGAGAGGCTCGTGGATCACTGAACAGCCTGTCTCAGGGGCACATCCACGGATATCACTCAGCCACAGTGTGGCTGCTCTCAGAACAGAACCGAACAGACACCTGGCAGGCACACGTGCTGATGAATCGGTTCGCTGTGCGTGGCTGCCAAGGGACAAGCCTTAATGCTGAATCTGTCTGTGAGGAGCTTGCGAAGTTATTCAAGTTCGCACTCATTGAGAAGCCTAAGGCCCAAATGGCTTTCCATTCCCTGTTTAGTACGCAAAATATGACTGGGGCCAGTTGAGGACTATAGATGGAGCAGGGTGTAATTTGTGATAGATGGGGATGGAAAAAAACAAATTAATTGCCATGGGGCGTGAATGATGCTGAAAACAGAAAGCAGTAGGCAATGTGAAACTATTATACCCAAAGATGCCCTCTGCTGTTCCTATTTTACACTGCAGGTAAAATTAAGAGACCACTGCACCTTTTTCTTTCCTTTCCAAATGTTTTGAGTGAGGAACAGAAGCGTTCAATTTGCAGTGGTCTCTTAGTTTAAACCCTTCTGTTCCTCACTCAAAACCTTTTTTGCAGAGCTGTAGCTTGCAAGACTAAAACACATCGGTAATGTTGGGAACTTGAGGATATAAAACAATGCTGCCCTTGTGTAAAAGTGTAGTTATATGGGAAACAAGCACCAAAATTGCACCATACATATTGAAATATCACGTTTGGATTCCTCCCATTTCAGTCCATTCTGAAATTTGAAAGGATTATGACCTCGACATTGTAGAAGGATTGAACAGCATCTGAATACACTAGAGGCCTACTGGAAAAAGTGTAATTTGAGATGCATATCATCATAATACACAGTCCATAGCTAAGTGTCAACATGTCCTCAATCAATCAATCAAATGAATTTCTAAAGCCCTTTTTACAGCACAAAGTGCTTTTACTAAACACCTGGCCTTAAACCCCAAGGAGCAAACAACAGTAGCGTTGAATTTCTGTCTTGAACCTTATTCTACAGCTTTCTGTTGCACTGTCTCCCTCATCAGTCCATCTTTATCTGATCATTTGATTCAGTCCTCATTCATAGTTTCTAGCTACCTGTAGCAACATATAACCTATTGGTTTCATAGGTCGCATACAAATAATTGGTTGTCTTAGTACACATTTGTTGTTTACTTATACATTTTATTCAAACAAAATCATATAATGGAGGTGTGAACAACACAACTGAAAGGTTATCTTGGAATAACAACAAATTAGCTCTGCCAGCAATGTGAGAAAGATTTGCTGAAACTATAAACATAAACCCCTAAAGACAAACATCTGTTATATTTACAATGTTATGTTGCAGAAATTAAAAAAATATTATTCTTTAGCTTAAGTACATATATGTTCAGTGCTTAGAAGTACTAATCATTTAAATATGTAAATAAAATATTAAGCATTTTTACATGTCACAATACTTAACAGGGTCCTGTGTATGTGGGTTAGGAAGAGAAAACACTTTTTATTTGAAGTTAGATATAAATAGCGATATAAATAAATTATGAGCCTTTTCTCTGCTTTCAAACTTCAAAGCCAAGCAGATAGTCAAAGGTTATATTTCTTATGCTTAATGTCACTGGCATCTGTGGATAAAAGAGGGAGAATATGTTATGTAGCCACATGAGATGTCATTATACACAACTATGATTTTGGAGCACCAAAACATTTCTGATTTACATAATGTTCCTCTATTTCAATACTTTTTAAAATGTAGACCTGAGATCTCAGTAACTGACATATAAACATGTTGATCGATGAACTACTGACAATTTATCTCAAAGTGTACTTCACCTGCAGGAGCCGTGGTCAAAGTGCTGTCGGCTGGTGGCACAAACGGTTTGATTAAGGTGACATGGAGGAGAGGGTGGCCTTGGCACGGGGTTGGGCTGTGCCGTGGGGATACAGTCACACCTGACCACATCTAGTTCACAGTCGTCCATCCACGTACTGGAAGAAGATTCTGGTGCAGTGCAGACAGCAGAACGACTCCGTCTCATTACACAGCAAGGTTCGTCTCAACTCGTGAAGCAATGGGAGTTCACATTTTCAGTTGATTGACAAGTCATTGAAAATAAACGCACTTTTATTCAATTATTTAATTTTAGTTATAGGTTTGACCGTTACAACCTAGCGCACCGATGAAATACGGTCATCCAATGCTATATGGTTATGCTAGCTAGTAGATACGGTCATCCAATGCTATGGTTATGCTAGCTAGTAGAAATACTTTTTTCATTTTTCTTACATGTTGTTAAACATCTATAAAGTCTTTTTAAGGGGAATGTTAAAATGTTAATCTATATGGAAGTGTAACGGGCTAACCTGATTGTTTATTGGAGGGGTAGGGTACACAGTGATTGGCTGTGCAGTCCCAGATGAACCCACTAGCACACAGACGTGTTGATTCTTCTGGTTCTGACTGCTGACGGGTCGGAGAGCACCTGTAACCAAACACACCAGATCGGTTACTTACTGCTAAGATTACTTAAAAGAAGTTTGTGTGTGTGTTTGTGTGCGTGTGTGTGTGTGTGTGTGGGTGTGTGCACTCACCCATTCCTCCTGTGAGCGCGGGTGTGGCGTCGGATCAGGGGCGGTTCCAGGCACTTACACTCTGTGTGATTGGCGACCTTTATCAACACTGGCTCGGGTCCAAACTTAAATGGCACGACACTCAGCAACTGTCAGAACCAAAGTAAGCTTCTTGAGTCAACGACGAATACCGCTGAATCTCATTTCAGTCTCTCATTTATTAGAAGACAGGCACAGTTTGTATGTTCAGTCCATCGTCAATGGTCTTCATTTAAGGTATGTTTTTATCATCACATTTGATTTTCAGGTAGGATATCGTTTATCATCATAAACGGTTTTCATGTAGGATATCTTTTATCATCATACATGGTTTTAACTCAGGACGCTTGTCATCATCATAAACGTTATTCAGTGTGTATCTGGCAGATGTATAGGGGGACTTTGAGAAGATATGCTCACTGTTTTATTAACATAGGTAGTACTTGTGTTTCGGCATGAGACACCCTCATTACCGCAGCACCCGTTACACCTGAACACGGACACGCAGGGCGGTTTGAAGAACATGGAGGTGATGGTGCCCAGTTCCTTGGCCACGTCTACACACGTCTCCCTGGGCATGCACTGGGTCTTCTGCCACTCCTCTTCTATGGCTGACAAACATACAACCCAAGAACAGGGAGTGAAACAAAAATGTGTGTGTGTGTGTATATATGTACACTACCAGAAAGAGAGACTATAGTGCAAGAAAATCCCAGGAAGTCAGTTGTTTTTGAGATGCTGGAACCATTATATCTGATCCGCAACTATCATGGTCAGTTGCTCAGATCACACGTCTATCCCCATTCCGCTTGGTTGTACCACAGTCAATATATTAAGCATGGAGAGTCAAGAGTCATAGTCAAAAGGTTTAATCTCGACTATGACTCTTGACTCTGCACGCTTTATATATTGAGTTTGGCTACTGGCTTTGACAAGCATGTGTACCTAATAAAGTGGCCAGAGTGTAGATGTGCTCACATTCCAAGCCTGCATCTTAAGATTTACATCAGCTCCCCTGAACATATGTATAGGCTTTAGCTTGAAGGGTGAAGACAGCCACGAGGAGACCAGGTTTTTGAACCAACACACCTTTAATTATCTCCAGGCTGAAGGATTCTCCAGCATATCGCGTGGAGCGATGGGATCCAGACCCAGCAGAGGAGGAGGTTGATCGGTAGTCGGGCTGCTGAGAGGACGAGGGCACCGACGGCGACGTCTCCAGGTGTTGGAGTTTCAGGCGACATTTCCAAAGCTTCCAGTCAGGGAAGTCTGTCAACTTGAGGAGTTCATCCAGGCTGGCGGCCGAACGCATGTCCCTCACCCACTTCTCCTGGTTGATCCGCTGAACAGGGGAAATCGGAAGCAGAGTAGAATATAGAACAGCAGAGCAATAACGCACAGCCAAAGAGACGTCCCTCTGCAGCTAGACTTGGGTCATCAGCTGCATCACAATGTCATGAATAAATCAAATAAAATTCCTGAAAATTATCTCGAATGCCTCAGTCCATCCAAAGTTCCAACTTTCCCAATTCTGTCACATGTCAACCAGCTCTTCGGCACACATGAACCTATAGAGAAGCAGGGGAAGTTACCTTCAAGCTTTATGTTACAACAGACTTGGAAAGAGCTACCTCAGTGAGGAAAACGTACTATGACAGAGTTATTCTTCCCACAGATGGTCCCAACTACCTCCCTGTCATCCACCATGAGAATTCCCACAGTTGCCAATAATTTTGAATATATGTTTTTAGTGAAACACTTTAATATACGTATTTCGAACTCTTTCATATGTTTAAGATCATGCTTATAAACAGCAGTTTGTTTACTGAGCCTTTTTTTGGTCATCATTACCAAGGAGTCCATAACTTCTAGAGGGCACTAAATGTTGTTCCTAGACAGAATTAATTAGAAGGCTCAGCGCACTGCTGATTTTAATGCTAATTTTACATTGCATTAACATTTTTGTCAGTTAGTAGATCTTATCCTGAGCGATATATTGATGGTAACAGTCAGATAGCTAGGCAAGTCAACCAAAAATTAGTGGTAGATGTATCACAGTCCTACATGCATGTTTATTAAAACATGTTTATTTAAAAGCGAGCCACACAGATTTTGAAAAAAACAGTAGTCAATTCAGAATTACTTTCATTTTTGTCGTTAAGTCATCGCGACAAGGATTAAATGGCATTTCCAATGTATAATGTCCTGTTAAATTAGGTCAGTCAAATACGTCCACGCACCACAAGAGGGCAGGACTCTTACATACAAGCCAGGATAAACCGCTAACAAGGAGCGGGACTGAACTGGTGATGCATGCCAGTCTCCACACACTGTCATCCCGCTTCTGAGTGTGCCGTTACCGACCAGTTCACACAGACCGCTGACAGCTGTTCGGGGTTTTTGACATTTAACATGATCCTGAATTATAACACGACAGATTCAGAAACATTGAGTGCTGACGCATGTCCCAGCGCTGCAGTGCTAGATACGGATCTAATCTCCGCTTCCTCTCGTTCCCCCGGCCTATTGTACCCTAACTGCACAGTAGAGCCCCTGGCATCAACCCGCAGAACAGCTGGGAATGAAAGAGTTGGCCCGGGGTGGCGTTGCTGGGTATTGGGGGGGGGGGGGGTTCTCCAGTGGTTGAGGGAAGGGGGGGTGCATTTGCCAGGAAGCACCTGTCGAGGAGCTCCAGACGCTCTGAGAAGACAAGCCTTCTACTTCCCAAGGAGCTAAAGAGGCAGAAGAGAAAGACTACGAGGATCCCTAGCTGTTTTTTCACTTGGAGATAAAATGACAATTGCGGCTGTATTATAGTCTGCGAATGACAAGCAAGCAGAGTAGATCACAACTCAAAAACTACACCGTGTTGAATCAAATCATATTAAAGTTGCGTTTTTGAAACAAGAGGGACACAAGAGGGTACATTTTTTAAACAAGAGGGGGAAAAAAATTGGAAAATTATGATAGTAATGATCTTCTACTGCAGATTAAAAAGCAAGTCGGAAATTCACTATAAGTTGGTTCCGTCTGGGTCCAAGTAATGGAAACCGTCACCGGTACAATTTACCACACATCATTGGGGGACACCTCCGCGTGACATTATTAACATAATAATTTAAACCACGTTTGATGCGGCTCCACGGCTTAACAGCTGGCTTGACCCCTCCTGACTCCACCCATAATGTTAAAATAACATTTCTGCATGTTACAAAAAAATCCTGGACATGATTCACCATGACTGTGTTAACATAACCCTCAAGTGCTGCAATTTAAAATTGTGCCTTTTCACCAATTGGAAATCAAAATAATGAATGGCTTTTAAACATCTAGTCTAGTAAAACAGGGTGCGGTCAGGCCAAGCCAGTGAGAAAGAATAGAAAGGCAAAGAAATGAAGGACTTTAATTATTTTATGAGATGACAAGGGAAACTCACAGAATGGATGGAAAGTTCACACAGGAGGAGGAGGAGGAGTGGAGGAAGAGTGGAGGAGGAGTGGAGGAGGAGTGGAGGAGAACCGGGGGAAAGGGTGTAAAGCCTTGCCAGAGGCAGAAAAAGATTGTCTTGCGAAGTGAAACCTGTGTCAGACTCAAACAAAAAAACGAACGGTTCGCAAGATTTCACTGAAGTCGTTGTAGTGACATGAGCCCTCTCTGATGTGTCCAATATGAGGGAGCATATGATGTGAGGGCGGAGCCGAAACAGCTTTCCCTAAAACCAGACAGACAGAGAGCAGAAACAACAGAAAACAGACAGGGAGTTTTCCTTTCTTTATGCAATCCGGACATGCTCCTACTTTAAATCAATTGGTGCAGTTTGCATAAGAGATAAGAATGAGCACATCGAAAGGGAGATCGAGAGCAAACACAAACCCTTCTCTGTTGGCGCTGGTCTGTGTGGACGACTAACAATGGGTGGGCACAAGTTATATCAGCTCACACGATGAGTTCTGAGTAGAGCCAATTAGGTTGCTAAGAATAAGAAGAACGCGCTTAAAACTGGCGACGAAACATACTTTTCATTCACAGACCCTTAATAATGACGACAATGTTTTCGGATCCACAACGGAACCAGCCCTGGGCCGAACAGGCAGACGACGTCGCACAGCAATGACACGAAAGAAACGACGGGCACGTACCCGGAGCGTGTTGGGGTCCTCCTGAACCTCTTCCGATGTTCCCAGGTTCCACATCAGCAACACCAGCAACGCCTCAGCACTGACAACAAGCGTACACCACATCCTGCTTCAAACGTTGAAACCCCAGCTCTCTTCAGAGTCCTTCCCCTGCGTTGGGTAATCCTCTGTGGCAGAGATGGCAGTTACGGAGGCGGGACAATCCAACACTGGACCACACAGACCCTGCTGTTAGGGTTACCGTGCCGCTGGTCACCGACACCACCGGAGAAAACAGACCGGCGAATAGGTTCCTTCGAGCACCTCCGTCTCTCTCTCCTCTTCCTCTCTTGACTCAGACGGGCTCGACGCGGGGCCGGGAGCCAAAAGACCAAACTGCACGCACGGCCAGGGAGCACACGCACCTCCAATCAGTCGCGAGAGACCGGGCTCCTAATGGACCTCCAGGACTTGGACTTCCTTCGTGGACTTGGGACTGTTCGTCAAACTACGAGCTGGGACATCCACTATCAGGCCAACCCTCAAAGTCATCAGCAGTTGTCGCCAAATGCTACACAGACACCCAGCCCTCAACCCCAACGAGCAAGCTATGCAGGTGCTGAGTGTCAACGAAGAAAACACCCTCTGTTGCCTCTCTTCTCTTCATCCAGTGAGTCCAGACCTCTTCGGGTCTCAGTATCCAGGGTGGGTCAGTCAGCCTCTGCGTTAAACAGCCTGTTTGATTACGAGCGCTAAACCACAACTTAAGTTTCCGTTCCTCAGACACTGCGTTCTGGAAGGTGCTGGTGTCTGTCAGTCTGTCTGCCTGGAGTTCTGTTCCATCTGTCCCTGCCTTGGCTTGGCTGTCACAGTATTTCCACACCAGGTTCACAGCTCATCTGATGCAGTGAGAACATGTGGTTTAAATGTGATCCAGACCTCAGCTACGCAGCATGGCTGCACAGGCCAGTGAGGAGGAATTCTGCCTATTGGGCTCCACCCCTCATCCCATCCCACCCAAAACCCACCCAATTTTCTGCAGAGGGAGGGAGGGAGAGGAGAGCAGCTAATAGCAGTGTGTGGCGTCATTCTGACATAAGCAAATGGTCTTGAAATGTGAAACCCAGTTGGTTTACCCCACGTTCAGTAATGGATAACAGCATGTCCAATTATAGAGAACTTCAGCGGTTAAATTAGCAAGCTTTAATAGAAATCACAGCATGACACATTTAAAGTGGTGAAACTGAAGGTCCATTTTCATCACTGACTTGGCATTTCAGTTTAATGGTTTTGTCGGAATAGTGAGTGTATATCCATGTGCAAAACGTTTTACTATAGAAACACTTATAAGAAGCCAATCAAACAAACAACGTTCAAAGAGTAAATAGTTATGACACAAAAGAGTCTGTAAACGTATGAAGTAAGTGGCTGTTGCTGCTGCTTAACAACCATCCCTGATTTTTGATCTCCACCCTTTAGCTCTCTCAAAGCCATTTGTTTCTTTCCTGTAGTCTCTGATGGCCTGGTTGATCTCCTCCTGGGTGTTCATCACAAACGGACCTAGAGGAAAAACAGGCGTGTCACATTGAACCAAATCAATTTCATCTTGGGGTACATGGCTGGAGATTGCTGTTAATTATTCAGGACTTGCCTTGTTGGACCACAGGTTCATTGATGGGCTGCCCCGCTATCAGTACAAAGTGAGCGATATCCAATGTCTTGGGGGGGGGGGGGGGGGGGCAATTTGAATACTATTGATTTTCACATTATTAAAAGTTGTGTTAAAATCAGGCTACATCTGTATGGTGCTAAGGTAGCAAACCTTATTTTCTACTTTCACACCATCTCCATCACCAAATACAACAGTATGATGAGGCATAACTTCCTGCTGCTCCTCATCTGGACCTGGAAGAGCCAAAACAGTGACAACAAAGGTCAACGAATGGCAAACTAGTTTTAAATGTAAAGGCATCCTAAATTCATCCAAAATGCAATTTGAGGATTTTATGAAAGATTTAAACCTGAGGGAAAAAAAACATGCAAAGACTAGAACCAGGGAAAAGATATATTCACCCTCTCACCTGGTTCACCATTCATCTAATGCTCTGTTCAAACTAAATGCAATGCCAACCGCCTCTAGTTGTGGTGTATATATTTATCAAAGACAGCTGTGTATGATCCCTCTTTCAGACTGCACTACACACAGTCAATTCAGTGGCGTCTTCATTCAAACCCACTTTAATCTTAGTCACAGAGAACGGTTTCAGCTTTCCTTCATTTGAAAAACATCTGAATACAATTATTCATGAAGTTTAGGCAAAATCCTTACACAGAAACAGTTATGTTTAATGAAATCCTAATACAACATTCACTGGAAACAAATATCAAATATGCATGAACTGTAATAAAACCACCAAGCATTACTGCTTCTCATGTAAAAAGTTAACATATATTTAAGCAATAAGACACAGGGGGTGTGGGGGGGTATACAGCCAATGTACAAAGCTAAGGTTTGTTCTTAGGCAAGATACATTACTGAATGCCTGGATACAGCCTTTAGCTGTGGTACTTCGGCCAATACCGCAAACCCCTCCAAATGCCTTATTGCTATTATGACCTGGTAAACAACTCAACTAGAACATTGAAAAGTTGTGTGGTGTTATATCAGTGTTATACATCTCTTAAAACCGGGTGGTTTGAATCTTGAATGCTGATTGGCCAATACCCATGGTATATGACACTGTAAACCATGGGTATTAAATCACAATCTTGGGGAGTTGTGATAAATTGCCAATGTACCACGACTAAGCTGTGTCCAGGCACTCTGCAATGTTTTGTGACTAAGAGCAGCTCTTAACTGTGGTATATTGGGCATATACCACACCCCCTCATTCCTTATTGTTAACATATACCACAGCTCTCACCCAATCAGCATTCTGGAATCTGACCACTCAGTTTTTAATAGCGAAAAGGCATTAATGGCCATGTCTATCAGTAGCTCTAAGCCGTTGTATATTTCCAATATACCCCACTCCCTCACGCATATTATTTGAATATTCACACATTTGCATGTTAATGAGAGAGGTCACAATAAGGTGCAGTAAAACAGTGGTTTTACTCGTCATCCCCGTCACAGGTATTGCAGCAGACAACCACAGGTGTGAAGTCCTATAGATTCTAGAACATGAATCTCAATATGAAGGATTCCAGTGTGCTTCTGTCCCGTTCCCGAACTCTTCCAAGCAGCTGCTATTGGCTGCAGATCACAGGGCTACTCCTCACTTTGACATGACATCCGGAGAGGATGAAGGGGGAAGAGGATGGCTAATGAAACAAATACTCACCTCTCTCTCCTCTTTCTCCCTCTGTGCAAGGTAAGTTAATGAGATAGACTGTTTCTGTACCACTGCCAAACACAATATTGTTCTGGACGACTATCAATGGGGCTTCAGGTTAGCTGGGGTCTCGTGAAAATGTTCAAGAAAAATAAAATCCAACATTATTTATAGAGCCCTTTTCCAACAATAAAGTGCATTTCAAGGTGCTTTATATATATATATATATAAAAATTAAGAGACCACTGCATGTCCAAAACATTGAAAAGGAAAGTTGAGTGAATAATTAGAATTAAGACTTAAAAGAAAAACACTTTAAAACAAAAGTAAAACAACAAAGACCAATGTAATCGAGGGTCATAACATTTATTAAGAGAAACTCACCAAAATGAACTGACCCTGCCAGCGTGTAGATAAATGTGGTCCACCCTAAAAGAAAGGATAAAAAGTTTCCCATGATGACGTGTAATGTGTGAACAGGGCCTGGTGGAATTATTAACTGTAGCCTTTAGAACAGTGTAAGTTCCCCTGTAGTTGGGATCCAGCTCACACCCAGCTCACACCCTGTATCCTTGAATTCTGTCTCATTCCTCCTTGAATTTTTTCTCCTTCCTCCTCCTTCCACTCTGCCTCCTTCTTCCTCCTTCCACTCTGCCTCCTTCTTCCTCCTTCCACTCTGCCTCCTTCTTCCTCCTCCCATTCTGCCTCCCTCCTCCTTCCACTCTGCCTCCTTCTTCCTCCTTCCACTCTGCCTCCTTCTTCCTCCTCCCATTCTGTCTCCCTCCTCGTTCCACTAGGCCTCCCTCCTCCTTCCACTCTGCCTCCTTCCTCCTCCTTCCACTCTGCCTCCTTCTTCCTCCTTCCACTCTGCCTCCTTCTTCCTCCTCCCATTCTGTCTCCCTCCTCCTCCCACTCTGTCCCTTGTTTCTCCTTCTATCCTTTCATTTAGAGTTAGTTCAATGTTCCGCTCTCTTAGTCATATTAAAATGTAGAAATGGATCATCTCCTCTAACCAGTTGCTATTACATTTATTAACTTGTTTTCTACTACAATGTAAATAACAATCAGAATATTCTTAATACCTTATTACAATTATTACTACAGCAAACAGCCATGGAACACCAACGCCAAGCCATGTGAGCATTGGGAGATAATCTGATGATGGTCTGATATCTAATATCTAATCAACCACGGGGCCCTGATGTACAATGACGTATGAGGCTTCTGTCCAGACACGCACACAGGCAGCGCACAGAGCACGCAGACACACACACACACACACACACGCACACACACACACACACACACACACACACACACGCCTACACATGCAAACAAACTGACTACTTAACGTTTTGTACAGTAGGACCATTCAATAAAACCAGGCACAGCAGAGAAAACAAGCAGGCTGGCTGTAAAAGCCTTTTGGATAACGTTTGAAATACTTAGAACCACTGGGGATGTCCATTTACCATAGCAGAGATAGCATCTCTGTCGTAGCACAGACAAATGTCATCCCAGATTCTAATTTGATGTTAAAATGTTAACTTAGTAGTCTATTCAAGTTTCAAAAAGTTTGAGGTCTGTACTCTCCACTTAAACATTTATGACTTGACATTTATGATTTTATTTTTATCTGCAGGAGATGGTGTAGAGTTGTTCTACCTGAAGGAATGGGTTGGACATGCTTGGCACCTCCATCCAGCTTGAAGTCCAGGAACATTGTTGGAGTCCTGGTGAAGATTTGTGACTGGACAAAAAAGGACAAGATGTACATGTAGCAGTTTTGGAATATCTGAATTGAATAGCTTCTTTAATAATAATTTCTAATTTATTTAAATTGGCTCCTCACACGCTAATCATTTAAATTTCATTCAAATGAAAGTAGTAGAATTACATAAAAACCAATTCAGACGTTTACTCCACCTGATTCAAGGACTGCACATACGGTACCATTTCAAATATTCGTTTGATTAACCATCAAATAAGTCAAACTGTATTCTTGCTGGTCAGGAAATTACTGCATTAAATACTGCTTAGAATGCCTAAAATACTGTTTAAACTTTAATTTAATGCATTTTGGGAAATGTTCTGACATTTAAACACAGCAGGATTTCTGTAGTAATTTAGACAACTTCAGGCATCTCTTACAATATTTCCTGATTATAGCTGTAGTTATTCAAAATTGTTTAGGAGAATTTTCAAAAACAAAATGTTGCAACCTTAACAGCATTGGTCACTGTGCAAAAAAAACGTTGGACTTCCTGAGCCCGTCTGGCTGTTGTGTCTTTCCCTTGCTCTGGAGGAATTGTGCTAGCCAGTCAGATCTGGACCCAGCTAGGACCCTGCCCCTTCCCAGCTTCAGACGAAGTTCAGTCTGTAAAATTACAAACCTCACAGACGTCATAAGGACCTCTACCCCCTCTCCTGCCCTGGAGTAACCCTGTTTGCCAAGCCCCAGCCCAGTGCAGACCCAGCCATAACCACATCTACATCAGAAACATGATAAACCCCCCTTCTTCCCCAGAAATCTGCAACTCATTTCCTGCTTCCTCCTACTCAGCAGACAGAGCGAGAGATGGTGAGAAGGGGGAAAGAGGGATGAGGAGAAGGAGAAGGAGGAGAGGGATGAAGAGGAGGAGGAGAGGGAGGAGAAGGAGGAGAGGGATGATGAGGAGGAGGAGAAGGAGGAGAGGGATGATGAGGAGAGGGATGAGGAGGAGAGGGATAAGGAGAAGGAGGAGAGGGGTGAGGAGGAGGAGGAGAGGGATGAGGAGGAGGAGGAGAAGGGGGAGAGAGATGAGAAGGAAGAGAAGGGGGAGAGGGATGAGGAGGGGGTGAGGGATGAGGAGGAAGAGACGAAGGAGAACGGGGAGAGGGATGAGGAGGAAGAGAAGAAGGATGAGGAGGAAAAGGAGGAGAATGGGGTGAGATGGATAAGAAGTAAGGGAGAGAAGTAAGGGGAGGGGATGACAGAGACGGGGACGAAGTCCAGGAAGATGATGCGGAGGATTGCAGGGAGGAGATGAAGGGCAGAAAGGCATTTCTAGGTCTGTGGACTTCAAAGATCTGGTCAGTTATGGGAAAAACCCTGGCCAATTCAGTTACATTGCAATAGTCAAATAGTTCCAGGAACACACACTCATTTAAACCCCCAAACTGTGATGTAACGCTCCTGATGATGATATTGTTCTTTGAAATATCATCATTGCTACCAAGAAGTATGAATTAAGAGTTTCCTACATTTTTCTACAAGGGACCAAGAGTGTAATATGGTACTTCTGCCTTTGAGCTCCAGTTGAAGACAGGTCAAACCTGATGACAGCTGCCAGCAGGGATTTGACTTGAAAAACAACTTTCCCGGGAAGTTAGATAGCTCTGCCACAAACATTTATTAGAAGTATCTAAACCATGTGCTGCATACCAGACGGTTAGGGTTGTTAGGCGTGGCACGAACGCACACTCTCCGTATCAGCACCGGGCCAACGCCCCAGGGAGAACCACCTGGCCCGAAGCTTTGAATCAGGGCCCCTTGAACGCAGCGCAGTTGCATTAAGCCAGCTCGGCTGCCACCCCGTGACGGGGCTCAAACCTGCCCCCAATCAGGCCTGGTCAGGGAGAGGATGAAAGGCCCACTAGGGAAGCGGTTTTGGGCAGCAGAAAGGAAAGAAGTCAGAAGAGGGAGTTCCCTGCCACCAGGTTTTGGTTATGTTTCAGTTTTTGTTAATAAACGCCCTCCGGGGCCCAGAACACTGGCACGGTGTTCGTCCCCTGCCTCTTCCCCGTTACCGAGGGTTAACGTGGCGGTTCTTACTCGTACCCCCAGATGGTTTGGATTGTTAGGGTTAACATGGTGCTCCTTACCTGTACCTCCAAGGCCTGTCCAGAGATGACGCCAATTGTGACCCCTTCCTTGCTGGGCTTGGGAATCTGGCCACTTTTTAGCTCTTGGTACTGGGGCTCCACCATCTTGTCTTTGCCCCTCAGGTTGACCCATAGCTGGAGACCGTGGATGGGCTCGTCTGACACGGGCATCTCGGCATGGACAACCCCACGGCCGGCAGTCATCCACTGATCAAGAGACAGAGTTTGGGAATAAAAACAAAAGGTATATATACGTGGTGGGTCCTTAAATTATGAAAGTATTACTAAACTAATAAATTAAATTAAACTACAAGCGCAAGTTAAAAAGACTTGATTGTGGAAATGTTTATCATTACGGTGAAAATCTTCAAAGTTTTTTGTAACAATGACATTCAGTTAATGAAATTTCAGGCACCCATCATTCTTCATCTAAAACAGGAACAGCAGGAATTAAGCAGTATTATCAGCTGTAGTAACCCAATAACAGTATAATAACAGTATTAATAATAGTTGTACTGTAGTAGTGACAGCGGAAGTAGTAATAGTATCAATTGTAGTAGCGGATAGGGAATAGGGAATCGAGGACAGGGAATATAGGGGATAGGGAACACAGGCCAAGAATAGGGATTGGGAATAAAGGATAAGGAATAGGGGGGAGGGAATAAAGGATAAGGAATAGGGGGTAGGGATTAATGGATAAGGAATAAGCGGTAGGGAGTAAAGAAATAGGGGGTAGGAAATAATGGATAAGGAATAGATGGTAGGGAATAAAGGATAAGGGATATAGGATAATATTTAGGGGATAGGAAATATATAATAGGGAATAGGGGATATGTGGAAGGGAATAGGGGACAGGGAAAA
The DNA here is from genome assembly GCF_011004845.1 of Esox lucius. Taxonomy (NCBI): domain Eukaryota; kingdom Metazoa; phylum Chordata; class Actinopteri; order Esociformes; family Esocidae; genus Esox; species Esox lucius. The sequence goes on from NC_047590.1 coordinate 10,085,579, forward strand.
TGCATTAGGGAAAATAGTATAGGGAATATGGAATAGGTTATAGGGAATAGAGAATAGGAAATATGAAATAGGGAAAAGGCTGTAGGAAATACAGGATAGGGAATAGGGGATCAGTTATAGAGAATAGAGAATAGGAAATATGAAATAGGGGATAGGGAAAAGGCTGTAGGGAATACAGGTTAGGGGATGGGGGATGGGAAGCCATTTCTGATGCCACTCTACAGTTCCAGGGAAGTGATGCAGCGTTGCTGTGGGTAGCTTATTAAGCGGAGCAATAACACTTAAGAGCCTCGTCAGCAGCTTTCCCCTGCCTGCTCCACAGTGCCCCTGTTCCTCTGTCGACAAGAAAACCCTGTGTGCCATGAGTTAGCTCCAGCTCTTCCATACACAGTAGTACCCATAATGAATGTACGTACACTTCCAAACCCACATTTCCACCAGAACTAATGAAGTATCGTGCCTTGAAGGCATTTCCGGTGTTTTCCCGCGTAGCAGTCGTAAAGCTGTTTGCCCTTGTTATCCGTGGGCAGTGAGTCAGTGTCAGCCAGGGAGTTTCATTGGCTCTAGGTGTCTAGTAGTCCTCTCAACCTGGCCGTGCTGTGTTTGTGTGTGTTTTAGGTCTTACTAAACTCATGGGGACCAAATGTCCCAATGAGTACAGTAAAACCAGAAAAGATTTGACTCCTTGGGACCTTTTGCCAGTCCCTGTGAGGCAAAAGTCAAATTCCGGCTCAGGATTTAGGTTTAGGGTCAAACTTACAATTTATTTTATAGTTAGAATTGGGGTCCAGGCGTTTTTGGTTAAGTTCAGGGTTAAGGTTAGGCATTACATCTAGGTAATATTTCAGGCATACATTTTACTTTATTGAGGTTAAGGTTAGGGTTAGGTTAAGGGTTAGGGTTAGATTTAGGGTTAAGATTAGGGCAAGACAGCATGCAATTTCTATTTTCTGATCCCCATGAGGGTAGCTGTACAAACTTGTGGGTGTGTGTGTGTGTGTGTGTGTTTGGCTCTACCTGTAAATCCCCAGCATTCAGCAGTCCTGAGTGGCCACAGAAATCCTCATGGGCAGAGACACCTTCCAGAAGGTATGTCACCTTAACAAGGACAAAATAACTGACTTTACACATAGATAGTTTATATGCAAAATACTACTTAAACAGTACACAAGCAATGGGCTCTACTAAATAGTAAGAGAGCCTGCTGAAAAGCTACTGTTTCAGTCTTTCCCTTTGCCAGCTGAGGTTAGGAAAAGGATAAAGATCATGGTAGTGTTCATCTGTGTGAGAAATGGAGTGTCACCCTGACTAAGGACTACTCTAAACTAATGAAATTGAAATGTAAAGAATGCAATGCAGAGTAAAAGTGCTCAGCTGTGTTCACCAGTTTTGGGAAGTTCCTAATGAAGATCAAAATGACCAGTTAATCAGAGTTCATAACTAACCAGTGACCTAAATTGGAAATGTACACTTTTTTATTTAATTGATCACTGGTTAGTTTTGAACTCCCTTTCCCTGGTTACTTAGACCTTAATTAGATACCTCCCTAAAGTGGTGAACACAGCCGAACCCAGTTGAGTACTTTTACTTTGTACTTTGTACACCTCTGATGCTATGTCCTCGAACAAGGACAGACAAGATTCCACAAGGCCCTGGCTGGCCACTAAAAGACCAGAGCATGTGTCCTCTCCCGGACAGGAAGAAGAAAGGTACATGTCAGAGGTTAACATCTGTCTCTCAGGGAGGCTTCTCAACCTCCAGCCCGGGTGCAGAGAGCAGCCTGTGATCTGCCAGCTGTGAAACATGAGGCCATGTGACCATGAGAAAACACACCTGCTGCAAGGCATGCTGGGCCTGTAGGACGTCATCCCCTCCTTCTCATTGTCCAATCTAAACACTATATATCTTTACATGTGCTAAGTCTCTTCTATATAAGAGACTAGCTTTAACTTCGGCCAGGACAGTTGGATTCACAATTCACTAACATAAACAAATTACAGCATACTTTCTTTCTTTTTTCTTTCCTCTCTTCTTGGTCCAAATGTATGAAATCAGTTTCTATTAAAACACACAATAAAAGCATGGACCTACAGTATCTCACAAAAGTGAGTACACCCCTCACATTGTTGTAAATATTTGATTATATCTGTTCGTGTGACAACACTGAAGAAATGACACTTTGCTACAATGTAAAGTAGTGAGTGTACAGCTTGTATAACAGTGCACATTTGCTGTCCTCTTAGAATATCACAACACACAGCCATTAATGTCAAAACCGCTGGCAACAAAACTGAGTACACCCCTAAGTGAAAATGTCCAAATTGGGCCAGTGTCAATATTTTGTGTGGCCACCATCATTTTCCAGCACTGCCTTAACCCTCTTGGGCATGGAGTTCATCAGAGCTTCACAGGTTGCCACCGGAGCACTGACGGTCTGAGCACTGACAGGCTGACACCCCACCCCTTCAACCTCTCCAGCAATGCTGGCAGCACTCATACGTCTATTTCCCAAAGACAACCTCTGGATATGACGCTGAGCATGTGCACTCCACTTCTTTGGTTGACCATGGCGAGGCCTGTTCTGAGTGGAACCTGTCCTGTTAAAACACTTGTACACAGTGCTGCAGCTCAGTTTCATGGTCTTGGCAATCTTCTTATACCGTAGGCCATCTTTATGTAGAGCAACAATTATTTTTTTCAGATCCTCAGAGAGTTCTTTGCCATGAGGTGCCATGTTAAACTTCCAGTAACCAGTATGAGGGAGTGTGAGAGCGATGACACCAAATTTTTGCTCCCCATTCACACCTGAGACCTAACACTAACGAGTCACATGACACCGTGGAGGGAAAATGGCTAATTGTTGCCAGCGGTTTAGACATTAATGGCTGTGTGTGCAAATTTACACTGTTATACAAGGTGTACACTCACACCTTTACATTGTAGCAAAGTTTCATTTCTTCAGTGTTGTCACATGAAAATATATACTCAAATATTTACAAAAATGTGAGGGATGCACTCACTTTATGAGATACTGTATATAAAAGCTGAGGATAATATGGAAAAGATGTGTATTACAGTAGGCCTGTTGGCTCCATCTGGTGGCATTGGAAGGTTTGTGCATTAATATTGCGTCTGATCTTCAATAATAAGCTTTGTCCTGATATGAACCGGTTTTTCCACATTACAGCTCTATTTGACTGTGGGTCAAAGAGACGGAATCAGATCATATCTGGGGAGATAACTCTAAAAGATTGTAAACGATCCGTACACGGACAATGCCAGTGAAAGCTTCCACCATTTGAAACTGGCAAAATGGTTGGTCCTTTCGAGTTAATTTCCTGGTCCCTCCCTTTGACCCAATTTGAGTGAAATAAAACTGGGTCATCAGCAGGGAAAATAATTCAAAATAGATTTGTCTTGTATATGTCAGTGGTTCTCAAACATTATGGGGTGACATAGGGACCCACTTGTAACTAGAAGTCCCAGACAGCATCTTCAAAGACAATAATGTATCACTACAGAAGAAGAGACAAAGGTTTTTGTACGTTAGCTAAACAGACAACGCCAGACTCACTGTCTCAAAGCCTCTGTGAGGATGGTCAGGGAAGCCAGCTGGTTTGCTCACTCTGAATTCATCTAACATCAAGAAAGGATCCAGATTCATCAGCTGAAATAAATACATAGATATGATATTAGCTAGTATCATTCACCAACCAGCTCTCTTGTCTGCAATTAAAGCTTGGAAACAAGGATAGATATTAGGCTACATGTCATAAATGGTAGTTATTTTACATCCATAGTCATATGATTAAACATGATGACATCCATAATATATTACCTCAATTCATCCTTATTTAATGGTTGCCCAAAGTTAGTTGGATTTGTTAGGAAAAACATTTTGTCCACCACAGCCAATGTTTTTGATTATTTCGACTTGATGGAGGAGTGTATCCATAGAATACTGTTCCAAGTATTGTGAAAATAGGATACGCAAAGATTTTCATTAGAAAGCTTAAACGCCAATTATTGTATTTTCACAATGGGAACCCTATATGTGTTCATCCAGTAGAAATGCAGTCCTTTAGGGAGTGTTCTGAAATTCACTTTTTACAAGGCCTTTAAGTAGCACATTATCTGAGATTCTGTAGAGGAAAAGGTTTGTTGAAAGTATTTTGAGTATGAATTGCAGGATTCCACTGATCGAAGGGACAAATAAGTATGGTAAATGTGTGCACACAAATATTGAAATGATGTTAATATTTCATTATTCATAATAGATGAATAATGTCTGCTGGCTCATGGTTAAAATGCTGTTTACTTGCAAATTTCGCAAAATATTTATCACTCCTCAACTCGAGACAGTAACAAAGAGTTCAGACAAGCGGCTAGTGTAAAAGGACAGTCGGTATGACAGCTACTCACCTCTTTTCTCCCAATGCTTCTGCGGACACGGGCTCCCAAACCTTCTGCCTGCTCCACACTCAAAACTGTCTTCACAACTCTTTTAACTGTCAGCATGGTCGCTATTGCCTTTGGCTAACCTTCTTTACGGTATAATTACAGGAAAAACAGAACAGAAAATATTGCCAAAACCTACAAAAACATTTCAAATTGATCAACTTAACACCTATTCGTTTAAACGTCATAGATATTGTTATAGATAGAGGCGTATTTTTTGCTAACAATTAATTTTATTCTGGTAATATGGGGCACAAAAGACAGCATAAGGAGCAATAACATTGGTGTCAATTATTTGACAGGCTTACAAACTTAAATGTCACTAACCTGGTAGAACAGTAGTCAATTAATGAGACAAGACGATTCAGAAAGTGCTGGCAAACAGAAACAACTACGAACAGACAAACATTATATGTAGGCTGGCCAATGAAATAATTTATCAATGCGTATACTATATGTAACAGGCATCTACCGCAAAATTATTGTTGACAGTGTAACTCCAGAACCGGTCGCGCAGAAACAGAATTCAAGGGCGTGGCTTCATACCACGAAGGAAGGTATTAATTGTACCGGGGGGAGGTGGCTCTCTTTTTCACTTTTCAGCAAGACTGCGGAAGCCGTTTCCCACCTACTCTCCCTTCGAAATGTACGACCGTTTTTAATTATAACCACATCAACCCGTGCATCTGTTCAATATATTCTTCGGTCTGGGTTCTTTCCGAGGTGGGTTCTTTCACCCTATCTCGACTGTGTCTTCGGTTGTGCTGGGTTATGACGTCTTTAGCGATCCGGGTGCCTGCCGCCTGTCCCCCAGCCAGATTTACCGCGTGTGGACCTACCTGTGTTAGTGGATAGAAAAGAAAAGCAGCTGATTCGCTGTGACTGTTCAGTCTAGATCAGCTACGGTGATCATCGTGTTTGAGAGGTGAAAATAAAACTGCTGAGTCACTGTGACTACAGTCTGAATGACTGCGGATAACACACAACATTATCTTAATAGGCAAATATAGGCTACTTATATGTTTTTTGTATGTTCCTTGCTAAAATTACAACATTTGGTTGAGTTGGCAAACTTGCCATGGCACTCTACGTACGGACTCTAAATTAGGCGTGTTGCTGAACTACAGTAAAGTCCTACTAATTTCAGTCGTGAGTACGACCTACAGCAAATTGTGTCACTTTCCTAAATAAAACGACCTGGTATAAAATTAAGGCATTGTACTCTCCCGTTTATTTGTGGACTTAACACTATATTAGGGATATGCCTATTCATGGATTCCGAATGAAATGGCAGCATCATTGAGGGTTTTTGCCATTTTTCATGTCGTCAATTGGATGGGACCAACCAGATACTCAAAAATTATCAACCAGTGAAATTGAAAGATGTAGTTGACAATATATAAAAAGTCATCTATAAACTTATTTTGTGTTGATCTTTTGCAAAAATAAATTTTTATTTCACATTGCAGCGCAGTAAAATGTGAAATTGTCCATGGGGTGTGAATATTGCGTAAGAGGACTTCCCAGGGTTTTATTATTTATTTAGTAAAGAAATCTGTGAATCTTTAACAAAATTCCAGCCCGTTTGAACGAGACAATCTCTGACAATATATTGTACCCAATTTCTTAATTTACGTTAAAGCCATGAATCCTGATACCTGTAGGGCCGTGTACTGTCCCATTAGATATAGCGGGCAGCCTGGAGCCCACTGCAAGGTCTCCGAAATACATGGCCAACCATCAATGACCTACAAGTGAGCAACACACACATCAAATAGGAGCAGAGTAGATATTTTGGTGGATCTGGGTTGACTTAAATGACAGCGACACAATCAGTCCTCGCTGAACTTGACCTTATGGCATCAGACCTGAATCGGGTATTCCTTGATGACCGCTGAGAGCATTTGGTCCTGGTTCACGTCCAGTTTGCATCCGGTGGCCAGCCATATCCTGTCTCCTGTCCAGGACTCACAGCCGTTCTGCCCGCACATTGACAGGATCCACGCCTGGCTCTTATAGCACCACTTAGCTTCAGTCACCTGTGAAACAACGCTAAGCCTTTAATTCCAACTCCACCGCCCGCCACACACACACCAGCACGCACGCACTGGACCCCCCCCCCCCCCCCCCCAATTGCCAATAGGAGTGCATTAGTTGGTCTGGTGTCTGTATATGATGTAATGTACCTGGCAGTAGGCTCGGATGGCCAGCTGGCCTGTCTGGATGTAGGGCTGCAGGGCCGCGTAGGCCTCGGGGGTCACAGCTCCTCCCTTCCTGGCCTGCCTGATCATGGCCAGCCTCTTGTGGAGGCTGCTCTCGTTGTAGAACTGACGCAGGTAGGCCAGGCCGTCCAGCTTGATGCCGTGCTCCATGTGGGAGTACCGGCCCACGAGGCTCTCGACATCCCCCACGTCAAACTGCTTCAGCTGGGTCAGAACAACAGAGGCAGGACCGGGTGAGATCTGACTCTGGGGTTTTGAAGATTTCAAGAAAACCAGGGAATTTATCGAAAGCTCTTGGAATCTGGCAACATGTAACAGGGGAATAGATCGAGGCAGACCTGTAAGTGTTTCCGCATCACCCATGTCACATGACTGGCTCCCTGCTGTAATGCAATGGAAATGACGTGAGCGCTGGTCAGGCCTCCTCCGACCACCAGCACCCTCTGGCCAGGCTCAGACACCACATAGTCACCTGGTGGAGGAAGACAGAGGGGGCGTCTACAACAGACACACTGTCCTGCTCAACACAATCAACATTGCTGTTCTATTTGTTTTTTAAACCAAGTTGTGTTCCAATAGGAAACTCAGCTACCATGTCATGCCACCTGAGGACCAGCTGAGGGTGCTGTTGTTACATGGAGCATGGTCTGGCGGTGTGGGACGGCTGCACACTTTAAACAGTGGCATCGTTAGGCCTGGGCTTCCCGTTCTTCAGCCCCAGATGTTTTTTGTTTTCCTTAAATTCAATTCCAATTTTGTAATTTCATTTTGTAAATGAGTTTGCATAACCACGTGCCGAACATTTCTGTTTGTTTGCAAGCCGACATTAACGCAACTTGGGCGTTGTGACAGCATGGGTTAACGATTGCTTTTGTTGTCACAACATGCGCTTCAGTTGCAAAATGTTGTATGTAATCCCCAACGCTCAGCCCAGTCTCTTACAAGTCTGATTTAATACCTGAGGTTCAGTTAGTTTTATAGCCCGTCATATCAGAGCTATAAAAGTCAACCCACCTGATAAGAGCGAGGGACTATCTTCCTGTTCCTGGTCCTGACTTCCTTGTTCCCGTTGCCTAGCCGACCTTGTGGCAGGGTGATAGTGCATGAGCTGCACGGTGTGCTGCATTCGCTCCTCTGGGTAGGTCTCCGTGATGGCTGAAACCCATGTGGGGATGTTGGCCATCTGAGCACGGGTAGGGCCGGTCGCCATTACAACCCGCCGCGCCTCAAGAACCTCCCCACTCTGAAGGAGTGCCCTGAATGAAGCCACAGATCCTTCTGACATCACAGGGATCAGCCTGTCCACTGTGCCTTTTATCAGGACACTGTCCAGGTTATATTTCTTTACCTGGATTGAAAATAATTGTTCACATTCATTTCAGTAGAACACACACATATACACACACATACATACACACACACACACAAATAAAAACATGCAGTATACATTAACAAATACAAGATGGATATGCAAACTTAACTAAATTAATTTTCAAGATTGTCCAATAACAGCTCTACAGGATTAGTCTTTGGCAGCCCTGGTGTGTTTTCGCATGCATTGTTAATACACTCACTGATGTAGCAGGGCGGTTAGTATTGTGCTTTTTCTCCACTACTCAGCATGGCCAGCGTGCATCTCCATGGCCAACCTGCTGCCTGAAGAAGTCCACACTGAGCCGGGTCTCCGGCAGGCTGAAGTAAAGGCTCCTATGATGCCCTTGACTGTTGCTCAGTCTCCTCTTGGCCTTCTTTCCCAGACGCATGTCGTTAAAGAACGCGTTTTCGTCCAGAATGTAGATCTGGTCCGGGAGGCTCCGCAGCTCGGAGGTCCGATCGTGCTCAAGGACAAACTCCTGCAATGCCCTCTGGGCACACACATTTGTGATTGATGACAAGGGGATCAGAATGAGCCCATTCATTAATTCAAGGTTGCAGAGATGTTGTATGATAATGAAGGAAAGAGTCATGGTGGATCATCTCTTCTGCTTATGGAAATGTAATGGCCTGAAAAAAAGTTTGGTCAGGATGAATCCCTGAATGCATATTGAGGCTTATTTCATTTAACTTCCTGCTGAACTGAATGACCTGAAAATGTAGCCCGTTCCTAGACAAGTACCTTGTTCAGTGGGTCTGTGTGCACCAGGGTGTGTGAGCGAAGATGAGGGATTCTGAGTGCCCGAAACTGGTTCTCCCACAGTGTGGTCCATGCTCCATATGAATCCACCACTCTGAAGTCCAGTGGGGGGCACGTCTCTGGTTCTGACTCAGTCTCTGCCTGCTTCTCACGCTCAACTGTCTGCTGCCCTGGAGAAATAAAAGCAACCTGTCAGGTGGGCAGCTTGTGAGACGATGGAGTCCACACACCTGTTTCCCGGTCCCTAAAAGAAACACGTGGCACCTGAACAACAAGTCCATGATCCTTGTAAATGAATACAAATTTACGGTCTTGTCGTCACGTCCCAGTCATATTGGACTGGACTTTTAAGGCTACATTGTGATTATTGACTAAAAGGCACATTTAATGGTGATTTGAGTTTTAGTCTCTAGACTGGGCCTAGGACTGGGTTGGAGCCGTCAGATCCCTCTCTGGCTGTTGTCCTGGGCATGGGGAGACATTAGAGACCTGTCAGACAGATGGCACCGACAGCTTGCTAAAGCCCATATTAGAAACCGTGTGGTTTGAATACAGAATTCTGATTGGCTGTATCCTACATTATCAACCGTGTGGTCAGAATAGAGAATGCTGATTGGCTGCACCCTACATTATAAAATGGGGGGTTTGGAGAAAAGAGTGCTGATTGTCTTTAGCCTACATTATGAATCAGGAAGGACAACAAATTCCAGTTCCAGATTTTCTTAATTTAACATTAGAACTGGAATGTCGGTGTACTTTCTGAACTGACTTTACTTTCATTTAATTGGCAATGTATCTTTCTTATTTGTAACGAAATTGCATCAAAACAGGTGGAGAAACTGGAGTGTGTGTCTACACTATGGCCCAGATTCTGGGATTCGTATTGTGTCCTACCCATTTCCTGAAAAGCACTTGTGGTGAAATTGAAAAGTAGAAATTGAATCAGTAGTCCAGAAGTAGACCTAATCCGGGCCCCTTAATGAAAAAGGTACTGGGAAAACATACAGGTGTTGCAGTTAGACTCACTGTTAGCTCCTTTTTTGTGGTTCTTTAAGTGGCTGCTCTGGGCCCTGCCTCGGCTGAGTTTCACCCCATGCAGGATGTCTGTGCTGGGGGAGGCTGGGGACAGGGCCTGGTCAGGGTGGGACAGCAGGGTGGCCAGGGTCAGGGCATGGGGTCCAGCGCCTATTATCAGCACATCCAACATCACGCACGCCTGGGAGCACGCACACACACACACATACAAAATACATTACAATACCTAATAAACAAAAAACATATGCAAACACACACACACACACACACACTAAAATTAACACATTTGTTTTTCTATCCTTTGCAGGACACAAAACATTATTCCCTATTTTCCGTTTCATAACCTAACCTTTACCTCAACAACCTAACCTTTATGTTTAATGCCTTCAGCTAAACCTAACCCCTTGATGCCTAAACCTATCCCTAACACTAACCCTAACTTACCCCTATTGTACGTTTTACACCAAACCTAACCCCTAAGCCAGACTTTGCTTTTTTTCCTTATGGGGACAGTTGATCTTTGAGTGCACTTCTGGATCCCACATGTACAGTAAGTACATGTACCACACACACACACATGCACACACACACAATATATGTACAGAAACTGTGTCAATCTCTAACTGCACCACAAACCACAAGATATGAAAACCGAGACTAACGATGAAACCAGAGACCACTCGAGGGAACTGGTTAACGTCAGTCATTACAGTGATGGTTTCAATAACAGCTCTTGTGCGTATACAGCTGTCAGACATGGGTGTTATACACGCATTCACAATACTGTTCCATACAACAGCTAGAAAGTACATTCACATGCACAACATTTTACTCGGGGCATGATTGCCGATAGTTTTATTTGTCGTTAACAGTTAGATGTCTACATGTGTCTAGCATAGGCCTGTTAGTCCGAGGGCTGATGGCTGGTGTCTGAGGGCCATAGCACAGGCGAAAGTTGTCATTTGGGCTACTTCTTCATTTAGCCTCAGAGGTTCTATATTGACCTTTTTTTTTTTTTTAGAAGTTCTAAGCCCACCTTTGAGTATCTGTCAAGACAGTCTGTGAATATTTGCACACCCAAAAAAACACAGTACCTTGTTAGGTTTCCTGGATCTGTCAAGTCAGTTACAAAAAAGTAAAGACACAATGTCAAACCGGAAAACAATCAAAATGAACGAAAGTTTAAAAGAAAATGAACTAATGCGGAAAACAAAATGCAGAGCCTTGAAATAAAATTAACTAAGGCTTAAAACGAAATAAACTAAGGCATAAAACAAATTAAACTAAAGTTGAAAACAACAAAGGCTGTAAACAGTGGTAGCTAACTCATGGCTGTTCGGCCCAGTAATCTAATCATGTAAGGCGTCTGTAGATACTATTTTGAGAGAGGTCTCAAAATAGTCCCACCATAAAACAGTGTGTGTGTGTGTGGGGGGGGGGGGGGGGGGGCTTACTAGGTACGGTTTACCAGTGGAGCTCCCCAAACCCATAACTTCACGTTGTCATATGATTTATATTATATACCAGCAACCTTATGGCTATTGTCTTCTCTCTAACCTCAGGTAACAGGACACCAACCGACTGCTCTTAATTAGGCTACATGAAACTTTCTTGGCTGTTAGTTAAACAATTTGCATTTGTTGTTGCCTCATCAAACTCGCTTTAGACACTAGTACAATCCCCTCCACCATAAACTAAACCCTGGACTAACTTGTATTATCCCCTCATCATAAACTAAACCCTGGACTAACTAGTACTATCCCCACCATAATCAAAACCCTGGACTAACTAGAACTATCCCCTCCATCATAAAATAAACCATGGACTAACTAGTACTATCCCCTCCACCCTCAACTAAACTGTAGACTAACTAGTACTATCCCCTCATCATAAACTAAACCCTGGATTAACTAGTACTATCCCCTCCACCATAAACTAAACCCTGGACTAACTTGTATTATCCACTCTTCATAAACTAAACCCTGGACTAACTAGTACTATCCTCTCCACCATAAACTAAACCCTGGACTAACTAGTACAATCCCCTCTACCATAAACTAAACCCTGGATTAACTTGTATTATCCCTTCATCATCAACTAAACCCTGGACTAACTTGTACTATTCTTCCACTATAAACGAAACCCTGGACTATTTAGTACTATCCTCTCCACCATAAACTAAACCCTGGACTAACTCATACTTTTCCTCCACTATAAATTAAACCCTAGACTAACTAGTACTATCCCATCCCCCATAAACTAAACCCTGGACTAACTAATACTATTCCAGTCTTGGTGGGTAAGAGAAGGAATGGAAGAAACCTCTTGTTATTGTGCAAATGTTGTCTTTAGAAAATTCTACACAGTGTCCCTTTAATATAATAAGAATAAGATTAGATGAATGATAAAAATTAGTAAAAAAATTGTCTGCATAATTGCTTTTCAATGTAGTTATCACAATCCAAGTTAATCCTTCTGACATGGTTTTAAATAATAAACATGTTTTTTATGGGTATTGCAGACATTATATTCACTCTATCCACTGGTGCTGACTCAGAGATTACGCAATAGAGGTTATAATGCTATTAGCTAACCTTGAATTTCAATGTACGTGAACAGAAACTGTCACGTCTGTCATGTTGTCACTTATTACGCATATGAATTACAAAAAACTTTTCATGTACATAGGCAAGAGAGTTTACTGTAGGCCATCACTTGACAATATGAAAACGTGCCTACATGTTAGTCCAATCTAGCCCTTTTTTGACTGACAAAGACCCCCACCAGTTGTTCAACCTATTAAGAATTCACCTTGCTGCTATTTCAGTAAACTCTCTTGCCCATATTTTTATCTAATGAGGCTTTGACTGTTGCTATATTGTCATGCTAATATGTTTTATTTAAAATGTATTTAATAACTCTTTTTCAATTGAATTTAGTTAGGTTGTTGCAAATGTTGTTACCAATACAAACTTGTACATTTATGCTAATGATTACACTGTACACAGTTTTTGTGCACCTCATGATCCTAGTATTTTGCTCTCATGTTTTGTTGTATTAGCATGTTCTGAAAGCATTGTGAATTTAGATTATCTGGAAACCTAATGACAATGTTGGAGAAATGTTCAGTGTTGGTTACATACTGTACCACTTGCTCTGGACAGTGTTTTCTGAAAGAAAGTTTAAAGAATATCAGATGTTAACTTAGTTATGGTTGTGCTCATAAGTTTGCTCACCCTGGCATTTTGGCATTGATTATGAAAATATGTTTTTTATTTAATTGATTATGAGAAAAAAAAGTTTTATTTAAGGATAGTGATCATATGAAGCCATTTATTATCACATAGTTGTTTGGCAACTTTTTAAATCATAATGATAACAGACATAACCCAAATGGCCCTGATCAAAAGTTTACATACCGTTAAATGTTTGGTCTTGTTACAGACACACAAGGTGTGACACAGGCGAAAATGGCAATGAAAGGTGAATTTCCCACACTTTTTAAATGGCAATTAGTGTCTGTGTATAAATAGTCAATGAGTTTGTTAGCGCTCATGTGGATGCACTGAGCAGGCTAGATACTAAGCCATGGGGAGCATAAAAGAACTGTCAAAAGACCTGCGTAACAAGGTAATGGGACTATATAAAGGAAAAGGATATAAATAAATCTTGCAAAGTCTTGCAAATGCCAGTCAGTACTGTTCAATCACTCATTAAGAAGTGGAAAATTCAGGGCTCTCTTGATACCAAGCCAAGGTCAGGTAGACTAATAAAGATTTCAGCCAGAACTGCCTGAAAAATTGTTCGGGATACAAAGAAAAACCCACAGATAACCTCAGGACAAATGTAGGCTGCTCTGGAAAAAGACGGTGTGGTTGTTTCAAGGAGCACAATACAACCATACTTGAAACAAAAATGAGCAGCCGGGGTGAGTTGCCAGAAAGAAGCCTTTACTGCGCCAATGCCACAAAAAAGCCTGGTTACAATATGGCCGAAACAATCCTTTACACACCTCACAGTTTCTGGCACACCGTAATATGGAGTGATGAGACCAACATAGAGCTTTACGGTCACAACCATAAGCGCTATGTATAGTCAACAGAATACAATCCTGATGTTTTGTGTTTTGTGTGAGCTCTAAAGGCACTGGGATTCTCGTGAAAATGTATGGCAAGATGAATGCAGCATGTTATCAGAAAATGTGCATTCTTCTGCATGAAAGCTGCACATGGGATGCTCTTGGACTATAACAATGACCTTAAACGCAATGCCAAGTTGACCCTCCAGTGGTTACAGCAGAAAAAGGTGAAGGTTCTGGAGTGGCCATCACAGCCTCCAAGCCACTCCGGGGAGATCTCAAACGTGTGATTCATGCAAGACAACCAAAGACTTTGTATGACCTGAAGGCATTTGGCCAAGACGAATTGGTAGCTATACCACCTGCAAGAATTCAGGGCCTCATAGACAACCATTACAAAAGACTACATGATGTCGTGGTTGCTAAAAGGGGCAATACACAACATTTAGGACTACGGGTATGCAGACTTTTGAACGAGGTCAGTTAATGTTTTTCTTTGTGGTCGTGTTTTGTTTTATGTTTGTGCCATTTTGTCATGACTTACAGTTGAATGTGGATCCCATAAGATACTGTATAAAAGTGTTTTGCCTGCTCACTTGTTTTATTTACAAATGGTACATATATTACCAATTCTCCAAGGGTATGCACACTTTAGAGCACAACTGTATGGTAAGGTTAGGAAAACATACAAGCATTTTGTAGATGTGTATACTTGCACACACAAAAAAAGATAATGTTGCCATTTGCTTAATCCAGATTATTAGTTGGCTTTACAGAGGAAGCAAAAATTTGGTGACTTCCCATGTTTATGGGGACATGACAATTCCTCTCTTTGTTCCTCTTTCTAGGCTTTCACATCTCCGAATTGTGGCAACAAAGGCACAGTGTTAGTGTAATCTCATATCATTGGTGCTTGGGGTTAACTGAGGTAAGATATTTTATCCCACTTCTAGAAAACAAGAATAATAGATACTACATTTGAATGGTGAATTTGTAACTGAACACCTGCATCCCGTCAATCGATGTTTTGTGTGTTGGTTAAGGGAAGTTTAGCTATGCAAAGCTTCTGACGTTTTACATATAATTGTATCTCAACACGCATCTTTATGCGGATGGAATCGTTTCTTTCTTCTACAAGATCTATTTGTGCTGTTTTGACCACCACATGCAAGAAGGTAACCAAGGACCAGGCTGGAAAACAACAACAGCTGATACCATGCCTCAAAAGTCATCCGTTTGCTTTGGTATTTCTGTTTAAACATGAACAAGTATTAAAGTGTGAACAACAGGCTTTAAAAACGTCTGCAAAGTAGCACGGCAGGTCTCACGAGTGGTCCGGGTCTAAGGTGGGGCATCAAAGTGCCGATGCATCCCTGCATGTTGGCACCAGATTAACCCAGGACAGAGGCGAAACGTCCTGGCACATCGTTAACCCTTTTTTTTTTTTACTATTCTGCCTGCCTGCCTGCCTTGCATTTTTGCCTGCCATTTTGTCTACCTGCCTGCCTTCTCGTCTACCCACTTGCCTAGTGCTTTTGGTATCGTTGCCTGTATTGGTCTGTATTGGTTTGCTGTGTTTTGACCATTTGGCTGCCTGGCGACGATTTCTCGCCCGAACCCTTTAATAAATCTGCCTGTCGATCTGCTTCTGAGACCACACCACTTCTGCTTTTGCTGAGTGATTCATGACAATCAGGGTCTAACACTACTGTTCAAAAGATTAGGGTCACTTAGAAATGTCCTTATTTTTGAATGAAAAGCAATTGTTTTTGTCCATTAAAATAACATAACATTTATCGTAAATGCAGTGTAGACATTATTAATGTTGTTAATGACTGTTGTAGCTGGAGACGGCTGATTTTCAAAGGAACATCTACACAGGTGTATGCAGGCCCATTTACAGCGACCGTTCCTCCTGTGTTCCAATGGCACGATCCTGGCCTTTTTGGCCAAGTTCTTCCTCTGTCCAATGTCTATGTTATTTTGCCCATCTTTATCTTTTCTTTTTATTGGCCAGTCTGAGATATGGCTTTTTTGCAACTAAGGTCAGAATCCTGGAGTCACCTCTTCACTGTTGACTCTGAGACTGTTTTGTGGGTACTATTTAATGAAGCTGCCAGTTTCAGGACCTGTGAGGCATCTGTTTCTCAAACTAGTATTTGTCCTCTTGCTCAGTTGTGCACCAGGGCCTCCCACTTCTCTTTCTATTGTGGTTAGAGCCAGTTGGTGCTGTTCTGTGAAGGGAGTAGTACACAGCGTTGTACAAGATCTTCAGTTTCTTGGAAATTTCTCGCATTGGAATGATTACTCAAAACAAAAATAGCCTGTGTTTCTGGCCATTTTTAGCCTGTAATTGAACCCACAAACGCTGATGATGAAGATACTGAACTAGTCTAAAAAGGCTGGTTTATTTCTTCTTTGTTCAGCACAACAGTTTTCAGCTGTGCTGCAACAATTGCAAAGGGTTTTCTAATGATCAATTAGCCTTATAAAATTATAAACTTAGATTAGCAAACACAACGTGACATTGGAACAAAGGATTTATGTTTGCTGATAACGGGCCTCTGTACACCTCTGTAGAGATTCCATAAAAAATATGCTGTTTCCAGCTACAATAGTCATCTACAACATTAACCATGTCCACACTGTATTTCTGATCAATCTTATGTTATTTTAATGGACAAAAAATTGCATTTCTTTCAAAAACAAGGACAATCTTAAGTGACCCCAAACTATTGAAATGTAGTGTAGGTCGGACATCAGCAAGCTTCATTGAAGGTGTTAATTGGGATGACAGGAACGAGAACAGGTTGGCAAAGTTAGTTTCACACGACACACGTCCCAATCGTGTGTGATTAATTCTTAGACCATGTCAATAACGGCTGCCCACAAACTGAGAGTTCAGCTCCGTGATGTGGGGCCTAGATTTAGATGATGATGGCCACTAAAGCATCATATGTTGGTTCATATGTCAGTCTGAACACAGGGCTTGGGGCAACAAACAATGAATGGGTCAACGCAGAGCATCCCAATAACAAAGAAATATAAAATACTTAATGATGATTGACATTTCATGCTCAGTTCCTTTTTTTGTTATTTTTTTATTTCTTTTTTTACAGACCTTTTGGCAGAAGTAATAGTCCCTCCCATATATACTGTACTTCCCCTCTGCCTGCTTAGGTCCCGTAAGAAGGAAGTTCCAGGTCATTCTTCCAAAGTAGAGCTATTTAAGAGTCAGAACATTTGGCATTGCCTTCTCAGACCAGCAACGGCCAGGCTGCCTCAACAACGTGGGAAGACATGGATATCAAGGTAAATTATGTCACTAAATAACTTTCCTACTTGTTTATTTATTTAAGTTATTTTCTGCTCTATTTGGATTTTATCAGTGATAAGAAAATTCAAGGATCATGGATACAGTCTGCCCTTATTTAGTTACAACGAGACAGTATACAGTATTAGGATATATCATGGTTATGTTGTTTTCAGATATGTGGTATAGAGGCAGTCCTTTTAAGGCTACTTTGTAGAGGGATTTGTTTAATTTGTATTTGGTCCAGCAAGCATGTTGAAGCTGCATTGTCTCAAAAGAGATGTGTTTTAGTGCAGCTGTCATTTTAAGGCTGTGTCTTAACCAGAGGGTTGTGGGGTAGCGTTTAAGCTATGAGTATGTTATTTTTCATTCAGGGGCATATAACCAGGGCCGGCTCCAGGGCCGGCTCCAACATAAGCGGTTGCTTTAGGGTCCCCAACTGCTAGGGGGCCTACAACAGCTAGGGAACCCCGGACTGAAAAGGGAGAGGGGGCCCCAAAAGCCTAGAGCCATATATATTCAAGTAATCATTTCATATTTATACATGTAATACTGTGCAAAAGACTTAAGAAAATGTTTAAGGCCATTAACCTGAGCAGAAAGTGTTTATTTGTATAAAAAAAAAAATTAGAAACTAAGGCAATTGTGACATTAAAGTAAACACAAAGATTTGTTCTAATGTCGTATCATGTTTTTACGATCAAATAAACATGTACTGCCCAGTTAAACAGCTTAAAACAAATCTCAGGTGGCCTAAGACATTTGCATAGTACTATACTTCAACTTATCAGCTTCTTCCTCGTAAGTTATCCATCAAACACCATACACAGCCTGGCAGTGAATAAAAGGTTCAGTCAGAGACCCAGCTCATAGAAAAAGACCATAACTTGGCAATATTCAGCATGTTCACCCAGCTCATAGAATACACCCCTGATTTGACGGTATTTGGCATGTTCATTGGCCAATGCTTGTGAAATAATATTTTAAATGCCCATTGAGTCCCTGTAAAAGGAGCAATCCGTAGGACCAGGTTTTTTGTTGGCGTATTCTTAGATTATGTCAAGAGCACTTTCAAAATCATGGCCTTAGCTCTCTTGATTGTTTCTCTCCATTTTAGCGTACTTTATGCAGCAGTCTTTAGAGAGCAGCAATTTGCTGGTTTATGCAATGCAGATGCAATGCTGACCCCCCACAAACGTATCATTGTTTATTTTACAAATAAACACTTTCCAAATAAATGACATTAGTTTGACTTTCAGGTGCCTAAGACATTTGCACTGTACGGTAGTTTAGATTGTTCCTGGGAAAGGATACGGTAGTAAGTCTTGACTGCGACAATACCTTGCACAGCATGTCACCTGGAAGTCACCTTAAAGATGCTTGTCAATTCAACTCCATAGGATTCACCTGTGAAGGGAGGTGTCACAATAATTCACACTGAGGAAGATGGGAAGCACCACTATCAAGTGGAAAAGGTTCTCCGGTTTAAAAAAGGAGGTCTAGGGGGCGGGGCATTTGCAAGGTAAGGCCTGGTGAATGGATTCCATGTTTGTGTATATTCATTTTCATACAGGCTTAAAACTGTTTTGAAGTATCTAGAAACTATGGGTGTAATGTTTTTGATTTTATTTAGAAGGATTTGAGGTGAAATTGAGAAATAATAATATAATGGAATACATTTTTGATGTGGAACAATACTTCTTTTCAATCCAATGTCAAATAATTTGACAGCTGGGAGTTGACGAAATGTTAATGTCACCACTGCATGTGCTGTTACATCATGTAATCATATTTTTCTTCAGGACAGTGTAAAATCAGACATTGTACGAATGTATGTTGTTGTTCTCACAGCCACGGGGATATGTTTGTAAAGATTAATGGATTGGACTTAGAAGATGTGGCCCCAGAGGAATTTGCCAAAATGTTGGCAAAGGAACACCCTATGTTGGTGAGTTTGTGGTCAGGATAAAAACGAACAGTTGCCATCATCTCTCTTGGAAAGACAAAGATGAAGACCATAACATTGTAGATATCATTCATAATGTCTCTGATTTCGTCTCCAGACAATTCTCCCGGCCAGCCGTCCTCCACCCGAGACATGCCCAGAGGGTGAGGTCCTCCAACCAGTTACCAAAGAGAATATCATGTTCAGCTTCTCCTTAGAAATGAGAAGAGAGGATGACATGGAAAACCTGGAGATGTAGGCTAAGAATCAATAATTTAACCATTCAGCTAATTTATCAGTCAACCAAACCATCAATTATATTATCAATTTATCTATCAATCAAAAATGTATTTTTACAACAGCATTTTTCACAAAGATACAATAACTATACAGTACTCTAATGTAAAAGATACAAGACTTATACATTAATTTAATGTAAAAGTGTTGAAATTTGGTTTTGTGTACCTGTCTTGTGTACCACTCATAAAGAAAACATCCATTAACATTTATAACAGTGTAATATTGTATTATTCCCAAACTAAGTGACGGTTATCCCCCGAGGGATGATATCACAAACGAGAATGTCAGCGCAGTTGACGATGATGACGATGATGACGATGATGACCTGATCCTGGTTGCCATGAGGAACACCACCATCTCTGTGATAAGGGGGCGCGGCAACTGTGATGGGAAACCATGTGACATCAACGAGGTGGTCATGGTCGCAGAGTCCAGCAAAATCACCCACGGTTAGACATATTTTTCATATCTTTTATTTTTTTATCCAAAAGGGACTCATTATGTAAATCTACTCAATTGGGCCTCACTATGTAAATCCAATGTGACTTCCCATGATACCAACACTAACACCTATGAACTCTGAAACCCTTATCATAAACACCACATTCGATGTACTAACACATTATTAGACACATCCTATTCACATATCCTCCAACACCATTTACAGCGTTTGACTATTTCAATACTGTATCATCATAATGCTAACTCTCTTCTGTCAGCTGGTGGATTGTATTTTCTGAGGACTTTCTCGTCTGTTGGTTTGTTTTTCTGTCTTCATATCCAGTGTCAAGAGGAATGGGCAACCTTGAAAATGTTAAGCAGTGGGACAACACATACATTGAAAACTTTATCGATCGTATGTACCTTCGAAGTCAGCCCACACGAGCAAGGAAGATTATTCCAACACTGTCAGAAAATCCAGGTTTGTTAAAATCATCGCAGATATTTGTTTGATTCTTATCAAGTACATATGTTTTCTGCAATAGTTGGTGTTCCTAACAGCTAATATACTTGTATATTTAGCATAACAGATACATTTACCTACAGTGGGGAGAACAAGTATTTCATACACTGCCGATTTTGCAGGTTTTCCTACTTACAAAGCATGTAGAGGTCTGTAATTATCATAATAGGTACACTTCAACTGTGGGAGGGCTACAGGACAATAGGCAAGCAGCTTGGCAACAACTGTTGGCGCAATTATTAGAAAATGGAAGAAGTTCAAGATGAAGGTCAGTCTCCCTCGGTCTGGGGCTCCATGCAAGATCTCACCTCGTGGGGCATCAATGATCATGAGGAAGGTGAGGGATCAGCCCAGAACTACACGGCAGGACCTGGTCAATGACATGAAGAGAGCTGGGACAACAGTCTCAAAGAAAACCATTAGTAACACACTACGCCGTCATGGATTAAAATCCTGCAGTACACACAAGGTCCCCCTGCTCAAGCCAGTGCATGTCCAGGCCCGTCTGAAGTTTGCCAATGACTATCTGGATGATCCAGAGGAGGAATGGGAGAAGGTCATGTGGTCTGATGAGACAAAAATAGAGCTTTTTGGTCTAAACTCCAATCGCCGTGTTTGGAGGAAGAAAAAGGATGAGTACAACCCCAAGAACACCATCCAAATCGTGAAGCATGGAGGTGGAAACATCATTCTTTGGGGATGCTTTTCTGCAAAGGGGACAGGACGACTGCACCGTATTGAGGGGAGGATGGACGGGGCCATGTATAGTGAGATCTTGGCCAACAACCTCCTTCCCTCAGTATGAGCATTGAAGATGGGTCGTGGCTGGGTTTTCCAGCATGACAACAACCCAAAACTCACAGCCAGGGCAACTAAGGAGTGGCTACGTAAGAAGCATCTCAAGGTCCTGGAGTGGCCTAGCCAGTCTCCAGACCTGAACCCAATAGAAAACCTTTGGAGGGAGCTGAAAGTCTGTATTGCCCAGTGACAGCCCCGAAACCTGAAGGATCTGGAGAAGGTCTGTATGGAGGAGTGGGCCAAAATCCCTCCAGCAGTGTGTGCAAACCTGGTTAAGAAATACAGGAAACGTATGATCTCTGTAATTGCAAACAAAGGTTTCTGTACCAAATATTAAGTTCTGCTTTTCTGATGTATCAAATACTTATGTCATGCAATAAGATGCAAATTAATTACTTAAAAATCATACAATGTGATTTTCTGGATTTTTGTTTTAGATTCTGTCACTCACAATTGAAGAGTACCTATGACAAAAATGTGACTTCTACATGCTTTGTAAGTGGGAAAACCTGCAAAACTAGCAGTTTATGAAATACTTGTTCTCCCCACTGTATATTTATTTCAGAGGACAAAAAATATAGTTATTAATTATGTGATATATTGTTTTTAGAGAAGATCACAATCTATCACTACAAGTCAGACTGTGTGGATGGAGATTTTAAAGGGGTTCCTGTGGTCCTGAACTTCACCAACTCTAACTGTTTCCTCAAGTGTGTTCAGGATGGAAAGAGAGTCTTTCTTAATGTTGAGGTTAGCACATTACAGCTTTTTATTAATAATGTTTGGATGTTGGTGTGAATATTTCTAGTTGACAGAAAAATAATAATTACAATTTAGGATGGTTGAATATAAGTGGTTCTTGATTACATTAGTTCACCAATAATTGCAACTTCAAAGTGGTCATTATATGAAATGCCATCAAGAAATATGAAGTGTTTCCATTCAGTTTTATTAATAACAAATGTGAGTGAAGAGTTTTATCCAAACTGCATTCGTTCTTTCAGGCTTGTGACAAAAATAAACTAAAAAGCATCAAGAAGGACGACATGGACGTGTTGCCGTTTGTCTTTTACATGAAGGCAGAAGGTAGCAAAACGAGGCAGTTTGAGTCTGCTGTCTGCCAGGGCTGGTTCATCCACACTTCAGATCAGTTCAAAGTAGTGTTGGAAAAACCCCAGACGACAGCGGACAAATCATTCTTCTTCATCATCCACAAATGAAAAGGAGGGTTTGTTTACTGTATGGTCCAGTGTATGTTATGTCAGAGTATGTTTTGTTTTTGTAATTTTATAGTTGAAAATTAAAATAGAGCGGTTGGATGCTGATATTGCAAAATGTACGGGATATGTAAGAATGTGTCAGATGCAGCGGGAAGTAAATATGTATCATACAAATAAAGTTTTTTTCTATAATTCATTTAGTCAGTTTTATACATTTTATACTTTCAGTTACTTTAATTAAGTATATTTATTTACAACATATTGTAAATACTTTAAAATACATTCCCTGAATGTATATGTACATCATTTACACAAGTAATCAAACTTCAGATGTGATAGAGCAATCCTGTACTTTAGGTGGTTTGCAGTTCCAGCCATCATCTGTCAAACTGTCATACAGAGAATCACAGAATCAGAATCCTGTCTGTTGATCTTCTTCACTATCAAAGATTTTGTTGGTCTTCCCTTCAATTGTCGCATTTTCATAGGGGTTCTCTGCATTCACTTCAGCATCAGCTGCAGATTTTCTGTAGATAAAGCAAAAAATATGCAGTGTAACAAAATCCTCATTAAAGGCAATTTACGATATAATTGTTGAAGTTCCAAGTTGAGTGGACAATGTCATGTATTCAAAGTGAAGTAAGTATTATCATCACTCCCTTCCAGAGCTGGATCAAATTCATATCCAAGGAGATATTAAGCTTCAGTAGATTGCAAGATGTCAAACTAAATCAAGCACAACAACGTATCTAAAGTACTGTATATGACACATGAACTCCAAAATCAATATGAGTCGTTCTGAGTAAGCTCTAATGCAACATCAGTTTTGGATAAAAAAAACAACAAAACAATTATAATATTATAGAGGTGACCTGAACCCAGATACGCATTTCCACTCACACACTTCACACCCTAAAAACAACGACATCAAACCATGACTAACCTTTTCCTATCTCTGAGTCCGGAGATTACCAGGTAGGACCCCATGCAGACCACCAATCCCATCACCACACCAAACACCACCAGCCAGACAGTTACCGGCTGCTCCACGGGCGGGGCCAGTGTTGCTAGGAGACCCTCAAACTCCAGAGTATTATCGTCCAGTTGGAAAGCATCATTGATGCGACCTCTGGACATCCTGGGGAGACGGAAAGAAAGGGTGTGGTCTGATTTCTAGTCAGTTTTCTTTATGTACATTTGTAGCTGGACTGTGGATTTAATGATAAATTCACATTGGTTTATAACAAAAAGGAAATAAAAATAGATATTTTTATTGATATCTGTGCCGAGTGGCTACTGCTTACAATACCTGATAGCTGCCTCTACTTTGGCTTTGGGGATGACCATGGTTGGGTTGGCAGGGTCAGTCACCACAAAGTAGAATGATATTCTAGGTGTCTCCTTGTATATGTGAATATTGTCTATCCTGGGGTGAAGGATAGGAAGAATTAGGTTGTGTCACATAATCATAATAACATTTAATAATGTGTATTTATCAACTATACGTGTATGTTCTTTCTCATTTTGGAATGAGGTGGGAGTGAATGATCAGAAAAAGAAATACAAAGACATGAGAGTAATGATACTGCCCTCTGTACATGGACATTTACTGTAAAATCCATTGCGTAAGCCTTGTGTAAACACTTACGTGAAAGAAACGTTTGTCTTGTTGACCTTGAGGTAATACTGTCTCATGGCGTAGGCTATGTTGGCTTTGAACAGGTAAATCTCATTGGCATTCCAGCTGTACTGGAAGAGACACAACTAAGTAAGTTCAAGTGGAATGAGGTTGTTTTACAACATACAGTGAGGTAAAACATCATTTGATCCCCTGCTGACTTTGTAAGTTAGCCCACTGACAAAGAAATTATCAGTCTATAATTTTAATGGTAGGTTTATTTGAACAGTGAGAGACAGAATAACAACAAAGAAATACAGAATGTTTTAAATGTATTTGCATTTAAATTAGTGAAATAAGTATTTGATCCCCTCTCAATCAAAGATTTCTGGCTCCCAGGTGTCTTTTATACAGGTAACGAGCTGAGATTAGGAGCACACTCTTAAAGGGAGTGCTCCTAATCTCAGCTTGTTACCTGTATATAAGACACCTGTCCACAGAAGCAATCAATCAATCAATCAATCAGATTCCAAACTCTCCACCAAGGCCAAGACCAAAGAGCTGTTCAAGGATGTCAGGGACAAGATTGTAGACCTACACAAGATGAGACCAAAATATCGAGCTCTTTGGCATCAACTCAACTCGCCGTGTTTGGAGGAGGAGGAATGCTACCTATGACCCCAAGAACACCATCCCCACCGTCAAACAAGGAGGTGGAAACATTGTGCTTTGGATGTATTTTTCTGCTAAGGGGACAGGGCAACTTAACCGCATCAAAGGGACGATGGACGGGGCCATGTACCGTCAAATCTGAGGTGTGAACATCCTTCCCTCTGCCAGGGCATTGAAAATGGGTCGTGGATGGGTATTCCAGAATGACAATGACCCAAAACACACGGCCAAGGCAAAAAATGAGTGTCTCAAGAAGAAGCACATTAAGGTCCTGGAGTGGCCTAGCCTACCCATAGAAAATCTGTGGAGGGAGCTGAAGGTTCGAGTTGCCAAACATCAGTCTCAAAACCTTAATGACTTGGAGAAGATCTGCAAAGAGGAGTGGGACAAAATCCCTCCTGAGATATGTGCAAACCTGGTGGCCAACTACAAGAAACGTCTGACCTCTGTGATTGCCAACAAGGGTTTTGCAGTACTAAGTCATGTTTTGCAGAGGGGTTGAATACTTATTTCACTCATTAAAATGCAAATCAATTTATAACATTTTTGACATGCGTTTTTCTGGATTTATTTGTTATGTCTCTCCCAGTTCAAATAAACCTACCATTAAAATGATAAATGTACAAAATCAGCCGGGAATCAAATATTTCTGTCCCTCTCTTTAAGTTATTTCCAGTGTACTTACTGCTTTGTCACCCATAGCTTTTTTCAGGCTCAACCTCACTTTGTAGGCATCATTTGAGTCTGTAGAACAAACAACAATGAAAGTCTTACAATACTAATAGAAGTGTTGGTGTACCTCTGTAGTCGTATTGGCAATGCACTTGTATGAGCTCTGAACGTGCATGCATTCTGTTGGTCAATGAGTTTGTCTAGACTGGGACAGCAATTGTACTCATATTAGGGTCATTTGGAAATGTTTACTATTAAACAGGAAGCAATGTGCTGGATTTGAATACCACTTCCTGAAGTGTGCTAGTGTGTGTGGGTATTTTACACTACAGATCCTCACATGGGTCCTCAGTTGCTTTCCATCCTGGCTTCCTATTGTTCTTCCTGTTTTCTTTTATTAGCCAATCATACAGGACCTTAAAGTAGTCCAGGAGAGGGGCGGAGTCCATCTTAGCATTTCCTGATATGGTTTCCAGGGCTCTTGTCCATGACTTAGCCCTTCCGAATTCCAGCATCGTCCTATGAGGCCGGGGTGTTTATTTGTTATTTACATGATATTATAATTTATTAAAAGTTGGGGTCAATGTCTATTAATTCACAATGATTTTCAATGAGGAAATATTTGAAAATCTATTTGAGTTTGACAAACTTTTTTAATTAAGCTGTCTATGGTGAACCTGTGGTCTATGCTGCTTCCTCTGCAGCACATACCAATTCAGGGTGAGTTTTAATCTGTTCCTCTGTCTTTCACCACTACATTTATCAAATAAAATATACAGTATGTTCAATGGTATGCAGTATAAAATATATCTGATTGACTTGAATGTAAATTAAATTGACCCCAACTCAGTTTGAATACAACTTGGTTTGAATACAATCAGAATTGACTGATTAGAAGAGTGGAAGATATTAATGAATACTTAAGCTTGTGCCCTGCATCTGTAGAGTTGGTGATGTCACACTGGAACAAGGGCCCGGAATGTCCTGCTGCCTCACACAGGGCTTTTTGGAACTGGAACTGGTAGATGGTCCTTGTGAAATATCTATTACAAACACACAAACACACACACACACTCTTTAGATACTTAATTTGAGCATTGCTTTATCGTAGCAACTCCCAGAGGGTCTCCCAGGTTGACATGTATCTTCCAATGCAATCAGGCCAAATCTCTGCATGCTCGACCAGGAAGTATCCACTGTAAAATACGCTTCATTTGGCCAACAGCCACAATTGAGCCTGCAGGCACCCAGCCTACCACAGGGAGTCACTACAGCATGACGAGGCATGGCAGCCCTGTCCAGAATCCACCCCACCAACCTCGGACGGGGCCACCAGGGCACTCCGTGACTGGAGTCAATACACTGGTTGCAATGGCGCAGCCACAGTATATAATGCAAGGCGGTGACTTTACCGCTACACCATTCACACTTAAATATGTTCAAGGTCTGCCCCAACCAAGGGATAGAGATAAACCTTCTCCACACCACAAGGTTAGCCATGAATACATACACATGCAGAGTCCAGAGTCATGTGCTGTAGTCGTACTTGCTCTTGATTTAGTTTACCACGCACAATGGAACCAATAGAATCACGGCAAAAATACAAAATACAGACAGATGTAATTTTTCCCCCAATCGACCCAAATCTGCACAGGCATGGATAGACGTGAGGGGTGTTTCCTAGCTTAACAAGCTATCATTTAGGTAAAGGGAACAAGGGATCTTCTTACCTGATGAAAGAGTAGTCCCCGGACACATGGAACAGGGCAGCAGGATCACAGTACGTCTCATCTCTGGGCAGGGGCTCAACTACACCAACCATCTCCCTTCTGTCAAGGGAAATAGAGTCAATAGCAGCAATATTTCGGGGTGTGTTTGGTCACTTACGAACACATCAGAGCAGCGATACACTTCTGCTCTTCTTGAGGGCCGCAGTTGGAAGCAAGTCAAAAATAGTAATAATTAAGAGACCACTGCACCTTTTTCTTTCCTTTACAAAAAAGTCGAAAAGGAATGTTTTAAGTGAGGAACAGAAGGGTTAAAATTAAGAGACCACTGCAAATTAAACGCTTCTGTTCCTCACTCAAAACTTTCCTTTTCAAGTTTTTTGGAAAGGAAAGAAAAAGGTCTAGTGGTCTCTTAATTTTTTTCCAGAGCTGTATACTTGTATGCATCCATCCTTGTAAAAAATCTAGATAGATAAAAAAAAAAAAAACGGTCCATGAAAATGTATGGTTTGAAATCTTTTAAGTGTAATATCCATTTGGATAATTGTCTCTAAAAATAAGTAGTAAACCATGTTAACGCTAAAATAGGATTTGACCAACTCCAAGCTCCAGAAGCTCCACTAGAGGTCCTAACTTCATTGACCACCCCCTGAAGCTCAATAGGCTTTGACAAGTGAAGCTCCATGTTGTCCTTCCTTACTTCATCTCCCACCAGCGCAACATCCACTGGTCTTTGGGGATGGTCCCTTGGAAGACCTGCCACCTCCACTCTTCCAGCATGTAGGTGAAGGGCAGTGTAGCCACGATGGTCAGGGCTTGCTTCATCAGGAAGTTGATTGATGTCTCTGCATAGGTAGGAAGAAGAGAAAGAGGTGGTCACTTAGACAAAGGGTGGACTTTGCCTTACCTTCAAGGGTTTACCTTAACCTCTGCCTCAGAGTCCTGTCTATTGTCCCTATCTATTCTCTACATGGTAGTACCTATTCTGCCCCTTACTCAGAGGTTTATGTGTAACTCAGGTGTAGGGGAGGCAGGTAGGCTAGATGTTAGACCATCTGACCAAGCGATAATTTAAACCAGTTTTAAGACTGGACCACCGAAAAAATCTATTGTTCTGTACTTCAGCTACAGATGTCCCCAACTGTTTCTGGAGTGGCTACAGATAACACTGTTATGTAGCGTCAGTAGACCAGCCTCATGACGACTGTCTTACTGTTATCACTGTCAGACACAGATGTAGCTCTGCTCATACCGGCCGCCTCTCACAGGTCAGTATCTACAGAAGTTGGGACTGCTCCCGAAGCAGGTTTCAATGCACCCACCGTTGTCCTCCTTGAAGTCGCTTGGCAGGAGCTTCAGAGACACAAGGTGTTTCGGGGTGGCTGCGGACAGCGACATGATCTCCCCCACAGCCTCGTGGAAGCCCTCGTTGGCCCCGTCTCTCAGCAGGTAGGACTGGTTCCTGTAAGCCATCTGGTACTGGTTGTGGCCCATCTCATGGTGCGCTG
Organism: Esox lucius; assembly: GCF_011004845.1. Classification (NCBI taxonomy): domain Eukaryota; kingdom Metazoa; phylum Chordata; class Actinopteri; order Esociformes; family Esocidae; genus Esox; species Esox lucius. The sequence goes on from NC_047590.1 coordinate 10,114,243, forward strand.
TCAGGAGGTGATCCATGTTCACCTCCGTGCACATCTTGATCCTGGAAAACGGTGGATGTTTGAGGAAGTTGGCAACCTCCGGGTGGGATCGGGCTAGGTCAATCTTTTTTTCCATTCCGACAGTATTATCGGAATGTGACTCCCGTTACCTGAAGTCCTGCCTGTTCCCCATGTCCCAGGCTGTAGGGTGACACACGACGTTTCTCCCGTCGGTTGGCTTCTCCAGCATGGAGTTTTCCCAGAAGTTGTCGAACATTTTGTAAAGACCCACTGACGTGAAAAACTTCTCTGCCTCCTGGAATAGTCTCTTTTTAGGCCAACCCTGTGAAGTACAGGAAAGGTACTGTATTTTACTAATGCGCTAGGGGGGTGAGAATGAAGAGTAACAGATTTGTATGTAATACAGTCGTTTTTTTCAGCAATACATGGCATGTATAACAAGGCTGATTATAATGTTTTTTTGTTCTATGTTGAGATCTACCTGTTCGATCATAGCACTGGTCACATCAATGTCCGTTTTCTCTGGGAAGGGGGTTGAGATAGGGTACAGCCCTGTCCAAAACCTTCCCCACATGTCGCCTGAAACCGGAGGGACGGAGACAGAGAAGGTCACACAACGTCCAACGAACAGGTAGTTGTTATATGTGGGGGCGATTAACACTGTGGACGCTCTCTTTTACGCCGGTTGAACTGGGTGTTTGCTAGACTGTGCTTTGCCAATAGAACCGGTCACCCTGGCTTTCAAACTCCACGTCCGGGCAGTGTCAGACGTACCCAGCAGATGGGCAGGCAGCGCTCCCTCCGGGTGAATGTGCTCAGGATGTTTAGCCTGAAGCTTAGTCCTCACATAGGCATGCAGCTCTTTGTAGAGGGGGAGAATCTGTAGAGACAAAACACGCTCAGTATTGGTGCATTTCCCGTTGTTTGTTCGCTGCTGTGTGAGTAATGTCGCCGTTCACTTGAAACAAGACAATAATTGCCCTAACTGTGTACCTCTTTGTAAATGCGCCTCACATCAGTGATCAGTTGTTCCCTGGTGTACTTGTAGGGGCTGTCGTCCGTTGGTTTCGTAGTTGGACCTCCAATAATCTCCATGGTCCTTATAACCTGAGGAAGTGAATTGGTTAACGGTATACAGGTGCTGGATTAGCGGTGTAATTACAGTTACAGTCTTACTATTGACTGTTGGCAGATTCAGTAGTAGCGCCATAGTAGTAACAGTATCAGTAGCTGTAGTAGTAAAGGTATAAGCGGAATCAGTAGTAGCCGGAGTAATACTAGTAGTAGTGGTAGTATTTGCAGTAACAGTAGTAGTTGTTGTGGTTGATGTTGTAGTAGAACGTCCACAATTGGGTTTGATAGATTCAACAGTAGCACAGTAGTAGTTCAGTAGTAGTATATTAGCTGTACAGTATTATCTCTACCATTGAGTTTGGCAGCTTCGTTCTTCAGGTCCACGTAATCTTCATAGAGAGGCCTCATCTTCTTGCCCACCTCCACTCTCCAGCCCTCCCAGACATGCAGGCGTTCATAGTAGTCACTGTCCATGTTTGACATCACGCTCTCTAGACCTGCATGCCAAACAAAACAGTCAACAAGTCGAACATTGGAATGCAACGTTTAAAAAAAGAAATTCACTCCGTTCTTAGAGATTTTATATACAGCTTAAGAGACCACTGCACCTTCTTCTTTCCTTCCTAAAAAAGTTGAAAAGGAAAGTTTGAGTGAGGAACAGAAGTGTTCAATTTGCAGTGGTCTCTTAATTTGAACCCTTCTGTTCCTCACTCAAAACCTTCCTTCTCAACTATTTTGGAAAAGAAAAGAAAAAGGTGCCAGGGCCTCTTAATTTCTCCCGGAACTGAATAATCACACACAGCCCTGTATTACTGAGCTGACGTTTCTTCTTTGGAACAAAACTAATAACTACAAAGTCACATCAGACCTTTAACCCACTTCCCTCATCCAGACAAGAAAACATCACTTCCTCAATTCAATGAGACAGCTAAAATACTCTTTTTAAAAAAAAAAAACGTATGGCTCCATTTTGTTATGGCATAGCGTTGCTACCCACTAGAGTGACCAGTTGTCTTTGAGCTGCATCCCAAACCGACCAACATTCCTCATGCGGTGCATGGCACCACCATTCCCATTATAATCTCATTGTATCACTTACAGTATATACATACAGTATAGATTATATACTACATTACATTCATATTAGATACTTTTTACTGTTATTTTACCACGTAAAAACACATTCATTGTAAATACCTGTGAGAAATTAGGGTTAACAATCTTGCTGAGGAACAGAGCAACATTTTTCTTTTTCACCTTGGTGCCTTAGTGACGAGAAGCAGCAAGCTTTTGTTTACTGGCCCGCTGCTGTTAGCCAATAGGCTGCCCTGCTGCACCCATCGTGCACGTTGACACGACAGAAAAGTTAATAAGGCAGCATTTCAGACACACTGTATTACCTTGGATGGTGGTTAAAGTTGAAGGTTGTAACATAAAGTTGTATCATAATGCTTTAACTGAGGATTGGATAAGCCCTGGCCAAAATGACAGGTAGTTTAGGACATTACCAGGTTCCAAAGTCTGACAGTTGAAGGGGTCGTCCCTTTTACACACCGTGCCAGTGCTGTAGATGGTGCTCATCTCATTCATTACTCTGTTCAGCTAAAAGTGACAACCATGGAAACACAAAAGCATGATGTTATTATCAACACTATTGTACTACACGTTACACAAACGGTCACTGCTTCACATCATTCAACACAAAATTCTGTGTAAATTAAACAAATCTCAAAAAAGCTGGTCTGAATATCATGATGACAGTACAAACTGGGGGGTTGAGCTGTTCCTCTAGTGTTTCTCAAGTAGCGGTTTGGGGCCAGTGACATCATGGATTCCAAGTACACAAACTGCTTGATTGCCACACTTCATGTTTGCAGTTATGTCTTAGGTTGAAAAAAATGTTTGCTCTCAACTGTGTATTCTTTATTGTATTTTATTTGTACTTTTCAACAGTAAAGGTTCATTAATTGCTGGCGGGCATCTTCAACATCATTGGTTATAGAGAAGGCAAATAAAAAATGTGGACAGAAGTATAAAATTTACCTATCTTACATAAAAAATTAAGTAATGTGTGATGCTAAGTGGCACAGTGCTACTGCCTCGCAGTACAGTTGTTTCATTGTGGTCAGTTAAAATCCCGATTACGGCACATGAACAACGCCAGGCCAAGCATGTGGCGGTGAAAATTGGCAAAACACTGTCTTGAAGTTCATGTAACTTGTGGGAGGCTAGCAGCCTGTGATCTCTGTTGTGGTTGTTGACCAGTGATTGCAATTTCCTTTGCGTGGGACTTGGAAAGTACTTCCTGGTTATGCCAGTAGTGTGATAAGAAGCAGAGCAATTTGGTGAGAGTTGGAATGTTGCCAAGAGTTGGTGCAATGATGGAGTGCCAGAACTTTAAATTGGACTTCATGAAATTGTAAAAAAAAATCTAATAAATTACAGTAAAACAATAAATAATAAATTGTATATCGAAGGAGGTAAAAGTAAACATCAAGCAGCAAAAAGGGATTATGCGCAATTATGTACTGTGATGTAGAGACTTTAACACTAAGTCATTCAAGAGCACTAAGTCATTCAATGTGGCTTGGGGGTTCATGTAAGCTAACTATATTCTTGAATCTGTTAATTTCTTCTTTAAGAAAACTAAATAAAAGGTATGTACCTATCTTACACGGTAACAAATAACTAAATTATTAATGAACTGAGCCATGATAACTTAAAAATGTGTTAGTCCTACATACTTGATAATATTTAAGTCAAACATACTGAATCAGGGCAGAAATGTGGACAGAAGTTTAATAATGTAGCAACTTTAAATGTGGAAAACCGAACAGCAAAGAAGATATGTAGCTAGCTTACATGCTTTTGTTTTTCTGCGGACAGGGCTCCAGAGCCCTTGTCTTGGAGTGAAGTCAGCTGTAGTTTGATCAATGGATCCTTGATCTGATCGATTGGAAAGCTCTCAGCCTCCTTGGATACCTTGCTGTAGTACTCTCCCCAGATTGCACTCTGTACACCCTGAAACCATACCCAAAAAAGCACATGCGTTTTCAGTTTGAGTCAACAAAATTAAAGGGGTTAGTTAACCAATTTTACCTGCAAGCCTCAATCTAACCAGAGTACTCACCATTTTGTCTAAATTCTCCTGGGTGATGTTTATGTTGTATGCCCATGATGACAAAGAATACTTATACATAAGATCAGTAGCATTCCCGGTCGAACCATTTCAGGAACTCCTGAGCACTTCTCTCCAATTCGACTGTCCCACCACCACAGACCACAACGGTCCATCCACGAGAAGAAACTTCATAGACATCCTGTCTGAATATCCCAGATGGGGGAACTGACAGGATCAGGGTTACTTATTCGGTTAAAGCAACATCTTTAAGGGATGTCTTGCACTTTGGTCAGAGTCATAACTCTGGGGGTTTATCTTGTCCTTTATCAGCGGTTGATAAAAAGGTACAGTGTGTCAAGCGTAAATTGGGGAACTTGCATTACACAGATACTGATGTCATGCTGTTAAAGATGTAATCTTTAAGATTGTCATATAATAACAATCTCCTGAAGAGAGGGAGGGAAAAGAGACAGAGGACTAGAAAGAGATAGAGACAGCAAGGACACATAGTTTTTCGTAGACAGAATAAGGACAAAAGAGATAGGTTGTACGTGTTTTTGTGATGTCAGTATTTATTTTTGTTTGTATTAGGTCATATTTTGTTTGTTTTCTTACGTTACAAAATGATGCATAAATTCTGGCACCATTCGTAACTGTTTATTATTCAATGAGCTTCTAGTAAAACATTTGAAACAAAAAACATATTGTCACATTGCTTTTGGAGTTACTGTTTATTTCTCGCTGTAAATTATGCTCTGAGGGCAGAGAACAATGTCTGTGTCCATGCGAATGTGTGAGCGTGCGCGTTTGTGAGCGCTGTGCGCGTCTGTTGGATTACCCATGAGGTGTGTCTGCATGCACAGGCCAACGGGTTATGGGATGTCACCTCTGACACCCTAATCCAACCAAAACAGACCAAACTAACAGACAGAGTGCAGCTGGGAAGTATTCATTCTGCCCAACAAACTTTGTGTGTGTGTGTGTGTGTGTATTTGTGTGTGTGTGTGCCCAAACATTTAGCTGATGACCTTGATCTGCCGATCTAAAGCATATAAATACTGTACAGGCATTAAGGCTTGAATAAAGGCTGAATTCCATATGGTACACTCGCACCTATTTTGAACAGAGCACTACGTATGACTATACGATTTCATTTGGGACACAGTCTTAAGGAAACTCCTAAATGCAAGATTGATTAAACTTATCCACAAACCTGACAAGTGATTATGATTTCACAGCGCTTCGGAATAGGAGACCCACCACCTTCGTACTGACAGAGTGTATGGTTACCCGGACAAAAAGCAGTATACCTAAAGCATATTATTTTGGACCCACTTATGTTGTACTTCAGTAAGTAATATCTAAATGAATTAGTCATAATTATTCTAAATGAATCCACTTATTTCATACTTTAGCTGTAGGATAAATGATTAGGAAAATATAATTTTAGTACACTTTCAGAGAATTCCTAATGTAATTCAATATTGAATATTTAAGTAAGTATGTAAGCTGAAAAACGTTAGGAGTATATTTTGCGTTGTACTAAAAAATGTATATCAAGGCAGCATATGATGCTGCCTGATCCAAGCTTTTAACAGTACCATGGTTTTTATTAGTGCTAGCCCAGGAATAACCAAGCTATAATTGTGAAGGCAATAATTCAACCATAGCTACAAGTGAAGATATAATATATTGGTTATTACTCCCATAGATGGGTTGCAAATTATATACCATTCTATAGGTACTTGGGCAACTCAATTTAATTCCAAAAATTAGTAAAAACTACTACTATTTGACGTTCCCAAACTGTAGAGCCTTGTTAGAATTACAGCATATTTCAATACAAACTGTGAAGTGCCTTGCAAGTGTTCAGACTCCACATTAAGTTGCGTTAAATACTACATGTACAATTAATTTGATTCAAGTATGTTGAAGTTAATGCATACGATTAATTTTAAAATGATTTACGGACTACTACAAATGTTTCTGTTCCGCCCTGTTTAACGCATGTTAATTTTTTTTCATCCTAAAACATACGTAATCTGCGAGCTGTCCTGAGCACTTTTCTTCACACATAGCATATGGAGAGTCACACATCGGTCAGCCAAAAACCGAAAAAACCTACCCAAGTTGTCAGAAATGTGAGTTTCCCTCCAAAAAAACTGAAAACTGGAGGGCCTTCCCTCATACCATTTTTTTCCAACTGGTCGCGGAGGATGCGTCGAGTGCATGGACGAATCCGCTTCAACCGCGACTGAAGGATGTACTGGCTTTCCTTAAGGTGGCCTAAAAGTGAGATAGCTTGACAGAATTGCTAATTACGATAACCATAAAATCTCGTCAAAATAAGGTATCTCGTCATGTGTATAATCTCTACGGACGCAACTCTCCCACCCCGGGTTTTTGAACGTGTTCCTTGCTATCGACAAAGTTGAAAAAACAGACTTTTTTCCCCAAGTAGTGTCAGTAATTAAACTTAGTCGTCCATCTTTTTTCTTTGATTAGATATCTACCTACTTACGGAGTTTTAAAAAAGACGGAAGAGTCTGGTTGATTTTGTGTCTGACTTTTCACAATGTAAGGAAAGCTAATAACTCGTTCAGTTGCGGTCAAACCATTATTTTAGGTTTTTGCACGCCTAAGTTAAGAATGAATGTCTCCGCCAGTTGCGTTTCCACCAACAATATCTTCTATTAGCGGAATTAGAAAATAATGCCTTCGCCACATCATTTCAAGTACAGGCTACCGTACCTTATGTTTTTGGTTTGTAATTTAGGTATAATTTAATAGACACAAGTGTTTGATTGTAGCCAACCATCCATCTGGAAAGGTACTGTTTGGGCTGATATGTGTTTTTATACTAACATTGCATGGTAGGCTATGGGACTTGGTGGCTCGACCGACGAGCACCATGATGGGAGATGGTAGACCAGAGGTGTCAAACGGTTCAACGGAGGCCGAGTGTCTGCAGGTTTTTGCTCTCTCCTTGTACTTGATTGGTTAATTAGGTCACTGATTGGTTAGTTTCTACCCTCACCTGGTTGTGTAGGCATGAACTAGGAACCAATTTATAGGAAAAACCAAAGACCTGCAGACACTCGGCCCTTTGTGGAACCGGTTTGACACCTGTGTGGTAGACCATCAGAGACCCGCAACTTGCTATTTAGATCCATGTACAGATGCTGCCAGTTGTGGTAATTTGAAGGGAGACATTTAAGGGCTCGTTATTGATTATTGGATTTGGTCATCCTGCACCCATTTAACTTTAAAGTGCAAGCACTGTCCAAAGTTTGCAAGAACTCAGTGTGTATTTTACATAATGCACTGCTTAACATAATGTGCGTAACCCGTAATGACAAAGAAAAAAATCACGTTTTCGGAAATAGTGCCACTATATTCAAAATGAAAAACTGAAAGATCTAATTTACATAAATATTCAGACCCTTTGTCATGACACTTCAAAATTGAGATCAGATTCGTTGTGTTCGTTGGTCATTCTTGAAAGTCTCTACTTGATTGTAGTGGATCTGTAGCATGTTCAGTTGATTGGACATGCTTTAAAAGAGCACACACCTGTCTAATTAAGGTCCCACACATTACAGTGCATGTCAGTAAAAACCAAGCCAGGAAGTCCAAGGAACTCGCCGTAGATCTTAAGACATTAGTGTTGAGATATAGATTTGGGGAATAAAAAATGCTAATGCATTGAGGAAAGCTAGAGCTGGCCGCCGGCCAAACTAAGTAAACGAGCAAGCAGGCCTTTTGTCAGGGAGGTGTCCAAAAAAAGAATGACCGCCAAACAAACAAAACACACAGCCAAGACCAACGTTGGGAGTGGCTCAGGACAAATCCGTGAACCCCGTTTGAACATACGTGGGGGGACCTGAAGATCGCAATTCACCGACGCTCTCCATCCAATGTGACAGAGCTTGAGGGGATCTGAAAGGAAGAATGTGATAAACTACCCAAATGCAGGTGTTGCATTGCTCGCTCATCAGTTTTAGTCTACAAGAATAGGTTAGTGTTCTGTTGACGACCAACTCAGAGTTTGGAAAATGTTGAAGACAGTATCTGTTTAACAAGGAAGACTTCAACCGCTAGGGGGACATGCAATTATGTATGATGTCCGTTGATATGAATTGCATACTTTAAGTTGCAGCTTAAGTGCTTGCAAATGTTCCATGTAGTAAAATAATTACACAAGCTGTATTTCTTACATTTTTTCTCATAACGCAATTGCCATAGCTGTTAATGGGTTGTAAACCTTATTTCATAACAAAAAGTATTTCCTAAATTACAGACAAATGTATGAATAAAGTTTATAGAAATACTTTACACAGAATGTTAGATTTATTTCTCCCTGATTGGTACTTTATGAAATTATTCAAGGACATGATTTATTTCATGATTAGATTCTTTCTTCTAGCCAACCCCATATCAGATTCCGAGACTGATAGTGAGGAAAATGTAAGACATGCACCTTTGGGTCATAAATGGAGATAAGAATAGATTAGGTCAAAGTTTAATGATGGCTATTGCAGCAATATCACATGAAATATTGGTACTTAGGACATTGAGTGCTTACCTTTTATTTCCATTAGCTTGTCTTTCTAATAAATGTAATCAGGAAGGGAACGGCTGGTGATATTTGGGGTCTATCTAGCTTCCCAAAATAATTTTAGATGCATAGCAGTAAATAGTGTCACACATTTTTTCCAGCTGAAACAAGTTGAAGTGTTTGTATATTTTTAGTTCACTTTTCTGGTTTTCTCTTTACTTGATGAGGCTATATTGAAGTAAATGTACAGTATAACCTTAAATGAGGGGATCCAGAGCTGAGTTAGCTAAATGGGGCCACCTAGTGCCTGGGAAATCCCATTGAACATGTTTATTCCAAAATAGTCTGTTTTTACTTGTGTAGGTTAACCTCAGGGCTTACACACATTGTTACTAGCATTAAATCTGATGGACCTGGATCAGGAATGTGTGACCTGGCCCTTTTCAAGTAGTCATTGCTGTAGTGGAAGGAGACCGTCCCTCTTATCCAAACTGTCACTGCATTACTTGTGCACACTGTATCAAATCCCAGAAGTGTTTAAATCCCAGAAGGCCACCCTATTTTCTTTTAGTGCACCACTTCCACCTGAATCATTGATCTACATGACACATACTCAAAATGACGTTAGGGGGGATTCCATAACATTCAATAACTAAACGATTACACGTCTCTTTATTTAATATTTTTCACTGCAGGCTGTGTGCAGTTATCTCAGGGACATACAGTAACTGCCACAGAGATTGTCACTGAGAAGACTTGATCACATTGGATATCCACAAAATGTAGGAATAAAACTGGTTAAAGTAAAAGAAATAATCATACTCATTTGAATCCACACAGAGTTAGTTTAGGTGGCAGATGTAGGTCAGGAGTCGGATGGCTTTCAAATTGAAACTTTCTCCAAGCGTCTTAGTATGAGACCCTGAACTTAGAGACCCTGTCTGACCGATGGTAAGCGGATATGAGCAGCACGTGTGGTTCTCAAATGCAGACCTGTTGATGTGGAGTCGGGCTTGTTTTCCTCCTCTTCTAGTCAACAATTATGCCAGAGCTACAGTCTACAATCTGATGACAGAGCTGGTATCATGCCGAGGGTGGTTGGTCTGAATATGATTGATTCCAAGAAATATTGGATGAAGTGGGAGAGAATTACCACAAGAGGGCGCTCTATAATCACAGCCATGTGACAGAGGACAACTTGTCTGGGTGATCTCTTTGCATACTCCATTGTTGGTAACATTACTGGAAAGAATACATTAATCAGACAAAAATACTTAGGCACATCCTATCTGGTCAATATTAACATACTGTGATCTTAATAAGGATATTTTATCCTTGATTTTTTCTTGAGATTTTTTTTTTTAAGAATATAACCTTCAATAATTTATTAGCCTTTATGAAGACTTTTATGAAGATCTTTATGTGGTGGGACCTCTTTAAGACAGTCAGCAGACAGTAGCTAACATCCCAGAGCCCCTAAACGGGAATAACGACTGTAAAAAGACCTGCAGGGCAGCTTTTAATGTCACCGGACACTGATCCCATTGAGGGGTCCAGTAGCTTCCTCCCTTCAGCTTTGCTAACCTAGCACGTTCTGTTCTAACAGTGATACAGTCCTATTGCAGCTTCTCCATTGACAGAGCTTAGCTCTGAATGATTCCCAAAACAACAGTATGGCTTTAGTGAAACACTTGTTCAGCAGAAATGATGTGAATGAACAGCCAGGAAACACCCATTGGGTGAACTTGAATGACATCCAATTCAGTAACTTGAATGCAGAATAATGCCTGTCTGAATGGTATATACACTAGCCCACAAAGAGGTTTAAAGGAATGGTTCACTATTTTACAATTTACCCTGAATTCATGTAATGGACCAGAGGTTACTGTGATCAATGGTTCAATCCCCCCTTTGAACTTCAGCAGTCTTTGATATCAATGGAATTGATGGGATATGAAATCCTGTTTTATAATTCGATTTCTTTGGGTAACATCAAACAGAATGTGGAGTGGATTTTAGGGTGATTTGGAAATACTTATTTTCTAAACGTGCACACTTACCATAACCACTTTTAGATTTGTTACTAGTTGTGGCTACAGTAAGCAACTGCTATAGATGGTCACTGAAGTACATACCATTTATAGTTACTGGACCCTATGCATCTGACCTACTACATTAATAGGTCTACAGATCTGATCTGGAACTCAGCAATGCAACTAAGGATAAGAAATGCGAGAAAATCTTTTTCTCAAAAAATAAATACCCCTACCTTTTCCCACAGCACTTTGATTTTGTAATTCAAGTATATTTTCAAGGAAAGGTAAGGGCAACTGTACTGGGTTTCAGGCTGATTTGTCCGGTAGATTTTGAATTGCTCCCACACTTATCTGTCCTTCTTGTTCTGGGAGTGCTAAGGCAGACTGGGTGTGGGTCTGGCCTACCATGTGGGGTGGGTACAACACTGAAGACACTCTCACCCTCCCTCTGGTCTGTTAGTGTTTCTACTAAACAGCAGCTACTGACAGTCTCTGGTCTACTGTGTGCACTGAATTAAATGAAATGCGGCTTATATTCAAACTTGGGCTGGTAGATTGACAACATCAGGTCAATCCAAAGTTGTAAAAGTTAGCTGGAATGGTGTGAGTATATGAAGACGACAGCTGCAGTTGACTGTGATTCAGTGTTTAATTAGCTGGAGATGGCTTAGAACTGGGCTGCAAAAACACCAACCTGCTTTTAAACCTATATGAAGCAGGCTCAGCTGTGTGAGTTTTTACACATGGCCTTTTCCCTGTCTGTGTGCAAGCCTAGAGAAAACTTGGCCTTGACCTCAACCTAAAGAAGCTAGATACAGTATTAGCGACTCTCTTAGTTGTGGAATGTTACATAGGTTTGCGGCAAACTATATTACGAAATATAGTTAGGGCTCGGCAAAGTCACGTGTCTTGTCAACAAAGAAACTTATAATTTCTATGGACTCTACTTAGCTACCGGGTGTTTGAATTGTTCATCACAATCGACAAAGTTAATAAAAAGTATTTTTTTCGCATGTAGTGTGACTAAGAAAACAAACGTCATCCCTCTTTTTTCAAACTAGGTGAGGGCAGATGATTCCACAAAACTTAACAAAAAAAATAGGGATTCCTCTATTTTCCCACAGCTGATATGACTAAACTTGACAAATACAATAATCTAAACACACAGGCAGTCCAGCAGATGCTGCGATGCTTCATGAGGCATGTTACAACGTAAATGCTGTTCTGTCCAGTGGAAACTGCTTGCACTAGAATAACCCAGTTGATTCCCTCTCCCAGTCCAGTGATCTGTTTGTTAAATATTAACATAACAAAGGCAAAATATACTCAGTTAAGCCAGTGATGCCTTTTGAATGATTTGCTGATATCCAGTTATGTTTCCTTCAGCTGTTTGGGAATGGCACAAAAAGAAAACACGTATTTACAGCTGAGCAGCACAGGTTAAATACTCCAACGTATTGATTATTTGGTTAAGCACTTTATTCATAACTAACTGAAATAGGCTAATACACTTTTTTCCAATAGGCTAATAGCCTAAACCCATTGTTTATGCTAATCATAATAAGCTGATCATTGTACCGGCTTCCTGTCTCTTTGGTGACTGGACACTTTGCATTGATAAGTTTGCTGCTCAGTAGACTTTACGTAGTTGTTGTGATCCACCAGTGCCGGATCACAACAGAAATGATCGGTGTTGAACATTGGCAGTTCTGATGTAATTCTATCTGTGACGGGACACATGCAGATGTTCAACCAGATTCTAATGTCACACATGCCATGCTGCACAAGAGGGTTGGCATAAGCAGTCAGCTACCAGGTGTTTTAGCTCCGTGAACTTTTGCTTCATTGTAGATAAATGATAAATGTTCCCTGATATAGCCAGAGTAATATTTATGATGTGAAATGCTCCCCTTGAAATATACCCCTACATACAGCAAAAAAGTCCCTCTTAGACATTTATTATGGACACAAGAAGCAACCAACGGTGATTTTGTACTTTTCGATTGAATACATTGCACAGTCAGGGTGCTTGTTTCTATCCCATAAACACACAGTTGAAAGCTACAGATCAGTATGTTGTTGTGTGTATGCCTACTTCACATCAGGTGCAGGCCGTTGGAGCAGAGGGGGGAGGGTTGACATGGGGGGCATGCCTGCCCCCAATGTTTAGAAGCAGGTGAATTGACCCCCCTCACCAATAATAACACTTTGCGAAAAATGTTCAACTCACTCCCACGCCCCTGAGTGCAGCTGCAGCACCAAAAGAGGTAGAATAATTGTGCGGCAGCGCAAATAGAAATTCGAAATATTTTTATAGTGATACCCAGACCCTACCCTTGTTTTAGAACTGGACTTACCCAGCCCTAAACCTGATGAATTTAAAATAAAATAAATATGGTTGTTGTCGTTTGAAAGGGTTTTCGTCCTCTCCACCTGTGGATGAGATCATATGCCAGCCTTATTTTTTTCCAATGACGGCTGTAGTTGCAGGCCTACTATGCGGAATGCGCTTCATGGCAGATTTGCCGCTCAATGCACTACTTGCTACTGCCGCTTGAATACCCCTGGTTTTGAATCCGGATCCGGACATGAGTTTGCCATTTCGTTTTTTTTTCTCCGTCTTTCTTTAAAGCCCTCTCACCCTCTGCTCCTGTAGCAATGAAAAACTAGGACCGGGGGAGGCCACCGAGGCCAACCTACGATCATTGGGGCAGCGCGGATCCTCGTATATGCAGGCAGGCTGCCGCCACGCTTCGGCTGTATGTGAGGACAGACGGAGTAAGATCTTAGCAATGAAAAGGATGGAGGGTTTTGAAGGAGACATTGGGAACTTTGGATTGAGGAGAGGGGACGAGGGACGGAAGAGCTCCCGAAGAACGACTGTTTTTATTATTTTTTAAATTTTTATCTTGGATATTCTTTTTCTTTTTCCTAAGGGGGACTTAGGATAATTTTATTGATTTCTCAAAATGCCATTTGCCAAAAGGATTGTGGAACCTCAGTTACTGTGCAGGCAACCGATTCCAAATGACGAAGGCTCGCTTAACATCGAGGATCTTTGCTCCATCAACAATGTGGTCCTCTCCCGGACCTTGCGGCAGCTCTCTGACCTGGCCAAGCACGCCTGCTCACTATTTCAGGAGCTGGAGAACGAAATCATGTCCACCAACCAGAGAGTCTGGGTCCTGCAGAATAAAATTGGAAAGATCCAACAAACCGCGAACGGTCTAGACCCCAAAAAGGAGGCTGTGCGTAAGTACCAACCACGAATAAAATGTCTAAATTACCACGTTATGTTGCGTCTTCTGCAGTTGTGTGGGATTATGGTTTATATTCCATCTCATTCTTAGGCATAGCACTGCGTTCTAATAGTAAGGACGCGCACGCCTCGATTTTCGCGGCGCCAGAGCCCACACTCGCCTCTCCAAATTGAAATGTGTCACACGGATGCATGCGCACACCTGCATTGCACTTGCCTGGCTCTGGTATTGTGGATTTGTTATAACGAATCAAAATGTGGCAGTATAGATCACACAAACCCATCGTGCAATGTTTTTGTTTCACTTCCGTGCGTATTTTTCTTTTCCATTCATTTCAAGTAGGCTAATTTGTTTTAAAATCTCTGAGCTCCGTCGAATTTCTGCCATAGAGGGGCGTGTATTCTGCATTGGAATGACCAGTGGTACCAGCGGCAGTATCCAGATCACCATCACAATCTCTTGGTTGCCTAGCTAGCTTAAACTTATAGCAGTATTTAAAATGCGTAAAACGCGAAATTGTTTGTTATGGAATATTAGATGCTGGATGTAATTCTCCGAATGCAGTATAATCATTGTTGACACACACAGTCGTTGGAGACAAACCCAACCCTTCAGCACAGCTAGTCGTAACCATTAATAATGAATTCATATGGAAATGGCAATTGCAGTCCGAATATGAATAAGTCATGGACTAGATGGTCTACCATAGCTGTTAATAGTGTCAGTTAGGATAATGAGTAAACTCAGCAAATGAGTTTATGGACGGATGCGTTTGGAAGAAACACTGGCCTCAGTTGGAGGGACTACAAGCCAGTAGATCTGAAGCATGCAGATTTATTGTATGTCTTTAAATTCTATTATTTTATGACACTTATATATGTCATATATTCGCCCCAGTAAATAGTGAATTATCCTACAGTAGACTACCTGGAAAATGATTCCTGCTGTAAACACATTACAAGCCAATGTGGCTTCCCTGCCGTAGTCTCGCCTTCTCCGGTTTTCCAGTGAGCTAAACGGATCATTCTAAAGCCTCAAGCTAAAGGAAGGGTGAAAAAAAAAAAAACCCAAGCCTCCATTTTTAAAATTCATTTCAGACATCTACTTTGTCTTTTTCCTCTTCTCTCTTTCCTCTCTTCCCTTCCCTCTCCCCACCCCTGGACCTCCCTCTTTCCCCTCTCTCTTTCCTGTCAGAGTAATGCCAAGCCATGGTTGTAAGTTACATAAGGCAGAAACAGTCAACTATTTCCTCTATTTATCCTCACAGTCGCCGGCCAGGATGTCGTGGCGGTGACAGCCAGAATATGAATGGTGGCTGTGTGCGGTGGGTGGATGATCACAGGGTGTTGGGGGAGAACGAGAGAGGCGAGCGGTGGCGTGGACGTAGTCGGTGATGGTGTGATCTGGGTCCGGCTGTGGGGCTAGACGGGCTGCTAGCCAGTGAAAGGAGGAGAGAGGATTTCAGGGGTGAGGGTGGATTCCGTTAGCCATGTTGGACTTGATTTCTGTGATGGTGGACGGCACAACATTCAGGATAGTTTAACCATGCTGGAATTACCCCGTAGGTTACAACTTATCCTTGGCTTCATAGGAAGCATAACCAGAACAGTGAATAGCGTATAGGGTCATGGTAGTTGCCTTGAATGGGGGATTCCCCACTCTCGTAGGCCTATTTCTGTTGCTGGTGTAATGCCTGTCATTGACTCTAATGCCTAACACAACATCATATTAATAGGAATGAGGATCTAGACTACTGGAAAATATTTATGACACTTTATATCAGACTGATCTGATCTGGCGTGTTTGAATGAACTCTCCCATGTCTTGACCAACTGGCAGACTCGACTAAATGGATGTGATGAAAAGAATCCAAGCCATGTATGTCAAACAGGACATTCCCAGTTCGCTTGGAATAGAATAATCTGTATGCTTTCTTGCGATCTTGTTATTGGCTTGTTCTCAGACTGTTAACAAAAAAGAAAACATGACTGTGTTGAAGTCGCTTCTCTGTTCTGGGCTGTCCCTGTTTGAAGCTGAAAACAGGACACTGTCATAAGTGGTTGTTCCCTGCAATCCTTGTCCTAATTATGTAGCAAGTCCTTCCTGGTGAGAGGGGTGGAGAATTTTGAAGAGGGAGGCTGGGGTGGAGGATGGGGGTGAAGCCAGAGGTGAAGTCAGACCAATAGGCAGGACTTCCCCACTCCTAACTCAGACTCGGGACCAGCCCCCGAATGCAGTCAGGCCAGACCGTCTCTCTCTGCTTCTCCACAGGGGGTGACAAGGATCATGGGAGGGCATCAAGGACTGTCCTGACCCCCCTGGTTTCCCTGACCCCCTTGACCCCTACAAATGCTACTGACCTCTCCTCCTCTCATCCAAGGGGAAAACGTTAGTAGTCTGCTGTAGTGATTCTGGTTCCACCTGGGCCACTACCGGACAGACTGTGGTGAATGCTCCTCAGTTCTAACTTCGTTGGCCGCTCTGAAAAGTTTCTGATTTTCTCCCGTCTAAACTAAGGACAGCTAGCCATGAGGACGGCTGGTTACCTGCACACACACAGATACACACGCTCACGCGCACAGGCATGCGCACGCACAGGCACGTGCGCGCACACGCACCCACACATATCTCTGCCCCTAGGCTCATAACTGAAAGCTTCGGTAGGCTGCATAGACTTAATATTGTGTAGCCACACCCTTAAAATCACAATGTTGTCACATCTCCCTTGGAGGTCTGTTTGGCAAAAATGGATTGAAAGGACTGCTGGACCTGTCTAGGCTTCCTGCCTAAGGGAGTGGGGTTTTCGACAAGGCTATCATAGCCTTAACAAGTGTTTTCCAAACTCGCTGTGTCTGAGGACCGAGTTGAGGAAGTGCTGGAATAAACCATGTTTTTTTAATGTGCTTTTTAGATGTTGGTAAGTGTGGTCCAGATAATTGGCTTATGTCATATATATTTAATTAACACGTAGGCACGCCTTTTCAGTGTTTAATATGTTCGGCTGTGTATTTCTTTTCATAGTTGCCTATACACACACGTCGTGTCAACCACTGTTGAGAAAGTGCTGTGATTACCTTGAACATGATCCTGATTTGATCAGCAAGAGTACGATCTGTTGGAGCTTAAATAGGCATGTCTTGTAATAGAATATCTTGTATGTGTCCTAGGTTTTTGCAGTTTTCTCCTTTTGAATGGTTAAAGTGTTTGTCTGTCTTGTGCGAATCAGAATGGCACATGACAGTGTTTTTCACAGCTATAATCTAATCAATGAGAATCAACAACCATAGGCTCTCATTTCAAGGTCCCTTTCACTGTATTTTACGGTTATTCTGTGGGTAAAATGTATGGTTTAGTGTCCTTCAATGGTTGTGTCGTAGATATAGCTTAGCAGTCCTGCATCATCCAAAAATTTGCTTGAAAATACAACCCCATTTCCCAAAGAAGTTGGGATACTGTGTAAAATGCAAAATAAAAAACTGAATTCATTGATGCACAAATCATTTTAATCCCTATATTTAATAGAGAATAGAACTAAGACAATATATAAAATATTGAAACTGATCCATTTTATTGTTTTTGGAAAAATACATGCCCATTTTCAATTTGTTTTTCAGCAACATGTTTCAAAAAGGTTGGGACAGGGGCATGTTTAACACCGTGTTGCATCACCTCTTCTTGTAACTATACTCAGTAAGCGTTTGGGAGCTGAAGGACACCAATTGCTGTAATTTTGAAAGTGAAATGTTTTTCCCATTCTTGCTTGATATTGGATTTCAGCTGCTCAACAGTTTCGGGGTCTCCCTTTGTCATGTTTCTTGTTTTATAATGCACCAAAAGTTTTCAGTGGGTGACAGATCTGGGCTGCAGGCAGCAGGCCAGTTTAGCAGTCCTGACTCTTTTGCTATGGAGCCATGCAGATGGAATATGTGAAGAATGTGGTTTGGCATTGTCTTGCTGAAATAAGCAAGGCCTTCCCTGAAAGAAAACATTGTCTGGATGGCACCATATGTTGCTCCAAGAACCTGTATATATTTGTTCAGCATTAATGGTGCCTTCACAGATGTGCAAGTCAACCATGCCATGTGAACTAATGCACCCCCGTACCATCATGGATGCTGGCTTTTGAACTGTGAGCTGATAATAAGCTGGATGGTCCCTCTCCTTTTTACCCCAGAGGATTCGGCGTCCATGATTTTGTATAGTCAGACCACAGGGACAGTTTTCCACTTTGCCTTAATTCCATCCTCTCTGGAATTATCTTGTTATACCCAATCATGTTACTGACCTGTTGCCAATTGATCAAATAGTTGTGTGATATGCCACCTGGTTTAGTTTTTTAGCATTACACAACTTTCCAGTCTTTTAGTGCCTCTGTCCCAGCCTGTGTTGCTGGGATCAATAATTTTTTTCCAAAAACAATAACATTTCTCAGTTTAATATGATGTCTTTGTACTACTTTTCTCTTGAACATAGGGCTTAAATGATTTGCACATCATTGCGTTCTGTTTTTCTCAACATTTTGACAGTGTTTCTAACGTTTTGGAAACGGGGTTGTATCTTAACAACTGCAATTGCTATAATTACACAGGCTCATGCTGCTCAGACAGATTTAAAATGAAGAGGTCGGAATGCCTCTAAACCTACCGAAGACAGACACGTCGTGGCCACCTAGCTATATCCCTCAGTAGACAGCTACACAGGCGTTTATGTGATAAAGAAGTGGGTCACAGGAGCAGAGAGAAAGCGGTGGGGGGAGATGGAGGGAGAGGTAGGGGAGAAAGCAAAAGGAGAAGGGGGGGGGCAAAACATTTAAGAGGGAGGTAGTCAGAGAGTGGTAGTGTAAACAAATGTTTTCCCTGCCAATAAGGCCCACTGGATTTAAAATAATGAATGGGATAGAGTGGAGAGAGTGGACGGAGTGAAAGAGAAGGAGATCGAGTGGAATGGAATGGATAGACAGAGGATGATGAGAGAGGAGGGAGATGGGGAGAGAGAGGGAGAAATAGAGGGAGATGGGGAGAGAGAGGGCATTGGGACCGAGAGAGCAAATGGAGGCCGAGAAAGCCGAGCAGGGCAGCAGTGTTTGATAACACATCGCTTCATCCTCACCAGGCCATCATCTCCTCACACTGTCTGTCTCTCTTCACTCTTCTCCCTGTCTGTCTCTCTACACTGCTCCTCACCCTATTTCTCTCTGCACTCCTCACCCTGTCTGTCTCTCCAGACTCCTCACCATGTCTGTCTCTCTATACCACTCGTCCTGTCTGTCTCGTTGTACCTCTCACCATCTCTAAGCTCCTCACACTGTGGTTCACCTAGTCTCTCTCTCCGCGCTCCTCCGCCTCCTCTCCCCTGGCTGTCTCTAAACTCCTCCTTACTCTGTGTCTCTCTTTACACTCCTGACCCTATCTGTCGGTCAAGACTCATAAACCTGTCTCTCTTAGTCCCTCTCACACTCTACCTGTCTCTTTTACTTTCTCCTTTTCTCCATCTCTTTTTCCACTTCTTTCTACCACTTTCTCCCTCTGTCTCACTTCCTGTTCAGTCGGTCAGTGTGAGGCAGAAGAACACCTACAAACCGATGAGAAGACTGTTAATATTTCATCTATGTTGTGGTGTGAGATGGGGAATTATAATGATGTTAAGTGAAACTCCAGGATCTAGCAGAGCTTAAATAATTCCTCAGAACTACTCTGTAGAATTGCACTGTAGAACTGTACAACTACACTTTAAAACTGTACAACTACACTTTAAAACTGTAGAACTTCACTGTGGAACTGTACCCACTACACTGTGGAACTGTATAACCACACTTTAAAACTGTAGAACTTCACTGTGGAACTGTACCACTACACTGTGGAACTGTATAACCACACTTTAAAACTGTAGAACTTCACTGTGGAACTGTACCACTACACTGTGGAACTGTATAACCACACTTTAAAACTGTAGAACTTCGCTGTTAAACATCTCAGGCCTGTAGTTCCATGGTGTAGTTCTGTAGTTTAACAATCGCTTCCCTTTTAAAATATTCAACTGGATTCCAGGCTAATAAAGGCCTGCTTTGGATGGGGGAGTAGCAGGCATTCTACTGATACCTGTTTTCCTTCTTTCCAACTTCTTTAATCATACTCCAAGGGGGTGGTAAGGTGTAATTGAAGGAGTCAGTCTGGAGAATGTCTGTCTGTGGTTTTATCCTTTACAGTCTTCCGTACCGCGGAGACCAGGAGCAGACTGGGAGGAGTGTCTTGTTACATTATGCAGGGTGCTCACAGCAGTATAATATGATAGCGGCAGTAGCAACAGGCCACGCTCGAGAGGATTAAAACTACAGTGCATCATGGGTAAGCTATTCATGATGCAAGGTTCTTTGTAGATCAGTCAGTCAGCTGTTACCTGTTGGCTGCAATGTTGAACCCGTCCAGAGTAGGACTTCTTTGCTACTTTGGGGGATAGCTCAGATGATCTGCTCTGATGTCTGCATACATTTAAGTCTCGATTGGTAAACTTGCCAGTGTGTACCATTTTGGATATACCACTCATATCTACACCAGTATGTGGTTAAGCTTATCACTTAATTGATCAGGTCAAAGGATGCCCTCTAACTAATTCTATAGGGATGTATAAACAGCTCCGAAAAGGATGGTTTTGAGTGAGGAACAGAAGGGGTAAAATTAAGAGACCACTGCAAATTGAATGCTTCAGTTCCTACCTCAAAACTTTCCTTTTCAGCTTTTTTGGAAAGGAAAGAAAAAGGTTGCAGTGGTCTCTTAATTCTTTCCTGAGCTGTATATACATCCCTATAGAATTAGTCAGAAGGCATCCTTTGACCTGATCAATTAAGTGATAAGACTTGCTGGGGAGGGGATGGGGTACCTGTAGCGAAGTGTGTGTGTGTGTGTGGGGGGGGGGGGGAACCTGCATCCCCACTAAGGGTGGTCAGATATGGGGAGGGGTTCTAGAAAATCCCTGGTCTTTCTGGCTCTCACTTATCAGATAACAGCTCCTCTCACAGTATCACTGAGGATTTCACAGCTCCCTGACAAAGTGAGGTTGTGCACTCGCACCGACACACAGCCACCACAGTGGTTACAGGCACCACAAACTCAGCTGTAATCACACCTATCCACCACTGTAGTGATCAGGCAGTGTCACAGAAATTAGGGTTTCATACAATCCAGGAGGACTAGCCTGCGATATTCTAGGCATTACCTCACTGGCATATATCCTCTTTTGTAGACCATTCATAACCTCAGAAGACCAGCAGTATGGATATGTAGGCCTGTCCCTACTGAGTAACGGCTTAACCAAAACACACTCCCACTCGGCTGTATTATTTAGACAAAGAGAAAGATGGAGAGACTGTCAGACAGGAGGGATGGAGGGAGAGAAAGAGGGAGGTGGGTAGTGTGAGAGAGTGAGAGCAAGGGAGACGGCATTGGTTCTACTCGTCTTTGTGGCTCCCTGCTAAAGGGGTCCCAATCCTCTCTCTCCTCTCCTTTTTACTCTGTCCTCTTCTCCTGCCAGTCTGCATAGTAACAAGGAATAGTAGAAGGCTATAGGAGAGTGTTGTAGAATAGTAGAATGCTAACATTCACCTTTTACACAGTAGACCTTCCTCTGATTTCCCATGCGCTCTTTATCTAGAATGTCCTCATATATGGCATAGATACACCAAATGTGTGTTTGTGTATTAACACAGAGAGAGACACAGAGAAAGGGAGAGAGGTGTAAGCACTGTTAGCCATTCTATTGTGCTGATTGTTTCTCTCACATATTCAAACATAGCCCCTGCCCACTCTAGCCTTAGCCCCAGCTCAACTCTAGCCCTAGCCCCAGCTCAACTCTAGCCCTAGCCCCAGCTCAACTTTAGCCCTAGCCCCAGCTCAACTCTAGCCCTAACCCCAGCTCAACACTAGCCCTAACCCCAGCTCAACACTAGCCCTAACCCCAGCCATTGGCCCAGTGGCCTGGAAATAAAGTTGCTGTGGACAGCACATCATCATTCTGATGGGTAAACACACACTCTCCTCCTGCCTGGCACATCGGCTGCTAGCTGGGTCAACTGAGCAGACAACACACTACATGCCTGGCCCTGATTGGCTGGCCCTGGGCACTCTCTCTCTCTCTATCTCACTGTCGTTCTCTCTTCCTCTCTTTCTGCAGCCTAATGTAAAAAAAAAACACACACAAAAAAAACACTTATGAATTCCTCCTGGGCTGCGATACAGTGGGGGGTGGGGGGGCATCAGGAAGCAAGGTCCTTGTTTTGTATCTACCAAGTGGTATTGTCTACCATAATATCTGATGGTGCGAAATACCTTCCAGTTAGCTGTGTCCTGGAATGCTATGCTTTAATACATTTCTCTGTTGGGGTGGATGTGTACTTTTGTCTCCTTTTATGCTGGACTAATGGTTGACTAACGTTGAATTCAGCCAAAGCACTCTAACTAATATTATCTGTTGATGAAAAAACCCACGACCTTGAGATGATGCAAGTGGGTGGCTTTCACTGTGATTTGACCGGAGTGTTTATTTTCCGGCCCTGTTCCTCATCATGGAATCCCCAACGTCGGGTTGGTTTAGAGATGGCTCTGTTGAGAAACTCAACACCTCCGTGTTGACACAAAGGCCAGGGAGGGTTTTCCCCACTGCCAGTTAGTGGCAGAGGCACACACACACACACACACAAAATACTTGTATTGGGATGCAGGTGAGGACCTTTTTAGAACCAGAATGTATTCCCATAAATCACCCTAATCCCCATAACCCCAAGCCAAAAACTAACTGGTTCACCTAAAAGTAACTCCAAGATTCATAACCTTACCCTAATTCTAACCTCTATAACCTGACTTTCCCTGATTTACAGTAGGTTGCTACACCTCTGGTCCTAGGTACAGTATAATATTACACAGATGTAGTGTGGGGTCATGGAAACCCTGAGGTGAGTTAGTTCATCAGAGAGGTTCTTAACTATATAATGAATAGACTGTTAAACAACTTCCTCTTAACCACTTATTCACCCTGAGGCTTTGTATGTCTGGTCCCGGGGGAGGAAGTGTGTGTGTGTGTGTGTGTGTGTGTGTGTGTGTGTGTGTGACTTTCTGACCTTGTGTGTGGGTTTCAGGGTGAGTTCCACCTCTGACCTCCTAATCCCACCTTCTCCTCGACCCACTGAACGGACGGAGTGCTTCCTCGTGTGTTCAATCCACCAAACAAAAACATTTTCACTTAAGAAACATTTTGTTGAAAAGAATGAAACAGAGAGGGACCCACCTGAACCTGTTCATAACTTTTAATTTGTTTTAAGGAACACTGCCCTGCCTCTAGACCCTGTGATGATAAAGCCTCTCTTTAGAATAACACCATACTAGTTTGGGGGGATGACGCGTCTGACCTCTGTCCATTAGGACATGGTGGAGTAGCAGGATATCGGGGTGCTGGAGTATTACTGTGGGGGTCAGAGTGGGACCCAGTGAAGTGGGCAAAGGACCTAGCAGCCCTACTGTATCTGTGAATGTCACCCTTTGTCTTTGGTCTTCACTAACCCCAGGGTTTTAGTGTGGATCTAAATGGGGACTCTGATAAATACTTACCTATTAAAAAAACAGGGGAATTCCTAAAGGTATTACTCTAAAGACCTGTTACGTTAATCCACCTGATCGCTTTTATTTGATTTACACGCTCCTTTGTTTGTTAGTTGCCGACAGGTTTAGGGACTGGGGATATCCGTTCCAACTGAGAATTGGCTTGTGCTCCAGTTGGAGAGGGGCGGGGAGCTTCCACAACAGGCAACAGAATGGGTAAAAAGGATGTTGCCGGCTCTGGGATTTGATCTAGCAACAGCTCGGCTACTGGTTAGATGCTGCGAACATTAGAACGCCTGCTGCCCTTTTAAACCAGCGTTTCAGTACAGGCTCACCAAATACAGGTCTGTGTAAGGTAAAGCTAGTGGAGCGTCCGTATATACTCTTCACTTTGTAAAAACAAGTTGGTGGCTATAGTGAGTTAGACATAGAATAAATAGAACAGCCCCGAAACCTCTTAATGTGGTCATTTAAAACTGTAAACTCTCTCAATGGGTGACAGTTATTGCAATGCTATAATTTCCATGGTTAGGTTCTTCTCATTCTAGTTCCATGTATCCTGGTGTTTAGTGTGCTCCCAGCAGCAGAATATAAACAAAACCAACTGGAATGACACTTAGGTCTGAGCCGGAGGAGCTGGCTCTAAACACATGCCTCTTTATGGAGATGGTGCGGTGAACCAGGAATCCTCCAGACAGCTGCTTTAGGTGAGCAGGCCTTCACAGTCGTTTGATATCCTTGCTTGGTCACACACATTCAACTGTTACCACTCCTTTTAAGCAAACTTATTGCTGGTTATGGTCAAAAAAGGGCTGATTTTGCATACAGATGAAGCCTAGTACTGGACTAGAAAATTGAGCAAAGTTGTTCCCTGTTGATTTATTTTTTACAGGACTAGGCTTAACCTACAGTATGTCTTCAAAACCAGCCCTAAGACTCCTGGGGTTAGGTATAGGTTTAGGTTTTGGGGGTTAGGGACAATTATGTTTGTAGTTAACAGTTGATTCTCACAAGCATATTGATACAAACGTGTGTGTGTGTGTGTGTGTGTGTGTGTTTGATTGTGTGTGCGGCTGTGTAGCTGTAGGTGTGTGTCTCTCTCCCTGTGGTCTGTCTGAGCATGCAGTGTCTCTGATTACAGCTCGATAGAGGCGTTTAGAGCAGGTTGGGACAACGCAAACACACCACTACACACACACACACACACACACACAGACGCTATAGCAGGTTGGGGCAGATGCAGTCGTCTTCCAGCTGCTGTCTGTCTGAGCTGGGAGAAGCTGCATCTGCTTTCTCTTTCCTTTTCACCTGCTAGACATCCTGACCTCCCACAGTACCAGAACACCCAGTCTATATGTCTCTAGCTCTGTGTTGAAGTGGGTGTCTTTATCCCGACTGGGGAAAAAAGCTGACGCGTACAAATAAAAAGGCAGCCTTGTGAAAATAGTAGGCTGTTGAGAGTACGTGGTCCCCTCCTCTGGTTGGTCCAACTGCCTCAGCTGGGGCATGGTCCAATCCCAGCCCACCGCTCTGCGGGCAGAACTTTTGTGTCTTTCCCAGTATCAAATGAAGAATTGATTGTGTTCCCTGTTATCAAAACAACGTAAAGATTTGAAAGAGAGACGGACATACAGAGAGAGGCAGACACGCAGCTAGCAGCCACTATGCCTCTCTGCCTCTCTGCCTCAGTCTCCCAGACGTCCTACTTTTCAGCGCCCAGTTGATGTACTTCTCGGTTCTGACAGCTCGCTGAATGTTTAATGTTCTGTGATTTCTATTGGAGACGCGTAAAGGCTTGGTTTGCAGCGAGGCTCCAGCATTTTAGGGAGAGATAGAGATGCTGCTTCGTGTGAAGGCTGCAGTGAAGAACTTCCTCCTCAGCGTAATGTGACTTCACAAGTCAGAGTTAAAGGAGAACAATCTGGAAGAGATATTACAGCATCAGCCATGCTGATGATTAGAGATGGTACGGTGGCCATTTTAGTTTTCTCGCAGTAATTCAAACACCCTCTCGATGGAAGTCGTCTGTTCTCATGGCTTGAATTTCTCTACCTGTGATCTGCTAAACCAAGCACCTGGTAGCCTGTTGCTCTCGCATCAAACCGATGACATCAGACCTTAGTTCTTCTGCATGCACGTGTGACAACACGCCCTGACCGGGGATTGACACGGGACAACAATGCCGGGCGTCCTGTTGAGGTAACGACATTGGTGGCGTCTTCAGGTGATGTCATATGTGTAGGTGATCTCATTGCGACACCTCCTTGCTAAGACCTCGTATGTCTCAAACGGGAGGAAGGAAAGGTTAAAGAAGGTTTAGAAGGAGAGAGACATTCACAGTTGCTTAGCAAACGCATGTTTCCACAGCAACCTATAGTAGTGGGTACGTATATCTTCAGACGGTTCACCTTGGGAATCAACCCACAACCCTGGTGATGCAGAAGCCAAGTTGTACCAACTGACCTACACAGGACCAGGAGATCAGGGAGGTTATAAGAGAGGGAGTTTACAGGAGGTGTTGAAGGAGTAAGGGAGGTTATAAGAGAGGGAGTATACAGGAGGTGTTGAAGGAGAAAGGGAGGTTATAGTAGAAACCCGTTTCCAAAAAAGTTGGGACGCTGCCTAAAATGCAGATAAAAAGAGAATACAATATATGAAATGTTAAACTGATAATATTTTTTTTTTTGGAAAAATACATTCCCATTTAGAATTTGATGCCAGCAACACTTTTCCAAAAGGTTGGGACAGGGGCATGTTTACCACTGTGTTGCATCACCTCTCCTTTCAACAAAACAGTAAGCGTTTGGGAACTGAGGAGACCAATTGCTTTAGTTTTGAAAGTGAAATGTTTTCCCATTCTTGCCTGATATAGGATTTCAGCTGCTCAACAGTCCAGGGTCTCCTTTGTCGTATTTCTCATTTCATGAGACTCTTACTACAGAGCCTTGCTGTTGTAATACGTACGTAATCTGGCATTGTCTTGTTGAAATAAGCAAGGCCTTCCCTGAAAAAGACGTTGTCTGGATGGCAGCATATTTTGCTCCAAGACCTGTATATATTGTTCAGCATTAATGGTGCCTTCACAGATGTGCAACTTATGCCACATGCAACCTATGCCATGTGCACTAATGCACCTCCATACCATCACGGATGCTGGCTTTTGAACTGTGCGCTGGTAACAGGTTGGACGGTCCCTCTCTTTAGACCAGAGGACGTGGCATCCATGATTCCCAAAAATAACTACACATTCAGACTACAGGACAGGTTTCCACTTAGCTTAAGTCCATCTTAAATGAGCTTGGGCCCAGAGAAGGCAGCATTGTTTCTGTATCTTTTTTATATATGCCTGGTAGAGTTAAAACTTGCATGTGTGGATGCTGCGACATACAGGGTTCACAGACAATGGTTTTTGGAAGTGTTCCTGAGCCCATGCTGTGCCCACTACAGATCATGTCTGTTTTTAATGCAGTGCCGCCTGAGGGCCTGAAGATCAGGGCCATCCAGTACTGGTTTTCGGCCTTGTCTCTTGCGTATAGAGATTTCTCCGGATTCTATGAATCGTTGAGAAACGTTATTCTTGAATTGTTGCACTATTTGCACAATTTGCCATGTTACTGACCTTTTGCCAAATCACCTAATTAGTTGTGAATTGTTCCACCAGGTTTGTTTTAGCATTACACAACGTTTCCAATCTTTTGCTGCCCCTGTCCCGGCTTTTTTGAAACTTTGCTGGCATCTAATTCAAATTCAAAATTTCTCAGTTTCAACATTTGATATTTTTGTATTTCTTTACATCTTACACAGCGTCCCAGTTTTTTGGGGGAAACAGGGTTGGAGCAGGTGAAAGAGCAGTGGGGTGCAGAATGAGAGGTTGAGGAGGTGTAGGAGTTGTAGCAGGATAGAAGAGGAGGTGAAGAAGGAGTTAACGGAAAGTGTAAAAGGAGAGGTGTAGAAGGCTAGAGGTGTAGGACAGAGGCTAAGGTGTATCAGGATATCCTATGAGGTGTTGAGGGTGGTGGGGCCTACCTTCCTGCTCTGGGCCTGTTGGGTCTTGTCCTGGCCAATAAGGCTTATGGAAGAATCCGTCGTGTCTGCTCTTTGTCTAGGCCGCCTGTCTGTCTCCGAGTCTAGAAGAGACTATACTGAACTGTTTTCAGCTCCCGTTGGTGGGTTCTCCCGACATCGTAGTACCATTATGCTTTGCTGCATACCAGTCGAGATCTCTTAAGTTTCCAACTCAGGAAGTTATTTCTAAAAGTAAATTCCTAATTTATGATGACGACCAAGGCTGCCGTGGGTAATGATTGACACATGAAACATTGGGGTTTTCATCATCAGTCATCGCGGGCAGCAACAACAAAAACAACGATTACCTCAGAATCCCTTGGATTTCAAAAGGTAAAAACAACATCATTACACATTTGCACAACGTGTTTTGTGGTGTGGTTTCCATACTTGCTCTTAATCGATGTGATTTTGAAGCTCCAAATAGTACCTAACACCTTTACCAGTTTTCAACACCCCATGGTCCTCAGGCCTCTCCTCCCCCCCCTCCCTCAGTCCTTAGCAGGACCCCGGTTCCCTCTTCTCCCTCGTTCTGCCTCGACATGGACCATGTACAAACACACACACGCCACACACACACACCGCACACATTTCCTATTCTGCTTTAGTGCTTTTCGGTCCTGTCGCAGTTGGAGAAATACAGCTTGCCTCAAACGTGTAACCTGCTTTTCTCTCCCCCTCTCACCCCCTCCCAGCTGTTGTACAGGAACACTGTAAGTGTGTGACCCACTGTGACAGTATCTGTGTCTTCGCCCCACTTGTTTTTTTTTTTTTTGCTTTAATGGGTGCGTGTGATGTACTGGAATACCGTCTCCACAGTTCCTGTAACTCTAAAGACCATTGACAACACCTGTGTGATGTACTGTAATAGAGTCTCCACAGTTCCTGTAACTCTAAAGACCATTGACAACACCTGTGTGATGTACTGTAATACAGTCTCCACAGTTCCTGTAACTCTAAAGACCATTGACAACACCTGTGTGATGTACTGTAATACCGTCTCCACAGTTCCTGTAACTCTAAAGACCATTGACAACACCCGTGTGATGTACTGTAATACAGTCTCCACAGTTCCTGTAACTCTAAAGACCATTGACAACACCTGTGTGATGTACTGTAATACCGTCTCCACAGTTCCTGTAACTCTAAAGACCATTGACAACACCCGTGTGATGTACTGTAATACCGTCTCCACAGTTCCTGTAACTCTAAAGACCATTGACAACACCCGTGTGATGTACTGTAATACCGTCTCCACAGTTCCTGTAACTCTAAAGACCATTGACAACACCCGTGTGATGTACTGTAATACCGTCTCCACAGTTCCTGTAACTCTAAAGACCATTGACAACACCCGTGTGATGTACTGTAATACCGTCTCCACAGTTCCTGTAACTCTAAAGACCATTGACAACACCCGTGTGATGTACTGTAATACCGTCTCCACAGTTCCTGTAACTCTAAAGACCATTGACAACACCTGTGTGATGTACTGTAATACCGTCTCCACAGTTCCTGTAACTCTAAAGACCATTGACAACACCTGTGTGATGTACTGTAATACCGTCTCCACAGTTCCTGTAACTCTAAAGACCATTGACAACACCCGTGTGATGTACTGTAATACCGTCTCCACAGTTCCTGTAACTCTAAAGACCATTGACAACACCTGTGTGATGTACTGTAATACCGTCTCCACAGTTAGAGTTTATATTTTAGTTATTCACCAGATGCTCTTGCAGTTAATGCATTCCTTGTCAGCTAGCTAGGAGGGGCAAACACTATCGCCGTCTTAGTACATTTCTTTTTCGGATAACTTCATTTTATTGTGGGAAAAGTCAGTGCTAGTAGGGAAAAGCAAATGATGGAGGGGGTTGAGGCTAAGATGTTTTATTTGAGATTCTCTTTGAACAGGCAAATTAGACAGGTAGACTGTCTTCCTCCTACACTGATGAAGACATTGTTGCTTCGGGAATCGGTTGTTGTCAAGCATCGTGTACTCAGGGTGCTTTTTGTTTTCCCAATCAACCATTGCCTCATTTTATTGCCACGGGTCTCAATGGGTCTGACCTACAGTGTGTGACAGAGACATGTCTCGTGCTAATTTGACAAACCCTCATTTAATATTTCTCATCCTCATTCACGCCCCCCCCCACCCCGCCCCCCCTGCAAATTTATCTTTTGAAGGAATCAGATCAGAAAAATATCTCATTTTGAAAGATCTGCTGTGGTTGGACCAGTGCTATGCAGCCACAGGGAGGATAGAACAGTTAGTATAGGACACGTCCCAAATATCCCTTCAGTCCCCTAAATAGTGCACAGGCCCTGTGCACTACAAAGGGACTAGTGTTCCATTTGGGAAACAGATGGGGATCAGAGCAAGACGGCAGAGTTCACAATAGGGAAACCACTGGAGGCCAGCCTGTCAACACACTGCCTCAGACACAGCCAGACCAGACAGCCTGTTTTGGAATATGTTGCATTTTTACATAGGGAGTAGTGTGTCAGACTAGAGAGGGACAAATGACCCGAGGCGAGGAGAGGAGTATGCAAACAGCTTACATTTTTGACATTCCTTTCGCGTATGATATTTCTATTCCTTGTTTAGTTCAATGAACAGCATATTACCTTCATCTTGTGCGTGGCGTGGTTAGCATTGCATTCATGACATTGTGGAATGAATTAAGCAGGTCTGGCTGACTAGGTCGAGAGGCATGGTTCTGTATTCCTTCTTGGAACACACCCTATTTCAGCTGGACGGCGTTCCCGAGTTTCCAAGACCACATCCACATTTCATAATTCACCCTCCTTAAAATAGTTTTCTACACTGCATGAGAAAATGTTTTCTGTGACATTTGAGTATTTCCTCTCTCTATTTGTTTCTTGACCTTTGGAGCATTCTTTCTTTCTTCTCCCTGTAATCTGGTCTTTCTTGATAGACGTCATGTGACCGTCATCATTGGCTGAAACTCTTTACTGTAAATACTAATCATCTCCTCATCTCTGTCAGGGCTATATTCACAGGACAATCACAGTGCAATTAACGTGAAAGACTGCACACAACAGTTCCCCACTACTTTGCAATATAATCATTCCATCTCCAAACATGTTTAGTTGATCTTACGCTTCAAGTAAAACCCGAAACATTGTTTTGTGATCTTATGCTCTAAATTAAACCTGTTTGAAACTCCTGGCCCGCTATGATTGACTTCTGTTATTCATCCATGAGGGGCAGCCTCTGTCTGGGTTACCAACTGAATTATCTTCTCATCTCAAGCCTTTTCAAACATACTGCATAAAAAACACAAACAACTTCTGGTCTTGAAAATGGCCTTTGTGGCATTGATTTTGAGTCAATATCACATCTAGTGTCATGAAGTTTATCTCCAGCACAGTTTTGTCAGACTTTGATTGAATCTGTGTCAAGATGAGTGTTATATGATTTATTCTAAGATAACGTATTTCTTTTGCCGTTCATATGGTGTCTCACAGAGGACAAACTTAATTAACTGCCACTATGAACCAGGCCTCCAGGTATATTTGGTCACTCTTCAAGCCTAGTTTCCAACTGCCTTAATTTGGCATGTACAGTGTAGTTGTACATGTTATGTTTCAACCAATACTTTACATTGAGTTCATCAATTGTGGTACTGGGTCCCTGCAGGAATCAAACCAACATCCCTTGTATTGCAAGCACCATTGTCTGCTACCTGAGCCACACATGACCTGCGTGTTTACATGCTATTTTCATGTGTACAATAGCTTATTAAGTTATGGTGTTTTTGTGTGGTGAATGTTGAGGACATTCTCTCTGTTTTGTCGACAGCTATGCCTTTCTGTGTGTGGTTGTTTATCAGACCACTGAGGCCTGTATAGGGTTGAAAAATTCCAGAAATGTTAATTAAATTATTAAATTCCCTGATGTTCCTGAAATCCTGGTGGGAGCATTCCTGAAATGAGGTGGGAATAAGCAGGAACTCTGGAAATTAGAATTTTTTAAAGAATACTTGCGAACTTAATGTAAGTATCCAGAATTTTGCAATTCTGGACTTGAGCCAAGGTTGGTCTTTGCAGGCCTGGAAAGAAGCTCACTGGGCTGGGTTTTTCTCTGCTGGGAGAATGGTGGAGTGTGTGGTGGATGGTTGGAGTGTGTGGTGGATGGTTGGAGTGTGTGGTGGATGGTTGGAGTGTGTGGTGGATGGTTGGAGTGTGTGGTGGATGGTGGGAGTGTGTGGTGGATGGTGGGAGTGTGTGGTGGATTGTGGGAGTGTGTGGTGGATTGTGGGAGTGTGTGGTGGATTGTGGGAGTGTGTGGTGGATTGTGGGAGTGTGTGGTGGATTGTGGGAGTGTGTGGTGGATTGTGGGAGTGTGTGGTGCTAGGCAGATGTGCCTGGAAACTGTAAATTCTGACCAACCTTAGCCCCGGCTAGACAGGCTTATGTAACATTATACAGTATATTGTGAGTGTGTGGGGATGTGTGTCAATGCTGCAATCGATCCAGCTCTCAGTTGAGACCACTACCTGTTTGTTAAAAGTGATGTTGATATTTTACCTCAGACTGTCCTAATGACACAGATATAATGGTGAAACTGTCTAATTAATAGGGTGGCTGTGGCTACAAGCTAGCATTGTACAATGAGTTGACTTTTTCAACACTCTCTACTAAAACATTGAGACTCAGCTCTAGACTGTTAGCCCTCTTTTTGCATTCCTCACTCTGTTTCCCTCTTTCTTTGCCTTTTTCGTTCATTGTTTCTCTGCCCCCCCCCCCTTCTCAGTACCTCTCCCCCCCCCCTCCTCATTCTCTCTATCCCACCCCTCTGTCTTCCTCTCTCCCTGTGTCACTTTCGGTCTCACTGAAGCAAAAACCGGAAGGGTTTCTGTGTTCAGAAATATCTTGTTAGTGACTGGTAATTCTCAAGGAATCAGGGAATCCTCCACAATCGTCAGACAGCCTTTGTCACCATCAGGAGAAAACTCCACAGACAGTGTCATGGCAACAGATGGGTTGTGTTTGGCTGTAGCGTTGTTGGATACAAGTGTCACAGAGAGAGATATCAACAGACAGGGCAACTTGGCCAATCCAGTCACTGTGACGACTCTGAAAAGACAAGCTGTGATGGGAGAGAGGAATGGAGCGAGAGTAAAAAAAGACAGGGAGAGAGAGAAAGATAAATAGGAAGCTACAGTATGAATCAACGTTTTAGGAGGACACAGCCATGGGAACTTGGTGGGCCGGGCAATGTTTATTTTCCACATCTATTTTTAGAGCCTAATAATATGAAGGACATGTATAGGACTCAGTGGAACATTAAAAAGTCACTTTCCAATAATATCCAGCCATTTTGATGTAGATTCAGCTCACAGGTGGATCAACAGACAAAGACCGTTTAATTATCTAATGCTGTGCAAAATGTGTGCTCCTTTCAGTAATGGCAAATCTGCCAAGCCCAGAGGCCGTAAAGCATCCCCAAAACTATGAGCATTTGATTATCACCAGACACAACAGCAAACGTCATCCCTTGGGTGTTGCACAACTTAATATTAGGTTTTGGATGAAGATCCTTGAACATTTATTGACAAAATAGCAAATACTATTGTTTATTTTCCAGCTTATAGTTAAATTGTAGTTCCAGACTAGTTCATTTGTATTGTCCTGGTTATCCTTTCTTTTAGCTTGTGTCGCAAATGAACCCTCTGCCCTTCCTAGTTCAGTACTGTTGACCCTTATGGGCCAGAGCTTCTCTCTAGGTGTACAGCACTTAGGCGGTCAGCCTCAGATCAACCCTGTGGTCCAGATCTCCAGTTCTGGTTAAGTTCTGGTTAACGAGACAATATTAAGTTCAGTTTAACTAAATCATGTTAAGTTATCCCTGTAACTGAGAGTACTAGTGAATTCTCCCCTGATGAGAGGAGGAAGAGGAAGACAGGACCCACCGTTTTAGTAGGTTACTGTGGTGACTGAAGATGGATACCCTGGATGAGCTACAGTTCAGCTCTCTTCAGGTCATTGGCCAGGTCCTGCCGTGTAGTTCTGGGCTGATCCCTCATCTTCCTCATGATCATTGATGCCCCACTAAGTGAGATCTTGTATGGAGCCCCAGACCGAGGGAGATTGACAGTCATCTTGAACTTCTTCCATTTTCTAATAATTGCGCCAACAGTTGTTGCCTTCTCACCAAGCTGCTTGCCTATTGTCCTGGAGCCCATCCCAGCCTTGTGCAGGTCTACAATTTTATCCCTGATGTCCTTACACAGCTCTCTGGTCTTGGCAATTGTGGAGAGGTTGGAGTCTGTTTGATTGAGTGTGTGGACAGGTGTATTTTATACAGGTAACGAGTTCAAACAGGTGCAGTTAATACAGGTAATGAGTGGAGAACAGGAGGGCTTCTTAAAGAAAAACTAACAGGTCTGTGAGAGCCGGAATTCTTACTGGTTGGTAGGTGATCAAATACTTATGTCAGAGGTGTCAAACCGGTTCCACGGAGGGCAGAGTGTCTGCAGGTTTTTGCTCTCTCCTTGTACTTGATTGGTTAATTAGGTCACTGATTGGTTAGTTTCTACCCTCACCTGGTTGTGTAGGTATGAACTAGGAACCAATTTATAGGAAAAACCAAAGACCTGCAGACACTCGGCCCTTTGTGGAACCGGTTTGACACCTGTGACTTATGTCATGCAATAAAATGCAAATTAATTATTTAAAAATCATACAATGTGATTTTCTGGATTTTTGTTTTAGATTCCGTCTCTGACAGTTGAAGTGTACCTATGATAAAAACTACAGACCTCCACATGCTTTGTAAGTAGGAAAACCTGCAAAATCAACAGTGTAGCAAACACTTGTTCTCCCCACTGTACGTACTGTATTCGATTTGAAATGAGGACCTGGTCAAAAGTAGTGCACTTAATCAGGAACAGGATGCTATTTGGGATGTGCCCTAGAACAGATGGCGTCACACTGAGAAGACTGAGCGCCTGCAGGGTTGGAGGGGATCAGGGTACTTAAGGAACCTTTAGCAGACAGATTGGCCCCATAAGCACCTTACCGTGTAGCAAAGACTGAGCTAACTAATTGGACTAGCGACCCTGGAAGGAAAGGGACTAACTGACCCAGCTAGCTGTTATCATGACATTATGTGTGTGTGTGTGTGTGTGTTGGCTTGAACCTAGTGGATCTAGTAATACAGCTTTGCAAGTCAGCATTAACTGACAGGTACCAGAGAGTGGAACCCAGCCTAACAAGATAAGATAAACTTCAACTGAATTTAGTTGTTTTACAATCAGCACTGGTTTTTTTTCTGAAACCCCTGCAGTCTTCTGTATATTGGTGCAGTACTGCAGTGCTACAGTCATTTGAAAAAGTTAGTAGAAACCCCCTTTAAATATTTGGAATAATGGATATTTGGGCTTAATTCAAAACAATTTATGCAATTATAATAAACAGAAATTAAATGTCCCTATGTGGATAATGTTAGTGCCCCCTGCCTGTAACATCACTTAAAATTGCCGAAATAAGAATCAGGGGCACCAAAACAGGTGCAAATGATCAGAAAACCATTAGAGATTAACTTGCGAGATTCCAGACTTCCATAGTTTAGAAACCTGGTCTGGTTTAGTCTTTACCATAAGGGTGTGTAGTAACATATCATGCCAAGATCAAAAGACCTGTCCAAGCCCTCAGAAACTTCCAGACCACAGGCAATATACATTGGACAGGCCTTCCCACCAAATTCAGCCAGGGAGCTGACTGGAAGATTCTCATAGAAGAACCCCAGGCTAACATGACAGAATCTACAGGCCTCTCTTGCCACAGTCACACAAACACAAAAACACCAGCAAAACTACAAGATAATGGCTCAAAAAGAAGTAAGGGAGGGTTGAGGCAAAGTCAATTTTTCAATCATTTACAAGCATCAGAGTGCCCTGGTCGTGCACGTAGTGCAAAAGTAGTGCACGTCATCGAAAATAGCATGCCATTTGGGGCACAAGCTAGGGTATAGAGTAGGAGGCTATATAAGATATAAAGGCATAGATGAATGAATCCCATTTCTCAGTGGACAGTGAGGAGAGGATGCCTTAATGTTGATGTTAACATACCGATGATCCTTGGTAATTACCCATGATGCCTGGTAATTAACCACTTCTGTTCACTATTGATCCTCTCACTGTATGGCCACCCTCACCATGTCTCTCTGTCTCTCAGTTCTCTCAGTTCTCTCCCTCGGTTTTGGCCTCTCTTCCTCTCTACACCACTCATTACACTGAAAGGGTCATTATTGGCGTAGGAATAATGTGTTTACGTTGCCAACACAAGTGGGAAACAAAAAAATAAATGAAAAAGTTCAAAAGTTAAACTTTAAGCTGCAAAAGATGAAGACATTTGAAACGCATTTCTTACTCACCATCTCCCGGACGTCGAGAGTGTTTCAGTGTCCGGGAGCTACCTCGCCCATCCCCAGCCCTCTCTTTTTCTTTTTGTTTTCCTTGGCTTGCTGAGCATGCTGATGTGCCTGGTCCTGACAGTGCAGAGAGGTGTTCCTGTAGCCAGGCTAATGCTAGCCGGGGAGGGGGTGTAGCCTGCCTGACACTAGCTGAGGAGAGGGTGTAGCCAGGCTAACGCTAGCCAGGGGTTGAGGTGTAGCCAGGGTAACTCTAGCCAGAAAGGGGGTGTAGCCAGGATAATGCTAGTCAGGGAGGTGGTGTAGCCAGGCTAACTCTAGCCGGCGAGGGGTTGGGCTACCCACCATGGGGCTGATTGGAAGAGGAGGGATGGAAGCATCTGACTAATGCCTAGGCTTTAGCTCAGAGGACGGATGCCGTTTGAATAATGATGAGGGAACGTCTTTACCAATGTGTGTGGGATGGAAACATTCGGAGGAGGTTCTCTTCCTCACTGTTTAACCAATCCTGTAAATGTGGAGGTGGAGTTAAGATGGAGTGCCACCTTGTCAGCAAAGAAGAGCAGAAAGTAACATCTCGTTCCATTTACTCTTTAAATAGGAACATCTGTTTTTTGGGGACCCTACAAAGGGGATTGTTACACAGATGGGAGGACTGTTACACAGACTCATGGGGGACTGTTACACAGACTTGTGGGGACTGTTACACAGACTTGTGGGGACTGTTACACAGACTTGTGGGGACTGTTACACAGACTCGTGGGGACTGTTACACAGACTCAGGGCGGAGTGTTACACAGACTCAGGGCGGAGTGTTACACAGACTTGGGCGGAGTGTTACACAGACTTGGGCGGAGTGTTACACAGACTTGGGCGGAGTGTTACACAGACTTGGGCGGAGTGTTACACAGACTTGGGGCGGAGTGTTACACAGACTTGGGGCGGAGTGTTACACAGACTCGGGGCGGAGTGTTACACAGACTCGGGGCGGAGTGTTACACAGACTCGGGGCGGAGTGTTACACAGACTCGGGGCAGAGTGTTACACAGACTCGGGGCAGAGTGTTACACAGACTCGGGGCGGAGTGTTACACAGACTCGGGGCGGAGTGTTACACAGACTCGGGGCGGAGTGTTACACAGACTCGGGGCGGAGTGTTACACAGACTCGGGGCGGAGTGTTACACAGACTCGGGGCGGAGTGTTACACAGACTCGGGGCGGAGTGTTACACAGACTCGGGGCGGAGTGTTACACAGACTCGGGGGGACTGTTACACAGAC
Organism: Esox lucius; assembly: GCF_011004845.1. Lineage (NCBI taxonomy): Eukaryota > Metazoa > Chordata > Actinopteri > Esociformes > Esocidae > Esox > Esox lucius. The sequence continues at coordinate 10,151,625 of NC_047590.1, forward strand.
TCAAGGGGGACTGTTACACAGACTCAAGGGGGACTGTTACACAGACTCGGGCGGACTATTACACAGACTCGGGGGCACTGTTACACAGACTCAGGGGGGACTGTTACACAGACTCGTGGGGGGAGGGGGGTGCTGTGGGATGCCTCCTCAGAAGGCTTGACATCTCAGGACCAATTGTTGCTCATGTTTAACCATGTAATTATCAACTCAACACAGATGAATAATTACAGTTGTAGGAAATTACAATTAACTGATTTGTGAATTCCAGGGGACTCCCACTCCCTCCCCTCCTTCCCCTTCTTCTTATCCCCCCCTCCCACCCCCACTGTCTTTTTCATACTGTTTGATACCCAGTAGATTACCCTATTGAGGACAAGTCCCTGCAGATGACATCTGATTTACTGAATTAATCCTGTCATGTTACAGTGAAGCTCAACCATATGATCAGAGGCTAGGCATACTGAAACTGATAAAGGTCATTATGGTTGTATTTATCATCGACACCATCTGTTGTGGTTTTGTTGTTGTTGTTATTGTGTTCTCCATGATGCCAAACATTAGAGTTTTCTGTATAACTCTATCTCTTAATCTGTTCCAAAACTAGCACAACTGATTTGATTAATCATTGGCTTAGTGACAAATTGATTTGACAGTTTGACCAGTTCAGCACTTCACCAGTGGGATATGCCAGTTGAGTGTTTTCTACTGGAATAGATCATAAAACTGGAACATTTGGAAAGTGAGGATAGGTCTACCCTCAGAGGAGAAACGCTGCCTGTACCTGACCATTCATCAAACATAACCCTAGAAGGTTTGGTCAGGGTAATGCTCAGTGCATTCAAGATAGCACACTTTGATCCCTCTCCACTGTTTCATTCTCCATAGGGAACTGTGTCTTCCATTATTCTAAAGCCACATTCTTTCCTGACTGTGAATACATTTTTAACAAATGTGACCAGCTTGTGGACCTCCCTCAGAAGCACAACCCCCCCCCCCCCCCACTCCAATAAAAAGCTAATTATTTTCTATTTTCTTCTCTTTCTTTGGCTTTAATTACACTAGCTTATTGTCAGAAGAATCCTCAACCTAAAAATGTGGAAAGATAATTATGGTGACGGTTGTATCTATTTTTGTTTTGGTCTAATTCTGACATTTTTCTTCCGAGGCTTGAAGGCTAATGTAGGTTTGCTTGTTCTTCCTCACAGATGTCCGGGCGTGTCCCAACTTGCATCCAGTTCCTTAGGCCTATACACTGGCAAACTTCTTTGAGCTGGAGCCCTATTGTCCCTGCTAGATAGCAGTGTAGTACTGCAGGGAACAATGTGCCAGTTGGGACCTAGCCGACTTCCATTGAAGCGAATAGAAAACAAACTTAACCACAATCTGATTGGTTAATTTAATCAGCCAGAGGGTGGAGCCACAGGGCCATGACCAAATTCTGGCAGTTTGCCTTCAGTCCCGGGTTTGCTGATGTTTCTGTGCGGGAAAACTAAAAAAGGAGTGTTTGTCATTGGACTGGCCCAGGTCAGGTTTAATATTGTCTGGTGTCTCATGAACATCCCCCTGCCACGTTACCACGGCCAGCACATACCCGGGTCTAGGCTAGCGGCGTTGTGGGCTGGTACTAATCTGGTTTCTAGGCCTCAGATCAGTAGAGGGCTACCCCCCCCTGGCGTAAAGCTGATGATTAGACAGAGGTGATTGAGGTGATGGAGTGACCCTCTTAGATAATGTCTTAAGCACGCTTTAGGATTGGCCTCGGTCGCAGGCTCATTGTGACTGACCGGGGTGTGGTTGCTACGGTTGTGTTTGTGCTGTATCGTAGGTGCCTTGCCATTATGAGCAAATTAGCCGACTAAAATGTCTTACATTTTTGACATACCTGTTGTGTACACTCTCATAAATCACAGCTTTCAGCCAGAGTCAGGGCAGGGGTCAGAGAGTCAGGGCAGGGGTCAGAGAGTCACATCAGGGGTCATAGTCTGGTTTTGGGGTACAGGAACTTTTCTATTGTGTATCAGATGTGTGTGGAACAGAATATATCTGCCATAGCTAAGAGAGAGAAAGAGTAAGAAAGACAGAGTGAAAGGTACAGAGAGAGGGAGTTTTTCCTGGCTACTGTGCATCAACACTGTTGTTGCTTGCTCCTTGGGGTTTCAGGCTGAGTGTTTTGTAAAAGCACTTTGTGACAACTGCTGGTGTAAAAAGGGCTTTATAAAATACATTTGATTGATTGACTGAGAGTTTTGGGGGGAGATGGAGGAATGGGGTGTGAGGATGGCCCAATAAATAAAAGTAAATTCAATTTGCAATAAAAATACATTTGCTATTGGGTTGGTTGTTAACAGGACAATTGAAAAGCTCCAACATTCTAAGTAGTAGTAGGCCTATTAATTGACAAATTCAAGTATCAAGTTAACAATTCCATTCATTATGATAAATCAGTCAATTTATGGTGAAATAAGTGTCTCTTTTTCCTAAGGCATTAGAATATAAGTTAGTCCGTACCACTTGCTATCCCTGTTCCTACCCCATCTATGATGAATCTGATAGTGTGATAGCTGACACCATCAAACTGTGCTCTAAACTGTGAGTGGAAAAGTGTATATATATAATGTTGGTAGTAAACACATAAAACCAAAATAAGAAGCTCACATGTTCCCTATCTCTAGCCCTGTCCCCTACCTACCCCATCACCCTATTCAAATCTACTTTAACTGCAGAAGGATTAAATCCTGTGTGAAATCCCTCCAATGCCTGGTTTTAAATCTGTGTTTATATCTATCTACCGTTTGAAACATTTTTGGAGCCATTCACTAGGATCCCAAAGAGATTATCTACGCGACCGTCCGTTCCTCCATTTCTCCCTCTGTCTTTTGGCTTTGGTCACAGACAGAAAGGCCTGAGCTTCCTGAGGTCGTCTCAGGAAGGAGATAATCATCTAATGATTAATATGGCATGTTTCTCACTGGTCAGGAGTCAGACTGCACAGGCAGATACATGTACACACACGCTTCCCGGGAATGAATTTACTGACCTGGATTATACATGTTCACGTCGTTAAACAGGTAACTGCCTCCGTCCATGTTGTTAGCCAATACGTCCTCTACTATAGAAACTTATCAGATGACAGTGTGTTACCGAAGGAGATTGTATCAGTCGGTATTGACAAAGCTGACAGATTTCTTAGTAGATATCAAGACATCGTTGGCTCCAAGTAGTCTGGTCCTGGAGCCAACGATGTGTGCATGTGACCTGTGTGTAGAATCCAAGTTCATTACCCAGGAAGCATCACTTTCGTTTTGGACCCCCTTTTACTGGCAAGGTGAATCATTTTGTCTCAAACATTCTTACAAGAATTTAAATAGTCACTTTCCCACGAAAAACTATTACATCTTAAAACTGACTACAACACTAATTCTGTTTGTGATCCCTTACAAGACAAACTAACACAAACATTTCAATTCACTGTGATCATTTCTATTATAAGTTGTTGTTTTTTACACCAGAACTCCTTTCCCATTATGACTTTACCAACCTTCTGGTAAAGTCATAATGACAACCTTTATCCACCACTGTTGTTTAATGTCATTCCTGAATCTGTGTCCAAAGTCATTGGTCAAGTAACGTCTTCTGACTGTAACTGTGGCTATATTACTAAATACATGGGTTCTATCTTGAGAGATGGTCCTTTAACGAACATATGAGGTCTGGAAAACAAAGCACACATCAGAAGCATATGTTCTCAGGTACTTCGTTCCCAATATTCTGAAGAAGACATTTTTGTTGGCTGGTTATTCGTGGTCTTTCATTGTGGCAGAGCACACATCACAATAGCCAGCGTTAACTAAACATGCTCTATTTCATGTTGCCATGGGATACGTCATAATGCCATTTACTGCACCAAAGTAGCTCGCTGTGATGCTGGCATCAGACAGCTGTGTTGATGATAATGATGTGGTCTCCTGACCACAAGTGCGAGTACAATCAAACAGATTCTAAATGCCCTGCGTTGTCCTGTCCAAGACAGTAAGCTGTCACGTGCTCATGGAAGTTCACCCTTGAAAGTATCGGAGAGCGTAGAAGGCAAGTATGCGTTTTGAAAGCCAATCGCTGTGTTATTCTATAGCCCGGTTGCATTCTGAAAGGGCAGGGGTTTAAACAGGACAGTGGTGTGATGATGGCTGGGGGTAAACCCCGGAGAGGAGCCTCCAGGATTGTGGACTGGACCAACCATCGCAGTGATATCTGCTGAGGTCATGTTGCTGGGCAAATTGGTGTGAACATTGCAGGCTGGAACACAGTGTTGGTGGGGAAGGATGGAACTGCTAAGATGCCTATTATTCTGCCTTTTTTTCTTGTGAATTATACAGCTTTATGTGTTTAGTGTTGATGTCATTCAGTGCTACTACTACCAATAATAATGCTACAACTACTACAACTACTATTACTACCACTGCTACTACTAATACTAATGCTACTACTACTACTAATGCTACCACTTCTACTAATGTTACTACTACTACTAATGCTACCACTACTACAACTACTATTACTATTAATGCTACTACTACTACAACAACTACAAACACTACAACTGTGTTTAGAGTGTTTCACGTCATTCATTCAGCAGACTCTTATTTCCATAGATTCCAATGCTACTACTACTGCTACTACTACCACTACTGCTACTACTAATGCTACCACTACTACAAGTACTATTGCTACCGCTACTACTACTTTTACTACTAATGCTACAACTCCTACAACTACTAATACTACTACCGCTACTACTACCCCTACTACTACTAATCCCTTAAATACCATTATGAGTAATTTGCAAGCTGTTTATGGTGCTCTGTTTATAGAACTGTGTCTTCTAACAGCAACTGCAATGGAGTTTGGTTGATAATCAGATAGGTGGCAAGGGAGTGTGGCCTTGTGGGTAGTGACTGACGAGACAATGAGATCATCTTGCTTGGCTTCACTGAACGTGATCGGTGGATGCCTGGCTACACCCCTTTGGTGCTCTGATACTAGAGCAGAGAGCAGGATGGAGAGGATGAGGATTTATAAGGTAATGTCAGGGAATGGATGAATGGATGAATTTATGGATGAATGTACTGATGGACTTGATATGGATTCAGGTCATGGAAACAAAAATACTGAGAGACCAAGTGGTTGTGAGGAGTAGGAAGAATGAGGTTCATCTAGGAGGGGGGGGGGAGCGAGGGAGATGGAAGGCGGACGAGATAGGGAGAGAGAGAGTTGGAGGGAGGGAGAAACAGAGATAGGGAGGGAGAGAGAGAGAGAAGAGAAACCGAGAGATAGGAAGAGAAGGAAAGGGAGAGAGTCATCCCTACTGTCACATCGATAAGACAACACCATCACACTCTCACTGGAGTAGCCCACGCGTCCTCGCCCCCTGTCTCCTCATCCCTCCTCTCCTTCTCTCCTCCGCTGTTTCAGCTCAATGTGTTTCTGTGGTGTAGCAGAGATGTGGAAGTTATCATGGTGGAAATGAGGAATGTGTGTGTGTGTGTGTGTGTGTGTGAGATGAGGGTGTTTTTAATCAGGTGAAATATGGTGCTGGACGGTGGTTTTAAGGTCATTTGGTTACACTAGTTTCTCTCTCCCGATTCCATATTAAGCTCTTAAGCTCATATTGACTGACCGTACGTCACCTCAGAGGAGTGCAGTGCAACTCTGGGAATAGGAGAACATACTGTAAACAGAATGTATTCAATGACATCAGAACTCACAGCTCACACATATGTTCTAAAATCCACAATGACATCCCAGGACAGAGGCACCTATGTCATTGAAGAATTCCTGTGGTCTGGACTGTGTACACACTCAGACACCAATACACCACTGTTTGTTAGTTTCTTACTTTTGTAATTTCATAATTTATATTGATTTACTTTATTTATTAGCCAACTGCATTGTCAAGATACTAAGTTTGCTATACGAGCAACATTTGTGTCCAATAAAATGTTGAAACTTTGCCTGTTCTACTAGGTAATTAACTTTCTATGGGACCGGTCCTGTGCTGAGGGACCACTGGATTGTTGTTGCAAATGGTCATGGGAAGAAAAATAAATACAGCCCCTGAGGCTTTATTCTGCGGGAATCTCCTCTCCCTTCAGTAACGTACAATCAGATTCAGAACAGTATGCAACAAAACCACATAATAACTCAATAGAAACAGAGGGTGACTTGTGTCTAACCTACAGTGTTTCTCCAAGCCATTTTACCACCACCATCGACTATTATTTACCATAATGGTTTTTTAAAGGCATGTGGTTGGGCAGCAATAAAGTGTATAAATAGGAGTTGGTCAGGAGGGAGGAGTGCTGCTGTAGAACAGAATGGTTGGAGGAAACAGGTGGATTTTATATGCTTCTAGAATGTTCTCTGAGGGGACTCTGGAACACTTTCCAGTTCCAACATTCTCTGTCTCTTTACCTAATGGTTGTTTCGAGGAAAAAGTGGGTTTTATAAGAGGCCCTCCAGGGCTTTGCAGTGTTGCTTTAAATAACCCCACAACAATCATACCTCAGTACCCTCTCACTAACACTGTTAGGAAGAGACAACACACAGAAATGCATACTTTGGCAGGTAAGACTGATATGTTTACAGGGGTGCTTTGTTCTAGTTAAACCTGAATGTTCTATGCTGAATAGCTTTTTTAAGGGGACAGACAGACAGACAGGCAGACAGACAGACAGGCAGGCATGCAAGCAGGCAGACTCACTTAGACCTAGGATCACCTAGTTTTTACAGCACTTCAGCCCTTCTCTCACGCTCTCTCTCTCTGTCTGCCTCCCTCTCTTTCTCTTGCTCTCTTGCTCTCTTTCTTTTTCGCTTTTCTCTCACTCTGTCTGTCTCTCCCTCTTTGTCTCTTAATCTGTCTGTCTCTCCCTCTTTCTCCCTCTTTCTCTCTCATTCACCTCCGCTGCAGCCCCCCTCCTCTTCTTCCGACTCTCCTCATTGGATGCTCAACAATCTGACTGTCCAATCAGGTTGTATTGAGTGAGCCTGTGCGTAGAATAACAACTAAATCTTCTATCAGGGGTTTATAATATTATCATATTATCAGGCTCTCTCCAACAGATCCCTCAGGTTGGTCACTTTAAATGTACATTCTCTCTAAACCTGTCCTTCATGTCATGTGCAATCATTTGACACTGGATTAATAATGATAATATTGCCTAATTTCCGGTGCTTAATGCGTAAATGGTTCAGAACCAAAATGACAACAAAAAAAACATTCACATATATTATACTGTACTCCAATTGTAACACATGAGACTGCCCTGTCTCCCATGAGACTGTGACTAGTATGAAGTCTGACGACTGAAGTATACATCCTGGAGAGTAGATCTCTGGAAGTTTCCTTACATATGTTGATGCGTAATTTGTTTGATGATGTGGTCTGCTTACACGAGGGGCTGGAATCAAAGGTTTCTGGTCACGGGGGATGTTGTAATTGTGTCATCGTCTTGAGAAGGGGTTCTGATCTGGTTCTTTGCGCTCTTAGAGTCAAAAAGGCTCGTTCTTGTTCCTGTTACTTCTGAAGACGTTCAAATGCATCAATCGTTATGCATATATTGGGTTGGTTTATTTCAGTGTAAGAATTGGCTTTTGTCCTGACATGGTTGTGTGTTATCAGCTAAACAAATTCAAGTTTAGTTTAGAATAGTATACCAAGTGGAATCATGTACTGAATAAAAGAACAGGAGTGGCCCAGACCTGAACCCTGAGGGACACCTGGAGTGCCTGAGGCAGATGAACATGTAGATTTGGTTTATTATTGCATGTAGATATGCAGTTTTGTCAGAATCTTGGTAAGCAATGATATTGTTTTTATAGTCTCGCCAATATGACATGTAGACGCTTTTAGAGTGGGTTCTTAATTATTAAACAGTGCGTTGTCGACCAACTGGGCAACCGCTACACACACCCACGTACACACACACCTACACACACACACACCGCATATACTCCCAGTCAGACGCACTCACACACCCAGAACTGTGGAGGAGCGTAAATAGGTCATAGTGAGAAGGAGGGGCTGTGGGGTGGGAACCCAGGGATGTAGAAGTGATTCTGTCTCAGAGGAGGGGGAGAGAGAGAGTGTGAGAGAGGGTATGTGTCTGTGTGCTGGGCCAGCTCCAGGCAAAACCAACATTAGCGGTTACTTATTTTATCATATTAAAATGACATAAATCATGCCAAAATGTGTAGAGTTGTGGGAAACTAGCTGTTAACATTTTATCTCCACCACATGGAAAATTAGATAGATTGGCAAGAAATACCGTACTCTGGCCAGCTGTAACAAAAATATATATCCGCGTCATGGCAAAATGATTAGAATTGCATGACGTTTTATAAAATTGCAAAATGTGCCGAAACTGCAGAAAATGTAATTAACTTAAACATGTTCAGTGTAACTTTCTGTTGTCATGTGGGTTGTCATTTGTGTGAGGGCCCTAAAAGGCTGGACCTGGCCCTGTGCTGGTGTGTGTGTGTGTGTGTGTGTGTGTGTCTTCCTGTCTCAGAGGAGTGTGTTGACAGGCAGCCCGTGGTGTGACACAGTGGAAGCTTCCTGAGTACAACACAGCTTCAAGAGAAAGGTTCCCCCCTGGGAGCAGTAGAGAGAGACATACAAGCAGTCAGAATCACAACACGTCTGATGTGATGATGTCACTGGCCTGGTCTGGCCGCACCCCTAGTTGTGTGTGTATGTGTGTGTGTGTGTGTGTGTGTGTGTGTGTGTAAATATAATGTACGGTGAAAATAATATGTACGGTGTGTAAATCACATTTTTGTAGTGTCTTGGTGGCTTGCCAATACATTACTCTTATTTTATTTTGAATGTGATGAAATATGATCTTATGTGGTCTAGTGTTGGAAAAGTAGCTGCAGCAAGAAGTGCATTAGCTAATGAGTCCCAAAAACCCCAACCCTGTGTGGAAAGCATGACGTTTCAAAGTAACATTATCAAACTGGGTCACCTACAATATGAACAGTATATACAATTAGGCTATTAGATTTGGCCCAGGATATGCAGTGGGTAATTTTTGTCATTATAAATATGATCCATTTCTATCAAATTTTGAGTGGAATCGTGTGTACGATCCAAGTTTATGTTGTACATGTAGACCACATCACCCCACTAAGTAAAAACGGACATATCGGTTCCAACAATGTTTTTGTATATTCAACAGTAGGAAAAAGTTGATTTCCGGCTTATGGGTTGGTTTTGGTTAAAACGTAACCCAGGGAATGGTTTTAGAATCGTGGTTAAGCATAGGCACTGAGGCTAGGTTAATTTTAGGCATAAAGGTTATTTAAGGTTAGGGTTAGGTTAAGATTAGGCTAATTAAAGTTTGGAATAAGATTAGGATTTGGTCTAGGGGAACATGTATATCTGGGTTTCCGGTCCTCACAGGAATAGAAAAACAAAAGTGTGTGCCGTGTGTGCTTTATCCTTACACAGCTCTGGAACTTGTCAGGTGCTGTCAGGTGCTCTGTTTGTGTGGTTGTGGGTGGGTGGGTGTGCATTTCTCTGAGGCTGGGGTAAGCTCAGGTCATATCCAAAGGATCCAATTTCACACCCAGAGCTCTACTAGGCATAATAGAACAAAGACCATTTGGTTGTTGTGGAAGGAATACTGTGTTCTGGCTTTTAGAAGCTGTCACTAGCTTCAAACCTATATCTCTAGGTTCTAGAAGCTATCTCTGGGTTTTGGAAGCTATACCTGGTTTCTAGAAGCTCTCCCTGAGTTCTGGAAGCAATCCATGGGTTTTGGAAGCCTAGGTTCTACAATACAAGGTCAAGACAAGCTGAGATTCCAGGCAGAAGTGTTAGAAAATAAACATCAATGGAAACCAGTGGATCACTTGATTACACAGGATTAGCAAGAAATGTGATGAGTGGTCAGGAACTCCACTTATGAACTGTAGAATATAGCAAAGCATTTATGATTCTTTTTTCAGTAAGGAGTAATTCATTACAATGTTGTGTTTATTTTTCACTTTGATTACCATTTTTGTGTGCTGCAAAAATTCCCTAACAGCCATAGTAGAGGAAGAACCTTTTTGAATAATGATGCAGTTTGTAGTGCAAGTTATGGGATATTAGAATCCCTCTTGTATTTAACTGTGTATTCCGGAGCCCTAGCTCTCTCTGGGTTCTAGAACATCTCCCTGGGTTTTGAAAACTCTCCCTGGGTTATAGAAGCTATCCTTGGATCCTAGAAGCTCTCACTAGGATCTCGCTGGGTTCTCCCTGTGTTCTGGGCGATATGTGTCTGGTAAGAGCTCTCTCGCTCAACTGATATGAGGCCAGATGGTGCACCTTTAAAATTCCTGACTCTAATTTCCAATTTTCAGGACCTTTTTAAAGAGGTCCATATGTTAACTCCAGACGTCTCGGGTATCACATGTAAGCTGTGCAGGGCTTAGGGGGTGCAAGTCATACCCAGAATTATGGGTAGGAAGTTTGATAATAGTTTTTTTATATATAATTGGAGACAGCTCCATTTACAAGACTTGGGGCTTTGACTTTGCCTTTTATAACATTCCCACACTGATGTACTCCTTTAACCCCCTTTCCAATATTCTCCATGGGATTTATGTGATAGCTAGCTACACCATGTTATTACATCACAATACACCACTACAGACATCCTCTTAGATACAGGAGAACGCTGGCTGTGGTTGCGTTCTAAATGGCAACCGATTCCCTGTATAGAGTGCTAATCTAAAGTAGTGTCCTATAAGGGGAATAGGGTTTCATTTGGTGTGTGCACTGTGAAATCAGCAACATGCTGGCTTTCATTTAGGTTTGGCACAGTCTTCCCAGGCTTTATGCCATGTAGCCTGTGCTACACTTCACATTCTGCAAAGATTTAGTGGCAAAGACTTCATTTTGAAACTGGATCCCGGGCAAAGCCAACCAGGAGCGTGGATTTGGCTGGCAGATTTAAAAGGCTCTCCAAACTGTATTACTTTTGCTTTGAACTCACCAACGAAGCCATGTCACCCAGTATAGATGTTTTTATTGTAGGCTTGGACAACAGTCTTCTGGTTGATATTAAACTGACCTTTGGATGGCCTAACTTTAGTCTTTACCATCAGGTGGTTGACCAAAATAGCCTAGCCTAGTTTAAGCCTTCTTTGGGTAGCGGACTAGCGTTTCTTATGTAAGACAAAGGTTGTGGGATTCAAGACCTGGATGTGTAACATAATAGTTTTTCTTTCTGACACATTTTAATTTGTCTGTTTCCTTAATAGGTCAGGCTAGAGACTATTGGACAAGTCTTTGCATAGCCTAGCTGTAGCCAACAGCAGATTGTGGACTAGTGTAACAGAGAAAAAGAATGTACAAGCTCATGCCACAGCTAGCTCTTGCCACCTGGGCTATATAATTGGTATCTTTAGTATAGCAATTGGAACATTGTCAAGGAAGGTGCTCACCTGTGTTGCAACACAGAGGACCGCTAGTTTGTGTCCAGTGTGGGGCCTGGTAAATTGTCCGCTGTCTGTTAGCAACAGCATGTTGGCGTTGGTGACATTAGCCTAGCTTTATTCAACATCATACGCAGGTTGTGAGACCTGGGATCGCTTGGTGATGAACATTCTCCTTCCCATTTAGACTTTTATTTTTCTAAACCTACACAGTGTATCCAACTTAGCCTGCATGTAAGCTGTGAGACTCAGACCTATCTGTTCACATGGAATTAACTTGATAAAATACGAAGGAAAGAAAAGACCAACACCTCATTTAAATGGGGAATACCGATTTACTCTATGGATATGCATATAATCATATTCAATAGGTGAAATTCGCCTATGCCGTTACAATAGCTAGGCCCTGTGAATGACAAAGACCCCTCTGCCACAGCTTTATTAATACTTGTCATACCCAGGACCGGTGTACTATATATTGTAATCTGCATATAAACATATAGACATATAGACATATGTATTTTGTTTATTTACGGATCATCAATTATTCATGCAGCCACCTTCGCTAATAGTGTGATCATAGAGGCCAAGCGGCTGTAAATATGAAGACCGTAGTACACAGGAATGTCTGTCAGGCAGTGGATGGGGCTGTTGCTGGGCTGCGGTGGGCACCGTATTTCTGCCCTTCGTTACGCACAGTGTGTCTCTGTGCAGAAATGATGGTGTGTGTGTGTGTGTGTGTGTGTGTGTGTGAGATTATGTGTGTGTGTGTGTGTGTGTGTGTGTGTGCGTGTGAGAGAGAGATGATGTGTCTTCTCTGTGCTGGGTAGTAGGGAGAAGAGAAGCAGCGTGACCTACATATTGAGGGCTCAGACTGCCAGCGCCAAACTGCCTAACATCACAAGAGAGCCGCTTCACACCGAGCCCTGCTATTGGCTGATTAGACACGGCCTCACAACAGCACTACAGCATCACGGAGAGGGGGAGGGAGGGAAGGAGAGAGAGAGAGAGGGAAGGAGAGAGACGGAGGGAGAGAAGACGTGGATGAACGATGGGTAGCAGCAAAGGGAGGTGCGGGGAAGAAAACAGAATGGTAGATAGAGGGGGATGATGGAGGGATGGAGGTGAAGGGCGAGGGAGAGTGTGGATGGATGATGCTGAGTTTAGTGTTTGCTGTCAGGTGATCCATCTGTCACACTCAGGAGAGAGAATGAAGATTTGTACTACCACTGGAGATGACAGCCTTCCTCTCTCATTCTCGATCTCGCTTTCTTTCTCATCCTCGCGCTCCTCTCTCTTTCTCGAACCCCCTTCTCGATCTCCCCCGTCTCCCGTCCCCCCGTCTCCTCTGGCTCAGAGTTGAGACTGATATCCTCCAGAAGAAGTCGTGTTTTTTTTTTTTGCGGTACGACAGGGCTTTTTTAGCATTCGGCGCTTTAATCTTTAAGTTGTTACCATAGTGACGCTCTACCACATTCACTGAATAGCGAACGACTGTCTGTCTTACAGTGTGTGTCGGAGTAGTGTGCTGTTGGATAGGAGTGCAAATGTCTGGTTCGACCCTGTTGAAACACTGCATAGGCATCTCCAATCACTCACTGTTCCTTCTATAGGACACCTCTATTGGACTGAAGCCAATATGGCTCTGGTCAAGAGTAGTATACTATTTAGGGGATAGGAAGCCGTGTGGGATGCAAAACCATTTCTCACACACGTCATTCAGTACAGGAATAAAGGGCTCTCCCCACTGTGCGTTGTGGACACGATGTGGTGCATAGACGGCTCTCTGTCTGAATGGGCCTTAATGTGTGCCCTCGGGCCAGCCCGGCGCTACCACGGGCTCGTCTTTGTCCGCGGTGGGTTGGTGGATACAGCTCAGGCAGGGTCCTCCAGCGCTCCGTGTGTCTTTGGACGTTGTGCTCTTCCACTCTGCCCCCATTGGTCCAAACGCCCGGCTAAAAGCCCCGTGCGGCGAGTTTGACTGGAGGGCGAGAGGTTCAGTGGTACGTGATGACGGCTTTTCGGAGTTCCTCCCGGCTCCGCTCCCCTTCTCCGGGGCTTCTGGAAGAGTGCTGCATGCTTCCACCTTCGTCTCATGGAGGCTGTAGTAGTGATGTGTTACAATTCCCCCAACCAGCTCCAAGAGGATGAGTTGAGTCGCAGCATCCACACACACACAAACACGCACACACACGCACACACACTTTGCCCAGCAGGGGGGCACCGCTGGTTTCCATGGAGACACAGAGTTAAAAATAACATGGGCGATGGCTGTCTGGTGCTATTCGCCAACATGCCTGACTGCCTCTCTGGCACACACGCACACACACGCACACACACGCACGCACACACACGCACGCACACACACGCACGCGCGCACACGCACGCGCTCTTCTTTCCTCTCTGTCTCCCTCACCGTCCTCTCCTCCATCACAGCTCCCCGCCCTGGCCATGAGGTTTCGGTGACGTCAGAGGGCTGTGATTCAAACGCAGGGAAGGGTGGGAGTACACAGGGAACGTCGGTTCTACTGGGATGTAGGAAAGGAACATCACCCTGTGGGTTCCAGGGGTTCTGCAGTGCCTAGTACACACACACACACATGCACACACACACACACACAGGAAGAGCAACATTGCTTATTTCTCCTGTATAAAATGAAGGGTCAGCAGTAAAATACATCCCTCCCAAGGCTAATGAAACAGTGTTGCATTTCTCTTTCAACATCTGCTTCCTGTTTCAGGGACTTTCAGACTCTAAAAGAGACAAAATCCCACTTGAATTGGTAGATTTATTTCTCCCTTTCCTGGGCCAAGTGATATTTGTTATAACCTGAGTTTGACCACTGTATATATTCCTTTGGTTTAGAGAAAAAAGAAACAAGGTTGTCTTTATATGTGATGTAAGTGGGTTGTGGCCGATTAGTTTGTAGTCAATTCAGGAATTGTCTACCACTGAAAAACGGACCAGCCAGGAGAGGTACCTGTCACATCAGAGATTATCTGGGAACGTGAGAACATGAGACAGTTGAATTGTATTGTCATCATTATTGCCATCCCGTATTTCCTGTCCAGTCTCTGGCCTGGATGAAAGGATAGATGAGTTGGAGGGCTTACAGAGAGAGAAAGAGAAATACAGAGAGAGAGGAATAGAGAGAAAGCGAGAGATGAACTGAGAGGAGTGCACCAAGAGGATTTATTCATGTCATTAGAATGATTTATCTAAATCTGTCCCAACTAAGTAACTTATGTAAGCAGAACTAAGTGTGATGTTACTGTTTAGAGTGTGTGGTAAAGCTGTCTACCCCAAAAGCCCACGTCAAAGTTCACGTACTTACAAAGTATATCCATGTAAACAGTGTTCATTAACACGCATTATTACCTGACCCCTTACACTTGGTTTAAGGTGATTTCTTCATGCTTGGGGAGCATCCTTAGTGGTGTTGCCAGAAACTGGATTCTGCTGTACAGTGGGAGTGCTATTCTGAGACGATACGGTCCCAAAAGGGAGAATTGATATAGTTATTCATTGGCGTAGTAAGAAACACCCTTTTCACAAAGCATTTGATACAAGGTTCCAGGATTCCAGGCGTTCACTCCCATCTTGTTGGCTAGCAACAAATGTTGTCGTTTTAGTACTCAATTCAATCCATGAAGCAGAGTCGTGTTGACTCCATTCTGGGTCTAGGTTTGACCCGCTGTCTGCTCGTTGAGTAGAGAGGAGATAAAAGGCCTCCAGCCCATCTTCCTGTTTTCCAGAGGGTGTGTGGTATACGGCCAATATACCACAATGAAGAGCTGTTCTTTGGCACAACAATTTGGCATTATACCACAAACCCCTGAGCTGCCTAATTGCCATTATAAATGCAACTAGAACAGTAAAAAGGTATGTGACGCCATACCCACGGTACAAAGTCTCATATGCCACGACATTCAGCCAATCAGGATTCAAACCCTACCTTCTATTGTTCTCTTGCCTTGACTCCCCATGTACTGTAGGCTCCAGGCCTGTTGAATGGGCGGGAAACTGCTGCTGACACACACACACAAAGTGCCATTCATGTGGGCTCTCATTTCTGCATGACGACCTCATCCCCTGCTGTAAATGAAAGGGGTGGAGATGAAGGTGTGGAGTGTTGTCTCTAACCAGTAACTCCAATGTGTGAAGGTGTTTCAGCTCCACTGACCCCATTGGTTTTAGTGGATGTGACACTCATGGGAGGGGATATACAGTTAGTGAATTCTATCACACATTTCCTGTTTCAGAAAACCTGTTTCCTGTCCTCTTTGAGTCTGTTGTGTCAACTTCACCTCTGAGACCCTGTCCACTCAAACTAAAGGACCCTGTCCACTTTTGACCTGAAGGACGCTGTCCACTCTTTAACTAATTGACCCTGTCCACTCTTTAACTAATTGACCCTGTCCACTTAACTAAAGGAAATGTTAGGCAGATTGGAATCTTTTGCATGCCACAAACTCATCCAAAGGTGTTAACAATATTGTTAATAACAAGTTAATATCTAATAAACTTGATGTGTTAATTATGTATTCACCAGATGGTAACTTCATATTAACTGGGTATTAACTAGACATTAGCGTGGTGTTAATTAGATAATACCTAGGTGGTAACCAGGTGATAATTATGTATTAACTAGGTGTTAACCAGGTGATAATTATGTATTAACTAGGTGTTAACCAGGTGATAATTATGTATTAACTAGGTGTTAACCAGGTGATAATTATGTATTAACTAGGTGTTAACCAGGTGATAATTATGTATTAACTAGGTGTTAACCAGGTGATAATTATGTATTAACTAGGTGTTAACCAGGTGATAATTATGTATTAACTAGGTGTTAACCAGGTGATAATTATGTATTAACTAGGTGTTAACCAGGTGATAATTATGTATTAACTAGGTGTTAACCAGGTGATAATTATGTATTAACTAGGTGTTAACCAGGTGATAATTATGTATTAACTAGGTGTTAACCAGGTGATAATTATGTATTAACTAGGTGTTAACCAGGTGATAATTATGTATTAACTAGGTGTTAACCAGGTGATAATTATGTATTAACTAGGTGTTAACCAGGTGTGTCCAACTGAAACACTCTGTTTAATCTCCGTTCCCTGTGGACAAAATCAAAACCACCTCTTTCCTTGAAATTTCCTCATCTGTCAATCCACTGCGGCTGTCTTCCGTTTCCCTAATTTGGTTTAGACTACAGCAAGGCAGCTATTGAAGCAGATGTGGTGAATTCAGAACCTGTGTGTTGTATCATATAGCTTTCCCCAGTCGTCTCTCTCTCTCTCTCTCTCTCTCTCTCTCTCTCTCTCTCTCTCTCTCTCTGTTCTGCCTCTCTTCTCTTTCCCTCTTTCCCTCTCTCCCTGTCCTTCTCTCACTTTCCCTCGATGGTCTTTCTCTTTCTCTCATTCCTCTCCTCTCTCCCTCTTTCATCCATTCCTTCCCTCTCTCTCTCTCTGTCTCTCTATGTCTAATGAGTTCTACTCTGCTTTCCTGTCCACTCTTCCTGCCAAAGCATTCAGCGTGGAGCCAGCTGAAGGACTGGGTGATAGAGGTTCTTTTGTCTCGTTATGTATCTGTGGGAGGTTGTCATTTAAAGTACCTGGAAGCAGAGATATGTGGGAGACCAACAGGTGGTCTGTTCCATTTGTAAACTGGGTTAAATACAATAGATTTTAGGGGGTCCCAATACTGAAATACTATTGAGCTGTTGCTTAGCTTAGTTGGCCTGTGTAATGGAACTTAGTAGTCCTAAATGTACAAAACACCAAGGTAAATAAAGCACAATTCAAAGCTTTAAGCAGTTGATGGTATTTGACATAAGTTAACTCAAGGTTGACTCAAGTCATGCTGTCGTCAGTTTCATGCTTTTGTTGAAGGGGCAACGAAAGTGAAATACTTATGTATTTGTACTATTTGAACATGTTAAAAAAGTATTTACACGTGTTTGATAGTGATTCAATGTTTTTGGATGTACAGTATTTGAACATATTGGAATGTACAGCACAAACAAAATATTCTGACTTGTATCATCCCTGTAACAATTTAACTGAAAATGAACTAGTAGTTGTTATGGACATTTTTGACTAAGGTGCATTTGAGAAATGTTTGTCTTTCCATTGGCTGGTATGTAGATCTTTACTTTGATTGTGACACACATGTCTGTATAATATCAAAGGATCAGTAGGTTTTTGGGCCATGTCCTCCTGCCTGGATAATGAAGGGTGTCAGACTTTTGTTCCTCAGGAATTGCCATCACATAGTTCAATATATTAATTTGTAAAGAATATAAAGAAAAAATGCCTTATGAGCTTGTAACGTTGCTTGTAGCAATCAGGACACAGGTGCATGAAAAATTTAGAATTTTTATTAAATTAACTAAGATGTAATAAAACAAAAACAAGAGCAGAACAACATTACAAAAGGAATAGGACCCAACAATGACCATGGTACACTGGAGAAGGAAGAACTTTAATAGCGGAAGCGATAACGACTAGCTTTAATACAACAGCACCTGTAGCTAGAGATCTCCACAGCTAGCTTGTCATTACTATTATCATAGAAAACAGAGAGTTGCCTATAAATAACTAGTAGCTGATGGTCTGTAATGGATGGTCTGGGGCAGTTCATTCTGTCTTTTTATCTGTTGTGTTTGGAACATATGAGTCCTTAAAATACCAGATTGGTCTTTTATCATGAGCAAAGAGAGAGAGACAGAGTGAGAGAGGGAGAGGCAAGGAGTGGGTGGGTGGCGTGAGCAAGAGAGAGCAATAAGACAGACAGCGGCAGAGAGAACTGAGAAATAGAGAGAAAATTACAAATTAATTGAGAGAAATGTAGAGATAGAAATTAGAGAGAGGGTAGTTAGGGACATAGAAATGAAAGATACAGTATAGAGAGGAATGTTAGAGACATAAGAGCTAGTGGGGGAGAGAGATGGGGCAATTAGTGGTAGACTGAGAGAGAGTTGGGGGAAATAGAGAGATAGAGAGGGAGATTGGGGGGGGCAGAATGGCTAAGCTTCACTGCTGTTGTTTTTTTCCTAGCATGCTGCGTTAAAACATAGAATAATTGATGGCGGCACCTATCCTGGAAAATGTCATATTCCTGCGAGTCTTCATTAATCAGTGGTTACGCTGGCGCGAGTGACTTTAGGACTTGGTGATGCATCTTCAGGAACACTGTTGGATTGTTTCTAGCCTTTTGTGAAGGAAGGTCGGTTTGGCTTCACATCACTTTGATGAAAGATACATCCCTTCAGCTTTTCTCTCGGCTCTCTTTCTACTTGTGTTTAAAGCGTTCAAAGAGTCAAAAGCATTTGAAGGGTTTGGGCGTAGCTGCTTTTTACAAGGCAGCTGTGTTGAGGACTGATTGAGGTTGGATGCTGTTGTTGTGAGGTTCGGCAGACAGTGAAGGCCAAGCACACTTTCTTTGTAATTAGAACCATAGAAATATAGGTACAGAACTTTGATTTGAATGAGAATGTGTACTTGTATAACTACTGGTGCAGTTCAGTTGTAAACGTTAGGTCTCCATTTATATATTGAAATATTAAATTCATGTCATCCAAGTTTTGTAACACTAGGGGGCAGCCTTTCAATTTTTTCTGAGAAGAGTATGAGGTAAAGTCAGCTTTTTGATGTTGGAAACTGGTATTTCCACTGAATAATAGATTGTCAAAGTTTCAGCCGGGTGTGGCTTGCCTGCTGGTGTCCCAAACCACTCCCTATTACCCATATAGTGCTCTGCCCTAAGGGCCCTCCTCAGAAGTAGTGTGCTAGGAAGGGAATAGGGTGGGGTTGGGAATGCTGCCTGTGTGTTTCCTGTCGGTTTGTCTGTCCAGGTTGGCAGAGTGGAGGCTCCAGCCCACACAAATCCAGACAGACAGGCTGCCACACAAGCCGCCAAAGTGGGCAGTTTGTTGTGTGTGTGTCTGTGTGGGGGTGTGTGTGTCTGTGTGGGGGTGTGTGTGTCTGTGTGGGTGAGTGTGTCTGTGTGGGTGTGCTCACACATTTGTGTTGTAATACAGGGCTGCCTGGTGTGTGTGTCCCTGATCCTCTCTTGGTGTTGTGGAGCAGCCAAAATATAGTTGCTTTTAAGCCAGGTCTCACACCCAGACAAGATACAAACACACACACACACACACATTTAACATTTCAATGTCCTTATGTGGACCAAAACATTCTTCTTCTTCAAAAACCTAATTTCTTTAACCCTAACCCTCCTCTCAACTCTAACATTTAACCCTAACCATAATCACAAATACCTAACCCCAATACTCCAATTCAAACATTAAACCATTAAACATTAAACCTATTCTAAACTAAATATGGCCTTTTTCTTCATGGGAACTAGACAAAATGTTAAATTGTCCTCTGTTTTGTTCCTCATAGGTATAGGTTATGTCCCTACTTTAAAGCCACATTTAAAACAGCTGGGGCAATGGTTACACCTGGGTTAATGTTAAGGATATGTAAGGGTTAATGTTAAGGATATGTAAGGGTTAATGTTAAGGATAAGTAAGGGTTAATGTTAAGGATAAGTAAAGGTTAATGTTAAGGATATGTAAGGGTTAATGTTAAGGATATGTAAGGGTTAATGTTAAGGATATGTAAGGGTTAATGTTAAGGATAAGTAAAGGTTAATGTTAAGGATATGTAAGGGTTAATGTTAAGGATATGTAAGGGTTAATGTTGAGGATATGTAAGGGTTAATGTTGAGGATATGTAAGGGTTAATGTTGAGGATATGTAAGGGTTAATGTTGAGGATATGTAAGGGTTAATGTTAAGGATAAGTAAGGGTTAATGTTGAGGATATGTAAGGGTTAATGTTGAGGATAAGTAAGGGTTAATGTTTATTAAGGGTAGGGACAAGCACCAACCACGGTCAATGTGGTCACATTGAAATACAAGCTCCAACTTTTTTATTAAGTTGGCCAATCACACTGATTCTGTCTCCGGGACGTTTGGGTAAGTAAAATTCCCACGCGCTGTAAACACACACACACACACACAACATATACAAACTCACAGACAGACAGACAGAGATGCTGGGTCCCTCTGCCCTAGTGAGCCCTAGATCAACATGGTACCACTTCCTACCACAGACCCACAAACACTAATATAGTAATACACACTAGAGGTCTGGGTCTGGGATGAACTTCAGTCATCAGTGTGTCACTGGCAGAGCAATTATTTACTTTAGTATCATTAGTAAAAAGGTGGGTGTATTTGTGTGTGGGTGGGCTCTATTAGCAAGCCAGACAAAGGTGTGGTGAATGGGATTTATAAAGGGGAGTAGTTTGCTGGAGTAGTAGGAAATAGCATAGAGTAAGCCTGACCATACCAGACAGCAGCGATGCCAAACCAGGGTTTATAGAAAACATAGCCAGATATCCATTCGTCCTACTCCTCCTCAAGCTTAGCTTGGCTTGGCAGCTAGGGACGGAAATACATTGTTGTTAGGCTACCTCCCTGAACCTTACATCACATTGTTTTCTAACTTTTTAAGACAGGGTTATAAAACTTTGCGTTACTCAGAAGTTACACATTAAATAGAACTGAGTAGGTATACTTGCCTACACGTGAGATTTACCCTCAATGTAGAGTTCTCTGAAGGATCCACTGTGAGATTTACCCTCAATGTAGTGTTCTCTGAAGGATCCACTGTGAGATTTACCCCCAATATAGTGTTCTCTGAAGGATCCACTGTGAGATTTACCCCCAATATAGTGTTCTCTGAAGGATCCACTGTGAGATTTACCCTCAATGTAGTGTTCTCTGAAGGATCCACTGTGAGATTTACCCTCAATGTAGTGTTCTCTGAAGGATCCACTGTGAGATTTACCCTCAAGTGTCTGTCACTCAAGGGGGAGGGGGGACTGTCAAGGCCTGTAGTCCTGTTAGGTTAGAGTGCATCCGTTTCAAAGGGTTAATTTGGGAGGGACTGATGAGTGCAGGAGGAGAAGGAGGAGTAGCGGAGTGGGGTAAGGAGAGAGGAGGGGAAGAAGGAACAGAGTAGTGGTTTGTTTGAAACTTTGAAGTCTCTGAACACCCCCCCACCCACTTCAGGCCCCCCATCGCCTCTCTCACTCTTTAGACTCATTCCATGGCAAGACCTTGGCACCTTCCCAAATGGCACCCTAGGGACTTTGTGACACATCGCTCTGATAAATCTGTGCAGTTTATAAGGAACAGGGGTCCATCTGGGGCAAAACGCCTCTCTGTTGTCTTCTAACCAAAAAAAATTTCTCAGAAATGATGGGTTGGGTCAGGGAATTCCAGGGGGCGGGAAGAATGTAGACGGTTAACAATAGCACAGGTGTGCATCAAGGAAGGGGGGGGGGTAGAGGGAGGGATAGAATAATTACCCTGTTTCCTGGTTGATTTATTCACTTCAATGTAAGCAGATCAGAGGGAGGGAGGGCTTATGCCACTTCCATGCCCTGACGGCCACACTTGGTGAAGGGCTGGAGGCGGATGTTATTGAAAAGATGGTACGAAATGACTGAAGTGATAAATGAAATTGTCTGAAGTGCTATAGGAGGAGTGAAGGGCTATATAAAAAAAGGTAAAATGTTGGTGCCATTCCCAGGCTAGGCTCTAGGGTGTTAATAAGTGATCTGCAAAGTGTCAAGTTGTCAGTAGAAGCGTTGGTCTGTATGTTGAGCTAGCCAGGTCTGGGTGTTTAGTGGGCCAACTCCAGCCTTGCTAAATGGTCTGTGTGTTCAGCTAGCCACCTCCAGCCAAGCTTTCAGGTCTGTGTGTTCAGCTAGCCACCTCTAGCCAAGCTAACAGGTCTGTGTTGAGCTAGCCACCTTTAGCCAAGCAAGCTAACAGGTCTGTGTTGAGCTAGCCACCTCCAGCTAACACATCTGTACATTCACTATATTTTCCTAGGTTTTTCCCTAACAGCTCGATGCTATGAAAGAGAATCTGCAATGTAATTCAAAAGACAAATTTCTGTATATCTTGAAAAATTTGAAATATACCTATAGTTGTATCAATATGTGTGTATGAGTGTATCTATATATATCTATATCTATCTATCTATCTATCTATCTATCTATCTATCTATCTATCTATCTATCTATATATATATATATATATATATATATATATATATATATATATATATATATATATATATATATATATATATATATAAACTCACCTAAAGGATTATTAGGAACACCTGTTCAATTTCTCATTAATGCAATTATCTAATCAACCAATCACATGGCAATTGCTTCAATGCATTTAGGGGTGTGGTCTTGGTCAAGACAATCTCCTGAACTCCAAACTGAGATCACACCCCTAAATGCATTGAAGCAATTGCCATGTGATTGGTTGATTAGATAATTAGATAATCTCAGTTTGGAGTTCAGGAGATTGTCTTGACCAAGACCACACCCCTAAATGCATTGAAACAACTGCCATGTGATTGGTTGATTAGATAATTGCATTAATGAGAAATTGAACAGGTGTTCCTAATAATCCTTTAGGTGAGTTTATATAATATACTATTTCCATATAAATGTAAATATTTTTGTTTTATTTCAAATAAGGGATCCTAAAAGGATTTCAAAACATATTTTAACTGTCAGTGCACCTATTTCATGGTTAAATCAAATAATTTGTCAGTTTATCCAGCCAACACAGTGGGTAAAGCACAGGACTTGTGTAGCTTTGGTTGTTGGTTCAATTACCAAAGGGCCAGTACAAAAAGGAAGAACTTACTACTGTGAATCTATTTGGAAAAGAATGCCCAATGGTTAAATAACCTAAGTGTTAAAGTACAATTCCACTTTTTTACAACTTGATACTAGCAGTGGTTTGCTGAAGTTGGCCATTTGTAAGGTCTGTGCCCTGTTCACGTCACTCCTCACTGGGAACCGGCGCACCTCCTAGACCTCAACCTTCCACTCCACCTGAACGCAACACTCTTCCAGCCTCACAATCACCTGAATTCTGATCAACTGTGTTGATTACCTGTTTCCTTTGTTTTCTCCCACTGTTTAGTTCATCCACTCCCAGCCTTCTGATTGTGAGGTATTGATTGTTTGTTCGCTGCATCATTACTAAGCCATTTTTTGGATTCTCTACAGTTTTTGGATTTGTGTACCGACCTGCTTCTGCCCGATCTACCTTTGACTCCGATTCCCGGTCTAGTCCCCATCTGTACTTTTACCTGTCTGTTGGACTACTGTGTTTTGACCTTCTGCCTGCCTATGATCTGGAGACCTGCCAAGCCCGCTTGTGCCTCAGTGTGTATCTGTGTCTTCCTGTGTATGACCCCAGCCGGTACTTCTGACCACGCTTCGGCTGGACCCTTTTATCAATAAAAGCGGCGCACAACACAACAGGAGCCACAACATCAGCCTCCGTCTGGTATCGTTACAGAATACCTCACCTGAAGGATTGGTCCAAGGAAACTCCATTTGCGCCTTAAGCGGCAAGAGGGACTGATTGAGGAAATCTGTCGCATCCTGCGCCAGCCGGCACCACCTCCTCATCCACCTGTTGTCACTTCTCCTTCTCACTCCTCTCCTTCGGTGTCCATGCCCTCGAAATACGATGGAGCCCCAGGAAACTGAAAGGGTTTCCTTGTGCAGTGCAACCTTTATTTTGACCACCATCCTGCCCATTTCCACTCCGACAAGGATAAGGTGGACTTCATCATTTCACTACTCACCGGCAATGCCCTGGACTGGTCTGCCTCACTCTAGTCAGCTAACACCCCTGAATTGGCCTTGGCGACCCAGTTCACATCCCTCTTCAAAGAGGTGTTTGACCACTCGGTGTCTAGTAGACTGCTGGGGGACCTTCTCTGGGACATCACTCAAGGCTCTCTCCCAGCTTCAGAGTGTGCACTCGACTTTCACACCCTGGCCGCTGGAAGCGGATGGAGTGAACTGGCTCTACTCACAGTCTACCACAGGGGCCTGAATGGAGACCTTCAAACGGACCTTGCCTGCAGAGGGGATACTACTGACCTTAACCAGTTTATTCGTATGTCCATCTCCATCGACAACCTCATCCGGGATCACAATAGGAGCGGCAGCTCCAAGTCCCACAGTGAACCTCAACCCACCGTTTCACCTGCTCCTTCGGTCAGCCCTGAACCCAACCGGCTCAGCTGTGCCCCACTGACTACCACTGAGAAACAAAGATGCACCCAGGAGGCCCTGTGCCTTTATTGCCCTTACCTTCTTAGCCGGTGTCCATGTCGACCTCCACGTCGAGATGAGCCTCCCAGTCGACCTACACTACTCTGATGGCAGTGACCGCCCTTTTAAAGATAACCCAGAGGCAATTCGGCCTACCAGCCATTCTGTCCATTATGGGTGTCACACTTTCTGTAGAGGGCCTGGTGGATTCAGGGGCTGCAGGCAATTTCATTGATTCCCAGCTAGCGGACCAACTAGGCGTCGTACTAACCCCTGTCAACCCTCCTCTCTGGATTAACTCCCTTGATGGTCAGCCCCTGGGCTCAGGGTTTGTGACACACCAAACAGCCAACCTCCTTCTTCATGTCAGGCTGTTCATTTTAAAACCATTCAACTCCTCGTCATAACATTTCTTCGGGAGCCCCTGGTGCTAGGCCACCCCTGGCTCTGCCTTCACGATCCGCTCATTTCCTGGAAGAAAGAGGAGCTGCTTACCTGGGGTCCTGCCTGTTCCACTCAATGCCTCAGCCTGCCAATTCGAGCCACTTCCATTGAGGAGGCTACATCCACTCAGCCCGCTCCCATTCCTGCTGAATACCACCACTACCTGTCTGTCATCAGTAGAGGGAAAGCATCCACTCTGCCTCCCCATTGGCCCTGGGACTGAGAAATAGACCTTCTCCCTGGTGTATCACCTCCAAATGGGCACATATATCCTCTCTCCCTGCCTGAATCATAGCCTATGAACAACTACATTGATGAGGCTCTCCAGTCGGATTCCATACGTCCATCAACCTCTCCTGCAGCGTCTAGCTTTTTCTTTGTGGGGAAGAAAGACGGCGGTCTCTGCCCCTATATCGATTACAGAGGCCTAAACCACATCACGGTTAAATACTGGTTTCCTCTCCCTTTGATACCGGCTGCCCAGGAACAGGTGGGCAGAGCCCGGATCTACACAAAGCTCGACCTGAGGAGTGCCAACAACCTTGTCCGCATCCGAGAGGGAGATAAATGGAAGACCGCTTTCATCACCCACAGAGGGCATTATGAATATCTAGTGATGCCTTATGGTCTCACGAACGCCCCAGCCGTCTTCCAGTTCATGAATGAGATCTTCTGCGACATGATCGACAGGTTCCTCATTGTCTACATCGACGACATCCTGATCTATTCCCGTTCCTTCGATGAACACGTCTCCCATGTACGACAGGTACTACAGTGCTTACACAAGCATCATATCTACGTTAAGGTAGAGAAGAGTGCCTTTCATGTCACCACCGTCAACTTCCTGGGCTTTGTTCTGACCCCTGGAGGGGTTAGAATGGATGCTGACAAGGTTACCGCGGTGTTCCACTGGCCTCAGCCTAAGACAGTAAAGGAGCTACAACGTTTTCTTGGCTTTGTGAATTTCTACCGGCTATTCATCCGGAACTACAGCTCCACTGCAGCCCCGCTCAACGTACTCACCAGCCAAAAGACAAGGATGCTAAGCTTGTCAGGCTCAGCCCTTAAGGCATTCGAAACCCTCAAGAAACTCTTCACATCAGTCCCCAACCTGTGTCAACTTGATCCGTCTTTCCCGTTCGTCTCTAGAGGTAGACGCCTCACAAGTGGGGGTAGGTGCCGTCCTTTCCCAGGGGACAGGCACGCCACCCAAGCTCCATCCCTGCGCCTTCTTTTTCGAAAAAACTCACTCCGGCCAAACAAAATGATGACGTGGGCAACAGGGAGCTACTAGCCATGAAACTGGCATTGGAGGAGTGGCGGCACTGTCTCGAGGGGGCACACAACACCCCTTCTTGGTCTTAACCGACCACCGTAACTTAGAGTACCTCCGGAGTGCCAAGCGCCTAAACGCCCGTCAGGCCCGTTGGTCCTTGTTTTACAACCATTTCACTATGGTTCCATTTCACTATGTCCTACATTCCCAGTGGGAAAAACCTCAAGGCTGACGCCTTGTCACACCAATTCGATCCTCCAATCAGCAACACCAATCCAGAATCCATCCTCCCTCTGTCCTGCATAATCGGACCCATTCGCTGGGTACTCCAGGATACCATCCAAGATGACCTCCTGCCTGAAACCCTTCCGGATAAGACCTATGTTCCTGCCGCAGTTTTACACCAGTTACTCCAATGGTGTCACACTTCCCTTGGGTCCGGGCACCCAGGCATCACTCGCACTACTGAGCTTCTGTCTCATCAGTACTGGTGGTCCTCGCTCTCAGATGACGCCCTTGACTACGTTTTGTCCTGTCCAGTCTGCCCACAGACAAAAAATCCACGTCAACTGTAAACTCATGCCCTTGCCTATACCACACAGCCCATGGTCCCACATCGCCATGGATTTTATCACAGACCTCCCTGACTCAGCCGGTTATACCACCATTCTTGTCATCATCGAACCGGGTCTCCAAGATGTCCCGACTCATTCCCTTGCCTCATATGTCCACCGCCATGGAGCTAGCCGAGTGCGTCTTTCAGCAGATCTGCCAATTTGGGATCCCTGAGAATATTGTGTCTGATCGGGGCCCCCAATTCATCTCTAGGGTGTGGAAGGCCTTCTGTGCTCGGCTGGGGGTCTCAGTCAGCCTGTCCTCTGGGTACCACCCCAACTCGAACGGACAAACGGAGAGGCTCAACCAGGAGATCAGTAAATAACTCCAACAGCAGTGTGATCAACAGCCAAGTGACTGGACCTGTTTCCTCCCATGGGTAGAATATGCACGGAACTCACTTGTACACTCTTCCCTATGGCTCACGCCCTTTAAGTGCATCCTTGGATATCAACCACCCCTATTCCCTTGGGAGACGGAGCCCGGCCCAAAAAGACCAAGCAGATCGACGCAGGTGGTCCACTCCACTCAATCATCCTGGTCAGCGCGTTTGGCTATCGACCCGGGACATTTGGCTCCGTCTCCCCTGTAAAAAGTTCTGCCGCCGATATATCGGCCCTTTCAAGATCACCCATCGGATCAATCCAGTCACCTATCGCCTACAGTTGCCCCGCCAGTACCCCTACAGTTGCCCCGCCAGTACCGGATCTCTTCCACCTTCCATGTCTCCCTTCTGAAACCGGACCACTACAGTCCGCTCCATCCTCCAGTCATGTCCACTGGATGTCAGGGGGGAGCCGGCGTATTCCATCCTGTCCATCTAAGACTCCCGTCGCCAGGGTGGGCAGCTACTGTAACTGGTCGATTGGGAGGGTTAGGGGCCTGATGACTGTTCCTGGGTCCCTGCTGTGGACGTCCTTGACCCTGCTCTCAAGCTGGCTTTGTACCTGCACCAACCTTGCTCCTCGGCCCTGTGGCAGGTCCCCTAACCATTGGCCTAGGGTGCCGCAAGCCGCCCGTTGCGGGGGGGAGTTCTATATGGTCTGTGCCCTGTTCACGTCACTCCTCACCGGGATCCGGCGCACCTCCTAGACCTCTACCTTCCACTCCACCTGAACGCATCACTCTTCCCGCCTCACAATCACCTGAATGCTGATCAACTGTGTCAATTACCTGTTTCCTTTGTTTTCTTCCACTATTTAGTTCATCCACTCCCAGCCTTCTGATTGTGAGGTATTGATTGTTTGTTCGCTGCATCATTACTAAGCCATTTTTTGGATTCTCTACAGTTTTTGGATTTGTGTACCGACCTGCTTCTGCCCGATCTACCTTTGACTCCGATTCCCAGTCTAGTCCCTATCTGTACTTTTACCTGTCTGTTGGACCACTGTGTTTTGACCTTCTGCCTGCCTATGATCTGGAGACATGCCAAGCCCGCTTGTGCCTCAGTGTGTATCTGTGTCTTCCTGTGTATGACCCCAGCCGGTACTTCTGACAACGCTTCGGCTGGACCCTGTTATCAATAAAAGCGGTGCACAACACAACTGGAGCCACAACATCAGCCTCCATCTGGTATCGTTACACCATTGTTATTTAAACCATGGCTTACAGTTTCTGTTAGCTATAGACTTATTTTAGGGTAAAGAACCATCTAGCATTAAGTTGTAAAAGTGAAACTTTCCTTTAAACGTTGTAAACCGGCTCTTGTAGTGCTAACCACTTTGTATACACTAGCTGCTCTAAAAGCTTTGTATAAGCTAGTGGCAATAACAACTTTATACGAGTCGTGCTAACAGCTGTCTTCATGCTAGCTGTGTTAAAACTGTGTTTGTGCTAGCTATCTGTGCTCCTCAGCACTGTACCGACTATATGTCACACTAACATTCCACCAGATTCCTACAAGTCCCACCAGGTTGCTGTTGCGCTAACACCTCTACACAGTATGCTCTGTGGGCACTGCATGTGCTGGATCCTGCCTCCACCAGCCTTGCTAAAATCTACCCCTCTGGTTGACTCCACCACAAGGTCACCAGTTGAAAGAGAGGCCTCCAGATTAGAAGGGATTAAGTGGGAGCTGTGACAGAGAGCGAGGCCAGGAATATTCCACCATGTTGCCATACCGTGGCAGGCTAGTAGCACATACACATGCACACACGCGCACACACACACACACACACACAAACAAACAAACTGGCTTTTACTAATCAGGTCTTTAATAGAGACCCAAGCTGCAT
Source organism: Esox lucius (assembly GCF_011004845.1). Lineage (NCBI taxonomy): Eukaryota > Metazoa > Chordata > Actinopteri > Esociformes > Esocidae > Esox > Esox lucius. The sequence goes on from NC_047590.1 coordinate 10,180,866, forward strand.
CCTGAATACCCCCCTATTCCCTGTGAAGTGGAACTAATGAACTACTAAGCTGACAAAAGGAGTGCACTGTAGTGGAAAAGAAGGTGCCATTTGGGACACAAAGCCAGTGTCTATCCTCTCTTTCTCTCCCTCCCCCTGCCCCTATTGCTCTCCTTCCCTTTCCTCTCTCTCTGTCCCTCCCCTTTTTTCTCTCCCTCTCACTCTCTCTTCCTCCCTTTGTCTCCCTCTCTCACACTCTTATCTTTATCTATTCATCTTTCTCCCTATCTATCCATCTCTTCAGTGTGGAGTTGTCTTGTAATCTGTTGTCTGTTGCAGCCCTGTAACTGTGTTTGTGGGATTTCCCTGTCCGAGGCAGTGTGTGTGTGTTGACTAATTTCACTATTGTCATTGATTGAAAGCTTATTGATCGTAAGCCGATCTTGAATAGATTATCTAATGCATATAATGAAACACACTCGCGCACACAAAGCATACACACCAACCCAAACACACGTTCCTCCATCCTAACATGTAGTCATCACCAGGAAGGTTTAATCAACGAAGCTGATGCCATGCCTTTTCAGTTTAGCAACAGCCTGGATTAGCAGTGCTCCATCAGTGCTCTGGGAACTGATAGACTGAGAGACTCCCCCCTTCTATGTTACCAGAAAGAGATTACAGGCCTGGGCAGAGCAGGACTGAACCATCTGTGCCAGCCGGGGGGTGGGGGGGGGGGGGGGGGTGGATGGATGGATGGTGGGCGGTAGATGGTGATAGAGGGGAGGGGCAGGGAGATGGGAGGATGGTAGAGAGAGAGAAAACATAAGGGGGGGGGTCCTGCAGATGTTGCCGTACTTGTCAGTCTGGCTTCAGGCAGTGCAGAGATGAACCCATAGCACATCAGCTCAGGAAATAAATGGGGAGAAGACCAATAGGGCATCCACCCAGTGTTCTAGAATGCATAGTCTACTGTAGGGGGTGAACGCCATGGAAGAGGATTGATGTGGAGGGAGAGAAAAAGGCCATTTACTGGAGGAGAAAAGACAGGTGGGAAAACAGGAAGAACGAGGTGAAGAACGAGTGTGAAGACCTGACCACAGCTAACCATGGCCCTGGCCTGCTTGGGCTTGGGTTGTGTGTCCCTCAGATCCAGAGGTATGCTAGTATAATAATAATAATTATTGTTAGTCATAATAATAATATTATAATGGTGGGGCGCCTCTTATATCCAGATGTATGCTCATATAATAATAATCATTATTATTATTATTATTAATAATTGTAATCTTATAATGGCTGTGTGGCCCGGAGATCCAGAGCTACGCTAGTAAATAATGCTCTGTTTTAGATGCACTTGTTCTACCAGCAATCTGGGTTCTTGGTTCACTTCTGTTTTCTGCTCGTATCCTCATAATCCAAGTTGGTTTGTGTCTGCTTGTTTAGCCTGCTGTTTTGTTGGTTTGTAACCTGTGGGAAAACATTGGGATGTGGTCAAAAAATATTTAGAAAATATTTGCGTCTAAAACAAAATCTAAAGGGTTGCAAAACAGTCGCATAGTTGCGCGGGCTGATTGTTTTTGTCAGTGCTGAACGCAATGTTGCTAGTCAAAGAATATATTTTTTTCATCATTTTTTAAATCTGTATGTTGAAGCTCTACAGTAGGCTTTTCTTCCTGTATCTGTCCTGTGTTAGTGTTAATGAATGGGCTGAATCTTGAGTAGTAGACGTCTGAGCTGGTAATAATAATTACAAGGCAGAAGTACCCGTTTAAGGAGGAAAGGAGCAAGACTTTAAAGATTGGTTGAGTTCAACCAATCAGATCTAAAGATAGAGCAGAGCACCAATGAGCTTTAAAAGTCCCCTAAGGCTCCAGGGGAGAGGATGATTGTGGGAAAGAATATCTGCTTTTGCCAAATGTCCCTTAGATGAACTGACATCCTCTGATTGAACAGTGTGTAGATTAGGAGTACGAAAGTATGTTTAGATTAAGTACTTTAGGAGACTGTGTGTAGATTTATGTGTAGATTAAGAATAAGAGTTTGTGTGTGTGTGTGTGATTTGCCTGCATGATGTGAATGGGCATGATGTAGAACCTCTATTGTATTTGCATAGCAGAGAGCCAGGCCCGGTTGGTTCTCTGGGGACAACAGTTCAAATCTTGACAGCAGTTCATAGCTGGTCAGTGATGCATGGGGCTGCACGCTGGCTGTCTCCCTTCTCTGTGTCCTCTCTCCCAGTGGGGAGTTATGCCATCCTCCCAGCCTGCCTATGGGGGACAATCTCTGTCTGCTTTTTGCACGTGGACCCCTGAGTCTTCATGTCACTTCATGTAACTTGAACAGGGAGTCCCTGGTCTATGGGTTTGTCCTGAACCCTTCCGTGAGACTTGCATTTACTGAGCTATTTCGCGGAGGGACAGTAGATGGATGAGACATTAACCTACCTCCGATAGTTGTTACCAGCTTACATGATTATATCAGATTTCTATGCTCTTTATAATGGGACTGGGCTTTTATAACGTACAATCATACATCTGATATGAGTGGCCTGTGTAGCCCGGACAGGTTATAACAGGCCTGTGCAATCATCCATCTGTTATGAGTGGCCTATGTAGCCTGGACAGGTTATAACAGGCCTGCACATGCCATTATACAGTGCATTGGGGCCTGTGGATGGACTTGATGTGTGCACGGAAGGAAAACAACAGTCGGGTCCGTCCCCGAGCTGCTCGCCCTGCAGGACGCTGAGCCATGCTGTAATGCTGTGTTATTATCAGAGGATACCAGGATCACCTCTGGGCAGCCAGCTGTGAGGAACAGACAGACAGGCCGCTGACGACCTATCATCCCCCACTGTTGGGGGGGTGGGGGGGGGGGGGATTCCCACACATGAAAGTATTTCGCTACATCCACCGAGTGAATGTCAGTATGAGCCACGAGTCGCTTTGGATTAAACAGGCCGCTAATTGACCGTTATTATTTGACTGTGACGATATTACAATACTAGGTATGTGGCCACCTCCATGTGATGTGTCTTCTGAAGGACTGTCTGTGGTGCAACAGCACGCACGCATGCACGCACGCACGCACGCACACACACAGCAAGACAGATCCAATCAGCACCAGGCTGTGTGTGACCCAGATTTGTCTGCGCTAATACTTTTCACTACTAATGACATGTGTATCTGGTGCGTTGCTGGGAATGGAGAGGTGAGGCATCTGAGCTCTGTCTGTGTCTGTCTGTCTGTCTGTCTGTCTGATTGACTGTCTGTCTGTCTGGCTGATTGTAGGACTGTCCGTGTGTTTGTTTGACTGTATGTTTGACCCATCTGTGTCTCTGTGTGAGTGTTTGTTTGTCTGTCTGTCTGACAAGGCCAGACATCACCTTGAGCACTTAATGGATTAACAAGAACATTGATATAAGCTTTGTAAAAACAATGGATTTACCGTTCAAACGAGCATAACAAAACAAATAAGAATGTTTTCAAGTCTTCCTCTCACCTTTCAGACAAATCTCTAGACAGTTCCCAGGACACCTGTTTTGAACTGTGCCTTCAGCAATTAACTAATTACGTACAGCGGTGATGTGACCAGACATGCAAAAATAAGTCAAACTCAAACACAATTTAAATACATCAACTATTACCTACATTGGGTGATACAGCTAGAAAATGGTTGAATGTGGATGGTGATTAATTATTAACACAAACACATTGCTCTGAATACATAACTCGTATAAAATGTGTCCATCCCCGGTTGTTCCTAACTGAACTAGTGTAAAACACCTATACGCTAACCCTGAGCATAGTGTTAGGTTATGGTCTAGATAAAGGTATGGGTTAGGGTATGGTTATGGTTAAGTTTAGGGTAGGGCTTGGGTTTGGGTATGGTCCGGGGTCAGGACATGCTGGATAACAGTAGTTATGTAAGGAGCGTGTCACCAGAGTTACTGGCTCTTCCCTCTGTGCTGATCTGGGTTGGCCGAGGTCTTGCATCCTGCCTGGGTCCAGCCTGATGATGATATAAACTGCTGAGTCCACACCTGCATAGAGGGAGGGAGGGAGTGCAAGGGGAGAGGGAGAAAGAAAGAGATATTGAGAGAGGGGAGGCGAGAGGGTGACCAAGAGAGACTGTGAATGATTCAATGATTAACGTTACAGACCAGCATCCAGAAACAGTCCGCTGGACCTTCGCTGGTTTCTGTTTCTCGTGGACACGCCATCCCGTCCGTCGCTCCGCGTATCCCCTGAAGGGAGGGATGGGTAACTCACAGAGAAAGCTTCCCCCATGTCGCATGCGGAGGAGGAAGAGGAGGAGTGGAAGAGGAGGAGGCAGACAGGAGGAGGACACTGCAGGTAGAACGAGAGGAGAGGCTGATCTAGAGATAAAAGAACAAGAGGCTGGTTAGTTGCAGAGCTGGGTTTGGTGTGATCAAACCCAGGTCGTTTTCATGGAACGGCGCATTCACAAGTCATTTGGTCTCATTCATGTCAGAAGACGGTTTCCTGAAAGCATCTTAACGATCATCGTGTTTTAAATGATGTTCTACTGGTTCTATCTTATATTCCGCTGGTTCCAACAGCTGTTTCTGTGGCTCTGCCTGCTGTTCCTGTGGCTCTGCCTGCTGCTTCTGTGGTTCTATCGGCTTTTTTCTGTCCGGTTCTTGCAAAGCTTTTTGGGACGTTGTAGAACAAGTGCAGGTGTATACGGCTGGTGGTTGAAGACATGCTGCAAGGCTGTCGGTTCTTAGGGTTATAATCTTTATCACTATTTTGTCATGACAACATGGAAAGCAGGTTTTCATTTGTATTCCTGTAAGGAACAAAATACTGTGCTGCTTGGACAGGGCGGTTGTATACTCATTGAGTGTGCACTCACCTCTGTCTCTTTGTCCCTCACTTTGTCTCTTTCTCTCCCCCTCTCCCCCTTCCCTCCCTGTTCTCTCTTTCTGCCTGTCTCACCCTTCGTCTATCTGTCTCTCTACATATTTTCTCCGTCTGTCTCTCTCCTGTGATCCATTTCTTGATGATGCACGGCAAAAAACATGTGACGTGAGAAAGGAAATGTTGCTGAGTAATGGACTCTAAAATCTACTGCACTCTGATGAGACATCGCTGTCTGGTGAGGAGGGGAGAAGGGGGAAGATGGGAAGGAAAAGGAGAAAAGGAGGTGACCAGGAGATAGGAGGAGTAAGGTTTCTTGTATCTATTCGTGACAGCAGTGGCCGGAGGCATGTTCTCACTTCAGTGTCAACAACAGAGCCTGGGCACTGTAGTCGGCCTCTTCCGACTGTGACTGTTGAATGCGGGCCACTACATACCAACTGGGTTCGAACCGTGGTCCCCCTGTATGCCACGAGATTACATACCAACTGGGTTCGAACCGTGGTCCCCCTGTGTGCCACGAGATTACATACCAACTGGGTTCGAACCGTGGTCCCCCTGTGTGCCATGAGATTACATACCAACTGGGTTCGAACCGTGGTACCCCTGTATGCCACGAGATGCTACTGATGGTGGAGCTGGTCAACAGGTTATGGCAATGCCTTTAAAATGGGGTTCAGTTGGCTAGTCCTGTACAAGGGCTCAAACCCAGACAGCTCAACATTGAAGCCCAAATCACATTGATAGAGAGGTGGCCTAAGAACAGTAGTAAGAGGAAAGTCTTGGAACAGCTACATATTGTGATATTTTCTTTGGCAATATATTGTATCATATTGACAATGTACATTTTTACATAGGTTGTTTAAAACTAGAACTTATTTTCCAAGGTCGGGACAATTCCTTTTTAGCACATTCACCTTCAGGAAAACAGTTTTTTTCCTCTGGCTCTCTCTTGTTACTGTGCAATAGACATATAGGAGAAAATAAATGGCAACTAAATCATTATCAAATCCCAATACCTGTAGCCAGAATGACAATATGTATGATACATTTACAACTACATTGTTTTGTACAGCTGTTATGTGTGGGGCAATTCCCAACCCTACATGTTAGCCTCTTTGGAACAATCCACTGATCCGTTCATGGAAAATATGTTGATTATAATTCTAGACCTCCAGTTGCATAGCCTTGTTTTAAACAGTTGCATAGCATTGTCAGAGCCTGTGTTTCAGTGTTAACACCCCTGGCTTAGACACACGTAACCGCTCCTCCGACCCGGGTGACCATGGTTCAACTCCCCGCCCAACCCTTCAGTGTTGTTTCTGCCACTTTTCTGCATCCTCTCTGTCATTTCACAATGCTCTATTAGTCAGAAGCGCCCATTAAGCTAACATGACAGCCGTATCAAGTGATTTGATTTTACTGTGTAATTTGAATGGTGAAACCACAAAGTGCCGAGGGTGTTCCTCAGTGTTTGTTTTCTGTCCGTCAAAATGACCTGTTGAATAAATAAGACATCCTCCTCCCGGGTCTGACAAGTAGAACTGGACAGAACGTCTTGTCCACATTAGCTTTATGATTTATGGATTTATAGAGATCGACCTATTCTTCGTACATCTGATATGAAGGGTTGCCTGGTTACAGATGAGGCTAAGTTATTCACGGGAACAACGGGCTACACACACACACACACACACACACACACACACACACACACACAGTAGATGTTAATGAGCAGATGTTGCTGTTTAAAAAGGATAATGATTGGAATGAAAGCAAGGCCAAAAGATAAAAGAGGGATGAAAAAGAGGGTTACATCCGCTTCTACTCTTTATCACTCATCCCTCTATCCTCTTCTCATCCCTCTCTCATCCTCATCTCCCCGCCTTTGGATAAAAGCAGCGTTGTCTTTTGTCTGTCATAATTGCACCACAGCCCGTTGAAATGATGTCTTGTGTGTTTGGGTGTTAATGTATAATGGCCGCAGTAGCGATGGATGTGTGGTGTGTTTTCAGAAAACATCCATCTAAACCCTTAATGCAGCTGTTGTTTGTGTTTGTGTGTGTGTGTGTGTGTGTGTGTGTTATTGCCCTCTGCTGGTAAGTAATGGCAGCGTCTGGGTTCATAATTCCTGCATGTTCACTCTGGAAGGGTTTCCTTTCAAGTTCACATTTTTAAAACATATAAAGGTCAAGTATATTTATAAATAATGTATGGACCATAGTTATGTATTTACAACTGGCCGTGCATTTACTCTGTATAAGAGTGAATAATCTTCATGAAAAGGATGACAGTTGTTTATTCCACGAGACCTTTCTTCCAGTTGACGTTGTTTGCTTTTAAGTGATTATAATTACGCAGTGAGGCACGAGGCGCCGCGGTACCACGCCGTTACCGTGGTATGTCCCGTACGCCACGTCCACCAACCAATCAGCAGTCGGGATTTGAAAGACCCCGGGCCTACTGACATGTCCCCCTCGGTGTGCCCTCCTGTAGCGGTGTCTAACCTGGATGTGGAGAGCAAGCTGACGGCACATTACCGGGCCCCGTGGCACCAGCAGCACAACGTGTTCCACCCCTGCAGCCGGCCGCCATGCGTAGAGGAGCTGCACCGGCACGCCCAGCAGAGTCTCCGCGCCCTGCACAGAGGTCAGAGGTCACATGGACGGCCCCACACACACACACACACACACACACACGTGCCAACACCTTAAACAGCAGTGACAAAATAATTTGCTGGGATTTGGGAGGCTCTTGATTTAGTGCACCTTTTCAGGGAGAGGCATGAATGTATTGGACGGGAGTGTTTACAGCGCCAGGTTCCTAGCGGAGTGTTCACTCATTGGTTTCACAGATCACCGTCAGCGGTCGAACAGCCGCGAGCGCAGAGTGGCCATCTCCATCTCCGCGGCTCCTCCGATGCCCTCCTTCCCCTCACCACGCACCCTCCGGAGGCAGGAGCAGAGAGGCAGACACAGCCGCTCGGTAAGAGACTGTGAATCAGGAGGAGTGAATCCCTATGCATGCAATTCTCGATGGTTGTATTGGAGGAAGTACATTTCCACGCTATGGAAGGTCGTTTCGATGCTAACTTTTTTTTTTTTAAACCTTGGACACACTAAAAGTTTCAAATGCCATCTGTGTAATACTTGGCCAAAGCCTTGAATGTTCAGGTGTTTTGCATCCAGCCTCCAACAAAACCCACTAGATAATGCAGTAGTGTCCAGTGGAGCTTTTCCAATATGAGTTGGATGGTGTGTCTATTTGATTTATATCTACAAGAGGAGCAGTTCTGTAAATCAAATAAATCTCTTTGATTCACATTTACAAGCAGCAGCAGAGACCAGAGAGAGAGAGAGAATATCAACCGCGGAAGGTAATTCATCACATGGTCTAGTCTGTGTGTGTTTGTAGGGACCTGATGTCCCCACAAAGATAATGAAACCCCAAAAATAGGTCCACGCAAGGTTGTGATGTGTGTATGTGTGTGTGTGTGTGTCCACCCTGTTCTCTTGCCAATATCTACAATCACTGCACCCAAACCCTGACACACAACAGGAAGTGTATTTAATCAAGAAAACATATGGGGGTGTGCTTTATGGTCAATATACCAAAGCTAGTTCTCAGGCATGACACAACACAAAGCCTGGATCCTGCCCTTAGCTGGGGTATATTGTCCATACAACACAAAGCCTGGATCCTGCCCTTAGATGTGGTATATTGTCCATACAACACAAAGCCTGTGTCCTGCCCTTAGATGTGGTATATTGTCCATAAAACTAAGCCTGGATCCAGTCCTTAGATGTGGTTTATTGTCCATACAACTCATAGCCTGGATCCTGCCCTTAGCTGTGCTATATTGTCCATACAACACAAAGCCTGGATCCGGCCCTTAGCTGTGGTATATTGTCCATACAACTCACAGCCTGGATCCTGTCCTTAGATGTGGTATATTGTCCATACAACACAAAGCCTGGATCCTGGCCTTAGCTGTGGTATATTGTCCATACAACTCAATGCCTGGATTACATTTTTAGATGTGGTATATTGTCCATACAATTCAAACCCCTGAGGTACCTTATTGCTGTTTTAAAATATGAAACATTAGAGAGTCATATTTTGTATAGACCATGACGTTTAGCCAATCAGCATTCAGGATTCAAACCTTGTAATGATACGTTACCTACTCTAGTCTTTCTAATCTGTGGTCATCATATTGTGGTTCTGTAACCATAAATCTAAATTAAATCTAAATAAATAAACTCAAAAAAAGCTCTTTCTTCCTGTTTAATCGCTGCCACTAGGAGAGGCAGATGAGGGAAACAGAAATTCAGACAGTTCAAAGGAAGGTAACAGAAAATACATCTCTTGGAAATCGTCAAAATACATACTACCTTCCATCTCATCATATTTATCATGCATTTTTTATTTTATTTTTGCATGCTTATGAATAGTGTATTTCTGTGGAGAAGAATCAGAATCTGTACTCTTTTATCTGATTGCTTTATCTTTCTTTAATGCTGCAGGAGAGACCTGTAAGAGATGTTGACTTTCAGACTATACAGAGAAAGGTAAATGGGAGGGGCTCAAATATGCTCCTGACACCGCAAATCTCCCTCTGACATTGTGCTGTATAACTTCTTTTTCTCTTACTACAGCTGCTAACATCTCTCCGTCCCAAGGATCGGAAATAACCGCTACGCCTCATCATTTACAGATTAATATCATTTTCTTGCTCCTATTTTCTTGTAGGTTTTGATGATGTCCCTTCCTGTTAATAATGGGAAGGAGGATGTGTCTCTTATTAAACTCCTTCTCATCACGTGAAGTCCCCACAATGCATTGTTTTTCTGTAAGCGACACGTGTCCCTCCGTAGTCCATCCTGTGTCTTTCATTCAATATCATTTTGTGTCCAAGTCGGATTTGTGTGTTTCATTTCTCCCATCAAGTTGTCATCGTTTTGTTTTTCTTTACGTTTGTGTTTGTAGTGTGACAGAGCCCGCTCACCCTCCCCTTCTGATTGTTGCTTTTTGACTCCATGGAGCAGAAAGGTATTTGTCTGCATGGTCAAATCTGCAGCCTATAAACGTTCTACAAATAGTTCTATAACATCTAATACTTTATTTCCTTAAGGGGTCAATTCCATTTTCAAGTAGACTGAATATCAACTTCACTGCCTTTTAATGAGTAGAATTTGGAACTTTCTGAATTGATGAGTATTGAAATAGAATTGACCCTAGCTCTACTCTCCCTTCTGCTCCTGTAGCGACCTTATCTGTCTGTCTTCATCTCCAAAACATTCAAATCACCCATCTCCATTCCACTCCTTTCAACTTCTGACATGTATACAATTCTGAGACTTTCCTTAATTTATATTATTTCACCCTTGACTGTATTAACCATCTCTTCTTAATGTCTTCATAATCTTAACAGTTTTTACCTAAATGGAATTGAAATGTGTGTTCGTACGTATTGTATGTATACTATATATTGTGTAATTGCATTAAATGTTATCGTTATTATGTTATTTGTGTTGCCACTCATTTTTAGTATGTATCCAAAATGGCAGCCAAAATATCTATCAGTTTTGACCATAAAAGGAACAGTGACTAAAGCCCTGCCAATTTTGACCATTTAATGAATAGACAGACTAAATACATACTAGATATAGCCACATAAAGAATAGACATTTGGCTATTTGGCTACTAAATCTCATTTTGTCCAGATATGGAAAAGTGTGCCATTGTAAGTCTTCTTTTAACCCTGACACCCGAAACAACCAGTCCAACACTTCCTGTCTGCTTCAGGCTGCCACTACCACCGACTCTGGTGAAGAGGCTATGGTGGGCCACAGGTCAAAGTGCGCCATCCCCAACCCCCCGTCCACACTGGACAAGCAGACCAACTGGTCCAAGGCCCTTCCACTGCCCACCCCCCAGGAAAGGATGAAGAGCGATCCGGCTGTCGTCTCCTCCTGCATCATCCCCATCAATGTCACTGGTAGGTACAGCTGGGGTGCATCTCTCTATGTGTAGTACCAGTCTCAATCTCCATATCCCTCACTCCTTCTCAATCTCCATCCCCCTCACTGCTTCTCAATCTCCATATCCCTCACTCCTTCTCAATCTCCATCCCCCTCACTGCTTCTCAATCTCCATCCCCCTCACTGCTTCTCAATCTCCATCCCCCTCACTGCTTCTCAATCTCCATCCCCCTCACTGCTTCTCAATCTCCATTTCCCTCACTGCTTCTCAATCTCCATCTCCCTCACTGCTTCTCCATCTCCCTCACTGCTTCTCAATCTCCATCACCCTCACTGCTTCTTAATCACCCTCACTGCTTCTTAATCTCCCTCACTGCTTCTCAATCTCCCTCACTGCTTCTCAATCTCCCTCACTGCTTCTCAATCTCCATATCCCTCACTGCTTCTCAATCTCCCTCACTGCTTCTCAATCTCCATCTCCCTCACTGCTTCTCCATCTCCCTCACTGCTTCTCAATCTCCATCACCCTCACTGCTTCTTAATCACCCTCACTGCTTCTTAATCACCCTCACTGCTTCTCAATCTCCCTCACTGCTTCTCAATCTCCCTCACTGCTTCTCAATCTCCCTCACTGCTTCTCAATCTCCCTCACTGCTTCTCAATCTCCATATCCCTCACTGCTTCTCAATCTCCCTCACTGCTTCTCAATCTCCATCTCCCTCACTGCTTCTCAATCTCCATCTCCCTCACTGCTTCTCAATCTCCCTCACTGCTTCTCAATCTCCCTCACTGATTCTCTATCTCCCTCACTGCTTCTCAATCTCCATCTCCCTCACTGCTTTTCAATCTCCCTCACTGCTTTTCAATCTCCCTCACTGCTTTTCAATCTCCCTCACTGCTTCTCAATCTTCCTCACTGCTTCTCAATCTCCATCTCCCTCACTCTCTCTCTCATTCTTCATTTCCCTCACTCTCTCTCTTTCTCCATTTCCCTCACTCTCTGTCTCAATTCAATCTCATTATCTGTCTCTCTCTATTTCTCTCTCTCTTTCACTCACCCTCACCTTTTGTCTCTCTTTTGAAAATTCTCTTTTTCAACGTCAATCATAATCTCCCTCTTTCACACTTACTATTTCTTTCCTCTGTCATTTTCTCCTCTCTCTGGGCGGATGTCTAATCAATTAATCAATTAATGACTATGCTGTTTGTTTTTTAGTGCCTGCATGTAACTTGTAAACTGTGTGGAATGCGATTTGGAAAACAATCAATCAATCCATCAGTCGGTCAGTGAATTGCATCCAGAGCAGCTGTTTCACATGGCCATTGTCCCTGTTCACAGGGGTGGGGTTTGACCGGGAGGCGAGCGTGCGCTGCTCCCTTGTGCACTCCCAGTCTGTGCTGCAGCGAAGGAGGAAACTCAGGCGGAGGAAGACCATCACAGGCATCCCCAGACGGGTTCAACAGGACATGGGTGCGTCTGGTGATGCCTGCACTGTTATTATTGTCTGGTGATGCTGGCACTGTTATTATTGTCTGGTGATGCCTGCACCGTTATTACTGTCTTAAGATGTCTGGTGATGTCTGCACTGTTGTTACAGTCTTACGGCTTTTCATTTCACTCTTCACAGTGGGTTTAATAAGATACAATTTATTTGGGAAAAAACATGTATAATTATCCTAACGTGCCAAAAAATACACTTTAAACTATTTATATTCATCTGCCTGGGGTTTTGCCGACGGACAAGAAACAGTCCTGTTCTCTTCGTGCTGACCCGTGACGCGCTGACCCGTGACGCGCTGACCCGTGACGCGCTGACCCGTGACGCGCTGACCCGTGACGCGCTGACCCGTGACGCGCTGACCCGTGACGCGCTGACCCGTGACGCGCTGACCCGTGACGCGCTGACCGATATCCTGTGTTCCGCTGTAGATTCTGATGAGTCTCCTGTGGCGCGAGAGAGGACAGTGATCGTCCACGCCAACACACATCTGTCCCTGTGCCAAGAGGAGGGGTCCCTCCGAGGAGGACACACAAAGGACTCCGGCTGCCAGACCGATGACTGCCTCATCGCTGCCGGTGGCGCCCCGTCGCGGAGACGCATCCGAGCCCAGCGAGGCGGCCAGGGCGGCGTCCCCGCCTCTCTCTCCCACTCCACCGGGAACATCTCCTCCCTCCCCGACCACCCGGACACCGCCATGTACACCGCCTCCGGCTCGCGCCTCCGCTCGCGCAGCCTCCCGCGCGAGGGCGGCCGAATCCGCGACGAAGACCAGGACGACAGTGACGAGGACGAGGACGACGAGGAGGACGAAGATGACGAGGAGGAGCTCTCTCCTTACGAGACGGAGGACTTCCTGCCCGGGGCGGGGCCGAGGATGTTGAAGGACGAGGAGGAGAGTACGGATGACCAAGCTGGGCCAGACCTGCAGTTGGGCAGCCTGAAGAGGATGCAGCACAGCCAGGGAGGGAGCCCGGAACACATCTGGATGGAGCGAGGGCGCTCCCGGCTGCCCCGGAAGGCGGACATGGGAAGCTGCGAGATCTCGTCCAGCTCTGACACCTTCAGCAGCCCCATTCACTGTATCTCCACCACAGGTGTTCTGGGAGGCCAGCTCGACCACAAGGTTTGTCTCTGTCGACTTCTTCACTAGTACCTCTGTGAGTCCCAACTGGCACTAATGGTAGTGCGCTGCTTCTGCCACTACAGTGATGCACTTTGAACCAGGGTGTCCCTTGGGAGACTGGCTGTCTCTTTGCTTTGCTTTGCCCTGATACAACTGATTAATATCATTCATTCTAGGAGGACCACCAGTCTTCCAGCGGAAACTGGAGCGGGTCCAGTTCCACATGCCCCTCCCAAACGTCTGAGACACTCCCCCCTGCTCCCTCCCCTCCACTGACCGGCTCCTCCCACTGTGATTCGGAGCTGTCGCTCAACGCTGCGCCGCATGCTATTGATGACCTAACCGGGTTCATCATCGACCCTTACCACTCGGATAGGCCGCAGGTGGGTTTTCCTCTTTTTGCTGTTATAAACCAGTTCCCAACACAATTAGGACAGTCATCCCTGTGGTATACAGTGTCATATACCATGGTTTTCAACCCATCAGCATTCAGCCTTTGAACCACCTGGTATGAACTACTGTATGTAGGTCAGTCCTGGGTTCTGAAATCCTGAAACATCACAGAAAATAATTTATCAGTGCCTGTTTGAGCTTGCTTGGCATAAGGAACACAGAATACATATAGAGTCATACATACATACATACTTATATATATTCAGTTTATAAGAGACCACTGCACCTCTTTCTTTCCAAAAAAGTGAAAAGGAAAGGTTTTGAGTGAGGAACAGAAGGGTTAAAATTAAGAGACCACTGCTAATTGAACGCATCTGTTCCTCACTCAAAACTTTTCTTTTCAACTTTTTTGGAAAGGAAAGAAAAAGGTGCCGTGGTCTCTTAATTTTTCCCGGGGCTGTATATTCTTAAATATTTCATTATGCAGATATAGTAAATTGTAATTAATTATTGCCCACTTTATACCAGGGCCAGGGTCATAGGTCCTGCTCCTTCACCTCCTCAGCCACTGACCAGCTGGATGACGCCGGGGTCAGTACCGCCAGCGAGGGGGAGTGGGCGTACCCCCAAGACCAGGTAACACTGCTAACTAGAACACAGAGTGTATTAATGTTCTGTATTTCATGTTATATCACCATGTATCCTACTCTGTTGTAGTAAAGCATGTTCTGTGTGGTTTTGTTTTACGGAATTCTATTTTATCATTATGTATTTTGGTTGGCTCTTTCATGCTTGATCTTACCTCATCCTGTTTTCCAGGCTGACAATGACCAGGAGCAGCCGTGCGGTCAGGACTTCAGCCCCAGGCGTTCCTCCAGGGGCGACCAGACCAGGTTGAACTTCACCAGCATCAACGCCTATGAGGGCTTCTCCGACCAAGCGCCCCCTAGTACTGCAGCCGACTCCCAGGGCTTCTACTCCGCCGTGCACTTTGACCCCATGCATGGACAGAGTTACAGGAGCTACATACACAACTATGCAGTGGTGGGATCTGGTGCTGACTGTGGCCAGGGTAGTACTGGGGCTGCTTGTCCTGGCGTAGGCGAAGGAATGGATGGGTACCCCCCCCAGACCTCAGAATACAGGGGGGCCACCATGACGCTAGGTAGGCTGTGTCGGCCGCTGAAAAAACCAAAGGCCAAGCCCCCCCCACCAAAACGTACCTCATCGCTGAAGGAGGCGTGTGGATCTGGCGCTCCGGAGAGCGTCCTCCCCGAGCCGAGCGACCAGGCGGAGCCAACGACACCCCTCAGTGGGCAGAGCCAGACCCAAACGCTGAACCTGCCTGTGTCCCCCAGAGATCGGGAGATGAGGCTGCAGCTGGACCTGACCTGCCCAGGACAGGCGGAGGTTGCTGGGCTGGAGGCCGACGTGGCTGTGGTGAGCGGTGGAGGAGGTGCCTGGGGGATGGGGAGCCCCCGGAGCCCTAGGACCGTGGAGATGACGGAGCCCACCTCCTTCGGCTCCACAGACACACACTCCTTCAAGAATGAGGGGGCCGTGCAGTCCGACTATGCAGACCTCTGGCTCCTCAATGACTTGAAATCCAAAAACAGCAGCGACCCCTACGGATCGCTGTCCAACTCCAGCACTGCTACCGGTACTACTGTTGTCGAATGCATCAGGTCTCCGGTGGACACCTCCTCCTCTCCCGGTGGAGAGACCCGGGCCTTGGTGCATTCCTCCGGCTCTGGTTCCAGCTCTTCCAGGCCCGCCTCGCCTCCTCTTCCGCCTGGGGATGGGGACTTCAAGCTGGGGTCCCCTGAGAAATTGGCTGGCCTTGCCTCACCCTCCAGCGGATACTCCAGCCAGTCTGAGACACCCACGTCGTCGTTCCCGTCGGCGTTCTTCCCCGGGCCGCTTTCTCCGAACAGCGGGAAACGGAAGCCCAAAGTCCCAGAGAGGAAGTCGTCTCTGTCATCCCTGCAGAACCAGACCCACTTCTCCAGCTCTGCCTCTTCCTCATCCTCCTCCTCTTCCACGTCATCCAGGAAGGACTATGACTTCCCGGCTCCACCCACCCAACTTGACTTAAGTGCTCTTCACAGCGGCAGCCACAGCAGCCGACCTTTACCCATGCTGGCCCACCGGACCCACATGCAGACGCTGCATCAGAACAAACAGAAGGCGGCTGCGGCCGCAGCAGCTGCAGCAGAGGCCCGGGCGGCTAACAATGCAGCCGCTAATGCTAACACTAGTGCTAATGCTAACACTAGTGCTAATGCTAATGCTATGGCTAGTGCAACCTCCTCTGGGTTTAGCTACGGATCCGCTATGACTCCAGAGGCCCCACTTGCTGCTAACCCCATGGCCCTGGCCATCACCCCCACAGTGTTGCGCTCGGTCCAGCTGCGCTCCACTTGCCAGAGGGCCGCCGACAGTGCTCAAGCCCAGTCTCAGGGTGCTCAGGGCCAGGAGCCTCCACCACCACCACAAGCTTGGACCCACGAGGCTAGAGGGGCCCCCGCCACAAGACCCAAAATGCCCAGTGTCACCATCGTCACCCCCCACTCTGACACCAACACAAGGCCCCTGCCACCAAGGAGACCGATTGCCCAGAAACCCCCACCACCTCAGATTCAGGACCACTACCAGAACCTCTCTCAGGAGCAGCACCCCCACTCTGTAACCCATCAACACCCCACCCCCATGCAGCACCCGGACGGCCCCCCGCCCTACGAGAGCCTGGCCAGACACCGGCAGGACCGTTACGGCCCTGGCACCTTCTGGGCCATGACAGCTTTCAGAACCCGGCTGGCGGAACCCATGGAACCTTTGGAACTCGAGGAACCCACGCATCGAGCGCCGCCACCTACCCCGGAACCCATAGTTCCAACCACACACCCAGAGTGCCACGTGCTCGGGGAACGGACAGAGGACGAAGAAGAGGACGAGGACGAGGAGCACGACAGAGAGATCTCGAGGGTCATGAGTCACAGTCAAGGCCTGATGAGAGAATATCGAGAACGTAATCAGAGGGAACATCCGAGGGAACCGCCGACGTACGAGACGCTTGAGGAGTCGCACTCGTACCAGTCACAGTCTCAGTATCACAGTAATACTGTCCGCAGGTGCGACCTAGAACCAAGGGGCAGCCCCAACAAAGTGCCTGGTACAACCGCGGCAGCATCGCATCCTTACCCAATCAGCGGCCTGAGAGGTGGAAGTGAGGACGACCATGAGATGACGCCGTTTGGGGTCCCTTCCAGAAGTGCCTCACAGGACAACAGCAGAGGTGACTCCACCACGCCTGAGACAGAGGACTACTTCAGCAAAGGTGAGCCTGGGTTTGTTGGATTTTGCTGGACATAATTTTTTTCTTTTACATAGACGTTTGCTTAAAGACGCCCACCAGGAATCTTAAGCACACCAAACTCATATGATATGTTACATAAAAGATGCAAGGTAGGCATAAACTGAATGGGTGACATAGTTTACCTGTTTTGAATCACGAACCACTGCTGGCTTACATTGTATGAATACTCCACAGGATGTTTTCTCTGTAATTTTCATCATACAGTTGCTCATTTATTGGTCTGAGGATGTAAACAACTAAAACACATTTCAGAGGCAGATATTTGCTGGATTGCTCCTGATATAGCTAAAATATAAGCAGAATGCCCATTTTAAATATAAAGCTATGCAGACAAAGCTTTGGCTTTTCACGTTTTGTACTAGCAAATAAAACCGCCTTCCTGTTCTTCCAGATTCTACTAGCCCCAGTGATAACTCCCTCTCTCCAATGACAGACGAGACAACAAAACCAGACGATGATGTTGTCTTCACTTCGCCTAGCAAGTCCCGCACCACTGAGGACCTGTTTGCCATGATCCATAGGTAACTGTCAATTCAATTGTAATTATTATTATTCATTTGTAATTATACCTTATTATTCTGCAAATGATGTAGCCTAATAGCTGTTCTCGTCGAAACAACGTGTTTTTATTACCTTTTATCCTACAATGACTTCAATTCAAGACAGTCATTTCTTTTGATGCAGAGGATTACACAGAAACAGAGAAAACACAATGAATTAGACAACAAAAGGCATTTCAATATTTATGTTCAGAGCCACCCAAAGGTTTGGACACACTCATTTACTTGATGCATCTTTCATTTACCTGAGAGGCGTCTTAACATCCTATTCCAGGTCCAAAAGGAAAGTCTTGGGACGTAAGGACTCTGGGGAGTTGAGTGGAAAGAGTCGTTTGTGTCCTCCTCCAGCTGCCGTAGTTCCCCCTGTAGCTGTCCTCCCTGCCATCCCCCCTCCACCCCCGCTCAACATCCCCACTGGCAGCACCCTTTCCCCCGCTGGGACCCAGCGTACCCCTGGGCCAATCTACCGCAGCGCCAAGAAGTCCAGCACCTCCAACGAGGAGTTCAAGTTGCTTCTGCTAAAGAAGGGCAGCCGGACCGACTCCAGTTATCGCATGTCTGCCACGGAGATCCTAAAAAGCCCCATTGCCCCAAAGTCTCCTGGGGACCCCCTGTCAGCGGATAGCCAAGCCAGGTACTCCACCGAGGACCCCTCCTCTCCCCTCCAGGAGCCCTCTTTGCAGGGGCCCGGAGAACAGCTATTCCCTCCCAGCCTTCTCCCCAGGACCAACTCAGACAGCTTCAGCCCCAAAACCCTCCCCATGTCGGCCTCATCCAGACAGGGGCGCTCCCGGATCCCACCTGCAGCTAATAGCAGTAGATACAGCACTCGTAGTCGGCTCTACACAGCACCCATGCAGGCCATATCAGAGGGAGAGACGGAAAACTCAGATGGGAGTCCCCATGATGATCGCTCCTCATAAGGGTCCTTATCAAGGCATGTTCGTAAGGGTCCTTATCAAGGCATGTTCAAAGTAGAGACTTACCGGTACAGTATATATTTTATACATGAATCTAGTTCAGTGCTGTTACTGAGAGAGAAGAACTAGCTACCCAAGGACTACATATGTGCAGAACTGAAGAAAACAACTCTGTTTAAAGAAAGTGTATAGAAAGACAAATGTCTTGTTTTTGAACTTTGAATTCCTTTTTTAAATAACCCAAGATACTGAATTGAGTGAAACATGGACCAGAGAGGACGGCTGGAGGGGTGCAGTGTGTGTGTTGGTGCAAGAAAACATCCATTGTCAAGTTTTATCTTCTGGATGCTGAATCACTTGTATTTCATGTCTTTACATGACCCTAAAATAATTGCTCTCCAAAATAAGTTTTTAAAGTACAAAAAAAAACTAAAGAACATGTACAGATGCCGTATATTTATTTGATTTGAGGTTTAAAAAAAATCTGACTTGATTTGCCAAAATGAAAAATGTATCAACTCCCCCAAAAAATATATATTTATAATTATTCACATTTCCTGTTACTATAGGATAATTGTCCTACAATAGAAACTGGCTCAAGTAAAGATCTCAAATTCGTAATTTATTAAAGTAAATGTAAAGAAATTAGGTTTTGTGTTCCTGTGAATTTGTGTGCCCATGTAGTCCCTCTGAATGTAGGGATCCTGGTAATGTGACACAAAAGGGAAATATTTGGTGTGGTCTTCTTAGACATCAAGTTGGCAGCGGTTGATTATGTAACCTGGGACAATCGAATGATGATCTTTCTGTACAGGAGGTCCAAGCATCAGATTTAGTGACTACTCTAAAGCAGGTACAGATATGCATAAGTAGGACAACTAAGGAAGAGTTAAAAGTAAATGAAATTCTTTACTAATGGGGTCGGGCTGGCTAGCTGGGAGGGCCGATATGGATTGGGTTTTCGAAACCTAACTTCTTCTTTGCACTTGATAATTATGAATTCTTCAAGAATATTCCTTGGGGGGAAAAAAGACAAATCTTATAATAGAAAAATACTATTGTGTATATTTGTATTGAATATAAAGACATAGCTATATGAAGACTCATACAAAACATTTTATAAAGACGCAAACCCATCATGTGTAGCATAGATATAAAATGACTACATTCTAGAATTGTTAAATTCAAAAGTTTTGATTATATTCCTATCAAGGCGGGTGGGTGGTGAGGGCTTCAATCTTTTCATAGTTCTATATCGTCAGTAGTCTATATCGTCACAAAGCCCAACACATAAATCACTCTACCTTATCAAGAACAACAAGAAGTCATCTGCCATTTAGAAAATATTCTTTTTTTTTTTTAAAGCTCTCACTCAAAATGTTCTACTTCTATTTAGTATTTTCAGGATTTTACCTAATTTAACATGACAACTGGGTTATACGTTTAAAGTTATAACATTCTCGTGCACAGGCCAATCTTGAAGAGTTGTGTTTAAACATCAAAAGAGGAAAACAAACTGTAGATCAATGAAATCACTCAATGTATTCTATGAATACCTCTGCAACCATATTGCTGTTTATTTCTATGAATCGTACATAGAGATCCATAAATAGATAAATATGACAACTGTTAAAATACTCAGCGAATTTGAAATGCAGAATTAACTGACACTGTGTAAGACTTTATAGGAGAGGAAAAAAGCTGTGAAACTAATTAGAATTTTACATGATCTTATCATTAGTTAATATCCATAGCTGCAGAGCACTGATTGTGTTCGTTGTTTTATTTGTATTTTCATCTATCGCATGCAATAAAAGAAAAAAACACCATATCATTTTCAGGAGTGGAGATATCTTCTAGAGAGATTACCACAAGAAAATATATCGTATTTTCAGTTTCATTTTTGAATATGTAAAGTTGTAGTGTAATTCAACATGTGTACAAAATGTTTGACAATTCTGTTTTGTATAGTTGTGATCATGGACAGGGAGGTATCTTGTACTGTAAAATGAAATTACTGGACAATCAAATAGAGAATTTGGGGAAATTGTGTAAAGAAAGAAGGCTATATTGGTGTATGTAGGTTAAAAGCAAGGAATGAGTAAGTTCTGGAGTTAGTCAAAAAGGCCTGGAGTGCAGTCCTCGAGAGAGTTGGAAGAACTGAGCTTGAGATGGGACTGGAGGTAAGGTGTGTGTGCATGCATGCGTGTCGTCAGGTGGCCATCCAGAATCCCTACACATTGGACAGTATCTCCCCATTTGCTTATCCTCCTTTGTGTGAAATAGCAGTATTGCAGTCAATTCTGACTCCACCCCCTTTTCCCAGGGCCCCGAACGATGTCCATTGGCCCGCCCGATGGCAGGCATGCGTGCTGCTGTGTGTTGTCGTGTAACTCTCTGTGCGTTTGTGGATGTGTTTGTCATGGGAACAGTGAGCAGAGCAGAGAAGGTAAGAAGGTGGGGTCAAAGGTCAGGTAGGGCAAGGCACTACAATTACTCCCTGGTGTATAATTGTGTTCAGAATCTATTTCATGTTATCGTTTTACAAACTGTTGGACTATAAAACTACAGCCATTCCTTTGACTGGAGTTGAAATGCCATGTGTGTATATATATATATATATATATATATATATATATATATATATATATATATATATATCAAGAAATTTGGTTTATCTTTTATCAAATTGATACACTTGGCTGGTTAGGTTAGCTAGTGATGAAGTCATTTGAGGAACCAAGAGACAGGTAGCTATCTATGCATTGTCTCTTTTATTTTAAATAATTTCTATGGTGCAGCAACTTGACAAGATCTACGAGATTACATTCATTAATGACAATTATTACACAGCATTGTACAGAAACTATTTTTAATCACAGGGTATTTTATCCAGAGGCTTATTTTGTTATCAGATATAATAATCTAGAAGAGGAATGATGATTATGAACCATTTCATATCAGAGTATAATATCATTAAATTGAATCGAAACTTACTGATGCAAAATGTGATGGCATAGTCTTAGGATCCTAAATGGTTGCTTGTTCCCTCCATCGTGCACTAATGTTGACCAAGGCCCATAGAAGTCAGGTCAATAGAAGTGCACTACATAGAGAATAGTGTTCAATTTAGGACTATATTGAAGTCCATCCTAGACATTTAGATATTTGGGACCTGTGAAGTCATTTTTGAATTGTCAGTATGGATTATTGGCTGTAGTTTGACAAATTCTGTAGCCAAAAATATATATATATTAATGATTTGTGTACTCATTGTGAGTGCCTCTCAAATTATGTAGCAATGTGGCACCTTTTTGTCCCCTACAAATGTTGTCAAATACCAGTTCTATGGTGAGGACTTGGTCTTTTACCTTTAGGTAAGGCATCAGAGACAAACTAAATACAGAAGTCATAAGAGAAACTTGCCCTTTTTTTCTCCATGAGATCTCCCCTGTACTGAGGAGAGCTAGGGGTATGAGTCTTCTCTACTTTGCATTGACCTAGGCACCTATTAAAAAAAAACAATATTACCATATATATGATTCCCTAAACTTATGATTATTTCAATGTTTAAAAACATTTTCCTCTCGTATTGCACTGAAATAATGGAACTTTTTTTCTTGCTGTAATCGGACGTTATATGGATGATGAAATGTGATGATTTTTGTTTTTTAAAAAATGGTTCCTTGTGTTTTCCCCATTGATTTAAAATAATTGTACATTGGTCATTAGTTATGGATGCATGATCAGGAAAGCACCGGCCATACTTCTGCCAAAGGTTTACAGACTGTCATGCGTGTACAGGAAAAGAACCAACACTGAAATCCTGATTTTGAAAGTCTTAAAACATTAAAAACAATCAACCAACTATAAACTAAGATGAGGGTTACAGTTTTACTGGCTCAATCAGTACAAGATTCTCCTGGCTCAAAGCTAGAACATAACAGATTTGCATCACTTTTTGTATTTTTGTACAAACCAAATGTAAATAGTAAACCTTTTTAAAAATGTTGCAAAGATCTTTTCTTTTTGTAAAATGTTTTCAAAGTTTACATTATTAATTAATTGATTCCAAGCCTTTGTATATTTTTTGAGCTGTGCAACACTTTCAGTCTTGTATTTATTCTTGGGTAAACATTGTGAGACCTCCATTGACTGTATTATATCCTATTCATTTGACAGTTCATCAGACTGCTTTCTGACTGTGCATAGAAAAGGCCAATAAATGTGATTGCGTTGAAAATAAACACTGTGTCTTTGTCAATTCTTCACTGGTCTTGACACGGGTCCCATGTGGCTTAATTGCTGAGTTTGGATTCATTTTAGGGTTGTATCCTAGGCAGGTACAGTGGTCCAGGCACATGCTGCGGATGTACATGCCCTGCTGCAGCAAGGGTTTGAATGTGTTAAAGTACCCTCCCTGGAAAGCTCTGTAGTATTTCTATAGAGAGTAACTCTAAAATCTACACAGCTGGGGATGTCTTTGTTTTTTCACACTGTGAAAATGCATTACTGTTGGTTTTGATATTAACAAATGACGGCAAAGTAATTTTCAGTGGCATTTGTTAAATTGGGTTACCTTCATCTGTCAATAGTGTTTAAGGTATGATTACGTATCTTTATGTCAAAATGTGTAAAACATATTTTTTTAAGACAACTTTCCCCGGGCTGTACTTTTTCACTGATTGAGTGCTTAACAGTTGATGGCAACATTGTACTTATTATGTAGATTATTTTATGTAGATTATTTTATTCAGAGGTATTCAACCTTCTCCTCAGGGACCCACAGACATTTCACAATTTTGAAGAGGTGCACCTTAATCGCTAATTAAGGGATTGATGATTGGCTGACAAGTCTAATCAGGTGTGCCAGCTCTGGAAATATTTAAATACATGGAACAGCAGGGGGTCCCTGGGGAGTTTGTTGAATTCCTCAGATTTTATCCAAAGGACATGATTGCCTGACCTGCTGTTGATAGTTCCCAGCCACTGTGTGGCACTCTTGTGCTTTCGGATCCTGTGACTCTCCAGCGAAGTGAAAGGAATTTGTTGGGACAGCGATGGTGGTCGATGTCTTGCTGCCTGTTCGCCCCGTCGCCCGCTAGCCTGGACTCTGAAAGACCCATTGTTCCGTAGTGGGCTTTAAAAGGCTATGGTGGACGTGGCAGCATTGCCCTGACCCCACTGCACTGACCTCTTCAAAAGTTAACATCTAACCCCCAGGATGTGGCTCGATGACCAGCTAAAGTCCCAGGCTGGGGCCCCTTACCAGCACTTATAAACCTCCAGCAGGAGAAAATCAATTGTCAATGCCCTCCATTTAATCCCCCACGGAGCAGAGGCTTCAAACAGTCCTCTGCTCTGTGTTCTGTGTTCCATTTGTTCTGTGTTCCTTTTGCTAGGGGTAAGAATCTAAGAACTCACTCCCCCCTCATTGCAAACATTCACCCTCTTTCACCACTGATGTCTTACTGTGTGACAATCAAACTGAAGACATTGTCCACGTTTAAGCCTGTCAGATTGGGGGGATTTAACTCCAGGCCTGTCGTGCCAGGATCCTTTCCAGAATATTATCACTATTTTATTTTCCCCCTCAAAGATGTGGATTTGAATGAGACAAATATGAAAGATAACCTACTTTCCCCCCACACACATTCTTGGTTTGGTTAATCTGGATGATATGCATGTCTGAGGGTGACAAGAGTTTAGTAAAGCCAGTGGTTAATACAGAAACTGACATTGACAGATTATGAGTGGAATGTTAACGGGTTTAGGATGGGCGATCCCAGTGAAAGTCTGGTTGGTTAAAATAAGTAACAAGCTATTAAACCCAGTTTACTAAGCCATTTCTATGTTTTTGACGAAACAGAAGTACAAGGCTGTCACTTGGCAACAATGTCGAGACTAAAGATTCAGTGAAGAGCCATGGTCCAGTTGCAACACATATGTGTACCCCGACCAGAGACCAGAGTTTAATTCCTGTCCCCAACCTTCACCTTTGTGTCTCCACCTAAGTTATCTCCTCTGATTCTTACTGTCAAAAACAGCCTTGAAAAAACAAAACAAATACAAAAAAAGACCTCAGATTCAAACAATACACTGCCTAATATAAGGTAATATATATTGTGATTAGTTATCTTGTCACAATAGATTAGAGTATGATAATAGAATGAAAATAGAATGGAAGAAAACGCTTGTTTTCTTAATACTACGCATAACGCACAGTCAACGCGAGCTCAGGGGGAGGACCGCATTTTCCTGTCAAAATACTGTACTACCGGAGAGAGGATTCTATCTGCGCGCGCAGTCTCGCTGTCACAGGACTACCTCTCCCGGGAAGAAGCCGAGGGGTTTGGGCTCTCTACGTTGTAGCATCGGGGCGATGACGATAGAACATCGCGTATATCTGCATCACGGATTCTTCTTACATGGTAATGTCATCTTTGTTCCTAATTCAATTTCAATGACGATCGGTCGTTAAGGGTATTTTGTTGAAACTGCATGTCGGAATAGCAAGGCTAGCTCGTATTTGGAGAAGGGAAGAAAATGATAGCATGAGACATTTAACCTAATTAATGACACCAATTTCCACATGATTGCATTGTTCTACACGCGATCTTTTATCAAAGGTAAGTCACCTTTACAGCCTTGTAATTGGATGGGAAAATGTAATAGGCTTTACAGAGTCTTCACGCATAATATTTGTCGGAACATCAGTAAATAACGGGTCACAATCACTCGGTAATACCTTCGTATAGGTTATTTGTGTCTATGTGTGGATCCAAGAGCTGCTGCTTTTGCTTGTGGGGATCCTAAAAAAAAAACTAAATACATAATATTGAGAAACGAGTATATATATTTTGTAGAAGTTATTTATTTGCTCAACGATTCCATAACCATTCTTAATATTATTATTATTATTTTAGGAAAACCAGACCATTGCTCTTACAAATAATGACATAGTAAATAATGTTATCAGTTTACATTTTGAACAGCCTATGATGACTCAGGCCTCTACATATGTAGGCCTAGGGTAAAATATAAATATATATATATACCCAACCTATCTAAGACTTTTTAATGATTTAGTGTAGACCCATGTGATAATTTATGTGTCCCTCTACAGACTCTGTAGTATATTAGGTCCAGCTTCATGTCCCCAACAGCTGTGTTGCTGGGACTAGATGTGACAGTAAAGGCCCTTGGGTGGCCATTCTTTGGACATGATTAGACGGATGTGTGTCATGTGTAATCATACATGACAGCTCTGGAGATGTACACAATATATTGCCATCCACACTCTTGTCTAATTAGAATAACCCAATCATCATGATGACAAAAAAAATAATCTAATTTATCTGTTTCCCCCTTATTTAAAAATAAATCTTTTAAATATTCTATTTTTTCAGGCACTTTGAAAATGCAACCCCTGTACAAAATGTGCCACATACAAAATGTTTGATTTTTATTTGAAGGCTCCAGGATCCAATTATTGTCTTAAGTCAGATTCCAATCACTCATACTTAATTCTCATGGCCCAACCAATATCTGACTCAAGACAATGGGATGAATAGGATAGGCCTTCTACCAGGCTGTCCCTTAGCACCCCAGACATTGAGATGGCATATAGTTTTTTGTTGGATATCAAGATATTGGTGTGAATAAAATAACAATAACAATTAAACACATTTAGAAAAAAAATTACCCATCCTCAGACAATAACTATAGTGGGCCTAATGTGGCCTGGATAATATATATATTTTTTAATTGATAGGTTGTGACTGACTACAGATAATACGTTGATTTCTAAATCAGTGATTTGTTTTAGTCCTCACAAAACACTGCCGTAGGTATCAGTACTTGGTAGAGTGGACAGAGTATTGACCATAGCCTGCTTTGGTATTTTTTGTTTATTTTGAAACTAGAATACACATAGTATGAAGCCACTTCCTCCTGCCAAATGGTGGTCCTCTCCGTTCCAGTTTTAAAAATGCTTCTATTATATGCAGATGTTTAGAGAGAGTCGAAATATTACACACACACACACACAGTCACACAGATTCACACAAACACCAGTAATTTGGGCACTACAATGTTTTTTTCTTCTCTTGTTTTGTGAAAACGAAACAAGGGCGGAGCTCGCCTTTAGGGAGATAAAGTGAAGAGAGACAGAGAGAAATGTGGAAGGCATTACTACACACACACACACACTTGGTATGGAATTTACTGTTGTTCTCCATTGGGTACGCTGGCTGTGCTAGCTGGCATAGGCCATGGCCCATTTACCTTTTATGAAAGGCTGGCAGCTGTACCCCTTTGGTGCTATTCTTCACACCCATTACCCCACCAGTGGCATTTGGTTAAAGCAGATCTATGTAATTGCCACAACAGTGCATGGCTACTCTACTATAGATTTTGCCTTCAGTAAGCTGAGGTCATTATTCATTTACAGACCCTGGAATTTCTTTGACCTAAAGTGGCCCTCAAAAGTATTGTTCAAAGTTAATTACAAATACAAAATGGAAAATAATTAATTGCATAAGTATTCACTCCCTTCACTTAATATTTGTTAGAGGCATCTTTGGCAGCAATTACAGTCATGAGTATATTTGGATAAGACTCTACCAGCTTTGGACATCTGGACAGTTTTTGACCATTCTCCCCAAAATTGCTCAAGCTCTGTCCAGGGTTATACTAGGTCAGTCCAGGACATTGACCTATTTGTTTTTAAGCCACTCCAGTGTGGCTTTGTCTACATGTTATGGGTCATTGCCCTGCTTGAAGATGTATCTTCTCCTAAGTCCTAGGGCTCTTGCAGACTTCAGCTGGTTTTCTTCCAGGATGCGTCCTTTTCCTCTCTACCTTCACAAGCTTTCTAGGGACTGGTGCAGAGAAGCATGACTCCTAACACTAGTAACGGCCATTCAAGGGTTCATTAGCGTTATTTTAGCAGCAGGATATTATGCTGGCAGCACTCAGATTTTCTTTATCACAATAAAAGCCATCATTGAAATGTATAAGGCAATATAGTAAACAATCTAGTCTGTGAAAAAGAACAGACAAGAATAACTTTGGAACGGACATTAAACATAAAATGTACAGACTAGACTGTTAACTATATTACATTATATATTTCAATGATGGCTTTCATTTTGAAAAGGAAAATCTGAGTTAGCACTGCTAGCATAATATCTTGCTGCTAGAAGAACGGTAATGAAGCCTCGAATGGCCATCACCACCTAACACTATGCTTCACGGTAGGGATGGTGTCCTCAGCATGATTTGCCATTGTTAGGCTTGCGCCAAACATAGCACTTAGCGTTGACGTCAAAACACTCTATTTTGGTCTCATCGGGCCATAGAATTTTCCTCCACTTTGTTTTAGTGTCTCCCACATCCCTTTTGGCAAACTCTAGCCAAGATTTGACGTGAGTTGTTTTCTTATTGCCACTCTCCCATAAAGGCACCCAGTCTGCTGTTGTAATATGCCCAGTGTCTCCCAACTGAGACGTGGAAGACTATACCTCATTTAAAATTGCTGTAAGCCTCTTGATGGCCTCCCTGACTAGTGACCTTCTCACTCGGACACTTCGTTTTTAATGACCACCTGTTCTAAACAGATTCACGATTCGCCCTGTTCTGTCTATATTTTAATGGTGGACTTTACTGGGTTCTGGGGGATATTCAATTAGTTGGAAATGTTCTTATATCCTACCACTTAAAGGTGCTTTTCAAGAACCTTATTTTGTATTGGCTTTGAATGTTCCTTCGTCGTCATTATGTGGTTTCTCTTTTGGAATTTGTCTTATCAACAGTGGGATCGTTCAGAGACAGGTGTATTTATCCGGAAATGATGTGAAACATCATAATTGCACACAGGTGAACTCCATTCAACTAATTACGTTGACACACAACCTAATGATGTTAGTTCTTACCATAAGGATTTGTTTGTTTGCCTTTACTGTAATGCTGAGATGGCAGTTTACTGGTGATGTTAGTTCTTACCATAAGGTTTTGTATGTTTGCCTTTACTGTAATGCTGAGATGGCAGTTTACTGGTGATGTTAGTTCTTACCATAAGGTTTTGTATGTTTGCCTTTACTGTAATGCTGAGGTGGCAGTTTACTCAAGCAAGCTTCTGCACACTGTTGCTGACTTTGACTTCCAGACGCACAACACTTAATCCTTGTAAACAAATGACTTAGTTTCACAGAGATGATGCACATCCGGCTCTGCTGTGAGGCGAAAACCACTTATCCCCAAACATTGCTGAGGAGACTGGCCTTTCATCAAACTTATGATGGAGTTGCTGATCCCAAATGAGTATAGACAATGAAAAGACGTGGATTTTCAAATCAAGCATTTTGTTGACCCGAGTGATGGGTAAAGGTGTTAAAGAGGAACTACACGCCTCACATCTGATTGCTTACCCTCCGACATCTAACTCAGTCCATCCTCCACATGGTTGGTAGAGGGCTGACATTTTTCACATATTCTATAAAAGAATTCCAAGCAGCTATGTCAATGCCAGATTCTTCTTTTCATTAACCAGACTCTGAACATGTTGCAGGTTCCGGTTTGCTGGTGCAACACAGCTGATTCAAATACTTAAAGCTTGATGAAGAGTTGATTATCTGAAACCAATGAGTGCACTTCTGTAAAGCCACAATTCCAAGTTTGGGAAACCCTTTAAAATGTGATCAGACAAATGTGGCAGAGACAATATGGTCCGATGTGAACTAGTGTCCTCTGTGAGTCAGACTAGGGGGCTGATGCTATATATAACCCAGCAGAGCATCTCTGCGCTGCTTCAGTTAAAAATGACATAACACGTTGTGAATAAACTCACTCACAGCCTAGACCAAGAACACACTTAATGCCTGTAATCCCCAGCACAGCCATCAGAGCAGAGTCTGCATTCAATAACTGTTTACAAGTGAAAAGCCTAATCTATTCTTAAACAATGACATGCTAGCTGGCCATCTAAGCTAATGAGTTAGCCTAAACCTATTCTTAATATCTTGTTTAGTGCATGACTAACCTGAAATACATGTGTATTTAGGTATTTGTTATTTACATTTTTTTTCTGAATATTTAAACCAAGACCCCCAAAAAACAACTATGTGAGTAATCAGAGTTATTTGAGATAATATTCGAATACTCTGTATCAAATGTTTATTTGAGCCTGTGTATATTAGTATTTTCTATTACTTTGTAAGTGTATTTCTACATACATTCCAAAATCTAACTAATCTTCTTTAAAAATGTATGACAATAAAATGTAAATGTAATTTAGATATTTAATATCGAATGCGAACCTTCAGGTCTGGTATGTAGGGGTAGGTTTAATCTGGGTCTGTGGAAGTAACCTTAAATACTCTATGTACTGAAAAGGATAAGTCAGCTATAAAGTATGCATTTTAACCATCAGCACTGGATACACACAAACTGTTATTAGATTGGCCTGATAATGGGTACAAACTGAGCGACCTCAAGGCCTTGCGCTCTCCAAACTGTTCATAATGATTGGTTCTGCTGTAGGATTACATTCCTCATCCATTACAGCCTTGTCATGTTGCTCTCTCAACGCCAGCTATGCCTCAAACTCATGGACAGTGTATTTCAGACCCAGTAGACCCTATTGAAAACAATGCCCTAAATAGGGAATAGGGCATTATTTGGGATAACCCCTATTTAGCTTATTTTACCCTGTTCCTGATGTTTTACACAGACTCCCACATGTGTACCATTAAATTGGAGAAATGTTGCAGGATGACAGACTTTCTGAGGTTTAGGGTTGAAGACATGCCATTTTGTGATTTTAAGTTTTGAAATCTCTGATTTTGCAAACCGCGTCCCTCAGGAAGCGTAAAGGCTTCTTCTGTCATTGTCGCTCTCATTCTTTCTCACATTTTCTCCCTTCAACTCCTTACTATTTCTTGTTCTTTCTCTAGAATTAGCGATGTAGTTTGCTTTTGCATGTCACTTATTACAAACTTTCTTTTCTTAGATTTGGTCACCAAATTATATAGTGAAAATGTAAAATTGTGTTGTGTTGTGATATTGTGGTGTTATATTATAATATTTTCTGGCAGCTTTTGGTTTGCTTTGCTCTTATGTTCTCTTGTGCTATGTTCTTTTGCTGTTGAATGGGAGATTTAACCTAGGAAATAAATCAGACCAAAGGAAACACATCAGATCCCAGGCATCACAACATATCACAGGCATAACATCAGATCACAGGCATTACATCAGATCAAAGACCACACTTCAGATCACAGACGACACATTAGATCACAGGTAACACATTAGATCAGAGGCAACACAGTAGATGACCGGCATCATTTCAGATCGCAGGAATAAAATCTGATAACGGATATTACATCAGATCACAGACAACACACTAGATCACAGACAACACACTAGATCACAGACAACACACTAGATCACAGACAACACACTAGATCACAGGAAACCATTTAGACTGCAGGCAACATTGATAAACAACCAAACCATGTTTACCATGGACATTTAGATGAGCCCTACCATGTTGCCAACAAAATGGCTGCTGCTACCTCTGCTGCTTCACTGTGCTGCCCATGGGTTGCCATGACAACAGTATAGATTGGCAGCTACAACAGCAACTCATGGACCAGCTCACTCTCAAATAATATCTCCTGTAATATTTTGCACCCAGCAATATGTCTAACAACCAATGGAAAACATGTAACATGGGTAGTCGAGTAGAGACGCTGGCCATGTCCAGAAACAACCCCTAACCCTGTGATCCGGTCCTGAGCTTGATCTGATCTTTCCTGTTTACACTTACAATACCAGATTACAGTGAGATCACAGTGTCTTTTAATTGACTACACTTGTCTGCAAATGTAAGGCACAATCAGAATGTGAATGAGTAAAGGACAAAAGGTTTGAACAAGGGCATCTGTCAGGAATCAGTCCCTGTCATGCCTTTGTCCAATCTGAAGTTCTGTTCATACCCAGTTCTAACATGTTTTTTTTATTCATCCTGGCCTTGTCCACATTTTGATTGTACCCCATGTTTTTTGACAAATAGACAATTAAATTCTATCCTGGGTAACCAACATCAGTCTAACAGTAATTGGCTCCAAGATTCCTTATAGTGCAGCCTAGCACTGCTGCATTGATTTGTGTGTGTGTGTGTGTGTGTGGAAGATTTTGTTACATAAATACATGCACAACAAGTCATTATTCGAAGCAGGAGTTTGGGGTGTTGAGCTGGAGGGAAATGTGTTGCTTTTAATGTGCTCCAGAGTTTCTTTGCTTCTCAAAGATAAATCACCTTCCTGAAGCGGTGACCAAGCTTGTAGCGCTTCCAAATTTGGTATTATAATTTATAAGTCTTTCTCCTTTATTGAAGATTTATTTCAGAGTTCTTGGCAGACCATTTAATAGATTTCAGACCAATAAATTGCAGCTCCAAATCTGTGTGTGTTTGATTGAGTGTGTGTGTGTGTGTGTGTGTGTTCATTGAAGCATGTGCATTTGTGTGTAGTTCTGGTAGCATTAAAAGCATGTGTTTGTTTTCCACCACGGATTTTAAACAAATGCTTAAATTCATACTCTTGATTATTGATGACCTCAGTTCTGTCCCAGTCCCAGTCAAGTCCAG
This sequence comes from Esox lucius, assembly GCF_011004845.1. Taxonomy (NCBI): domain Eukaryota; kingdom Metazoa; phylum Chordata; class Actinopteri; order Esociformes; family Esocidae; genus Esox; species Esox lucius. The sequence goes on from NC_047590.1 coordinate 10,213,239, forward strand.
GGGAGTCAACAGAATGACGGTAAATTAAAGACAGGTTTGTGAAAACGTGGCGCTCATAAAATGAAATGCATCTCACAGTTGTTAAAACTTACAATCAGACGGGTATACACTAGCGCTAAGAGAGAATTTATTTTGAATATTTGTACTCTGTAAAGAAAGACAAAATAAAACCAGCATATTGAGTTATTTGAGGGACGTGGATATTGAATAAACTGAGAACAAGAAACTCTAATTTGGGGGGAAAACTATCCTTGTGCATCTGAAGGATTTGACCTGTAATCACAATGAATTATACACAATTCCACATTTCCTTTCTTTCATTACATTGCTGGGCATAATGCAGTTCAACCACTTTGTCTAGAAAGGAGATCAACAGAACAACGAGAGATGTAATGTGTGTCTCAAATGGCACCCTTTTCCCTTTAAAGTGCACTACATCCATATGGGCCACAGTCAAAAGTAGTGTGCTGTGTAGGAAATCGGCTGTCATTTGGTACGTATCACTAAGCAACGTATTAGGGCCTGGTACTCGGAACAGACATCATTTAAGCAGCATATTAGGGGCCGCTGGTTGGAACAGACATCATTTGGCATCAAGGTTTTTTCCAAAGACAATTCACCACGGGACCCTCCAACCCTTCAAAATAAAAAGCTTCCCTCTAAACAGCTACATATGGCCTATTACCTTCAGCTTAAAAACCTCTTCCACTGCGCCTCCGGCCCGCTGTGCAGGAGAGAAGAGCAAAGCAGAGAAAAGACGTCCTTTATTCATGTTGTAGGATCCTTGTCATGTGGGGGGAGGTGCTGAATCGGTTGTCTCAGATGGGCATATATTTAGGCTAACCATGCAGGCCTGGCATTGGAAGGGATGATTTGGTGAGGCTTTATATTGTCTCTCTTTCTCTCATTGTTTTTGTGTCAGGATGACCTGATAAGAAAAAGACACAATAAGACCATGAGGGACATTCAAGGACTAGATAACACCCTGCTTGTCTTTCTCTCACAATACAAATCTTTTGGGGGGCTGCTGCCAGTGAACTTGATCCTGTGTTGATATACTGACATATGTTTTTGGAACGGTTTCTGTCAGCAAGGGATTGTATTTCGAAGTCAAATGATATGTTACTCTAGTGGATGCTTCTGAGGTGAAGGTTTGCCAAAAAATACAAATAAATAGAAATGATAAAAAGATAAGTGATAAGTACCAATTGTACTTCCTTCTATTCCCATGAGTAGACTAAATTAAGAGACATTATGTGACAAATTACATATTCTCTATTTTGAAATACAATGTATTTTTAGGGTTGAGATGAGCATTGTACAACAAATGATTGTTTTATTGTTTTGCTTTATTTTGTTCTGACAGAGATCACTCCGATGCTAAATAAATTGTCCTAGATACCCCGTTCTGTGGAAGCTGTGTTATTCAGGACATGTAAACAGCTGGCCAGCGTTTATTGAGGCCAATTCTGATATTCTGTCCACTAATTGGCACAAACAAATAGAGGGACCAGGCTAAGCTGAAGGCACAAGCTTCCGTCACAAACAACTAAATCTAATGAAGAAGGCGGAAAGCATAGTTGTAGGGGGAAGTTGTTCTTTTTCTGGTAAATGACGTATCTAATCACAGAATCATACTTATCTAAATTAGTGTGATGGGTTTCCAGACTTCTGGTTTAAAAAAACAACCGTGGTGGACTGTTAAAAATGCTCCAGTCTCAGTTTATGGTAATTCCAAGGCCTCATTGTTATTTTTGTTCTGTATTCTGAAATCTGTTTTAGGACTACTGCATTATTAAGGAATGACTGTGAATATACCAGTTTATTTTTTTTATTACTTGAGAACCAAAAAATGCAGACTCAATAATGAAATTGTTACTTGCAAGTTCATGTATGACAATTCTATGAAAAACATGCTAAAATGACTGTTATGAAACTACATTCCTGCTTGGTCTGTGCCTACAGGGAAAAGGTTTGCAATAGACATGTTGGTATCATGGCATTGGCTTTTTTTGGGTGGTTGTCCTCCTCCTTCACTGCTGCTAGCAGGTTCAGGAAAAATATCGAGAGGTTTAGGAAAGACTAGATGGATTTACAAAGGATTTAGGGTTCATATTAAGTTGAACTTAGTGTCATTTATGCTCAAAGTTAAGTCCTACAGTTTGTCCCCAGGGTTGGGTATTTCATTAAATCACAGCAGGAGGCAATTCTGACATGCAGCTCCAGCTCTACTCTGCTTTCATTAACATAAACAAGGAGTAAACACTGAATCTTAATATTTTCAACTTAATTTCAATTTATTTACCTTGCTTGCTTGCCAAGTTTAGTTCTGATTAATGACCAATATTTTTCCACTTCATTAAAACTCACCCTTTTCTTTCCCCCCCCCCAGCTTGTGACATCTCAACGCTGAGTAAACATGGCTCTCCTAAGCTAACATTCCAGTGACTTCAGTGACTCCAGGACTCCAGTGGAGGTTTTGATGAAAAAGAAGATGGAGGATCTTTGCTCAGAGAATGTAGCCGACTTTCCTCAGAATGGGGCAAATACTGGAGGGGGACGAGGGGGAGGAGAAGGCAGTTCTGGTTTAGGAGAGATCAGAAAGCTAGATCACACTATTACCCAGCTGAACACCAATGACGCGTCCAACACTGGCTCTCCGGGGCGGGCTAAGAGACCACCCCCATGCCCCATGGTAACTGTTCCACCCCCCCCCTCCGCCAACATGGTCAGCCCCAACACGGAGGCCCAAGAGGGGATGGCGCTGAAGGTGTCCGCCACCATGCTTCAGCCTCTCTGTCTCGGGGACAGTCCTGTGATGATGCCCATCCACCTGCTCCAACAGATGGCTGGAGGAACTGCTTCCTCTGGGATCCCCCCCTACCTCTTGACCCACCAGGGTCCCCTTTCCCTGGGCACTGGGTTCTCACTGCCACTGGTACTGGAGCAGCAGGTGTTCCAGCACCTAAACCCAATGGGAGCAATGCTACAGCAGACGCCCGCCTGCCCTTCTCTGTCCTTCCTCCAGAACAATCTCAATCTGCTTTGTCAGACGCAGACCCAGAACTCCTCCATGGCTTCACTTGCCTTCTGTCAGCCTTCATCCTTAGATCAGAAACTCCCCGGAGGCCTTGCTCAGGATCCAGGTAAAAGCCGTAGCATGGAGTCATTCAACACTTTATGCAGGTTTTTGGGGAAAAAACTAATATTTCTCCATTCCTTCTTAGGTCTCCACGCCCTCCTCCAGAACCCCGCCTTCGCTGCCCTCCTACAGGACCTGTGTTCCGCTCAGACCCAGAATAATCCCGCCACCGCTTCCTGTCACCCAGCAGGACCCACCCTGACGGACCCCTTCCCCTCAGCCACGTTCCCCTTACCTCCGGCCCAACCACCTCCACCTCTCTCATACCCATACACCTCCCCGCTTGCCCCCCTGGTGCCCCCTGCTACTCTGCTGGTCCCGTACCCAGTCATCGTCCCTCTCCCCGTGCCCCTGCCCATTCCTCTGCCCATCCCTGTTCCCGTGCCACAGAGCCAAGACTCCAAAGCCTTCACTGACCGCCCTAAACCAGCCGTAGTGGCGACTAAAAGCACACAGACTAACTCCGATGAAACTGTAGGCCCTCCCACGGAAAGCAACATAATGGCTATTTATCCTCCATCATCTGTGACGGCCCTGCCCTCTGTTGCCATGGTCCCGGAAGGGGAGGTGTTGGACCTATCAGTAAAAGCCCCTCCCATAATCCAACCGAAACAGGAAGTGGCCTTTCAACAACAAGACGACACAGTTCTTGACTTGTCTGTAGCCAGGAAACAAACGTGCATACAGGCCGTCAGTAGAAAAGAGCGTCCTTCGTCCCAGGACTGGCACACGCCTTTCAAGAGGACTCATACAGCCTGCCGCCCTGCATCCGAGGGCACCGCAGCCGTTTCTCTGGAGCTGTTACGGCCCGCCGACTCCTCTCAGAAACTCCACCTCCATCACCCGAACCTCCTGAACGGCCTAACCCACGTAGAGTTCAGCAGACAGCGTCAGTGGGCAGTAGTGGAAGGAGCAAGCAGTGGCAGCATCCGCCCGAACAACGAGCCCAAGTCTAGCAGCAGCAGCAGCAGTAGTAGTAGTAGCTCAAACTTTGAGATTTTCCACACGTCGCAAACGGCCAAAGTCATTGTGGCTGTCAAAGATGCGATCCCCGCCACCGCAATCTTCTGTGGGAAGATCAAGTCTCTCTCTGGGGTGTCCAGTAAGAACCTGTCTATGAAACAACAGCAGGAGGCCTCCGGCCACACTGGGGCGCTGTTGCAGCAGTGTTACGGTGCTCTACCGCTACCTAGGGGCCACGTGGAGCAGAAAGACCCCAATGTCCCCAGGAACAGGCAGGCCATCAAACTGAAGAAGGTTGGCTCACAGGAGATCCACATCCTACCCCTCAAGAAGCAACGACTTGCAGCCTTCTTCCCTAGGAAGTAGAGAAGTTAGACTAGTCTGTGTGTCAAGTGGTTAAAATGTTGGGCCAGTAATCAAAAGTTTGCTGGTTCGAATCCCCAAGCAAAGAAAATGAAGTGTATAAGAGTGTCTGTTAAAGGACTTTGTAAATGTTACATAAAGGAAGTGTTGATGAGACCTATAAACCTGTGTTAGCCCACAAGCTTAGGCTAATGCCAATGCTTTAACTTCACAGGTGAATTCAGTCTTGTGGAGCGCACAGGACCTGAGGTTCAAACCTTCTGGTTAATAGAAATTACAATGCATTCTGAGACATTGGTCGAGTTCATTTATGTCAGAAAGTTGAGGACAATCTTCATGACATTTTGTTTGCTTAAAATGTACATTATCTCTTTGTGTCCAGAGATTGACAATTTGTGGATCTAGTGTTGTAACTGTATTTGTACCTGTTTTACATTTTTACCTTAGAAAATGTTCATGTTTAAGTACCCATTTACCAACACAGACTGGTACAGATCTTGACCTCCCTCTACTTGTTACAGGAATAAAGTACTGAGAGAGAAATTCAATATTAGATGGTTTCTCACACAGAAATAAGCATATGGCAAAGAGAGACTTCAGTCCATTGTTCAGTTCTTTAAACAGCCATCATAATCTTCAGCTAACATGAGCATTTTTTCTTCATAAATTATTAAATCATCAGAAAGTATAACAAAAATCTAACCATTAAAATCTAGCCAATAGACTACTTTTAGGGGACCAACAAAATTTCAAAATAATAAAAAGAAAAATTATTTAACATCTGATTGAGGGTTATACACTTTGCCATGCATTTCCTGGACTAGTTTTTATTGTGATGCTGTAGGACCAAATTTAATTGGAAATAATGACATTAATAATAATAAAAAACGTTCTTTGAGCATGAACATTTGTCATATAACTTCACTTACTTATGCCGCTTTCATGAAATTAGGCAAATGGTGAAAAAAGGTTTAATTGCGTGAAAGTACATTTGCAAATATTTAACAAACAAGCATTTTTCAGTACTTTGTGTTGACATATTTTTTACAGTATATTTGTGTATGTCTATGGAACAATAGCTGAAAATGTAAAATCTTCAAAAAAAATATATACAAAATTGATCAAAAATATAGTCAAAGTAATCCAAACAACATAAATCCCACATTACTATGAAAAACTCTGTACTACAACACAAAAACCTATTAAAACCTGAGTATCACAACATAGCAAAGGGTTTTCAAGTATTACCATTGATTCAAACTAAAATGCATCCATGTACAAAAAAACTACAAAAGATTGTTTTGAATATGACTTCATATAGTTCTGAAATGTTCAGAAAAATGATCACTTCTTCTGCCACAGTGAAAAGATAAATACTAAAATAAGACATTATAAGATCCTTATGACACATGAATCACATCCAAAAAACTTTTCTGCTTGTGTGTAAAATTCCCCAGTATCCTAGCTCTGGTCCAGGTTGTTACTGCTGGTTCCTTGACTAGCTGTAGTGAATTATGTTGCACTTCCACCTTGGACAAGAGCTATCCATTTTACCTGATTCCTGACTTACATATATCCTCATTTCAAGGTAACATGGACGTCCTGAGCATGAAACATGTCATAAATATTGACTATGCATTTGGTGCTTGAAAACCAACAGCCAACAATACAAAATGATACAAAATGAGATGAACACAATAACATATATTGCAATAAATGTTCAGCTTGGCTAGAGCAGGTAGTTGTCCGATGGTGTAGCAACATGAACACTAACAATTACAAATCTGAGATTGTTAGGGCAAAAACACTTTGCACACTAGATTAATTTAAACCTATCTTTATGCAGAGATAAACAATACCCTATTATACAGAAAATACAAAATACAAAATATAAAAAAAACTAAAACATTTTTGGCTTTTTATCTACAAAACATTGTTCTTTGATTTTTCACAAATAAATCTGCCATCTTCTTTTCAGTACATAATGTTTCACTTGCTTTGCATAAAGCAGTTTCCGGTCCAATTTTCTAGAATATGCACGCTGCAGAATAAGGTGTAAATGTCAGGTGCATCCTGCTCAGACTTTCCACTGGGTGATTCAAAGAATGATCGGTATTCCACAGAGCACTACGAACAGACAGATGTAGCATTTGAGATGACTTAATTGGCAGCAGATACAATCAGACCATCACTGTATCTCTGGACAAAACGAACATGGGTCTTGTGACCCTGGTACGTACATTCTCCTTTTTAAAGTTCTTTGATATTGAAACTATTAAATAACTGATCACAGAATCCATGACGAAACTGAATTGTTTGATATCTTATTGCGATGAGAGCCAAATGCGACAAGCAGCAGAGAATCCTGGTTTGAGTAATGGTGTCTCCTGTCGTCACCTGGTCTCCGGGAATGAAAGTAGCCTTGCGGCAGATTTGGGTGCATATCCATAAAGCTGCTGGTTGCACCGCTGGTCGGGGATCAGTTTTTCCATTCACATCATAATTAAAAGGAGTCATTTACATTCTAATCTTTTCATTTCTTTCATCATTTTCAGGCTCTCATATCCTTGCCATTTCAGGGACTCAAACCACTAGGCCACATTCTGGCCCTTAGAGACGCTGGTCTGGACACGGGCCGTGTTGGTGCATCTCAGACTGATCTGGGAACAGTTGGGTGAAGACGGGTGCATGGGTAGGTCAACCCTCGACGCGGCCGTTTGGGATTCAGCCAAGTCTACAGATGTTCGTGCTGTTGCTCTTTCCTGTTGGTTAACACTGTTCAGCCGAAGGCTTCCCATGCAGACGCTGAGGGGGGATGAGGTATGATGGTCTCCGCAGAGGGATGAGTGAGGACTCGTGCTTAGGGTTTCACAGCAATGATCATTGTGTGTGTGTGTGTGTGTGTGTGTGTGTCTATTTTGTCTGTTTGAGCTTCTCGATGTGGTGACACAGTTTGAGGGCGGGGCCTAGCTTCAGTCCCATGTACTTCATAATGATGTCACTCCGCAGAAGCGTCAGGGCCTTGCCGTCAATCTCCTGAAAAGACGGGACGGGGACAGAGTCAAGCAAGCAGAGCGTTTCCGACATACATGCATTAGTCTACTCGATGTGTGTACGTCCTGCAACGCTACCTGCACCTCTTTCTCCCCCAACATAGCATCAGAGCAACAGAAACAGTGCTTTTCTCAAGACCACAAAGCTATAGTGTTTTCCATTGTATACCGTGTCCTTAAAGTAGCTCACCCGACAGGAGAACATGTGTGATCGGCTGCGTCAATTGGGACCCATTTAAAAATGGGTTTACATGCTAAGAGGACGTTTGAATGGAGATGGTGCTGGTTCCTACACTAAAACCTAACCCTAACCTTGAACCCTAACCTTGAACCCCAGCATAAATCTGCAGCCTGTACCTAGTAACATTAACCCTTAATGTAAACGTTTGAAATGTCAACGTCAGAGTCGGAACATAAGCTCCGCCCTCGTAGCTTCGTCAACCAGTAACAAGACTTCTGCCGTTGACACGGAAACAAGATTGACGACGCTAAACGTCGGCCTGCTTTCGGAGACAGCCCAGGACTAGTCTGCCATGTTCCAGACTAAACACGAGGACACAGGCCATAGTAACAGAAGAAGACTATTATGAATATATCTCTTAGACAAAACACCATCCTTCCAACCCTGTCTGCTTCCTGCAGCTGACAGGAACGTACACACAGCAGGAGCACATCCGAACCAGACACCAAGTACATGTCCACTCTGGTTATTACTGCATTTTCTCAACACCGACATTACCAAGGGTCCATGTCAATAGTTTCATATCAAGCCTTGACCCACCACAGACAAACATCTTCGGGCTGCATCTCAAGCGGCTGTCTTTGCTTGTACTGTCTCCTTTCATCAGCAATGATTTCTTCAGTTTGAGAAAATGAGACAGTCCTTTCCTCTTAAAAGGACAAGAAACCAGTCAATAACTAAACCGATCAAGAGCCACTCACGTGTTTTCTGAAGAGCTCCACATGGGGTCCAAGGGTTTGTGGGTCGGCGTCACGAACAAACTGCATCACCTCGTCGACGGACCAGGTGGACGGGGTGTTCCCGGAACCATTCCCTGCCGCAGCTTCCCGGTCTGCAGCAACAAGCTGCTCCGGGCCCGTGGTGGAGCTTGGAGCTGGTGAAGGCGGAGCAAAGATGTCATAAAGACGCCATAATTATGTCCAAAACACCAAGATGTGTTCACAGTAAAATTGCAATCATCCGGCAGAAATCCAGACCGTTTATCCTTTCATTACGGGGATGGTACGAAACAAAATGTGTGTTACATTGTCCACTAGGTGGCAGCGGTATACAAAAAAACGCACCGGCATCAAAAGGCTTATCTTTGATGGCTTATTTCTGCAACTTTTGAATTTGATGCCCAAGGACTGGCCGTGCAAGACTACATCTGCCCCTGTGTAAATCAACAGTCAACATTCTTCCCAGTACGAGAGCCACTCAAGGCCCAGACGGACAGGCCAGTATGGGGGAGGGGGGGGTCATCTCTTACAAGGCCCAGACGGACAGGCCAGTATGGGGGAGGGGGGGGTCATCTCTTACAAGGCCCAGACAGACAGGCAAGTATGTGGGGGGGGGGGGGGGGGGGGGGGGGCGGGCGCATCTCTTACAAGGCCCAGACAGACAAGCCAGTATGGGGGGGGTTCATCTCTTACAAGGCCTACCTTCCACCCGTCTCTGCAGCGCCCTGGTCCCCAGCTCTGAGGGGTTGGAAGACATGCGTCTGAGAGGGGGTGGGGGTGGGTGACTGGGCGGCCCAGACCCAGGGTAGTAGGGGCTGCTGGACCCCTGGCCGCGGTACTCTGCGTGGGAGCGTACTGGCTGGGGTCGTGGGGTCATGGAGGGAGAGGTAGAGGAGGTATCCAAGGGGTCCTCTGAGAAACCATTCTCGCTGCGGGGAACGGGTTCTGCTTGAGAGAAAAGACAGGTAGGACCGTTAGAGCGCACACACACACACAGTCTCAAACACACACAGGCGCACTCGTCAGCACACACAACCACACACACGTGAATTCTTAAAATGACTAATGTAATGTAGAACAGAGCGCTTTAAACCAAACCAAACAAGTGGATAGCAACTGGTTATTAATCATGAAGAAACGTAGCTGATAGCTACTTAGCACTGTAACATTTCATTTGACAGCCCATCAATATCTGTACCGTAACTAAGACTTAATTAATAAAACTACACATCAGTGTTTTAATTAATCAAACGACGGTTCTGCATTAGGGAAAGTGTTTTAGTCATGTCCAATCAGGTCGCGGTAAGAAGGAAATTCATTGGCTACCTCTACAAAAGTGTCGAATGAGACCCAGAACAAGGAAGTGGTGCAGTTTATTACTTTAATTAAGTGGAGCACTCCTTTAAGTTTAATCACCACGGCCTGGTTCTGGCCCGAATCCCCTTTCTCCTCTTCTTCATATAAACCGATCTTAACCCGACGGAAGACAGTTAAACTCATCTGCGGACACCCCCCTCATTTTGCTCTCCAACCTGACATACAAGCGGACCGTCGCGGATACAGGAGGGGAAATGAGCTGGGGTCTGCTGGGATGAGGGGGGCTGGGTGTACCTTCTGCCTGCTGGGGGTCTGTGCTGTGCAGCACTGTGGAAGAGGAGAGGGGGACTGGGTAAGGAGTATAGTCCCTGTCCCTCTGGAAACGCCTGCTCCTCCCTATGGTTCTTCTGGCTATGGACATGGCCTCAGACGTCTCCTCTTTGACTGGGGGACAACACAGGAGCAAGGACACAAAGGTTGGCGTCAGTTACTGCCACTAGAGGGCCGCTGTACATGATGAAATGTGTAAGTATATTTGGTGCTTTTTCTACGCGTTTTAAATCTTTTGGTGGGAAATTCTAGTATTCTATGAAATAGACCTGAGCGACGGGCGTGATACGTGAACGATTCGGCCAGTCTAAAGTGCATGTCGAGGGTGTCAGAACGTTTTCAGATGCTAGTGTTGATAGCGTTTGGTAGTTTCCATTGCAAGTGCTGATGGTGTTTGATTAAGTTGTATGTTGATGGTAAATATGCACTAGCTTGTGGCTTTGTCACCAACATAAGGAAACATTTACTGTCATGCAACACACACACACACACACACACACACACACTGCATTCATAGTGAGGACAGTTCAGGGAATGACAATTCATTTATATTAATTGTAAGTTAATTTGTTTACTATAGACATTTTCTGCTCATCACTAGTAAATGTACACACACACACACACACACACACCTGACTTGCTCCGGTCATACGCCGTGTGTCCGGTGGAGGCCATGAAGGCCGGGCTGAAGGGCTGTGAGCTGAACAGGTTGTCACTTTGCAGCTGATGACAAAGCGTCTCCAGGAACCTCAGGACGAAGGAGGCCGATGAGGCCTGGGGCAGCTTGACATAGTGGATCCCACCGTCGCTACGCACTGTAGGATGAGGGGGGGGGGGGGTCAAACACAGACAGGACCGGCTGCTCTTACTGTGTTACCAATAATCAAATGTTATTTATAGAGCACGTTTCTGAAACAGGACGCATTGCAAAGTGCCTTTATTGGATTTGTTTCATGATGTGTGATTGTATCTAGCTGATGAGAAAGGCTTTGGGAGAACAAAGCGGGGTGAGGCAGACCAGAACAGTGTTGGCTAAAACCTGACGAAAATATATCCGTCTTGGGATAAATTGCTTGAACGTGACAATGATAAATTAAACAAATAAATGATGCTAATAAGCACAACCCATTTTCAAATCATCCTTTTTAACCATCACTACTAGCTTGTGGGTTGTAGCTGTCAATTGTCCCATTAAAAGGTTATTTCACATCAAACGTAAATTCTTTCCAGACACTCTTTTCCAGAACGACTCACGGTAGTGAATTCATACGTGTCCTACACTAGTCTGGTATCTTCTCTGGTATCGTGACGTGATATGTACGGTACAGAATGCCTGCGCTGGGTGGCTGGATGTGGTCAGGGTCCATCCTTTTGGGGTTTTAGGTCTAGTTCTCCAGCTTATGAGACAGGCCCTGGGGCTGGAGGGGGCAGAACCCCGGCACTATGCCCTGGGGGTGTGGGGTTGAGGGTAGCCTATTGTTGGGCTAAACCGTGGTCACATGGGCAACTGTAGGTTGGATGGCTGATATGCTGCTGTACAGAGGCAGACTGGGGCAACAGAATGGGGGCAGGAGGGTATGTAACCCAGATCCAAGGAGAACAAAATCCCTTCACCTAGTGGCTGAAACACTAGATCCATCTGGCTGATGGCTTTATTAAAAGACCACTTCAGCAGGCATTATTATTTTCCCTATATGGCGCTGTGGCAGATGGCCTAGAAGAAGATTTACTCCCCCCCCTCCCGACACACACACACACACACACACACACACACAGAAACCCCCCCCCGGAGAGTCCCTCCAATCAGACCCGCCCAAAGCAGGTTATGGCCGCTTGTCACTTCCCATTACCCTCACACAGGACATCAGCTGCTGCTGCCGCCACACACACACGCGCACGCACGCACGCACGCACACACACACGCACGCACGTACTCTTTATTCTAGCACACATTAGCCAGTGCTCCATGTGGTTCCTGATTGAATCCCCAGTCTACTTCCATATTCCCATTTGGAATGATTTGAATTGGACGCAGGAACTATTTGAATAGACTGGTCTAGACAGGCCAGAGGGACACAGTGGTCACCCTCCCTCAGTCCTTCACAGCATCACGGCCGAGTGACGTCAGCCCTGCAGGGACGTGACCATCTCGGTTTGAACTGGGGCCTTTGACACATCACAGGGGTGCGTTAACACACTCCACTAAATTCTAAGAGTTAGGTAGGGGAGCTAATAAAAAATTTCCGGGCCATTTAAAAAAAAGGACAAAGTAGTTTTTTTTTTCTCTCAATCAGATAGGATTAAATTCACAGAAATGTAATCACTACAGCATGTTTGAGTACCATTCACTTAATCACCCTAGAACACATCTATTCCTTTCTGAAACACATTAGATCACTTCCGATCAACTGGGACCAGTTCTTAAGTGGGCTGCATTAGGGTGGCAATGCGACTGTGAGACGTGTGGCGCCGAAGTAACAGTCCTTATGACACCGGGTATACATACACCCCACCACCCCACCGCTACATACGCCCCACCGCTGAATAATAACAGGCCCTGATCACAGACGATATCAACAGGGCCCAGCTAAAGCCACCCGGTACCTCTGATGATCTCTCCTCCGTCCGACTGGGACTGCAGGAAGCTGAAGAGGACGGTCGGCTGGAAGGCACAGTCCACGCACGACTGGACGGCCTGCTGCAGGACGCCGTTCACCGGCCCGGGCCCGAAGTGGTCTGGCAGGAGCTGCAGCTGCTTCCTGTCCAGGTGTGGGCCGCAGGCGCCGTGCTTGTTCACGTACACGCAAACTGGGTGGAGAGCGGACAGGCGTCAGGGCAGAAACGCTGCGGGCCGAGTCCAAGAGGCGTCCTACACTTGCTTGTATGCGGTGCATTCATTAACTGTGTATGTGCGTATTGGATTAACTGCCCGCGTTCTCTTACCTGTGGATACAACTCCTTGGCCAGAGTTCAGGCTGCTGTCCGTTGGTCCATTCATGTTGTTCAAGCGGTTTTCAGAGGCCAGCGTGGACCCAGAGACCGTCCCCGAGGAGGGCAGGATTTTGGGCTTCCTCTGACACAAGCGACACAACGCACACCGTTAGTGCTGAAAACAACACCGCGCATAAAAGAACACCCGTATCCCAGGGAAACCCCTCAAATGTTCCGGGACCACGCCCCTTAAAGACAAGTGCTGGAGAGAAGAGAGACCTCCGTGGCCCCTGGCCCCTACCTTGCTGCCCGGCTTGGGCCCTCTCTTCTTGTGCGGCCTGGGGGCCAGCTGGGGGCCCGTCTTGGTGATGGAGCCTTGTGGCGAGCCACTAAGAGCGGCCGCCGCCGCCGCCGCCTCCGCCGCCGCCTTGAGCAGGGCGATGGTCTGGAGCTTGGGGCGTCGTCCGCGCACCCCCTTCCGCACGGGCAGAGGGGGCAGCGGGTGAGGCAGACGATAGGAGGACTGGGACTGCATGGAGCGTCTGGAGGGGATGGGGGGAGAGGAAGCTGGGAGGAGGAGGGCCTTCGGCAGGGTGACTGAAACAACAGGGAGGGATGTTGGAAAGGAGGTGACTATTTTGTTGTGTTGTTTTAACTTCAAATGGGAGGTAGAACGCAGGAGGAGGACCACTGGGGCACAGAGGTAAGAGACTACCAACACACACACACACACACACACACACAAATCCTTTAATGTCTGTTCCTATTTACATAGAGGATCACACTGAGGTGTAGCTAGTCTACATTTGGAAACGCAAGAAGATCAAACACCGACACAGATTAATAAACATCTTTAAACCTCCTGCTTTGACTCACAGCTACAGCTCAATGTCAGAATGCACACCTTGGTTTCCAATAATCTACAATCTCTACACACACACACACACACACACACACACGAATACAATGTACTTACACACACAAAATCTACTTATACACACAGGCAAACCCAATCTACCTCTGGCAGACAGGTTCTTTACATATCCAAAGTGTCATATTTCCATTACTCGTATTGCTTGGCTTCACTTTAAGTGTTTCACAGTTCGCCCAATTTACCCTCAAAACACTGAGTCAGTGGAAGGAATGGTCGGAAGCTTTGAGGGGAAAAAGAAAGCAACACAGGCAGGAATTTTTTGAAGGGAACAGAGGGAGAGAGATATTCCAGAGTGGTCTCCTTACATAGGGATAACAGATACATTTCCAGAGCCTTGTGTCCTCTCTAGGTTGTGACAAGTCTTTTGTCTAGGTCCCTCCCCCAATCATTACAGGGGTCAAAGGTCAGTCTCCCCTGAGTCCAACCAGGTAATCCCCTCCGATTTCAGCTAGCCAGCCTCACGCTAACCTATAACTTTGAGTTTCCTTTACATGGTAATGGCAGGTTCAGGTCTGGATGGTAGAAATACAGGAACCTAGAATGTCTAGGAGCACTGCTATATGACACATAAATCGGCACCTGGGTTTGTAGACGTTTTCATTCAATCACTGTAAAGAAAAAATGGAACAGCTTTAAATATTCAGTTTTATTTTTCTATTCTTTTTTTGTTATTATTTTAATAGGAGCAGAAGCAAGGAGCTCAAGAATCCATGACTAAGCAAAAAGGACTACTTTACATTATGGTCCAATATAAGCGCCCAGCCGTCCATAATAGAAATGCACTCTTATCATAACCACCAGTCCACTGACTCTGGCTTTCAAATTCTGAACCTGATGCCTTCTTTTTGACGTTTCACTATCAACCATAAGAGCACAAAGGGAGAGAAAGGCAGAGCCTAAGATATCTGCAATTCAAAGCGCAGTCAACCCGTCCATCAATAGAGGTGTAAAATGGCACATCCAGAGAAAGACATTGAAAGGCATTGTGGGAAATCACACAAAAGCAGCAAGTGGCCCCGGCCTCAAAAGTCAGTCCACGATTCTGCCTTTTATTATTAACCAGAAGGAGAGAGAAAGAGTGTGTGCATGTGTATGTGTGTGTGTGTATGTCAAATATGACCTGATAAACATCTTCCATTTCAATAGCGGAGCTCAGAGGCTGGTGGTCCAGTAGAGAACAGGCCTGGGTTCAAATACTATTTGAAATTATTCGATAACACAAGCGTTTGCTGTGGCGCTGCTTTGAGTGGTGGATGGGCGGGGTTTGCGGTTTCTGCTGGTTCTATTGTACTATGGAACCCTAATAAAAACCTGGCTGAAGTATTGGAAATTATATGAAAAAGTCTATCACCCTAGGTGTGGTAAAGAGACAGCTGAAGACAAGGGACTGCTGCTAGTCCATAACACAAGGTCTCTGGAAATGTCCAAAATGGAAAACTGTTTAGCGCACTGATTGGTGGGGTTTCGTTTGGACTGGCTTTACAGCATTCTCCGAGGGCCAGCAAAATGCAGGAATGGCCACTTAAGAGGCTTGGAAAAGCTTTAATTGAGAGATGAGTGAAAGTGGTAAAGAATAGAGAGGAGTTCCATTTCACTGGGGGGAGGGCTCACTTATAAGAGGTGAACCCCCCCCACACACACAGACACGAGCATGCACATACACAACTAAAAATATCAACAACACACTGGGTTGAAAAAAAAAAAAGGGTCAGATCGTCTCCCTGCATAGTTTTTTTTTAAAGCAGGGCCTGGACGCTAGCAGCCTTCAACAACATTTCAACTAAATTGTTCTGCTTCCAAAGCAAGGCCATAAGGAGTTAATCATGACTGGGTAATTCCAGGCTGACCCAGTGACCCGATGGTAGGGAGCCCCGGGCGCTCAGGGAGCTGTGAAATGTGGCTGCTGCCTGTTTTGGCGGACCGGCTGACTGGGGGTTGGTCGGGGGTCTGCCTGTGTGCGCCTGGGCTGGCGGCAGCTTCGGCCTAATTACCCAGCTCTCCCTCCTGCAATATTTACATTTCACTGTTGACTAGATTGGCTCTGGAGGACCTGGTTCTACCTCATATCCTGTATGATTGAGTTCCCTGGTCCAGTGTGAATCGGAACCACATGCTATAAGCCCAGGGGGCCTGTGGTAAATGTGGGGGGGGGCGGTGATTGGGTCAAGTTTTAGGTACCGATTGCCTCCACTTTAAATAATACAACATGTTACTGTTTAAAATATCACAAACAATCTGTTGTACTAAAAAATACAAAAGTAAATCAGTTCAACATATAGATGATTATTCCCATAATCTGAGAGATTAAAAACCAATTCTCTAAAGACAAATTAATTCATTAGAAATCATGGAAAACAATGTGCCTAAATATACATTTAGGAAGCAACATGCCTGGTTCTTTCATATCAAAAATGTTGAATCAACAGTCCAATTATGCTGTCGGAGACCAGAAGAGTCCTGAATTTCAGGCACTGTCCCCCAAAAAGCTCTACATTTAAATAATTCAAATCTACCCGAGCAAACAAAGAGAGTCACAGAAATAATCTGCAGTTAGTCATTTATCCAGTTTAACCGGTGAGAGACATGAAACAGCCATTCATTCACACAAAGAAATAGTGTTCCCTCCTTTCTTCATCTGACGTTACTAAAAAGAGGTCTATGATTGTCTCCGAAACACACGTGAGAGGAAAGGGAACTGAAAAGCCACCGCTAGATGTTAAAAATAGATAGCAGACAGAACAGAGGCAGCTTACTCACCAGGAACCCCCCCAAAACGGTGCTAAGTTTCCACGTAGCAACAGCAGCAGTAGTCCACAACAACAGAACCCTCCCACCAGAGTTTCAGGGTCTGGACAGGGTCTCACACTCTGTCCCTCTTTCGTACTCTCTCTCTCTCTCTCTCAAGCGTCTCTCTTTATTTCTGTTCGTCTCCCCACTTTCTCTTTCTCTCAGATTGCTATTTCCCTCCTGTCTGTTTTGTCCCTTTACCCTCTATCTCTCTCTCTCTCTATTTCTATACAATCCCTCTCCTCTACCTCTTTCTCCTTCCCTCTCTATCTCTCCGTATGTTTCCGGTCCACAACAAAGACCCACACTGCTGCCTGACTGACTGCCTGACTGACTGAGGCGGTATCTGCGACGGGAGGAGCTAACAGTAGCCTGGCGCCCTTCCCTCTCCGTGAATGAGTCGAACAGAGCGGCAGAGGGCTCATTTGCATGGGAGGGAAGGGGGGGGGGGCGGGGGGGGGGCGGAGCAAGCCAGAGTGGGAGGGAGGAGGGGGGGGAGGCTTTTATGCATGTTAACAGTGAGCCATATTGACAGTGCTCATCAGTCACCTGCCATATCGCTCTCTTCACCGGGCCCCTCCTCGGCCCTGTAAGGGGGTGACGGGGGAGGGGGTTGGGGGTAAAAGGTTCAAATGGATCAGAGGACCCAGATTGGGAAGGGGGGAGGGGGGGGTGTGATGGGTGAGGGGAACAAATGGCAGGAAGGGGGGGGCACACAGGGGCTCTCGTAGGGTGCAGACACAGAGCTCCCACAACCCCTGGAAGAATGGGAGGAAGGGAGAGAGAGAGAGAGAGAGAGGGGGAGAGGGAGGGAGAGAGGGACTCCGACCTGTAACCCAAGAAGAGGGGGGTCCCTCATCTCTCCGTAACCTAAGCCCGTTCAGCCGTCCCTGGAGGACCCGGTGAAAACCGTCAGGGAGAGGGGCAGTAACCACTGGCATGGAACTACAGGAGATACGGCTTCAAACACCCTGCCGGACTCCAAAATGGCACCCTGCACTTCACAGGGAACTGGGCGCTGTAGTGCACTTTAAAGGGGAACAGCACCGTGGAAGCAGCCTCAGACATCAAAGTGTGTTAAAAGTCTCCCTTTAATCTGACTGTGCAAACTGTGCAAACAAAGAAAGCTAATCTCCAGCAAATAGGATCGCGCTGCTGCTCATAACGTTTTTCCCTTGACGGGTGCCGCCCGGAGAAACAATTTGAGGGTCATGTGAGGGTTTAATAAGATGATAAAAATGGTGTTTGGGGGTTTGCTCTCGGGCTGTAGGCTCAGTGAATGCATATCAACTAAAGAAAATGTATTCCTTCAAAGTATGTTTAAATTCTGCTGTTCAACTGTAAGCCTCAGGTGAGAAGAATGTGTTGCTTTCCCAACATGTATGAATAATGCTAATGAACCAATAGGAGAAGAACAAGAGAATACAAAGAGCATAGCAACTGCTTATATTTGATGGAACAAAGGGACAGAGAAACAGTTCTTTCAACCATCAGTAAATAAAGTTGAGAAACATTTACCTAGTTTTTTTTTTTTTTTTTTTACAATTGTAATGTTACAAACTATGATGCTAAATGTGAATGTTTATTGTTCTACAAATAAAATAGTTACAGTTCCCTATTTACTTTATTCTGTGTTGTCATGATTTGGTTCAAAAGACAAATAAATATCAAATTACTGTACTCCATGTACATTAATTACGTACATGATTCAAGCTAACCAAGAAATAAAAAAAGAGTAATGTTTAAACTTTCTTAAATAATCTTCTATTTTCTTTTTATCAATATAGCTAGAGAGATTGAAAATATCACATTCAAATTAGAATAATATACAAATAACTTTGTTGCTCCTGAAATAAACACAACACAAATGTCACATAAAAAAAACATGATTAAATACTTAATTAAAATTTCTGATAATTAAAACGAAAGTTTGTTTTGGCCTCTCTTGCTTTCCTTAACTCTAGGTATTCTAACTTCTAGTAAACCAACAAATAAATAAAATATAAATTTAAATATCTTGTCTATTGATAATAGTTACTGTGTAACTACACATTTTCATAAACATACTTATTTTTTATTGGAAATAAAGTAAATCCCTAATGACAAAGAAAATTAAGCCATTCCGAATCTACATTACAAATGTTTGAGTTATTTTGACATAATTGTTTGGTTCAACGGGAAGGTGGGAATTTTCTTTTTATCAGGGAATCAACAATTGATTCTACATGCAAATTATCAATAGGCAAAACAAGGAATAAACTAAACATATTACATTAAACAAATAAAAAACATTTTGTATGTCCTAATTATCACAGTCATTTCCAAACATACTACTCTCCTCTCCACTCTGTGGCTCAAGCTGCATTTAGTCCATCCTCATCGAACAGATCCATCCAGACATCATGCTCTCCTGGTCAGAGCCTGTCTGTGCCCTGTTTCTCCTGGTCAGAGCCTGTCTGTGCCCTGTCTGTCCTGGTCAGAGCCTGTCTGTGCCCTGTTTCTCCTGGTCAGAGCCTGTCTGTGCCATGTCTCTACTGGTCAGAGCCTGTCTATGCCCTGTCTTTCCTGGTCAGGCCCTGTCTGTGTGGTTATGGCAACATTCATTCAAGCCATTTCATAACAGCTCTACATGTCAGCAACAACAGAGACGTTACAGTGTGAGAGTCTGGAGCATCTCAATCTAATCCCCCCCTTAACCAGACGCACGCCTCCATTCAAACGCCTACCTCCAATGGCCCATTACTGCCCATTATTACCTGACTGGCCTCAAAATGGAGCAGGATGGAGTTGATTGGCGACCATTGATAGACATTACAGTAGCTAAAGCAGGTAAGAGGACTTCATGTATCTGAGGCGCCATGCCTGGTGCTTTGATACCTCCCTACAAACCCTCAGTAATATGCATTTGTAAAAATTGTAACCAGAAAAAGCCCACGAATGCTGACATCAACCAGCGCAAAGTACAGCTCGTCAGACCACAATGAAAATGTCTTACAGTTGAATTAAATTTTGACTTCAAGACTGACCAACCGTCCGCCCCCCCCCCCGGCAGATTAATGTGAGCCTCACAGAGGTGCTGGTAAAACCAGTTCCGCAGAGTGACCCTCATAAACGCAGGAAGTATGCGTTTCCTAACGGTTAAACTTCAACTGTGAGATACGACACATCCATCTCCACGACAGGCTACATCCGCTACAGACCCACATCGCGACACACGCACGCGCACACGCACACGCGCAAACCCTAAACACAGGAAGAGTATTGTAAACACGCCTGCCGAGGCTGTAGCTCAATGGAGGTAGACCCCATCAAGACCAGTTTGAAATAACACATAGCCACCGCCCTCACTCACAGTCAACACCTCTTCACTCTGCTACGGCCGCATCTGTCTGCAGGCTTAGCTGTCGTCGTAGCAACGATCCGCTGGCAGACCAGAACAGAGCAGCCTGTAAACCGGGCCAGGGCCGCACACCCTGGCACCAAGGAGCATACGACTGGTTTTCCTCACTAACTAATAATTCATAGGGCGTTTTCTCCAGGAAGGCTGGAAATGTATCATGTGCGAAAAACAGAGGTGGCTATCCAAACCACTAGCAAAATGGTTGGACTGAGGGCATTTTACTCTTAAACACGGTGAACCCACATTTTGGGCTTGGTTACATATTTGTTTTGAATAAAAATCACAGGCATAAATGTAGAGAAAGAGAGAGGGAGAGAGAGGAAAGAGAGAGGGAAAATAATCTTAATTAGACTAAAATAGAGAACGACATTCAGTTTTCTTCTTCACCAATCAGATTGACAGGTGACTCAATGTTGAGTTAATCCCCTTCCTTTGTTGGGGACTTAATTAGGAGTTAATTATCCCTCTATTTCAGTTTTTGTAATATTACATACATGTTTTAAAATAACCAATAATTATAGTTAAAAAAATTGGGTCAACTTGAGAAGAGAAACTGAGGGAATCTGGAAATGAAATCTTACGGCTTGGTTCACACAAGTAGCTTGTGTTATGATGATAATGGAAACTAATTGGTCACAGCTTGACAAAGTTATGAAACAAATAATAATATGCCATTCCATACCCAGTATGAGACTCCTAACAGTCAAGAATAATTACCTGTTACTGTCAGCAATACATGTAAACAGGCCTTTTCACAATGAAAATGTATTCACGTCTTTATAAAAACCCAACTGCGTTGCAATTATTGTGAAACATTTGGTAGCTGTAAAAGTGCTACCAAAATCCTTCTGGAAAGAATGTATTATTAATTACTTTTTTGTCATCTAGATCTGCTCATTCATTCGGCTTCAGAAAGAAAAAGCATAAAAAAGTAGAGGTCTGCTGCTCTCTAGTGGTGAGGTTGCTGTTTGCTGCCCTCTAGTGGTGAGGCTGCGGTACTTACAGAAGTTACCAGGAGGCTGGATACTGTGTCTGGTCAGGGCACACCATCCTACTGGGAAGATATCCCTGGAGTCGAACTTGCACCAGTAGTCGAAGGCACCCCTCCAGCCATCAAACATGACAAATATCTCATCACCTAAAAAATAAAGACAATAGAAATACTAGTAGAAACAAGGAAATGCATCAAATGGTTGACAAAATAAACGGATGACATCACAATAAACAAAATAAAACCTAGTTATATTCGAAAGATGTCTTCCAGAGAGAGGGGGTGGTGGTTGGACAAAACGTTTCAAGAAACAAAGATTTTGTCACCTTTGACCTCTCCTATGGTTGCAGGACATATCAGGTATGGATTCTTCTTATCTACAGCTTCTAGCTTCATACCGGGTTTAAAGTGGTTCTGGGACGGCTTTGGGGGCTCCTGCACACACCCAGACACACAGAGACAAACATGTTTCCCTCAATTGGTCCCGAACAGTCAGGCTCCAGTAGCACAACGGACCAATAACATCAACGTGCATGAAGGAATCAGGACCTTTTTAAAGGCCGTGGCAGGAGCCATCTCAGCTCCACTCAGCGTTCTCAGGAGGAACATCGGCCACGAGGACGCGTTCATTCGAAAACCTGAAACGTAAAGACACACAGGTATAGTCCCTATGTAAGCTTCATGTCTACTAAGCCTTTATAACACGTTATGCCTCCTGATGTAGCGTCATGTCTAATAAGCCTTTATAACATGTAACGCCTCTTAATGTAGCATCATGTCTAATAAGCTGTTATAACATTATAACAAGTTACATCTCTTCAGACAGCTTGATGTCTAAAAAGCCATCACGACGCCTTATAGCAGGTAATGTGTTTAATGTAGCTTCACCCAGAGGTGGCTGCAGCATGTCCCCTTTCCTCTCGCACGTTCCTATTGGCTGGATGTCAGCAGAGTCCACCAGTCTCCAGAAGTCGTTGGTGTTGTCACTCCCGTCGAGACGGAGGCGCAGGCGGGTACCCATCATGCCCATCACCGTGGCGATGCAGACAGACGCGCTGTTCCGGGGGTCATGGGCCTCCAGCTTCATACCAGCCTTGAAGTCGTTGGAGGGGGGGAGGCGGGACTGGGGGGGGGGGGGTGCAAGAATCGTTATAACAGAGCTGGACCGGAGGGGAGGATGGCTCATGTTGTGTCGTCATGCTATTTATCAACTCAACTATCATATTCAAGCATCTATGATATGGCAACAGTACTGAACACAAGCTATTAAAAAAAAGCATGCGAACTAAGATAAGAAAAAAGTACGAGTACAAAAGTAGTCAAAAAATAATCGTAGTATTCTGAACAGTACATAGGTGGAAAATCTACCTGTCGAAAACAGCTTGGAGATGCAGCTGTAGATGACGTTTCCTTCAGGTACTCTTCCCAACTAAATGGCTCTAATGAAAGAAGCGGACATTGCTATAATCTACACAAATATCCAAACACACTGCCATAAATACTTGAACATAACTGTAGGTTTTGAACAAGTATTTCTGCCAGCTGTTCTAACTGTTCATCACATAGACTTGATGGCCTACCATTAGACTTGTCCAGAGAGGGTGGACCTGTAGAGAGGTAACTACAGCCGGGTTTCTCATTCCTCTCTTCTTTGGGCTCTGAAAAACAACACATTTCAAACGCATATTAAAAACACAAACAAACCGAAAATAACACAAAATAAAATGGAACATAGCTTTGTTGTACAACGTGCAAAATACACAAAGTAAATACATTACCCTTCTGAGGTGTTCTGCCCATGGTGACCTCTGACCCGTAAGGGACCAGGTAGCTGCTCCAGATCAGGGGTCTTCAGCCAGCGATGACCTCTCAGGGTTCCTCTACAAACACTTTGATGAACTCCTTAAGCGGTTACACAGAGACACACTTTTATTTTCTCTTTCATTTCTCCCGACACACCAGGATAACGGGCTGGGCCAACACGTGCGCCGCATGAGGGCACAGCGAGCCTTGCCTGAGGAGTTTGCACGCACGCGGGTTGCCCGAGGAATTCAATCAACCGCGATGAGACCAGGAAATCCACGTTGCCTGTGCTTCGCTGCTCCCCGGGGAATACGGCTCAATTCGCAGTGACAGTAGGGCTTCCAAGCGACTCATCGGTCAGTGGCATCGGCTCGAACCTCCGCAGTGCCTCCTGGGAGAAGCCCTTAGAGTCACCTCAGACGTTGCTACAGATTTTTTACTCCAACTCACTTCAAAACACTAGAACTGTGCGTACAGGGCAAAGTCTTCAGTTTCCACCCTTACAAACAAAAACATGTTTTTCGTCCCAGGAATGTCAGGAGGTTGTCTAAAGATCCCCCCCCCCCCCGTCCCTCGCTGTTCAGGTTGGCTGGTTTTTGTTAGCACTAACGTTCCCCTCTCTGCCCAACGAGTGACCCTAGACAATGCCCAGACAATTTCAGAAAACATAAAAAGTGACTTGCTCAGGTTGACCCTCTACAACATCTGTTTGGCATGACCTTTCCTGACACAGGAAATAGCACAGGTCCGACACCCCTGCAACAAGCCAATTCAGAAAGCGGCTTCCCGCCTGAAGCCCGGCCATCCAAAGCTCCCCCACGTCACCTTGCACCACTCAACGCTCCACTGGCTCCCAGCTGAAGCCCACATCCACTACAAGACCACTACAGCGCAGCAAGGGGAACTGCCCCCACCTACCTTCCGGCAATCCTCAAACAGTGAATTCCTAATCGCCACCCCTCATCTCTTTATCCGCCCCGCCCCTAAAGAAGGGCAACTCCGGCTCAGCCTAGTCGGAGCTCGTCTCCGTCTCGACACCCCAACGGCGAAACCGGGCTCCTCCTCACGCTAGGACAAACCCGTAGGCCTTCCTCTTAAACAGCTCTGCACTGACTAGCACAGGCTTTGCCGGTAACTTCTTTACTGTGAACTAAAGTAGTTGTTGCCTCACCCGGCAAACTCAGGGTTATTGAAATAATTGTGACCGCACTCTGCCAAATTGACAAAAACCGTAGCGTCAATGTCAGTGTAAAGAATCCAAGCTAATCTGTGTGGTTTACTGGGCACGGAGGAAAGACGTATTTTCGTAATGAGCTATCTAAAAAAAAATTTAAAAAAAGAAGAAAGAAAGTATGGCAGCTATAGCCTCGTCACTCCTCCCTTTGATCTTCATACGCCTGCGTGGTCCAAAGGCCTAAGAAATGATTATCGGCGATGAAACACACTTGTGGCTTTCATTCCCACAGAACACATTCATCATGCCTGTTCTTTTCCTTTGGTGTTTCCCGCCAGAGCTTCCACTACTTCCACTACTTAGTTCCAAGCAATACTGAGAAGTGAAGATGGTTTTAAAAAGCACATTGAGTTGCACAGACATTTCTCAAATCAGAAACCTTTGGGCTCCTGTCTGAATCCAATCATGACCCAAGTGTCCCAGAATCAATGGAACTTCCCGGTTAAAAATAGCATACAGACATTCAATAATTCTTCATGGCCAGTGAAAATGTGGCCATCAACAGATGGAATACAACATCAACAGAGCCTACAAACCTGGATCATTCCTGTTCAGCAGATACCTTACATTCTCAGGATAAAACCAGCCAATCAACGAAGAGGTCAACGTGAGAAGACATCCAGGTAACCAGTGAAGTCCCAATTAAATCCACATGACATAAAAGTCTGAAGAAATCTTCTTTTTCGGTCAACATCTCTATGTGCTTCAAAACAAGTCTGGTTTAGGTTTAGCACTACTACAAATCTCAAAGTCTATCCCCAGCTACCCATCAACACTCCAGCCTTCTCCCTCTATCTCATACTGTGTGTGAATCCCATTGAGCTTGCTCCAGCTATAAAGATTCCTAACCGCCATAAAAGGCTATTAGGCCGTGTACATCTGGAGAGACTGGGGGAGTCTAGAATTCTACATAAAAAGGATTCCAGAACCTCTCATTAAAAGACAGACGATGTCTGCCTTCTCATTCGCAGAGGCCCCATTCCATTCAGGAGGGACACACCCCCAGGACAGGAAGGAACCCTTTGGAGTGGAGATGTCCCCGCTTTACAACAGGAGAGGAACTAATAGGGTTTAGGTTAGGTCTACTTCCTTATTGCTGGAAGAGCAGATCAGTAAAAACAGATCAGTAGAATATTTAGATAACAGTATGTCATCTAAGACAAGGTTCACTGACTTCAGAAACCAAATACTAAAATCATACTAAATGGAAATGAGGATGGATGGATGGTGAAGAATCACTCGTTAAACAATGCAGTTATGAAATAGGCTGTATCATTTGATTTAGAAACATTTCTTAAATAGCAACAAACAACCTGTTATTTTATAAAAACTTTTGTTTGTATAATACTACCTAAAAAACACAGCATCTATAAAATAAAATACAGCTATTTTACTAACCTGCACCACCTCCTATCCCCATTTCTTACATTGTATAATAACACTATATTATGAGATTACATGTTGAATGATGTCTGATGAAAACTACTGTCGGGGGCGTGTCTATCGAGTAGCTAGCTGCACAGCGCACTCTGAAGTGGGCGTCAACTGAAGAGGTTCACAGTAATTTACAAGTGAAAAATATATATATTTCACCTTTCTTTTGTTGAAATTTCTTTATATAAATATTGAAATAATGAAAAATGCAAAAACCGATACATAGAATACAATACTATACCATTATTTGAGTCAATAACGAAGAGAAACCTGTTATTGATTGGTTCATTGTTTTCAAAAGAAAATTATGAAGCATGCGAATAAGTTTATAAAAGATGAAAGGAAAATAAAATAGGTCATGTTGGCTTCAAAACAACATGAGGCACTCAATATGGAAAATAGGCTACAATATAATATTAATTTCCTTTACAGTACTCTCATTCATCACACTGTTCCTGGCCGTAATGATACCTACTGATGACACAACGTTTAGATCCAGAAATGCTCCATTAGACGTTTTCATTGTTGTTTTTCTTATATACTGTAAAGCTGTTTTGTACGTCTCTGAAAGAATTTGATCACCAACAGCGCCCACTGTGAAGCAGCAGAGTCCAGGGAATAGGCTAGCAGTAGCAGAGCCAAAATGTGCCATGAAAAATACACAGCGAGCTCATGTCGTAACAGAACATTGTTTACGTTTGGTCTCAGATTTTTCGGCCTCCGCACATACATAAACCAGCAGATGAAAGGGCAAATTCGATAAGCTACATCGAGAAGTTATTAGGAAACACACACATAACGCAGTACTCACCGTTTTGAAAAGGTATTCGCGTCAGACCCTTCTCTTGCCATCAGATGCAGGCCGCCATATTCAGTGTACCTACGCGCATGTCCAGCAGCGAACTGCAATTCATATTTTACAGGTTTGATACTAAACGAAAAATATTCATTGATTAGATTAACTGTACACCATTTTTTGTAAATGTATTGTCGTTTTAACAGGAAACAACAATAGTGTTTTAAACTAGAAATTCAAAAACAGTTGTAGTACAAAAACCTATGACATTCCCATAAATATTTAAATTGATTGAAATATTTCTTCGAAACGTATCATGACAACATATCTGATGATAAATGTTATTTTATATTAAACTGTTATGACAAGGCTTTATTGTGGCGAAAGGAGACAGGAAGACAGAGAAAGGGAGGCTTACTATTTTGTAGTTAATTAAAAAATGAACGATGAATAATAATTTTAAAAAAATACGTATAGCATAACGTATAGCATGATTTTACGTGTTTCATAGTTAATATATTATATATTCAATGACTGACAAAGAGAACAGTAAAACGCTCCAAACGAGATTCCACAGGTAGCATACATTGGTTCAAGCTGTTTTGGGCTTTGTTAACCATTTTCCCTAAAATTCATCTTGCAATATTATTATAAATAAATGTACATATGGTTTCAACTGGATATTCTTTTCCTGGTTTTACTTTTAGGCAAATTGCAGTTAAATGTATGTGTTTTGGAGGAAACAATCATACCATCATTACAGTATTATGTAAACTATTACAAATATAGGCTACATGGCACAAGAAATGACGTTCAAAACGTTTGAGTCGTTTTTTTTTAATCTATTTATATTTCGTAAGTCTGTCATTTTGAGGCCTACACATTATGTTTTCGTTATGTATTTTGTAAAGTTTTGTTTGCCTGTAGGCTTAATGTATTTTTCGTTGAGTCAGACCCAGGGATAACTAGCCATGTTGTCAGATAATGGGAATCCAAATAAACAAATATTAAACAAAAAAGCACGGTCAAAGCAGAACATAGAGATAAAATTAACAGAACGCGCATTAGCAAAATCCCGCCTTTTGGACCATAGTCCAAACTTACTCTGCGCTCATTGGATAAGAAAAACAGGGTGTAGGTGAAATGACCTTTTTCGCCTTTCTATTGGTTAAAGCTAACGCCAGTCAAAAGGATGCTGTTGCTCCTATAAGCAGCATTAGGCTGAGTATGAAGCACCGTGTAGGTTAATAGTTACTGTTGGGTCTAGCTGCATCCGACACACCGTCATAGGATGGTGCTGGTGGAATCGCTTTATCCGCTTTAGAGATTTGACTGATCTGAGTGAGTATTTAACCGGAAAAATCGTTGTATGTGTTTTTTTTTCCGTTTTGTACGGTGTTTGTCTTTATGTCCCCTTCACCACCACCTCATCATAATTTTCATGGACAGTCTGTGCGGATCGAGTTTTTTTTTTATAAACCGCACATGCAGGGACAAGCAATAGCCTTCAATTCAACCGGATGACAATTGTAACAGCCTGTCATCCATAGTCATTTCTGTCATTCTATTACATCACAGACAGGTCATATAATTTGTCATGAAGATCCCATCCTGTTTTGGTAATGCCGTTCGTTCGTGTTGGTAGACATCGTGATCGATACATGGCATTAGCTAGGCTGCCTACAGTACATGGCGATGCAGGAGCTGCGTGTGGGAGGAAGGCAGAGCAGGAATGGTGGTTCTCTGCGATTGAGAGACGCAGTTTCATCGCACACCAGCATTGTCCCTCTCTGTTTCTCTAGCCCTCTGTGTCTCTCATTCTGAAACACCAGACGCACGCGCACGCACAACCTAAAAGGGAGAGTAATCAACCAAATATCATCTTGGACGGATTGCCCCCCTCATATACACACACACACACACCCACACACACATACACACACACACGCACACCTAATCCACCATTCATCATTTCATCATTGTAAGTGGGGCTGTCCTTTACACTACTAGAAAGCATGTGGAATTTCTACCTTGGTGGAAGTCGGTCCTTGCCTATGGGAATTGATTAAAGTTTCCCTTTTCAACACACGACTTTGGAGTTTACTGCCTGTGCAGTTTTTGCCAATGTTGTTTTGGTGGAGTTCTCTAACCTGTTGACTATTTAACAATTCAGATTTATCAACATTATGAAATATTCACCTATTCTTCAGATCCATCTTAGTAATGAGCTTTTAGTGCAGGTTTGTATTTTTTGTGTTGGGATTTTTTTGTTACATACATTTTAATCTATACATATATACTGTCAATACTTTATAAACAAGACCATGCAAAAGTATTCAGACCCCTAACCAATTATCTTACATAATCAAATTATAATGGTACCTTTTTGTTCTATTTTCTATTTTAATGTAATACTATGAAACTTAATATCAATTATTGTAAGGTGACGATGGTTTTATGTTGGAAAATATTTTTGTAAGAAAAAAAACTGAAACACATTCTGTCTATGTTTCTGTATAAATTGTGACTATTAGTGGATATTTTTATGTGCTTCTTACCTTATATGTGTTTTATGACTTGGTTGTGTGTGTGTGTGTGTGTGTGTATCTGTGTGTGCATGAATCTGTCACCTTTAGATGTCACCAAGGAAGCAGAAAGCCAGAGATGTTAGCTTGGACCTCCAATGTGCACATTAACACTCTCTCTTTATTTCCCTTTGCCCCCCCCCCCCCCCCCCCCCCCCCCCTCAGGTTAGTGAAAGTGTTTGGGAGTGTGGTTTGTGGGTGCGGTATGTGTAAGATTAAGAGAGCGAAATAGTGTCCGAGAAATACAGAGATTTGTCTGAGAAAGGGAAGGAGTGAAAATTGAGAGAGAGTAAAAGAGAAAAAACAGAGTGCGTGTGTTTGTTTCCCATGTGCTTGCGTGATAGGGAAGGAGAAAGGGAGAGCCAGGGAGAGAAGATGCGGGGACTCCTCCAGGAATGTACAATGAGCTGCATCGTCAGGCTCTCCTCTCAGCATTCGTTGGAGGAGGCGTACTTCCTACTCTAAGACCTTCCTGGTTTTCTTAGCTGAGTTCCTCTGCATGAAGACCCCTGACATCGGTGATGTGATGAATAAATTTGAAGTCCTTGGCATCGTTGGCGAAGGCAAGTTGATGATCTTAATTTTTTTACCCCTGCGCTGCAAAAGATGACCATGGGGTTTTGTCTGTTTTTCATGCCGTTTGTGTCATGGTTTTCTGTGTTTCTGGTGCGTTGGTCAAGCCACATTTCTTTTGCTTCCAGCTGGTCCTTGTTATTGCGTCAAAGATCTGTCTACAAACACTTGCGTGCGGCTCGAAGGTTAACATTGAGGTCCAGGCAATTGAAGTAGTGTTGGAAAACACCTTATTTGTGGACCTAGAGATTCATCCCTGTTCTGAAGAGCTCATCATGTTCCCAATTCTGAACAGTTGCCAATTTACCAGAGGGGTCTACAGTGGGAGAAAAGTGTCCTCTGGCTAGGCCTTATGGCTGCTGCTCACATGAACCACTTCCAGAAGCCTCAGCCAAGCTGGGATAATTTCACTCATTGATCTCTTTCAGAATTAACACATGCAGTTGGCTCTTTATCGCTTCCTTTAGATTCATTTTTTGTAGGAACAACTCTTTTGTTAACTCTTGAGCTGTCCTCAGTATACTTGTATCCTACTGTCATTTAATGTCAACTTTCCCTTGTACTTAGGTGCCCTAGATAGGAGTAAGCGTGTTGTGCAGTGACCTCCAGCCATAGATCACTCCAGTCCCTGCATGTTTGGTTGAGGCTTTAGTCGCAGGGTGGCTGGGCAAAAGAAAGTGGCTGTCGAGGGGAGATACTCCGAGTTGGTCCTTCCAGCAGTCCCCCCACTAATACAGTTCAGTGCCTATAGCATTTTAGTCAAGCGTTTTGTTTTTGGTTGACTGAGGGGACAGCCCCGTCTCACTGAGGACTACGGACTCTTCTGCAGGGCTCAGTGGCTTCACTGTCTGAGGTGATACACCACACAGCATCATACACATGACCGGGCACCCGCCAGCCAATCACAAAGAGGTTGAGAGCAACTCCAGACACCTCAGGAAGATATGTGATAAGTGAGGACAGGAACCGCCTCTTAAAAACTATTATGATGGCAGAGCCCTGCATTCTCCGATTAAGACTTTATTTAGGGACACTGGGGTCCATGTTTTAGTCATAGTCTTTCAGTAAGAGAGAGGCATACAGGAACATCCACGACTATATTCCACAATCTGTACATTTACACATAGAATGACTCAGCAGATCTCAATGATTCAATCATTTTCAAGTAAACTCCGCAAATCTGAGTCAGTACGATGATTTCTGGACTCATTTGTAAGCCAAATGCAGGAATTGAGTGGAGAAGTGTGTGTTTGATTATTGGCAGATCTGTTGATTGATTGTAGTTATCAAGGTACTGTATGTAGTTATGAAGATAATACACTATGTATAGTTTTGATGCATTGACCTCCCAATGACCAACCCTAAACTGTTTACAATAAGCATTGACTATCCACCTACCAAAACCTTCAACTGACTATCCACCGACCAAAATCACCTACAGACTATCCACCTACCAAAACCATCTACAGACTATCCACCTACCAAAACCATCTACAGACTATCCACCTACCAAAACCATCTACAGACTATCCACCTACCAAAACCATCTACTGACTATCCACCAACCAAAACCATCTACAGACTATCCACCTACCAAAACCATCTACTGACTATCCACGTACCAAAACCATCTACAGACTATCCACCTACCAAAACCATCTACTGCCTATCCACCTACCAAAACCATCTCCAGACTATCCACCTACCAAAACCATCTATTGACTATCCACCTACCAAAACCATCTACTGACTATCCACCTACCAAAACCATCTCCAGACTATCCACCTACCAAAACCATCTCCAGACTATCCACCTACCAAAACCATCTCCAGACTATCCACCTACCAAAACCATCTACTGACTATCCACCTACCAAAACCATCTCCAGACTATCCACCTACCAAAACCATCTCCAGACTATCCACCTACCAAAACCATCTACTGACCATCCACCTACCAAAACCATCTCCAGACTATCCACCTACCAAAACCATCTATTGACTATCCACCTACCAAAACCATCTCCAGACTATCCACCTACCAAAACCATCTCCAGACTATCCACCTACTAAAACCATCTCCAGACTATCCACCTACCAAAACCATCTACTGACTATCCACCTACCAAAACCATCTCCAGACTATCCTCCTACCAAAACCATCTACTGACTATCCAGTCTAAATTAGTCTTAAGGCCAATTATAGGGCTCGTAGTGGGAAGTTTTGAAATATGGATGAGTGGATATTGGTGCATTACATGCATGAGAGTTACTTCCTTGAATGATTACAGAACAGAGGTAAAATTATCTCTCACTACTCGCTCACCTGCACATGCAGTGTCTCCAATCAAGCCACTTTGCTACAGCAGAAATATCCTGCAGAAACTGAATGGTGCAATTAAGATATGGCATCTCTAAATGTTACTGAATGAGTTCAATTACGTTTGATCTCAAACATTATGGGAAACACAACATATATATAAATAACTCATATTTACAAATATCTAACAAAGCCTTCTCCTCTCACCCCAGGAGCCTATGGAGTTGTCCTCAAGTGCAGGCACAAGGTAAGATCAAGACATAATCACAGACAGTTGATTCTACAATTCCTGGGTTCCCATGTGACATGCATGCCTTACTCTTAAGTGGTGCACCTTGATGACAGATAATAATGGGATCATGTGTCATTGTGTCACAGTCTTTTTCGAGGGCCTCGTAGCACATAGGGACACATTTAGACAATTTATTACGTAACTGAAAACAGCAGCAACTGTTGTCTGAACCAGCCTAATCAGCAAGATTTGAACCGTTAAGAAAAAACCTGGTAGAAGCCACCTGGTTCACCTGTTGTTAGTCATATTAGTAGTCATTTTAGTAGTCTTTTCTATACCAGGTAGGGCCCTTCATTTAAGTATGTAGTGTTTTGTGATGGAATTACTTAATCCATAATGTCATTATTTTATGAAACAAAAATAGATTTATCTAGGACATATCCTTTGGCAGGCAATATCAGACACCTGTTATGATGAATTTCTTTTATTAAATGTGTTGTGTCTAAAAGTACAATGGCCGTTGTCTGATACTGTATTTCTCTTGAAATTATAAGCTGTGAAATGTCGCTGTGATTTCCCGATGTGTGGCTGCATTTGATGATTTGGCCGAATGTGAGAACCAGTGTTTCTTGGCACCAGAAAACCCACTCACTGACTCACAGCATAGAAATCATAATGAACTTACAACAAACCATTTAGCTTGTTGATTGCTGTCCCTGGCAGGGCAGAGCAACAGAAAAGAGGTCAATCAGTAGCAGTGTTGGTAATGTATCTCTTTAACATGTTACCATCATTAACTCTGCATCATATCGATTGATTAGGCTGCAGCCAAACCTGTATCGATCATCTTTTAGTTGATCAGTTGATTAAGCCTGGGGTGAAACTAATGGGAGCAAGCAGAAAGAAATGAATAGTATGTGACCCAGTTGGCTTCCCCCTCCCCATGGAGGGCACTAATGTTGGCCAGGGCTCATAGGATGCAATTTAAGAAGCTGAAATTACTTTTTTTGAATTATTCAATTCTACGCCACATTCACAAGTTGGACACAATATTATATGATTAAATTAGAGTAACGGCAATACATAGACAATGTTCTAGAACCTATTTTGCATTTTCAGTACCTCTATTGCCATTATGCAATGTTTTCCAATATCCTCTCGGAAGGTTTTTAAGTGTATTAATACATTTTAGGTCAGTGAAACAGAACAATTAGTTCCAGCAAAACACCAGTCTCTACGTCAACAGTGAAGAGGCGACTCCGGGATGCTGGCCTTATAGGCAGAGTTGCAAAGAAAAAGCCATATCTCAGACTGGCCAATGAAAAGAAAATATTAAGGGCAAAAGAACACAGACACTGGACAGATGAAGATCGGAAAAAAGTGTTATGGACAGACAAATCTATGTTTGAGGTATTTGGATCACAAAGAAGAACATTTGTGAGACGCAGACCAAATGAAAAGATGCTGGAGGATTGCTTGATGCCATCGGTCAAACATGGTGGAGGCAATGTGATGGTCTGGGTGTGCTTTGGTGGTGGTGAAGTGGTACATCGGTAGCATAAATAGCGGACAACAAAAAAACTTTCACAATCTTGTCATGCAGTGCTGAGGCTTTATGGACTTGGATTGCTTCTAGTGGAATGTTTACAGTGCAAAGTGAACACAGGGATGGAAAAAGACAAGTAATGCCCAGCAGACTGAGGAAAATCAAACTGAGGAAAATCTGAGAGGTGCCGGATCCTGTTTCAGAGCTAATTAGAGCTAATTTCAGTCCGTAGAGCTGAATTCAGTCCTTGACCATACCCAACACCTAAAGCATTTGTTTTAAACAAATAATTTCATAACTCTCTTAAAATTGTTCCCAAGAATCAGTACTCGAATGTACATGTTTTGAAAAATGTTGGGTATATTAATGCTTTTTACGTATTCAATGTTCCGTGCATGTTTTTTCATTGCTCAACTTCTGTGGCAGGTTGCAACTAAAAACCCACTTCAAGTGGTGGGTGACAAAGCAAAAACCTACTGAAAGCCTTGCTAAATAAGGAACAAGGTGCCATTAGAGATGGACCTTTGTCAAGCCCATCATGCATATTACACAATAGTCTGAAGGGCCGTCTCTACTGCGGGGGGAAGGTGGATATTATTAACGAGGCCCATGGCTTGGCAGGGCCCACTGATCATAATAATATCAGGGTCGTCTATAAGTGACATCTTTCCAGGGGGCCCAGTATTCCTGGCGACGGCCCTGACAGTCTGACTCGGGCATTGGGAGCGGTATAAGGGCCATTATGGGAATGTTCATTTACTGTATGTCATTACCCAGACCACAGATTCACCTTTACTGTGGTTCAAATAAAATGCAACAACAACGAAAAAGCACCCGGTGGTAACTTTGCATTTGTTCCTTAATATTTTGACCTCTGACTTGTATTCAACAAAAGGGATCTTTTCTTCCCTCAAGTTTGTTTACTAATCTCTCATTATTCGGATGGAGAGATAAAAAGATGGAGAGATGAAGGGATGGCTCTCCTCCCTCTGATTGTCTCTTCTGCGTTTGTTTTGTGTGTTATTCCTGGCTGTGCTATTTTCAGACAGCAGAAGAGAGAGGCTGTGTCTTTATATGTCTTTTACTCACCCAGACACGCGTTTGCACGGTTGTGAACACTTGTTTTCCAGATCCACCAAACCAAGGTCAACTAATCTCTGGGCGTGACTTTTGACTCATAACTCAAGGAAAACAAATCCTTTCTTGTGTGGGGGCTGAAACTATTCTGCTCTCTGTTTCAGTTTATCATCATATTGAGAAGGACTACAGTTTCTGGTGTTGCATGCAGGATTAGTGTTAGCTTTCACATTTGTCAGTAGCAATGGGAGTATTACAAGATGTATGCAGAAACAATTGCAAAATGATTTGTTGCTCCTCGCTCGCTATTTTTTGGAAGGGTTTTTGTGTTCTTTTTCATCTGGAGTAATCTCTTTCTCAGACAGTTCTACCCAAGTGCTGAAATACTTCATTAACTAATAAGACAGTGGTAAAAAATTCCAGCCAGGATTTGCATTCCTCCGTTGGCCGTTCTACCAACCAATCTTCTCCCACAATTCCATCTTGCGGATGGCTTGTGTACCCAATCATTGGCTAAGTTGTGACAATTTTGTGGGGCATCTAAGCATACAGCACAGCTAAGCTGTCTAAATACTTCTCTCACTCAGAACAAGTCAGTTATTGCTTCATTTCAACTTGCTCACTGTGATTAAATAAGGTTACTATAGTAGCCTGCTAACTCGTTAGCCAATTGAAGGAACTATTTTGTTCTGGGCTACCAAGTGGTTCATTTCTCTTTTGTAATATTTAGTGGGTGCCTGGATTGGATGTTCCGTCGAAGTGTTAGTTAACTTCATTTACATAATCAAACATCAGAAATATACCTACAGTTGGAGCCATGCTGTCAAAAAGCTGAAGCTGAAAACATAGCACTTATAACAGGACAATGATCCGAAACACACAAGCAAAGCTACAATAGAATGGCTCAAAAAGAAGAAATGGAGGGTTATTGAATGGCCAATTCAAAGCCCAGATCATGTCGAAAAACTTTGGAGGCACTTGACGTGGGCTTGAGCATACAAGTAAGCTCTCGAACATGACACAGTTTGTTGGATTAGGTTTCCTTTATCTGTTTGAGTAAAGACTACAAAAAAATACATATTTCCAGTGGTGTACTTCCTTTTAAACACAATTGTATATAGTGGGCTCAGGTGCGGAGTCTTGCATTCTGGGATGAACTGTAAGGCAGGGAAGGAGAGAGGAAGGCAGGCATAGAGTGGGAGAGAGGGAGGCAGGCATAGAGTGGGAGAGAGGGAGGCAGGAATAGTGATGGAGGGAGAGAGGAAGGAAGGGAGGCAGGAATAGGGAGGGAGGGTGGAATCCTGGGGGGAGTTGGATGGATGAGGGCACATTGCATTTGTTCTGCCAGGCCTTGTTTGCCCTGCAGGAACTATGGCACCCTAGTGAACAGGCTGCATCCCAAATGGCCCCCAGTTCTCTATGCAGTGCACTGCTTCTGACAAGGCGCCAGAGGGCACTACGCAGGGTCGTAGGGGTCAGCTGGGGTGCAGCGGAACTCAGGTTCAGGTTACAGTGGCTCTCAAAAGTATTCACCCCCTTAGTTTTTTCCATATATTTTCAAGATACACATTGTAATCAAAATGGGTTTAACTAGGAGTTTTTGCTGCTGGTGAAGTCCATGAATAATGTCCATGATGTCAATGTGAAAAATAAAATCAGCAAATTGTTCCTGAATGAATTACAAATAAAAACCAGAAAATAATTAATTGCAGAAGTATTCATCCCCTTTGCAATTACACACCTGAATGAGCTGAGTGTCACGTTCTGACATGGCAACCTGCCGTGCCAGTGAATCCAACGCCCTCTCTCCCTCACTTCATCATAGACAACTGTTTTCGATGATTATTCACTCACTTCATCACAGCTTTGCCAGTGAATCCAACGCCTCTCTCCCTCACTTCATCACAGCCGTGCCAGTGAATCCAACGCCCTCTCTCCCTCACTTCATCACAGCCGTGCCAGTGAATCCAACGCCCTCTCTCTCTCCCTCACTTCATCACAGCCGTGCCAGTGAATCCAACGCCCTCTCTCCCTCACTTCATCACAGCCGTGCCAGTGAATCCAACGCCTTCTCTCTCTCCCTCACTTCATCACAGCCGTGCCAGTGAATCCAACGCCCTCTCTCTCTCCCTCACTTCATCACAGCCGTGCCAGTGAATCCAACGCCCTCTCTCCCTCACTTCATCACAGCCGTGCCAGTGAATCCAATGCCCTCTCTCCCTCACTTCATCATAGACAACTGTTTTGTTGACTATTCCCCACACCCGTTTTCCCTCATCACGGACCCTATTTGAGTTCAAGCTTCCCCAGGGTATCCTGTCAGCCTTTGTTCCTGTTCCCACCTGATGTAGCGTTGTTCTGTCCTGTTCCAAGTTTATTTTGTTCCTGTCTTTCCCGGTTCGTTATCCGGTCTGCTGTTTATGTTTATTTGTTAAAGTCCTTCATTCTCCCAGCGCTTGTGTCCTGCCATGTCCTTCATTCTCCCAGCGCTTGTGTCCTGCCATGTTTCAATGTTACACTGTAGTACAACCAATTGTCTTTAGAAGTAATGTAACTAGTTGGAATAACCAGAAAGCATTCCACCTGTATGCAATTATCATGATTTCAGGTTAAAATCACCTGTCTCTGGGAGGACCTAAAGTTAGTTAATACATTTCCTAACGCTACATCATGAAAAATAAATCCAAAATAATGTTCTTTTAATGCATCAGGGGTAAAATACGAGAACATTTCCAAGGAAAATATAGCTTTTTAGACTTGCTTGGCGCAAGCCGAACATGCACGTTGTCCTGAGAACACCCTCCGTACAGTGAGGCAGGGCGGTGGCAACACGGATGCTTCTCATCGACAGGGACTGGGAGACTGGTCAGGATTGAGGGAAGGATGACCAGGCAAAATAGAGAGGGGTCCAAAAAAACCTGATCCACAGCGCGCAGGAGCTCAGACTGGCGTGAACACTACAACCACCCAAAGCACGCAGTCAAGACAACGCCAGAGTGGCTTTGGCACATGTCCTTCCGTGGCCTTTAGTGGCCCAGTTAAAGCCTGGACCTCAATCCAATTGAGAATGTGTGGAAAGTTGAAAGTTGCCGTTCACCAAAGGTCCCCGTCCAACTTGAAAGAACCTGTGTCATCAGTTGTGTCATCTACTGGATACCTGAACACCCAGGAAAAGGGTCAGCCAGTCACACAATCAGATTCAGTGGGATGCTTATGTTGATCAACATTCTTTTAGTGTTTCAAATATCCTTAATCTGTTTTCAGATTGTAAAGACTTGCAAATCTTGATCTCAGATCTTCCTAATCAGACTTGACGGAAATGGTCCAAGGAAGTGTTGTGTACTATTGAAACTGTGACAATAATCACCCCATGGAATCTGAATAGTTAGTTGTCATCACGCGTGGGACTAAAGAATGCCATGCTGTCTCATGCAATTTTCAGTCTGATGAAGACCCTATTCTTGGAAGAACTCCCTTTGGCGTGGCACATTCCCAAAGTCGTGTTAATATTTCAACAGCACACAAGAACCCAGGGTATATGTACGTATGTATGTTCTTCAGCACCACCAGGCTGCTGAAGATCAAGGCCAAGGCCCTGGCAAATGGAGCTGTTGACCCAAGTTCAAAGCGTTGCTTCGCCGCAGTCAAACCAGGCCCAGCCTTAAGGTTTGCATGGAGTGCCTCCAAATCCACCGCAAATGCATGTGATGTCATTGGTGAGAGACGTTGGCCTCTGGGTGAAAGACTTGCTATCGTTTGGTTTTATTTCACTCAGTTTTCACACTGAACCAAGATGCTCTGAATGCCATTCTTTCTCAGGAGATGGGTCAAAGACACTGAACACAAGTCATGACAAAAACCTCTCAACTTTCACTAAAGATGTCATTGTCTCTGAGCAGTGGGCTTTAGAATTCACCATTGTTGACTTTTCAGCTGCTTCAGACTTGTGCCAGATTGTGGGTTATGAATGATGAATGGACCACTGTCACATCATGCTAATTCAGATAACCATTGTCTTATTTGGCTCTTCTTTTCGCCAGTATGGGTTTTGCTCTTCAGCTGAACGTTCAGCCTTCTCTCTGTGTCTGTCTGAGTGAAAAACTCTGCGTATGTGACAGGTTTCAGTGGATTGGGCCCAGGGCGGGCTGGGCTGGCCCGGCGACGCGCAGAGACTGAGAAGACTAACTCCATATTCGTGTTAGCTGGAAACATAACGCTGCATTAGTAGCACACATAATCAAATCAGCACTGGTTCTAGTGTTACACGAGCCACGTTTGACCAATTACAAAGTCAGACATGTGTACATAGTTGTTCCTGCTCGCCTGCTGTAATGACAACAGCTAATATGAAATCCATGCAGTTGACTAAAGTAGTTTTTTTTACGGCATTTTGTGAAATACACACCCACAATATCCTGAAAGTAGGTTAATGGTAATGGGGGCAATAAGTGCATTCTGAATCGTTCACCCATGGAGGGATGTCTGAGTGGTGTTGCCATGGCATTTCCATTATTTGGGTGGAGTTTGATCTCTTCACCGCATTTATAACAGAACTGTTTTTGAATTCATTAAGTCATGCCTTGGCCCACTGCAATGTTATTTTCACACAGCTAGAACACACAAGTGAAAGTATTGTAGCCTCTGTGTAAAAGTGCTGTTATTTTTACCTTCAGTCAGCCTATTCCAGGGCAGGGAAACGGTGGCATGGAAAGGCAAGACAGATCTAGGTTAAAAAGTGTCCCAGTTCTTTGGCTCTTCCACTTGAAATGAGCTACAAAAGGACGTGAACTTGCAGGTGCTCCTCTTTTTGAATGAGATCAAACCTAGGGGCAAAACTGACTGACAATGAAGGTGTCAACGTTTTGAACCCCTAGATTCAACCCACCTACCGAAATAATCATTAGCTGCTCAGTAAGACTGACCAGGTAAAATAAAATAGAGCTAGTGAGAGAAATAACAAATCAGAGGGAAAGAGAGACAATATACAGTATATGTAAAGAGAAGCTTGGAGAGGGAAAGAGATAATGAGAGGGAGGGGAAGGCTCTGAGGAAGATAGAGAGCGAGAAACAGGAGAGACAGAGAGATGGAGGGAATATACTGTGTATATATAGAGAGGAAAAGAGGCAGAGCTATCCGATAAAAAGATGGAGGAGCAACAGCAGGGGGGGTTATATGGGTCACCTTGAGATGAGCACCATCATCAGAGACCAGGAAGAATGGATGAAAAGGGAGGATGAGAAAAGTAGAACGGAGGAGGACTATGGCTGTGTTCCAAACGGCCTACAGCGCTCCAGTCAGAAGGAGTGCACTGTGTAGTAAGTAGGTTTCCATTTGGAACGCTGCCCTTAAGAGGAGCCTCATTATCCGGCACCAGTGTGGAGGAGTGCGAGGCTCCGCAGCGGAGGGTTGTGGGGTTGTAAACCCACTGTGTGAATCTGGGCCGTGTTTAAGTGTAGACCCTACTGTATGTTGTAGAAATGATTCGAGGGGATTTTCGTATATACCTTGGGGGTTTGCGCTATGTCTGTATTCCGCTGGTTCCGGCCGTGCTTCCACGTTGGTTGGTTTTGACATGTACTGTCCATATGTAAAACAATGAACACCCTTGTCATTTACTGTGCTATTTATACTTTGTCTGGCTTCCACTCATCTCCTACTGAATCAATGTGGGTCATGAAGGTTAATGACTGCTTTCAACAGATAGAGGTTGGGGGGTCTCTTCCCATTTATGGTAACAGAACAAGGCAATGGTGTGAATTTGAATGGGTCTTCTGTGGCATTCTGACCCCGTCACACATTCTGACCCCAATCCTCATACTAGTCTGATTAGCAGTATAGTATACTGTGAACTCCAAAATAATTGGAAAAAGGCACATTCTTTTTTGACAATAAGAACCAAGTACTAAACATTACTGCTTTATTGTACATAATGTTTGTCTGTCCAAATGCTTTTGATACCCTAAAATAGGTGAATATGTACAGAACGTACTGTAATTTCTCAATGGTTCATTCCAATATGGATGACAATACTCTCAAATGATCCTCAGATCTTTTTTAATCCTGTTATTCCTGAAAGCCTCACCGGGTTGTATGTTGTGAATAACCTCTGCCTCTGTGGAAGCGTTGTGTTTTTCAAGCAGTCCTCTTGCGGTGTGATTCCCTTCCATGTCAGATTCGCTGACCTTCCTCCTGCTAACAGCACGGACCCCAGCAATGAAGAGGCCCAATGGACCGGCGAGATATACAAACAGACATACATGTCTTGTAATCCCCACCACAATAGCTCACAGTGAGCAGAACAAATTAGACATCTCACATGACTCACTGACATTCCTGTGGTTCAGCACTGGTTTAGAACAGAGGGTTAGCTTGGACCAAAAGCTGTGTAGGTTTTTGGTCCAAACGGTTAGACTTAAAGGCCACTGGTATAAAGGTTAAAGCCCACTGGTATAAAGGGTTAGACTTAAAGGCCACTGGTATAAAGGTTAAAGCCCTCTTGTATAAAAGGTTAGTCTTAAAGGCCACTGGTATAAAAGGTTAGTCTTAAAGGCCACTGGTCTAAAAGGTTAGTCTTAAAGGCCACTGGTCTAAAAGGTTAGTCTTAAAGGCCACTGGTATAAAGGGTTAGTCTTAAAGGCCACTGGTATAAAGGGTTAGTCTTAAAGGCCACTGGTATAAAGGGTTAGTCTTAAAGGCCACTGGTCTAAAAGGTTAGTCTTAAAGGCCACTGGTATAAA
The DNA here is from genome assembly GCF_011004845.1 of Esox lucius. Taxonomy (NCBI): domain Eukaryota; kingdom Metazoa; phylum Chordata; class Actinopteri; order Esociformes; family Esocidae; genus Esox; species Esox lucius. The sequence goes on from NC_047590.1 coordinate 10,254,748, forward strand.
GGGTTAGTCTTAAAGGCCACTGGTATAAAGGGTTAGTCTTAAAGGCCACTGGTATAAAGGGTTAGTCTTAAAGGCCACTGGTATAAAGGGTTAGTCTTAAAGGCCACTGGTCTAAAGGGTTAGTCTTAAAGGCCACTGGTCTAAAGGGTTAGTCTTAAAGGCCACTGGTATAAAGGGTTAGTCTTAAAGGCCACTGGTATAAAGGGTTAGTCTTAAAGGCCACTGGTATAAAGGGTTAGTCTTAAAGGCCACTGGTATAAAGGGTTAGTCTTAAAGGCCACTGGTCTAAAAGGTTAGTCTTAAAGGCCACTGGTATAAAGGGTTAGTCTTAAAGGCCACTGGTATAAAGGGTTAGTCTTAAAGGCCACTGGTATAAAGGGTTAGTCTTAAAGGCCACTGGTATAAAGGGTTAGTCTTAAAGGCCACTGGTCTAAAGGGTTAGTCTTAAAGGCCACTGGTCTAAAGGGTTAGTCTTAAAGGCCACTGGTATAAAGGGTTAGTCTTAAAGGCCACTGGTATAAAGGGTTAGTCTTAAAGGCCACTGGTATAAAGGGTTAGTCTTAAAGGCCACTGGTCTAAAAGGTTAGTCTTAAAGGCCACTGGTCTAAAAGGTTAGTCTTAAAGGCCACTGGTATAAAGGGTTAGTCTTAAAGGCCACTGGTATAAAGGTTAGTCTTAAAGGCCACTGGTCTAAAAGGTTAGTCTTAAAGGCCACTGGTCTAAAAGGTTAGTCTTAAAGGCCACTGGTCTAAAAGGTTAGTCTTAAAGGCCACTGGTCTAAAAGGTTAGTCTTAAAGGCCACTGGTATAAAAGTAGTGCACTAAATAGGAAATAAAGTAATTCAAGACGTTTCGGAGAGAAAAGGATGACTGCAGGAGGATCCCTCATTCCCTTTTAATGCATCCCTCCTTGTCTTGCTCTCTGGTCTCCACTGTCAGGCTTCCTATAATAATGAACCATGCAGAAGGCTACATTTAAAACAAAATGTACCATCAGTCATTGTAGAAACCATTAGTTATTGTACGAACGTACACTCTATTGAAAAGCATGTAACAGTGGGCTATAGTGGAGTGGCGTTCTGAGCCTCTTGTGCACATGTTCTGCTGCAGCGTGGGTACCAATCTGACCCAGCGCTCCTTCTGCAAAATGTTGTCCTCTGTCTTTCCCCACTTTCCTCTACAGTAAAGGACAATATACCCCCGCCCGAAAATATACCCCCGCCCATCCAAATAAAGCCTTTCACTGTTTAACAGTATACTTTTTTTTCTTCCTGTGATTTCTCTCTTGCTAAAAGATTGTTCTTTTTAAAATTATTCGTGTCTATAGACTGATTCATGGTTATAGATGGATGTTAATTATTAACTGAGGCTATTCTCTATCTGGCTCAGTAACACTCTTTCTTTCCTTCTCCATTTTTCTTTCTCTGTACCTGTGTTGATTATTCTTATGGTGGATAAGGCATTACATGCATTGAACACTGACAGAAGAGACTGTTCTGAAATGGGAGTGTTGGCTCAGTTTTGGTCTCATTCTCTCTTAGTTTTGGCTTCTTTCTCTCTCTCTTGTCTTTTTCTTATTCTCTCTCTTTCTTTCTCTCTGCCTTTCTCCGTGTTCCTCTTTTTCTTGGCATATTAGTTGGAAAATTCCACCGAACATATTCAGCAAATCAAAAAAAATAAAAGTGCTCTGCTCAGTGTGGGCATGATAGCCATCTTTTCATATTTCTCTATTTCTCCTTTCTCCCTCCCTCTCTTTCTCTATTTCTCTCTCACACACACACACAAGCCCACTTACTGTCTCTTTCTCTCTACCGCTCTCTCTTTCATGCTCTGTTCTGCTAGCACGGACACAGGAACAAAAATACTCTCTCTCCATGATGCCGGCTAGTTCCTCATGATTAAGAACTGTGGTCTGTCTTTTTACAGACGTCCTCAAACATCTCCTGGGGTCCCCCAGTCGTTTCACAAGAATTTTGTTGGGGCCCTGAACTACTTCAAACCGAATCAAGCTGTCAAGAGCTTGTTAATTAGTTGAGTAGTTGATTCAGGTGTGCTTGTTCTGGTGTTCATCGAATACATGGACAAACTGGGGGTACCCAGGAGAGGTCTGAGAACTGCTGATGTAGGAGTGATTTGGCATTAAAAAGAGACAGCAGGGATAAATAACACACAAAATATACTACATCTCTATCTACAACATATTCAGACTACTTATTCATTTCAGCGACCAGGCTGCGTACGTTGTTTTCTCCGCAAGGAGAGACCCACCCTGAATACGGATGCATTGTGTCTGTTCTGATCAGTGTGGTTCTTTGATGCAGGGATGTAAAGGGGTTTCCTTTGGTTGGGAAAGACATGCTGAAAGACTGTGTGCACACACACACACGCAAGCACACACACATACACACAGACACAGAAGACCTCGGATCCAGCAGCACCTTCTTATAATTACCAATGGGGCCTTGAAATGTAGTGATAATTATTTAATAACATGTTAAAAGGGTGGGATGCTGCTGTGTGTAGATTTCTACATATTTCTTTAATGAAGTGTTTCCCAAGACTCCCAGTACCCGCAACAGCATTTGATTGACATCTTATAATAAATCCATTGACATTGTCTTATAACTAACCCACTTATATTCTCCTATAACTAACCCATTGACATTGTCTTATAACTAACCCACTTATATTCTCCTATAACTAACCCACTGATATTGTCTTATAACTAACCCACTGATATTCTCCTATAACTAACCCACTGATATTGTCTTATAACTTACCCATTGAAATTGTCTTATAACTAACCCATTGACATTGTCTTATAACTAACCCACTGATATTGTCTTATAACTTACCAACCGACATTGCCTTTTCCAGGAGACCAATGAGCTTGTGGCAATAAAGAAATTTAAAGACAGCGAGGAGAATGAGGAGGTTAAAGAGACCACCCTCCGGGAGCTCAAGATGCTGCGGACCCTCAAGCAAGAGAACATTGTGGAGCTCAAAGAGGCTTTCAGGAGACGGGGAAAACTCTACCTGGTCTTCGAATATGTGGAGAGGGTCAGTTAGCTTTTTAATGAGTGACTGTTTATAATAAACTTTGTTGTTGTCCCTTTGAATATATGGTGAATGGCATATCATAATAGTAGTATAATAAATGTTTGTAAGATGATAAGGCATTATTTTGTTGTCACAGGCCAAAATGTTACTGAGCTTTGCTACAGGTTTGTATTTGCTTCATATGTTGAAATGTTGTAAGTTATAGTTTTGAGACACTATCTTACTGCCTTAAACTGTCGTACTGCCTCAGTCTGTCTCACTGATTCAAACTGTCTTACCTACTCAATCTGTCTAAATGCCTCCAATTGTCGTAATGCCTCAATTACTTACTGCCTTAATCTGTCCATCTGCCCCAGATTTTCTATCTGCTCCACAATATCTATCTATTTCACCCTGTCTATCTGCTCCACCCTGTCTGTCTGCTCCACCCTGTCTATCTGCCCCACACTGTCTGTCTGCTCCACCCTGTCTGTCTGCTCCACCCTGTCTATCTGCTCCACCCTGTCTATCTGCTCCACCCTGTCTGTCTGCTCCACCCTGTCTATCTCATTCCAAACTGCCTTCCCTTGTGTGGGCTTTGACCAGTGATACTGTGATACTGTCCTGTGATACTGTTGGCACATAGATAAACGTCACCCTAAAAACATACCTACTCATATCACTGCACAAAATCTGTGAGGGACAACTACCTCAATGTCATAGAGCGAGTAACGTCACTAATTGATACACAGAGTATTCATTGTACTGTAATGCATTCTGGTCACTGTCCTACGTAATTCTATGAACTGTTTCTGTCTTTCAGAACATGCTGGAGTTGCTGGAAGAACTGCCTAATGGAGCACCACCTGACAAAGTGAGGAACTACATCTACCAACTGATCAAAGCTATCCACTGGTGCCATAAGAACGAGATTGTACACAGAGGTGAGAAACTCCTACCTTTATTTAATCCTGTGCCAGGGACTGGACCTCTCAGCACAGATGGTTTCATCATGTATTTTTTCAAGTACACATACAGAACTGCTGCCGTGTGTGAGTCTGTGTGAAAAACTTTCTCATCGGTTTATTTTCAGACATCAAGCCTGAAAACCTCCTCATCAGCTCTGATGATGTTCTCAAACTCTGTGATTTTGGTAAGTGGAAACGTGTAATGTTTTGCATAGTTGTTCCTGCATTTTAGCATAATTGGCACATGACAATCTCAGTGATGAGCTCAGACTTCCAGAGTAGTGCTGAACTGTCCTTTTTTATGTTTATAGGCACTTTTAATTAGCGTGTTGAAGTCATTAGGCCTAGGTGTTGATATCTGCCTACGGTTTCAGGATTATGTGGTAGAACTAATGCTATAGGGATTAAAGAGGTCTGAGTTCTTGAAGTGCGTAAAGGTATGCCACAGGGCTGTATGCTGAGTCCTCTGTTATTCACTCTTTATATAAATTGACATTGTAGATGCTGTGAAAAATTGTAATGGAAACTTTTATGCTGATGAGACTGTGTACTATATTCCACTGCACCTTCTATTAATTACTTGTTCACTTACTGTCGAACCTCCAAGCATTACAGAAGTTTCAGTTAGATCTAAAATCGGTGCTATACATAAAGAAAGACAAGATGTTCTCTAGATCGAGTAACTGAGATCTAAATCATTTAAAATATACTAGTCTGGACAGTTAACAAATTGAATGAGTTTCCTATTATAAATATGTTGGTACCTGGCTTGATGTTAAGTTTTAATTTAAAATGCACGTTATGTATTTGTAAACCTTTTATGTGTTTGTACTTAATAAAGATTGGATTCCTTTACAGATATCGAGACAGCCTAATCTTATGATAATAATGCAGGCCACCATGATGGCTATTTTGGAAGGGGTTTCATCTATATTCAGGCGGCAGCATATACACTTAAACCATTAGATGCTGTCTTTCACTGTGCACTTTGATTTATATCTGGGGGCAGGCTATAGGATTCATTATTGCAGTGTGCGGGCCTCTCGGTATGTAAGATGAGAGAAACACTCTCTTTTGTTTATTTATAAGGCACTCCTGCAGAAATGTCCAGCATATATCAAAGCTCTTATTAAGGTTAAGACAATTACTTATAGCACGAGAACATAGGATTGATTAGTACTCCAAATGGCATGGATAGCCTGTGAATTAGATAAAACTGCTTATACTCCCCTCATAGAAGTGGAATAAGCTACAAAACAAGGTGAAGCTGGAATGCCTTGTACCCATGAATTAATTTATAGCCTTGCTAGAGGTTTCAATGGAAGAGAAATGTGTCCATCTATTATAATTTTGGTAAATCCTTTAAGTTTTTTTGTGCTTTACACACTTTATTATGTGTGAACTTGTTCATAATGGCTTGCCTGTTTAATTAAAGGTAAAGTCAGTATATGCCAACATTTCCTCCTTCATCTGAAAAGCCATGTCTATAGTGGAATGACAAGATCAGTACATTTGTCGGACTCAATAAAGTGTGAATTTATAATTTCGCTCCTGAATGGAGCCTGCACAATAGTCCCAGTGACTAAAGGTCCATTCAGAACTCCTACTTCCTTGCTAACCCAGTGGTTGGTACCTTGCAGGCTTTGCCCGAAACCTTTCAGAGGGAAGCGACGCCAATTACACGGAGTATGTGGCCACTAGGTGGTACCGTTCTCCTGAGCTGCTACTGGGGTAAGTCCCTGAGAGAGTGTGTGTGTGTGCGTAACTCCTAAACAATCTTTCCTTGTATCTTTCTCTCTGTATATTTGATTGATGAAACATTTCAATCTATATACTGCTACAGTAAGGCTTTTGAGTCCATTTTATTATCTAAGACACTGTGGCATGGCTGCCTCCTTTGCTTCCCTTGAACAAGTAAATGCACTGCAACATTTATTGACACTTGGTATTTCAATTCCACCCACACAAATATTCTATCTTCCTCCTTCTTAGCAGCTATCTGCTGAAAATGAGTCTTCCAGCCAGCTCTCCTCTCTTTCTCTTCTGTCTTGTTCCCTCTCTCTCTCTCTCTCTCTCTCTGTTCTCTGTTACCGTGTCCATCACCTGTTCATGAACCTGAATCTTGTCAGAAACGTAATCGCTAGTTTCTATTCTCCTTTATTTACTCACACGTCCTCATGCAGTGAACAGTTAGTTGAAGTGCAAACATGCTATTTCTGTCTCCCCCCCGCCTCCCGCTCCCAGAGCTCCATATGGCAAGGCTGTTGACATGTGGTCAGTAGGCTGCATTCTGGGGGAACTAAGTGACGGTCAGCCATTGTTTCCCGGGGAGAGCGAAATAGACCAGCTGTTCACCATCCAGAAGGTTCTGGGTCCTCTACCAGCCGAACAGATGAAGCTGTTTTACAACAACCCGCGCTTCCATGGGCTTCGGGTAAGGGCAGCTCTTCACCTATGAGCGTAGCTGTGGGGTCTCTCTCTGTACGGGGACGGACCCCTCGGAGGTCTCTGTCTACGCGTAAGGATTATTCTGTGGTTTCTCCTTCTGATATTCTGTCCTCAGCTCCTCCCCACTCTACCTTTCTGCTTTCCTCTCTTTTCTCCCTCTCCCCTCTTCCTCTCCGCTCACTCTTCATCATCCTCCTCCTTTCCCCCTTCCACGTACTCCCTCCCTCTCTATTCCCATTCTCCCCACCCCCTCTCCCTCCCCAACCCACCCAATCTTTCTCCCACCCCTCTGCGTGAATCCCAGGGCTGTGTGTGACTGAGTGGATTGCTTTCTGTGAGTCACCAGTGTTCAGTACTGGGAAACGGTGACTGCCATTGTACTCTCCAAAAATGCAAAGTATCACTCAACATTGCTTATGTCAAACTGCATCTATTTCAGATTTAAGTTACTCTCTATTGACAGGCTTACAAGCCCTCAGGCGCACATCCATCTTGGCGGTGCTTTTAATCCACCTGACGTCTCAGAAGCTGATGTTTGGCCATCAATAAGATGATTGTCCCCTTCTGAAATGAACGGACTGGAATCTCAGCAGAACTGCTACAAATCAACTACGTGTGTGTGTGTGTGTCCACAGTTCCCCTCAGTGAATAACCCTACAACCCTGGAGAGAAGGTACCTAGGCATCCTGAGTGGCCTCATGCTGGATCTAATGACAGTAAGATACACACAGACGATGTATTATAAGGGGCACTGATGACCAGTATTAGCGCGTTAGGGTGGCATTCTGCCAGGCTAGCGTTCTGGCTCCTGCAAGTTCAAACTAGCTTGAACTAGTTCAAGCTAGCATAGTTTGAACTTGCAGGAGCCAGAACGCTGGCCTTGCAAGCTTAATACAATAATTTAGGCTGTTAGCATATACTCTGCTGCTAGCTAGGTTTAAATGTATAAGACAGCCTGTACTCTGCTGCTGGCTAGGCCTTCATCTAGGAGACGGCCTGTACTCTGCTGCTGGCAAGGCCTTCATCTAGGAGACAGCCTATACTTTGCTGCTAGCTAGGCCTTCTTCTAGGAGATAGCCCTACTTCCTCAAATGTTAGATAGCCCTACTTCCTGGACACATACTCAAATTCACAATAAAAATTGCTTTTGGTCAAGAATAAGGCAAAATGTGTGCCATGGAAACTTTCATTATAACAAAACAAAAAAACTTTGAAACTCTCTGGTCTATCTCACCCCCAGAACCTATTACTTCTGGTCCCGTCTGACCGCTACCTTACAGAACAGAGTCTGAATCACCCAGCCTTTCAGCCCCTCCGCCTCCTGGAGCGACCCGCCCAGGCACCACCCTCCCCTAACCCCCCACGCTCCTCCAAGAGGAAGCCCCACAACCATGGGGAGAACACCGTGCCCACCAGGTCATCAATGCTGGGAATTCGTCCGGGCTATGTTTTTCTTGGAATTTTTTTTAATCTATGGATAATTTAGACCTCAACTTAGATCTACCTTACTTTAGATCTACATTTGAAATGTTCTCCCCTGCCTCACTCTCCATCTTAAGATCTCCTTTCCCTCTTCTCTCTCGCTCGTGCCTTTCCAGAAGCCACGGCAGTAAGAGCTTAGGACACCGTCACTCCAACAGTAAAGAATGCTCTAGCCTTCCTCGTCACGGCGACCTTCACCTAGGCAACGACAGCTTCCTGAACGGCAACAAGCCCGTGTCTTCTAGCCTGAGCCCCACGCTCCACCCCAAAGCTTACATGACCCAGACCCTGAACCGCTCGTCCTCTTGTAGTAAAGATCTGGCCAACAACAACATGGCACTGCCACACCTGCTCAGCCCCAAGGATGCCAAGGTAAAGCCGTGTCAGCAGTGTTACTTTACTGGACTATTAGATCCTAATGGATATTATTATTCTTTTGGTTAATGCAGACAGTTTGTCAAACGGTCCACGTCTTGACCCATGTTTATGCCTGATACGTCTTTTGATGCTAACGCACAAGGCTGCAAAAGGACATTTCCCGGTGGTTCGGGCCAAAAAAGAGAATATCCCCTCTAACGATTGTGATGGCAATTCCATCGATCGACTCTTAAAGGTGTAAGAAACAGAGACAAAATTCTCTTGGCACAATTAACAGTTTTATTAATTATTTACAAATAAGAGAGACGCGTCAAACGCTTACAAACATAATCGTCCGAGGAGTCTCTGACTTAACACATGAACATTCAACAGTATTTATCACAGATAAAAGGGGTGTGGTAAGATGTTGCCCATCTGACGTGTCAGGTCTTACCCAAAGGGCGGGCTGTCCCCCCACCTTATCCTTCCTGCCATAATGTTTACTGTAGTCTTTACCTAAAGGGGCCAACTGACCTTACTCCCCCCAAGGACCACATTCCTGAGGAACAAAAGACTGACACCCTTCTTTGTCTAGGCAGGAGGACATGGCCCAAATACCTAATAATCCTCTGATATTATACAGACGTGTGTCACAATCAAAGTAAAGATTTACATACCAGCCAATGGAAAGACAGACATTTCTCAAATGCACCCTAGTTCAAAATTTCCATAACCCGATCATCCTGGTTGGCTTTGTTGGTGGAGCATCGCGTTTGCAATGCCAGTGTCATAGATTTGATACCTGCTGAGGACAAAAATGAGAATAAATGGGCAGAATGTAAAATGTTTGCGTCTTATCTTTATGTAAAGGGCGTGACACAGTTTGACTTCAACCTGGCGGGCGTTGTGCCTCCAGGGGTCAAGATTCCTGACCAGCAGGGCCCTGGGGCCAAGTATCTCAAGTCAACGTCCCGCTCCCAGCAACAGCAGCAGCCGCCAGGTCAGTGTCCTCCTACAAAATCATTCACAGTCATATTGCATTCCATCTGCTGCTAAACCCCCATGTTTTAAGATTTCCATCATTTTGTAATTGAAGTTAAAGAGGGACAGTTTCCCGAAAACAGATTTAAACCAGTTCTCCTAGTGATGCCAATGGCAAAAAGGGAGGGAATTAGGTCTGGCTTCTATTGTACAATGGAAGTCTGCAGTTCAGGATTAGCTTTTGTATGCACACAAAATAATTAGTAGATGAATAGATATTAACACTAATTCAACTATTGCTTGAAGTTACAGAGTGTTATGGGCATATTCGAAAATTGCAATGCAGGATTCTACATATTGCTCATTTAATCTGTGTCCAGGAAACACAAAATAAATTAAATAAATGTGCGACGCGTAGCACAAACTCTGTAAAATGAGTTTAAATTACTCGGCAACAGAACGTTAATACAATTTTCTTTTTTTTTAACTTCTGCACATTTTCTGTAGGCCAAGGACGGCACTCATCCTTTCTGGAGGGAAAGACAAATACCATGGAAAAACAACATGGCCGCCACGTCGGTCACAACATAGACTCCGCCCACAGCTCGTCAAAAAGCAGCGGCTCCTACCTGAGCCTGTCCAAGAGCCACAGCGACACCACTAAGTCTGTTGGGGGCAATCTTGGAGAGGGGGCGAGGCTTCATCCCGATGACCCTGTGGCCGCTGCTGGAATCTCCGCACGGTTCTTCCCGGCCAGGTAACTCGTTAAACTGAGCTGTCAGAGGTTGGTTACTGAGCAAAGCCTAGTCTATGTTATCAAAGGTTATGCTAATTTAATTATTATCGTCTCATCCGAGATTCACTTGTATTGATGTCAATGAGACGGTTTCACAAGTGCGGAGGGGGGTTAAGGTTTGGGCCCGATAGGAATTGCCGTGATTGTTCTTGACAACAGGCTAAAGATATATTTTCTTTATGCTTTCTGTATATTTATTTATTAATCCAGTTGTCTGGACCTTAACCTGAACGCTCCCCCTGGAAGCCCACAGGCTCCCCGGCACAGTGAGCGCCACGCCTCCAGCCACGCCGGGCACACCTCCGGCCACAGCCCCTCATCCCGCGGCAACAACCCCCGCCTAGAGAGCTCCACTCTGGACTCCTCGTCCCGAAGGACCGCCTCTTCCCGACACAAAGCGCCAGAGGAGGCCAAGGCCCCGGGCCCGGAGCTCCTGGACCCGGGAGGAGGCGGTGGCGTCGGGGGGAACCACGGGGCGCACACTCTGGCGTCTCCCCACGAGTCGTACCCGTACGGCCTGGGCTACACCAGCCCCTTCTCCTCCCAGCAGAGACCCCACCGCCACTCCATGTACGTGAGGAGGAGCGAGCGCCACCGGTCCCACGGCGGGGGCCCCGGCGCCGGGGCTGCCGGAGGCGGGGGAGGGGGCAGTGAGGGGGGCTTGGCGGTGGGGCAGGGCATGCCGAACCGGACCAGCAGTCTGCAGATGCTCTCCCCTCAGCTGCAGCCCCGCACCCTCACCAGACACTCAGCCGGACACTCGGCGGGATCGTCCAGGGAGGACTGCACGGAGGACATGACCCGGGTCAGTGCCCGGAACCCCGCCCGTCTGCCTGCATGCGTGCGTTTGAGGTCTTAACCTGGTCTAGCTGTCGTTATTAGGAGCGCTTCTTTATAGCTCGCTCACATTCGCCCCCCCCCCCCTTCCCCCTACACGAATGTTTGACGTGTTGAGTTGACGTGTCGTTCAGCCGAAGGTCGTTGGTTTGAATCTCAACGATGTCTTATAATGTGTCTGTTTACGTATGTCCCATCTTGGCGTTCGTAGACGTTTAGCCAAGATAAGCTGGCGTTGTTATTGAATATTTTATTGAGATGTTTAATGAAAAGCACATTTTTGAAAAACCTTGAAATAATCTATAAAATAGGATCTTAGAGCATTGAAAAAACCTCTCAGGAATATTTTAATGGAACCAGGTTAAAATATTCCAGGGATACTCCAGGGAATCTCGAAATTTGATTAAAAGAACAGGCAAAATTGTCACTTCTGTTCTCAGAATGTATTAAAAAACAACATTCAGTTTGACCTATCAGGGGAAAAAAACTATGTGAAACCAAAAAACATATACTATAATATACATTCCCACCCATTTCAACAAACTGTATGTGCTTGCTGGGTCACTGCAACTCCATGCTGCTTTGTACTTCCTGCTGCTCATGCTACTGTATCTGTGTGTCTGTCTGTATGTCCATCTGCAGAGTGAGCCGTCTCCTAAAGAGGCAGTGCCTTCTCACACCCGACCCCAGATTAAAGACTCCACACGAGACAACAACTCAGCCAACTTTCATTCACAACGCCCTGCTAAGAATGAGGTCCATAGCTTTTTCTGTTGCTCAGCACAGCTGTAGCTTCACTGCTTACTGTTAAGTTATTGTATGGTTTTATGTAGCTGTTTTTTTGGGGCTCTTGCACAGAGATCTTCTGAAGGCTCCATAATGTGGACACATTATTAACATGCACTTTAAATAACTGAGACTTTGAAGTGACAGGTAGGAGGCAGCTGACAAGATGTAGGAGTGAATGATTATATTTGTGAGAGTAATTACACTGTAGGTATTTTATAAGGAAATCAAGTAAATAAAGGGAGACGTTGTTTCATTGCAGCAAGATGAGTTGGAACAATTATTCCTAATCACAGCAAATAGTGTGGTATGTGTTTTATATATCAGTGTGCCTCTGTGTTCATGGATATAGGTATTTCTGTGCTTGTGTTTTAATTCACTCTGTGTTTGTGTTTTAAATCAGTTTTTGTCTTTTTACTCTGAGCTTGTTGTTTAACTCGGTGACTGTGGTTCATCTCTGTTTGGGGTTCAACTCTGCCATTGTGGTTCAATTTAATTTTGTTTTAATTCTGTGTTTGTGTTTTGATTGTGCTTTTGTAATTTTGTTCTGTGTTTGTGTTTTAATTGAGTGTTAGCGATTTAATTCTGTGATTGTGGTTTTAACTGTTTGTGGCTTAACGCTATGTTTGTGTTTTAAGTCTTGTGTTTGTGTTTTAAATTTCTTTCCATTTCAACTCTTTGCTGGTGGTTTAACTTATTTTAATTGTGTGTTTGTTGTTTTACTCTGTGTTTGTGGCTTAATTTTTTGTTTGTTTTAATTGTGTGTTTGTATTTTAACTCTGTCTGTGGATTAACTTTGGTGTGTTTGTATTTCAACTTTGTGTTTATTTTAATTTTGTTTCTGCTTTAACTCTGTTTGTTTTAACCCTGTTATGTGGTTAAACTATGTGTTTGTGGTTTAACTCTCTGTTTGTTTTAAGGATGTGTTTGTGGTTTAACTCTGGATTTGATTTAAGGGTGTGTTTGTGGTTTAACTCTGCGTTTGTGGAGTAGGTGCCAGTAGGTATGTACCATGATCCCCACACGGAAGATCCCGTGTCCTCCAAGGAGAACAGGATGATCTTCAGTGACTCCATGCCTAGGAGAGTGGGAAGCTTCTACAGAGGTAATTTCTACTTAGTAGATTAAAGAGAGCGATAAACAAAACAGAACAAAAACCAAAACAAACCAACGTCTTCTCATCCGTTATTGGTATAAAAAAAGGTTTCGACTCATTAATGCATGAAGGTCCGTTGGGGAAACGACAATCCCATCCCAAACAGGACGAGGCCCCAAAAACACCGGCTGTAGAACCCATTGCCCTCTATGGTTGTAAAGTCCTGGGTCCACTTGGCCACCAGAAATTCACAATATTCACGTAACACCTCACTGAGTCCCCCCCTTTGCTGAACAAGGAATATAGCCACTAGTTATCAGAGAGCATAATAGTGCAAATTCTATTTTGTATCCACAAGAAAATCCAACATGCCTTATCCATAGCTAATAGTGTGTTTTTCTTCTTGTGTGGTGTCTTAGTCCCCTCCCCCAGACCAGACAATTCCTCCTCGTTCCATGATGGAGGAGGTCAGAGGGAGAGTCGGGGGCCACAGGGAGCAGGAGATCCGGGTGTCATGAACAACCACTCCAAACGCCAGACCGCCTTTGACTGGTGAGCTGTCGAGTCAAAGCGTCTGATCATTAATGAATTGACTGTTTAAATGGATTCATGAAAGAACGAAAAAGCAAACGCACGAATGGCACTGACTCATGCTCAGAGTTTCATGAGCTGCCTAAACGATTTGTGTTAGGTTCCTCTGGGGGGATCCATAGGTTTGTCTCAGCGCATTTATGCAGTTCGGTGTCCTCCCCATCCTTAGGAGTACAGCTGAGACCATGATGATGAACGAACCTGAACCACCCAAGGAGAAGGAGAAGCAGGGTTTCTTCCGGTCTATGAAGAAGAAGAAGAAGAAATCAGCCAATACAGTAGGTCCACTCGAAGTAATCCTCAAAAATTCAGTGAACCACAGATTTTTTCCCCTCACAATGCAGGGTCTGCAGCCGTACAGGTTTAATTTAATTGCTATGGTCAAACTAGACTTTGAATATGTGTCCGTGTTGTAATCAGTAAACCCCTGAGTGAGAAAAAACGACAAGCGAGAGAACAAGGGAACCGTGTGCCAAGTACAAGTTCCCTGGGATTTCTGTGTCGTTATCGCTAATGCTACTCCATCCCCCATACACATTTATGCTGTGCCATATTTGTACCTGTCAACAACGGTGTCTGTCTGTTTCCCGGCGTGTTATCCATTATTGGAGTGTTGTGCATCTTATATTCCAGGCAGACAGAGTCGACGGTGGACCAAGCCCCAGCATCAGGAAATACCTTTTCCCCCTGTTTAACTCAAAGACTAGCTTAAAGCATAACTCCTCTCAGAAAGTTCTGCCAGTAGTGTCTCCGCCCGTGGTACAACATCAGTCAACCGCGCCCTACTCTGCCTCACCAGTAAACTACAAACCTCTCATGACGCATGCTACTTTACGTGTGTGACAGGCTAGGAACCCCAGGGGAAACACGGGCAAAAGGCGCTGGTTCCTGGTTCCTATCCTGACACAACCGTCCGCGGTGACAGTAGTCCGTGGGTCCAACACGAGTAGATTCATGAATTCATCCGTCGTTGTTGACATGAAAGCCGGCGGCCATCTTTGGCTTAGTAGAACCACGACACCAGCTGCCAGGTCTGTAGTGCACTGGCCTGTTGTCTAATCAGCAACAGACTGGAGTAAGCAGATTGGATGTGCGTCAGCCTACTCCAAACTAGTGCAGGATCAGTTGCTGATCAGGAAGCTGAATCCTCGGGGCGCTTCTTCAACCAAATGGTGGCACATGGGATCTCTCTATCTTTCTCTCTCTTTCTCTTCTTCTCCCCCCACCCGCCCCCCCTCCTTCATCTCTCTTTCACTGTCTTTCTCTCTTGTTTTCTCTCAACCCCACCCATTCTTCAAACTCTTTCTACCAACTCTCTCTCCCACCTTCCTCTTGGCACCATAGACAGTATCTAAGCCCCCCAGTCCATCCGGGCCTATGCCTTTCCTTCCAGATAATTCCCTCTACAGGACATGGGACCATCTGGTCTCAGTGGTGCAAGGCCAAACCAGCCATCTCAGTCTCAGATTGCAAAAAAATCCTTCCTCAAAAGTAAGTAGAAAAATTATTGAAATGAGAAAAAATGCTTGAATCAAGCTAAAAAAAAAAAATAATTGAAAAAGTTTATATTTCTAAAAACAAGCAACATTTTCTAATTCAAACACAAATTGATTCTTAATATGAAAATAAGATGTCTGACAACATTAAGCTTGATTCTCGCTTTGTGTCTGAATTTTTGGAATTGTCTGTCTTGTTACTAGCAACATTTTCTCACCCCATTGGCATATTTACTTAATTTAAGCATTTTTTCTGATTAAATATTTTCTTTTACTTATTTTTGAGGAAACATATTGCGCAGTGCAGCTCTTTATTATGTCTGTGTTGGCAGTAGACATTGCTCTGTGAGGACCATTAATTTTCAGCCAATCTACTCAATGTGTTGATGTTTTGGTAGACTTAGCCTTCTGCCTAGCCTGGTCCCCGTTCTGCTAAATGGGTTGATGTTTTGGTAGACCCAGCCTTCTGCCTAGCCTGGTCCCCGTTCTGCTAAATGGGTTGATGTTTTGGTAGACTCAGCCTTCTGCCTAGCCTGGTCCCCGTTCTGCTAAATGGATTGAGGTTTTGGAAGACAGCCTTCTGCCTAGGCTGGTCCCTGTTCTGCTAAATGGGTTGATGTTTTGTTAGACGCAGCCCTCTGCCTAGCCTGGTGACAGAGGTGTTTGTGCTGTCATGCCAACTGATATTCATTGTGACCACGGCAAGACAACTGAAACTGATGGATGCCCAGGCTATCCTAACTTAGTTATGGAGTTTGAACAATAAGGTTAGTACATTAGACAGCAGAAAGTAGGATTTCCTTGCCAGAGGTAGACGGGAGTCACAGCAGGTAGAACATAGTTGAGCAGAATGTCACTGGAAGTTCGTTTTTACAGTCACTACTTCCTGGATTTGGGAACTGGTGTCCTGGTTCATTCCTGGGTTCATTCCATGTGATGTCATCACTGTGATGTCACCACTGTGCCACTCCGCTCCATGACATTTTAACAGCATGTGAAACATATGTGGTAGAGGAGGGGGAGGAGAGGGGAATTGGGGGAAGAGTCATGGATGGTGGGGGAGGAGTCAAAGGAGATTGGGAGGGACAGGGAGATGAGGGGTGTCAGGGGATATGGGGGTATTGAAGGAGGTGGAATAGGATAAGGGGTGGTGGGGGGATTGGGGGAGGAGTCATGGGAGGTGGGGGAGGAGTCAGGGCAGATGAAGGGTGTCAGGGGAGATGGGGGGGGATTGGAGGAGGAGAAATGAGGGCTGCATGGATGATTCACAGCCATCCAGAGATGATCCTGTGATGCCTGATGGTCATATTTGCACGTTGTGTTACCCACAATGCAATCCGAAAGTGTCCACTAGACCCCAAATGCTGTCACAATAGATTTCCTTGCCGTTTTTGTCCCTGGAGGTCTAATGGATATTTTTGGGAGTGTACAGGTTTATTGAAATGTTCTGAGTCTGTCGTTCTAGGTTGTGTTGCTGCTAACATCTTTTGTTCCTGTTGTGAAATGGTAGATTCCTGGCGATGGGCAAGACCACCTGTTTATCCAGAAAGGGTCCAAATCCTCGTCCTCTTCCTCCTCGCACCATGGCAGCCGGCGTAAGAACCGCGAACGGTCCAGAGACCGGGATCGTGAGCAGAGCCGAGAGCGTGACCGTGATAGAGAGAGGGAGAGAGGGCGAGAGAGAGACAGAGTCAGTGACTGGCATCAGGAGAAACAGACAGACTCCCAGTCACAGGTAAGAGACCATCATTTGGAATTTCCGTTTACAACATTTAAACGTTAATTTAGACAGCGGAGAATACGTTAGGTTTCCATGCATTTAAATTCACAGAATCGTTTTTTTGACTGTGTTTTCTGCCTTCTGCTTAGAACCAACCCCTGAAGTCCCTCCGAAGGCTCTTGCACCTGTCCCCCTCCTCATCCACCCAACCACCTCCCCCCTCCGACCTGCGCTTCCAGCACCTCCCCAACCCCAACGCCCCCTCCTCCAAGGGGGTTGGCTTCAGCGACGGGAGGGGTGATGGAAGAGGTGACGGGAGGGGCTCCAGTAGTTCCAGCTCTGGCCAGTCCAAGAGTCATCGGAAGCAGAGTTACCCACTCCCGGGGCAGATAGCCGGGCAGATCGAGTCCAACTGGCATGCGGCGGCCCTCGCCAGGGCTGAGGGGGCACAGCCGTACCCCGACCAGATGGTCGCCAATGGGCCCACCTTCACCAGGCCCTCCAGGTCACGGATGCCAAACCTGAACGACCTGAAAGAGACGGCCTTGTAAGGAGAGCGCAGAAATACAAATGCAATTCCGTCTCCTGCAACCATTGACTTGAATGGGGAAACATTTACATGGGGGAGACCTGTCGCAGCGCCTCCTGGTGTCATGTTCATTACACACCAAACGGAAGAAAACGGACTGAAACTGGGAATGACTCCTGTCCAATAAGAGACACACATTCTTGACGGTTGGAAGCGTTTTGTAACGTTTTCAACCGCCTCCGCTAATGAATAGGGCTCTGGGCTCGCTACTGCCGCCTGCTGGCTGCCGGACGCTACTAAAGCACCCAAGACAATAAACAATTTAGGCTTTTATCTCTGAATGCACTGAATGGTGGACTGGCTGTAAAGTCTTAACTTTTTTGAAGCTTCAAACATTTGATAGAATTTGTATTGATATTATATTATATTATACTGTTCATGAAATCCCATTGATTTGAGTTAAATGAGATGACCTTATTTAACTATGAATGATAGGTATATGGAAATAAAGAAATATTGTAGAATGAATAATTGTGTAATATTGCAAGAGCTTTAAAAAGAGATGTAAAACTATGAGATTCTATGTGTAATAATAATTCAAGATTTCATCAAGTAATATTTATTGTGGAGGTCTTTCACTTACTTCATGTAAAAATATGTATTGTTGTTACCGTATTTTATTTATTCAGTCTATTTGCTTTATGTCTTTTACATTTATTTACCTGATTTGTCATCTTAAGAAACAGTATTCAACATTATAAACGGTTATAATATAATGAGATAAAACCTCAGCTGTATGGCTCAGGGATGTGCCATTTCATTTGCCAAATCCTCTTGACAGACAGATATAGCCTGATTCCTGATCTGTATGTGCAGAATACCTGACTGTGACTTTTGGACTTGCCAAAACAGCACAAACAGATCTGAAACCAGGCTAGCAGAATGAGGCTAAGACAAATTTCCCTTTATCTAGAATAACAAACATGATTCTGTATCAAATGATAGACTGTCAAAATCAGCATTTCTGCTTCTAGTCTGTCTAGAGATTGCGTCCCTCACCTCGACTGTGTTTAGCTTCAGTACTGTTTGTTGTAAGAAACATGTCATAATGCAGTGTTGTAAAGCCCAGACCATAGTCTACAGACGCAGAGATGTGATAGTCCAGCCCCCCATTGTAACACAGCTATGTGGCTCTGAGGCCAACATCTGGGGGAATGCAGTCTGAACGTGCACTTTTCCATATCTCCCTACCAAAGCGGCCCCAGTATGTGTCCTCCATTCAATTCAATGTGTTGAAGAAATAGCTTGAGCTGTCCTGAGAATTCAAATGTTATTAAAGCAAACTGTCCAGCTGTTGGGGCTGTGCGTGCACACTTTTGGGCTACAATTACCTTAAAGGGACAGTTCACCATGTGGCTATATTTTCACTCTTTTTGTGCTTGTAGTTGATCCCCTAAAATGTTTTAGTATATTTTGTTATAGAGAAAATTGTGTCACCTTTTGCTGAATCCTGACTTATCATTCTGACTGACTTTTCTACTTTCAATAATGGATACTATTCATGATATCATCAACTAAACAGTCTGAATGAACTTTCCATTGGGATAATACAAAATATAGAACATTTTAATTTTTGAATCAGCTACAAGCGCTATAACAGTAACAATTATGCCACGTGGTTAATAAAACCTTCTAATCATTAGAGAGTCAAGTGCCATATTCTTGTTCAAGACTTCCTGTTGAGACATCACAGACAAATTAAGACTTCCTGCTGAGACATCACGTGACAAATTAAGACTTCCTGCTGAGACATCACCTGACAAATTAAGACTTCCTGCTGAGACATCACGTGACAAATTAAGACTTCCTGCTGAGACATCACGTGACACATTAAGACTTCCTGCTGAGAGATCGTGTCTCAAATTAAGACTTCCTGTTGAGACATCACGCAACAAATTAAGACTTCCCTGTTGAGATGTCCTATTGTCTCCTGGTGAACTGTCACAGTCCACTGTCTCCAGATGGGCAAGGGCCCTTGGGGCCACACACACAGACACCACCCGCCAAACAGGCCCACCGGCCGAAGGCGTGTTGACTTGACCTGAACGCAGACTCCTCACAGAGAACGTCCTTCCCCAGAAGCCTCACTCTTTCACTAGGGTCCCGCAGTTCCAAAGAAACGTGTGCACCAGCAGTGCATTTGATTCTTCATGGATATGTGCTAATCATATGAACATTCACCGCTTGTACTGGAATTCCCCTGATGTTGTTTTCCTGCATCCAAAAGTGTGAGCCCAAATAGCAGCCTTTTCCGTATATTGTGCATCGTATATAAGTGACCAAAGCCCTATGAGCACAGGGCTAAAAGGGTACACTAAAAAGGAAATAGGGGGTCCTTTCAGATACGCTCCATGTATTCTCACAAAAGTGTCATCTACATAATCAATACTTCGGTGGCTACCTGGCAACATAATGAGGTTTCACGTGTCATTTCCTGTTATGAGCAGAAATGAGAAAGCAATTTGGTGGAGATGAATAGAAGGAACATAATAGTGATGAATAATTTAAGCAATAATGTGCAGACAGGCTGTCAGACCAAAACTGGCAATGTAAGCCTTGATTCATGATGAAGACATTGATTTATGTGGTGGCGTTGGTGGTGGTGATGGTCATGGTGATGGTGGTAGTGGTGGTGGAGATGATGATGGTGGTAGTGAGGGTGATGGTGGTGGTGGTGATGATGGTGGTGGGTATGGTTGTGGTGGTGATGATGGTGTTTATGGGGATGGTGGTGGGGGTGACAACAATAGTGATCGTAAAGGAATTGTTCATGTTTTTCAGACCGCTGTAGAACCCTAAGGTCTGAGTTCTCTGACCCTCATCGATCATTTTTGTCAGACATTGTTTTCTACCTCTGGTTTTTGTGTCTTTCATTCACAGTACTGTATGCCAATGAACTGCGTTAGTCTGCTCAAACAACATTCAAAGATAAGTCTATAATTGTTTGGAAGTGTCTGTAGCCATTTCACTGACACAGCTCTACAGCGCTTAACGTTATTTAAATAGTTAGTTTCACAGAAAATCTCCAGTTCCAATGCATGTTTTCTTCATTTTGGAAATGTTGGTTTTTGTATTGAACTTCAGATTCTGTCTCTAATACCCAAAGTGAAAAACTTTGTTGTTCTGTACCTGAGCAAAACAAATAACTATAATTGCTCCCAGGTCATTGTTGTAAATAAGAATATGTTCTTAGCATACTTACCCGTATAAAGAACATGATTGCCAGTGTGGCTTCCCAGCTGAGTCAAATATCAATACGGAAACCTACCAGGTAAAGCAATTATTTTGGGAGAAAGATCTATGATTGGACTATATTGAGATCTAGGTGCCAGTCAGGTCTAAAGCAGCTACAGCTGCAGTTTATCACTTCCCACAGACATTCTGTTGCGGTTAACAATCTTTCACACTCAAAGGATTTAATGCCTTGGGAAAAAAAGTGTTTTAGATTATCCTTCTACTGAAAGATTTTATCACTCCCTTGTTTTATTTTTTATTCATTAGGACAGTGAGGAAGAGAGGGGACCTGTGAGTCAAGTGGCGTGAAAGACTGAACCCAAGTTGATGCTGGAATGTGTCGCCTGGCAGCAGTGTAGTCCACCCGAGTGGACACACCCCTCTGCTTGTGTTCATTTTAAATTGACCTACGACCTTTGATTTGCATGACCTGCCACATCAACGGACAGCATTATTTATTCATACTTTTTTGTCCCTTTCCATAAATAAGAATTAAAACGATCTGCATTCACGCTAGTTCTTGTCTAAATGTTTGGTTTTTACGGAGCAGCACGTTTTCTTTTTTTTTTCTACATCAACATTTGTCACAAAAAAACAAGAGTACAAGAGAATGTATTTATTTCAGGAACTGGTTTCCATGGTACTTTAAAAGAATACAATAAAACAGGCTTTTCTAGACAATATTACAAAAAAATCCCCCACTGCACTCCACATCAGGAGTCCCCAAACCTTTTAATCCATATTCTCATGCACGTCAGAGATGCAGATTTCCTCTGGCATTTCATAGCTTGTTTCTTGCCCCGACTAGACATCTCTGTCACAAACCACATCAGACTCTACACACAGTACAGTACACACAATTAAATTCACCACATGACGTTAAGCCTCCTCTTCCTCTGACGTTCCCAACTACCATCTTCACTGGGCTTCACGTGCATTCAGCCCCTTTCTGTCAGAGTAGGCCTAATGATTTAAAAAGTACACATTAATCTTAACACTTAGCGCCCGTACTGAAAACGGTTGGACGGTCACATATACAACCAATCACATGGGACCAGGTAGGCCTATCACTGAGCCCTTTTTGGGGGGCGGTGGGGAATAAAGGGGTCCATAATTACCACAGTAATGTCTGAGCTGTGGAAAGGGGGACAACGTTTCCAGAGCTGTGGATTCCACCTTGGCCTGTCTAGGTGTAGGGTTAGAGGAGAGATCGGGACCCCTGGTCGTCAGGAGGATGGGGTCGGGTTTACATGAGCTGAGCTCAGGTGCAGATCAGGCGCATTTGCTCATGCAGAGAAGCAGCTCCATGCGGATGGCGATGCGAGTGTGCCAGCCCAGAGGGAGTATACGGACGTAGCGAGCCACGATGGGAGGACGCAGGAGGTTCTGCACTGAGGAGGAGCGGTCCGAGTTGCCGTAGAACACCTGGGGACAAGCGGGAGCTGTGTAAGTTCAGGAGGTTGTGCAATCTTCCGAATGTGACATGTGACCGTCGTCACGCTGAAGCCTGAGCGAGCCGGATGAAACGCAATAGAAAAAAAACACAACACTGTCCACATACAAGAAGTGTAAAACCACATTGCCCGTGCCTCACATTGTTTCTCCTGACCATGGGAACAAATAAACCTACTGACCGCTATCCAGGTTGAGCTGTTACAGCACATCTTCTTGTTGTGCGGTGAAAGCCTTATATGGTCTATCCCAGTGTCTGTGTTGTGTTCTCACCCGGTTGTTGCCTGTCTGGTCCTTGTAGTAGATCCAGTTGAGGTTGTTGTCAGCGCGGTACTGGACGCTGTACTTGGTGATCCACTCATCAGCATCGCAGCGGCCCTGGGTTAGAATCCCAGACACCACCATCACTTCTTTTAGGTCAATCTGTAGCCACTGGCTGTTATCCTGGAACTTAGAAAGCCACGCACACCTGCAGGAAAGCCAAGGCCGACTTCTTTAGTCAACAGGGTTGAGCCTAGTCAAAGTCAATTACCTGGAGGGGGACAGTTTGATTGATTTAAATATTTTTTTTACAAATAATCTATGTGAGAATAAAGGTTTTACAGTACCAGTTCGACTGAAAGGTGTTTTGATTTTAACTGAGCTAATCAGTTACCTCAGTTGGTCTGGTGCCTAACTGGGTCAGAATTCTGTAGTATCTGCATGACTCCAGGAATAGGATAATCTACCTCCAAACCAATTCCATTGCTTTTTTTACATTCTTCCCTTCTAACCCGGGACTGATTTAGACCAGGGAAACCAGGTGTGAGCAATAAATGATAAGCAATACAACCAGCAGGCCTCTGACCTGATTGGATATGATAAAAAATATTCCTGTTTCATAGATTATCTTCAAGTGGTACAGGACTCACCCAAAGCCTTGGCTGTTGAGTCTGGCCTTACTGGGGAGCCAGGAGGAGAACCAGCCCGTGTACTGGTCCTCATTGGAGCAACTGAGCTGCTCAGGGCTCACTGATCCGGCCTCAAAACCCAGAGGCTTGTGGTACGGACATTCTGAAGAAGAGGAATGTCAGCAAAGAAAGGACAAAAAGAAACTGACACAGAAAAAATACAATCCCAGTAGCACATCATACAAGCTCATTGTTTGGAAAATATAGTGCTCGTCAATAGGATTTGTGTATTTTCCCTGACACTTCTGAAATTTTCAAGGACAATATTTTCACCCAAGGGCGACAGCGCATCCTCATCCCAGCAGCTAACTAGCACAGCCATCCGCCTTGTTGATGGGAAATAAAACAGCACAAGGCAAGGCCAAGCGTTGTATACCCTGTCTCAACCCCCTACCCCAAGCCCCTCTGAAACACAGATGTCCTGGCTCAACCCCTTCTCCATGTAAACATTACGGATTTGTAACAAATACTATCCCTTCTCCCTATACAGCGCACTGCATTTGAGAACAATCCATGAGACCAGGATAAGAGCCCTCTACAGAGGCTACGAGGTCATTTGGGACGCTGCCTTTGGTCCAAACTAGAGACTGATCCATCCATCCCCATCATCCATCTCCATCATCCAACTCCTAAATCCTATCCTTTTAATTCATCCATGTTGAGAGATAAACATCCATTAGCAGAACAACGGCAGATGGTAAGGCTGTCACATATTAGCACAACCTCCATACTGCTGCGTGGTTATAGTCCCTTCAAGTGGTGGGGTGTATTGAGATCCCCAGAGGTCTGGTTCTGTTTGCATTGCGCTTGATAGACGTATGTTTTGTTCAGATCTGATCCAGTCAAAGCAACAAAATATAATACATATTTC
Organism: Esox lucius; assembly: GCF_011004845.1. Taxonomy (NCBI): domain Eukaryota; kingdom Metazoa; phylum Chordata; class Actinopteri; order Esociformes; family Esocidae; genus Esox; species Esox lucius. Next base: position 10,278,440 of record NC_047590.1, read on the forward strand.
TGTAAGAAAATGCTGAGAATGTGCATTAGACAGATTCATACAAGAATAAAGGTTCTATGATACAATTTTGAATTAGCTCCCTTTTCCTGAACTAAATAGTTTAACCCACTTTATGGACTCGTGGAGATCTAAGAGGATTTGATTAGTATAAGTAATATGGTGAATCTTACACCTAGCCTATCAGTGGATAAGAGAAATCCACTCTACCCTGATTACTCTAATATATATGACTCAAACATTGATAATCCCAACTTTCTGGTCTCTGGTGCCACAAATATTTCAAACTCATCTATTCGTTGGAGGAGACCTGAACTGTGTGTTAGACCAGGACATTTGATCGATTGTTCACACACCTGGGTCCTACCTGTAACTTCAGTGAAATCCTAAATATATGAAAAACCTGAATGTATTTGATGTCTCTAACACCACAAGCAGAGAATTTGCCTTTGGTTGCATGCCCTTAATGTTAACACACAAATTAACTCTGTTCTGATCAATGCTGTATTACTACTATTGTATTGTAAAGTACAACACTGTGTTGTTGTACTTTACAATATAAAGATCACAGCACACTTACTTTCTCCCTGAGAGTTTAGGAAATTGGACCAAAAGAATGTGGAGGTTTAACCCTCAGCTCCTCACGGAACCAGTGATTTTTGAATATCTGAAAAACAAAATCACACTTATCTTTTAAACTACAAACAACAACACATAGATGCCCCCTATTGATATATCCTTTCTCTATATCCTTTGTTTTACAACTATTGACTAGACAGCTGTGTAAAGTCATGAGCACCCATATGAGCCATAGGAGTGAAATCTGTGAATGAGGAACTAGTCCTTCTACATTTATATCCCTAAATAAACCATAATCCTTTAAACAGGCTGAACTTACAACCATAGTAGTGTAATCTGCCCTCCCTAAACCAAGAGGATTCAGATTCCCTAAATGCAGAGATGCATTCCTAAAATTAATCTAACCAGACATGTACCAGAACTGGAATTCTCACTAATCAATAGTTGTTCAGTACAGCTATTAATTATCACGGTATATAATGGTGTTCATTCTTTGGGGGAAACGAACATGTTCCATCAACCAAGTTATGGCTCAGCCAATTGGCAAACCATGACATTTACAGATAATGTCATATACTGTATATGCTGAGTGATCCATTTGATCTGGATCTGGCAAACACTCCTCTCCTACAGTCAACCCTGTAATATGCCACATTTGATGTGCTCCTGTTTTTGTGTGCTTTGGGGCTCCATGCACCCCTTCATCCGAGCAGAGCGGCAGAGCGGGGGCCTGGGGATGGGGGAGAGTTGGCAGAGGAGGTAAGAGTGGATATTGTTTGAGGAAGGTGGGGTGTTTTCACGAGAGAGAGAGAGAAAGCGAGAGGGGATCCTTATTTGGCTGTGGGGGAGGGGTAACACGGCTCTGTTTCCCGTCTTCGTTCTTCTTTTAAAAAGTCGTTTTCACTTCGGATTTTTCTTTCATTTGCGCAAACAAATGGACCGACGTATTTTGGGTACCAATTCCTACCCGTTTGTGTCTTTCGTACAAACATTTGCGACACAACTGTGGAGTTCCCTACGTAGGGAATAGCGCTCCATTTCCCAACACACTCTTTTCCATCCACTCTCCTCACTGAATAGGTAGACAGAGTTCTGAACTCCCCATCAACACCTTTCCTTCTTAGAACCATTAGAAGGGCAGACAGGTTCTCCTATTTTGGTCCCAGTAATCTGTGCATAACAACGCCGTTCTCGTGAACGGATAATCCTTCTGCCATACAGCACTGTCCAGTGGCATCTCTCTGGGTCAGGGATGTCATGTCCGTTCCCCCTCTGACTTGCCTGGTTCGAAGGAGGAATTAAAAACACACAGTCTAGATACCTTAACCCGAATTCAGTGAAAGATATAAAATATGGACATCAGCAAGTTAGGTGCATGGTAATGAGAATCTTTCTCTTGTATGCTCTTGGTTTCCCTGTGCGTCTGTGTTATGTGAGTACTCCCTCAAACACACACACGCCTGCATGCATGCAGACGCACACAGACGCACACAGCCTGTGACGGGTGCCACAGGGAGGCCCTCCATCTGCTAATTAATGACGTTCCACCTGACTACAGGCGAGGGCTTGCCCAGAATTAATATAATTGACATTCTCTATCCACAAACAAACACACACACACACACACAGGCTGGCAGGCACACACACGTACACACACTTCCTTCTGTGTTTTAAACCCCCGCAAAGCCCGACGACTCCACTGGGGACAAATCTAATTTAAGGAACTCATAACTTCATGCCAATTTGTTACACAGTATTACACTGTAAGTACACCAGTGTTGTTCTTTTAGTTGATGTTTATTTATTGTTCAGCCATTCAATGTTTGGTTTTTTTGGCAGACACCGAGTTATTGTATCTTTTCAGCCAACATTCAATTGCAGCTCATTCATCACTTAGGAAAAACCTTGTCCCCGATGTGCTGTTGCATACAGCACATACAGAATAAGCTTAGCACAACAACTATTGGATGTTGCCCAGCGTAGGAGCGGCCATATCATTCTAGGGGAGTGAACTTACTGGCAATTGAAATTTTTGCTCATTATACAAGTAATTATAATTAGTAATAGGTGCTTTGGTCCACAAGGGAAGGTGCTGTGGAAGATGATTGGTTGGTAGACCAAGTCAATTCATAGTGTCAGGAATTTCTCACGATTTTTTTACAGATTGTTTGTCAGATTTTTCCATCAGTCCTTCCACGAATATGTAGCTGAAGTGTCTGGGAACTAGCCGAAATTCAGAATAGAAGGCTATCAACCTTAAACGTAATGATAGATATAGGGAATGCTTTTTTATAAAGGCAACCTTAAAAAGGAAAGTCACGCGGCGCGCGTATGATCACTCACAGGACACGTCCCTTCATGGCAAAGATTAGTGAGTCTAAACCATCCCTGTATTGATCTGTTCCAATCCTACTTATTTCAAGAGTCACACCCAGCTTTATGTTAGGAAGGTAGAGGAGGAAACAAGAAGGCTTACAGAGAAAGCTCTTCTCCACAGTTCACGGAATAACACAGGCTACTGTTAAAGCTCAACTACAAAGGGTGGATGACAAAAGCACCAATGCAAGAGAACCTCAGTAAGTCTTCCTAGTATATATCCAAAGTGAACAAGTACCATGACTGTTATCTGCTTTTCTCTTCTTTTTCACAGCAAAGAAGCTCTTTCACAAAGTCACTAGAAAATGAGTGACAATTTTCATATATTTATGAAGGAGGAAAGATTGGGACAAAGATGCAAAGAGAGGGGGAGGAAAAAGAAAGAAAAAGAGAGAAGGCAGAGAGAGGGTGTGAGAGAGTAAGAATAAAGAGATAGAGGGTGATAGAGAAAAACAGAGATATAGGGGGGGAAATGGGAGAGAGAGGAGGCCTGTTTTTTACCTGGCATGCACTCCATGACACGTCTGGAGAGGGAGGGGAACTGAGTGGGGGACTCTGGCCCATCGCAGTTACACCTGCAGGCCTGTTCAGTCCATTTCTCAGTGACCTCCACTTCCTGAAACGCACAGAGTGGAAGATGCCACATTACTCCTCAAAACCCACTAGATGAGACAGCAAGCAACACCTCCCATCTGACATCCTCCAATCATTTCTGAATAGAATGCAAGTTGAAAGGATGCAAGGAAAATTTAACTGATAGATGACTGCTGGTCACTGGTCTGGATGGGTCAACTTTTGTCTCGCCATTAACACGTATTATTCACCCAATCGACTGACGGTTGTCATCAAGCCCTGGATTACTGAATCAGGTGGGTAAAAATTGCAAAGGGCCCCTGTCTGAGGTAATCCCTGGGGGTCCCCAAGAGGAGGATTTTGAGCGCTGAGCTTTCGTTTGCGGACAGCAGTCATTTCAGGCAGACCTTCCATGATCCATACATCTGATTTTGCTTACCTCCTGAGAGCGTACGCTTAGTAGAACTGTGGGACCCGGCCGCCAGCGCCACACACAGACAGACGGAGAGCAATGAAAACACACAAGGCATTTATATTTCATTTACAACTCGTTTTATCAGATATGCCTAACAGTCCCAGCATTAATAAAAATGAGGAAACTACATACCGTTACTAGCTAGCAGAAGGGCCACCAGAATACAATGTCCGTGGGGCTCCATCTTTGTCTTCCGTCAGTAGTCCAAAACAGCTAGGAAACCACTGGCCCAAACCACTAACGCAACACTATACGGGACCTTGGCGGGACGACGCACTCAGGCCACTCTGACGGCACTGGGGCTGGATTATGATAATCCACGAGGCACTAATGGCCCGTCTAATACGCTTTATCTCCTCACAAAGCCCCTCCCACATCGGTTGAGGGCCAGTGCGGGAGATGCAGTCAGGGTACGGTAATGCGATGTGTAATGTATCGGAGCGTAAACATAAGGGCTAATTCCCCTGAAGGGGGGCCAGCTGTCTGGCCTAGTGGCCCATGTTGTGGAGCAGAAGGTGTAATCACGGCATTGGAGGTTGTCTATTTTTGGATTTTTGTTGTTTTCGTTCATAGAACGCAGTGTGTGCGTGTGTGTGTGTGTGTGTGTATGTGTGTGTGTGTGTGTTGGTGGAAAGTGTGGTCAGTGGATCTTGCAGTGAGTGTGTGTGTTGAATAGAAAATTAACACCCAATTCAATAATGGATTAGTAGGCCAGGATAACATTTAAAATGTACCATTTAAAGACATATGGGGTGTGATTTTTTTATTTTATTCGCCACCGAGAGAATAGAAGTTAGAAGAATTTGCTAATCAACTGGCCAGATGGGTTAACAAATTAAAACGAGTTTAAAAGTTTTAAAACGATGAAACTGAACGAGACCCACCCAGTTAAGAACAGGTGCATGTCATCTAGCTTAATTGCTCACGGCTGAATTCAATTTCGATCATACAGCGCGGAGTGGTATAGGCCTATAAAAAGGTTATTGTTAAATGTGGTAATTTGATAAACCCAAAGAGAAAAACAATGAAGGTCTCTGGCAATACAACGAAGAAACCCAGAAGAGCGCTTAGGAAAAAAACACAGCTCTATTCCACTTTGATCTACAAGGTTCATAAGGAGGTTTGACATTTTTAATTTAATGTAGTAACCCACATTTGACATCGCAATTAAGTGATTTATTGTGATAATGGGGCATTCAAGATTTTTGTGGAAATCTTCGTGTCCCATTTATATACAGTCACCATAGATAACGTTCAACTTTTAATGATGTTTATTTACGTCAAAGGGTAGCGGTATCCCTACCATGGATCGGGGTTTGTTGGAGTCAAGCTGCCACCGGAGGGTGTTGTCGCGGATAGTAGGATCAGACGCCGCCCGCCTTTCACGGCTCAATCGGAGGAAAGTCATCACCCACCATGAAGTCCACATTGCCTTTGCACAGCTCATAAAGAGACAAAAGAAAATGCAAGCCGGACAACCCGGGGCTTGATTTATTTTTAGATTTTTTTTAGGCCAAATGTTATTTTAAATGTATTAAAGAGTTATTTATTTTAACTTATTGTATTTTGCGTTTTTGTGTGAAATCACAGGCTGTGGCATTGGGAATTGAGCAGCTGAGGCTTGAATGATTAAATGTGGTGACTCATTCATTTGTATTTACGCCTAACGGATTCCAGTCCAATTAATTAGAACAATGACGGAGGCATGATTTCAAACTTATTGGCTGCGTTGGGTTAATTTGATGCGGCCGCCAGGTGATCAGAGAGGCTGTGTTGGGAAATGGTCACATCTAGCGCGCGTCGGGCGATCTCGAATTAAACGACGAATTTAACAATGTGCGCAACAAGGTCAGAGGTAGCTCGCTGGTACATTACGAATATTTAATCGTTTTTTTTTTTAACTCCACCGTTGTCTGGATATAAACTGGTAAGTTCTATTTGAACAAAGTGGGTCTTGGACTTAATGATTTTCGTTTACTGGCGTAGGCGGTTCTATTTGACTATATATCCTATTGAGTATCCGGAGTCATTGGAATTGTACATGCTAAAATTAAGTCCTACAAATAGAGCAATGATGTATATATTCAATGTGTTTAATCCTCCTGCCCTTAATTTGGTGGAATGATGTGCGCGTCACTATTTGTGTTTTTTTTTCTCTTTCCCGAAGAGCCATGGTGACAGGTGAGATCGCGTTTTAGGGGCTGTATTCGTCCAAGTGGAGTTTATTTTCAAACTATTAAACTTGACTTTATGTCAATCATTAAACTCCCAATATCTTCCGATCAGCCCTATAACAGAATGGCCAAACACGAATTATTAAATCATCGGGAACCCTCTATTAACTGATACGGATGACTTTTGGACACCTGTTACTTCCAACAGCACTATGGGATGTGGCTCTTCTGTTGCCATAGATACTAGGAGGCTGACGCCGGGTAAGTCAAGTGGTTTGACAGTCACCACTGGACCTTTTCTTTATTTCTTTAATATTATTTCACTAAACTTCTTTTTATTAAATTCCCCAATGATTTCTGCTCCCCTGACTATCTCTCTCTTTGTCTGCCGCCCTCTCTTCACTCTGTCTCCGTATATTTATTTTTCTTCACCTATTTCAGATTAAAGGGCTTTATTACCCCTTGTTAACTTTGACAATTGTCATCTCTGAACGTTCTCAGACTCTCAATGTTTTTAATCCATCTTTTCTCACAGAAGTGACAGCCAAAATCCCCAGCCCTGCTCTGAGTAAGACTTATCACCTCAATCATTGTGTCATTGGTCAAGCCTTACTATTGTTATGTCTTGCCAGGTTAGCTTTACTGTATTGTCTTATTGATCATTCTTACTGCTTTGTTTTGTTGATGAATGTTCTTGTATCCTTGTCTTATTGGTCAGCAGTACGGTTTTATTTTATCTTCCTGTAATATTTGTGTTCTATTGTACAGTCTTTGTGTCAATGTGCTTAATTAGCCAATGCACCTGGTCACTCGGTGTGCTCTGTGTTTTTGGATTGCCAATGGCTAAGATTGTTTTGGTACTGATAAGTACTGGGAGGGGGATGTCATTAAAAATAATCGACCACCATTAAACTGTCCTCTTATCTCCCATCTCCTCCGCTCAGCTATGAAGGCTGCCATCCTGATCCAGCGCTGGTACCGTCGATACATAGCCAGGTTAGAGATGAGACAGCGATACACTTGGAACATCTTCCAGTCCATAGAGTATGCAGGAGAGCAGGACCAGCTACAGGTAAAAGAATAAATATGTAACAGATTGTTTGACCTTGTCTGAGACCTGAAAAGGCCTCAGATTAAAGAATAATAATAAAAAACTTAAAATTCTGCTAGATGTTAGTTCCTCACCCAACACAATGTTAGTACTGTTTAATATTGCATTTGACCTTTCCACAGCTCTCCAGTTTCTTCAGCTTCATGCTGGACAACTTCACACAGCTGAGTGGGAATGGACCAGGTAACAAGGCTATAACAGATTTTTTTCCCCATTGTAGCTGGTTGTGAGTAATTACTTTACACATTTGAAAATTAAAATCGGGGCTAGGTTGTGTAGATGAGTAATTATAAGGTATATGTGAAGCCTTTACTATGGGTGTCTGTGACTTTCTGTAGTGATTGCTTGTATTGGTGAGACGGTTGCTTAGCGACCACATCGTTGTGCAATATTTTCTTTTTTTTTTCTCCTGTTGTAATGTGGAGTATAGTGAGGTACAGACCAACACTCCGCTGCAGATAATTAGCTAGCCAGGCCTTTGTGTTCATAAGAATAGGGTGGTGCTCAGATCTCATAGTTATGACATCTATTAGGACATTGTGTTTTTCTGTTTATTTTTTGCTATGGGTTTTAGAAGTGTACATATGAGAACTACTATTTGGCTGTACAGAGACGTGTGTTGTGAAAATGCAGTAGATTGAGTCTGAAGCCACTAAAGAGAGTGAAAGGGAGATTTACCAAACGATTAAGATGCCTGGTTTGACTGCATATATCGTTTTCATTGCTGGAAATGTGTATGTCGTGGAAGAGGATCATACATAGTTGCCCAAAACATGTATATTTGTTTTTTTGCTTAATAATCAAGGCATGTTTAGTTCATCCTACTCTATTAAACCAAAGATGATGGATAAATCAAGATGTCCCACTCAGTCTGTTGAAAACAATGCTCACTGTTCCAGACTTTAAAAAAAGGGGTGACTCCCACACACAGTGATTCATTAGCAGCTGGATGTGTTCTGCTTAGTTGACTGTAAATAAACCAGGAAGAAAAAAAAAAATCAGAGAGTGGGACGTCTCACTTCCCCATTCATCACTGATTAAACCTGCGGCTGCTCCGACCTGACTCCAGATCTGATTTCCCACCTGCTGGACCCAGTTGTCAACCCCCAGACGGACAGAGCCAGACTGACCAACCATGAACAGATCATCGTGCCGGAGTCTTACAACGGCCCTCGCCTCACCTTCCCTCTCACCGTCTCCCAGACCGACGCTCTGCTCACGGCCTTCAAGAACCAACAGGTACTGTATCATTCCAGCAACGTATTAAGTGTTCCGGCCACAGTGACTCAAAGGGCTTATATTCATGAAGCCTCTCCATGTATTTATGTTCTTTCATTTACATGCTTTATTATGAAATGAAGATAGACATTTGCTGAAAGAGCTGTTGGCCTGACTTGCACTAGAGACACCCGACACCATTATGATCGGTTTGGACTCTTAGATCCAAATAACATTATATGGACTGGAGGGGATCTAATCTGACTGGAGCTGATTGGAGCTCTTGTGTACCGGAAGGCAGCTAGGGACAGAAATCAAATAACAGCGTGTCTATGCCTAAAGGTTTACGTTGCATCGCTTGTCCTTTCAGCAACTCCATGGCAGGTTTGTGCTGCAGTTGTTACAAGAGACCAAGAAACTGCTCAGACAGATGCCAAATGTCGTTTACTTCTCCACACCTTACGCCAAGGAGATCACAATATGTGGTAGGTTCCTGAAAAATGTTTGGTTCAAAGGTCTTTAGTTTCTGGTTGGAACTAGCCTCACTTCTTATCACACACTCCATATCTAGTGTTTATAAAGTGTCCAATACTTCCTAAACACAGTTCCTCCCGTAAGAGCTGACAAAATAGAGGTCTTGTTTATTAAGGTCTTGTAATGAAGACCCTTCATTTCACCCCAATTACTTCCTTACCTGTAGTTAGACGCATCTCAGTAAACTCAAGAATGCTTGAAACTAATCTTTTGTACACATAGAACACTGATTATGTCAATTAACTCAAGATTTACTATACCCTGTCATCTCATGATCCATAATCCAAATTTTCCTCAGGCGATTTGCATGGGCGACTAGATGACTTACTGCTTATATTCTACAAGGTAGGGCTTTTAAAAAAAATGAAACTAATATCCTACTATATGCAAAACAGAGCCTTTGCTTCCTGCTTCTTCCATACTACGTTACAATTCCACGCTTTCCCAGAACGGCCTGCCCTCAGCTGAGACCCCGTATGTGTTCAACGGGGACTTCGTGGACAGAGGGAAGAAGTCCGTAGAGATCCTCATCTTGCTGTTTGCCTACCTGCTGCTCTATCCAGACCATATGCACCTGAACAGAGGCAATCATGAGGATCACATAATGAACCTCAGGTAGGTGCGTGCGCGTGCACACAGAATAAGAATAGTTGGCTACTGTTAGCCAAACCAACCTTATATACCGAGCAGCAGATAAGTGTTTAGAGCATCTGACCAGTAACCAAAAGCTAGCGAGGTCATATCTCAGAACAGGCAAAGTGAAAAAATCCATTGTTCTGTCCTTGAGCAAGACGGCCTGCTAAATTACTAAAGTGTAACATTTACTATATTTTTCTTGACTTACCTAATGATTCATGTTTTTGCATTCCTTTTGAGCGGCTGAACACTTCTTCTGAGTTAAACGTGTTTTTCCCACTGATACTCCGACATTGCATAAGTCCTGTTGTGGATGTGTGTATAATAACTACTACCATAAAAGCCTGCCGTGGGTAAGGTTGTCTAAAACTGGTCATGAAATATTTAGTTGTCTGATTTCTCCAGTTAGGAAACATACACTTAAACAACTGTCTGCATCGGTGCAAGCCTTGGTGTGACTTCATAGTGTTTCATGTTTCAGATATGGATTCACTAAAGAAGTAATGCAGAAGTACAAGGTGAGTTTCCTTCTATGTGCACTGTGCTTTCTGAAGATCCCTTTGATTTCTCAGCTGTGTTCTGGCACCTGCGAGTGACCACCCCCTGGTGGCTTGTTGTCACTGTGACCCTGCACGCCGGTTACCTCCCGACTTTCCCTGTCTTCTTCCCTCATCTGTAGACTCACGGCAGGGATATCCTGAAGCTGATCCAAGAAGTCTTCAGCCTGTTGCCCCTAGCCACAGTCATTGACAACAAAGTGCTCGTTGTTCATGGAGGAATATCAGACGTGACGGACTTGGATTTCCTCCGCTCTATTGAAAGACACAAGGTGAGAACAGTGATGGCAAAAGTCTGCATCACTGCTGCGGTCTTTAAAGACTGCAATATGTATTTTAGAAGAACAATAGGCATATTCGCCTGAGTACATTTGCTTAGGAATCGCTGATGGACAGCAATATTTGAACATTTTCTCAGATTTCTGGACTGATACATGCAACACCTGTTGCAAAGCCAACTCTAATATAAAATATATTCCCCCAAAGAAACTCCCCTGTCCCTTACGATGACCCAGGCATGATGCTGCTTTCATAACACTTACCTACAAAGGGATTTGACTCCGTGTTGCCTTGGATTTGACCTGTTTTACATTTAGGCCAAGAAAGGATGTGTAAGTTAATGTATTTGCAGTGTGGCATTATGAATGGATGATGTGTAGTTTTAGACACTATGAATGGATGATGTGTAGTTATAGACACTGGCTGCTATTTTGGACTTTCTAAACAAGTCGGATGTGTGAAGTGAATGTCAAGTGGTTAAGCTTTGTGCCTTTAAGTGTTGCGCTGGCAGGATCATGTAATGATCTGCAGATACAGTGCATCCCTCTGTCCCCTTTTGTTTTCTGAAAATGTTTCAAGGCAGCGCAGTGTGAACTCTACGTAATCGATCTGTAACCTTTCACAAGGACTGAACTGTGCATCACAGCCTTACTGTATTCTTCTGTAGCGGTCAAAACATGCACAACAATAAACTCTGTTCTCTCCACAGGTGAAGTCTGCCATGAGATTTCCCAGGTGTACTCCAGAGCATACGCAGGTGGCCCGGAGCAGTAGAGCGCCCCTGTGGAGCCGGCCAGAGAGTCCCCTCTGTGACAGCCGTAGGAGTGAGGTGGGTGGGCCTTGATGTGTTCAGGGTCACTACTGCTTTCTAATGGTTTCTGTTGGAGCCTGCTACATACAGAATTACTTCCTCATTATGTGTGTGTATGTGTGTAAGGGCAAGACTACCAAGAAGAGACACTGCCACATCACAAGGCAGGGTAGTGGCTCCTCTTCGTCGTCCTCTTCCTCTTCGTTGATGTGTTCCCCCCGGGGATCGTTGCACCCCTGCCTCACACCGCACCCCTGCCCATCTGCCAGCATGCCAAGCCTCACTGACGCCTTCCAGGTGCCTAATTTCTGTGTTGATAACAATTAAAATCATGATTTTGGGATGCAACATAGTAATAAGATCTTGTCATTAGGCTCCTTTTCTGGATAGCTTCAGTGCACTCCTGGTCCCTCTGCCATCCCGGGAGGAGGTGGAGTGGAAACAGGTGAGGTTAACAGTGACACCTACTGGCTGGAGGACAATGGCAGTTGTTCTTTGGTCATGACCGAGAGCTGGGTCAGTTTGTTACAAAAAGCTACATAGAAAATATAAGGGTCTTGTTCACAACTTAGACCGTGACGATTGTACAATGGTTGTGGACACACACACAACACACTGAATTACAATGAGGCCAGCAGAACCAGTGCAAAGATATTAACACTGATTTCACTGAGTGACACGTAACCCGGTTTCAGGTGGTGGACTTGTTGTGGAGCGACCCAAAGAGCCAGCCAGGCTGCCGTCCCAACACCTTCAGAGGAGGGGGCTGTTACTTTGGCCCAGACGTGACCCGGCGCCTGCTAGAGAAGCACGCCTTGAGCCTCCTCATCCGCTCCCACGAGTGCAAACGGGAGGGCTATGAGCTCTGTCACGACGGACAGGTAATTTCTCCTGGCCTCTCTTTAGTCCAGGACTTAATACGATTTAGAGAGAACTCAGCCGAGTTCCTCTACGGATCACATTTTGCACACACTCATTGTACACATTTGCACAGACTCTGTGTACTTGGTGTTATGGTCCTGCTAGCGATAGACAACACACAAATAGAATAGTCTACCCAGTTGACACACAGTTCTATGCATGGGGTGGCACAAAATATCCAGATGGAAGGTCGCCCGGATGCATGGTGCGAGTGTAACCTCAGTGTGGTTTTCGTCACTCGTTCTGGAGGTGGCTAGACGTGATGTAGTCCCATTACTCTCCCTAAGATCTTGTCATGTAATTGAATGGTTCTTGCCAGGTGATCACCATCTTCTCTGCGTCCAACTACTATGAGGAGGGCAGTAACCGTGGGGCCTACATCAAGCTGGGCCAAGAGCTGGTCCCTCGCTTCTTCCAGTACCAGGTCAGCCACACCACCCGGAAGCTGACCCTCATGCAGAGGTAGGTATCGGGCCTGGCATGCCTGGGTCTGCTGCTCAGGCTCCTACTGGGTCCGTTATATACAGTTAGGCGTAGGTATTACCGGTTAGTGTTCAGTTAGGCAAACATTTTAAATTACTGAGGTAACTGTTAGGTTTAGATTATGATTACGGTTAGGATTATAAAAAGTAGGATTTTAAGTGCCATCAACAAAATGTTCGCTAAGTTGAGCTGCCTGCCTGCGTTTCAACAGGGTTAGGGTGGGCGAGGGTTCGGCTGTCAGGGCACTACAGGAGAAGCTGTTTGCCCATCGCTCTGAACTCATGGCTGCCTTTCAACACTATGACACAAGTAACAGTGGTAAGGTTTCTACCCACACACTGCCAGAGGTCAGACAACACCTCCGAGTCCTCAGGACACAGCCGACTTCTGAAACGACATGGAACGCGCCCCCACCTCTGTGTACCTTTTTGGTTTCTTTGTGTGGTGGGTCTGTTCCAGGTTGCATATCGGTCAGTGAGTGGGCCGTGGTGGTGGAGTCAGTCCTCAGAATGGACCTGCCCTGGAGGACCCTGCGACCACGGCTGGCACGGCTGGCACCCGATGGCATGGTGGAGTACCAGTCCTGCTTCGAGGACATGGGCCCTGGACAACCCATCCCCCAGGTAGGAACCAAAGGGCCAGGTTAACCTCTGACAATACGTCCTGTCTTCACTGAGGTCCAACAGTCAGGCTGTTTAATTATACATTCTGTTCGCAGTGTCTGAATTATGATGGACTTAAGGCAGAGATGCACTGATTGACTAATCTTGCCTTTTGTTTAGGTCTCTCCAAACTTTGCTGAAACTCTTTACAGATATCGAACAGACCTTGAGATCATCTTCAACATCATCGACAAAGACCATTCTGGTACGTTTCGCTGATAATGACCACTAGTGATTACAAGCCAGCCAGGTCATGTTACATGTACAGGAACCGTTAACTTGTAATAAAGAAAAAGCTTTAATTGTTTTAATAGTTTTTCTTCTATAACCCCATCACCATCAGGTCAGATCTCCACTGAGGAGTTCCGTCAGACGTGGAGGCTGTTTAGTGCTCATCTGGGGGTGGAGGTGGACAACAAGGCCATTGATGACCTTGCCAGGACTATGGACTTCAACAAGGATGGCAGCATCGACTTCAATGAGTTCCTAGAGGCCTTTAGGGTGGTGCACAAACTAGACAGCAAGGACCAGCAAGAGTGCTGAAAGAGAACTATAAATACCAGCAGCAGGCTGGGAAAGCTACAAAGACTAGCAGCTCCACTGACAGAGAACTGCAAATACCAGCAGTGCAGCTGAGTGGGAATTACAAAGACCAGCAGCAGGGTTGAATAAAAACAAATGCTAATAGCAGGACTCAGAGACAATAACAAGAACTTCAATATCTACACTGTGGATGGCAGGAATGCTTACTGTCTTACAAAGAGCTTTTCAGCTTCCAGAATATTTCCCTAACCAGTTACTGGTATGGGGAAGGATCAATGTGTCTCAGCTATTTATACTTCCCAGTCCTCTGCCCAGCCTTCCTTTATTGATGTAAGAAGGTCTGTTAACACTGCAACACCAGTCAGATGAGACATATTTTCTAGTATTTGATGCCTATAAATACTGTGTGGTGGATTCCATGCCTTATTAAAGTCACAATGTAACAACTTCCTGGTTGAGCTTTTTAGTTGGTCTGGATTTTCTTTGACAGACAATTTATTTTTTTAGATTCAGTAAATAAATGTTCAGTAAATATGTCTTTTAAAAACATTTTGTATTGTGGGAGTGTCTGATCTGAGTCTGTGCAAATGCAGGGACCTGAAGTAGGGATAGTGTTAAAATTGGGGTTACATTTCGCTTTAGGCGTTGCCAGTTAGATGTTAGGGCAAGGTTAAGTTTAGGCATAAAAGGTAAATTACTGAGGTTAACGTTAGGATAAGGGTTAGGTTTAGGAATAGAAACATGGATTTCTGAGTCAAGTGTCATGTCCCCACACAGAAAGACAAAGGTGTGTTGAAAGCCCCATAATTAAGAAGCAATGCATGGGAACTGTAAAACCCACAGTATATCTGACAGAGAGGGAGGAGTAATGGCAGTACCAGCCCCTCAAACCTACACCTCCTGGAAGGGAGGGACAGGGAGGGAGGAGTAACGGCAGGACCAGCCCCGCGAACCTTTACCTCCTGGGAGGGACTGACAGAGAGGGAGGAGTAATTGCAGGACCAGCCCCTAAAACCTACACCTCCTGGGAGGAAGAGAGGAATTCCACAGGTCTGGTCTGTAGGATATCATACACACACATTACATAAACACCTGACAGGACTATCAGGTGCCAGAGGATCAAGGACACCGAGAAAGAGGAAAAACTTTTTTCTCCAAGATTATTCTGTCGGTCAATGTCGCTAGGCTGTCACAACCCTCCTCTCATCTCTGTAACTGGTCCAACGTGGGGGCTCTAGGCTAATATCCAGAACACCTCGGTTGACAACTGGGAGAGACCATGGGGGCTCTGACAGGGCTGCTGCCCACGCTGGTCGCTCTGTTCTGGACCCTTCCTCCAGGTCCGCTGCTGTCAGTCGGTATGTGTTCTGTCAAGTGGGTTTGGAGTTCATCTCGCCTCTGTTTGGTTTGCGATTCCAAGCTCTTTATAAAAGGTTCAGGAGATAAATGGTAACTTTGTGCATCGGAGTAATTTGTTTTATCTAAGTGAATATAAGCGGTTTGTCAGAGTAAACTGTTCTCAGGAGACAATTATTTGTTTCTTGTGTCCGATTTACTTTATTTGCATTGATCTGAATTGTTTCTCCAGGGTCTTCAGGTGAGAAATGCCGCGGCTTTCGACATCTGGAGAACGGCAGAACGTTCTTCCGTTATGGAGGTCTGTATGTGACGTTCACCTGTAATTCTGGTTACAAGATGCATGGATACAGAACCAACAGCTGTGTGTCTGGTCGATGGTCCAGGGAAACTCCAGTATGTGTTGGTAAGTTCCTTAAGACTTAAAGTTTGGCATTTTTGTATTTATTGGGTTTATGACTCTTTTGTCCTTTCTCCTCTAATCTGTGCTGAACGTTCTGTCTTCTAGCCTCGGGCTGTCCTAGTCCCGGTAATCTCCAACACGGTGCTACTAGTCTGATGGAAGATGGGTCCTGGGTTCTGTTCAGATGTGATGCTGGCTACAGGCTTTATGGACACTCACTGCTCTACTGCAAGGGCCAGAATTGGAATGGCACCAAGCCTGTCTGCAAGGGTGAGCGACTTGATTTAGTACTGATAGCCATCGACTGACTTAATCTTGATCCCAATCTTGATCTTAATTATGGTCCTCCCCCATGTCTCTTCCTGTCTTAGAATCTGACATTATGAGTGGTAGACAGCATCCTGAGCCAGCAGCCTCCGTGCTTAGGATTCAGAACCCAAACAATGACGCTCATGTCGCTTTGAAGAGCCGTTTGCAGATTCACTACGACACCGTCGCTAACACAGCCTTCAAGGAGGTGTTCCTGAAGACCGTCCACACCCACCTGAAAGACCCACGCGGCTTGGATCTCAACCCCAAAACACACATCATAAAGGGGATTCTGACAGACACCATGGTCTTCACAGGCAGAGAAGGAGCACTTCAAAAGCCCACAAGAGCTAAGACTTCCACATCCCTGGCTACAACAGAGACCTTTACTCCCAGATCCGTCCTGGCAGTCTCCTCAGGTGGAAAGTATGGGCACCAGGGGAGCTCTGTAGCCCAGCCTGAGCTCGAGGATTCATTACCCAGGAAGGAGGTGCTGATGGGGGCCACCCATGCAAAGCCTGGCCAGGGCATTACGGAAGCAGCAGATGTGAGCGGCATACACCCAGAGACACACACAGTTTCCCAGCAGCCCCATCCACAGACACACACAGAGCCTAACTCAACCAGCCAAGCAAGCATGGAACCTCTCAGCTCTAAGGTCAGTCCTACCGAGGTCAGTCCTTTTGGGGTTAGCCCTTCCCCCACTCATACCTGGGGGTCTCTGCTGTCAACCCTCCTACACACACCCAGAGAGTCAGCATTTCTTAGCCAATCTGTCTCAGTGCGGAACCACATCTTTAATGCTAGCTCTACCAACAACACCAACACAAGCTATGGTGACGTTAGCAACGCCGTCCAGGAGAATCGAACGGACACAAGTGACAGTTCTCGAGACCGGGCAAACAAGGCACTATCGTCATTGCTTGAGGCTGATGTGACATCACCAGAACTAGCACGGAACAGCTCAGCCTATCACCTTTTGAAGTTTGCCCCAGTGGAGGCCCAGGCCACTGAAACCGAAAAGCACAACAGTCACGGTAGCAAGGCGAAAGAGACTGAATCATGGTCGGTTGGCGACGACGACGAGACTTCTCTACACACCATAGCCTCTCCAGACACGGCTCCATCATTCAAGTTGGACCGTCGCCCAGTCACCGGTCACACCGAGGAGCGGCCCAGGACTGGGACGGTGAACCGCCGGCCAGTGTGCCCATACCCACCCTTTCCTGTGCACGGAACTTTCTACTTCCGCACGGTGGAGAAGCCCGGTCTGCAGGACTACAAGCATTACATCCAGTACGCCTGTTATGCTGGCTACACACTGGCCCACGGCAACCCACACAGCTACTGTCTCCAGGGAGGCCACTGGAGTGGTGTGACGCCTGTCTGCTTGGGTAGGTCCCTGTGCTATTGCCCACCCCCCAGCTTAATGCCTCCCCAGAATCCTTTAAAGCCTAGAATATGCAGTTGTAGATTTATGTTCTCCAGAGGGCCATAAAAGCCCCCCTCCACCCACCCTGAACACTCTGTATAAATACCCTGCATATGTTGGCGTGTTGACCCGGTCGAGTGTATTCTGTGTTTAGGCAGGTGAGTCGGTCGGGTTCCTTGGAGTTCCTTGGTTGAGAACCCTGTTAGTGGATGTATTGAGTTGTTGTGTGTTGGGATGAGAGAAATGGGTAATGACAGGAGGCATGTGGAGCTCTCTCTGGTTTCTACATTACTCCTCTGCGACATCAGAACGTCTGTTTAACTCGTATCCATCAGTAACTGACTGGCAGACTGAGTGGAATCACACAGGCCCCATTTTTCAGAAGTGATCGGTCTGGATTTTGCATGGAAATCGTTAAGGACTAAATGCGTAGAAATACAATGAATATAACAGACAAATACATTTAAACGGAGACGGCATTTCATTGCATTTAATCCTATCCAATTTCCTGTCGGTGTTGGAGGTTGTAAATCCTGTTGCTCTAAACCATTGAAGGGTTGGGAGTGAATTGGGACTGGTGTTTTTTGGGGTTTGGTGCCAACTAATAGGTATTATTAGCTACCATCCTGCAGGACTCACTCCAGCAAAGTACAGCTAATAGGTTTAAGACGAGTCTGGCCGGTCCATCCTTACTGTTGTCCTAGGTCAAAGGCTAATATATAGGCTAATATTTGTCCTGTTTGTTTCACGCATGTACAAGCATATGACATGTACTAGTGTTGTGTGTGGTAAGAAATGGAAATGTATATTTTTGCATATCCCCTGACACTGTTGGTGTCTTTATGGGTTCAGACATACTAATTGTGAAAGCATCCTGCGTTAAGTGCTTTGCTCAAGAAATGTTAACTCATCAACTCTGGAATAACTTTCAGTTACTGGTCCAATGCTCTAACCTATGGCAAACCCGATACTGACCTTTCTACGTCTGACCATTAATCTCTGACCCTAGAAGTGACCCCCTGCTCCTTGAACAACGGAGGGTGTTCCCAGCTGTGCACTTTGGACCAGGACCAGGCCCGGTGTCACTGTAGACCAGGCTTCACCCTGCTAGAGGACCAGCGCACCTGTAGAGGTAGGAATGTACATGTGCACCATAATCCTGAGTGACTGATAGTAGTGAGTGAAAACATTTCATATATTGGTCCTTTGTGGATATCCAACCACTGCGCTGACATTGCAAATGACACGCTCTTACAAAGTGACAAATATGTTAAAATGCATGTATTTATTATTTATATTAGAGATTAAAAACTTCAAACACATCAAACTGTGCAGAAAAGATAATGGACCCATTTATAGAAAAATCTACCTGTTGTTTTTAATAATGTCTGAGCAAGAGACCCAAAACACAAACCAGCATTTAGAATGGAAAGATTTTCTTTCAGCTTTATTTATAAATGTTTGGGAAACTAGCTTTAAAACAGCCACATTCTCCCCAGCTGTCAACATCACTGTGTCAAATGTTCTTCCCCATACTCACATCTGAATTCAGTTACTATTCTTTGGTCTGTTTTACAGCCTGAAAAGCCTCTATTAAGCTTTACATTCTCAATCCATTACACTAAGACAATAAAACAGAAGGACAGGCTTTAGCGCGTCAACATACCATTTCAGTGTTTCACCAGCTACATTTTCCAGTTCACTGAAAAGCCGCTGTTCAAGACTTGACTTGGGTCAAACACCCAAATTATCCACCTAGAGCACCACTAATGGTTGACATTAGCTGTGTTAGAAAAGTGTGTTGAGTTCTCCGAGTTCGGTTTTACCACACTGGTTTTGTCTGACTACTAGTGGTGGTAACCCATTATTTGTGTGGATTCTCTGGAACTTCAAGTACTAAGTATTATTACCTGCTGTGCTGTATGAATAAACAGGTGGTGTTCTCCGTACAGCCGTATGATTCACTACACGAGCAAGCTGGAATAGGGTTGCAAAGCCTTCTAGAAATTCCATGCTTTTCTTTCAATCCTGGATGGAGGATTACGGATTGCTTGCTTATTTCCCTCTACTTCCGGGAATACCAGCCTAAGTTCCCAGTTTTGCAACCCTAAGCGGGCCTGATTATAGCTCACATTGATTAACCAAACAAGGTTTGAATAAGGTGAATTACAATTAATGAATAAATCAGAATAAGATAGAAGGGGTGGGAACACACAGCTATAAACACACACAAACTAAACTTAACACGCATCCCAGAGTGATTTTCCACATACTTCAGCTTCCTTTATGAACCAGATGTTTTCTGAGTCTTGTCTCTCAGCATTTCCTCAGTTGAAGCAGGGCCAGGCCTGTAGAACCCATAATCACATCACGGGCCACAGAGAAACAGGTGGATGTGAGCTAATACAGGCCGCTGTGGCACGAGAATGAACACGGACAGGTTCAAAACAAAAGGCCGTCATCACACAGAACAGCACTTTGTCAGACATGAAAGGTGTCGGTGAAGGGGTGGGTGGTCCCCATGGCGATGAGGTCTGCCCAAGCGAAGGAGAAACAGAGACACGGAAAGAGAAAGAGCGCTCCCCTTTTATCTTACAAAACGCTTGTGTATGTTTACTGTCACGTCTCTGTGTGTGTGTGTGTGCGCGCACTTGTGTGTGCACGTGTGTTTGTGCTCAGATGTGGATGAGTGTGTGGAGGGCCGGCGGCGCTGCCAACAGACCTGCGTCAACACCTTCGGTTCGTTCCACTGCTCTTGCCCCTACGGACAGACCCTGGCCGGGGACGGGAGGACCTGCGTGGCTCAGTGCCCAGCAGGATACAGAAGACATCCCTCAAACCCGGTTCCTGGACCGTCAAGCCGAGAGGAGTGTGTAGGTGGGAGGAACCGCGGTGGATTCTCGTTCGAGTCAGAAACGATTTCATACAGACACTCATAACCGTACTTGGTGTAGCGGTGATGCTACTGGTGAACAGACTTACATGGAGTATCTACACAAAGTTACATACAATAACGTAGTTATATACAATAGGTGGTGAGCATGTAATGGGATATGAGCGGTGAGTATCGAACACGTGGAATTACAGTCAGTATAGTTTACAATCAGGAAGATAAGCAGTGTTGTGATTTCAGAAGAAATTGAAACTAATGGAGACTGTACCCATGTAAGCAATGTTCTCTTTGCGGCCAGCATCGATTGCAACCACTGCTGTATTCGTTGTAAAAGGAGGCACACTAAATAAAATGCCTCGAAACTGCTGGAATGACAGCGACACTTTGACCTTTGCAGACATCAATGAATGTGAACAAAGAGGTGCGGGCGAACCTGCAAACAGGTGTGAATGGAAGTGTGTGAACCTGCTTGGCTCCCATCGCTGCATCTGTCCCAAAGGGTATCACCTGGACAGTGATGGATGGCGCTGCCAAGGTAAAATGCGTCCTCTGACAGAAATACTGGAGATATAACTGACCAGCACTGACCAATCCTTTCACTGTGGTTTTTGTCAACAGACGTAAATGAATGTAGTCGCAGAAACGGTGGCTGTTCTCATCTTTGCCTGAACCTCAAAGGAAGCTACAAGTGTGTGTGTCCTAAGTCTCACCGCCTCTCCCTGTACAGTAAGAAGAAGTGTCAACCAAGGAAATAACTGGACACCAAAATGGAAATGGCTAAAGATTGGTTTACACAGGCAGTTGCATTTAACATATTTCAACATTCCGTTGAACCTTTTACACGAGATAACACACTCAGCTTTGCAATACACCAATATAAAACGTTGACTGGCAGATACTGCAACATAAAAAAAGTTGAACTGTGTAAATGCAGCCAAAAACAACAGGTTTTATTTATTTTATTATTTTTACTCTAGTGTCCATCTCATCTCTGACAACAGTCATTTCCTCAACAATTCACAATATTCAATTTATTCATTAATTAATGCAATAAAAGTACAAGATAATTGTGTATTTGAATATTATTCTCGTCCTATATGTTAAACACCTAGGCCTGCAATATACAGACATTATAAGTTGAAAAGAAACAAGAACCAATGATTAGGTTAGTAATTTAATCCTTGTTATTAAATATTGTTTGTTTGAAAGGGAGACAGATGTCATATAATATATTTTCTTACATTTGTTTTTTACAAAGGTAGAGTACATAAATTAATCAAAACAATCATGAATAAGAATGAAAATGTGGTGTTGATGTCATAATAGCTTAGTAGAATTCAAATGCTATGAACTTGGTCAAACTTTCAGACAAGACACTGTCATTTCAAGGTCATGCCTGTAGGAATATCAAATTATTGAATGTCATATTGCTAAAATTAGTGACATTAGGAAATGTATTGTAGCCTATGGTACAAACGGAAATATTACTGCTTTTATTTTTAGAAATCGTATGTATGTATTAACTACATCCAACTGGAAATATACAGTTAAAATATAATGTGGAACTTCAACTCAATCAGTCCTTCCAGGAATAGAAACCAGTGGCTGAAATACATGGCTCACATTAGTTGAACTGCAGTTGAACTGACATAACTACAAGTGTTTAGCATCTACAAATATATTGTTTACATGCTCCAGAAGCACATGGAGACGGACACTTACTCATAGAGTAGTGATGAGTTCAATATAGGCAAGACAACCAATAGCATTCAAGGTAATACAGTGGAATTAAAATGAACACAATCGAGGTCATTCAATAAAGAGTAACATAGCTTATAGATACTGTATATAACTTTCATCCTTATTTTCTTCTAACACAGTTAAAATCAGGCCTGAACAGAGGTATTACACACACAGTATATTAGGTTTTGTAACTAGATCTGATTTACACATGCAGTATGCTACACTTTACAATTAAAATAATAAATATTTTTAGTACAGTGCCACCCTGAAAATAAAATATTTGATTTAAAAACAACTGATTGTGGTCAATCAATTAGCTGCAATCTAGTGTCCACCCCTTCCATCTGAAATCTACAATAATTCACTCCCTTACAAGGACTAAATTCAGTTATTTGAAATCCAAGGGGGAGTGGATGACTCTTGATTTCTGACAAAATCAGAAACCCACCTCCGGTGACAGATAGACAGGCGCACGCACGCGCACACCTGTCACAATAAAGGACATACTTAAGTAAATAATGGATATAAAGGTGTTTTTGTTTACCTGTTTACTTTCACTAGTCCCTCTGGGTAACAGTCTGTGGCCAGAGAGCACACCTGGCAGAGTGGATCAACTCCATCATTGCATGAGACAGGTAGAATGTGGTAGGAGGTCTTGCACGTATGTAATCACAGCCTTTGAGAGGTAGGTCATTGTGCCGTATCTACCACTAGGGGCGCTGTCATAGAAGAAGTTACAGATTCCTGTGGCAGGATCCTTCTCCAGGAAATACTCACTAGCCCCGTGGGACCTCTGCAAAACACAGGAGAAGGATTTGAACCCTGGTCTTCAAGGGCCCGGGATAACGTTTACAGAGAAGATGAAGAAACAGGCCGGGGGGACTTGCCTGGTCCTGTAGGAAGAAGTCATTGGCCATGTGGACGATTCGGTCCATTAGGATGATTCCACCGATGCTGTCCACATCCATCTCCGCCACCAGGGTGAGCACCATCACAGCCTCCACCAGCAGCTGCCGGTACTCCGGCTGGGGGATGTGGTTCAGCACAGACTCCACGTGCACCGCAAACTTGATCTCACCCTCCGTCATCTGCAGACACACACACGCGTAAATTCAACCGATGCGCTGACCGACCAGTCGATCGGCTGACCCGGACCACCCACCTCTCTGGTGGTGGAGGATGGCAGTACGTATCCGTCGATGGACAGGCCATGGCACTTCTGCAGGATCTTCCACACCTTCTGGTAGAAGCCCATCGGGACCCGGTTAATGGCGCCGTCCAAGCGCCGCCGCCTCAGCCACTGGCCCTGGCGCTCCTCCCACTGCAGGCGGCTGTCCGGGCCCCCAGCTCCCACGGGGGACAGGACGCCGCTCGGTGTGGACGGGCTGCTGCAGCGCTGCAGCGGAGGGAGGTGTGCGTTCAACAGGCACCGACGCTCACGTCTAAACACGCGCACAGGCTTCGACTCGCCGATTCATGTGTTGACACGCCCCCGTGCACACAGACTGACACGCACGCACGCCCCCGTGCACACAGACTGACACGCACGCACGCCCCTGTGCACACAGACTGACACGCACTTGTACCACACACAGACTTACTGTAGGGTTTCCTGTTCTTTCAAACCAATTCAAATAACAAGAGTAATATGAAGGCACCAGCATGCTACAGCACAGGCTGTTATGGAACACAGGAAGCCAACACTCTGCCTGCGCGGCTCAGTGAACGTAAAGGTCATGAGGGAGAAGATGTTTCATGGTTTTTACCGTGGAACGAGGAGACGTGACATTGCTGCTGATGGAATAAGCATTGTTACAGATCTACGAAGAAACAAGATGGAGAAAAAATGGTCACATGTCGGTTTATGATGAGAGAGAATGAAAGGATGATGACATGAAAGACACCCAAGATAACCATAAGAGTTAAAAACTGAAGACATAGGCTACGAAACAACAGGCAACGAGATCTGTTCTGCGTCTCAATATGGCGTTAGGCACCACTCGATGTATTCTAGTCCAGCCGGTATGACGTATGGGTTGGAGCTGACAATGTCATGCTCACATGCCTATGGTATTGACTAACAAACTCAACCCACGCTGACTGGACGAGAAGAGTCATCCAACTGAAATCAGAAAGTTCAACAAGATTATATTCATATTCGCAAAAAAATGAAGATATTGTATATTCAACCTAGATTGAAAACATACAAGCCCAGGGAAAGACTAAATGAAGTTAAACAGAATACATTAAATTATTGTCTCTGAAATCCTACATCACCAGGTTTTTAACCACCTAACCAGGAAACATAATTCAAAAGAGACCGAGAGAGGTTGGGAAACAAATACTACACTTTTACATAAGGGGATATTTTTTAGTTTGCACACCAGGTCCCACTGAGAACTTCCACATTTGAGACAACCGGCCTGAATCGGCCACTGCGGTGCATAGGGATCTGTTAGGGCTAAATGTCTCGAATTCCATCTATCAATGACATTAGAGGTAACCATGTGGATATCTACTGTATGTACATTTAAATAAATAGGAATATTTCAATGCCCTAGAACTCTTATTTGTCAAATAAAACATGCATATTTTCATCTCCATGACATTCGTTAGGCGATCCTTTCATCTAGTGTCCTGTGTCGCCCCCTGGAGAAACGACGGGCAGGCCCACCTGTTTCATGTCACTCTTCAGCTTGCAGATTCCGGTGCGTTCTGTCTTGGTGGCCCCGGTGTGACCCAGCTCGTGGATGGAGATGGCCGGGCTGGTGGCGGACGACTGCATAGGACGCACTGACAAAGGAAACACAGAAGACATTTTGATTCTCCAAGTGGCTTGAGGGACCAGAAATTGGTGTTTTTTTTATAATAACAAGAACCGACAAAGGCGCGCGCACACAAACACAGTCACACAGATAGAAGCCCTCACCGCTTCTCTCCACTCCAAACTCCTTTCCACTGAGGATATGGTGCAAAAGGTTTTTCATGTCTGACGGACTGAGGTTCATTAGGGTCTCTGAAGCCTCTTCGCCTGCAGGGCAGAGAGAGAGAATACAGACAACAAAACTTACTGAATGAGGTAACTTAGAATTTACTTAAATGGAATCATTTCACCTATATCATTGAAATAATAAATAATACCTGAGCAGAGTAGACTGCCGCCCAGGTAACCCAGGTGACAAAGGTGTGAGTGACTACCTGAGCAGAGTAGACTGCCGCCCAGGTAACCCAGGTGACAAAGGTGTGAGTGACTACCTGAGCAGAGTAGACTGCGGGCCAGGTAACCCAGGTGACAAAGGTGTGAGTGACTACCTGAGCAGAGTAGACTGCGGGCCAGGTAACCCAGGTGACAAAGGTGTGAGTGACTACCTGAGCAGAGTAGACTGCCGCCCAGGTAACCCAGGTGACAAAGGTGTGAGTGACTACCTGAGCAGAGTAGACTGCGGGCCAGGTAACCCAGGTGACAAAGGTGTGAGTGACTACCTGAGCAGAGTAGACTGCGGGCCAGGTAACCCAGGTGACAAAGGTGTGAGTGACTACCTGAGCAGAGTAGACTGCGGGCCAGGTAACCCAGGTGACAAAGGTGTGAGTGACTACCTGAGCAGAGTAGACTGCGGGCCAGGTAACCCAGGTGACAAAGGTGTGAGTGACTACCTGAGCAGAGTAGACTGCGGGCCAGCTCTGTGGCCATCACCTGCATGATGAGGCCGATGCGGAGACGCAGCATGTCTCCAAACAGAGCCGGCTGGGAGCGCATGTACATCGCCAGGTACACCATGATCTCCTGCATCAACATAATAACCCATAGTAACACTTGTGTAATAACACATGCTCAGACTTATGTAATAACACAAGGTAACACTTATGTAATAACGCACGATTAGATAAGTAGGTCTTTAGTAACAGGATTATTAAGTGATTGGCCTCAAACCACTATGTTTTGTTAATAAACAAACTACGATCAATCAAAACAACTTGGTCTGAAGGGAAAACCAAAACACATGCCAATGAAGAATCGCACAGATTTTAGGAAATGTATATATTATAAGCTGTAGTAGGATGGTAAATAGAATTGTGTGGCACTTCAAATGTCCTTGTCCACAGTCGATTTAGCATAGCGCAAAGCAGGCTGTCACAACCACCACTGAAAAATGCTTTTAGTGGGAGTCACCAAACTCATTTTTTAATCTTTCAATTTTAGCTAAGGAAAATACCGCAAGGCTGCATATTCATAATGTACATATACACCTATCCATTACATCCAATCAGTATTGCAGAAGAATTTCACACGGCTTTGATGGATAGCTTTCCCGGACCAGTGTATTTGTGGTGATTTGTATAGTATTTTAGTTTTTTTTAAACACTGATTGTAGCAGTAGAATCACCTGGGTGAGCACAGCAACACTGATGTCCTGTCCGCTGGCCTCATAAATTAAAGAGCTGAGCTCCTCTGGAGGGAGAGGCCTGGGCACAGGGCAAGAGAAGAGTTACGGAGAGCTTCCAAAGAAGCCCGACTTATTGTACGCAAGCAGCTAGCCAGCTAACGATTACTGAAAACTCCAAATGTGGTGAGGGACGGAACGCCACCTACGCTGAGATGACTTTCTCCCTGGGCTCTGGAGGCAAGCCCACCGTCAGCTGCTTGTGGTGGGAGATGAGATCAGTACAGGACTCAGCCAGCACCTCCACTCTCTTCCTCAGGATACCAGAGATGTATCTGATCAGCCCCCACTCCTTATTGGCCCCAGCCAGGGCATACAGCTCCTCCAGGAGGCATCTGACACTGGCCCCGTCCTGGCCGTCCAAGTCCACCAACCAATCAGCACCTTTCGGGGTGTAAGGGATCACATTCAAATCAGTATAACCTGATGAGTCAGTTCAACCTAAGGGGTCAATTCATTTCATTATTTTTAAATGTATGTAGCATGTAACATTTTTGCCTCTAATTTCTATTTTGTAGTTGGAAGCCAGAAAGACTAACGTCGCCATGACACCCGCTTATGGGGATCAGAAATGAGTGAAAAACAATCGTTCAGTTCCACCTGAGATGTCAATCCCAAGCGCTTTACCACCGTCCAATCAGCACCTTTGAAAACGTAGAGGATGTAGAGGATATCTGCCTGATCCTGCAGCGTGGGACACTCCTTCAGCTGTCTCACCAGAGACACAAAGTCTGTGTTGCCCTGAGCGTCCCTGGGGAGGGGAAAGTCTAAAGTACTGTGGGCCTGAAGCATGGACACACACACACACACACACGCACACGCACACACACCCAGACATCAGTACACAAATACACGTGTTGACATGGCCTGTGTTAATTTGGGCACCGGAGAGTTGACGAGCGGCTGACCTTGGGCTGTTGAGGCGGAGTGTGTTGGGCCTGCTGGTGATGGGGCAGTGGCAGCAGGTTGAGGGATTTGCGGTGTTTGTTCATGGTAGGAGTCACCGGAAGATACATCGAGGCCTCTGTAAGGATGGAAACAACGCTCACAGAAGGAAAAAAAGCCTACACTTTTCTGGATTTTATTCACAGTATTTTTAATTGGAGATAGTCTAGTTTCAGATGTGTTGGTGTTTAAGTAGCCTGGTCCCGGATGTGTTAGTGCTGTCTTGCCACCTGTCCTTGTGTCTATCAATAGGCTGAGCCAAAGGCCCGTATAAAATCTCCAATACATGAAACATAAGTCAATCAGTAAATGTGGATGATAGCGAGAACCTACTGGGGATGTTAATGCCTTGGACCTGGGCCATGAAGGACAGGATGTCGCGGGTGGTGTGTTCAGCACTGAACACGTGCTGCTGCCCCCTCTGGATTGGAGGGAGATGACACTTGTGGGCGGTGCTCTGCATCAGCTGGGTGAGGTATTGATCAAACATGTCTTTGGAGTTCCCTGGAGTGGAGATGGCCATTAATGGTGCACACAGCAATACGAGATACATGGTGGAAAACTAGACAAAATGTTGATTAATACACCAGACAAGTTCTATCTGTAACAACGAAGAAGCGAATTCACTTCCAGTGTTCAATATTCTCCAGTGTTGCCGAATCTCCTTCGTCACACCACATACACGGCATGTTTGAAGTACCTGAAGTTAAATAACTTTCCTCTTCGTCATCTTCTTCCTCATCCAGAAGGTCATCATCGGTGTCGTCATCAAGGAAGCTAAGCTCTGTGTGGAAGGAGGTAGTCTGGAAGCTGGCAATGTCAGCCATCTGAACCCTGCAGTACGCAAAGCGCAGAATTGAACAAAACAGGACATCACCAGAACGTTACTTACAGAAGCACTTCCTTTTCATAGAGTACGTTCACACACGCAGCCCTATTTTGACCTTTAGTCCAATAACTGGCAAAAGAGGTAGTTTGATTGGTCAAAGGAGCAGGAAGTGAAAACTGTAATTGAGGTTTTGTCTGTAAATGCAGCCTATTAATCCAGAGGGCTCTATAAAAATGAGTCTGACCTTGCCCCTCCAAAGTATCCATCCTGAAGCTTCCTCAGAGTGGAAAGGATACACGGGTCAATACCCTCACCATCATCAACTGAACACAACAAGGGAACCACAATTAAATCAGTTAATGAACTAATCAGTTAATCAAGTTTGATTGTCCCAAACAGATATACTGTCCAGTTCAACCACACTGATTATATCTTTTTTATGTTACAGAAACAACAGATGATGATCACACAACCTGGTGTGTGTGTGTGTGTTTGGAAACCGAAGGTGTTTACCTAGCATGTTATGCGTAATGGGAAATGTGAGCGTGGGGCGTCCAATGATCCTCCAGGAGGAAGACAGGTAGGCCAGCTCCGTCCGCAGCATCTCCACTATCATCTGGTTGTCCAGGGCCAAGTAGAAGTGGTGTTTGTCCAGAAACTTAGAAAGGAGGACAAGGCTGGGCTCTTAAAACCTGGGCTGAGGAACGCCACTCCTAAAAACCTTGTACTGGCACCCAGCATAAACACATCACATTCAGCTCATCAAGGTATTGACATCCAGGGCCCAGTCTCTCGGGAACACTCGGAATCTGGATCAGATACAACAACTCTCTTTTTGCAGTCGTTTAAGGGCATTTATTAAGAAAGGACCAGGGGGGGGTAAAAGGTCAACTAGGTGAGGAGGTTACCTGGGGAGTGAACGTGTAGGTGCGGCTTCGGATCTCGTAGAATTTCGATGTTCCCAGAACGCCAATGTGCCTGTATGGCCTACCGCTCAGATTCAACTTCTTGCAGTTGCCTGGGAAACAAGTAATTTGCTTGTTTAGCACTAACTCGTCGGCTACTTGGTGCTAATGACTTGTTAGAACATTCATAAAGCCTTCGTGACTTCATGAATGTCCTGTTAAGCCTTCAGCGCTGCTCGTAGCGTACCCAGTTTGACGTAGATGTGGCTGAGTATGCGAGCAGGCAGGACCCGGACGGGCTGGACCTCAGCGACGGTCTGGACCTGAACCCCGTAGTCCTTCAGCATCTCCCGGATCTCCACGGACTCCGCCAACACACACACTGCCGACGGGCAATGTCCACAATACACATGCCCCGGCGTGCCCCGTGCGCACATGAACGGGTACGTACGCGAACACACAAACAAAAGAGAGAGGACACCGTCACGTACAGATGCCCGACTACTGAGAAAACGAGCTTGGCGAAACTTGTGAGGGAAATACCATCCACGGTCCAACCTTCCACTCTTCGTGACGGGGGGGACGGGGGGGGTACAAACCTTGCACAACCACATCTGGTCTGGAACTGGTGGAGAATCGCCTGTTGAGAGGGTCAATCTCTCCAGGCGCGAGGAATCCCTAAGGGGAACAGAGGCGAGACAAGAAAACGTCACGCCCGAAACCACAGCGGACCTATTGGGTAAAAGGATGACATCACGGGATGATGATCACCAGGGTTTACCTCAGCCAGCAGGGAGCTGACGATGTAGAGAGACTGACCCCACATGTGGGGACACTGTCCCATGGCTACTCTGTCCACAGTGTGGGGGTTCATATATTCTTCATCCATCTGTGGGGGAAAAACCACAGTATCCATTCATCTTTAATCTATCAATATGATGACCATAATATAATAGAAATAATACTGCTAAGTAGCAAAGGGGACACAAATTTGCCCCGTCGCCTGGGTTACCTTTTCTGGAGGGACGGCGTAGAGCTCAGGGACCATGCGGATCCCAGGCTTCCCTCGGATCAGGACTCCTTCCAGAGCCTCCCTGTACTCCTGCACCTGGTTTCAGGAAACAGAGACTTATGCTCAGACCAGTTTGGGACTGTGGGAGGTGTCCCATATGGGTCAAGGGCTAATCAAAAGGGATGATGATGGTCATAGTAGAAGGTAGTGAGGTATATAAAGCATAACTTTAAATGCACCTTTTCTATCTGTATTTGTCAGCATGGATATATCTACACTTGATTGTGTGTTTATTCATGCACAGTGCCACAACTGAATCGTTCCCACAGGGATAATAAAGCCAGTCTTACCGGTATTACCATTTCTCTCTATTTCTGGCCAGCCACTTCTGTTATGTACTAGTAAGAGTTTATGTGAAATGTGGTTAAACTTGATCTTTGGAACTGGAAGATTCTAGTTTTACTGTGGACAGCAGACCACTAGTCTAGTATACCTGACTGCTGTTTGAAAGTGACCGCTAACAAGTATAACCAACAAGTCTACAAACTGCAAGGTATCTGCTCCGCTGTTAATACCTGTACTTGGTCTCCATTGAAGATGCCGTCCAGGATGAGGTAGGTCCAGAAAACTGGCCATTCACTTTCTATGTTTTCAAACAGCTTCAGCTCAGCTGGGTCATAGTGTAGACGGGACGGGTCCTGACACAGTTATAATGAAGGTCATATGCAATTTTACCTGTTTATTCCAAGTGATTTAATTATTTTCTGTAGTCCATAATAGACCATATTCTTAAACAATTTTAAAATGATGCCAGAAGCTAGATATCCAGCATTGATTCTTCTGATCATTTTCTGTATGCTAAATTATGATAACCCTTCACATGGCTTACTTATTTCTATTGTTTTGTGAACGCTTTTATTAACAGTGAGAATCAAAGAAGGGCATTGATGATGCATGGAGACGGGTATTGAATCCTGGTTCCTCGGCATGATGCCTTGAAGAGGTACCACTAGGCCACAGCTCCACACAAATAATGGCATTTTCAGACTGCCGTCATTGTAGGAACACACTGATTTAGAGTATAATTCCACTAAGGCAATCCATCTATATCCCCCTTCCCTTTACCTATATTTCTGGTACACACAATAGGATAAGTGGGGGAACACAAGAAGAAAAATCAGGTGCTATACTGCAGTGCTATACTGTAGTGCTATACTGTAGTGCTATACTGTAGTGCTATACTGTAGTGCTATACTGTAGTGCTATACTGTAGTGCTATATTGTAGTGCTATACTGTACCTCTCTTGGACATCGATACCCATCTCTGATAAAACGGCAACAGCCGTAGCGTCCCTGGATAGGAAAATTAACTTTGTAAGACTTAAAGTTCAATGGAAAGTTACAAAAGAGCATGCTATTAATAGACTTGTCTGGAGAACACCCCCCCCCCCCCCCACCGTCCTACCTGCAGCTTGGAGATGATCTGACTCTTAGTGATGGTGACTAGGTCAGGGTCGTCCACAGCGAAGGCAGGGAAGGAGATGACAGACAGGAGCCCTGCATCAATCTCCTTAGACGTGGAGGCTCGGGGCAACATGGAGGACAGGATAGCCTCGGGGGGGTCATTTGAAACGCACAAGAGAATGGACACCTTGCTATTTTAGGAAATGCATATTTATAATTGAACTTCCAAACTCAAAACACACTCACAAAGCCGGGAGCGGCACACACTATCAGACAGAGCAGCACCGCAGGAGCATCTCTCACTGTCACAGACAGAAGGACAATAAGTCCTGGGGAAGCATAGTTTCCAAGTACCTGGCAGTGCTGAACCTCATCCGGTAAAACGTGAATGACTGATTTTGGTCCGCCGTGAGCCCCGAAGAGGTCCAGCTCATCAATGGCTTCCAATGCGGCCTGAACAACAAAACACAACAAACGCAGTACAGCGTTTTTTTTTTTGTTTTATGAATGTATACGGTGGGGTGCCAGTGTAGGCTAGCGATTTAGAGAGACCAACCACTGACCAAAAGGTTCTGAATATCAAACCACAGACCCAAGAGCAAAAGAATTGGGGGAAATATTTTTGTTCTGTCCCTGATCCAAGTC
The DNA here is from genome assembly GCF_011004845.1 of Esox lucius. Classification (NCBI taxonomy): domain Eukaryota; kingdom Metazoa; phylum Chordata; class Actinopteri; order Esociformes; family Esocidae; genus Esox; species Esox lucius. The sequence goes on from NC_047590.1 coordinate 10,310,747, forward strand.
GTTGCTGAGAATAAGAATGTATTCTTATTCACACTTAAGGTTAAAAAAATTAATCTTAGAAGCCGTAATGTCGTCATAGGATTTGTATGGGTCCATACTGGAGACAGTGAGGCGTATATTCGACCATATGATGATTGGTCAATTTAGGACAAATAATAAATGTTAAGCTCCACTACCTTTGCCATTCCCACAGAGCTGCCATTCAACTCAGGGATCCCCTGATTGGTTTTGTCCCCTCGCTCCCACATCCCATAATCCTGCACAAAGAAAGACATGTCACCATGACGACATGCTTCAAAATCATACTACTGTATATTTTTCTACCATGTGAAGACTGAATGTAAACAAAATGTGGACTTGAGCCCAACTACCCACTGCAACTTTATAAGCAGCCTCAATGTAGAAGACCAGATTCTGGATAAAGGCCACCTCATCCAGGTTTGATATTATACGAAGACCTGGATTAAAAAAAAACAAGATTCATGAAGAATGACTGAAGTATACAGTCAAATGATTTGATGCGATGACCTGCCAGCCAATACCTGGTCATCAGTCATTACTCCCCACACGTGCACAAAATCATGCTTGTACCTGAGGCGGTCATCTGTGCCAGTATGAGCAGATAGAGAGAGGTGGCATCGACCTGCAGGTGCCCCCACTGATCGTCCCCCACCACGGTGGCGCAGCTTGGGGTGTGGTACTTTGCATGTAGACAGTCCTTGGTGCTCTGGGTGTGTTTGAACCGCTCTACCTTGGCCACCTGTCAGTCAAACAAAATGCTTAGTTACTGCGTTGTTACACCCACCGATGAAACTTAAAGATTTCCAGATTTCCAAATTTGTTGCATGTTTGAAAAGACAAACTGACAGCGGGCAAATCCGCGACATTTTACGAGCCCTGTCAAAAAGACACCAGCCACAGGATAGCGGGCTAGCTGAATTTCCAACCCAGGTTCCACCAGCACATTAATAGGAGAGGCAAAGGCAAAAGACCGTAACAGTAGCCAACAGAACATGGGTCACCCACCTGGCGCATCATACATTGCAGCAGCCCTTGCATCAGCTTGACAACACTCTGTGGACTCAGGTGAAAGGCAGACACAGACTTTAACCAACAGCCAGGACCGCTGTTCCATCCACCAGTGAGCATGAGATGACGTAATGCCAATAAATGGACAAAAATGACGAATAGCCAAACAAGTGTAATTCAGGTACACGTCACGCAAGGAGATGAGAGCACAACAGTCACCTGCTCCAGTTCATAGGCCTTGGCCTTGTCCTCATCCCGGTCAGCGTTCTTCCTGTAGGCCATTCCTAGACCCCACACTGCCAGGATGCTGTACACATTATCACGCACCCAGGCGTCGGGCTGCTGGGCACTGCAGGGCAATAGCCCTGTCACTGGGTTCTGGAAGAGATATTGACAGGCTGGACAAACAGACAGACTGATAGAGCTAGGGGGGGAATGCCAGAGGGGGACGTCACATGACTGGAATCAAGTCGCATAGATAAGACACATACTTTGTGTATTCTTTTGCTATTTTAAGTTGACCTTTGTTCTAAGGAAAAACAAGAACTCTACCGTTTTATGTTGGCAGTTTACTGCGGTGTCAAATACGATTCTGGTGCATATGATTCATGTTATATGAAATGATAACTTGTTTTTCCGCGTAAGATAACATATCGTTCTCCGGTGATAGCCTACTTGACATGAACATGACATTTACATTATTACATAAGTCATAAGATCTTGTCGTACCTGGTTGCAAAGAATGGTCTCATGAACCAGCCTGGCGAATCCATCGAGCTGCACACCTGAATTACTGCGGCTCCTCATGCTGGCTGGAGTCAGTTAATCTGCCAATAAATACAACTACAGTTTAGCGCAAGAGGGCATGCTTTTGACCATGAGCCGATGACCAGCCTAACTGCCTGTCTGAAACATTTGCAATAGTAAAAGTAGGCTATTATACGCTGTAATTAAATTACAAGAAAATGTTATTGCATCGTAAATGACATTCCATGAATGCATCGGTTCTTGCAATGCATAAATATCGCAGTTGACAGGTTTACAGTTGCAGATGATATTTCATTCAGCGCATTCCAAAGATAATGCTAGCCCTGACAGTAACGAAGCGCGGTATAATTCACCGTTTCCGATTACGCGACACGAGTAACGACTAATTACTGAATACGTTACATAACGACAATGATCAGCTAACACTGTTAATTCCTGTCCTACCGTTTCTATACTTCCATCTTTCCCCCTCCGCTTCTATGTTCTCTTCCTGATGTGTACTGAATGTTTTTGTCTAGCATACAGGGGGCGCTAAAAGAAGCGTAATTCAATGGGGCATTTTTCCCCCCATTAATTTATACGCTTTGTCACATTAACAACATTAATTATGTATTATTTCTAACACAGCTGAAACAAATATAAAATGTATTTTTCTTGCTTTCTAAAAATGTGTTTTATGTCATGTACAATGTGTTACCATAGCCTGGTCTATCTAATATTTTTATGAAATCGGTAAAAAATTGAGAATATTTTGATTGGCGTCAGTGGGACCCCACCTTGGCCATTTACATTCTGTTCGCATGGTAAACAACTGATGGTATAACGGACATTTTAAGCCAATGAAAAATCCGGACAGTGGATGTGTCAACCAATCAAAAAATACCTAACTGCATCCCTCCCGAATGCTCACCCACTTCACACGTACGGAAGTGTGCGGAAAAGGGTGAAGTGTTCATTTATATATACATACATTCATATTGGATCTGAGTCAACAATCAAGATTAAGGTACGTTTTAACGTCTACCTATTTTGGGGCTTGTGTGAGTCGTTGCACTTGCAGATGTTTAAGAAAAAGCGTCCTGCGATTCTGATGCTGCCCACAAGCCAATGAAAAAGTAGACATCCTTCCCTGCTGTGTTTTTGGTTAGCTTTCTAGCTAACGTATGTAGACTCAGTTTGCTGAAGCTAGTAAGCCAGCTAGATAACTACTTAACTAACAGCCAAATAACTGATTTGAGCTAGCTGTAATAACATAGACACGAGTCTGCTTTATGACTAGAAAGAGATCCATGCATTTATTGTGATAGGCGAACTTAAATCCTAAAATGGACCTTACCGTAAACTACCATTGCAGTCAGTGTGTTGTGCTTCCCCTCCCTGCACAACTTCTGCTACTTATACTGTATATAGATATAGCATCACTATCCTGTTCACTGGCCCACCCTGTTTACAGTAAACAAATTAATACCCTAGTTTTGATCCTCCCTGTCTCCCTTCTGTTTTCCTCACTCCCCTGTCTCCCCTGTTAATTCCCTTTCTCCTCTCTGACCTACCTTGTCACCTTTTGTTCTCCACTGGCTTCCTCTCCTTGGGCCTCCTCTCCTCGGGCCTTCTCTCCACTGTATTCCTCTGATCTGGCCTCCTCTTTCTGAACAGATGCAGTTCATGCTGCTGTTTAGTCGGCAGGGTAAGCTGCGTCTCCAGAAATGGTATGTTCCTCTGTCAGACAAGGAGAGGAAGAAGATCTCAAGGGACCTTGTCCAGACCATTCTGGCACGCAAGCCCAAGATGTGCTCCTTCCTAGAGTGGAGGGATCTCAAGATTGTCTACAAGAGGTCAGAAAGGATTTTTCACTGTATTGAAAACCCCTAGGGCTGAAGTTACTGGTCTGCTAGGTTATGTTTGCACCACCAGTTGAAATCAGTTTTGTTTTCCAAATGTGTTATGGTTGAATTAGATATTAGATTTTTTTGAATAAACAAGATTTGAGTCGGGGCAACTGCCAGTGTAAACAAGGCTATTACAGGCCTACAGGAACAGAATTTTTATATTTTTCAATAGCATTTTCCTGTTTGCTCCTTTCCATATTAATTACTGTAAAACGTCTGTTGGCAATTTTCAGTAATTTTTTTCATTCAATCTGAGATAAACATTTAATTTCAACATAATTTATTTGACACATTGTAGCCCAAGGTTTTAATGAGCCCCCTAGTGCCAGTGTGGCTTATCTCTGCATTCTTTCCATCCAGATATGCCAGCTTGTACTTCTGTTGTGCAGTGGAAGACCAAGACAATGAGCTCATCACACTGGAGATAATCCACAGATATGTGGAGCTGCTGGACAAGTACTTTGGCAGTGTGAGTCTTCATGAATAAGTATTTTGGCAATGAGTCTTCAAATATAAGTACTATGGAAGTGTGAATCTTCTCATGTGTAATTTGTCATGATGAACCTTTATACATGTTTTGAGAACTAGGCCTGAGTTCCCTCTGTGTAGCTAAGCGGTCACATTTAATTTCCCAATATAATGTCCCAGGTGTGTGAGCTGGACATCATCTTTAACTTTGAGAAGGCCTATTTCATCCTGGATGAATTCCTACTGGGAGGAGAGGCTCAGGAGACGTCCAAGAAAAACGTTCTAAAGGCTATTGAGCAGGCTGACCTACTGCAGGAGGTAAGACACCAGTCACTGGATCAGCCAGTCCTGGAGACGATTAGGGTAGTATCTGTGTTGTAGCCTGGTTAGGTGCTGTTTCATATCCCAGTTTTGATTCTGAAAAACAGCTACCTCTTTAGAGTACCTTAGGATAATCCCAACAAAAATACACAGGTACATCCTTGCGTTCTGTAAAGTATCTGTGGCATTTTGCTTTTTTGATTTGGTAGCTCAATTGGTAACAAATCAATTTGGATTGGAAACAAAAACACATTTTCTTGCTTTACTTTCTGTACTTTATTGCTAATTTAGAAAGGCTTCAATAGTCTATTGCATTCAAACTGTGCTTTTCTCTCTTTCTGTGCTTAACCTTATGCTAGGATGCCAAAGTAAGTGTTCATTGTCTCATTTAACTTAATGAATAGCACTAAGGCTACATGCTTATTAGCCTTCACAATCACCTTTTACTTGTATCCACTCCAGTTGACTCTGTACACCCATGTCCAGACACTGACAAATTGCACTGCAGTGCAATGCGCCATATCTTTCTCAGTGTTCTGTTCTCATTCTCACACCCCAGGAAGCTGAGGCTCCGCGGAGTGTCCTGGAAGAGATTGGCCTGACATAAACTCCCTGCCCAACCATCCCGCTCTCCAGTTTTTCTTTAAGGGGCCCAACCATCTCTTTGTCTGTGCCCTCTTCCTAGTGGTCTCTCGCTCTCCCCCCACCTTTCTTTCTCTCTCTCTGCCCCTCAATGTGCTGTTGTGTTATCCTGAGTAAAACTCTAGAATGTTGCTAATGTTACTTGTGCCAACTGGGTTTGTTGTTCCGGTCATGCTTTGTCAACACTCCCCACTACACCTCTGACCTCCTATGGTATATGTAGCCAGTAGCCACTAACTACACCAATAACTTTTAATCTTTTGTCCTTCAATCAGTGTTTTTTGTTGTACTTGTCCATGTCTGGACCTGACTTCACTATTTAAAGGAGTAAGATCAACCCCATTTACTTAATGGGAGTTTAACAAAGTAAGCAAAACAATGTCAGTATTTTTAAGTAGTGTTACATTTACAAAAAAGTATTCATATTCAAGATGTAATGTGCTTTCATTGTAATGACCAAAGAACACTGTGTTTATGATGGAGTAATTTGGAGATAAATGGTGTTAGGGGAAAATATTTGTGTATACCACATGGCATCTTGTACACTACTTTTGACTTATACATCCTAGCCAAAAGTGCACTATGTAGGGAACAGGTTGCCATTTGGGACACAATGCTCAGTCCCTATCTATTGTCCCTATCTATTGTGCTGTCTTACAAACTTCCATGTTAGTCACCCTAAGACAACTCTCATGTTACAGTCAGATAATGAGAATTTCAGTGTCATAGCCACCTAATGACAACTCCCATGTCATATTTAGATAAAGGCAATTCCTATGTCATAGTCACCTAATGATTACTCCCATGTCATAGTCACCTAATGATTACTCCCATGTCATAGTCACCTAATGACAACTCCCATGTCATAGTCACATAAAGACAACTCCCATGTCATAGTCAAATGAAGACAAATCCTGTTAGATTCACATAGTTATGTGGGAGTTGGCCAGACAGTGCCAACATATCATGGCAAGGCAAGGGAACACTAGGGAAAATGAAAAAGGGATTCTTACTGATCAAACCTCTTCATTACATAGTGCATTACATGAGGTACAGGAAGTGCATTTTGGGCCATTGTTTTGTAACTTGGATCCCGACAGAATTGTTCTGTGCGCAAGTTGAAATTCTAGGTCAAACAGAGGATTTCAGTTGGGATCCAGATGTGTTGTGAGGACGGCAGCGACCACCGTGAGCACGTCACTGCCAGCGCTTAGTACACAGACACGGCCAGTGTGTATTCATCGTTTACACCAAAAAGCATGTATTAACAATGCCTGATGTCTCAAACACACCTACAGTGCCACCGAGGTCCGGTACAGGGCCAGTACACTCATGTCCAATGGAGTGACTCACCGTTGCTTGGCTGGGGCCAGCGCAGTGCGTCCTGCCTGGGGCACGCGCTGGACTTCACGCACACATGAAATTGTACGGAGGGGACAGCTTGGTGGAAACGGCAGCAACGGGTGACGCTGTGGGTGTGATCGACCTGCGTAGCTGTTACAGTTCCTCGTTGGCCGTATGGCAGCGTGCTCAGGCAGTCTACCAATGACCATAATGACGTGTCCTGCTCAAGTAAGGACTCTTTTTGTCAACAGTACTGTATTTTGAAAGATCCAAAATAGCAGCCTATTTCCTACAGTGGGCATTCCTTCTGCGAGCAGACTATGAAGGGCACCATGTAGCCTAAACCTGTGTTTACCAGTACTGGTCCCAGGGTGATGAAGGGCAGCGGTTTTGTTTTGGTCCTTGCACTCATCCGATTCCAATTAAAAGGCTTGAAACAAGTGTTCTGAAAAACTAAACAGCAAAGCCCTTTGGGTTACCAGGACCAGTATTGTCAAACAACAGCCTGGGGGAAAGGGCACTAGGTTAATCTCCATGTACTGCTCCTCTGTACCCTACAAGTCATTATAGCGTTGAAGATTTTTGTTTTTGTATTTTACACTGCGAATATGTTCGCCGGTCTTTTGTTTTGATGCTCTCAAACACTGCAAATCATTAACAATAAATGTGTCTGGATTAACAAGATTGTGGTTTTACCTATTTGCTACCAAACGTATGATTTAAAGGAATGTTAACTTCTGTTCATAAGTTGCAATAAAAGAATACAGCCAAAGTTAGGTATAAAAATGTTTATTCACATATGTATACTGTATGTACACAATTCATTGTACATTCGGAACAAACTATATATCAAGACAGTCAGGCTTAGCAGTGCATTTGTGTGAACTACTGACAAAACCAGTGAACAGACAGTCAAGGTCCATCCAGAGGACACTAGAAGTCCACTAGTGAACAGACAGTGAACAGACAGTCAAGGTCCATCCAGAGGACACTAGAAGTCCACTAAGGATGTTCAGTCGTTGTCCAGTAAATCAGGTGGCGTCTCCCGTCGATTCTCTACACCGTGTGAAGAGGCCTCCGACTTGATCTGGATGTACGGTGAGACTGCGTTCACCTCAGGACTGTCGTCAGTGTCCCCACGGGTCGGACCGGTGCTGTCCAAGTCCCCGCGGCTTGGAGAGTGGGGCGCCACAGGCTCTCTGGGGGAACAGAGGGCCCCTGTCTCCTTGACCACGGTCTGGATGTCTGCATGGACTGGGTTGCTGTCCCTCATATGCAGCCTAAGACTTTGTATGGCACTGGCCCTGGCTGTCTCCGGAGTAGTTTGGTCCATATCCGCGGTCCGTGTCCCAGGTACCAGATCGTCACGGTTACCATGGGGTTTTTCCTCCTTATCTGACTCCCCAGATGAACTCTGACCCACAGGCGACTCACTCTTTTTCTCCTTCTTTTGCTTCTTCTTCTTCTTGCTCTTCTTCTTGCTCTTCTTGGAGTGTTTGTGTTGGGATGGCGTTGTCGCGGCAACGTCGTCGCTTGGCCGCCTGTCTTTTTGGGACGATTTCTTCGGGCTCCTGCTCTTGGTCCTGTGCCCCTTCCTCTTCAAAGACCCAGTGGGGCTGCCTGATCTGGACCGCCTGGAGGAAGTACCCCTAGACTCGGTGGACAAACGCCCTCGGCACTCCCTCTTGTTCCGGTCTCGGTCCCTGCTCCCATCTCTCCTGACCCTTCCCCTGTCCCTACTTCTAGACCTGGGTCTAGTACTGTTACGACTGACCCAGGACCTGTCACTCTGAACACTGGCTCTCCGACGCTGTGATACCCTGCTCTCCCTACTCCTACTCCTCCTCTCCCTGTCCCCACGTCGACTCTGGGACCGCTCAGTCCACGAGGAGCGGTTGCTCCTCTCAGAGAACCTGCCGGTAAAAGACCCCACACCACCGCCTCCTCGGTCGGGTGACATGTGCAGGTCCCGATCCGCCTCCCAGAACTCGTTACCTGGGTTACGGTACACATGTAGGAAGTTGCAGTGCTTTCCTTTCGGACACTTCTGTCTGTCAAATAGACCTGCGGGAGTGAAACGACCATTTAACCCAATGTCACTTCTGATTATACAGTTAATATAGCAATTCCACACAGTTTAAGGGGGGGGGGGGGGGGGGTATGGTTTCCACACAGACATCTGTCCACTCACCACATATAGCAGTTTTCCATCTAGTGACTGGAGAGAACTCACACTGGAGCTGTTTTCCAGCGTACCATCTACCATTGAACATCATGAAGGCCTCTCTGCACTGTTCCTCTCTGCAAACACAGAGACAGCCAGAGAAAGATGTAGAAAGCCCTAAAGATACACAATTTCTTCCACTCCAGAAACACGGATAATGTGATACATTTGAGCTGAGTTTACATTTACTTACGTATCAAACTGGACATAAACATTCCCTCTCAAGTGCGGCTCGAAGTTGCAACTGACCTGGAGACGGAAAGACAATGTATTCACTGTTCCTCTTGGTATTCATGTCTCATTTCCACTGAAGCAGATGCCATCAACCCCTAAATAGTAGAATGGAGCAGACAGCCTCACGGTTACCTTGAACTGCACCACCTTGCCAGCGCCCTTAAACTCTGGGAGTACATCCTCATAGAAATCCACAAACTGCTGCAACACCTCCTCCTCACTGTACTCCAGGCAGGCGTCGGTGTCGTAGTCGTCCCTCGACCTCTGGTCCATTCCAAAGGTTGCAAACATTCCACGGATCATCAGAGTAGGGCTGGACAGCGGGTGGACGTGCTTACGGGAGCATCTGAGCAATCGAGAACCAGGAGAAAAGTGGATTGGTTAGGTGTAAATGTACTGGAATCCATTAAAATAATTGTGCAACTATGGAGTACATTTTTACTTGTGAGAATATGCTGTTCATTACAACCACGACCAACCTGTCTCCAAAGCGGCATGCTCCGGTTTTGAGAAAAAAGGGGCAATTAGCCCTGTCTTGTTCCGTACCAAAATCTGGAGCCTCTGGATTTTTCCAGGGACCACCATTCTCCAGCTACACACAAAATAAGAAGTGAAATGGTTTTATTTCCGGAGTTATTCTAATGGTGTAAACATGACTTACAGACATCCTTCCGGTAAAGATGGGCAAGGCAGCCATCTAAACATCAATTTGCATTATTACCTGACTTTCAGCCTGGTCCAACATTTTCTGTACAGCTTCCTATAAATGGTGTAAACACAGGAGGGGCTGGTGAAAACCTGCAGTGAGATATCTGGATATCTGTTATTTCAAGTTAAGAAGCTCTTACCCACGTTGAAAGTGAGGCACGGAACATATTTGTACAGATATATATTTAAACACACTTCAATTGCGATGTATAATGTTCCTAATTGGGATCATTTGTGTCCACAACAATATATACAAGGTGTTTGATAAAAGATACATCCTTGTCCCGTGGCAGCAGGGAGTGTCACTCATTGCGTGTATTGTATCTTAGTTACGGTCTTTGCGTATATCTTAGTTAAGGAAAAGTGGACAAGATCTGGAGCAAAACATTTCTTCCACATACAACAAGCTACCGAAGGCCAATTCAACTTAGACATTTGAGGGAATCCATCACTTCAAAACACATTACTAGGTTATGAAAAAGAGATGTCCTCTTGATTGCCGTTCAGTTGCAATTTAAAAAGATGGAGGATATGTAGCTCTTTCATTGTGTGTTTATCCCCCTGGTACACACTTCACCTCTCTGTCTCTCTTCGCCTGCTGTTTTTGCTCCTTCTCTTCCTCCTCTCTCCTCTGCTGGGCCTCCCATTCCTCCTTTATCCTTTCCTGCAGACATGAATATTTAGCAAATCACCTTCAGCAGTTAAATTCAAGCATGTCTTTGCCCTAAACCCTTTATAGTGGACTACTTCTGGTTGGAGCACCAGACAAACTTACCACACCATGTAGGAATTAGTATGCCATTGTGACAGTTAACATCTGGTTAGATGCTAACTGCATTTCGTTGTACTATACCTCCTCTTCCTCCTTTCTTTTTCTTGCCGTCTCTTCCCTCTCACACCTCAGTCTGAACTCCTCCTGGGCCAGCCTCTCTCTCTCCAGCCACTCGGCGTGCCTTCTCTGTCTGAGAACAGGAAGCATGCAGTATGACATTACAGATGATAGTTGTCCTTAACTAATCAAGTGAATTAAAGACTTATTAGATGAACTAGCTAGTAGCAACCTTTCTTCCTCAGCTTTCCTCTCAACTTCATCATCATCATCATCATCATGTCCCTCCTCTGGCTGATCTTCTCCATCGGCTATGCCTTTAGTGAGATAGATCAGAGCTGGTTAATGGATGAGTGACAGCACATTCAGAGGAATTCGTCATCAGAAAGAGGATTCAAAGCAGCAGTGTCCAGTGTCATCCCACCAGATTCTCTAACTTGGGCCTTGGCGAGGGCTTGCCGTTTTCGTTTTCTTCTTTCTTTCTTCTTCAAAGATGCCCTGCGTTTTTGGCTGTGGGAAAATAATGAGACACGATGAGTGGTTACTCAGCTTTGGTCAACAGTGGCACTTCGACCTCAACTGAAGTGGCTACAGTAGATAATAGCTAATATTTATTGGCGGAACATTAGAAGGGTTTACAGAAATGTTAATCACATTTAAAGTTATTACAGCTGGGCAAAAACATAGTTTCTCAACAATAAAGGTATGTGTATAATCTCTATGGACTCTCCTTACCATCCTGTGATTTTGTTCCCAGGTACAGTATGACTAAAAAAAAGCCCATACAGATTATACACTGGGGTTTGTTGAGAAAAGTGTTTTTTGCGGAGTTTTAAGGAGTTACGATGTAATTAAATGTTCTGTAAGCATGTGTAACATTCCGCAACTAAAGGTGAGCTAGTAATATCAAGCAACTTCAGTTGCGGTCGAAGCTACTACTACTAGCTAGCTAGCTAGCTACTTCGCTTGTTAACTATATTGCAGCAGTACTTTGGGACCCTCTTGGCAGCACCATGCATAAAATAACATTTAATATTTACATAGCAACGTCACATTAACAACAATTATCATAACAACATACCCCAATGAAGGCGCAGACACAGATGGAATGGATGCTGCCATTTTAATGAAATCTTATTCAATTCGTCAGGGTTCAAAGTTGAACATTTCCCTCGTGTTTAAAGTTGTTGACAAACTAATTTTAAAAGACACTGACTTGCATGGCATTAACGGTTCCTCATTTCTGAAGCCATAAACTTCAAATGTTTATATGTTCGGTAACGCGTGAATTTTGAGATCGATTTCGTAATTTAAAAAGCCCATCATATTGATATCTGCGCACGCGTCCATAAAACGTTGTCGTTGTCATAACGCATGCGCGGTGTGGGCGATTATCGGATGCGCGCAGAAAAGAAAGAGGGAATTCGAGCGTACAACAATATCAGCTGTGTTTTGGAGCCTTTCCAAATAATATAAATTAGCTAGCTAGTTTGCGACCTTGCTTTCCACAAAACCTACGGGTGACCTACGAGTGTAGTGGTCCCTGAAACCCAAACATGGCGGATAAAGAAGGTAACTTTGTTGATGGATTCAGTTCTTTTTCATGCATGCTTTGTGTGCGCAGCCGGGTGCATAGCCAGATGGAAAGTGCGGTCTGAATAGCTGCTTGCTAGTTATGCTAACCAATTACGCAAAGCAGAACAAGCTGCTAAATACTTGGGCCTATCTTTTCGATCTGTGGTCCAGCAGGTCAACAATCTTATTCAGTGGTCTTTGTAGCTATTTAAATAAATTGCTTGCTGTCTTGCCGAAAAATACGGCCTGCGTCTTGGAACATGCAAATGGGGGAAAAAAACTTGTCCCGAGGGTACAGGATTGCAGTGAACCCTAACGTTACCATATTATATACAGCTACTAAACAACTGTTATAGCCTAATATATTATCCAATATATTCCAGTGTATGACGATGCAGTGGAGGAGCGGGTGATCAATGAAGAATACAAGATATGGAAGAAGAACACTCCATTCCTATATGACCTGGTAATGACACATGCGCTGGAGTGGCCAAGCCTCACTGTGCAGTGGCTACCTGACGTCAACAGGTACAGTAGTCAATACCAATTACATTTCCTTCGCCGTAAGCTGTGCGTGATGCCTTGATTAGCATTGTGATGTGCTCTGTTCTAGAATTCAGTCGTGTCAGGAAATGTAGTTCACTCAAGAAATGGCTTGTTATTTTGCCACGACATTGATTCCTATGCAATGCTTTATTTTTGGCCATAGGGCTCTGATCACAAGCAGTGCATTGAAGGGAATACAGTGCCATCCTTTGTTTGTATCATAAAATATATTGCATGTTTTGTCTCCTTGAGCAGGCCAGAGGGAAAGGACTATGCGGTGCACAGACTGGTCCTGGGAACTCACACATCAGATGAGCAGAATCACCTTGTCATCGCCAGCGTTCAAGTGCCCAATGACGACGCCCAGTTTGATGCGTCCCACTACGACAGTGAGAAAGGAGCCGGTATGTTTTCCGTTGTTTTACTGACAATTTGGTATAATCTTTCCTCTTCAATGCTTCAGTTACATCTATTCTGCATGTAAATGACATTGACACGTTTGAACACTAGACGTTGCTGGCAAGTGAACATTTTTTTTTATCTCTGGAAAAATGTGCTGAACATTCTTTGTCCTCAGAGTTTGGAGGTTTTGGATCAGTGAGTGGAAAGATAGAGATTGAAATCAAGATAAACCATGAGGGGGAGGTGAACCGGGCACGTTACATGCCCCAGAACCCCTGCATTATTGCCACCAAGACCCCCACATCAGACGTGTTGGTTTTTGATTACACCAAGCACCCTTCTAAACCAGGTATAACAATTCGAAATTTCAGAAAATATTTATTCTTAAGTTGTGCTGTTATCCGAATGTTGATACCATTTTTGAGATTTGAGTCTCATCTCTCTTGTGACATTCCATGTAAAGATTCAGAAGACTTGGCCCATTATCCTCTTGTCATTGTTCCTCATTTTTGTCTTAGTTATCAATCTGGTATAATTTTTTTGCCTGGAAACTTATGTTGGCGTTCTACCTCTCTCCGTAGACCCCAGCGGTGAGTGCAGTCCCGACCTGCGCCTACGAGGTCACCAAAAGGAGGGGTACGGCCTATCCTGGAACCCCAACCTCAGTGGCAACCTCCTCAGTGCTTCTGACGATCATGTGAGTCAGTTGTGACTCTTTCCGTTTTTCCTTCTGCGTTTTGATAAAGTGTGTCTTTCACAGACAATGAAAGGTTGCCTTCAAAATAATTTCAATACATCTTTCCTGTAGGCATCTAGCTCAAAATTATAGTTTTTCTCTATGACTTGCACAGAAATTATTTCAATCGAGTAATGTCTCCGTTAATATCCACGGTATACGTATATATGAAGAACTGAAATGTAATGATTTTATTTCCAGACAATCTGCCTGTGGGATATTGGTGCTGGACCAAAGGAGGGGAAGATAGTGGACGCTAAGACCATCTTCACTGGACACACTGCTGTAGTGGAGGACGTTTCCTGGCACCTGCTTCATGAGTCATTGTTTGGCTCTGTGGCTGACGACCAGAAACTAATGATGTAAGCTCTCTATCTTCCTGTCAGTGTAGTTGAACACAGATGTCATGCTTGTCTAGCTGTAATTGTTAATCGCATCTCTAACATTTTGGTGGAAGTATCTTAACCAGGTGAAATGACCATTCTTTATTTTAAGCCTCAAACCTTAGACTTTCTTTTTTTTTCTTTGGTCTTAGCTGGGACACACGGTCCAACAACACATCTAAGCCCAGCCATGCGGTGGACGCCCACACAGCAGAGGTCAACTGTCTCTCCTTCAACCCCTACAGCGAGTTCATCCTGGCCACAGGCTCTGCTGACAAGGTATGTCACAAGACTTAGCCCTATTTAAAACACTAATGATATGGTGCAAGAGCTTCGTTGTAACCCCAGTTAACGCTAAAGTATCCACAGGGCCTGCTGATAAGTTCTGCACTAGAATTCGACTTTCTGAAATTAAGTCGACAGCACTTTTCCCGTCACTCAGTAATCTCTTAGTTGTATGATACATTTGAATTAGTTAGTCGGCTTTTAATTTTCTGAGGGGAAATTGTTTTTCCCATAAATGTTTGTCTTAACTCAAAAATTAGAATATTACAGAAGTGGAGGTTAATCCTGTTTTTTCTTTGCTTCTTAGACAGTTGCACTCTGGGATCTGCGTAATCTCAAATTAAAGCTCCACTCCTTTGAGTCGCACAAGGATGAAATATTCCAGGTAATACTCAATAAATAGTAAACAATACTATTTCCGCTAACAGGGTTTGTCTACGACGCAATCCACCCAAGGAAGTCCCTATGAGATTAACATCTCCTTTTCATTTCAACCCTTTTTCTCCCTTCTGTTGTCTCGGGCTTTGTGCTGAGCTGGAGTTTATTGCACTGACAGTGATTTACTGACTTCTTTGGCAGGTGCAATGGTCCCCTCATAACGAAACCATTCTGGCTTCCAGCGGCACAGACCGAAGGCTCAATGTCTGGGACCTCAGGTAAACACCATATGAGGGATTGAAATGACTGTGAAACATAGTGAATTTCTTTTGACCAGGTCATATAGGGTTGTGGTCTAAAGTAGTACACTATGTAGGGAGTAGTTTGGTCTGAATAGTGCACTACAAAGGGAATAGGGTGGCATTTCATGCACTGGGATACACTTTTACAGTTCTTTAAGTAGGACTGTATTGTTAAAGTATGTGAGTTCTCGCTCTAGTTTGGAAGGTTGAGAAGAAAAGCAGTGTTGTATTAGTAAAAATGTTCTTGTGTCTTTCCAGTAAAATTGGAGAGGAACAGTCTGCTGAGGACGCAGAGGACGGACCTCCAGAACTTCTGGTGAGCAGGGGACACTTCATCCGCAATTGCCACCTTCACGTTGCCCTTTTAAGGCTTTCAAATTATCAAATGGAGGAGGAGAGTAGCTAATGAGACAAATTAGCCTGTATTTTATTTTGGCTTTAATCACCCCTCCTGAATTTTATTTTGTCAGTTCATCCACGGAGGGCACACAGCGAAGATCTCTGACTTCTCATGGAACCCCAACGAGCCGTGGGTGATCTGCTCTGTGTCAGAGGACAACATCATGCAGGTCTGGCAAATGGTAAGTGGAGTTCCATGTCTGATGGCCCAGGTGGTTTTACAACCAATAACCTAAAGCTTAACATAACGTACTGGGCTTCAGGATTCCACAGGGCCGTGTTTAATTCTTGTAACTTAAACAATGGTGTACTGCTAATTAATTTCAATCCTGTCCATGTTCCCCCCCTCCCAGGCTGAGAACATCTATAATGATGAGGAACCAGACACCCCTGCTTCAGAACTGGAGGGTCAAGGGTCATAACCAGCTACTCCACACCCAACCTAGCCTAACCTGGCCCAACCAACCCCCTCATCCTGGTGGATCTGTCTCCTCTTGTACAGCATTTCACATTGTAATCATGTATCTTTATCTTTACCTGGCAGACATCCAAAGTCTGCTTGCCATGTCAGAAATATTCCTCTGGATTTGGTCTCCGATAAAGATACTGGCTATAGCAACCCAGGAAGGCAGCCTGTGTTGATTACCATAGGAGGCACAGGCAGATCTAGGATCAGACAACCATAAAGGTACAAACAAATTGCATTTGTCAATGTCTGATAAAGAACCGTTTGTTATAAATGGAGTTTAATCTCATCTTAGTAAAATGGCACCAAACCATGCTGGTGGACAGTCTCCTACAACAAATGCACTTGTTTAAAGCAGGGCTTATTTCCCACCTGTCTAAATAAGGATTTTATTTGTTATTGTTACAGCTATGACATTCAGGCAGGTGGCTAAATCATTTTGAACCTTGATGCGTTTTTGTTTTGTGCATATAAACCTGACAAATTGCAATAAAAAATTAACATTTTGTAACTTTTACACAAGGTGCTTGTTTTTTGTTCTTAAATTTTAAATCTAAGGTTTCTGCAGCATAAATACATTTCTATGTGTTAAATGTTTCCTTCTACCCAACACAGAATAAGTACATGTAGCCAACCAGAAATTTCAAAAGACAACCACTGGTGTGGAAAATACTACAAAATGTTTTTATTGAAAAGAGACAGGACTATAAGAACATCTGACAATCTCATAAAGGGGAACATGGGCTCTTTCTATCGTCAAAGAGAGAACTTTCTGAAGCGTTATTGACTTGTATCGTCTACACAGTTCCTCTCATCTGCAGAGGTAGATGTCTTGATAACCTGAGCGTATAACTGTGGCGGACATCGCCAAAGAAAGAGGAAGAGAACCGATGGGACAGAGCAGCCACAACAGCCTCATTTCTGTTGCTGCCTACTCCATTGCTGTTGTCAAGCCAAACTTTGCAATCATTTAGCAGGGTAGCAGACTGGTTCTCAAGCAATCAAATCAATAGATTACCCAATATAGGCAGTATTGAATTTAAGACTTTATAGTGGGGGTTGTTCTTCAAGATAGCAGTACAGTTTTTAAGCTACAATCTTGTTACATTTCAAGAAAAAAAAACTTCTGCTTGGACCCATCTTTAACATTCACTTTTCTGCAACAGTTCCAGGGCCATGCACTCAATGGAATCCTTATCGATACCAAAATCACTAGAAAATAAAAACAGACAATCCAAAAGTCTGAGCTGATATTTTCACCCTGTACTTCTGAGGTTTCACGGCAGATAAGAGTGAGCGGGCCTTAGGGGAACCTGGGTTGTGTTCACATGGGCACGCAGCAGAAAATGTTTTGCAACTGAAAATGAGTTTGTTATTCAGCCAGAAGGTTGTCTCTTTTTCTTCTGTTCAACCACTAATGAACATGACCCTGGCCTTGGGCCCAAAACAATCATTATTACAAGCGGTTGGCAACATAGGTGACAAGTAGATACAATTTAACTACATTCATCAGTTCAGTACTCCACACATTGTTTCACATTGTCGGCAAGTAGCGGTAATGCCTCATAATAGCTCTTGAACATTAGCATTGACTGTTTAATGCTTGAAATACATACACTTTATTTGTAGGTATTTAATACAGAGTGCATTTGTTACTAAAAAAAGCAAATCACATTTTTCCAGTATAAAGCGTCAGGGGACAAGGCCCAGTTCAAATACACAGGAATTTAAGTTGTCAACTTTCTCTTCCAGAACTGTCTGCAGATCATTTCCCAGTGTTAACTGAGAAATGGTGTGAGGAATGGAAAGAAGACTATTTGAAGCCAAACAGAAGAGATTACTTCCCACATGTATGCATGTTATATGAACGTGTTGTAATCCTACATTATTACCAAAGCACAGAAACATCCATCAGGGTCAGTGTCTGCAGAGTCCCATTAACCAAATGATCATAAAATGCTCTAAAAATCACATAGTGAACATTGTGGTAAAAAGAACCAATATCTGTCCCCATCAGATGGAATTTAGTGGTTTTAAAAAGAGTTGGAGAACGAGAAGTTTGGCCATTTGAGAACAGGTATAGGTAGGTCCAAGATTGATGCCGTTTTGTCAACATCTAAGATCAATGGTTAAGTTAGCCAGACAGCATAAACAGACCTGGAACCAGGCTATTGGACTGCGAAAACCATTACAAGGAAAGCTTAAAGCTGCACCTGAAAGGGGGTCCTCCGCAAACTCACTGACCAATGACTCAACGTCCTGTGTTCCCTGGACTACAGCCTGGCATAGAAATGTATTTAGCCCTCAAGACTCAGTCTACTATCTGAAAGGAAAATACAACGGTGTGCCTTCAGTTTCCAGGTGCTCACCGAGGTACTTTCCACCAACACGTGATTTACAGTATCAGTCAAATGTTTGGACATACTTACCTATGGTTTACTCTCTGGGTTACCCATGACTAAGTGTGCCCAAACGTTTTACAGGTATTGTATATCCAAAATGGAAAAATTAAACATCCATACTAAAGAAGTTGAAAAATGAATAGATGGCCACCCAAGAACTAGAAAGGCCCAAATTAGCTCTATGATTAAGAACATGGTATGTGTGCAACTGTTCTATTGTAGAATACCCTGCTATTTGTTCCTAGGAGAGGATTCAGTTAAGTCACAATGATGCAACAAGGCTATATCAAAATATAGCAATATCTTCAACAATATGCATCTGATAGGATATAGTTTAAACAATGTAAAAACTAGATCTTTAAATGGCAAAACAAAACTGCAGAGACGCAAGACTGCTGAGGGAGATGGGAGAAAAAAGAAAGTCAAACATAAATCAAAAGCTGTTGAATGACCAAGCCCGATGACTGACCATGAAGAAATCCTCTAAGAAAATACAAATGTGGTAGAAAAAACAGGGAACCAAGTGCTCACCACAAAACCAAGTATTACATAGTACAGTCAGGGCAAAAAGTATTATATTCTTTAAATGCAGTCATTTTTTTATTTTAATTATATTTTTCTATCACACAAAAAAGATAAACTGTATTCAAATATACCCCCACAAAAAGGCAGAGGGGGCTCGTGGCTCAGTTGTCAAGTTGCTCTGTAGTACTGATGGAGAACTCTGGCTCCAGTTCAGGGGTAGTAGAGGGCTGCATCGCCTCCTCCCCACCAGGTACGAGACTCGCATTCTGGATACACTCCGGACTGGGTTGAGGGTCGGGAGGTCCCGTCTCCTCTGCCTCTGGTTTCTTGGAAGCCTCCTGCAGGTCTCCCAGTTTAGTGGTGAGGTCGTTCCTCTCCTTCTGCAAGGCCCGGCACAGTTTCTCCAGCCGTTCCAGCTTCCCTTGCAGGGCCTTGTAATGTTTGTCGCGCAACGTTTTCTGAGGAAAAACAGAGAAATCACGTTTTATTTTTATATACATATACACTCACCCAAAGGATTATTAGGAACACCATACTAATACTGTGTTTGACCCCCTTTCGCCTTCAGGACTGCCTTAATTCTACGTGGCATTGATTCAACAAGGTGCTGAAAGCATTCTTTAGAAATGTTGGCCCATATTGATAGGATAGCATCTTGCAGTTGATGGAGATTTGTGGGATGCACATCCAGGGCACGAAGCTCCCGTTCCACCACATCCCAAAGATGCTCTATTGGGTTGAGATCTGGTGACTGTGGGGGCCATTTCAGTACAGTGAACTCATTGTCATGTTCAAGAAACCAATTTGAAATGATTCGAGCTTTGTGACATGGTGCATTATCCTGCTGGAAGTAGCCATCAGAGGATGGGTACATGGTGGTCATAAAGGGATGGACATGGTCAGAAACAATGCTCAGGTAGGCTGTGGCATTTAAACGATGCCCAATTGGCACTAAGGGGCCTAAAGAAAACATCCCCCACACCATTACACCACCACCACCAGCCTGCACAGTGGTAACAAGGCATGATGGATCCATGTTCTCATTCTGTTTACGCCAAATTCTGATTCTACCATCTGAATGTCTCAACAGAAATCGAGACTCATCAGACCAGGCAACATTCTTCCAGTCTTCAACTGTCCAATTTTGGTGAGCTTGTGCAAATTGTAGCCTCTTTTCCCTATTTGTAGTGGAGATGAGTGGTACCCGGTGGGGTCTTCTGCTGTTGTAGCCCATCCGCCTCAAGGTTGTGCGTGTTGTGGCTTCACAAATGCTTTGCTGCATACCTCGGTTGTAACAAGTGGTTATTTCAGTCAAAGTTGCTCTTCTATCAGCTTGAATCAGTCGGCCCATTCTCCTCTGACCTCTAGCATCAACAAGGCATTTTCGCCCACAGGACTGCCGCATACTGGATGTTTTTCCCTTTTCACATCATTCTTTGTAAACCCTAGAAATGGTTGTGCGTGAAAATCCCAGTAACTGAGCAGATTGTGAAATACTCAGACCGGCCCGTCTGGCACCAACAACCATGCCACGCTTAAAATTGATTAAATCACCTTTCTTTCCCATTCTGACATTCAGTTTGGAGTTCAGGAGATTGTCTTGACCAGGACCACACCCCTAAATGCATTGAAGCAACTGCCATGTGATTGGTTGATTAGATAATTGCATTAATGAGAAATTTAACAGGTGTTCCTAATAATCCTTTAGTTGAGTGTATACAAAAATATTTCATAAAAAGAAAATGGAGAAAAAAAAAGATCATACAAAACATTCAGAAATGTCAGCAAATATCATTATCATTGCAAATTAATAACTTTGTAAGATATGAAGAGTTTGTCTCATGTCACCTCCTCAGCCATCTGTAGTAAAGCCTGGCTGTTGGTCTCCCACTTAGTTCTCCACAGGGTTGTCTCCTTTTCCAACTTTTTGATCTTCTTGGTCATCTGGAGAACAAAGGAAATACCAGAGCTAGAGAAAGGTACCCAGGGCTAACCCACCCCGATTATATCTATTGAAAGCCCGTTTCATGTTAAAAGCATCATTACAAACCTTCTCCATCTCCTGCCTGAAGGTAGTGAACACCTCGTTGCTTTTAGCTAGAGTGGTCTGAAACTCCTCAAACTTGTCCATGTACAGAGAAAGCTGAAATAACAAGAAGCGACAAATGTACATTCAACATGACAGTAAAGACTGATAACTGATGCTGATCCACATTCCAGGTAGTTGGTAGTAATGTACCTGCTGTTTGAGCTGAGTCTCCTGTTCCTTCATGAGCTCACACTTGTGTCTCGACTCTGTGGCGTCTTTCAGGAGCTGAACAATAAGAAACATCTCAGCAACTTTTTTCCCCCCGTATAGAAATCACTTTAAAACAATCAGCAGCACTAGGTGTCTGTTACTTGCATGTACTACAGATGAGAGTTAATCAGGCACCTAGAACAAACTGTGATGAAAGGATGGACTAACTGTACATGTCCAATAAGAAGGTTTTTTTTCAATAATCCAATTAACCTAACCCTGCAGTCAGATATTGTTAGCCATATCATTATAATCATCATTCTTTATGGTCATGTAGCAGACGCTCTATCCAGAGTGACTTAAGAGCAGTAGAGCGCATGCATTTCCGTGCCGGCCCCCCATGGTAATTTCATTTACAACAACAGGCGTCACACTTCAACTGATCTACAAGGGACCCATCATTACCATCATAACCAGGAAAAGTGACTCACAAAGTCTCTCTCTCTTTGCTGCTTCTCCTCCACCTCCCTCATGAGCTCGGCTGTCCTCTGTAGCTTAGCATCGACCAACTGTTGCTGGAGCTCCTTATGCTTGAACACCTTGTCAATATGCTGGAAACAGAGAAACAGGCAGGGATCCATCTCAGTACAGACGGACAGACTCACAGGCATCAACGACACTTAGAGCAGAGAGACGTCTACCTTTCTTAGAACAGAGACAGACAGAAAAACATCTCACTTAGAGCAGTAACAGACTGACATAGACATCTCTGACTCAACCGGAAGACTCAACAGTTCATGTGGCATTTTTTTGGGGGACAGGTGCTCAGCTCTTATTTGCATTGAACATTATTAACATAATACACATAATTAAATACCTCTTCATCCCAAGGTTCCCCATATACAGGGTACTCCTCCCACAATCTCCCAACAATGATGTAGTACGTTTTTTAAACATGCGTGAACACCTAAATGTGAATACACTACTGGCACGAGAAGCGTCTCAACTATGAATCTATCAAAACTGTTGCTGCCCAAATTATATAATATTCTGACTCCAAGCAAATGTTTAAGCACATAGCAAAATCAGTACTGTATTTTAAAACCGACCATGCCCACATGTATGCAGACAGATAATTAATTTCTCAACCTATCTAGACAAACAATACATCATTCGAAAGCTGCTAATTCACAGATTCCAACAGTAATATCCGTGTTACTCTATGACCAACACTCACTAAACTATTAATCAAAGAATGTCAATAAAAACCTTCACTTGTTTTAATTACAACCACCAACTGCGTATTACCTTTGTTGTTTGTGTTACCAAAAGTAGTGTCTGATTGAATAAATCGACTCTCATTCCGAGTCGATTTAAATGAGTTTGCATCTTTTTGCTTGGCGCCTAGTGATGAAGAAGTTCAAGAAAATAATAAGAGAACGTACAACTATCAACTAAATCCTGACCAAATTCCACTTCAACAAGTGTTAAAATATGCAGAGGGGCAATCCGTCTCCTAAATGGTGCAGTTTACCTGCCCTTGCAATGGCCCAACTGTCTCAGGTACCTGAATCCAGAGAGAAATGTAGTTCCAGTTGCACGTTTAGAGAGGCGAGAGAAAGAGGGGGATGAATAAGAGGAAAAAGAAATAAACAAAAGCAACTGAAAGGTGCCGAAGAAAAGAGAGAAAGGATAGAGAATCTGAATAGTGGTCTTACCTCCTCCCTCAGTTCATACTGTTCCAGAAGCTTCTTGAGCTTCTCTGCTAGCTCCATGTTTTCCTGGCGCAGCTTGGAGTTGTGTGCATTGTGCTGCTCCATCTGCAGCTCGATCTCATTCAGAGTCATCTGGAAGTGAAGGGTGGCCTCCTTACGACGCTCCTCATACTCCCTGGAACGCTGCATGTTCTCCTCCTGACAGAAAAGGTGCGACGACAACTCCTCAAGCAATCTAATTCTGCTTATATGGTTTAGCCCAGATGGAATTGGACAGGGGCTGGAGAGTGTCAAGTGAACTCAACTTAAATTCAGTTTATTCATTTCCTAAATGTATATTTTTATAAGACTAAATGTCACCCCCTTCCAGAGGCTGTACTGTACTGTCACAATGTGCATAAATTAATAATGTGCAAAAAATATTTACATTGTTTCTTTGTGTCTTGCTATTATTAATATTATTACATAAGCTTTTGGGGAATTATTTGTATTATATATTTATTAATTATGTAGTAAAATTTAAAGTAAGAAATCAATAGTATAGTCTATAACTCTCTCTGGAATGTGTCTGATGTTTTATGTGGATCCCAGGAAGCGTAACTGATGCTAATACAATAACTAATGGGAATTCAAATAAACCAAACAAAACATTCCTCCCATTTCAGACATCTATGGAATCAGCAGCTATTGACAGCAACCCCGGAGCAGTAACAATGAACAAACCTGCATAAAAACTGAATTACAGATTTGCCACTTTGTCGGTTCAGGGATTCAACTCAGTAACCTTTCAGTTCCCCACCAGGCTACCTGCTTAGCAACGTATAAATAACTAATTGCTGTCGGTCCATGCCACCTACTTTGAGGGTCTTGTTGTGTCTCTGCAATTCCCGACAGAGGCTCTCCAGCTTGCTGCGGGCCAGGATGGCCTTGCTGTGTTCACTCTGTAGGTGGATCTTCTCCTTGACGATCTGGGACTGCTTCTTCTGCAGTGCTTTAAGCTGCCTCTGCATGCCACGGCTCTCCTCCAGCTGGAGGAGACACACAAATAATTTTCTTTGCCAGCCTGTCAGAGGACACACGGGTGTAGCAACACTCAAAAGAAACAACCCAACTAACAAGATTTCAACAAAAATTAAAACAATATCAGAGTCATATTCATTAGGTAGCAAACAGAGAAAACCGACTAAAACAGGGAAAGACTAACTGAACACGTTCAATAAGATTATTTGATTTGTAAAAATGATCTGATACGGCATAACATATTACCCTGGGCATTCAAACTCAGCACAACTTTAAACAGTGATAAACTCGTTACCAGACCAACCAGTAGTGTCACACTAAGTGTTACGTAGATGAAAAATAATCACTTGTGTGTGTGAAGGCTTCCAATACTCACCGAATCTGCATACTTCTTACACAAGGCAGCTAGCTTCTCCTCTGGGGAAGCTAAAGTGTTCAGGGCATGCATCAATAATATAACCTCTTTTCCTGTTACAAATCGAAAAACAAATGCAAGATCAGGCACTTAACCAGTCATTGAAAGTTACTGAAGTATAACTTCAAAAAATGCAGAGTAATAGTATTTTCTGTATGTCACACACACACAAGCACACACTTGTTTTACTAAACATGTGAGAACCCTTTTCTAATCGCTGTTCATTTCCATTAAACACTGTTCTTTCTAACTCCTAACCACCAATACCCCATTATTAGCCTTAACCCAAAGCCTAAAAAAGAGGACTGACAAAATGTCCTCAGTAGTCATGATTTGCCATGGTTTACTATACTAGTAAGGAAATCTGGACCTCACAAGTATAGTAGCAGCAAGCGCTCGCTCGCATGCATGCACGCACACACACACGCACGCACGCACGCACGCACGCACGCACATACAGTTACGGTGTTGTGTTAACCCACCAAAGCCTTTTTGGTCCTTGATCTTCCCGGAACCCCCACCTGGGTCTAGCTCAGCATTATGACGGTCCAGAGGAGAGTCCTCCCTCCCTGGGGTCTCCCCTCTCACCTCCTCGCTACAGCAGCCCCTGACCAGCTCAAACCCCTTCAGGTGGTCCGGGCAGCCTAGGCTGTCCAGTTCTGGAGGGGAGTTGCTGCCAGATCCCCCCACTAGCCCCCGGGTGGCCACCTCAATCCCACAAACGCCTGCGGCTTCCATGATATTGGTGTCAAACTGGAATAGAGGAATAAAAAAGGAAAACTGTACATCTCATCCTTTCTCTGTGGTGCCACCACAGTTTAATGAAAAGATTCAAGACACCTCAAGTTCCCTCCGTTCACAATAACAGGGGAATCAGTTTGTAAGTAGTTTTATTTATAGATTAATACAAAATACCCCAGTTCCCTAACAACCAACACAGTTTAAATATTTTAAGAAGCATGAGAGTATAACCACGTGCTCAAACTAATACCAACAGAAGGACCCGCCACATGGGACAGCAAGGGTCAGCGCAGTAATAAAAGACCTACTGTACAATTTACGAACACATCCACAAAAATAACGGAGCATGATACATTTGCGATTAAGCCCAAACAACTGTAAGGACTTGCAATAACAATAGTGATTTTAAAAAGATTTGACACCAAATGTAATAACTTTTAACCACCTAACTAACGTCAACTATTAGCATTAACTACACATTGCCAACATTAAAAGACTATCAAGTATTATAATCGAACATACAGTAATTGAGTAATTTGTCGTACATAAATGAAACGGAGTTCTTTATCGATAGTCAAACATTGCGCCATTTATTGAGCTCAGATATACAATTAGCTTGCTAGCTAGCCACAGAGCTAGTTCAAACAGCTAACGTTAGCTAGCTGGTAGCTGTATGAAATTAGTAACCTTTAGTATTATAGCTAGGCTAGCCAGCTTTGACGCACGCTAACTGTGTGTTAGCTTTATAGCTAGCTGAGCAACAACAATTCCAACATTGACATTCAACTCATCAACAACAATTTGACTAAATTGTCAGCGGCGTCCTATCAAGTATTGATTGATGTTGGGATCATTGAACATAATTAGCGTAGTAGAAAATACCACCAAGGAATAACTAACAACCTGTTTGGCTTTGGCAGGTGCGTGGTTCCACTTTGCGTGCTAGCAAACCTATGGTAAGCTAACACAACATGTCTCTCGTAAACTACCGACTTCCCTAGTAAATAACACTGTCAGAAACACATGCCACTCTCTTTTTGTTGGTTAACACGTTGCATTCATTTTCAAATACAGATACTTTTTTTGTGTGGTTAGAAAACCAATTAATGACACGAAACTGAGTTAAAGTAACATACTGTACCTTAATGTTTTCACTGTTTAAATCGACCCTGTCCCTAGCATCGCCGGAGTGTGTCGCCATGATGTGACGCAATACAGGCATTTCAATAGCTTAACGAAAATGATTACCTATTGAATATTTTCATAACTATTTTGTTTGAGTATATCAAAAGTTCATATTGACCCCATGTCCTAAACATTGCAGTGTACTCAGTCCTGCATTATCGACCCCATTGTTGTTACATAAAGAAAATGGGAACTGAATAAGGCCAAAACAAATCAGAATCACCTTTATTCGGCAGGTATGTGTACACATACGAGGAATTTGACTCTGGATTATACAGGCTCATGATGTGCTTACCTGGAACTTAAACAAAGGACACTCAACAAGAGTCACCGACTGCAATATACAGTACACATAAATACACACAATTAACCAAAACAATAACATAGTAAGACTGATGAGACGATAGTGCAATGAGCAGGGTATAAAGGGTGCTGGAAATAAATATTAAGTATTATTATTTACATAATGACGGTGGATGTAATCTCTATATATCTAGTGTAATGGAGTGTAAACGATGTTGGAATGAATAAATAAGTAATTTTTGAGGTAGGTGGATATGATAAATACAGTATATATACCGTATGAACAGCACTGAATTACAGGATGACAAAAAAAATAAGTAGTAGACAGGTGGATGTTAGGGTCAGAATTACTTGGTTGTTATACAGGGATTGTGCCTGGCACTAAGTGTCTGAAGTTGACTGTTCATCAAAGTGATGACATGTGGGTAGAAACTGTTCCAGTGTCTGTTCGTTTTGGCATTCAGTGCTCTGTAGCGGCTACCAGAGGAGAGGAGCTGGAACAGGTTGTATCCAGGGTGTGATGGATCTGCAGTGATGTTTCCTGCCCTTTTACTGACTCTGGCTTTGTATAAGTCCTGGATGGAGGGCAGGTTGGCACCAATTATCTTTTCTGCAGTTCTGACTGTCCATGGTCATCTGTTCCTTTCCAGTTTCGTGGCAGATCCAAACCAGTGATGTATGTGCAGAGAACAGACTGGATGATGGCTGTGTAAAAGTGGATCAATTGCTTCATGGACAGGTTAAGCTTCTTAAGCTGGCACTGGAAGTACATCCTCTGCTGGGCCTTTTTAATTATGGCGTCTGTATTGGGCTCCCACTTTAGATCCTTGGAGATAGTGGATCCCAGAAACCTGAAGGATTCCACTACAGACATAGGGCTGTTGAGAATGGTGATGGGGAGCAGAGTCAGGGGGCTCCTCCTGAAGTCCAAAGTCATCTCCACAGTTTTGAGCGTGTTAAGCTCCAGGTTGTTCTGACCACACCAGAGGACTAGCTGTTCAACCTCCTGTCTGCAGGCAGACTTACATAAGTGTATACAGATACACAGAAATAATCTGCCCATGAATAAAAATCTTTACTTTTATTTCAGGAAATGTATTAGGGGAAAAACATAGAACATCATTTTTAGCATCACAGAAGCAAGTATTATTTGCATAGCTGTACACACCACTTACAGATAGCAAAAGAAAATCCAAATCCAAGATAAATACAATGTATGTCAAACGAGAAAACAGTACAACAGAGAGAAAAAACTATATGCAGTATGTCAATTGTATCCTTGCCCATAAACGTTCACATCTAAACTGCCAGCCTGCCTTTACTGTACAATCAGAGAGAAACAGAAATAATCAATGTATACAGTATTTCAACACCTGGCCACCACTAGATTGGAATAATCCGATATATGGTCCATTCTATAATGTATGCAACAGTTCCCTTGCAGCATATCTATAGCAGTCTATTTTCTATGATCTAGACTAGACGCGTGGTTATGGTTTCGGATCTGTCATGGGGGTCTCATATCAGATACAGGACTGAAGGAAGATGGTCCAACATCTCTAGTCGTCCGACTGAAGCATCTCCTCAATCTCCTTATCCCAGTTGTCATCTTTGTTGTCGGCCTCCGTCACCACCTCGTACTCTTGTAACTCTGCTTGGAGTTCCTTCTCCCAGTCTGCTGTCTCCTCTGAAACAAACATAACATTATGAGAGATCATCACTAACAATACAAATGTAATTAAAACAAACATTCATATCATAATTAACTCCCTGTTATTTGATATGCACAAAGGGAGAATTGTTTATACTGTCTTAGTACTGAACTATCTCGAAGCTAAAATAGTTACTGAAAGTGATCAATTCAAGCCCCTTCTAGTTGGAAGTTGAAATATTTATGGTGGTTGGGTGTTTCTCCAGAAGGGATCTATCTGAAGTCCTTGAACTGACCTTCAGGAGTCGTGGCCTCCTCCTTCTTGTCCAGCACGAGCTGTTCCATCTCCTTCCTAAGGTCTTCGTGGTTGATGTTACAGGAGTCAAATGCATCGCTCACAAACTCAGAGACCCCAGGACTGGTAGAGATCTCCTCTTCCTCCTGCAGCTTGACAACAACATTGAAACAGACGTTTACGCAGTATTACAGTGTTCTACAGAAACACGGGCACATAATTATCACTGACTAATAGCAAACGTCTGCAGCGTTTCCATCAAGAATGAAATGCTGTCTCACCTCTCCACTCTTTGGCATGTCACTAATCGACACTGGGGGTGTTTTTGGTCGGATGGTATTTTCTACATAAAAAAAGAAAAAGAAAACAATAACACTAAACACTAAAGTAATAACACTAAAGTCAACTGCAATCCCAGGAGTCCTCCAAGTAGCGTGTCCTTATAACCTGGGTTTCCAAAACCGCCAACAACCCCACCTGTGAGGTTGACATCCTCCGGGCCGATCACCTCTTCCTCATCCCCTCTTTTATCTGCAGCCTGCTGCTGTGCTGCCAAGGCAGTGAGCTGAGCCGACTGCTTGATCAGGGACACGCGGTAGAAGTAGTTCCTCCAGAAGACATCCTCCTTCACCCTGAAGAGATGCCACGTCGCGTAGAGTAGGTTAGAATCATAACACATACTAGGTAGCATAACTATTTTAATTCCTGAACCACTCTAAACATACAGACCTTATTGTATAACACGTTATAAGCATTATACTTGCAGGCTTACAGTAAAATGTTTGAAACACATAATGCCGTTTAGTACACTGTATGGAGCACATTAGTAACCTCTTCCCAATCAAATGGTGGTAAAATAAACCGTTCTGATAGGAAGAAACAATCCCAGTGTAACAGACATTATTTGTCACTGTACACATTTCAAAACAGTGCTGGTTATACTGCTTCCAATGTTTCAGTTATTAAAAACATCTCACTTGTGAACCCGTAACTCAAAATATTAGCAACCACATTCATTAGGAAAGTAAATAGTTGTTTCTGTAACTTTTTCTCCATATATATGTTTTTTTCTTCAGCAATTAGTGATATTTTTAAATAGTTTCACTACAGAGATGTTTGGAACTATTACATTGTTGGAAGCACAATAGGTTTATTGCAAACAATAAAAATGACATTGAATGTGTATGCTAATAAATGTCTGTCTGTTTCGCTACCCGAACCACAATTGTGAAAAGTCAGGGAACAGAGCGCGTGGACTCTTTAGATTTGAAATGGCCACTGTTACTCACTGTTTGGGCACAAGGTCAAAGCGCATCCTGTTGAGGAGCTCATCTTCCTGTAGCATCACCATGGCTACAGGGTACATTTGCTCAGTGTCAAAGTGAAACTGGACCCCTGCAGGTGGGTCTCTCAGGAAGTTCCTCCTGTCCTAGAATAATAGGTCAATATTATTCCAGGATCAAATACAATGCAATACACTCAAATTGAATTGACCGTGAACAAAGATTAAAAGGTGCAGAGCTCATGAAACCATTCATCCAAAATGCACCAGCTCAATATGTAATTTTAGAGATGATACTAACAGCAGATAAAGCTAGTATCTGTTGCTGCATGGTCTCTTCCTCGCTGTAACCGACCCATGGAGGTACAGCTGTGTCTATAAAGGGTACAAGAAATAATAAAAATAAATTCCAATGTTTGTGGAGATAGGCATGAGCATGTTAACTGTTATATCACCACAAATTAGTATTGTATGCCAGTCTGTTTTGCTGACATTCCAATAGGAAGGACACAGTTCAGGGAGTGGAATGTAAGCTAGAGAGGGAGGGATACCCAGACTAATCTAAAGCAGATATGAAGTCATGTCAACACACTGACCTGATTTCTTGGCTTTCTTTTCTTGGACAAATTTGTCCTGTTCTTTTTTGAAATCACCCAAAATCGTCTGTAAGACAGACACAGACAAGCATTTGATGATTCAATACAGAAACATGCACACTTGACCTAACACCAGTGTTTTACAGTAAGAAAAAACACTGCTTTCACTAAACCTTCCTTGTCAAACAGCATTCAATAGGATCCCTTCAATTACCTTGTCAATAATTCCATCTATGTTGCCTTCCTCTACACTCTTCTTGATGGTCTGTGCAGTTTCTGCCACAGAGTTTGAGATCTTCTTGGTCGCATTGCTGGCAAAGTTGAATATTAAGCCTGTAAAGAGAACAGGGTTAGAAAACCTAAATCACATTTTCAGCTCAGATCGGCATTGTCAAGTCGGAATAGGTAAACTACTTGATGTGTGGTCTAGATAATGATTAATAGTCTGTTGATACATTTTACATTCATATCAATAAATCTGCTATTATGTTGCTAACCACCGAATCCTTTAGCTTGCTGGGAGATAAGGTTGACCGTATCTCCTTCCTCCTGCTCCAGTTCTACTGCAGGATCTTCGTGTTGTTTGTTTACTTCATTTTGGTCTTGTACAATTTTCTCATTTTCTACAAGTACGATTTCAGCTACTTCGCACTCCTCGGTCTTCGTAGTGTTCTCTATGCCCAGCCACGTTCCCCAACCTTTAAACATGTTTACTAATGGTTTTCGTGTGAACTGTTAAAAAAAAAAACGATTGTAAACAGTGTTCAGAAATGTACCTTCATGGTTCTTGGTTTACGTCACCAGGAAGTAGAGCAGTTCCGGTATTCTTCTTCTTGAGTTTTTTCTGGGCACATTAAACATAAAACCAAAGCATATCGCCGTCTGTTTTGAAATATAGTCGTTGATGGACAGTATGTTAGTTAAATGTATTTTAAATACATTTTTAAACTATTGTTGAATATGCTGAAATTTGTATTCCAATTATTTAAACTATAGTCTCATGTATTGTGTAAAAAGACTACTTTTCAACGGTCCTTATAGAAATGTTGTCTTTTTTAGGGGAGGAGCTTATCAAAGTGCATGCTCTGTTAGATGTTGGTAATTCAGTATCCAGAGAAATACCGTTGACTGTCCAATCAACTAAAGAAACAACCACGTCACATTCATAGCCAGCTCAACAGTTGTTTTCTGAGGTTAAATACAATTGAATAGTTACTAATAATTACTATAGATCATATTTATTATTTTTTATCTATATAAGTTTGAATTTAGACTCTGAAAACTGTATTATTTTAACGTTATTAAGCCAAGCTTTTCCATTGCAATCTCCATCCTGTGCTATTGTTTTTATTTAATTCACTGCTCATTCCACACAAATAGGTGGCAGTCATGTCCCTTTTAAATGGTCAAACACTCGCATAAAACCAATGAATAGGTTTCTCCCAGAATTCTTGTCAATGCGCATTGTTTAACACGGTTTTAATATATCACATTGTTTAACACGGTTTTAATATATCGCTGTTGTGTTCAAGATCCAAACGGCGACATTACTCATCTGATCTGATACTTGTGTAAGCGGTGTAAATTAAATTTGGGATAATGGCATATTTTAGTAAATAGATGATTTTGTAATGAGCTACTGTTCAGTACGATGTAAACAGAATTTACCAGGTGGCTAGTTGTGTGACAGATTATTAGCTTACCGGTTGCATGGGCAAGAAGCCAGTGAATCGTACTACTACTGGCTAGCTAATCTCTTTCAGTTTCTGGTATGTGTTATCTGTACGTCTCCTCCCTCTTTCTCTTTTCATTTTCTCTTTCCTAACTCTGCTTGCTTATTTCAGTCTTCTTTGCAGAGGAAGAATAATCATGAAAACCCTGGTGGTTTTTGACTTCGACTACACCATAGTGGACGACAACAGCGATACCTGGGTCATTAAGTGTGTTGCTGGTGAATGTCTGCCAGACATAGTCAAGAACACCTACAAGAAAGGACGCTGGACAGAGTACATGGGGCGCGTTATGTCTTACATCGGAGACCAGAAGGTCAGCCCGGACGCGGTTCGCAGTGTAATGGAGACCATACCATTTACTGATGGAATGATGGAACTTCTCAGGTTTATTGCAAACAATAAAAATGACATTGACTGTATCATCATATCAGATTCAAACACTGTGTTCATCAACTGGATCCTGCAAGCTGCTGGGATTCAAGATTCAGTTGATCGTATTTTCACCAACCCTGCCTCTTTTGACAAGCGTGGATACTTGGAAATAGAATGTTACCATTCTCACAGTTGCAGGCAGTGTCCTGTCAATATCTGTAAGAAGAAAGTGTTGACTGATTTCCTAGCAGAGAAGTCAAAAGGAAATGAGGAGTATCAGAGAATTTTCTATGTAGGGGACGGGGGCAACGACTTTTGCCCCTCAAACAGTCTGAAGTCAGTTGATGTCGTGTTCCCTAGGAAGGGGTTCACTTTAGAGAGACTGTTGTCTAGACAAAGTGCACAACAAGAGGAGGATTCATTGAAACCGAAAGTGATAGGATGGACAAGTGGGATCGAGATCCTAAATGAACTGAAATCATCACTTCAACTGTAGGCATAGGATGGTTATTGACCCTAGGCTACACTGTAATCACTCTTTTGTTCAGTGCACTTCACAATTCAATGTGTATATATGAAGATATGATATTATCAAAACAAATTGCACTTAACACTTGATGAATAGATTCTTTGTGTGTACTACATTTTATTATTTTA
The DNA here is from genome assembly GCF_011004845.1 of Esox lucius. NCBI lineage: Eukaryota > Metazoa > Chordata > Actinopteri > Esociformes > Esocidae > Esox > Esox lucius. Next base: position 10,343,806 of record NC_047590.1, read on the forward strand.
CTAATTAAGAAGCTCTTATCCAGAACAACTTATAGTTAGTGTTTTAATATAGGTGGGTCAACTGCCAAACCCGGTAGTAGTACGCCTTACTCAGTGAAGTCGCTATCAGAATGTCAATGATGTATTGAGGGAGTTGTTTTAGATGCTCTTTTAAAATGTCTGGCTCTCAAAAACACTGTAACATAAATCCATTGAACAGTTAAAAAAAAATTATCAGTTTTTTGTGTCTGCCTTGTACTTTTTTTTGAAGCAGTTCTATGGTAAATGTATGCAACGTTCTGGCATGATTTGACCACTCCTTTTGATTTTCCTTGCCCAATGTAAAACCACACAGCTGCAGTGATGTTGAGGTTGGTAGTTCTGGGGTGTTCAGTGTTATATTGTGAGTGTTCTGTTGAAAGACTTCAGTTTCAAGTAGATCTTAATTGTCTTTGCATTAGGATTGATTTTATTGCTCAAAGATAACATTTTACCAGACTGTCACATATAGCCATTTCCTGCACGATTTCTCATGTTCAAAGTGCTTACTTTGAAGCCGGATGCATGCCAGATCTTATTTGATTTCCACCTGTTCCTATGCACAAATCTGAGAAAAAATCACAACACCTAAATAGTTCAGTAAGAAATTCAGCAGCCCATCACCATGACAGGCATGAGAACGGTGGCAAAGTTCAAATTCAGACATTTCAACATAGCTGGAACTGAGTCCTATAGGAAAAACAACATTAAATAATTCTAAAACAGCATTCAAAGATTGCAATGTACTGCCTGTGGTGGTTATGTGAAACAGCATTAATCCTCACACTGACACCTTCAGATTACAATTTTATCCCCCTTATGGTTTTGTAACGTCTAATTCGCAATTATGGCCTGGCCCAGACTCAACTCCTGGAGGTGCGGAGGAGTTGTAGATAAAGATGTACTGTCCATGCCATGCCTGTCTGCTTATAATCACACTGCTTCCTCAGCTAAGATGTTTTCATTGACACAAATACAGGGTGGAGCATAACATCAACCAACAACAACAATTTAGCTTGTGTAGCTAATGTGAAATGGCTATGCAGTTAGTGGTTGGAGCTGGTAACTTTTTAATTGGTTGTGTAATTTGCTCTGAGACTTTGAAATAATTATTTGTCTTATATTGCAAGGCTATGCCTTTTGGGGCACCGTTGTCAGTGTGTTTGAAGGGGCGCTGGTGTGGGGAGCTCAGACAGAGGAAGCTTGGCTGTATTATAATGGTTTTATTTGCATCTTGGTGACCCCTGCATATGGTTAGTTGGGTGTTAAAGTTCCTTACTCTGAGCTTTTATGCAATTTTGAAGTACATTGACAGCACAATATAAAAAGTGTATTTTGCTGAATCCATTAAACTACATGCCAACCTTGTTTAGCGTTATATAGTCCAACTATGCATGCTTTTATTACCATTGTGTATATTAGCATTTCTTCGAATGTGTAATTTAGTTTTATTTTATACGGTCTAAGAGAAAATGAATGGGGGGGCTATTCAACTCCCAGTACAGTAGGTGGCGGTGTATACTCCCTGCAGTTTGCGATCGTCGAATTGTATACCCTAAAGAAGAATCCGTAGTCGCTAGCTTCCCGTAGCCAGGTGTTTTTTTTAACGGTTTAGAACATTCTCATTCTAAAGGTTTGCTGAGAAACTTTATGAAACTTAACACAGGCCAAACTATACAGTGATAACCCCTGAGTCCAAAGTTTTTGTTTCTTTTAATTGATTTGTATCCCCCATGCTGGACTGGAAAAGGTCGCGCGACGATTATGAGCTAGCTATTATTGTTTGCTAGCTAGATTACGAAGCCAAATATTTAGTTAAATTGACAGTACTGCACAAGGGCAATATGTCTTGCCTTAATTCTCGCAATATGTTTGACACTGAAACCGCAGTGATTATGTCTTTTGTGTTTGAGACGGCAGTAGCAGAAATTAGCCAACTTTTTTTGGACGAGGGGTCAATCCTGGCGCCAAACACAAGTAATCTGAAGAGGAAGGTGAGCAATCTTGTAAAGATTGTCTATTATTATAGTTAGCTATATGCATTCTCTGATTAATAGTTGAGGGGTTCGATGGGTGAAATAAATATTGCTTTTAGAACTAAAATTGAGCGCACATATGGAGACGGAATTAAACTCCATGAATTACAATAGGGATGAGCAGATTACAATTCAATTAGCGGACATAAACCAAGATCACACATTCAACCTTTTTAGTAAAATTTTATTCGAAGGCCCCACTCTGCCAACACTAATTCATGTGTGTACCATTGTAAAACAAAAAAGTTTACCATCAATTACAAAAAAGGTATCACAACTACATATTTTAACATAGTTATAAAATGATCCATCAGGCAATGCCATTCTATTTCTTAAGGACACATTAGGCTATTGGGGGGAAAGTATTTGGCATTTAGGCACATTTCATAGAATTCATACACATAAAAAACACAATTGGGTGTTTTAGAGTGAATCAGAAGACATACATGTTCCTGAGTGATCTCAATTACCATTCAAATGACCCATGACCCACCCGTTGAGAACTACCAGTTTAAGTTCAATTAAAATGGGTCACTGTCAGGTTGATCAAGCTGTATGAGTAGTTGCTGTGGAGTAGTTGCTATTAGGAAAGGCCATGATCATAATTTAGGAAATCACAAAATTCAAAGGGGAGAAAAATGAGGTAAACAGTGTGCAAAAACACCTCAGGTTTTCTGCTATTGGATTATTTCTTACAAAAAATAAGAGTAATATAATTAAGAATTTTCTAAATGTTGTTTTCTGATTTCTGGGACCAATCAGCTGTCTTTTTTCTTCAGCCAGGAGTTCTGTTAACAATTCAGATACAGACTCATTGCAAAGAAGAAGCTAAAGTCCGTCAGTTGATCATTTGACTGGACCAAGGACTTCGGGTAGCCTGGCAACAAACTTTAATACCTCTCTCTGTCTCGACACAGCTTGGAACCATAATGCAGCTGTTGACAAAGGAGGCTCTTCGTAAAATATGCAGGTTATTCCTTGAAGTCTCTGCGGTTCTACAGAATGAAAATGATAAACTGAAGATCAAGGTGGAGGAAATGAATGAAAAAATCAATACAATGGTTAAGAAGAGTGAGGAACGAGAAGAACCAAAAAGACCAACTCATATTCTCCACAATGGAATGATCTTTTCAATAAAACCAGTTGGTGAGTAAAAGGCCCAGTTGCTTACTATCTACTGGGTTGCTTGTAGGTTTCTTTGTTGTAAAGAGATTTATGCAGACCGGCACAATGTTGTCCATATCAAGGTTTCTGTGCTTGCTATTTAAGTGCTCCCATTGGTGCCTGTAAACCATTCAAAGCCAAACACAGCCGTGTCAACGCTGCTCAGCATAGGGCCCATCACTCAAGTAAACACAGTCATCTTGCCAACAGAGGTATGTTCTTGTCACTGTTCTTTGTGTGGTACTTTAATTCTGTCAAAAAATGACAGCCCATATTAACGTAATCACCCTTGTGAATTCCAGGGCACTGGTAGCAGTACGAGCTGTGGCACAGATGGTTTCAAGAACAGTCAAGGTATTATCCCATAGAAAAAATTTGTCCTAAGTAGTACCCTGTTCACTACAAAAGTAGTGCACTTTTTATAGGATGATACCTGATAGAGGCATGCACACAACTGTTACTGGTATTGTTCAACTGTAGCATAATGGAATTTTTCCTCTCATTTGCAGGTATTGCTGTGGCTTGCAGTAGACCCACTGAGACCTTTCCTCTTCTCTCTATGGGAAACACAAGTGGACTGATTACAAACCCCTTAATTAGAGACATTGAATCCCATGACCAGCAAAACACAGTGTTTGTTTCAGAGGAAAAAAACAAAGGGAGTGGTGCTCATGAAAAAGAAACCAGGGGCACTGCTATTAATGGGATCGGGTTCACAGAAAATGACTGCCAGGGCATACAGCAGAGTAAATCCAAGCCTAAGAAAACCTTCAAGTGTGACATCTGTGACAAGATATTCCACGCAAACTGTATACTGAAACGCCATATTGCAGTTCACAATAAACCGAAAGGCCCCTTTAAATGTGAAGTTTGTGAAAGAACATTCCGCCTGAACTGTATGCTGAAAAAACATATGCATACTCACTCAAAAGAGAAAACATTCAGTTGCAAAACTTGTGGAAAGGCATTCAGTGGTGAAAGCAATCTGAAATCACACGAGCTCGTTCACGCCGAGGTGAAACCGTTCAACTGCCTTACTTGTGGACGGGGTTTCACGTCAAAGAACCTGCTTAAGGTACACCAGAGAGTTCACACAGGCGAAAAACCATACAGCTGTACTATATGTGGAAAGAATTTCAGCATATCCCAAAACCTAAAAACGCACATTAGAGCTGTACATACAGAACGCTCAGAACGCCCGCACACCTGCCCCCATTGTGACAAAACCTTCTGGCGTCCTGCTGAGCTGCAGGAGCACCAGGTTGTCCATACAGGGGACAAGCCATTTAGTTGTGATATATGTGGAGCTGCTTTCAGCTTTAAGGAAAATGTCAAGAGACACCAACGAATTCACACAAAGAAGAGGCCGTACAAATGCGAGGTGTGTGGAAAAACATACATTCAGTCCACCAACTTGAAGGCTCACATGCTAGTTCACGGAGCAATAAAACCATTCATGTGTGACATATGTGGAAAGACTTATCTGTACAATTATCAACTAAAGCTTCACTCAGTATCACACAAGGCTGATGGAGAGAGGCACCCAAGATCAAGACAGAACAAGGGCAATGATCAATCCAACCAACAAAAACCATTTAGCTGTGAAGTATGTTGGAAAGGTTTCAGCTCCATCAGTTCTCTGAAAACACATGGAAGAATTCACACAGGAGAAAACCTGTATACATGTTCCCTTTGCGACAAAACTTTTCTTCATAAAGCAACTTTTGACTACCACCAGAAAATACACTCTGGAGAGAAGCCCTATGCGTGTGCTTTTTGCGAAAAGAGATTTATTCTTAAACAAGCTCTCAAGATACACGAGCTGATTCACACGGGTGAGAAACTACACAAGTGCAGTGAGTGTGGAAAGACTTTCAGACTCATTGGTAATCTGAATACACATAAGCGAGTCCACACAGGAGAGAAGCCTTTCAGCTGTGAGGTGTGTGGGACAACTTTCAGACAAGCGCACCATGTCAAAACTCATATGCAGGTGCACACAGGAGTCAGGCCATACTCATGTCTGACCTGTGGAAAAGGCTTTTCTGACTCAAGACACTTCAAAAAGCACAGCTGTGTCAGTGACTGTGCGTTCGGAAACAGAATACCAGAAGAGTATGTAACAATCTGAATTACCTATCAATGGCACTGATATATTCAAGTCTGAAAACAGAAAAATGTTTGGTTTATTTTTTTTATCCTGTTGATTTTCCAAGTTTTCTCAATCTTGGAATGTAAAATGTCTACACAATTATGAATGCATCCCTGATACAAATTTTCTCTGAAACCATAATCCTAATTTAAGGGGAGGACACTTGAAATACAATTGGGTGGTTTAATGGCATATAATTACCTATTTGGTTTTCTGGCCTTATGGAAGTTTTAGGTGCAGTATAGTGTTGACAAATAATTTTTGCAGGGTGAAGGCCAGAGTTCTTTCACTTTAATCCACATAACATGTTGTGTATTTGCCTCAAAATTAGGAAAAAGGGAAAAATTATCAATAAATCTGAACGACAAATGGATATGACGATCACAAAAACCAAGTGTAATATAAATGAAGTGTCTCTGTCTGTTTCTGCATTTGTGTTTTGAATACAAATAAATATTTAAAACAGAAGATTAAGCGATTGAAGTGTTTTTCCTTATACCAATGGTGGGTTAATACATTGCTGTCAGCCTGTATGCTTTTCCACCCGCCTGTTTTATTTCAGGCAGTCCACGAAAGTAATGGTGTGTAGAGTATTAACAGTCGCTACTTTAGGTACTATATTTTACTAATGTGAAAGTAGCCCTCTTAAACCATTCAAGAAAAAGTTACTTGTATATCTTCTAGGGGAACTGTGAAATGATCACCCCACTCAAATTAAATTCCTCAACCACACCTAAAAGGAGATTTCACCCTTGAACGGTGCAGCCAGTGTTCTCAGGAGGGGGTGTACTGCTTTGTTTCAGTGGGATAGAATTGATTGTCACTATATGCGCCGAATTAAGTAGTGTCTCTAGAATGTGTACGTGATACTATTTAGTAGCTTGGCTGACGCGGCCATAAAATTGCAAAGCTGTCAAGCACTTGAGAACTCGTGCTTACCTGACTAATTACTTGGAGGACTGAGGTCGGGTCGAAACACCCATCTGCTCCTGAATACACTACAAACCAACATCTATATTACATATAACTAACAACGCAACTACAGGATTGTCTACTGATATTCGGATATTTACTAGTCCACATCCATAGCAGCGAAACCTTCCATAGACTCGGACGAAAGACAAAAAAATCACAAACCCCATGACCTAATTGCAAAAACGCAATTCTCAAAATACAACACAATTTGTACTGATAAGTTTAGCATGTACCGGTGCCTACTCAGGTACTTCAGTTTTAGGAAAAATATTTCTCCTTGTGCTTCTAGTATGCTGCCAGTCGCAGACGAATGTAATCAAACGTTTCTCAGTTTCTCTTTGCGTTACATACGAGCGTTTCCTCCAATGACAATGCTGAGACATCACTTCCGATGTGCAGTCCCTTTTCCATTTTCGCTAGCAGCTGAGCAGTGTGGATAAATTCCAGCCAGATCTATTTTACTTAGATAGTCGTCCAAAAACAGACTGACATCAAGGTGATATGAACTTATAGCTCGTGAAAGACACGCGCGTTTGGTTATATAATCTCTCTTACAAAATGTTAAGTTATATGTTAGTTAAGGGCTTGACATAGTTGGCTAGTTAGCTGCAGTAGCATGCTGAATAGCAGAATGAATGAGACTGAGGACGATTGGCTGGCAAGCTAACTAATGAGCTAACTTTACCACATGTGTTTAGCTAGCTAGCAAGTTAGGTGTGTCGGATAGTTATTCATTTTGGTTGCAGCACCAACTAGCGTTTAACATGTATTTTTTGTGCCATGTTCAAAATCGATTGCATTGACTTGAGTCCGGTTTAACGTTGAGACGGTCATAAACCGGGAAGTTAGTTAAATGACTGTTAGCTATATGACAACGCAGGGATAGATGGCCGACAAACGTGTTTTGCCAGCTGGATTCCTTATTGGGAACCCACAGAGTTGGTTGATGTGACTTAACAGATGATGCTGGGCTCTAATCGACGCAATGTTTCTGTTTGTGACGTTGTAAATTTCAAAATATACCAATGAACATAATATGCACACGGCTCCAAAATTGACTCCTGTGGTGTAAGATTAATCTAAATGTATAGTTCAGATTTTTTTAGAATGTGCCATAGTAATTTTTGGTTATTACAAAAGGGGCGAAGTACTGCATTTCTGCTGCTAATAGTTTGTCTGTTGCAGATGCCTCCAAAGAAGGGAGGAGAGGGACCAAAACAACCTCCACTGATTGGACGCTTCGGTACCTCGTTGAAAATTGGGATAGTGGGATTGCCAAACGTTGGGTATGTGCTGGACGCTTCTGGAAACTACTAGTAGAATACTTCTCTCTCGCATGCCCACAAGTCATAACGAGTTGGTTTTCTTTGAACATATTCTACCTGTTCTCCAATGATTCTGTATTCGTGTAGTAGGTAATCTGACGCAAAATATCTATGGGTTATACTATAAACCTTTATTTTAAGTATGTTGTTCAGGAGATTATTTGTATTTCCAGATTTTATTTTCAACAATAAACAAAGCTTTTAATTTGCTTAAAAACTGACTGCACTTGATTGGATGGGGGGAGTATGATTTGCCTGTTACATTTAACATTGTTCACATATTGGGCATCAACTGCAATGCTTTAGAAGACTGAAAACAAACCAGGCTTCAAGCCCACAGCAATATACAGAGCGGTGCTTCAAAATGTCGGGTTGCTTGCTACTACTTTGATTTGCCTACTTACCAGCTAAAGGACCAACAGCGCATAACCACTGATAGAAAGTATGTTTGAATGTCATTGTAGATCATAATGATAGGTAGAACATAATGTTAGTTTATTTGTTTTGTGGGAATTTTTCAAACTGATAATCCATGGTAATTGTGATGTTTAAACTGCAATGCAGAAACTGGCCTTAGTTCTAATATGGTGTGTGTTTGTGTGTTAGTCAGATTAAAGGACCAGCCCAAACTCTTGGTTTCTAGCTTTGGTGTTTACATTTTAATTTTCAGCGACTGACTGGTGCATTTCCATATAATGTGAATGTGTTTTTGCTTTTGTTCAGAAGGTTGTACTCTGCAAATTATTCTGGCTGTTAAGAGTAGTCACTGAAACATCTTTTATATTTTGGCTACAGCAAGTCAACTTTCTTCAATGTGCTGACCAAGAGCCAAGCGGCCGCAGAGAACTTTCCGTTCTGCACAATCGACCCCAACGAGAGCAGAGTGCCCATCCCAGACGAACGCTACAACTACCTCTGCGACTTCCACAAGCCCCTCAGGTATAGTCGAGTCTGTGTACGTGAGCAGAGTTATCAATCCTGTAGAACTGAACAACTACCTCTGCAACTTTGGCCGTGTGTGTGTGTGTAACTTTTACTCTTTCTCTCTGAACAGTAAAGTACCCGCGTTTCTGAATGTGGTGGACATAGCTGGGCTGGTGAAAGGAGCTCACGCTGGCCAAGGACTGGGCAACGCCTTCCTGTCTCACATCAGTGCCTGTGACGGTATCTTCCACATGACACGTGAGTTTAACACACACACCAGGTGAAACGTACACAGTGTGTAACAATGGTCAAAATGCTTAATGCCAAGTCTGCATGGAAAGTGCAGGAATGTAAATACTCCCTTCTTAATGTTGGGGAACTCTCACCAACACAGCAACAGTCTGTGTAGCAGCGTTGTGGCTTCGCGTGCAATTTGACCTAATTTACTGTGGTCGTGTATCAGGTGCATTTGAAGATGAGGACATCATCCATGTGGAGGGTAATGTGGACCCGGTGAGGGACATTGAGATCATCCACGAGGAGCTACGGTTGAAGGATGAGGAGTCCCTTGGACCAATCATAGATAAGTTGGAGAAGACCGCCGTAAGAGGAGGCGACAAAAAACTCAAGCCTGAATATGTAAGTCGTGGGGGGGGGGGCATGTTAGATTTGCACCCACTAAGCAAGCAGAATGACATCATTTAACATTTTCCATGCTCTTCTAGTTTGTGACCCAGGGGGGGGGGGGGCTTAGGAAGGAGGGGCCCAGGTTAGGATGTTTAATCTCATGTACCCCGTTTTCATTCCCTTCATTTCTCATCCCTCAGGACATCATGTTGAAGATAAAGAACTGGATTGCTGATGAGAAGAAACATGTCCGCTTCTACAATGACTGGAACGAGAAGGAGGTATGATTGTGATTGTTTGTGGTATGTGTGCGCGCGCACCTATGAAAGGGGAGAATGTGTTGAATGGTATTTATCCACAACTCCAACTACCCCTTTTCACTGCAGCGCAGAAAATTGGTGATGTACGCATTTTTATGTGCATACATAACGGTGCAGCCACAATTTCATATCAACTGTCCAGCCCATGAGTCCTGCTGGATGGTTACGATACCGGTGTTGTCTTTATGACCAGTAATATTCAATGGCTCGTCTGTTTTGACCAATCATAGTTCATAGTGCATTCTGGAGCGGGACCCAATCATGGCATCGGTACGAGGCAAAGCGCATGCAACCGTTCTTGTGGAAAGAACACTTTCCACTAGTCAAAAAAACAATAAATGACAAGAAACACGTATTGTCGTACATGTTGTGTGTTCCCCGACAAATGCCGGTCAATTTAAAAGGGAATGAACAACTACCGAAAACATGCTTTCAAGTCCCTGGAGCGTGGGGCGTGTATTGTGGCCCAATGGGTATAGTCAGTCTGTGAGTACGGATGGAGAAACCATATGGACTTGGCTTGTCAACAGTGTCATATTAACTACGCCTGCCTTCGTGCTTACTAGCAGTGACACACAAGAAGACTGCGAACTAACTTGTGGGACAACCCCAGGATTGAATGTGTATTGCACCACATTAATGTAACCTTAAATATATGAACTCAATTATTTTATTACCAATAATTACTATTATTGCATTATTATTAATTCACCTCAAATACAAGTATCTTCATGAAAAGATGATAATGATATTTATAGTAATATTTTGGTAAGTATTCATTAAAAAGTAATAATGTACTTTGCATCATATTTGTGTTAACTGCAATTGCTTGTATCAGCTCATGTCTCACATCACATGCAAAACTGTGGTATAAATCAATATTCTGATTATTTGATATTTACATAAAGTACTCCTGTACAATACAACTGTATTGTATTTTTTTTTAATCCAGTTCAAGCCAGTAAAAATCAGTCCAGGTCAGTAGATTTCAGACCAACTGGCCCAAAGAGTTAGCGTTGAGCCCTGCCTACCAACATTTCAGAGATGTTTCTCTTAAAAACCTTCACCCTGGATAAAGACAGTGGGAGCAAGATGCACTCCGTTGCAGAGGAGCTGTTCAGGATCACATCCACTGATGACCGTGGCTGAGATCTGCACACATCTCACAGTACTTCCAATTGTGCTCATCTCAGATGCAAAGTTAGGCTGATGAAGCGGAAGACAAGAAAGCAGCAATTTCTGTCCAGGCAGACATGCACTGTGACTAACCACCCGCTTTAACCTATACCACACCAAGCCTGTATAAAGACTAGTGGGTAAGTTTGCTTTATTTGATATACAGTCATGATAACGATGGTGATAGTCAGAATACATTGATATTAGGCTAACACTGTTTATGTGCAGTTTCCTTTCAAGTATATACCCTGATTTGGAGAAAATGTGTGACAATTGTATCCCTCTTTGGTAGGACAGTCCCCTGACCGGTCTGCAAGTCTGCTCATGATGAAGAGAGAAGACTGGTCAGAGGAGCACAGTAACACGGCACAGACCGTCAGTGGGCGCACATGACCCACACACCGGAACATATTTAAACATTGGGAATTTGAATGTCTTCATACCTTGTGTTTAGTTGCATGTTCAAACAATCAGTAAATGTACCTTTAGAGCTTATTCATAGTTCATGCATGTACACACCCTTTTGCCCGTATGGAAGAAGGCCCCCTTTTAACAGCACCTGTAAATACAATGAATGTCATGTGTTTTTGTTGGTCTTCATACCCCATGAACATTTTTTATTGATTGAATGTTTGATTTTTTGTCTACATCCAAAACCCTGTTAGGACAAAGTGAAAATGTTTTGTTGTGCCAATTTACTGGAAATCTGAATAAGTGGTTAAACAAAAGCCACTGCTGATTAAAAAACCTGATCCAGAGTGAAGTTTCATCTTTCAGCACAACAGTGACCCAATGCACATAACCAAGACAACGCTAGAGGGGCTTCGGTACAAGTCTGAATGTCCCGGCCGAAGCCTGGACTTGAACCAAGTTGAACTTCAGTTGGGAGAGCTAGATTGCAGTTCACCAATGCTCCTCTTACAATCTGACCGATCTTAAGTCAGAAGAAATTACACTAATAGGGTAGAGGTTATATTAAATTGTATTTACAAAATTATAGATTAAATCTATAACACATCCAAATGTGGAGAAAGTGAAAGGGTATGAATATTTCCCAAATATACTATATAAAATTGGATTTGCTGCCTGTAATAGTTTGTTGTTTTCTGATTCATATACATGGATTTTGATTCTTATTTTGGTGTTATATGAAGTCACTTTTAACATGTTGCCGTTTCCCAAGTCAAGAGAAATGACCATAGCCATATGTATAATGCTTTGATTTCTAGAGGTGGGCTTATGAAATCTGATCATGAGTGCAGAGAAAGTTTTATCCATACTTAGCTTCTGTGTTTTTACCAAACAAAGCTTGATACCAAACAAACACACCCAACTCCGTATTGTTGTATTTGCAGATTGATGTGCTGAACAAATATCTGTTCCTCACATCCAAGCCCATGATCTACCTGGTCAACCTGTCAGAGAGGGACTACATAAGGAAAAAGAACAAGTGGTCAGTACATTCACATCTCTTATTTCCTGTCTTGTTAAATCTCTGATGGTGTTTGGGTTGTGATGCCCAGCAGCTGTTAGCTCTGAAGCTGACTTGTGACTTGGCGAGGGTCACAACATGGAATACTCCACAGGTTTATTTCGCGATTGTGGCGTTTTTTGTGCGCAGTTATAAAACACTGACTGTTTTGTATCCACCCCAACCCTGGTGATGTTTGGTTTATTAATGCAAGTTCGCATTAAAGCATGCACGTAATTCTAACAGAGTATGTTTTAGTATTTACATAACATTAATTAACAAAAAAACAAAACAACACCTCTGTCACGCAGGCTGATCAAGATCAAGGAATGGGTTGATGCCCATGACCCAGGAGCTATAGTCATACCAGTCAGTGGCGGTCTGGAGGCCAAACTTCAGGACATGACTGACGAGGAGAAGAGCAAATACTGTGAGGAGGCGAAGACTCAGAGGTACACAGAGATTAAACACCCACATACCCGCACTGATGACATTGTAAACCGTTTATTAACATTGACTGTCTTCTGCAGTGTCCTCACTAAGATCATTAAGGCTGGCTATGCAGCTCTGCAGCTGGAATATTTCTTCACAGCAGGGCCAGATGAAGTTCGAGCTTGGACCATCAGGGTAAGTGACCCTCACTTCGGTTTCATGGTATGTGTTGTCTGTATTCTCTCGCTTCCACATTGCGGTGTGATTTGGCTATCATACCCAATGTGTCAAAGCAGCCTATTTTCTGTGAATTACCAAATATAATCTATGCGAACATACAAACAATAAACCAAACAAGACATACAATTTAGTTATTACCAGCTAAGCTGCTATAGCCAACTAGCTGCCCACTTTTTTTCAGAACCAATACATGATGACCAATACATGATGATATTTAGATAATATGGGAGTGTTGTTTTTATTATACAGTAAGGATCAATGTCGATCCCAGGAACTGAAATCAGAACAGATGTAGCCAATGTTGTCTGGGTGAGGATCCAACAAACTGACCCGTGCAGGACTCAATGGTGTTTAATAGTTCTCTCTGCAGTCTTGGCCAGGCCAAGCCATTTGACAGGCTCCTGCAGTAATGTTGCTGTTCTGTCATTCATGTTTGAGGTGTGTTCTGGCAATTTAATAATCTAATATGAGTTAGAAAAGGAAAGACTGGTTTGTCTCATGTCTTTTACTCAAGTGCCAATCATGCCAATGTGCCACCGGGTATATCCGTACTGAGTATGGTTGTAACTGGCAGGTATGTGGGATCGGCCCGGTGATCTGATGGCACGAAGTCTCAACATGTTAGTCATTTGTGTGTGGTCCAACACCTGGAAATACCGCTGCTCAAAATCGTAGTTTTTTTCACCCAGTTTATTTTGACAAATTGGCCATGCTCCAACAATGGCATAAACCGGGTTTAATTCAACCAGTGAGTTTTATAGTTTTTATTCTGTAATTCACCTGTTATCTGTCAAACATTTTGCACCGTAACCGTTGAAGCTCATGAGTTACTTCTCTGTCCTACAGAAAGGCACGAAGGCTCCTCAGGCCGCAGGGAAGATCCACACTGACTTTGAGAAAGGTTTCATCATGGCAGAGGTCATGAAATTCCAGGACTTCAAAGAGGAGGGCACTGAGAATGCAGTGAAGGTATGTATGTGTGTAATATTCTTTGTTGTGCGTATGATGGCAGGCCATATTTACATGTGCCAATTTGGCTGATCTCATTTGGATAAAACCCTCTATATTACTTTTCATAACGTCTCAAACTTTGCCCTGGTTTGATTTCTACCACAGGCTGCTGGGAAGTACAGGCAACAGGGCAGGAACTACATTGTGGAGGATGGAGACATTATCTTTTTCAAATTCAACACACCTAATGCACCCAAGGCAAAGAAGTGATTGGACCAACTCACCATGCAATATGCTATGAAAGTCCCGCCTCCTGGTTCCTAGACTTGTAGGCTGAGAATGATCCTCAAATGTACACCGCCAGTCAAAAAAAACGTGGTAACTAAATGTATAGTAAATTGTGTGCGTTTCACAGTGAATTTTCTTATATGGCAGTTTTGAACATTATTTGACGGCCAAAACGAGGCAAAATGCAGAAAGGTTTCTTCTGTTTTCATTAAAACTATACTCAGAACTACAATTCCTGCTAAGTGTATGTTTATCGTTTGACAGTCACCAGTCTATAAAATAACTTTGTTTTGCATTTTCAGAAAAAGCTGAAAACATTTAGCAAAAGGTTGAGTATAATTGATATGAAATTGGATTATACTGACAAATGTAATTTATGTTTCATGAATATCTTGAAGCCTATTTAAAGATTGTACAGAATGACAGTGGGCAGACTTTCAGAGGGTTTAATATGGGTTCTTGGGTCCTGTTCCACCTTGTCCCCCTTTCCCTGTAATGTTTTATATATGGGAGAATGGAATTAGAATGAGTGATTTATTAATCTGTATGGGGGGATAAAATCATGTGCACATGGCAACCCTTCAGGTCAGTAAAAGCTTCCTGAAAAGTTTCCTGGTTAGGTTATTTTGTGTGGAAAAACCTGGCCCTAGTTAGGTCTTATCCACACAATCAGCATGGGTGTCCTTGTTTTTGGCTTGGTATTCTGACTTAATGCTTCACCCACCCATACACCTATTCTTACAGACATCTCAAACAACGCATTGCTGCGACATTGTAAGAGAACAATATAAATCCGTTTCTGATAATCCTGTTCATGTCAATATATAAATAAATTACATGTATCATACGTCCATCTCCTTTCTTGGAAAGGTAGCAAGGGAACGGAAATTAAGTTTCCTTAAATTCGATGTTGGAAAGCAGCTATGCTGGTGTATGCCTTTCCATGGAAATACAGAAAATACAATAAAAAGGGTCAAACAAATTCTGTTCATGTTCAAATGTGTCATTGACCAGCCACAGGACGTGTATTCATTATGCCAAACTAAATGGTCAAGCC
Organism: Esox lucius; assembly: GCF_011004845.1. Lineage (NCBI taxonomy): Eukaryota > Metazoa > Chordata > Actinopteri > Esociformes > Esocidae > Esox > Esox lucius. Next base: position 10,358,962 of record NC_047590.1, read on the forward strand.
ACGAAACGTTTAATTTCATTTTCCCTGCGACAAATTCGGATGGGTTCCTCTCGATTTAAGGTTTAGGGCGGAGTGGAAACACCCCACCTGTGTATGTGATGAAACATGGGGTTTGTGTTATTTTTTGAAGTTACTGGTAATGCTTGAGAAACATGACGATTACTTAAAACAAAAAAAAAAGGCAACAAGAAAATGGTTGTCCACAAAATAAGTAATATGTACGCTCGTTCGGAGTCCAGTCAACGATTTAATTGTGGGGGGCAATAGTGAATAAAAAGTCCGGATCTTAGTCTGTGCAACAAAAACGTTGTAATAACGTGCCCTGCACATACTTTAAAAGCTTGCATCGTAGCTTGCATTCCTTACAAAAAGTAGGGGCAACATCTGGGTGGAAGCCAATTAAACAATTCATCACAGATTTTTACAATAACTAGTTGTAACTTGTCAGTTAGGTGAACATGCATATTGATTAGAGTGTGCATTTGGGCTGAGGGCATATGTAATGTGAGCTGAGTTACAATTTGCTAAATGCCTGTTACGACTGCATTATGGCCGCTGTTTTCCTTATACTTCCTGCTATTTAATTTAAACCGTAAATTCCCAGATATTCCTTGAGGTCTTGTCCGTCAACAAACAGGAAACAGATAATCCATAAAAATGACTGACACATCAACTAACCACAGAGATCTCACCAAACCCCGAGCTAACCAATCCATCTGGAGAAGAACGGCGGGACTTCCTGCTACGTGACGCAAAATCGACGTTCATACTTGTAAGCCCCCCCCTTTTTGTGTTTCCCGCACCGTCAATCAAAATAGAAAAAAATCGACCCGAATTCACCGATCAACACAAGCCCGCCTTTGATAAAAGATAATAATGCTCGGAGTTTAGTTCATCAGATAATCTTTCGATTATTACAATTCACGTTATGACTGGTACGTAACATTGAACCAATCGAAGCATACAACCAACCGGTGAGTTTGTTCAACCGTTAGCAAAGCAAGCTAGCTACGTCTTTTAATCTTTTGCTGGAGCTCTATGCTAGCTTGCTAACTAGTTAACAAAAGTAAACATTCAGTCTGTGTTGAAATCCTCCTTGAAACCTGATCGCAAAGTTAGGTTTTGCAGTTTATTCTTCATAGACTGAAGTTTGTTAACTATTTGCAACCTTTTAGAAGCGACAGACTGTGAGAAATGTAGTGTTTTTCTTAGTTTTCCTCTCTCCATGCTAGCGCCAGGACAGCCTTTGAAACAAGGGGAAATGGCTACCGCGGACGTGGAAGGCAGTCAAAGCGAATTCCTACAGCACGGCGGAGCTTCGGAAAACCAGGTACCCGACACTTTCTATCTCGTTTTCCTTCTCTGAGCTACGACTGCTTGATGTTTTTAGCTAGCTAGAAGTTCACACGTTTTAAATGTTGTTGCAGGGGGTGAAAAGCTAGTATACTTCCGCCGCTGTGTTCCCCGCAATAACGGCCACCCACTTTACCCCTCTAGAACCCGCCCATAGTGGGTAGGACACAGCCCGTCACTTCGGCTCGCGGATAGTTCGTTCACCTACCTGGGGGTACACTGGGGAAAGGAGGGGCGAACGGTGATACCGAACAGATACCGTGGGAATCTGTGCACCGGACTTCTAAATATCTCACCCACTCCCATAGCGTTGCGATGACGTATTCCATATAGCAGCCATGTTTTTCGTTTGACTACTAGGTGGTGACACGCTCGAGGAATTTCATACTTGGCTGTTCGTAGGACCTTGCAGATTCACCCTTTAGCTATATTCAGTAATATTTAATTACATCAAAAGTACCTTTATTGGATGAGTTTATATATACCCAGAATGTATTGGCGATATATTTGTATTGCTACATATTGGGACGGAATACGCGCAATGTTTTTCGTTTGTCTGAATGCAGGGAGAAAAGCCGAGTTTTGTGTACAGTGTAGAGCAGCTGTTTAGTTAAAGGTCTCGCGGTGGCTTGACGTGTTAGTGACAGATGGGCAGTTGCTGAGAGCTACATTGCGGGATAGAAACTTTTAAGGATTATTTGTTCATGACTGGATTTCACATGTTTCTGTCTCTTTGGCCTTTGGTATTGGCTTTATGTGTCTGGTGTTAGTTGGCAAATCAGTAGTGACGCTGTGATGTGACGAGGTTTAGCCTATTCTAACATGACTGACATGGTACAGCATAGCTTTTAGACACTGTGGAGAGCACAGAATCTGAGCATCCAATCACATTTTCTGTCTCACCAGTCTTACCTCTTCAGTGTTGGGGGAGCATTGACCCTTTGCACCAGACTTCCTGTTTTGTTCCAAACTCAATGTTTTATGTTGTTTCTGAATTGTTTGGTAATAATGACAGGGAATTTGCCAGACACCACACTATATAAATGTCTTTCAGGTCAGTACAAAAGCAACATTCTAATAAACTAAATTATTTCTATTTGCTAGAGCCTATTTCAATAAATCTTGTAAACAGAAAGCAAAAGAGGGATGTAGCCTAGGCCAGACATCTGGTAATTCCACCAGAGTAACTCTAGATGTAGGACATAATATGCAGTAAGAAAAATATTTCTCCATGTTTGAGGTGTGGGCCTTAGGTAGGATCAAATGTATTTATAAAGCCCTTTTTACATCAGCAGATGTCACAAAGTGCTTTTACAAAACACCTGGCATTAAATAGATATTTGCATTGCACCTGAGTGTGCAAATATATTTTTCCATTTGCATACCCTTAGTCTATAGGTAAAACCTATGAGTGGGAACAAATCAGTAGCCTATAGCAGACAGGTTTAATTATGTTCAGGCTTATTGAGGTAAAGGATGCATGCTGTCCTGGACAATTCCACCCCCCTGAGGTTAATGATCTGTTGGCCAGTAACTTATCTACCCTGCAGGGTATGCACTGAGAACCTGGTGTTGCATTCAGCCTTGGGCTGCTGTACCAGGCTTACTATAAACTAACCATGCTTTCATATGCTGCAGGAACAGCTCATTAGTTGCCAGGCTGTCACTCATATGTAGACAAACACATTGTGTTGCTTGTCCAAGGAAATTTAGAAGATATAACTCTGCATTTAGCCTTTATATTCATATATCAATATCACCCAACCTTAATGTCTTCATATGGCTGTATTCTTATTTGGAAGTTCCTGGAGTCCAAACACAAACAAAACACCACAGCGTGTAATACACTACATAAATACAAATCCAATTGGTCTGTGTTGTGTACTTTTTAATAAATTTTCTTCCTAGTTAGGGTTACCTCAGTGGTACAGCTCAATGCAGTTATGGTTTCATTTAGTCCAGTGCGTTTCCCGGCCTTTATTCTGGACTTGGGAACAGTGATAATGTCTAGTGGTTTGTGTTTCCTGGTACTGGTGAGTGTTTGAGCTGTGTTTACCTTTCTACACCTCAACACTTTCTACAATATGAGCAGTGATCGTTAACCTCTCGTTCTGTATGCCGGGAGAAGATGACATGCATGCCGTTGACATTCTCTCTCTGAATATAAAACTAAAACCACACTGGCAAATTTTATTTGTCTTATCACCCTCATAATAAGTAGCTTGACCTAGAGGAAAAGGCCAAAAAACAGTGGTGTACATTTGTTGTAAATGTATAATTCTATTTTATGTTACCATACCAGTTTATTTCAGTGTGTATTTCTTCCCATATCAGCCAGCTGTAATTGAAGATAAAAACACCGGATTTCTAAATAGCCACAACTATTTTCTTGTCTGATTGTGAAACTATGCTGTAGTCACTTTGTCCTAATAAAAGGTCTCTGTACCCCTCGTTGTTCCTTAAAATAGGACAGATTTCAATGTGCAAAGACATACAGATCTGGGCAGCGGTCCATTCATATCCTTAACTGGAAGTTTGTGACACATTGTGGCCCAGACACTGACATGTTGATAATCTGTGTGTGTGTGTGTGTGTAGACCACAGACATGAGTGCCATCCAGCTGACCGGTTCAGATCACTGGGAGGTGTTAACCCCGGTGTCGACAGGAAAGGATGAGCAGCAGGCAGTCGTCCACATTCCCAACTCTGGCATGATGACCTCTAACGGCCAGTATGTTCTCCCTATCGGGAACATGGCCAGTCAGCCCATCTATGTTACGGCATCTAACAATGATGGCTCTGCCAACGGAGTGTCCAGCATACAGTACCAGGTAGGGTTGTTCACACGCCTGCATGTCCCACACACACACACCTGTTAGTCGAATTTCCAGTTTCAGGAAGCCCAGTATTGTACACGCGCACACATACTTTTTAAACACACTATTCTCTCCGCACACAGACTCAGCTCTCTCCCATGTCCTCCCCTCAGATCCACAACTCCGATGGAACTCTGTCCGGCTTCTCCGCGCAGGGATTGGACGATGGCTCGGGTCAAATCCAGCTCATCCAGGACGGTAGTCACGGCAACATTGGAATCAGTGTGGCCACAACAACAAATTCTGACCTCCTAACCCAGGCAGGGCACATGCAGCAGATTCAGGGCGTGTCATTGGCCGGCGGCACGACCTATAGTGGTTCTGTTCCCATGGGGCTGCCGGGCGGGAACTTAACTTTCCTACCTATCAGCAGCATCGACCTTGAATCGCTAGGGCTTGCCGGCGCTCAGACAGTTCCCATAGCAACAACCGCTGACGGTCAGCTGATCATGGGCAGCCAATCGCTGGAGGTACAGGACGCCGGAGCCAAACAGCTGGTCAGTGACGCTAATGGTAACCAAGACCTCTACGTGCCAACCACCACCTCTTCCTCCTCGTCATCATCCCAGCTTCCTGAGACCATTGACGGAACGGGAGTTCTTACCCAAGCTACTGCCGTGTCTGCTGGGGTTCCAGACCCATCCTCATCAGAGAACTACAACTCCCACAACCACCTGCAGCAAATACAGGTCAGTCATAGAATATAATCCTCCTGTCAAAATTCCTGTCTTCCACACCATGTATGACATTAATATTACAGCTGTGTTCCACAGTAGGCAGTATCATATTACAGTTTACGTTGCCGTTATCATTAATGACCACTCTCCCCCTTCTGCCCGCTGCTCATGCAGGTGTCCACCTCTAATGCCTCGTCCCTATCCCAGCCCATCCTCCAGCTGTCAGGGGACGACCAGGGGGCCCAGGGACAGGATCTATCCCAGGCTGGACAGACTCTCCAGAGCGTCCAGCTAGTCAACCCTGGAACCTTCCTCATCCAGGCCCAGACAGTCACTGCTTCAGGACAGATTCAGTGGCAGACCTTCCAAGTAGGTTCTCTTGACCTGTGTAAAATGTCTGTGTGTCTGGTGAATGTAGGTGTGTGTGATCCTAGATGTGTGTAACTCACCCTCAGGTCCAAGGTGTCCAGTCTCTGCAGGGACTTCAGCTTCCCCAGGCCCAAGGGGGCCAGCAGCTGACTCTAGCCCCAGTCCAGGGCCTTTCTTTGGGGCAGGGAGGAGCAGTCACCCTGCCCAACCTTCAGACCGTCACAGTCAACTCTATAGGGCAGCCAGGCATACAGTACACACAAGGAGATGAGGCAGGCAGTCCTGCAGGTAGCAACACACACACACCATCATTTCTTCCTATTCCTCCCGCACCCTGTTGCTCTGTCCCACATCCAAACTCTCTCCCAACGCGCAGACATCCAGATAAAGGAGGAGCCAGACTCTGAGGAGTGGCAGCTGAGCGGTGACTCTACCCTCAACACCAGTGACCTGAACAACCTGCGCGTCCAGATGGAAGACGAGGACATGGACGCGCTCCCCGGGGAGGGCAAGAGGCTGAGGAGAGTGGCCTGCACCTGTCCCAACTGTAAAGAGGCGGGAGGAAGGTGAGGAGCCGAAATGTTTGTAGAATTTAAAATGACTGTTTTCCAGCCAGTGAACGTGTATGAATCCAGCCCACTACTGTATCAGCAAAATCTCTCCTCTATTTTCCCCATTGAATAATACAATGTAAAATTACAGAAAGAGAATATTTATTTTATTGCAAAATGAATACATATTCTCTTTCTGTAATTTTTTATTGTATTATTCTGGGATATAAATTTAGTAAACAAGGTATTAGACTTCATCTGCAAATAACATTAGGAGACATGACTCAAGCAAAAAACTAAATAAATTATAATAAAAATTACTTGAGGTTGGACCCCTGTTCACTTGAAAGCACAGTCGTTCAGAAATAATCTGCCATTTTTAAGGCAATTTGCTGATAGTGAATGCTATATCGGTGCTTTCCTAATTATAATCCAAGGTAGACACATACACTCACCTAAATGATTATTAGGAACACCTGTTCATTTTCTCATTAACGCAATTATCTAATCAACCAATCACATGGCAGTTGCTTCAATGCATTTAGGGGTGTGGTCCTGGTCAAGACAATCTCCTGAACTCCAAACTGAATGTCAGAATGGGAAAGAAAGGTGATTTAAGCAATTCTGAGCGTGGCTTGGTTGTTGGTGCCAGACGGGCCGGTCTGAGTATTTCACAATCTGCTCAGTTACTGGGATTTTCACGCACAACCATTTCTAGGGTTTACAAAGAATGGTGTGAAAAGGGAAAAACATCCAGTATGCGGCAGTCCTGTGGGCGAAAATGCCTTGTTGATGCTAGAGGTCAGAGGAGAATGGGCCGACTGATTCAAGCTGATCGAAGAGCAACTTCGACTGAAATAACCACTCGTTACAACCGAGGTATGCCGCAAAGCATTTGTGAAGCCACAACACGCACAACCTTGAGGCGGATGGGCTACAACAGCAGAAGACCACCGGGTATCACTCATCTCCACTACAAATAGGAAAAAGAGGCTACAATTTGCATGAGCTCACCAAAATTGGACAGTTGAAGACTGGAAGAATGTTGCCTGGTCTGATGAGTCTCGATTTCTGTTGAGACATTCAGATGGTAGAGTCAGAATTTGGCGTAAACAGAATGAGAACATGGATCCATCATGCCTTGTTACCACTGTGTAGGGTGGTGGTGGTGGTGGTGGTGTAATGGTGTGGGGGATGTTTTCTTGGCACACTTTAGGCCCCTTAGTGCCAATTGGGCATCGTTTAAATGCCACGGCCTACCTGAGCATTGTTTCTGACCATGTCCATCCCTATATGACCACCATGTACCCATCCTCTGATGGCTACTTCCAGCAGGATAATGCACCATGTCACAAAGCTCGAATCATTTCAAATTGGTTTCTTGAACATGACAATGAGTTCACTGTACTGAAATGGCCCCCACAGTCACCAGATCTCAACCCAATAGAGCATCTTTGGGATGTGGTGGAATGGGAGCTTCGTGCCCTGGATGTGCATCCCACAAATCTTCATCAACTGCAAGATGCTATCCTATCAATATGGGCCATCATTTCTATAGAATGCTTTCAGCACCTTTTTGAATCAATGCCACGTAGAATTAAGGCTGTTCTGAAGGCGAAAGGGGGTCAAACAAAGTATTAGTATGGTATTCCTAAAAATCCTTTAGGTGAGTGTAGAAGCACATGTGATGGCAATTTTCAACTCTTAAAGGAGGAAGTACAGAGACAAAATTATCTTGGCATAATTACGTTTATTTGCAAATAGAGAGACGCGTCAAACACTTACAAACATAATCATCCGAGGAGTCTCTAACTTAAAACATGAACAGTTTGTATTTATAGAGGAAAAAGGGATGTGGTAAGTTGCTGGCCATTTTTCTTGTGTCACATAGGTTTTACCCAAAGGGCGGGCTGTCCCCCCACCTTATCCTTCCTGCCATAATGTTTACTGTTGTGTTTACCTAAACAGGCCAATTGCTCCTACTTCCCCGCAAGGACCACATTCCTACGGAACAAACAGACTGACACCCTTTTTTGTCTAGGCAGGAGAACATGGTCAAAGTACCTAATAATCCTCTGATTTTATACAGACGTGTGTCACAATCAAAGTAAAGATTTACATACCAGCCAATGGAAAGACAGACATTTCTCAAATGTACCTTATTTAAAAATGTCCATAACACACACCACCAAAAATTCACCAATACTGACAAATGTTATGGACAAAAATGTATTAAAGTAAGTCTGGGAATTTCAACAATTAAACTAGCGAGGCCAGTGGTCATGTCAGCAACAACGTGTCTCGCTGTTTGATTTTCTGCCACTGTCTAGCTATTTATTTAGCTAACTAAAAGCTTGGAGCTTAGCTAGCCAGAGAGAATTCATGTCAATGTCCAAGTGCCTTTTCCTTAGTTAGCATCACATGTAAATAACATTACCAGCTAGCCTACAGTATGAAGTGAATGTCATCCATGTTAAACAATAATTTACATCAAATTCATTAGCATTGATCAAATTGGCGCCAGTCAGGCAATAATGTGGTTAAACATTTTAGAACCTTTCTTGTCCTTTCAACTGTCTTTTTCTTTGTGGTTTTGGATTATTTTGTTTTACTTTCCAAATGCTGTATGGCCATCTGCCATCGTGGCTGATGAAACATAGTTTACAGTCTAACCCGACAAGGACAACATCTAGCCACATTTCTTGTCTTCATTTTCCTCCTGAAATACAATGTTTAACACGTCACCCTTTCTCTTGCCTCTTCGCTTAGAGGGTCAAGTCTTGGAAAGAAGAAGCAGCATATCTGTCACATCACGGGCTGTGGGAAAGTGTATGGAAAGACCTCTCACCTCAGGGCTCACCTCAGATGGCACAGTGGAGAACGACCGTTCGTCTGCAACTGGATGTTCTGTGGCAAGAGGTTTACCCGGAGTGACGAGCTACAAAGACACAGGCGGACACATACAGGTAAGAAGACGCAAAAGACGGGGCAGACTGACCGACAGGATGCTCAACCCAGTCATTCTACATCTATATTTGTCCTCCTTTTGTCTCTCTTTCCAGGGGAAAAGAAGTTTGTGTGTGCTGAGTGTTCAAAGAGGTTCATGCGTAGTGACCATCTGGCCAAACACATAAAGACTCACCAGAACAAAAAAGGCGTTGCAGCGACAACATTGTCTCCGCCCCACAGCGACACCATCATCACCGCGGACGGAACAACCCTAATCCTTCAGTCAGCAGCTGGCAACCGCAGCCTCCTACCCAATCAGGAGATCCCTCTGCAGCTGGTCACCGTTGCACCCGGTGAGGTCATGGAATGAGGTCATGGCTTATAGACTGGCCAATCAACAGGGGCCTTGTGGGCTCCCCCTTTGTTTTGTTTTTTATATGAATATATATATACGTAAATATATATGACAAATATATATATTTTAAGTAAGAGTTATCATGACTTTATGTTCGTTTTTGCAGTCTTTTTATAGGCAGGCAAAATAAAAGACATTCAATGTGGTTGCTATGTACACACAGACACATGCATTTTCACACACGCACACACAATCACACACACTTGGTAAACATGAATATTCACACTATGAAATGCCTTATTTTGTATCATAATCTTGTTGTATAAAATGCTGGAGATGCATGTGTTTTTTTTAAGCTTTTGCAGATGTAATTTTGGTGGGTTAATATGTCTGTTAATTCATAACAATGACAATGATAGTTATGAGGCAGGGAAAAGGAAATGTGTAGGAGATTGAATGGTTGATTGGTTGTATTGAATAATCAAAGGCTATCTCTGGTCAGGGCCTGCGTTTGGTGTGTGTATTGAGACTAGGTGATTTCATTAACTCTTCACCTGAAGCGACAAGCAACTCCCTAGTTTAAGACCTTCTGGACACTCTTAGGCACTTTTTATAATACACTATGACAGTTTGTAATAACATATTTTGTTTTGTCTGTTAGTAATATAGCTGGGATGTCCAATTATTCTCCAGCACATCATTTTATTTGTTACCAATGTTGGTTCAGTTACTGTTTTGGTTTAAACGTGTCAGGGTGCGGAACATGTTATTGCTCTGTTTCCAGCCCTGCACTCCATGAAACTAATTTGACTTAATTGCCTGTTGTTTCTGGTGAAGTGTTATTGACTGTGATAGAAGTCGGCTGTACTTGCTGGTCTAAGGTCAGTTTGTTTGATGTTAGTAGTGGTGGAGTGTATGCTGATCGTAGGTCTGTGCCTGGGGGAATCTTTGACCCAGAGAGCTGAATGTTATGAGTCACTTCAATCAACCATGAGCACATTTGTGGTGCTTGCTCAGTTCAAATGTGTCTTCAGATTTTTATTTTATATTTGTAATTTTTTTCCACTTTTTTTGCTCTATAGTCAGTCACATTTTATTCTGTTTATGTATGTCTAGCTTTGTCTGGATCCAGTCAGAAGGCAGCATCTCAAATCGTTTGTTGGAATTTACATGAGTTGAAAAGGACACCGGTTTAAAATAATGAACTGGATTTCTCAGTCACCCCCCCACCCAATATGGCAACAATATTTTTAACTTAAACATTTTTAATTTGTAGAACACTTGTGGTTCACTGATCAGTACAATGAACATTCCAAGTGGTACATCCAATATGGCCACCGGTGTGCCTCCCACCCTCCGCAAAACTCAAATTAGTTTACCCTTCGACTGTAGGTCGGGTGTTCTTTCACCCTCAGATTTAAATGGAATGTATTGGAGGTGAATGTGGTGGTAACTTCCAGATATTCTTATACCAATCCAGTGCGCGTGCATGTGATAGATATATGGGGCTATCTTTTTTGGGTGAATGGTAGGATGTCTGAATTGCAATATTCTGTTCTATTGTTTCTAATTCTATATTGCCACTTTACTCTGTCTAGTCGCTACTCATTGTAAAGGAAACAATCATGCCATTATTATTATTGTAATCTCTCTGTCCGAATGTCTGTTTGTAGTTTTCACTTGTATATTATCTTCTTTTCACATTGTTCATAGAAGCCATTTTCTTTAGTAACATAAATTTTTTTTGGTCGAAAGCTCCTTATTTTAATTGATTTTTAAAAAATGAAAATATGTAAAATTTGAATGTTACTTTTTGTAAAACCTTTTTTCAAATGGATCATAATTAAAGTCTGAATCCTTCCAACAGTATATATGTGTGTGTGCCCGTGCGCAATCGTGCATGTGTCGCATATTTTTACTTTGCTTTTGAGGACTATCATTCTACAGCCTCAGAATGATAGTAAAAAAGGAAAATGTGAGCTTTCGCCTGTTCCCAAGAGGAAGAGAATATTTTGAGTGGTGTGGGAGTAAAGGCACTTCCTAACCAATTTATCTGGGTCATATCAAAGCATATATATTGAGTCTGCTAAAACAGATCAGTTAAAACTGAATATTGGGATATTCTTCCTGCAGTCAAGCACACACTATATCCCCTTGCCTGTCAAAGTGTTCTGAACAGTTTCAGCACTGATCCCTGACCTGAGTATGCCATTTGAAAGGTACGGTTTAACTTCCTGACTTTTGGAATCTCATCCTCCGGAGACCTTCCGAAAGAGAATGTCTCGGATCCTGGGGGAACTGGAGGGAGTACTGGGCCAGTTGGATGATTTTGTTTCTGCAGACACTCAAGATCTTTGGAATCAGTGGCTTTAGGTGGTGCTAGAATAGAGGCAAGGGTTACATTGAATGAGAAATGTGAAATCTCATAAGAACATACTTAGGAAAAATTCCACAACATCAAGGAGTTCACACAGCTAGTTTGGACGATCTTCACTTTCAGTCAGTCTGTCATAATCTGGAAGCTTATATTTTGTATTATTATATCTGTTGTTGCCCAACTACTTCGCACACAAATACAGAGCCTTCCAAACGTGTGTTTAATATTCAAACGTTTTTGCATAAAACCTTGAATTAATCATATATATTATTATGTTTGTCTCCATTGAATCCTATTTAACATGTTTATAAGAAAAATATTGTTATCCAAAATGTAATTATTGATACCAAAATGTCAATTGGTAATAAAAGTAATTTAATAAATACGTTAAAACGGTTTGCATTAATAATCGACAATCTAGTCAGTACAGTACGTTTTTGGAGGCGAACTATCACGCAGCTAGATATTTATGTCGCTAGCTAACCTGCTAGTGTGAGAGAAAGAGGTTTTCTTCCAGGCAAGAAATATCCGGTTGTATCTTATTACACGGAGTTGTGGAGATAAGCGCGGTTATGCGCTTTGACTGGAGGGTTCCAAAAACTTCCCACGATGTGGCGCTGCGGATAAAGGTTGTTTGTGTTGTACACGCGTCACATCCGGTTTTGACTCGTGCGGCGGTTAGAGAATGAGGCGCTAAAGAAGAAGGAGAATTGCAGTTTCGCTTCACGACTCATTATTAAGTAGCTAGTAAAATAAACAAAATAATTTATTGTCTGAGCTCTTTCTTTCAATAAACAAGACATGAGCGACAACGAAAAGGATTTCGGCGAGCGGGTACGTATTTAACCAAACACGAGCTACCGTGAGGAAAAGCTCAGTCTTGCCCTAAATTGCGCAGTCTCAACGACGCCATTTGCCTTAGGCGGCTAACGTTAGCTAGCTTTCACAAACATTCTAAATATTGTTATAACTTGGTGTGTTGTCTGTTACATTGATTTAGTAGCATGGTTTTACATCGATTGTTTATGTTATTCATCCAGCCAGTCTGAATATGTACCTTGTTTATCTTTGAAAATGTGATGTCCATTTACCAATTCATGTTAGCGTTAGCACAATGCGGTGTCTTCTGTATATTTTCATTTTTAAGTATTAACTACCTCATTTAGACTAACTGTTGTAGCTCAAATCAAGTACGTGGAAATGTTCTGAATGTGCGGAGACTGTTGAAAAATATTTTTTATTAGCACTATAATGGTCTATATATAATATATCTAAAGATAACTAGCTGCGTGGTATGTGGCTAGGATTTGTACTTATAAGTACTCGCTTGCTATCGCAGTGACTTCGTTAGCTAGTCACTGTGCAGTAGCTGCTTACTGTACGAATGAATTATCAAGTGAAACAACATGGCGCCAGAACAGTTGTTAGTTGTTATACTGTAGCTATTTAGTATACACGCACTAATTATCCTTCCCTCGTTTAAATCACACATGATCACGTTATATTTAATGGGTGTATCGAATTGAAAAAAGTATTTTGGTAACTATCTTTACACCATTACTCTTATTTACTATAGCAGTTCTTCTGTTTTGGTCCAAGGGCTTGATGAATCAGATGTCTTTGTGACCCTCTGAGTAGGATTGAAGAACCTAGCTTTGCCAGCAATTGAGGGAACTATTACTAATGTAGCTTTGTGTAACAAAATAGTCAAGTCACATTTACTTATAGTTAATTATATCAAAACCAGTAAATGCTCAGCTAAGTAATGCTTCTCACCAACAAAGGCATGTGTATACTCTCTGTGGACTCTTTACCTTCCAGGGTTATAAAACATGTCCTTGCTAATAGCAAAGTTATAAAGTTGTAGTGCCAGTATTTATAGTTTAATTTTATGTTGTCATCTGTATTTCCAGAGTTATTGGCACTACCTATAACATTTTTTGAAGACGAGGAACAAATTCCCAAGATTTTCAAAGTGGAGACCATAGAGATTATACACACGTCTTTGTTGACCAGAAGGATGATAATTATTTTTTTGTCTTTTTTTTATAGATTAGATTCAACTTTGTCATTGAACTGTACAAGTACAGTACAACGAAATGCACTTAGCATCTAACCACAAGTGCAAATAGAGGGCAGTACATTTACAAGTATTAAGCGCATGTATACTACAAGTGGAATGTTTTTATGGGTTTGGATATAATTACATTTCTGTCAGGTTCTCTGATGTTTTGAATGTAATAGTTCCTTCAGCTGTGGTCAAAGCTGGAAGAATCCAGATTTTGCAACGAATCTCTACCTAAATATTTTATCAACCTTTCTAGTGTTTCATCACTGTGCTTAATATACACCTTTTTTTTTTCTGTCTTTAACATTGCTTTGATTTAATGCTTTCAGGTGAAACAGCTTAATTCTAATTTGTGTTAACGATCTTGGGTTTTGCAAATCTTTGACTTTTGTAGTTTTTATTAAAAACCAACCCGTTTTATCATCCTTGTCTGTTTTTCGTTAAGGTTGAGTTGGGAAGAAGCAAAAAGGCGGAAGAACTTTCAGATATGAAGTTTGAAGTTGTTAAAGGGGCATATTTGATGACGCTGATGGTGTTGATGCATGCTAATGTAAAATGAAGCTGACAGAAGCGAGCGGCCGCGCTGGTAGTGGTGTGGCAGATGAGCAGATCAAATGGGAGGAAGTGGGGGAAGAGGAAAGAAAAATGAAGTCAGAAATGGTGTGAAGCGGAAGAAAGAAGAAAAGAAATGGTTGTTTTGAAGTTATGAAGTTAAAGAAGTGATGAAGTTTTGAGAAGTGTTCGGGGGTATGATTAATTCCCTATAGCCTGCTATGTTATTACTTCAATCCTATTTCTCTCTCTCTGTTTCCCAAGCTGTCCCTCAAGGACCCCCCCACAGACAGTCACTACAACCGTTTGTTCTGCTCCACCAGTACACCTTATTTTACTTGTCAAAAAAATGTATACACACTTTCTCAAGTTGAATTGGGTGTGCTGTGGTTGGGGGTCTGTTTGAGGGATGGAGTGAGAAACAACATTTTTAAGCCTGCATGCTAACTGTTCTTTGTCAGACACATTACCTAGCCAATAACATGCAAGGTTAAACTCTGCTATACTGTGTAGAGTGTAAGACAATCAGTTCAGCATAGATCTGAGTTAAGAGTAAAGTAGATTGACACCTTACTTTAAGCCTAAATCATTTTCTTTGGTCGCCTATAACAGGCAGATCTAGTTATCAATAACGTATTTATCCCTTTATGGGATTATGTTATGGTTGAATTTTTTTGTGGTTCTAATATTAGGGGCCTCTAACAGGTCTGAGTGAGGTTCCTTCTGTACCTCAGACAGCTTCTGTGGTTTTATTTTGACCTGTGTTTATATATTTGCCCTGTCAGGACTCGCGCTCTGCTTCCAGGAGTGTGAGCCCACGGGGTTCTGGGAAGTCTGCCAGCCACTCCCCTGCCCATTCCCCTGCCCAGTCCAAAGATGGCTCCAGACATTCCCGCTCCAAGTCCCACTCCCGGTCTCGCTCTAAGTCCAGGTGAGAACCCCAGCTTCCTGGAGAATTTTGGTTTTGCTGATAAGCATTTGGGGTGTTGATGTGTGTGTGTGGGAGGGGTTCACTGGACGTGCTCGTATTTTTAAAAGGTTTTTGTGTGATGAATTATGTCTTTATTTATTTCTTTTTTTACGTGTCTTATTTTCGTTAGGTCTCGTTCCCACAGAAGCTCCCGTCGGCACTATTCCCGCTCTCGCTCCCGTTCCCACCGCCGCCGTTCCCGTAGCCGTTCCCGTAGCGGGGAATACCGCCGCCGTCGGAGCCACAGCCACTCGCCCATGTCCAACCGCCGCAGACATATCGGCAACCGGGTACGATTGTAACCCACCCAGATGGACCCCAAGACTGCCGTAGGCAAGCCCCGTGTCATAACCACTATCCTCTTCACTGTTGTCTACAGGCCAACCCAGATCCTAACTGCTGCCTGGGCGTGTTTGGCCTGAGCTTGTACACCACAGAGAGGGACCTTAGAGATGTGTTCTCCAAGTACGGCCCCCTAGCGGATGTCAGCATCGTCTATGACCAGCAGTCACGACGCTCCCGCGGCTTTGCCTTTGTCTACTTCGAGGTCCGAGAGGACGCTAATGAGGTTGGGATGCAGGGCAAGAGACGGTTGGGGATATTTCGGGGGGGGGGGCGGGACTGATGGCAGAAAGGGAATTAATCAAACCTTTTGAGTGAGCGTGATGCACAAAAAGGGAATTCTCTTCTTAAACCACTTTGCACTCTTCCTTTGTTTCTGGTTTCAGGCTAAGGAGAGAGCGAATGGAATGGAGTTGGATGGAAGGAGGATCCGGGTGGATTTCTCCATCACCAAGCGACCACACACGCCTACACCTGGGATATATATGGGACGGCCCACATAGTGAGTGCACACAAGACATGTTGAAACTTTCATTGTTTCACAAGGCTGATTTTGATTATACTAGATCAGTGGTGCTTAATGAACTTCTATTCCACAAAATCTATTCCACATACCAAAGTACACCAGTGTTTGTTGGTGCTGTTATGTTAACGAGCAGCTCAACCATGAAATATGTTTCACTTCAAAATACTCATGCCATGAAGCCATACTACGGTCAACTCTGAAAATGTAGAGTCATCCTAAACCTGTCATCATGCCCCGCACATTTTTCCTTTAACAATGTAAGCACAGAAGAGTAGAATTGTTTACACCTTTCTGTTGGTGGAGCCACAGTCTTTAAAAAAAAAAAATTCCCCATGTCCCACATACACCTAAGTAATCACTAATTAAATCGCCAGCTATGGATTTTTTTTGTCATCAATGGTGTCAATTAGTTGTTGCTGCCCCTATTGTTTTAAATGACACAATTCTGATTTCCAGAAAAATTATAAATCAATTGATCGCAACCGTCACGCTGTATGAGGTTACTTCCCAAACACATTCATTCGACTAGTTTGTGAATGTAATTCGTCGGTTTTATCCTCTGGCCTGGGCCAGTTCTAGGCATTAGTGACATAAGTGGTGGCTTAGGGCCCGCAACCTCTATGGGAGGGGGGGCCCCCCCAAATCAATTTGCTGAGGACCCCCTCAAAAGGCATTTGTCCGGGATTTGTTCTTCTATATCGGAATTTAATTTACTCAATAAATCCTGATAGGCTGGATGAGGGCTTCCTCTGATTGTGGGTCTTTTACAGTGGAGGAGGCGGTGGAGGTGGTGGAGGCAGTGGAGGTGGCGGTGAAAGGAGCAGTGGACCCAGCTCAGGCTCATCTCGACGCAGCTCAAGGGATTACGACCGTGGCGGTGATCGGGGCTACGACAGGGGCTACGACCGCGGCTACGACCGCTACGATGACCGCGAGTGCTACAGGTCCTACAGGTGAGACTGCAGTTACGCAACTTGGTGGTTCTGTGACCGGTTGGCAAGCGGGTGCTTACTGCGTGTTGTCTCTCTAGACGCAGGTCTCCGTCCCCGTACTACAGCCGAGGGGCCTACAGGTCTCGCTCACGGTCACGATCCTACTCCCCGCGTAAGTCCGCCAGGCTTATGACCGCTTTGTCGTAGCTTTATGCCAGCAGTTGGTCCCATTGTGCACACACAGACACCTGGCCTTCATCCCCAGAGAGCAAGCAGTAACATGCTGAAGCACGGTGTCTAGGAGAATCCCTAGGAAGTTGCAGATTAGAGTGCATGGCCTTCAAATGTTAACCACAGGTGCTGTTGTCGGTGTCTAAATTTACCCTTCTCCTGTCTTCACAGGCCACTACTGAGTAGTGAGAGAAGAGGATCAAGCTGAAGATGAAGACTATTTTTGTGGGGTGGATGTAGGGTCAGGGTGGGTGAGGTTGGGAGGGGGTGTCATTTAAACAGTCTTTTTATTTGTGATTTCTTTTTCTTCAGTGGTTTAATTTCTGTCCGTGAGCTTCTTGGTCACCCTTGGCCCCTATTGTGTTTGGAGTTGTTGTCAATTTGTTTATCCATCTCTGTATTTGCTTCTCCAGGCTCTTTTTTTGATACATTTAACTATAAACCAACAGAGCCTGGAGAAAAGAGATGGATTAACAAATGAACAGCCTGTGCAAACACAATGGGGGCTGACTGAGACATTCATGGATAGAAACCTATTGCATGGTAGGCTAGGGTAAAGGGCTACATGTAAACCCAGCTCTAGGATCAGAACTTAACTGTTAGGGTGACGATATCTGTATCAGTGGTTAGGGGAAACCAATTTTATGTTGTGAAGGAGCCACTAGGTAAAAGCACTAGAAGGCTAGTTCTGTGATGTGTACCATGATTTTATGTCTGCAGTATTCCAAGCAATAAAACTGCATATTTTCAAGATTTTTTGTCTTTCTTGTCTTCTGTGTGTGCTAAATTGATAATGCCAGTTCTGTGAGAAATGTTAGCCTATAAAAATTGGTAATGCCATGGCCAACACCATCAGCAGCAGAATTACATGAGTTGCAATGAAACTAAATGTTATTCCAGTACATATTTACATACTTGTTCTTTTACCTTGAAGTAATTCAACTCCAAGTACATTTTTACCTGTCCCACTATCCCTAAAGCCCTCAGATGCTGGCACCTATAGAAGGTATTACTGTGTTCTTAGACATGCAAGCTTTTCCCCCCTGACTGAAGTGTTGACGTAGGTCAGAGGTCTCAAACCGGTTCCACGGACGGCCATGTGTCTGCAGGTTTTTGGGTTTTCCTTTAAATTGGTTCCCAGTACAGAAACAACCAGGTGGGGGTAGAAACGAACCGATTAGTGACCTAATTAATCAAGTACAAGGTGAGAGCTAAAACCTGCAGACACTCGGCCCTCCGTGGAACCGGTTTGAGACCTCTGACGAAGGATGTCTGGTTTGGTAGAAACAACCCACACTGCCCCAAAAAAAAATTCTATGACCATGTTGACGGAGAGCATGTTTGTTACCAGCCATCCAGGTCAGCAGCCTGACCAAGGTGCTACACAAGCACAGTATTTCTCATTGCCAGTGTAGCAGGAGCAGAGAAACACTTTGTCATGACAACTGTAGTCTAACTAGGCTATGAAGCTGGCCCTAGCTTCAGATGAACACCTGAACAGCTTTAAAAATGTGCCAAAACCAGGATGTTCCATCCCCCTGCTGGCACAGTGTGATTACAAGCACATGTTCAAATCTTGCTGCAGTTGTCTAATTTTGTTTAATATATTAAGATTTGCACACAAAATATATACATTTTGTGTGCAAATCCATTTTGGTTTAGTCTCTGCTTTTGGTCAAATGTCATTTGTATTAAAGAATAGTAAAACTAGCATTGATTCCAAGAGTGCAATATACATTTTAATGTCAACAACTAAGTTAAGATAGATGTAAATGCCGGATTGGATTAGATGAATTAATACATTGTAATAGACAATAAACCAGAAAATGTGGCTGAGATTGTTACAAGAACATGGTGGAAAAGACAATGAAAGGATATTTTTGTTTAAGAAAAAATTTACAGAACTGGTATTCCAAGACATTCTCAAATCCAAATGAATTTAATTTAAATATATATTGACAATTCATTCATATAAAGCGCATTCATTGTTTACAAAAATAAAATGGGAATCTGGTAAAGTTAAGACAATTTCAAAGACAAAGGTAATAAAGCTACTTCAGTACACAACAGAGTTCACACTTACTTTAGGTACTGTATATAAACTGACTCTTTCACTATTGTCCTGAGGCATTAAATGACTACTGTCCTGAGATGTTATAAAGGGTATTATTGAAGAGCAACACAAATCTACGGAGCTGAGAAAGTGTTTTGTCCTCTTGGATTAAATGTCCTCTATTCAACATTTTTGTCACTGAGTTTTCATCCAAAGCCTAGCATTTAAAAAAGGAAAACCTGGTTGAACAAGTAAAATATGATTAATATACTTAAATTATTTAATGGTCAAAGTTTTTCCAGTAGGGCTTTGGGTGATACATAACTTTGTTCATTAAATAAATTAATCGACATCTTGTCTAACTGGTTCAAGATATTTAAAAAATGTGACATACATTTGCTAAACTATAGAAAAATCAGACCGGGGAGAAATATTTACATATCAATATACAGTTAGGTCCAGAAATAATTGGACACTGACAAGTTTTGTTATATTGGCTGTTAACCACAATATATTCAAGTTACAGTTAAATAATGAATATGAACTTAAAGTGCAGTCCCTCAACTTTAATGAGGTTATTCACATCCAAATTACAGCTCTTTAGTATGTAGACTCTTTTTCATGGGACCAAATGTAATTAAATAATTTACTCAAAAGCTGTTTCATGGAAAGGTGTCTTCAATTAAGCAGGTAAAAGGTCTGGAGTTGATTCCGGGTGTAGTATTCATATTTGGAAGCTGTTGCTGTGAACCCATAACATGCGATCAAAGGAGCTCTCAGAGCAAGTGAAACAGACCATCCTCCGGCTGCAAAAACCAATTATATCCACCAGAGAGATAGCAGGAACACTAGGAGTGGCCAAATCAACAGTTTGGTACATTCTGAGAAAGAAAAAAAATGCACTGGTGAGCTCTGTAACACAAAAAGGCCTGCACGTCCACGGAAGACAACAGTGGTGGATGATTGAAGAATCCTTTCCATGGTAATGAAAAACCCCTTCACAACATCCAGCCAAGTAAAGAACAGCATATCAATATCCAAGTCTACCATAAAGAGAAGACTTCACAAGAGCATACACAGAGGGTTCACCACAAGGTACAAACCATTCATAAGCCTCAAGAATAGAAAAGCCAGATAAAAACACCTAAAAAAGCCAGCCCAGTTCTGGAACAGCATTCTTTGGAAAGATGAAACAAAGATCAACCTGTACCAGAATGATGAAGAAAAAAATATGGAGAAGGGCTTGGAATGGCTCATGATCCGAAGCATACCACATCATCTGTAAAACACGGTGGAGGCATTGTGATGGCATGGCCATGCATGGCTTTCAATGGCACTGGGTCACTTGTGTTTATTGATGATGTGACAGAAGCGGACAGATTAATTCTGAAGTGTACAGGGATATATTGTCTGCTCAGATTCAGCCAAATTGATTGGATGGCGTTTCACTTTCCAGATGGACAATGACATACTAAAAACATACTAAAAAAGCAACCCAGAAGAAGGCAACAAAGTGGAATATTCTGCAATGGTCCAGTCAATCACCTGATCTCAATCCGATCAAGCATGTATTTCACTTGCTGAAGACAAAACTTAAGACAGAAAGAAAACAAATGAAGACATTCACTGCCTGCAAAGGATTCTGGACAAAGTAATAAAAATTTACATTTTATTTATGATTGTGTTAAATGTAATGGGAAAAAATTAAGGTCATGAAATAAGGGGACCGGGTATGAAAATTGTTGCAATTCCTGAACGTTTCATACGATATTTTTGTTCAACCCCTAGAATGAATGCTGAAAGTCTGCACTTCAATTGCATCTCGTTTGTTTAATTTCAAATCCATTGTGGTGGCATACAGGGCCAAGATTATGAAAATTGTGTCAGTGTCCAAATATTTCCAGACCTAACTGTATGTACATAAAGTATCTATTCATCCTATTCAGCAGATTTAACATCTAAAGGAGCACATTTTGCAGCTACTTCAGCTAGACACTCCAGCCCTTTCCGTGCCGGACTACAAAGGCCAGCTGCCACCCTCCTATTAACAACTATTCTGATCACTCGTGTCGGTTGGTTGTTTGAGTTGCTTATTTCAGGTGTCATAGCAGGTTCTGGGACGTGTTCATTTACTTGGGGCACTGAATCAAGTTCTTTGTTTACTCTCATCCTGGTGTCAACTATTCTAATCACTTGGTTCTGAAATTCTTCTTTGATTTTGTCGTTTATCTTGTAGATCTGAGCGGCTTCTTTGTCTATGCAGCTTAAAACAGGCACAGCAGTTCCATTGTTTGAGCTGGTTAGTTCAATGTGTTCCTTTATCGTTTCCAATATATGAGACGTGTGCTCATGTTCTGTGTTTTTTTTGTTCGCCTGAGGCTTTTGAACAGGCTCCTCCTCCAACTTTTTTACTGTTGAAGTGGTTTTCAGGATGGTCCTGGCAGGTCCCACGTTTTCTTCGCTTACCTGAACAGGTTCATTGTGCACTTCACTTACTTTGGGCATTTGAGCAGGATAATTTCTTTCCATCCTACTGACAATAATTTTGATCCCCCGTGTCAGAGCTGGTTCTCTGACTATGTTCCTCATTTTGTGCACTGGGGGGGTTTCCTTGCTGCTATCGCATACGTGACCAATTTCTTTCCTTGGCCTGCCTTTTTTGCGCTTTGGCATTAATCCCATTTGAACTGGTTCTTCAGTTTTCTTTGCAGGTTCTTTCTTAGTTTGTTTTGAGTGAGGTGTCCCACTGAGCTTTTTCTTTCTGTTACATCCTTGGACAGACTGCTGACATGTTTCAACAACTTGAGGCACAGGACCACCTTCTGGGTGAATCTCAGTTTCTTGGTCAATATCAATTGGTCTCTTCCTTGTCCTCCCTCGTAACATTTTAGATGGATCCTTACCCCTCCTACGTCTTTGAGCTGGTTCAATGCATGTCTCAATTACTTCATCGGATTCCTTGTTCTTAGTTAAGGGAATTTTGGGAATTTTATTACTGTTTTGGTTTGTGTCAGAAACTTGGGGAATGTTACTTTGTCTCTTCCTTGTTATAATGCTTCTGGGCATTTTAGACAAATCTGTGTCCCCCTTCTCATGCCTCACCTTTTGGGCAACGGAGTCTCTGGCCATCTCATTTGTCTCAGCAGGTTTCATGTGTGTATTCGTTACTTGAATGGGTTTGTTTTGTGCATCAATTATTTGAGCCATTGGGAAAGTTTTTTTTCTTGGTCTTTCTCTTCTGAGAATTTGAGTCGGTTCCAAATTTGTACAGGTTTTTTTGGAGGTTTGAGTGTCCTTTACATTTCTTTTGCTTACTTGAGCCAGTTCTTTCCTTGGCCTGCCTCTATTGGGCATTTTAATTGGTTCTCTGTTCATCCTGCTCTCTCCAGACATTTGGACATTTTCTACATTTGTCTTACTTACATCACCAGGTTCCTTGTTGGTATTGTTTAGAAGGAGTTCCACATGTGTGTCCTTTACTTGAGATGTTTCAGAACTTTGCACACTTGCCTCAACTACTTCAGAAGTCTCCATCACTGAGTGGTACATTTCGGATACATTTAATACTGGAGGTGAGTGAGCAGGGTTATTTTTGGTCATCTTCTTAGGAGTTTCCGTTTTTTTGTCTGCCTCACTCTGGTCCTCCATGTTCTTTCTCAATTGACTTAGTAGAGGTCTGTGATGGCACAAACGGGGACAATAAGATCATTAAATGGTTGAAGTTAAATCTGCATACACATTTAGTGTTCAGAACCAACATTCATATACCCTGCATACTCTATTCAGTTTGATTACTACAGGTCCAGAGAGAACCCTATTATAAAACTTACGTCTGGGCTCTGTGGTAATCATGTTCGTTGCTCAGGTTGAGGTACTCTTTGGAGTCGAGATTTTCAGTTGGGTCTTGTGAGCCATCTTTGCTGCTGTGGACAAAGGTCAAGAAACTCATTACAGACCAGAACCAGAGTGAACATAGAGGAGGTAAATAAATCAAAATCAGACAAACTATATAGGGTCCAGTTAAATCCACTGTTCTGTGTGAGGCAGTTTAATGGACAGACTAGTTATTCCTAAGGGTTACCTGACTGTTAATATTGAGAAACAACACTCCTAGGAATCTCTTACCTCTCATTAAGGAGAGCTGTGGTGAGGAATTGGTCAAGGGACCCAGACAGAAAGTGAGTTGGAGGGAAAGCAGGACACCTTTCAGGGCATGGCAGAATCGGACTCTCATCCTTAGATCCAAATAAGGATTTCTGCATGGACCACAAACAGATGAAACACCAAAACAAAGTTATGGGTAATTATTTTCACAAAAAAACAAAAGTACTACAAGTACTACTACATCAGTAAAATCTGTTAAACATAATATTTCCACCTAAATAACATTCTGCCTTAGAACATCTTATCCATGTATTCCTGTTCTCCAGAATGTATTATTCTGTACTGCATGGATTCTGAAAAATCCACCAATCCCATAACTACTTATTATGGCCTAATGTGGTCCTGTGGTCCAAGCCATTGGGTTGTTGTTTTTATGACATTTAATATCATTGCCATTAATTGATAACAACAATAAAAGTTTACATATAAGGCAAATTAGTCACCATTATGACATTTACACCTGAGGGAGTAGAACTTACCACAGGGTCCTCCACCACTTCCTCTGTCCCCTTCTTCTGGCATGGATCACACCTGGTTGTCAGCCTCTCTGCATATCTCTTGGTGGAGGCTGCACTGGGACACACCCCCAGGGAGTTAAGAGCTTCTAATACGCTGGGAGGACAGCCCTGTTTCCAGAACTCTGCCCCTAAAAAGGCTTGGAAGAAGTTACACCTCTGCATGGAGGTGAAGAGGACTATGGCCAGGATAAGCCCCACCCTCTGGTTGATCACTTTCTCGGCCTCCTCTTCTGTCCTCGGGCTTCAGAGCAGAGAATTTTTTTTATAAATAATGTTTTCAAACATACAAATATCAAGTCAATAGTTAGGAACTGCAGTAATGTTATTTAGCCTTGTGGAACCACCTTTTCCAAGTACAAAAGAGAATTAGACCAAATAGTCAACTGCTGTGACCTCCATACAATTTACCTGATTTGATTATCTGGAAAAGTGTTATACCACCCTAATCCAATATGAATAATCAAATATCAGTCACTTACCGTTTATTCCTCTGGACTCCCTTTATAACCTGTGTTCGGATGGTGTTGGGTTTCGGGAACATGGCATTAAGACATGCCAGGGTCATAGGAGCTTTTTCCTTCCCCCATGTTAAAACCGCATCCCAAGAAAACCCACTCACATTTGCCTCTGTCAGGGGCTGACGGAATGGCCCACGTTGGTCCTTCATCAACATCTTACTCTGGTGAATCAGATAGAGGGACACATACATTACTGTTAAAACCACAATCATATGCAAAAACTACACAACGATATGCTACAGCAAAACCAAAAACAATCTTCTAATTAATTATGATAAATAACCATTACCTCCCGAGTGATGATCTCTGCGAGGAAAAGTGTCATAGCTTCCCTGGCCTTGGTCTTCATCAGAGCCCTGAAAGCCTTCAGGTGTTTATGATTGTGCATGTAATATAGAGCCTTCGCATTGGGGCTGAAAGTATAGCTCTGCTTCGTCCTGGAGACAGGGAGCTTTTTCTTCTCAGGCCTTACTGCCCCTTCAGTGGGGAATGAAGGCAGGGGTGTGCAGTGTGTTGAAGATTGAGGCAACTTCCGACCACTTTCAGTGGGTCGGTCTCCAGTAGACAATAAATCACTGGTCCACTTTGACGTTTGACTTGTTATGGAATTTAACTGATTTGAAGACTGATGTGATGGTGCTGAAGCAGAGTGTATAGTTGCAGCTATGGTAATTTGAGGTTGGGTGATGGGTGTTGAATGTGGTACAGGGGAACCAGAGGTAATGGTTATCCATTTTTCTCCATCCCAATGGCGGACAGGTCTTCGTTTTGTTTTTATAGAAGGCACACACTCCTCTTCTCTGGATAATGAGGATGGGTTGGTTATAACTGGAGACTGACTGGATAATACCTTTCGAGGTCTGCCACGTTTCATTTGGTGTTTGGTTGGCAAATTTGACCAAATCCAAAGTTTATTGTTTTGCTTAGTTTTCCTTCTGAGAACACCCACACAGGTCCAACAGAGGAAAGATGAGTCATCGGGAGTGATATCAAAGACTAACTTGAAGGTCTTGGGGCTGGTCAGGGTGGTAGCTTTTCTCCTGTTGTAACCCTTGGGGCCCCTCACAAAACTCACCCCACAAATGCAACATGTCTCTGACCGAGACATAGTGGGGGAAATGCCAGTGCTTAAAAAAAAAGACACAAAAGCAGGTTTAAAAATTACATTGTTAGCCATTAGTAATCAAACTCACATAACAGTTGAAAATACAATGATTCCTTGGGCAGATATAATTGCGATATGATTAAATTAATTAATACACAAGACTCACAGTAGGTAGAGGCTTTCTGTGGGATATGTATTTGAGATGAGCTTGATTGCCGCGGTACACTCAAAAGAAAACCGTGCAATAAAACGAATCACATCAATTAACAGTGATTTAAAAAAACACTGAACAGAAAAATCCTGAGCATGGAAACACTGCAAATAAGTAACGTTAATGACAGCACAACCCAGTCGGTTCTGTATACAACTCCTGTCACACTACAGACCTAGCTAGCTAGCTATCTTAACGTATGCGAAAATACGCGATTAAAAACTCGCTATAACAGAAAAACAAACAATTTGATTGCGGAAAAAATTTATATCAGTTCTGGATTAAGGCAAATCAATTACATATCAAACTAATTTGCCAGCTAACTGGACGAACTTAAAAACATTTGTGACATTTCAGATATATCTAGTCATATTCTTGGGCAGCCACGCATGCGCGATGCTTCTTCGCCGTCATACAAAGAAACGTTGAATTGACACCAGAAGTTACAATACCGCCACCTGCATGTTTGGAATTCAATGAAAATACATTCTGAAATGAATCCTGTTGTTACACCCATGGACATAATAAAGTCTTTATTATGTCTATGGTTACACCAACCTTCACGCAATTTTGACCAGTCTACCGGTTGCTGAAAAACATCTGGGCCCAGTTGTTCAGAAGTCATTTTATCGGATTTTGTCTATTGGATTGGATCAAATCATGAAAATGGTTTGTTCCACAGAAAAAAAGGACTCTGAAATCGGATTAGATCACGTAATCTAGTCTCGGGTTTAAACTGGATCCAACCTTCAGTAAGTGTTGTTCAAAACTTTTTAGTAGGATTGGGATACCTTTGACCCAAAAATATCTGGATTATTCTGATCCCAGCAGAAGGGTGGATTCATGTTGGATTTCAGGAACAAAATGTAATTAAATGTTGTAATTGATCAAATAATAAAAAATATTGTAGCATGTAGTATATTTACATTTAGTATAATTTTGTACTTGATTTGTTAAAACGTTACAGTGATAAAGTAGTAAACGAAAATAATCCCCCAAACAGCTGTCAGTATCAAACAAAAATAATATATTTTAACTGTCATTTATCACTGTCCCCTCCAAGAACTGCCACCTTAACGTGGTGGAGGGGTTTGAGTACCCGAGTGACCCTAGGAGCTATGTTGTCTGGGGCTATATGCCCCTGGTAGGGTCTCCCAAGGCAAACAGGTCTTAGGCGACGGGTCAGACTAAGAGCGGTTCAAAAACCCCTTAATGATGATTAAAATTATGTGTACCATGACGTCGCCCGGTATGGCGCAGCCGGGGCCCCACCCTGGAGCCAGGCCCGGGGTTGGGGCTCGTATGCGAGCGCCTGGTGGCCGGGCCTTCCCCCATGGGGCCCGGCCGGGCTCAGCCCGAACGGGCGACGTGGGGCCGCCCTCCCGTGGGCTCACCACCCACAGGAGGGACCATAAGGGGCCGGTGCGAAGAGGATCGGGCGGCAGTCGAAGGCAGGGGCCTAGACAACCCGATCTCTGGACACGGAAACTAGCTCTAGGGACGTGGAATGTCACCTCGCTGGCGGGGAAGGAGCCTGAGTTAGTGCGTGAGGTTGAGAGGTTCCGATTAGAGGTAGTCGGGATCACCTCTACGCACGGCTTGGGCTCTGGAACCACACTCCTTGAGAGAGGATGGACTCTTCACCACTCTGGAGTTGCCCATGGTGAGAGGCGGCGGGCTGGTGTGGGTTTGCTTATAGCTCCCCAGCTCTGCCGCCATGTGTTGGAGTTTACCCCGGTGAACGAGAGGGTCGTTTCCCTGCGCCTACGGGTCGGGGATAGGTCTCTCACTGTTGTTTGTGCCTACGGGCCGAACGGCAGTGCAGAGTACCCGACCTTCTTGGAGTCTCTGGGAGGGGTGCTGGAAAGTGCTCCGACTGGGGACTCTATTGTTCTTCTGGGGGACTTCAACGCCCACGTGGGCAACGACAGTGACACCTGGAGGGGCGTGATTGGGAGGAACGGCCCCCCTGATCTGAACCCGAGTGGTGTTCAGTTATTGGACTTCTGTGCTAGTCACAGTTTGTCCATAACGAACACCATGTTCAAGCATAAGGGTGTCCATCAGTGCACGTGGCACCAGGACACCCTAGAGATCTTCAACTCCCACCTTCGGCAGAGCTTCGACTGGATCCCGAGGGAGGCTGGAGATATTGAGTCCGAGTGGACCATGTTCTCCACCGCCATTGTCGAAGCGGCCGCTCGGAGCTGTGGCCGTAAGGTCTCCGGTGCCTGTCGAGGCGGCAATCCCCGAACCCGGTGGTGGACACCGGAAGTAAGGGATGCCGTCAAGCTGAAGAAGGAATCCTATCAGGCCTGGTTGGCTTGTGGGACTCCTGACGCAGCTGACAGGTACCGACAGGCCAAGCGGGCTGCAGCCCGGGTGGTTGTGGAGGCAAAAACTCGGGCCTGGGAGGAGTTTGGTGAGGCCATGGAGAAGGACTATCGGCTGGCCTCGAAGAGATTCTGGCAAACCATCCGGCGCCTCAGGAGAGGGAAACAGTGCCCTACCAACGCAGTTTACAGTAGAGGTGGGCAGCTGTTGACCTCAACTGAGGATGTCATCGGGCGGTGGAAGGAGTACTTCGAGGATCTCCTCAATCCCGCTGTCACTTCTTCCATTGAGGAAGCAGAGGATGAGGTATCAGAGGTGGACTCGTCCATCACCCGGGCTGAAGTCACCGAGGTGGTCAAGAAACTCCTCGGTGGCAAGGCACCGGGGGTGGATGAGATCCGCCCTGAGTACCTCAAGTCTCTGGATGTTGTGGGGCTGTCTTGGTTGACACGCCTGTGCAACATCGCGTGGCGGTCGGGGACAGTGCCTCTGGGATGGCAGACCGGGGTGGTGGTCCCTCTTTTTAAGAAGGGGGACCGGAGGGTGTGTTCCAACTATAGGGGGATCACACTTCTCAGCCTCCCCGGGAAAGTCTATGCCAGGGTTCTGGAGAGGAGAATACGGCCGATAGTAGAACCTCGGATTCAGGAGGAACAGTGTGGTTTTCGTCCGGGCCGTGGAACACTGGACCAGCTCTATACCCTCTACAGGGTGTTGGAGGGTTCATGGGAGTTTGCCCAACCAATCCACATGTGTTTTGTGGATCTGGAGAAGGCATTCGACTGTGTCCCTCGCGGCATCTTGTGGAGGGTGCTTGGGGAATATGGGGGTCCTGGGTCCTTTGCTAAGGGCTGTCAGGTCCCTGTACAACCGAAGCAGGAGCTTGGTCCGCATTGCCGGCAGTAAGTCAGACTTGTTCCCAGTGCATGTTGGACTCCGGCAGGGCTGCCCTTTGTCGCCGGTTCTGTTCGTAATTTTTATGGACAGAATTTCTAGGCGCAGCCAGGGGCCGGAGGGTGTCAGGTTTGGGGACCACACAATTTCGTCTCTGCTCTTTGCAGATGATGTTGTCGTGTTGGCCCCTTCTAACCAGGACCTTCAGCATGCACTGGGACGGTTTGCAGCCGAGTGTGAAGCGGTGGGGATGAAAATCAGTACCTCCAAATCCGAGGCCATGGTCCTCAGTCGGAAAAGGGTGGCTTGCTCACTTCAGGTTGGTGGAGAGTGCCTGCCTCAAGTGGAGGAGTTTAAGTATCTAGGGGTCTTGTTCACGAGTGAGGGAAGGATGGAACGGGAGATTGACAGACGGATCGGTGCAGCTTCTGCAGTAATGCAGTCGATGTATCGGTCTGTCGTGGTGAAGAAAGAGCTGAGCCGCAAGGCGAAGCTCTCGATTTACCAGTCAATCTACGTTCCTACTCTCACCTATGGTCATGAGCTTTGGGTCATGACCGAAAGGACAAGATCCCGGATACAGGCGGCCGAAATGAGCTTTCTCCGCAGGGTGGCCGGGCGATCCCTTAGAGATAGGGTGAGAAGCTCGGTCACTCGGGAGGAGCTCAGAGTAGAGCCGCTGCTCCTCCACATCGAGAGGGGTCAGCTGAGGTGGCTTGGGCATCTTTTTCGGATGCCTCCGGAACGCCTTCCTGGGAAGGTGTTCCGGTCCCGTCCCATCGGGAGGAGACCCCGGGGAAGACCTAGGACACGCTGGAGGGACTATGTCTCCCGGCTGGCCTGGGAACGCCTCGGTGTCCCCCCGGAAGAGCTGGAGGAAGTGTCTGGGGAGAGGGAAGTCTGGGCATCCCTGCTTAGACTGCTGCCCCCGCGACCCGGCCCCGGATAAGCGGAAGAAGATGGTATGGTATGGTATGGTATTTATCACTGTATATTAATTACAATGATACAATCTTCAAAGATGAACCAGTCATTGAGGAAGAAGTTGGATCCTCACCGGTAGTTATTCCCACAGG
This sequence comes from Esox lucius, assembly GCF_011004845.1. Lineage (NCBI taxonomy): Eukaryota > Metazoa > Chordata > Actinopteri > Esociformes > Esocidae > Esox > Esox lucius. The sequence goes on from NC_047590.1 coordinate 10,388,963, forward strand.
AGCTCAGAAACGTGTCTGGAAGTGTTCTTCGCCAAACAGAGATGATGCCTATATAAGTCACTTCTTAAATGAAAAACCGAAAGAGCAAAAGTACATATTCGTCTGGCAGAGGAACAAATCACTCTTACCTAACTACAGCAAACCAAAGCCAGACTTGATATCCACCTCCTAAAAGCCGGGCTTCAAAAAATATGTTTGGTTCCAACCACTGTTGCTTTGCAGTGTGTTGTAGATTGAGGCACCTGACCATTGTGGGTAGGTCGATCTTCAATTGACAATACATCTCTGACCTGTATTGAAATTTGATTGATAGTTTGATGTTGTCTGATGATCAGTGTTTCTGGGAAACAAAAATTAGGCTAATGTTCATCGATTTCTCCCCATCCCATTGACGTGCAGGCCTTTGTTTTATTTTATTCGAAAAAACACAATCCTCTTCTTTAGGTAATTAGGAAAGATTGCTTATAACTGGAGATTGACTGGATGATGCTTTACAAACTCTGCCACATTTCGCTCTGTTTGGTCGGCAAGTCTGCCCAAATCCAAAGCTTACTATTATGCTTGGTTATCTTTCTGAGCATGCTGACACAGGTGCAACAGAGGAAGGATGAGTCACCAGTATCCTTAAATGGATGAACACCAGGATCACTCGAGAGATATCAAAGACTAACTTGAAGGTTTTGGGGCTCGCCAGCATTGTGACTCTTCTCCACTTGTACCACTGGGACCCTACACAAACTTTACCCCACAAATGCAACACGTTTCTTAAGAATACAGTGCTAGTTATGAAAATGAAAACCATTAAAAAGGAACGGGACACACAAGCTGCTTGAAAGAGAAGGTTTGCAAATAAATAAAACTTTCAATTCAAGGCAAATACATGAACTATCAAACTCATTTAAGAAGTTTAGCAGCCTAACTTGGAAAAACATAACCTGCATCACAATCACGTGTAATACAGACAGGGGGCGACGAGTCATTAGCCCAGATGGTCTTGAGTCTTGTTCCAATGGTAATGGTCATCCGATTCAACAGGACACCAACCACATTAGATGGAATGTTCCTTAAATCCCCAAACAAACCATTGCTTTGTAAAACTATAGCCTACCCAACTCCTCCCCTCAAAATAAAATGTCTCACACAAACAGCTATCTATGAACGGGATGTGAAAGATCCTTAATATTCCAGCATACTTTATTCAGGCATTGCTTCCGGTAGAAAGTTGGGAAAACAGCCCTTTCGCTTTGTCTAACAACACTTTCATAAATCTAGCAAAACTGTTTTGTGCGTCTGCGTGCAGTATTTTTTGTTTAGTCTCATCACACTACTGCTTGGAATGACATTTCTCACAACCGATTTAGCAGGTATTTTGGTGTGTAGCCCAGCGTTCCTCAGGAGACATCAGTTACACATTTCTATTAGGTTTGAACCCAACAGGTTTTGTAAAAGAAGCTTCGAACAAAATAACTGCATGGGCATTTAATAGTATGTACAGATAACATGGACCAAATTGTAACTTAATACATTTTTAACATAACTGATTGACAATCTAATCCAATTTGAAAATGTGTAACCTCTGACTTTTGTGGATCAAGAAATAAGACAAATGCCATTGACTCATTCAATTGAGACACCATATAAACTCAGCAGGGTCAATATTTAATGATATAAATAAAACGTATTTTGTCAACATGGCTTTATGAATATTACCAAAAGAAATATGCACAATTTAATAAGATATAACCAACACAGGGGTTTACTGCTATTTTTCTGGATTGGAGAGAGCAAATTGGATGCATTTATTTTGACCAAATTTCTCAAAGATTAAAACTGAGTATCCCGACAAATTAAGTAAACTGATTGTTACTTCCTCCCAATGCCAATAGCATATTTTAAAGAAATGTCAATTTGGAATACCCTCAAACACTGATGACAGGCACAATAAAGATTCCTCAGACATTACAAAAAAACTTAGAAATTACTCGCCGTGCTCTGTGCTTATGCACAAGTTGACCCTTAGGTCTGTTATTACTATGCAATACAGATTCAGCTTTGAATGAACTAGATTCCTAGACAAGCACATTCTTTAAGTGATGATTGATTTGGAATTGTCATTACAGCAAGGCATCAGATCTTTATGAGTGTTATCCAAAGAGTGCACTTACTGGTGCTCAAGTTGCAGAGCGGGTTTCTGCACTTCTGAACCAAGGTCACTCACTACACATTGACCACGGTTTGAGACAGGAAACATGTAGCCATACCGAATAAAGGCCCAAGCTAGCGCTATACAGACAGATCTGACATTTTCCCCCTCATTTCCCTTCTAAGGAAAACACAAAACTCAATGGAGCTGTGACCATTGGTACTGACAAAGACCTTACCTTCCTGCACTTAAGGTATACCACCTAAACAGAGAGAGAAATACAGTGTTTCTTCAACCATGTACATACCATATAAAAAAAACGGGCTAAATCAAATAAATAACATTGTATAACATTACGGTTTTAAATAATTTGTCCATGTCTGTGGTTGGTGACTAGGGATTAAGAGGGCGTCTTGCTCTGCTTGAGATGAAGCACTCCACAACTCTGCTCCAGTTGAGCCCATGTTAACAGTCAAATTCAGCGATGCACACAAAAAGGTGTAGGTCAAATAATATCTATACGTGTCACACACACACAAACACAAGCACGCTCACAATGGTTCAACCACCAATTAAGACATTCCATAAATCGCAACAATATACCTGTTATATAACCAGTAAAAAATAAAGTACCTATTACATAGACATATACATTTACAGAACACTCTCCGGTTTAACAAAGCTTGTTCTAAGGTTTTAAATAAGCATCTACGTGAGCAAAACAATGGGGATTTTTCTAGATATAAACGGATTCCCCATCTGGTGTTTAACATAAGTATGACAGACAGATCCACTCGAGTCCAAGGCACTTCAGGTTGCAGTGAATACTCAGTCATATTCACAATCAATTCCAAAACGCTCACGTGTAGCTCCCCTTCCCTGGAGAACACCATTTAGACTGCACCTCTCCCCACAGATAACAGGTGATGTGGTCCCTAGCTTTGGTCCTTTAAGTCATTTGTTTATTGCTTCTTAGATCTTCACTGTAGTCGTCCTTCCTGTTGTAGTTCCAAGGCTGTGTAGTAGTCGTTCCTGTTTAGCGCTTTTGTCACCATGTTCTTTTATTTTATTTTTTTTAAACGCAGTTACGTAGCAGTTATTCCTTTTTGTGTTGTCTTACAACAGCTTCTGGTTGAGAATCTCCCAGATCATTAGCTTCCTGAACAGGGGCATGTGACACTGAGGAGAGTGAGTGAGAAGTGTGTGAGTGAAAACGACTGAAAACGGACACCAAGTGAGTATGACAGCCTGTGACTCGTTGTGTACCTGTCGGAAGTTGAGAGGCCTTTCCTGGGCGATGTAGTCCGCATATTTACAGGCAAACACTCCGCAGTCACTCCCATTTTTCTGCTGAGGGATCTCCTAGAAGGACATAACAAGACAGCCTGAGAGACAGTCAGATATCCAGGTGATAGAGAACCGGTGTTATTTCAGACAGTGCTCAACGCAACAATAGTTGATAGGAATCTGTATGTCTAGCCAGGTTACTTACGCTGGCCCTTAAGCTGCTCACTGTCCACTTGGACATATCCAGATCTTTGTCCTTCTTGGCCTGGTGTTCCTCCCTCAGGTACATACTGGATAGGTTTGAAAGAACCAAATACATGTTGCAGGATCACCAGAAAGATGAAAGGGATTTTTGTAAAACCAAATAGTGGGGGAGGACGACTCACAGTAAGAGGCTGCAGATGTCATCATGTCTCTGTCCCATGGAGTCATAGGACCTCACTGTCCTAGAATTAAAGTCTACCACCTAAGCAGAGGGGGAGGGGGGAAAGAATGAAACCAGTCCTCGGGTATCTACAAATGATCACAGAAGTACCAGCGGAGCTTTCCAAATTGAAGGAAGCCTAGGATATCTGGGCCCGACTTACAGCCAGAGACCAATGGACTCCCAGGTGCAGCGGAACCAGGATGATGTCGTACTGGAAGATGTCCACAGCTTTGGTCCACCGCTTCACAGCAGCATGCCCTCCTGCACCTCCTCCCCCGTGGAGTTTAGGGAAGAAGAAGGTGCTGAAGGAGTAGACCTTCAGCCCTCGCCCAGCACTAGTGCTACGGGCCATCACAAGGGATAGGTAGAAATTCATTACCTGTGACAGAGAGAGTGAAGTGAGAATCTTTTGGCCAGACTAACACACACCTGACCTCAAGCCCTCCTGATTTCAGAGTCAGGAAAGGGTGTTTTGATGTTGATGGCAAGAGGCATTGATTATAAAGGGGATGCCCTTATTTCTTCTTGGCGGCATATTCCACTGGTTGGATTTCCCCATTTCGCATTGAATTAATCAAGATGTTTTATTAAAGCCCCACCTCAAAAAAATCCAACTGTCATGTTCATGTCTTTTCAGGTGGGCATAGCAAATTCACAAGGAAGGTTAGGGCGTTGCATATGCAAATAGCTTGTAAAAATGAACCAATCAAAACACTTGCACAGGTTTGTGTCCAGACCAGTGAGTCCCAGCTCTCTCACACATACCTCGTCATTGAGCCAACTACCCTCCTGCAGAGTGGCCAGGTCTCTCTGTGTGATGCGTAGTTTGAAGGCGGAGCTCAGGACTAGGTTAGGATCCTTCTGAGAGAGGGCACGACTCACCTCCACAGCCATCTCCTATAACCCGTGACAAAAAGAATTATAACTCTAAGATACATACACTAAAGCCTGGAACAGCCTCCTAACACACTATTCAAAGCAACTGCACACCACTTTGTATTTCTCTCCTTTTGGGGAACAGAAAACAAAAAATAAAAATAGTGTGTTAACTTGAACCTCATTAACCTCACCTTTTCACCCAATCCTAATTTAGCCCTAATGCCTAAACTTTAACCTAATCCATAATGGCTAAACCTAAAAGTAACCCCAATTCTAACACTAAACAAGATTAACCCAAACCTAAGCCCTAATCCATCAAAAGGTTTTCCTTCTGATTCTGAATTAGGACCAAATGTCCTTGCAACGATTTCAGTCTGTCAAAAAGCGCACACACCTTGGTGAGTCTTAGAAGCTCTTCATTGTGCCGTGGTTCAGGCTGGGCGTAGGTCTGTGTTGAGGTATCTCTATCCACCAGGTTGAGTCTCGCCGCCACCTCAGCACAGAGATCCACCTCCGGCTGCTTCCGCTGGAGGGAGAAATATATCTTGTAACAACCTTATAATGCTATATACCAGATTTAAGACTCTTCATGTTGCCCTTAATACAGTTCATAAGTGTGTCATACCAGTGCATTGGTGGCAGGTTGAGGGTCAGCAGCTGCACTGAGAGGCTTACTGAGACACAAATCTCCCCTGCGATCTCTGGCTTGCTTGGTTGTGGGTACATCTCTCCACATAAACACATTGGGGTTGGCTGCAGATGGGGGTGGCGGAGAAAGAAGACTTCAGCCTACGACAACGACGTGATATTAAAAGAGAGACCGGGAAGAGATAGGCTGTGAGAGTAGTCTACCTCTGAGAGGTCCCGCCCTCTGGGTCACAGAGTCACAGGTTCTCCCCAGAACGGCCGTCCTATGTCCATCCTGTGTGAGCACTGCCCTATGAAGGAGCAGAGGGAAATGAATAGGGGCAAAGAAGTTGGCTAACAGAGCCATTCATTAAAATATGACCTCACAGTCTCAGTCACTACCCACCCCTGGGGCTTGGTGCGGGTGAATGGCAGCGGTTGACTCTTGCTGTACTTGTCAGACACCATCTGGAGTAAACGTCTGTAATGCTCCTTATCGCTCTCCTTCAGAGCCTGGACAATGTATAACTGATTAATATTAACCAAACCAATGGTGGCATGAAATACATAAAAAAAAAAAAAGTAATACTAAGCCCAATCACATATTTGATTTCAATATCAAACTCTTAGCTCACCTCTTCCACGGCCAGGAACTGTCTGTGACTGCGGTTGGGGCCGAGTGGGGGTGGGTCTGAGCTGGGAGGTCCTGTCCCTACCCCCAGGGCAGGCCGATTGGGCAGGCACTGGAGACTACGTCTTTGGGACTTGTCTCGGTCTCTCGCTTTATCTAAGTTTCCCGGGCATAGCAATGAGCCACTGGAGAAAATAAATAAAAAATAAAAGAGACAATTGCAAACTTAATTACAAACCCTGCTGAGGATGGGGGACATGAACACGGCAGAAGGTAACAGAAAAGGTGACTTGCGTGTGTTTCCTCATCAGAGGAGGAGAGGATCCCTGAATGAGACTCAGTCCCCGCCTCTCCCGTTCACTCTGTCCCCCGACAGTTGGCTTCTCTGGAAATATGGAAAAAAACAGGCATAGAAAACAGCTTCAGCAGCCATTCAACCCAACCTGATAGAGTTAGGCAGATAATATAGGGTGTTGTAAGGACCTATGTAGCTGTCCTCTTCCCATAGCAATCAAACAGAGAGCCCCTGTTACTCACCCATCCTCCAATCAGAGCTACTCATCCATGAGGTGTGGAGTTCATCTATTCCCATCAAGGCTGCAGGCTGTGCCTGAGGATAGGACACAGGAGTCTTCCTCAAACACCGGAGTGATTTCATGGGCAGTCAGCCGTAAAGGTTGTGCAGCAATTGTACAAACAATTTAATATTTATACACTGGTACATGTACAACTCAGTCAAAGCAAAAGAGGTACGCTTGTTAACTGGTACATGCTCATACCTGGCTGGCTGTGTTCGATCTGTGGCTCCTCTTGGTAGGAGACAAGGGGTTCCTCAGTCGGAGTAGTCCTACCACCCCTGACACGGTCTTCTTCACAAAGTTAACAACTATGTCTACGACAGGGAGAGGTTACAGTACAACATCGGTTCAAAGCTGAATACTACCAAGTTACAGAGAGGAGTACATAACATACGGACACTCATTTGAAAGTGTAATAAGTTTTAGTCACAAAAAAAAAAACAAGAACTGCGGATAATCGTTAGTGGCAATCTACTGTACCTGTTCTCCGTCTCTTGATCTCGACTGGCTCACTCTGGCTAAGGGTTTCTGATGCATGAATGCTGAAAATAAAATGTTTGTCAACAATAAAAATATGAACTAGACATCTACGATAGTTATCCAATATCGTTGCCTTTGTTAGTAAAATTAAGATGGCTTTTATTTGAAAACTTTAAACTCAGCAGTTTAATCAAGCTACTATGTTAAAAAATACTGTATTGTACACTAGCGAACGTTAGCCAGTTTGCTAACAAATTGAATTGGAATCATGGAATTGTTTGTTAACGCGTCGTTAACAGTATAAACGCATCAGCTAACAAACTAGGTGGCGACAAGTCTATTTTCAACTATACACACACGTCGTTGAACCAAGGTTAAAGTTACTTAGCTAGTAGTAGGTACCCATTTTACAGTACCGTAGTTGACTGGCTAGCATTTGCTAGGAAGCTAACTACAACATAAACAGTTACAGTACACCACTAACGTTAATACCAAAGCATCACCAACCTTTGGTAGTTCCTTTTGGCTGGCCTGGCGTTGGGCTCCTGCCTTTGCAAATTTGCCTCCCACGCTAGTGTGGGTACCTGTCCGGTAACGTTCAAACCAGGCCAACCGAAAGGTTTATGCCCTTTTACAGGCTCGAAGAGCGACGATAGTCCGTCAACTAACCATCCGTACATCACAGACAGATACGAGATAATGGAAACGTCCTCGTACGTACGGGCCAGGACTATCTGCGGGTACAAACTGCGTTGGAACGAAACTACTGCATGCGCCACACCACCATTACAGTACCTCACTTTTTGTCAGCTAAGTTAAGACAGCTAGCTTTTAGCTAGTATGTTGAAACGAGGTACGTCATCGTCAATATACACAAACGTGAACAACGTCAGCCGTAGGGGGCAAAAGTTGCATCTGGAACTGGCTCCTCCTACTGAACGTTACATGGCCCCAACATTTTATGTATTAACGGACATCGAGTCTGGCTTTATATAATAAACTGCTGTTGGTTGATAAGCTGGTAAGCAGTTTATAATTACAATATCCCTTCGGATAATATAACCAATATCAACACTAGGCTCAAGACTGTATACTATAATTTCCCACAGATCTTTACCATTTACATTACTGGTTTTAGATTCATGTTTGACGGTTTTGTCAACGTAAACATGCACGTTATCAGCATCAAAGGGTAAATGGTTCAGTTGTGGGACGAATCTGTACCCTAGGCCTAGTACATCGGCGTACCACGTCACACGGCCAAACCACGCTGGAATGGTTTCTCTTTCTGTGTACCACTATTTATAAACAAATTGTCATGACTCATGGTAATGATTTGACTATGATCTGCCAGGGAATGCGGTATAACCGAAAACACTGTTGTCAAATTTCACGGGACTGGAATGAGAACATACACGAGTCTAAAATGGAAACTAAACCAAACGCTTCAGCAACCCACACAAAATATCAAAATCTGGGACCATCCAATATAATTCCTATTGGAGTGTTTGTACTGGAAACAATCCTATAGATTTAGATAGGAACCAAAAAACGTATGGAAAAAAAGTAGATATTCGTCAAATTCGTAATTACAGACCCGATTACTTAGATTCTGATTGTTTTTAACATTTGTCTGCATAACATTTACGTGTACTTGGGGTTAGAAGTGAATTCCATCCCGTATAACGTCGCATAGCTAGAATCCAGTATTTTCGGGTTTACATCCATATAAGCATTATTCGTCAAATGTACATACAATATCGACAAACAGGCTCATTTTGCTGGGAAGCAATTGATAATTGTTAATTTTGTGTTAATTTATCAATTGCTTTGTGGACTTTAGATACTTATCTTGCTGGAAGGTCCACTTGCAGTCAAGATTTAGCCTCTTACTTGCAGAGGCAAACAGGTTTTGGGCTTAAACTTCCTAGTGCTTGGATTTCATGAGGCCGTTGACTTTAACAAGCATCCCAGGACCAGTTGAGGCCAGACCCAGAACATAAAAAGGCTTCAGGTAACAATTGCATGCACAGGACATGCAGTAAAGTACTAAACAATGTTAATGTCCCACTACCTTGAGTTCAGGTATTACAGCTTATAGCCAATCAGCATTCATTTTGGGTTTGAACCACCTGGTTGAGAATAAAAAATATAAACTATTTAATCATGCTATAAAGCCACCTTCAGAAGTATTCTGTTCAGTATGCATGTTTGACAAGGCATATGTATGGCCCTGCTTTCAAAAGATACACAAGGTAAATCACACAATTATAATATTTATTTTGTAGAAATTTTGATACAGTATTAAAAAAAAAAACTGACAACACATGGTAAACATTGTGCGTGTAACACAGTGACAATTGTATCTATAGCTCCGGATTCCAGTGCAAAATATCAACATTTATACACGTGAAACTAACAAATATTGACAACTGCAAACATATATACATAATCAGAGAAAGGAAATTTGTATAAAACCCCTGTAGAAAAATAGCGAGCTACTAATTAAAAAAAAAAAAAAAACAAAACACATTTGGGTGAAAAGATCAACTCTGAGGCTGACAGTACAAAAATCTGAGTAAAAAAACTGTTGTAAAAAAATAATTTATGTCTTAAAAAATAAGTCTCAATCAGATTATACAAGTTAACTTGTATATTTATACGAGGCTGGGTTAAAATGACATATGTTGGCTTGAAAGTAGACCTTCATTGATTTCTTCATTCCTTTCAGCGGTCAGACTCCTTGGGGTAGGAAAGCAGAGATGAAGAACCTGGAGCAGAGGGAGAAAACCTGGTAACAACCACTTCAAAGGGTAACGCACACGTGCAAATACTGAATAAGAAAAATCCCTGTGAAGAATCTATCCCAGTGCAGAAGGCAGACCAGTTAATGGGCTATGCCTGCTTGTGCTTATTACAGACCACATCATTGCCCTACTCTGAGAAATGTGCTTCCTGGTACTTAAAGTTTGTTCAGTATGGCGAGAATGATGTGGGGGAGATATTAACAACGCTGTGCGTTCTGATACAAAGTTAAATGCTCACCTGGCCTGTACAGGTAGATGGGGGACAGACAGCTAAGGTACAGCCATGTCCTGTTCTCTTGCAGCCACCGCTGCCGACAGTCAATGATATCAGGGAAAGTTGGAGGTGGGGCTAAGTAAGAACCGCTAACTGGGTCAGGAAACGGGATTGGAGCGAGTTGGAGAGATGGATTTATCAATTTATAAGGAAAAGAGTAGCCCTGCTTATAAATTGCAGTTTTGACCCTCTCGAACGGTGTGACATTGTTACACACAAGTGTACATAGTGACAATGATGTGTCCTCACCCAGTGGATTGTGGGTAGTGAAATGCCATCACCAAGACAAAAAAGAAAACTATCACATGATCGCCCCTGATCTCAAGTTTAGAGAAGTGCAATTCAACAGTTTTTTCTGGTTGAGAAGTAAAGGAGGATCAGTGTCCTAAAAGGAACTCAAGTGAGAGAAACAGCTAGCATATCCATGACTAAAGCAGCATGGACGGTTTACTTTACATCGCAGTTTTTTTCTTGCACACAGTGATTAAAACAAACCATCAGAGCATATAAAAAATCCCCCTCATTCATTAATAGATGACTGAGTCCCCAACCAGTCAATGAGTGCTACCAGTGTGTGTGTGTGAGACTGCCTGTACCTGTCTGTGCAGCTCCTAGCCGTTGCTGCACGTTCTCCAGGTGATGGATGTAGTCTGTCAGAGACCGCTCGGCATCCTGGGATGGCACACTGGACGGAGCACGCTCAGACGACAGGACTGTGTTGGAATACACGCTGAGAGAAAAAGAGGGAGTGAGAGGCAAAGGGAGAGCCAGACATTCACAGCTTCGGCATTCAACGCCATATCCAGTACTGTCCTTAAGACACATGTACCATGGTAGGAGCAGTACCTGTTGTGTAGCCTGAAGGGAGATTTTATTCGTTGAACTTGGGGTGAGACCACGCCCTTGAGTGAGGGGCTGCTGTCTCTGGTGGGCGGAGAGGAGTTGTGATTGGCCAGTGGCTGCTGCCTCAAAACCTCAGTCCTGGAAGCTGAGAGGAACAGACAGTTTACAGTTGAGGTGGGTGAGCAATCTGAGGCAGTACGTCTCAACACTGAGGTGTTCACCGTAGTCCAGGCTGAAGCCTTGCCTGTCCCACCTGCAGGTTTGTGCATATTCTCCAGGATTACCCAGAGAAAGGATTTCTTTAACCAACCGCGCTACTGCTATAGCTACTGCCTCAGGAGCATGACCTCACAGCACAGACTCCACTCATTTCCAGGTTCACCCGAACAGTAGAAAAAGAATGGCCTGGTTTCGACACGTCTCGAAGGAATCGTGTTGCAAATATATGGGGAAAAAGCCAACTCAGGGCTGAACAGTTTCCATTGACTGTGATGGTGTGTTAATAATAGTCTTCCTCAGTACTCACAAGGGCCTGTGCCATGTCCATTGACGGTGACAGTTGTGGTCACTCCTCTCCTGACGACCCTCTGCCACTTCCTGGTCAGGAACTTCAGTCTGAGGACAGGGGGCAGCGGGGGGGGGGGGGTTAACACACTTCTATCACAGCCCAAATTACATACACATATCACACACACACACACACACAACCCACCGAGAGATGGCGACGATGGCTCGCACGGCAGCTCTGAAGCGCGCGAGGGGGGTGCGCGTGTGGGCATGCGGGGGCGAGGGCTGCGCCCCCATCCGGGCGATGAGACAGAGGGTTGCCTGTTCACAGTCCTGGAAGCCCCCCAGCAGCAGCAGGAGGTAACGCTTCTGGTAGACCAGAGACTTCCTGAAGCTCTCAGCCCGCAGGTAGCGCTCATAAAGCCGCTGGAACTGGAGGGGAGAGTCAGAAACACAGGCTTAAACACCAAGACCCGGGGCTGACGCCAGGCTATCCACAGGCTTAAACACCAAGACCCGGGGCTGACGCCAGGCTATCCACAGGCTTAAACACCAAGACCCGGGGCTGACGCCAGGCTATCCTCAGGCTTAAACACCAAGACCCGGGGCTGACGCCAGGCTATCCTCAGGCTTAAACACCAAGACCCGGGGCTGACGCCAGGCTATCCTCAGGCTTAAACACCAAGACCCGGGGCTGACGCCAGGCTATCCACAGGCTTAAACACCAAGACCCGGGGCTGACGCCAGGCTATCCACAGGCTTAAACACCAAGACCCGGGGCTGACGCCAGGCTATCCTCAGGCTTAAACACCAAGACCCGGGGCTGACGCCAGGCTATCCTCAGGCTTAAACACCAAGACCCGGGGCTGACGCCAGGCTATCCTCAGGCTTAAACACCAAGACCCGGGGCTGACGCCAGCCTATCCAGACCAACGTTCAACTCCGTGGAGGTGTGTGTGTGTGAGTGTGTCACCTTGCTGTTGTGGAGGTCTGCACTGGGCCTGTTCTCAGTCTCCATGTGTCGTAGCTGTCGCTCCAGACTGGACAGGTTGTGTTTCAGGTTAACTCTCTCCTGACTCAGCTCGGTCACGCGGTTCGCCAGGTCCGAGTTCTCCCTCAACAATCTCTCCACCAGCGCTGAGGAAGAGGTCGTCTGCAGGGTGGAAAAGAAGGTTGTATTGCTGTGCGACTGATATTCTTTGTTAACCAAGACCCATCACTGACGCAAATCGCCCATAAACACCACTAATATGTAGCTCCTCTTCAGTGTAATGTATGGGCTTTGTCATCACCAGTCACTCTGCTAACAGCGCTCTGGTACCTGGCGGTTGTATGAGGCTGTGCTGGTCTGTTCCAGCCCAGTGGAGGTGCTGTTCCGGGGCTGGAGATGGTTGGACAATCTCTGTTTGGCCATCTCTCTCTCCTCTCTCTCCAACTCAGCCAGAGTGTGTTGGAGGTCTCTCAATCGCTGCTGGTCCTGCTGCCTCAGTAACTCCAACTCACACTGCGGAGAGGGGAGGGGCAGGAGGACAGCATTATGAAGGAGGCACACACTGATGTGTGTCAATGTGAGGAAGAAACCGGTGTATTTAAGTAGTGGAGACCAAGTCCTACAGCAGTGTGTGTATGATCCAAACTCACCAGCTGGTTGCTGACCCTCTCGTGTCTCCTCTCTCGCTCCGTCAGCTCTTGACTATCCTTCCTCCGCTCTCTCTCCCTCTGCTCTTCCCTCACCCTCTCCTTCTCCTTGACCACTCGGAGTGTCTCCTTCAGCTGGTTAAGCTCAGATCTTAGGCGTCCAGAGCGCTCCCTTTCTTTCTCTAAAACACGGCTAGCCTCTTGCTTCTGCTCCTGGAGTGTCTCCAAGGTAACTCGGAGGCGCGATGTAGCCTCATGCTGTGTTTGTGCCTCCTGTCTCCTCTTTTTTTCTTCCTCCTCTCCTCTCCTTTGGATTTGCAGAAGTTCTGCCCTCAGCCTGTCATTCACAATGGCTAGCTCCTCCCCCTGCTTCCTCTCTTGCTGCAGCTGAGAGCGGAGTTCAGAGATGAACTCCCTGTCTCTGGACACGTCTGCTTCCTGTCTGCGTGTGATGTCATCGAGATGCCGGGCAGAGCACTCTCGCTCCGCCTCCAGTTCCTTCCTGTGGGCTTCGGACAAGCGGGACTCTGCCTCTTTCAGGTGTTGCTCTAGCCGACTCTTCTCCTGTGACTGGAGGACCTCAAGTTCCCGGGCAGATCGGTTTCGCTCCTCCTCAAGGTCTTTCTGGGCTTCGGTAAGCCGTGTGTCGAGCTGTGATTGGAGGAGTCGGCCACGGGAAAGTTCTATTTGGATTTCCTGTCGGAGGTTACTGGAGGTGGTCCTCTCCTGGTCTAGCTGACCCCTTAGAATAACAAGCTCTGTCCTCTGCTGCTCCTCCCAGAGGTGTCGCTGAGTTCTCTCCTGCTCCACCTCCTGCACTAGCTGCTGGGCTCTGGTCTGCTCCCTCCTTACAGCCTCTTCACACTCCTCTACACACAGTCTGGGACAGAAAACATCACTATTGTATAGATTTGTGTACATGTGTGCACGTGTGTGTGCACGCGCGCATGTGTACATACCTGAGTTTGCTAATCACAGTGTGTAGTTCTTGCTGGGTGCTGTGGGAGGAGTTTAGTCGTTCTCGGCTCTCTTCTAGCTCCGCCCTCAGCCTGAATAACACCTCATTAGAAGACTCGTCCTGGGTTTGCTGGGGCTGCAGGTCGTGTCTGTCTGCAGACGCCAGATTCTCCAACACAACACGCTGCTGCTCCCCCTGGAGAGATGAGGGAGATTGTTTTATTCAACTTTTTCAGTTAAGCTGAAACACTGAAGGCTTCTCACACTTCACATGGCCATACACACCTGTCTCTGCAGCAGAGTGTCTAGCTGGCTGAGTAGGTGGGTGGAGTCCATCTCTGGATGGGCGGAGAGGAAGGCCTGCAGCTCAGAGCAAAGCCCTGCCCTCTCACAGTCAAACACACCTGTTACTGCAGCCTGCAGCGATCGGCTCCAACCGGCATCCACTAAGCTTTCCTGTTGCACACACCAGTCAGTATGCACTCACTGTGGGAGCTAGTTCTAAACAAATGCACGCACACAAACCCTTACCGGTCTCTGTGCCATCCTACAGAGCAGTTCTCTCAAAGAGATGACAGTTCCCTGTAGCAACCTTTTCTCCTGCTCCCAGCCCATTGGTGGAGCTTTACAGTCTGACTGACAGACTGTCTTGTCCAACGAGAGGCAGTTAGAAGAGGTGGGGCCATTACGTTGGGAGAGCACCAGAACCCTACAGCTCTCCTGATACACTCTCCGCAACAGACCCTGGAAACACAGTTCGGTACAGGGTCCATTTGTAATGTTTAGTGTGTTACGGTGCATGCACATGCGCGTGTATTTATATATGTATTCACATGCCTGTAGTTCAGGAGACAGCATCTCGTCACTGTGGTTCATACTGCCGGCGGCGCTGTCGGTGTGTGTGTTGGCTGCAGGGTTCATGCCCCGACAGCGCAGGTACTCTAAGAACTGAGCGTCCAGTCTCTCCGTCTGCTCCAACTCTACCTTGAGTCTCACCCCTAGCTCCGAACTGACATCTACCGACAGACAGAGGGAGAGACTGAGAGGTCAGACACTGACAGCGGGTCCACGAGAGGGTCCCGACAGAGGCAACGAGAGAGAACAACACAATGACAAGGCCGGGACAAGTGGGACTTACTGCTTCCGTATCCGTCACTGGCCCACTCCGGAGCAGACAGAGAGGAGGCGGAGCCAAGAGAAGAGGGAGGGGCAGTCAGGTCCAGGGCTTCCAGTTCACAAACCTGACCGGAGAGAGACGAGTTTAGAATGTGCGCTCGCGTTCTTGAGTCAGAAACAATTCCCCATGTCCACTCTACCTTGTCAGCGTCCATTGAATCCAGCATGGATAGATTGTCCGAGGCCGAGATAGAGACAGGGGAGCGGGTACTGTTCGTGCCCAGCTCTGGGCTGATGGTCCCTAGACCAGGCTGGTCTTGCCTTCCATTAAGGGAGGCATTCACCTGGAGCTCCAGGCCTGTGTTGTTTAAAGCGGTGAGGTCGGACAGTCTGGAACCGTGTAGAAATGAGGGGTTGAATCTGTCGTCCCTAGTTCTCTCCTCTGAACATTCAAGTCGACGGAGAACCTCGGGGGAACTCAGGGAAGCATTGCGAGACACACTGTCCTGGAATCCACTGGGAGAGACATCTGGAAAGGAAGAACATCACTGTCAGCAGCTGTGTCTTACTTGAGAAACCACATCCTAGTGTGTGTCGTTGTATTGGTGTGTTCTCACCCTTGAGTGACTGCGTATGTCTGATGTGCGGGTTGCAGGTCTGCCTGAGGTGCCGTAGTTCTTGTTGCTGATAGGCCAGCTCCTCTTCCTGTACGGCCAGGTCTTCCTGTAGGCCCCTGAGCTCAGCCTTTAAATGCTGGTTATTGGTCTCCAGGTCAGCCAGGGCCCGGTCTTTGGTCTGATTGACAGGTTAGTGAGACAATCAGGAAAACTTAGAATGGTATCCAGAAGTAGTTCATATAACAGTTTTTTATTGAACATACACACAGACGGACACACACAGTACCTGTCCCTCCTCCAGTAGTTTCTCAGCTCTCTCTGTGCTGGAGCAAAGACCCTCCTTCACAGCTGCTAACTCCGCCCTAAGCACCTGATGTTCCGCCCCTAGTTTCCTTAGCTCCTCCTCCCTCTGTCTTAGGGCAGCGTCAGCCTTGGCCAGAGTCTCTTCAGCACAAGTCTGGAAGAGAACAGTTTCATCACCACCACCACCACCACCACAAACAAACCTAATGCTTCACCTCTTCTTTAACTTTATCTAACCTTCCTTTCAACCATTTATGCGTATAAACATTTGTGTGCGCGCGAGCGCACACACACAATACTGACCTACTCAACATAAAAAAAACACAAGAAACCTGCCACAGCAACACAGCAGCACAAATCCAGTATAGAGAAAGAGCACAGCACCGAGGGTCTGACCACCTTACTTTCTACAGCAAACTGATGTGTTTAAATATAACACAAACAAAAAAACGATACTGCATTCTCCATTTTCACAAAGTGAAGAAGTACCTCAAGTATGCAATAACTTCCCAACACGGAACAGTTTTCTACCCTATCCTGACGTCCTCATTCTGATGAGGTCACTTCCCCTTTGCAAGTAGCTCTGTTGCATTGCTGCCAACAAACCAGCCTGTAAGTTTTGCCCATTTTCAAACCAGCTCTCACTACCCTCTATATGAAAAGAACATTTACTTGATGCTTTTCCTTCAAAAACTAAGTTTCTCTTGCCAACCCTGCCCCCCGTCTCCACCCCCCAACCATCTTTTTAACCATATCCAGCTGTGGTAAAGCGTGCTAAGCTGACACAGCTAAATACCTCTGGTGGTGAAGGCTACTCACAGTGCTGTGAGTCAGGCTTAGTGAGCCTAAATGGAATGGATTAGTCACGTTTAAAGGAAAACATTAAGCTGGGCATTCAAAGCAGACAACATGACCTCAACTGCGTCAGTCCTTAGCTACAGTAACAGCAGGCTAACGTAACAAGTCACCATAGCCAGACAGAATTGAGGAAGTGTCGAGTCAACCTGACTGGCCGACAACACCGCCACTCACCAGCACTTCCTTCTGAGCCTCCTCCTGATTGGCTCCCCTCTCCTCCAGCTGACTGCTAAGTTCATGGAGCCGGGCCTTCTCAGACGCCACTTCCCGCTGTAGGCGTTCTATTTCCTCCTGGAGATGTCGCTCCCTTTTCCGCAGGGCCTCACGCTCTGAAGAAAGTTCCTCCTTCGCCGTCTCGAGGGCCGCGACTGTCTGTCGAAGGGCGTCTGTGTCTTTCTCCCTCTCTTCTTCCCTTGATGTTAGCTCCCGGACCAGGACTTCAAGACGATCTTTCTCCCTTTGCAGGGAGCTCGTCTCCTGGGCAAGAGCCTGGCTGCGCCCCCGCTCCTCTTCCATAGCAGCGTTCCTCGCTTCCAACTCTTCTTTTTGGGCTACAACCTCCTCAAGCTCTGCCTGTCTCAGAGTAAGTCCTCTTTTTACCTCATCTGCCCTCTCCCGCTCCTCCCTCAGCCTCCTCCCAATCTCCTCCTCGTGTCCTCTGTACTCTTCCTCCTGAGAGAGCAGCAGTCTCTCCATCGCCTCCTTCTCTCCCATCACCATCTCCAGCTGCCCCTGCAGGACCTCCACACGAGAATGGAGAGAACGAGAAGAGGAGGAGCGGAGGAGACGCATCTCCTGCTTAAGACTGTCACCCTTTCCTCCTCTCTCTCGTTGGGGGTACTCGAGGTGGTGCGCAGGTTCGGGGCTGGGAGCAGGTGAAGGGTTAACACTGTCGCCTTCTTGTGATAGGTCGCTGACCTCATTGTACACAGGACCAAGGGTGTTTAGCTCCGCCTGCAGCGTGCTGATGACCTCGTGAAGCCGCTCCTCCTCTTCCTGCTTGTCCTGACGCACCCTGATGATGTCACTGCGCAGATGCTCTACCTGGGAGCGCAGGTCTTCAATTTCCGTCTCAGCTTCCTGGAGACACACCAGGAGAATGGCTATAACGAGTGCCTTTGTACGCATGTGTAGAGTGTATTACTTTGAGGTGAAAGCAGGTTGAATGTGAAGCGATTAAGGCATTACATAATAGTTTTGGATTATGTGAGTGCGTGTGTGACAGTGTGTGTGACCGTGTGCGACCATACCCTGCTGTCCCTAGTTGTCTGCAGCTCCTGTTCAAGCCTGTGTATCTCCTGGGTCAGGTGGTCTATTTCAGCGTTCTTCTCCTCTAACAACGCAGACGGAAGACTCTCCTCTCTCTTCTCTTCATCCCTCTCTCCTTCCATTGCTCTCTCCTCAAGGCGATAGGTGAGGGTAGAAACAGTCTCCTAAAAGACACAGGGGACAAACAATGAATTAGGACCCTGACTCTTGGTTAATTACATCTAACTAATGCTAGCGTGCTCACAACTAGCATAACGCTGATTCACCTGAAGTGCAGCAACTCGGTCCTTCAGCTCGGTGACGGTGGTCGCGTGTTGATTGGTCAGGAGCTCCAACTGTAGAGTCAGGTGTTTCAGCTCGGCCTCTTTTATGGTCAGGTCTCTCTGAGTCTCCTCCAACTGACCAACCAACAAAGAAACCTAGGACACGTACAGAGAAATCTCTGGGATCAATCCAACGGTGCAAATTCATCTGCGCGTCGACACGCTGGGCATCGCCGAAACGTGTCCTGAGGTGGGAAACACACACCTGTTGCTCCTTGTCCCGCAGGTGCTCCTGTGCCGTGTCCAGCGTGTCTCGGAGGTGCTGGACGGGGTCGGGGGCATCGGGATTATTGTTGTCTTGGTAGCGGTGGCGCGTCTCGTCCAGTTTAGACTGCAGCGCGGAGATCTGGAGACGGTTAGACAGCTGCTGCTGCTGCAACGATTCCTTATCCTGAGGAGAGGAGAAGGTCAGTTATGTCTCTGTCTGAGTAAGCATGGGCAGGTATACTGGGCATCTCAGTTCATTAACATCACTGACTAACATTATGGACTAAATGTGCCAAATACATTTCCACCAGCTCAGGGTTTCCCTTCCGTGCATGTGGTTTGTGGACATCATGGTTATACTACAGGTGTCTGGCTTGCAAGATCGAGCCCCTTGGTTAAAGCAGAGACTATCTTCCACTGGATTGAGTGTGAGTAACAACTAGCATCTCCACAACCAAATATCCTGAAGCCACAATGTTCTTCTCCTGTGCTGTGTTTGCAGATGTGGAGAAAGGCATTTTGTATTGCAGTGAACAAAACAGCATCTTTGAACAAAAATGTCTATGTTACAACGAATCAACAAATAGAGTTGGGGTTACTGAAGAACGTTTTCCTAAACTGGTGGGCTTGGTCGAGGGGAATTCCTTCTTATGATGTTATTACCTCTTAGGAAAAAGCAAAGTGTGTGCATGTATGTATTCACCTGTATGAGTTCCTTTTCTCTTTGTCGAGCTCTGCCAAGTTCCTGCTCCAGTTGAGTGACAGCTCTGCTGCTCTCCGAACTGCACAGCAACGCCTGCTCTAACTCCCTGATTCGCCCAGCCAGCTTGTCAATCTCCTCATTGCGCTCTGCAACTTCGAACTGGGCCTGCTGATTGGTTGCCAGGAGGGAGGCATGGTCTTCTGTCTTGTCCCTGATTAGGGCTTGAAGGCTCTCCACCTGAGAAAGTGGAATGAGGCAATCATGTTGAATCTGAGGGCTCCGGTAGCCAGGATATCCCATGTTAAGCTATGCGACTGGAGTCTACTGAAGCCATTCCAGGTCTGCAGCCACTAGAACTACTGAAGCCAAAGAGCAGCAGTAAACAGCAGAGCTAGATGGGAGAAAGGAGAGGACGATGGAGAGAAATGGAAGAGGGGGATGAGGAGAAGAGGAGAGCGCTAAGAGCAGAGGTATCTAGAATTATATGTTTTTTTACACGGGAGGGATCACAAACACGCACACTCCCACAGCGAAGGCATGCAGAGGAGTTTTGAGGGAAGGTGTATATTTTATTATAGGTCACTAGTGAAATTCCATACCTGCAAGACCAAGTCCTCAATCTAGAGCATTCCATAAAGATACAGAAAACACAGCAAACAATCAACAACAGGTACGTTCAGGATCACTCAGACAATAACAGCACACCAGTAAACGGGCTCGTAACACACATGCCAACGCATTGAAGCACAGGCTCACCCTCTGGCCCTGGTTGTCCCCAGTCAGGTGTCGGCTTGGCTGTTTGAGCTGAGCCTCCAGCCGTCTGATCTCCTGCTGAAACTCATCTCTTTCATGCTCCCGCTCCACTGCCTGTTCCTGAAGGAACACACATATGAGCGTGTGTGTGTGTGTGTGTGATTGTGTGCATGCACACGTTTCCCCCAAAACAAGACACATACGTCTATAAACTGCCTGTTGTGTTTCAGCTGTTTCTCGAGGGCCTGGACGCGCTGCTGGAGGTCCTCTGAGAGAGCTCTGTGCCGCTGCTCCGCCGTGAGGCCCTGGCTCTCCTGTTCCTCTAGCTCAGTCTCCAGAGCCCTGAGGCGCTGCGACAGGGAGCTGCGGTCCTTATCTGCCTGCAGCTGCACACTCAGCCTCTCCTCGGCCAGACGCTCTGCCTCAGCCAGGAGGCCTGCACACAGACACACAACGTTAACACAATCTACAAAGGCGCGCACGCGCACACACACACACACACACACACACACACACTTTATATAAAAACCTTGATAAAGCTGTAGTCAAGATGCACATGGAAAAACCACTGCATAAATCAACACACACACACACACACACACACACACACACACACACACACACACACACACACACACACACACACACACACGACTGACAAACCTGAGTCACCCTTTATACTCTGACAGGAGCCTACAGGGAAAACACACAACTAAGCATGTGACTTCAGCAACCCACACACACAATTTACAAAACCCTAGACATGCGTCAATATTTTAATCCATCCTAGTATAGCTTCAACCACATTTTCTTTTGCTTCATTATCTCACCCTTTTCGGTCTCTCCCAATCCAGCAGTGAGATGTTCCTTCTGCCGGAGGAGGAGAGTGTTCTCCTCCCTGAGCTCCAGCAGCTGCACCTTAAGATTCTCTAGCTGCGCGCGGAGGCCCTCCATCTGGTGCAGCTGCGCGCGGAGGCCCTCTAGCTCCTCGACGAGTCTCTCTTCCTGAGCCTCTTTCTGCTGTAGACACTCTTCCAGGGCTGCCTTCTCTGCCACATAGCCGTCCAACAACCCTGCACAGAGACGGCAATGCACCAAAAAAAAAGGTTCACTGATTTGACAAAGACCACACACACACGCACGCACGCACGCGCACACTTCTCAGCTCACCCTCAGCCTTGTGGAGCTCCAGCTGGAGCTTGCTCTTTAACCCTGCCTCCTGGTCCAGTTGGTCCAATAGGAGCTGGTGTTGCAGCAGCATCTGGGAGGAGTCTGAGCGGCCCTGGGAAAACTTCTCCTCCAGAGACAGGTGGACAGAACAAGACTCTTCTAACTACAGACAGAGACAGAAAGACAGATAATTTGAATGAAGCGAGGACTCTGCCAGCTGCAAGCTTCTGTTTTCTAGCATGTGCGCACACAGACGTGTTACCTGTGTCTTAGCGTGTGTGAGCAGCTCCAGGAGCGTGTCCACGGAGTGGCGTAGTCTGCTGCAGGCTCCCAGGGCGGCGTCCTCTACCCCAGAGTGCGTCTGTGACTCGGCCAACAGAAGGCTCTCACACACACGCTGAGACAGATCCAGGTCGCCTGACGACAAGTCTGCTATAGTGACTCCTAGTGGAGGGAGGAAACTGTTAGGGTTACACAGACACAAATGTTGGTGGACATTTTAATACCTCTCCATAAGCTCACCTGACATGTTCATTTAAAATGCCAGGGATGCAACAGCTGCCATCACTCCTCATTGAGTTGTCAAATCTCAGTACAATACTTTTCTTCAGCATAATGTTATGTAATTATAAAGTTAAGTGTTTCTATTGTCCTGGGTGGATAACAATACCTCAACGTAACACTTCTCTCTTAGACGTTTGCATTAAAGCAGACTGATAAACAGGTTTTGGATTTGCGGAAGCTTGTCGGGGTAAACATGAGCCACATCAATCTTAACCACACAGCTGCAGATGGGCAGCAATAAAGTGCGTGCTTGGAAAACCAATGGGACATTGCAGATAATTGCAGGAAGTCTATTTTTTACTTAATAGATCAGGGTTAATAAACCCAGGCTACACCTGCGTGTAGGAATGCAACAATATTGCAACCCATAATGTAACAGTCCTTAGACAGGTGGGAATCAGACCGAGCAAACAGTTCTGTTCTGGTCCACCACGAACAGAAAGACTGCTTGACCAAAACTACCACGATTGACCAAAAGCCTAACCCCACAATCGACCGGTTGATTAAATGTTGTCAGCACATAAACACAGACACAGAGTCCACCCACCTGTCTCCTGATTGGTTGTTTCCTCTCCTGGCCTATCACCCTCACATCGGACTCCAACAGAAGCTTTGACCCGGCGGCCAATCAGCTCTTCCATCGCCATAGTGCTCAAAACCACCTCAACAAGAATCTTCCTCAGCCTCTCATTGGCAGAATGGAGAGAATGCCTAGAGGTCGGAGGGGAGGGGTTAAAGTTGGATAAGCATGACCAAAGAGTGACAGGCCTTGTGAGATGATCCGCTCTGGTCACAAACGGTCCATGTGGGACTACAGCGATAAACAGACCACTTGACTTCCCGCAGTTGAGATGACAACACCACCAAGTAACACTAGCAGCTTATTCTCAGGGCAAAAGGGGGACCTTGGGCTCACCTCTCCTCCTGGGCAGCGTGAAGGTCTTCAGTGAGCATGTGAACCAGGTTACCTCCCTCCTGACTCTCTCGTTCTCGCCGCTGGAGCAGCGTATCCAGGGTCTCCATCTCGGACCTCTTGCCCTCCAACTCCCCCTGTAGACTGCCCACTTCGTCTCGCAGCTACAGGGACGGACAGAGAAAACGAGAGAGAGAGAGAAACAGAGGCAGTGAGACAACGTAGACAGGAAGACAGAAAGGTAGATACACAGACAGGAAGACAGAAACGGACACAGAGACAGACACAGGTGGAGACAGGCAGACAGAAAGCCAGACAGTGGCAGACAGACAGACAGAAAGGGAAGCAGACAGACAGAAAGACACCTCAGTGCACGGCTGAGAGCCAGAGAGAAGAGAAGCCAGAGACAAGAAACCAGTCATCACTAAACACGGTTAGTCTTGTCAGCCAGAATGTAGGTCTGCCTGGTTCTATTCAACAACACTCTCCCTTTACATAACAGCACCAACACTGCACCATGTGTCTAGTAATGTCCAATCAGAGAGAAACAGAGAGAGGACAGTCTCCATTTTCAGTCACCATTAGTTTGAGATTTGCCTGTTAGCCTTTGAAGAGCTTGCACTCATGCACACGCACCCCAGATGTTAACCTGCCTACTTCTCCCTGCCTTTACACTAACCCTAAGAAGGAGCAGGTTGACAGCTCTCTCCATCCTGTTTTTCACTGCAGTTTTCCCTTACCTCTTCCCAGAGCAGTCCTTTGGCTCCTCTCTCCATCTGCCTTCTCTCATTCTTTAACAGGGTTTTCCCTCTCTTTCGTCCTCCTTCCCTCTCTTTCACTGTCTGCCCAACAAACCCTAGTTGCCTTAGCAACAGTTCCTGTCCATATCCCTCAAGATTAAGGAAGGGGAGGGTGGTGTCTCACACACACACACACACACACACACACACACTCTCCCTGGGGGTCTGACACAGAATTAACATGGAACAGATGTGTCAGAGTGTGTGTGCGCTGATTTCGGCAGTGAATTTGTTGTCATAGTTCACAGTGGAACTATCCAGTGAGGATGAAACTGGAAGGACCAGGTGGATGAGTAGATTAATGAAGATAAGTGAATAGACAGATGGACGAATGAACATGTAACTAAAATGCCATTATAGATGATAAGAGATTAGAGGTTTCTAACCATTCGGCAGTGTGCGCGCGGGCTGGTCAGAACATACAGAGGATTACCGAGATTAATAGGAAACATAATCCCTTTAGAAGAGCCACTAGACTGTGTGTGTGTGTGTACAGCATATACATGTGTGTGTACATTTACAGTATGTATGTACATAGGTTCTGTATGTAGGATTTAACCATAGATCGAATCCCCAAACCGCCAGCTAGGTAAGAGGACACATTAGGGTGTTCCTTCAGACTCTATGGTATATTGGGAGTTTTGACTCTGTTTTCCCCGAAGATCCCATGACACCTATTGTGAAAGAACGAGTGTTAACCCTGTTGTCCTGGCAACATGTCCAAACTGGCCCTCATATCACCATGGCCACTTAATTAATCCCCACTCCTCCCCCCATAAAATACTATGGGTGCTAAATGCATGAAATCAATGATTTATGTCGCTGTAGATAACCTTGTCAACTAAATGAGTAAAGGTAAACATTAAAACGAAGGCAGGTGCACAGAGGACAAGCATTAATCACACCATCCTGAAGGCAAGTAGAGGCCACCAGGTGTGCAGTTCAACCAATGAATACTGGTAGTTTATACTGACTGTGCAGCTGTCACCAAAATAAACAGTTGGCAACAAAGAAAGTAGTTTTGGGAGGAATGTTTTCAGAGAATTATCATGGAGGTTAATGTTTCGTCACCCTGTCTTAACGCTCCCCCTGTGTGTGCCCTCTCTCTCTCACTTTACGGCTGGCCTGTCTGGTCTCGCGCCAAGATCAAATTTCCTGATAACCGTGAGGTGTGTTTCGGGTACCTGTGACACCACTGAGTCCAGCTGCAGAAGCTGCGTGGTGAGCTGGCTCATCTTGTCCACGTAGCTTTGTTCCTTGTGCTCTTGCTCAGTAGTGAACGCCTGCCTCTGTTCTTTAAGCTCCGCCTCCTTCTGCTGCTCAAACTCCGCCTTCAGGGGAAAGAAACCCTATTGATAATGTTATCCATAAAACACCAGACAAACAGCACTTCTGTTCCAGAACTTGCTCCAAAACAGCCGCTGCGGTTATTAGGTATACCAGTCCAAAACGAACCCAGTTAAAGCTCTCCCCATTCCCATCATCATGTCAGAACCCCAAACCCAAACTGGCCGATTCTGACCGACTGACAACAAGCCCTCGTTCAGCTCATTTCTCAAATGCTAAACTTTTCAAAGTGTACAAAATAAAGCCTTCCGCATCAGAGGATCAAAAGCTCAAATCCATCCCATTTAGCCAGTGTCCACGTGACGGTTACCCGCACGGCCTCCTCAAACACACACAGAAATACAGATACAAAAACTCTCCTATAGGCAGGATTATAGTTGTGTAAATCTCATGGGACACTGGCCAAGCAGGGACTGATCCTGAGAGAGAGAGACAAGGTCCTGCACACAGACAATTCAGAACCATTATGTAAGGATGTGCTCTGTGTAATCCAGCAGAATACGGTTTCTCTTCGTGGCCTACACGTTTAGGGCTGTGAGCAGACGACCATGACTACAGGAAAATACTTCATCCCATTGAACACTACTGAACTGATTTAGCCTTTGATCTGGGAACCTCCTGGGTCCAATCCAAAATCTACTTCTTAAGAAACAGAAGGATTTAATGGGCACAAGACTTGCTCTAGCCTGTCAGTATATTCCTGATGGTCACCAATCCCCCCACCCCATCTCTCTAGATCTCTCCTCTCACCTTCAACTGGCTGGTCTTCTGCTGAAAAGTCTCCTCTGCTTGGGCCTTCAGAAGCTCCACCTCTTCCAGGAAGTGCAGACGTTGCCGTGACGACTCCTCTTCAAGCTCCCGGCGACATGCCTGTAGCTCCCTGGTAGATGTACTCTTCAGTTCCTACACACACACACACGCACGCCCATCAGCTAATACAGTATGGAAAAGCACAACAAACGTAATCCTTTTGCTCTTATTTACCATTTAAATGGGTTAAAAGGGTTCTAGTGACATACAGCATTAATACTGTGTGTTTCAGACCTGAAGCTGTTGCTGGTACTGTGTGTTGAGTTGCTGCGTTTCGGAGTCATATGTGTGTGAGAGCTTTGCAAGGGCATTGCTGTGCTGCTGCTCCAACTCCAAGACCTGGAGGGAAAGAACAGTACAAACATGAATGCATGGATGGATGTGGGAATGGATTGATGAATGGATGTGGGAATGGACTGATGAATGTATGGACAAAGAGATGGGAGTATGAATGAAACAATGTATAAACAAAGGGCCAAAGCAATGACTACCTTGTTCTGCAGGGCTTCAAGGGCCCTGTGGTGTTCAGCTTGTAAGGCCTCTTTCTGAACAGACAGCTCATTCTGAAAAAACAGACATAATATCAGCATCGACTAATGAATATACAGCCAAGTTGGGAGTGACTTCTAAGGTCCACTTGGTCTCACCTGCTGGACATGGCTGAGTTCTGTTGCCATGGCACTGAACTTCTCCATGTGCAGCTGAGCCAGCTCCCTCTTCAGCTCCTCCCGAACGGACTGCTGCTCCAACCTCTCCTGCTCAAGCCTTGATCTTTCACGCTCCATTTCCTGTCTGTGCTCCACCTCCAGCGCAGCCTTCTCATCACGCAGAGCCTGGGTAATTTGAAGATTAATAAATGTGCAATGAAGTGTCTAACATCGATATATATAAACAAAGGCAGTCTATTGTCCCCTCACCTGTATCTCTCTTAGGTATGTGGCCTCCAGCGTGTCCATATTACCCAGCATTCTCACCTCCAGCTCATCTCTCTCTTCCCTATGACGGTGTTCTAACTCCGCCTCCTGTGCCTCTAGCTGAGCCTGACTGGTTTCCTGTAAGACAGCTTCCAGACGATCAAGTTCTGCCTTGCGCTTCGACTCCAGGCTGGTTTCTAAAACTACAAGCTCCTCCTTGTGTTTAATTGCGAGCTCCATTGCCATGGCATCAAGCTCGGCCTTGTGACAGGCCAACAAGGAGTCCAGTTCTGCTTTGTGATTTGTTTGGAGGGTTTCCATTTCATGCGTGTGGTTGGTCATAAGAGTGGTTCTCAGAAGCTCAATAGAAGCAGTGTGTTCCTCCCTCAGTTGCCCCAGAGGAACCTCCCCCTGTTGGGCCAGACGCTGTTCCAACTCCTCCCTCTCCTCCTGGAACCTACAAACACAAGAATAAGGTAAACAAATTCATTGCAGGGGCCAAAGGTCAGATTTAAAATCTTAATTCTCTGGTGTTTTATGAAAAAAACTGTATTATGAACCAGGTGCATCAAATCCTGAATGCTGATTGGGTACAACACCACATTACTTTTTACTGCTCTAATTGCGTTGGTAACAGGTTTATAATAGCAGTGAGGCATCATGGGTAGTTTATGGTTTATTGTCAACACACCACGGCTAAGACCACTCCATAATGCATTGTGCCTTTCAACAGATGTTAGCCATGGTACTGTATACTGGCCATACACCACACCACCCATGTGCTTTATTGCATAATTCACCTCCAGACCCCATAGTCTCTCATGATGTTTTTACACTGCTCAGGTCTCACCTATCCTGGGCTTGGCGAAGCCTGTTGTCGCCCTGCTCCTGGAGCAGAGCGGTCACCTCTTTGACCTCAGCAGCCATGGAAGACTTTGCTCTGGTCAGCTCAGCCTCGTACTGGGCCTCCAGTTTCTGTCTCACGGCCACGGCATGGGGGTCTGTGGGAGGGTGGAACGAAGGGCGTATGAGAGACCCATAAAGGGAAAAGACGTTAAAGAAATGTTCGGCGTGAAAGACTTTAATTTGTCTTACTCTGGTCGTTGTCAAGTGAGGCCTGTAGACTCCTGAGAGCCTCTCTTGCCTCCTCCATTCCTTTCTCCAGCGCTCTCCTCTCATCCTCCATCCTTTTCTCCAGCGCTCTCCTCTCATCCTCCATCCTTTTCTCCAGCGCTCTCCTCTCATCCTCCATCCTTTTCTCCATCTCCGCTCTCAAGGCAGAAACGTGTGCACCTTCCTGCTCTTGGAGGTCTTGTCTGAGCCTCTGCACCTCCTCCTCTCTCATCAGGGTCATGTCCTTCATCAGTCGCTCCCTCTCCTCCTTCAGTTCCTCTGCTAGTGTCTTAGCCAGCTCCTCGGCAAAGCTCTGCTTCAGCTAAAACATCAGGGAAGGACCAGGTGGATGAGGGGATCAACACGGGCCGACACCACGAACATGACATGTATCAGAATGTATGTGTGTGTGTAGCTCCAGTAGGTACATGTAGTGTGTGTACCTTTAGAGTGTGTGAGTGTAGCTCCAGAGCGTGTGTGTCTGCGAGGTCCGCCAGCTGTGTCTCCAGGTTC
The DNA here is from genome assembly GCF_011004845.1 of Esox lucius. NCBI lineage: Eukaryota > Metazoa > Chordata > Actinopteri > Esociformes > Esocidae > Esox > Esox lucius. The sequence goes on from NC_047590.1 coordinate 10,417,334, forward strand.
TGGATCACGGTCATCCTGGTCTGCAGCTCCTCAGAGAGACCCCACACCCTCTGCTCCACCTCAACCTGTTTAAATAACGGGATGTCACATGACCAAACCTGCTCCCTGAGGAAACATGGCCTCCAACAGAATACCATTCGGATCCTTCTTACCTCCACCTGCCTGGCAGCCTCCAGACGCACCCTGGTCAGCTCTGAGTGGGGGAGACAGGAGGACCAGCCGTTTGTTCAGTCAAATTCAAGGATTTTAGAAACTTCAATACAACTCAATTACGTATTTATTGTTTTTACACAGAAAAGGATGCAACAATAATCATGCAAAAAGTGACCAAAAAGTATGCAACACCACTGTAATTTTGTTTAGATATTCCCAGCATTTATGCCCAATTGAACAGGAAAGTGGTGAAAGCGTACTAAAAGATTCTTTCCTTCTGAATACATATTTACAGTTTCTCCTGCCAGACACTGACAGCGGGAGACGGGGTATGGGCACGGTTCTGGGAGTGTCACCACAGATATGCCCGGTAGGCCAGACTAACCCACGCTGCTGCCAAACCCTGGGCCACCCTGGGCCATGCCGTGTAATAACGCGGGTACCTCTGACATGGCTGTCTGACAGCTTGGCCCGCAGCTGCTCCGTCTCAACCGCGTGTCGTGTCTTTAGCTCCTGCAGGTCTGAGTAGTAGCGATCAGTCAGGTCCGAACGCACCTAGAGAGGAAGCCAGCAGTGAAAGGCAAAAGCGTGGTCACGCAGGGTGAGACGGCTCATGAGCGCGTTGGTGTGCGCGTGCGTGCGTGCATATGTACCTGTAGCAGCTCCTCCCTGTGGGACAGGGACAAGGACGAGCGGAGGCGAGACAGCTCCTGAGTGTGTCTCTCCTCCAACTGGACACGCAGACAGTCAAACTCCTCCTTATGTTTCTCCAGTTTGGCTGTGATCTCAGCCAGCACATTGTTCCTCTCCTCCTCCCCTCTCCCTTCAGATAAGAAACTACACACACACGCACGCACACAGAGAGGGAGCCAACACATACACACACGTCAGCAAAATGGCACCACAGGCTTATAGATTCTTTGTGATAGGTGAACAGAAACAAGGCCTGTTAGCATTAGCGTACCTAGCATCCTGGGTCTGTAGTACAGAGTCCTCCAGGGCTCCCTCCACCAGTCTCAGCTGCAGCAAGGCTATTTCTTCCCGGTAGCTCTCCTCAGTAACTCTCAGACGCTGCTCAAAGTACCTGACCGAGTACAAAGAAATTGGATGTAAGCGCACCATACAAACTTTGGAGAGCAAGAAAGAAAGACTGAGAGGAAAAGAAAGGGAGAAAGAGGGGGAGGGAGAGAGACTGGGTGTGTTTGTACCTCCTAAGGTTCTCCAGCTCAACCTCGTTCTGCTCCTTGATCTCCCGCCTTTGCTGGTTAAACTCCGCCTTCAGACGCTCAATGTCGTTAACTCGCGTCGAACGAGCCAGCAGCTGTTCCTTTAACTCTGGAGAGAGAGGGAAGAATACAGGAAAACAAGTTGGTTGACCAATCAGATCTGTTTGTACTACATGACAAATCATTTTGTAGCATAGATCCTGTGTGTGTGTGTGTGTACCTCCCAGTTCCTGGCGACTGGTCCTCATGTTATCTAGCTGAGCCCAGAGCTGAGAGACCTCCTGGTCACAAGCCTGTCTGAGAGTCACCTGCTCCCCCTGTAGACAACCCAACTAAAAGGGGGAGGGAGAGTTGAGGAGCCATCCCAAGCAAGTTGAAATATCAGAAACGTACGAGGACAATGTGCCCTCACCTCTTGTTGTAGATGCCTGATGTGTTCCTCTCTCTCCTGCAGCACCACCCGGTGGCTGGTCACCAGATCCTCCACAGCACCTGGAGAGCAAAAGCAGCCGGTTTGAACACGCCCCTAACCGGCCAGCAGGTATAAATAACACGTGTCAGTTGACTCACGGGCGGCAGCATCCCTGTCGGCCCAAGCCTGGCTCAGCTCCTCCTCCAGCCTCTGGATCTCCTTCTGGCCGGAGACCTGGAGCTCCTCCAGGCTAGCCCTGGCATGGGACAGATCCGCTCCGGCTTGGGTAAGGGCTTCCTGGGTAGAAGATACCAATGCCTGGGCCTCTGATAGCCGGGTTTTAAGCTCCAAATGTTTCTCCTCCGACTCCTGCTGCCACTGGGACCTCAGGGTCTCAATTTCTGCAGCATGTCTCTCCTCCAAGACCGCTCTCTCCTGAGAGGCACGACTCTCACATTCCTGCCTTAGAGAATCTACAGACAGACGCGGACAGTAGTGTGTTAAAGTAGGTGGCAGGAAGGTCGTCGTGGCGACCAAAGAGTGAGAGGGCAGCCCTTCCCATCAGCTTTACCCATGTTCCTTTGGTGCTCCTGCTGTTCTCGCCGGCTCCTCTCCTCGCCCTCCACGGTCAGCCTCTCCACTTCGAACTGCTGCCGGGCCTGCAGCACGGCCTTCTCCTGGGCCCACTTCTCCCTGAGCGAGGCCTGTAGCTCGCTTAGAGAGGCCTCCCGTTCCCGCTGCAGGTTGGCCTGGGTGAGCTCCAGCTGGGCCGTGTGGAGGTTGGTCAGGCTCAGGCGCAGGGCCTCCAGCTCCAGGGACTGTTGGCTCTACAGGGAGGTGGATAGGAAAGGTTAGTGGGGCGGGGTCTGTCTGTGTTTGTGTGTGTGCGCATGTGCGTGCATGGGGGTACCGGTCTCCATGTACCTGTGTCTGCAGTAGTTCTGCTTGGTGGGCTGCTTCCATACTCTCTGTCTGTTCCCCCGATAGCTCTGCCTTCAAACGGCTAAGCTCCTCCCTCTGCTGTGACATCAGCTCTGACACCATCCTCTGGTACTCTCTCTCATTCACCTGGGAAAAGAAACAATGAGGGACAGAGAGAGACAGTGAGAGATAGACAGAAATACAGCTCAGGAAGAGCTAAGCTGGTAAAAGTTGTTTGAGTGTGTATTTGTCTGTGGACCTGTTTGATGAGGCTGATTTGTTTCTTCTGCTCCTCCTCCATAGCAGTTCTCTGCTCATACAGCTCTCTCTCCAGACGTCTGCTGAGCTCTGACATCTCCTCCTGGTGTTTCTCCTGCAGGTCCAGTACCTCCTCACTGTGACACCTCCTCATACTCTCTTTGGCCTCCTCCACAGCCCGCACCTGCTGTTCCAGGAGAGCCTTCACTTCCTCCTCCCTTTCCCTCCGCTGCTCTTCCAAGAGACGTCTTACCCCCTGCACCTCCTCATCCTTCTCCTGCCTCTCCACCTCCCACTTCTCTCGCTCCTCCTCCATCTGAAAAAGATGACATATGATGTCCATTCAATGTGCTTAAGTTCCAATGGACTATTACATTCCTCAGCCTAATCACCCTCCTCACCTCTTCCTCCTTGGCTATGAGTTGTCTCTGGAACTCCTCCAGCTCCTCCCCTATAAGATCCTCCATCTTTCGCATTGTTTTGTCCATCTCATCCTCTCTCATCCTGCCCTCCTCCCTTTCCCTCACTCCCTGGGCATGTGACTCTTCCAGATTACACAGGTTTTGTCTAAGGCACAGGAGCTCAGACTCTACCTCCATTTTCTCCCTCGCCATCTTCTCCATCCTCCTCTCATTCTCTTCCGCTTCCTGTCTCGCGGTCTTCACCTCCTTCTGGACTCTGCCCATCTCTTTCAAAGCAGTGTCTAATTCCAGCGTCTTCTGACCAAGGAGGGCAGTGGTGGTCTTGTGCCTGGCTTTGGTGTCTTCAAGGAGGTTTAGGAGCTGGTCACGATGCGCCTGGAGACAAGAGGTTAGAGGTTATCAGCTTGGACTCAGTTAAACCCAATTTGAGACAAAGGATTAAGAGGAGGTTACAAAGGACTGGGGGGGGGGGACAGAAAGAAGTTTAGTTAAGTGAAGAGCGAGAAGAACCTGTAGTGACTGTAACTGCCGTCCAAAGAGGGCGTGGACTTCAGAGGAGACAGAGTCTCCTGCCTGTTTCACCTCCTGCAGAGATGACACCAGCTGCTCCTGCTGCCTCAACCTGGAGAGGAGAACACACTTCTCCTCGTCGTCAATCTCCTTGAGTTCCAGGTCTTTCTCTGTGTCGTTCTTTTTCACTGTCCGGAAAGAGGAGAGCAGCTCTTCCTGCTCTTTTAAACGAGAGAGGAGGAGAGATTTCTCCTCTTTCAGCTGCTTTATCTCTTCATCTAGGCTTGGGACGAGGGTACCTCCCTCCTCCAAGAGAGGGGAGGGGATGAGTCTCTCCATCTCTTTCTCCCTCTCCTCCAGTAAGGTACTGAGTTTGTTCTTTAGGTTGTCTTCCTCATGAGTCTTCAGACTGACCACCTCCTCCGCTCTTCTTCGCTTTTCCCGCTCCTCCTCAAGCTCCCAGTGTGCCTCCTGCAGCTCCTCTGAGACTTGAGACCACCTACACACAGACAATAAGAATTACCTGCAAGGGAACACGAAAAGCCATATGTCCATGTTCCCTATCCCCTAGCCCTAACTCCTGACCCCTAATGCCTAAACCTAAAAGAAACCCCAGCTGTAACACTTCTCCTGTTAAACCTAAACCTCGAAGCACAAATGTCATTTTACTCAGTGGGGACTGGCCCAAAAAACGTTGTATAAGATTCTTGTATCTTTACTGGGACTTCTGGCCTCCACTTGAAGACTTAGATGTGGATATCTTTCACACGCACGCACGCACGACTCACCTAGCTCGGGCATCCTCCAGCTCTTCGGCACTTCTCTTTACCTCCTCCACAAGCACCTCCTTCTCCTTCTCCCTCAGAGCCAGCTCCTCCCTGAGGTCTCCACACTGCTGGATGAGCAGCTCCTTGCCCAGGTCTGACACCTCCTCCGCCTGTCTCTCTGATGACTCACTGAGTCTCTCTGAGCCACACTCGCTGGCCGCTCCTGAGACAGAGAGGGTGTTGTCCTGCCACTGGAGCTGGAGAGAGGGGCAAGTTTGGTTCTCAGGGTCCACCCAGAGGGTTGGTGCAGCGTACTGTGGAGAGGGAACATGAGTTTGTTCTTCCTGCAAGAACGACAGCTGGGATTGGTCACCACAGCTGATGTCACTGTTCAGCTCAAACCTGTGGTGAGACGGAAGGGAGAGAAATTAGAACCAGCGATTTGAATCAGAGCGACAGAACACACAAAAACATACACACCTGTAGTTGGCAGAGTTGTCCAGCAGCCTGCCGTCTTCCGTAAAGCTGCGTTCCTCCAGACATTCACTGGCCCAGGGCGGCTGTGTGTGTGAGGGGAGGGCAGAGGACAGGTAGCGCTCTAACAGCGGGTCGCCATTATCGGTGATGGACATGTCTAGAAGGCACTTCTCAACCCTGCTGTCACCTAGGTCTTCCTCCTCGCAAGCACTCCCCTGACTGACTTTGTCTTTGGAAGACTTAAGTCCCAACTCCTCCTCTCTTGTTCTCGCGCTCTCCTCCAAAAGCAGTTTGACTCTCTGAACCTCCTCTCCAAGTCTCCTCTTCTCCTCCTCCTGTCTTTCCCTAATTTCTTTCTCCTCATCCCTCTCCTTCCTTCGCTCCCTCTCCTCCTCCTCCAGTCTCCTCCTCAGATCTTGCAAATCCCTATTCAGGGCCTCCTTCTCTTCTTTGTACTGGAGAATCTCTCTCCTCTCCTCCTCCCAACCTTTTTTCTCCTCTTCCAGTTGGGAAAGCAAGAGAAGGTTTTTCTCCCTCTCCTCCAGCAGCTCTCTCTTCAATATGGAGATAAGTTCATCCATGTCAGAGTCAATATGTTGTTCTGGGCTCTCACACTCCACACCAATGTGTTCATATCCCGTTCTGAGTGTGTCTATGTGGTTCCCGGATTCACTAACTGAGACCTCCAGGTGGTTGGAGAGATGGAGGAGGTCATTGGGGCCGGGGTCAGGCTGGGAGGCCTGCTGCAGGCCTGGGGAGAGTACAGAGCCCCCCTTAGTCCTGGTGCGAAAGAAATGAGAAGTCTGGAAGAGAAGATGGATATCAAAGAGCTTACATTGAGTACCAACAGTAAATAAAAACAAAATTCAGTCAATTTGTCATTATCATCATAATCATGTGTGCTGTATCGTTTTACATTTGTATCGTTTCTAAAGTGTGTTAGTGTGTTTGTGTGCAGTGCACTCACGGTGTTCCGTACAGGTTTACCCCAACTGCCGCGTTCAAACGAGGCTACAATGCCAATCAATCTAACTATAGCTAATGTGTTAGCGTCGAAATACGGGGCTTTAACCAGGGAATGTTTCAATACATGACTGATATGGAAATGGACCAACTGGATTTGAGAACATGTGGATAAACGGGACCCTCTGTAAGGGACACTGTCAGAAGTCACAATGTGCCGACCAGCGCTTGGCATGTAACTCTCGGTGTTCCGTACAGCGTTCTTTCGCCTGTGATTTAGGATCTCTCTCGTGATTTGAGACATATAATCACAACACTTACAAGAAACCTTACTTATTCTCATACTACACAAATCCTTTTGTGATCAGAGCACCTAACAGCAACATCTGTGCCTATCGGGTACCTCCGAGCCAAGGAGTAAGTAGTGGCCTACACTGCAGTTTGACAGCATGACAACAGGCAGCATTATGAACTCCTGTGGGGGAAAAGGTTTTGCACGCCGCGTGGAAACACCTTTTCAAAGTCAAATGGGTTTTCCCACACAATGTCTCGCTCTTCCGACTTTCCTTCCCCTCTGACATTCTATCCACAAAAAAAAAAAGTGTACCTCTGTTACTTAAATCTTGTAGCGAGTGAAACTGTGAATGACTCCATGACGATTTAGTTGGAAAAAGTAGAAATTCAACTTTATTGTGGAATTTAAATCATATTTAACTGGGTAGAATTTTTGATGCACACGAGGTTAACTGTACAGAATACCATGAGTGTACGGAACAATGTGAGTGCACTGTACCTGCTGTAGCTGTAACTGTAGGGCCTCTATCTGACCAGTCAAGGAGAGGGCCTCTTGCTGTACCTGGTCTCGGCTCTCCAGCGCCTCCTGCAGGTTGCAGCTCAGTCTGCTGATGATCTCATTACGCTTCTCTACTGCAGCCTGTAACTGCTGCAGAGACCATAGTGTTACACACACACCCTTTCCCCCAGCCCAAGATTTACAGTGTTACTGGCATACTATATACAGACGGGTGACAAATTAAAGGAAAAACCAACATAGTGTCTCAGTAACATGTTGGGCCACCAGGAGCCACCAGAACAGCTTCAATGCGCCTTGGTATAGATTCCACGAGTCAGTGAAACTACTGGGGGGATGGAACACAATACTTCCAAAAGATATTCCCTCATTTGGTGTTTTGATGATGGTGGTGGAGAGCGCTGTCTAATACGTTGGTCCAAAATTCTCAATAGGTGATAAATTGAGTTGAGACCCACTGACTACCATTGCATGTGATTCATGTAATTGCATATGTCCATTGCGTGTGATTCATGTAATTGCATGTGTCCATTGCATGTGATTCATGTAATTGCATGTGTCCATTGCATGTGATTCATGTGATTTTCATACTCTTTAAAGCATAAAATGACCCAATAATGAACCCCCTGTCCAAGTCGTCTAGATCCTTTCACCTGGCCACCATGATCCAGGTCAACTGGGCCTGTTCACCATTTTAAACAGTAACAGTCGCAACACAACTGACGGGCAGAAAACACATTAAGGAGGAAAGAAACGACACAAATTAACTTTTAACGAGACACCTGTCAACTGAAATACATTCCAGGTGACTACTGCTGGTTGACAGAATGCAAAGAGTATGCAAAGCTATCATCAAAGTAAAGGGTGGCTACTTTGAATAATTTTTTATATTAAACTATTTTTGATTTGTTTAACACTTTCACATACTACATGAATCCATGTATTATTTAATAGTTTTGATGTCTTCACTATTATTCTATAATGTGTAAATGATTAAATAAAGAAATACCACTGAACGTGTAGGCGTCTCCAAAACGCTGGCTGTTGATGTACATGCCACAAAACATGATGTCAGTTGCTTAATTACATCATGCAGGTCACCTGTATGAAAGCCTCTGCATTCATTTATGTTCCTTCACTCATTTATTCAGGGTTTTTCCTTTAATTTGTCACCAGTATATATGCATAATCTTCTGTTATGTATGATTCATTGTAAAACTAAATAAAACCCTTAAAATTAAATACAAACTACTTCAAAATATTCCGAGATACAGTATATCGTGAAAGCACAACTGAATGAGCAGTCATTCTTATCACTTTGGAGAAAGTGTCTACTGAATGACAAATATGATTGCCAGGGAAAATAATTTAAAAAGAATTAGAGCTGGGGAGAAAGAGGGAGAGAGAGATGGGTGGAGGAGAAAGACATGTTTCTAATAAAAGTCAGAAGCCTGGGGGCACATGGGTAAATAAATCATGAGAACAAATTAATCCATTTGAGCAAACATCCAACCCTGTTAGGAGGGTGGTTGAGATTATCAAGCTATAATGCATGTTCTCATTATGCTCCAGCATAATACATTTATGAGTTTCTCTCTCCCAACCATTCTGTGCAACAGGAAAAACACTCCTTGCACATCTATTATGTCAATACTTTAGTTTTATTTATTTTAAAAAGTGTGTACCTTGAGTGGTTCTTTTCCAGTGAGAACCAGTAAATCCTCCTCTCCCACTACCTCCATGCCCTCAGGCGGCTCTCCAACAGCCTGCCCCCCCAGGATATGGTTTCCATCACGGGCATGAGATGGCTCCAAGTGTTCCGGGCTACACAGTACCTCTGAAATGAGGCTCTGGTGTGTCTCCACAACGCTTTGTGGTTCCTAAAGGGTTACAAAGATTTCAGGAATGAAAAACCGTGTCATGGTCCATATAATCATAAATACGCAAAAGTGGTACAGGGAGAGCGCCCTAATATCGAAAGGTTGCTAGATCGAAACCCTGAGCCAGCAAGGTGAACAATATGTTGAGAAAAAGGCAGTTACCCATTACAGTTCCAGTCAGTCGCTCTGGATAAGAATCAGCTAAATTACTCAAATGTATAATATTGTCTGCAAACTTACTGGACCAGAGACCCCCCACCCAGGCCACACCACCCACCCAAGACACCAGTCAAACCAGGGAACACCACCCACCCAAGACACCAGTCAAACCAGGGAACACCACCCACCCAAGACACCAGTCAAACCAGGCAACATCACCCACCCAAGACACCAGTCAAACCAGGCAACACCACCCACCCAAGACACCAGTCAAACCAGGGAACACCACCCACCCAAGACACCAGTCAAACCAGGGAACACCACCCACCCAAGACACCAGTCAAACCAGGGAACACCACCCACCCAAGACACCAGTCAAACCAGGGAACACCACCCACCCAAGACACCAGTCAAACCAGGGAACACCACCCACCCAAGACACCAGTCAAACCAGGCAACATCACCCACCCAAGACACCAGTCAAACCAGGCAACATCACCCACCCAAGACACCAGTCAAACCAGGCAACACCACCCACCCAAGACACCAGTCAAACCAGGGAACACCACCCACCCAAGACACCAGTCAAACCAGGGAACACCACCCACCCAGGCAACCAGTCAACACCACCCACCCAGGCAACACCACCCACCCAGGCCACCAGTCAAACCAGGGAACACCACCCACCCAAGACACCAGTCAAACCAGGGAACACCACCCACCCAGGCAACCAGTCAACACCACCCACCCAGGCAACACCACCCACCCAGGCCACCAGTCAAACCAGGCAACACCACCCATATTTGGGTTTAATGCTTGAGAGCCCTTTTCTCATCTTGAAGTGGAATGTCTAACAATTATTTTTTCTGAATGACATAAATCAGAGCAGAGCAGTGGTTGAGTGGTAACACCCGGCTTCCCACCGGGGACCAGGGTTCAATCCCCCTCCACCCGTGTCTCCACTTTACCTGTCCAACTCCTAATGTCTATAAAAGCCTTAAAAGGACCCTTGACTAAACATGCTGAGTGCATCTCTTCTTCATCTCAATCCTACTTTAAACAGTATATCAAATCACTTTTAGGCCATTTTTTATTAATTTTTTAAACATCTACCCAGGCGTTGGGGACAGATAATAAAACTGACTGACAGAGCCATGCAAGGGGATGTACAGTGAACCGATGGCACACTTTATTATGTCCATTCAATGTGAACGTCCACTTTAAAACCGGCACATCCAGTTAGTATAGTAATCCAGATTATATTGCTATGACAACAAACAGGCCCAAGCATGTGTGTTTAGTGACCCATTTTACTCCGTCTGTGTGAGTGTGTGTCTGCTCGTCTATGTGTCCGTGTGAGTGTGTCTCAAATAGGCAGGGACCGTTGACACTGACATGCATAGTATGCTAAGACACAGGTTAGTACCCCGTAGCCAATCAGCCTTCATTTTAACTCCACTGGGATGCCAGATATGACTCTGTTCACATTTCATGACCCGTGTCTTGTTCGCAGGTGTCCGGGTGAGCCTTATATAAGCGTGATCCATATGCTTTGTGTAACCACGGCCCTGTGCAGAAGAAAGAGACAAACACACAGATGCCAGGTCAGCCATGTTGTGATGACACAAAACAGCCTGAGTGGCCCAGGCACTCATTTATGGTTCGAAAAACCTTGAGGTATTCTAAGGCCTTCCTGTTGCATTCAGGTGATCGTTCTTCACATCAGTGTTCAGTTGTCCGGTTTTTGCGTGGCTCCATAGACAGTATTTCAGCATCATGCTCCAATTCTTCCTTTTGTGTTTTCAACTCAGCATCCTGTTTCTCCAAGCCCTGGTTTATTTCCAACACATCATCTTTAGCCTGTGGTGCAGCCATTTCAGCCTCCAAATTGAGCCGGATAGAAAAAGCAGAAGACTGCCCTGAGTGCCTACTGATTGGCAATCCATTTCCATGTTGTGGTGAAAAATGTGAGATAATGTCCTTCAAACCTTCTCATTAACTTTATTAGCCGGAAGGCGTTGGTTGCTTCTTCCATCTGTGTCTTGACTATGGTTGTAAAATAATGCGGTGTTGCTGCTACTGAGCTGTACTTTTGAACCTGATTCTGTTCCGTGTCCTTGACAGTTAGTCTTTACAGGATCACTGAGATCAGGCAACTCCTTAACCAACCTTGAGAAATTGGTGCACAGCTGCTTCATTCAATTACATGTTTTCATAATTCCCTATAAATTGTGCTATTATTTAATTTATCTTTTTAGAAATTGCAGCTCAAGATCCTTGCAATTTTTTTTTTATCCATTGTAAAGACGGGTAAAGGCACTGAACATCAAATCACATCAGCACAGAACACAAAAAAAAAACATTCCTTGACATGGGTTAATGTAATTCTCAAAAGTTTCCCAAATTTACAGTGATTCAAGAGCTACGACAATGATCTCCCCTCTCTCTGCAATGTGTAGTCAGTCTCAATAGTATCAATCATGTACAATGTCACAAGGAATATCCACAGGTGAAAATAACAAATCTTTTTCAGATGTATGATCACATACGTAACAGATCTAGCATTTTCAAATGGCACTTCTGCCATTAGTGTTAGAATCATGGTCCCAGTTAAAAATCCAAATAAATACATTTAGAAATTATAAAAATGTACAAAGCTGAGCTCTGTATAACACTCATCTTTGGTCTCACATAGCCATAGCTCTTTCAAAAAGTTAGAATTCACTTACAGCCTAATTTTTACTCTCTGTGCAGGTAGGGCATATTTTTCTCACTCTGTTGTACTCAAGTGACAATTGGAAAACAATGGAGAAAATTAGCATGGAACTCATAATGCATCACTACAACCCATTATGAACAGGCTTGTGACTTAAGGTGGGAGGGTGGTTGTGTCTAGGAGCTTGGTCAGCGGTGGCTGCTATGCATCGTACGACTTGACAAAATGAATTGACAAGTCATTCATTTCAAGTCAGTCATTTCATGTAAACGTGCCATGGGACAGATCGGGGCAGCGTGCCCTGTGTTTTACACGACGTAGGGGAAATACTCAGGGGGATACATTCAAGAACTACACAAAGTTAATGCAACAGCATGGACCTCAGAATTCCACACGTTCAGCCAGACTCACCTCATGGTTACTCCTGTGCTCCGGCTCCGCGGAGTCACCGTCTGCCCGGGGGAGCGCCTCTAGTGGGCAACCTTGCGCTGGGCTGACATGCGGCGCTGGAGACGGGCCCTTCCTCTTCTGCGTCGTTTTCTGCGCGACTTGACCGTTGCTTTTCGCCCTTTTTTGTCGGTGGCTAGCAAACTGCGCAGGAAGGACAGGGAGAGGTAGAGAGACATGTACGTCAGCAGGAGCAAACACCACCAGACAATTAGCATATTAGGGGTTAGTACTCCGGGGTTAGGGTTCAAAGGTTAGAGTTCACCAAAGTCCATCAAATTTCGAATCCGTCATTCAGAAACAAGGAAAAACAAAAGGCCATTTATGATCCTCTCAGTGGTTAGAGTCAGAAAACAGCAGATGTTTGGAAATGGCTCGAGGTACATGGGGACGCAGAGTTTGATTACGTTCATCTTCCCAAAACAACAAGTAACATCCATGATAAAACCAACTCTGAAGGAAATCTTGAGCACATCAATCCGAAATAGCCAAAAGGCCGCACAGTGTGTCTCAACACAATCCTATTGAACAATATCCCCGTGCTGCTCCAAAGATCTCCCAAAACCGCCATTACCAACAACAGCACTCTCAGCAGAATGATCGGAAAAATCTGACATTCTGCCTCAAATGAAATCCTAGTGAATCCAGATCTCTGCATTTCTTTGTTGCGCTGCATCCACCTCTCTCACACTCCCTCTCCCCTCTTTAAGCAGCTTAAATCAGATTACAGTGTTTCAGGGACCCTCGTTCGCAAGGGACAGAGAGGGAACGGGAGAGAGAGTTATGCTCCACCTCTGACGCTCTCTCCCCCTTTCAAACAGTCAAACCAATTAGCCCTCACTCAACAGGCTAGCTGTCCGTCACACACAGACAAGAAAACACACAAGCGCGCGCGCGCGCGGACGCTAGCACACTAGTCTGAAGTGGAACCGTTAATGAAATCTCAACGTCAGAGAAGTGTCAATCTGCAAACGGGAGGAGATCTCTCAGTGGTAGGAGACATGTTTTGTTACCATATGTAACAGGCTGCTTAATGCCGTGCACATCCCCAGGACTCATGTCGCCGTGAGCAACGCTTCTGACCCAGATGAGTATGAATGAGAATGAGTGTGCGCCATAAAGGGATGCAAGAAGACTCCAGGTTGAACAGGCTGCTATACACACAAACACAATCAGAGAGACTGGTCAAAGTGTCTCATATGGGAAAATTGGTGGCCAATGGAGAAATAGTTGCTGGGGGCGGTGGTTCTGGTAAGTTTTTGGGACGTTCTACTCCAATATGAATACAAATTAAATTATACTTAAAATATAGGTTCCACCATCATAAGTTAGCCCAGCAAAATACTGGTGGAATCATTTGAAATCCAAATTATTTTAACATTTCAGACAATGGCTATATGCCAATTACAACCCATACACTGACCATTCCAGTGTTCCTCAGCTAAAAGTTTGGGCCGTACATGCCCAGTGAAATATATTTGAGCTACTGTAATACTGTAAGATTCATGAATGGTTCTACACTCACTGGTGAGCGCCAACAAAAAAGAAATCCATGTTGCACTAGACGATATTTCAGAAAAATAGATCCCTGACATCAACTAACAAGAAGCATTATGAACTGCAGATCAACTGAGGCAACATGGTGGCTGTAGATAAACAGACTGAGGTTCGGGGTTGCATATAGTTTGGGTGGCGTTTAAGCCAAGTTACCTAAAAATGACACTTGTTACTTTTAGTCCCTCTCTTCCCAATTTAGTCAGAGTGAATAGCAGCGCAGTTAACAATGAAAATTCAGAAATATCTACAGTAGAAATAATAATCTGCAATCCCCATTGTTTTTTTTTAACATGGTCCACTAAATCTGTTGCTTTAAATATTGTGTATTGACTACAAAATTGGTCATTCCTCCTAACTGAACATGCAACGATATAGGAACTAATTATGTTTAATAGAAGCAGAATACTTCAATAAATTAACTATTCTACTAAAAGCATGTCCGGAATTTCTATGCATTACTCATTTTGTTTGCAGACTAGCATTAAATGGGGAATTTGAAGCACATCATTTTCCACATTTGTCGTGTGTGTCGGCAGTATTTCAGCCATGACACAGCACCAGGGTGAAATTAATCCAGCAGAATCACTGGGTCGAAGCAGCTCAGCTTGTTTATGCGTGTAGCCTATTTGTGTTCATACTGAAGATGGGAGCTTGGTATGCTTCACAGCGAAAGACAAATTAGGCAGACGTGGTACATCACCATAGCAACAGCTATGGCTAACCGAAAATGTCACAATTCAGTAGAACATGAAGCCGTCTACTATCAGAGCTGGGGTCAATTCCATTTCAAAACAGTAGTACACTGCCCTCCAGACTCTTAGTGATCTTCAATAAATATAATTATATAAGTCATACAAGCTCCCTCATAGGACTGGGACACGCTTGTTGTAATTGAAGGCATACTGGGTTCCAATGTGTTCTGATTTGTCTGAAACCCCTCTCTCTCCTTCCTGTATTACTGCTCGCATTTCATCCAGCCAGGTCCATTTAATGGCGCCATCAAATGGCTTGTGTGCACAATGACACACCTAATATGACTTCATAGATTTAGCTAGATGACATAAACAGTCTTGGTCCAGTACTATGAGAATGTTGTGTCACACTCCCCAAAGCAGAACCACATTTGAAAAAGAGGGAAAGACACAGTGATGAATCAAAAACATCTCAAAACTGATTGACGGACCGATTCTCCGGCAGAGCTGCCAATCACATTACGTGCTGTGTATAAATGTACTGGAACATCCAAAAGAAATGGTGCTGGACCGAACGAGAAGTTGAAAAATGGGGAAAGGTTGGATTCTTGAATGCTGTCAGAATTACAACATGTCAATCACTGCCTCAAGCCACACCTTGCAACACACAGACCATAAGGGAGCCAACAAACCTCAGTTTGTTCAACAAGTTAAAAGACAGTAGAGGAAACATGTCATTCAGTACCAACCCACAATGTAGCAAATGTTCAAGAATCTAAGTACTGTGTGATGCAAGTCTAAATACCCAGACTATCTAAAAAAAGAAATTTAGGAGGTTTTATAGATTAAGGATCAAGAGAGAATATCACCAAATCCCAAGTACTGACATTTCACCAATAACCCCGCTTCACTTACCGAATGAATGCGCTGGTTGTTGGTGGATTTCTGTCACAAGGAATAACAATGGTTTATCAATCAGGTCACTGTGCACAGGCATGATAACAGCTGCTAGTGTGTGTGTGTGTGTGTGTGTGTGTGTGTGTGTGTGTGTGTGTGTGTGTGTGTGTGTGTGTGAAAAAGCCACACAAAACGCTGGTCAATCTCTCAAAAACTTTTCTTGATGTGAAATCAGACTGTTAAACTTACTGCCTATCTGCCCTGAAACATTAAGCCTTTTTGCAAAAATTACATTACATTAGCTTATCCACACATACTCCATGGACAGACATTTTCTTCACTCACACTGTAGCACGCACACGCAGACGCGCACGCAGACACACGGACAGCTCTCCTCATAGGGACCAGAAAATAGAAATTGCATGCTCCCTTGCCCTAATCTTAACCCTAAACCTAACCGTAACCTAATCTAACCCTAACAATAACCTCAATAAAGTAACATTTATGATTAAACTTTACCTAGATGTAATGCCTAACCTAATGCCTAACCTTAACCAACTCTAAAATGAACTGTAAGTTTGACCCTAAACCGGAAATTGACTTTTGCCTCATGGGGACCGGCAAAAGGTGCCCATGAGTATAATTAGACCTAAAACTAACTCCGACAAACACACACAAACACACGCACCATGCAGCTTATCAATGTAATTTAAACACAGGTCATATTTCATCTTGTTTTATTTTATATTACTTTTCTTGATTTTATTGTAGTTGTAATTATATATTTATACTCCGTTAACTAAATGACTGATTTTTTTTAAGAGCTAAGGGGTTGTTAACATCACGCTACATATCCAGAGACGCAACCATGACAAGCGTTTTGGTAGACCGACAGCATCTTCTATAATGTGTATGTGACTAAAACACATGGGAATCTAACTGGAGACAAACTGCTGGGAGAAAGTGAGTCTGTTTAGCTGTCATTCTCAAAGTAATCAGGACAAAGTCGTAGAGAACGGCACAGTCGATGTACAACACGAAGGCAAAGATGCTCAGGTGACAGGTAAAGAAGGCTTCTGTTAAGGTCCGTGTGGATCATGGGGTTATGTATCACATTAACATTCCTGATCCAGAGATTTTCTACTGCAGTGGCAATGTTTAACACCTACCCAGACATTGCTAATACAGATACTGTTCAAGACTGTACACTTAATGTGTGTCTGAAACGCACCCACAGACGAGTGAAATCCATGCTGTCATCCACAGCACCTGTCTGAATGTAGCGAACTGAGATAACACAGTCCACTCCCTAAGCGGCCCATGCATACATACAATTCCACACAAGTCAGAGAATAAACAGGAGGGAAAGATATTTGGGCCGAGGGAGCAAAGTGAATAAGAAACTACAAATACTTGCTACAAATACTTAAATAACTGTCTAGTGGTTAAATAATAACGTGCACTACGGTTAGTTAGCAACAACAGTGAACAGTGGTCAACTGGATCCAGAAGAAAAACTAAGATATCCAAAACACACTGAAAGACATGGGGTAGGCTATAAAGTCGGCTGGGCTGATGTTGAGTCAACTGTCCTGCAGAACAATACCGAGGTTTGTTTAGCATGCTACAGGAGGACGGGCATTGTAATTATAACGACCAAGAGTTTAGCTACTTAGCTGGTTACTAGTAAGCGTTAGTTTTGATTATGCAATTTAGATACGTCTATTGAAATAGTCGCTAAAACTTTCCCTTCACGAACCAACTGCAGGCAGTTACTTTATGTCGTACGAGAATGTTTCTTATAAGTTTAGCTAGCTAGCTAACGTTAGTTAGCTTGCTGGCTAGTATTGCTGTTGATCCGTTACAAACCTTTGCTCGTCCGGCTTCTATTTTCCTCTGTCGTTCATCTTCGTCCATGTCTTGGTTGAAACGAAACCATTACAATTTTGCGACCGATGTCCTGAATCCTATTACTACCCAACTAAAACCGTTCACACTTTTGTGTTCTGGCTACAAAAATCTCTGTAACAACTGTCAATATGAAATTCAATATGGCCGCCATGTCGTTTGGGCACCGCCTTTATCAAGTTTCCCCCGCAATTAACGCCAATCCGCTCACTCTGAACAATTTTTACTGCCAATGAAATGCAGACTCTCAAACTGTTTACCTGCGATGTTGAAATCTACCTCCCACATTATACAGAGCATCTGACTAACAAGGTGCAAACCTATCAAACGCCTCAATTGAGACGTTAACGTTTGATTGAGAAGTTATTTAGCCAATAGATATAGTGAGTTACCCAAAACGAAATGTGTCCACCCCTACAGTTCTATTTTGAAATCGAGTGCGTGTATTTAACTGGCTGCTTGGAGCTGTGCGGAATTCGCAGCTTATACCCGGGGAAAGTGAGTGAACCAGTAGCAACATTGCATTCTGTTGTAAAGCTCAACTGTCAACTGAAAATCCTGACTAATTACAAAATTAAATAAATACTCAAATTTAACCCAGATTACCCCAAATAACAATATTTAATATCAATTGCTCAGCCCAGAGCTCCAGTGTACAAACATTCCCCCAATAATTTAGGCAGTAATCTAGTTAAAGAATAAATGTAAAGCCCAACAAAATGTCAGCCTTTCAGTTACTATCTTTTTTTTTAATCTGCTACTCCAAAATGTACAGATTTTACTTAAAAATGTCTTCCGCTGTTGGCGCAAACTAATTGAAATCCTAGGTTACAATGGGCAGGCCAGGTTACAAACTAGGTATGGCAACCAAGCAGTGGGTGTGGCTTAGCTTTGGTAAACATGTATGACCCCTTAGTAACCAGGTGAATGGTTTCATATTGGTATACTAGTGACAGAGAGCTGACGATAGGTGAATGTAACACAGTCAGAGAGTTCTAGATACATTAGGAATATGAGAGGTGTACTGCCTTGACCCCCCAGGAGCATATTGCTGTCTGTTTATGCACAGTGTGGAGCCTACAGCCCCCTCAGAATGACTGACCCCATGGTTGATCAGATGAACCGACTCAAACTCAGGCTACTGGAAAAGGTCACTATTTAATTGATTGATTTTAATTGATTACTGGTTTGATATGAAATAATTATTGTATTGTTTGACAGACAGACAGAAAGGTCATATTTTAAATTCAGTGTGCAATCAGAGATTCATAATGTTGCCTGCACCTTTCCTGCTGTCTATCTGGCTGTCTACATCTCCACAGAGACTGGAGAAAGAGAGAGACAACGCTGAAGGCAGAGCAGAGTCTGGCTTATCCACCAGTAAGACTACTGATTTCCTAAAAGATGTGTTATGATATTTGAAGTCTGTGTCCGTCTTTGTTCTCTGATGTGACTTAATTCTTAATTCTGATTGGCTAGGGAGTTTTGATAATCAGCTGGATACCCTACACAGCGCACTACGACGAAAACAAGACCTGCTGCAAAGACTGAGGGTATGGCATCATTGTTACTAAATTATCGTTATCATCGTTAATATCATCAACATTCCCGATCTCTTGCCTGCAGGAGCAACACAGGCTGGAGTATCAGAACAGACCTCGCACCTGGGGGGGTACATGGAGGAGCTACTGCCCAGACCACCTCCCCCCTCCTGCACCTCTGCTTTGCCCTCCAGCCCCCATCCACCAGCCTGCCTCTGTTCCACCTCCTGTGCTACCACCTGCCCCCGCTGCCCCACGGCTGCCTCCAAACCTCATCCAGCACATGGTGAGACATTTTCTTTGGGGGGGGGGGCTGCAGTTATGGAGGTTCTTACCAAGAAAATGTGTGAAAATAAATGTATTCATTGTCATTGGGCAGCTTCCTTACCTTTATATTGTTGCACATCCTTTGAGCAACATAGAAGGAAACTCTGTCTGTGCCTGATACTGTCTGATGCTGTGTATCTGTGTCTGACAGCCTCTCGCTCTGTCTGTGTAGTGGCCCCAGCAGCCCGCCACCATCCTACAGCAATTACCAGCACAGCAGCCCCTCATTCAGCAGATACCCCCTCCCCAAATCTTCCCTGCCCCACGGTCCGGCAGCATCAAAGAAGGTAAAAGCTCACAAATGTAATGTGATGAAGTACTCATTTAAAATAACATGTCTACTTCTGTGTTTTAGATATGGTGGAGCTGATGTTGATGCAGAACGCTCAAATGCACCAGATTATAATGCACAACATGATGCTGAGGGCCATGCCTCCCATGGCCCAGTCACCACCTAACCCAGGACCGGTCAGTATCACACCAAGGCTCACATCACTCCTGTCAACCACATTCTCAGGATTAACTCTCTTAGCATCGGTTTCAGCTACGACTGTTTGTTTGTCCCCTTCCCGTCTTCACGTTAACCTAATCCGGCATGTTGTTGCGATGTCACAGGTCAAACAAAGAGGAAATGCCGTCCACCACCACCACTATGGCCCCCAGGCCTATACTCTCCCTCCCATTGGCTCCCCGATGTGGCCCTCAATGAGGTCATCACAACCCGCAGGGCAGGGCGGAGCTCAGATGCCATCCGTGCAGCATGTGTCTGGCCCCATCACGTTGCCGCCACTCAACATCTATTAGCCAAGCCCTAAAAATACTCCCCAACCCCCATCTTAAATTATAGTCCCTCAGTGCGTTGTTAGGCCTAGGCGTCTAGGCCTATAGCCCCAGATCTTTTCTGAATTGCCCCATATCTCAAATTTACCCCCCAAAAAGTTAGAAATAGCCCTTTATCTATTCATCTATAATTACGATCGCGCATTATGACATTGTAGACGTGTAGGCCGCTAACATGTACATCAAAATTTTTTCCGAGTGTACATTCAAAAACCTGTACTTCCTGTCCTGGGCGGGTGGGCTAAGCCCCGAATGTATTGTGATCCTAGCGATGCCTCTGTTGTCCCTCATGGGTGAGAATAGAAATATTGATGAAAATAAAACATATTTGACAAACATAAATCTTAATTTGTTTTATTCTGTATTTAATCCAAAACAGAAAAAACATAATCGGTCAAACATTGCTTCTTGGCACTGATCCACAACACCAGCAAAACCAAACTTAATATATTCTTTCAGCAAAGGCAAATTTGAAAACATCAGATTAGTTGGGAAATCAAATAATTTTTCAAATGATTAATTGTTAAATCTAGAACAAAGACAGGTTCACTGTCTAGACTTAATTAATAACAGTAATTCATGATATATTAGTAGTCATACATTTTCCATAAATGATTAAAAGTTTTCCCTGAATTATACACACATCCACTTTACTTGTTGCCATCCTTATGGTGACCTCAAACAATATTTCCATTCAAATCTGATTTTCCCTACCCCAAAAACATTCACCTTTACTCAACTACTAACCCTAATTCTAACCCCAATTGTAACTTTGACCCTAAACCTAACCCCCTAACTGAATTTTATTTATTTGACTATCCTTGTGGAGAAACACACACACACACACACACACACACACACACACACACACATCCATTCTGAGTTGTAGACACACAATTATTGTATAATTACTGTGATCAATTCTGGTATAGAGGTAGGATGGGGTACAAAGAAAACACATGGCATTTAAAAACACTATTTACCATGCATGAACTGAGTTGAGGCCACAGCACAGAATGTTGAAAAACAAGTGGCGGAAGGAAAGAAAATTAGCACAAGAGAGAGGAGAGAGGTAGAGACAGAAAAATGAGGTAGGGAGGACTATTTAGGACTGAGTTGGGTTACAGCTCATCCATTTTAAGGCAAGGATATAAACCCACTAACTTTTAATATATTTTATTGTACTATATTATCATAGTTTACTGGTACATATCTATACACCTTTGTATCAATACTACTCAATAGATACTCAAAATACATCAATAAATATTTCATAAATCCAATATTTTGAGAGTGGTTTCTAGTGGATCTCATTTAGTTAAGAGAAGAAAGGGGTTGAGACGTGACAGGGAGACAGAGAGCAGCTCGTAATACTGAGTGGACAGATGGATGTACGAATTTACCCAGGAAGTCATCCCACCACCCCAGACTTGGCAAAACGTACAGGATCTATGAGGGTCACACGGTAAACACATCAAAAACATTTGGCACACAAAGTCCAGAAGATTGCTCAATGTGCAGAATGATGCCACTGTGAGAGTCTGTGCTTATGTGTGTTTTTGGGTTGGGGGGGTTAAGGAGGGGCTATCTGAACACCCCAACGTTGATTGACAGGGCCACCTCTGGCTTCCTTGCCTTGATTGGCACAATCTTCTTTTCTGGTCCCTTAAATTGGATGTTCCCAGGTTCAGCTGTGGCACCCGGTCTTCAACAGGCGGAAGGAAGAAATAAGTATAGTTTTATGAATATGGTTACTTATAATATATTGTATGCATGTAATTTACTAGATGCTTTTATCCAAAATTAAGTTGAACATTAATAAAACATTTTAAATGGGTGTTTTCAGGAACTGAACCCAGTACAGCACAACCAACTGACCTATGGAGTAATGATTCATTATCAGACTTATTCAGTATAGCTAATGTCACACAAGACGTGTTTCAGTGAAACTGTCAAAGTACAGAAACCCCACCCATTCCTGCGTTGCTCCAAACCCTCCCTTAACTTCTCTTCATCCTGTTGGGTGCTGAAGTCCCGGTTACTGTCAATCAACAGATTCTGTCCAATCAGAAAACACCATGTTACTGTCAAACAAATACTGTCCAATCAGAAAACTGACTGTGATAAAACATATTAAACCATAGAGATTTGCTTGTTACCTTGACCCCAATAATGTCCCCGTCTTTGAGGTGAAAGGGTGCTCCGAGCAGAGACTCCGCCTTTTTCTTCTTCTTCCGTTTGGACACCTGCTGGCTCTGTGTAAATCAACATAAAGCCCCCGGGGGTGTCAGTGAGAGAGACCATGGATGACAACACACCCAGTAGACATGTTTCTGCATCTCTTCACCCCCCCCCCCTTCCATCCCCATCGGTTACCCAGTTGGAGATAGTCTCCCAAGTGTGTGTGAGAGGCTTGTGCTTGGCTAGTAGCAGGGAGTCAGGGGATAGGCCATATCTAAGAGACAGGGCGGAGCGTAGCGATCTGGGGGAGGGGTCTCGAGATGCGTCCCAAATCAAGTCTTGTGGAGGGTAGTACTCCCTCTTCCCTGGCACCCCCATCTGGACACGCAGCAACACCTCCTTCGGACTGGGGAGAGAGGAGAAAGTGAGAATAGGGACAAGGACCCAGCAAAGGAAGGAAAGCAACAGACATCCAGAAATTAACATTTTCATTACTGCTTAACTGACCATTGAGAGTAGAATAACCGCATGTTTACCCAATATCCTCCTCTCCTAGTAGCTGCTGCACACAAAGCTCCATTCCACTGCTCAGCTTCAACTTCCTGTGAGCAGATCATTGTTGTTGAAAATAAATAAACAAACGAATATTGAGAGGGAGGCATGTGTGCGCATGCGCACCTGAGTGTGACTTGTTGTCCTCGGAGGATGTGGCCCAGCCTGTGTCCCTCCAGCTGCCACAAACGCACAAATGCAGGACTGGGCACACAAACAAACTGCAGTGCTGGCAGGGTCAGAATCTAACACACACAGACAGAAGATTAACACACACACAAGAAAGAGCAGTATCAACAACGTCTGCACAGGCAGGCACACAGATACACACCCTACCTGAGTTTTGAGATCTTCCAGTGTGGCCTCCTCTGAGATCTCCACCTGTCCCACAGTCCTCAGCTCTGCCATGGCCCTGTTGACTGAACACACCCGTTAAACATACACAGCACCGTAACCAGTGTGTGTGTGTGTGTGTGTGTGTGTCTGTGTGTGTGTGTGAGGGAGTCACCTGCACTCATGACTTCCAATCTCTGATCCCCCATGGGCCCCTCAGCATTGTCGTTCACACTTTTATCCATGGAGACCCCAGGGCCCTCGGCACTTGGCTCCACATAAAGCCAGACTGACAGCTTGAGAAAACCCTGAGGGAGATTGTCAGGACAGCGTGTGAAAGACTGATTGGGGTGGTAACAAAGACGTATATGGAAAGGAAGATGCGTGTACCTTGGAAGGAAGTCGTCCCTCAGTGATCACCAGTGTGTCGCCATGATTCAACTTCAGTTCAGACAGAGACACCTCCTGCAGAAAAATCATCAGAGAATATTTTTTTATTAACACTTATTATTTATTACTATTATTATCATTATTATGGTCAGATGGAAATTAATTTAATTGTGCTTTCACTGGATGATCTACACAAAATATTATACATTGTCAAATTAAAAATAAAAGTATTGCAATGAGAAAAATGGATTCCGCTTTAAGTTACTGACCTCGTCCATCAAAGCCTCTCCAACCTCCTCACACCAGTCCATCCTCCTTAAATGCCAAGAGTCCCCTGACGATGCAAACACCCACACACAATCATTTACTTCCTCCATTATCACAAATGCACAGGCACACAATGCCAACCTAGCTATATTCCAATAACCTTACCTTCAAGTCCTGCTAATGCCAACATTGCCTTGAGACACTGCAACAAAACAAATGGATAGTATCAGCACTGATCAGTAGAGACATCCATACAGAGATACTGACTGGAAGCCCAACCACAGACAGACAGAATATATTTTTTTAAACAAACAGACAGCAAAATATCTAGTCAAATAACCAGATTGTAACAGCTAGACAGACAGATGAGCCAAATTCCCTCACCTGTTTCACTGTGCAGGACTGTTCTACAATGATGTCCCCCTCCAGGCCTGAGGAGGGCGCTGTCCCCACAGTGTAGTACAGGAACAACTGTGTGTTCTTAGGGGCCATACCAAGACAGAGGGACAGGGAGGTCATCAGCCTTATGCCAGCATCACGAACACTTAGCTCCTCACACACTGTGGGAAACAACACACACACACACACACACATCAGGTAGCAGTTCTTTTTTTTATGGTGAGTGTGTGTCATTTAGGATTACAGTACCTGGGAGTAGAAGTTTCCCTGCATGATCCATCTGCCTCAGACAGCACTCCACACCTGACCAATAACAACATACTAGTGAATGGACCACATACACTTAACAATAATTATAATATCTGTATGAGTGGACAATTACAGTAGTAATATCTGCATTATGAGTGGTAATAACAGTAGTAATATCTGCATTATGAGTGGTAATAACAGTAGTGATATCTGCATTATGAATGGTAATAAAAGCAATAGTATCTATATTATGAGTGGTATCTGACCCATGAGCTGCTCTTGTAGCTGGAGCTCCTCAATGGCCCTCTGCTTCACCTCAAACAGCAGCTGGCAGAAATCACACACAGTGTAAAAACACTTTAATACCCCCCCAGGACATGTAATCTGAAGGCCCTCAGCGTTATGGAAAACCTTATTAAGAACCGGTTCCAAATTACACACGCGCATGCACACATGCACACACCCCTTTCCTCGCCTTGTGGGGACCAGAAAACAAAAAGCACACCGTGTTTCCAGATGCAGGAACTTTGGCCCTCCTCCCCTCCTCCTCCTCCTTCCTGTCACCTCCTCCCCTTTCTGTTCTGTATTCCACTTGCAGCCAGCGACAGTCTGAAGGCGTTGTCACAGTCACCATATCACCACTCACACTGAACGAACTGAGAGAGAGAGAGAGAGACAGACAGGCGGACAGAGAGAGAGAGAGAGACAGACAGGCGGACAGAGAGAGAGAGAGAGACAGACAGGCGGACAGAGAGAGAGAGAGAGACAGACAGGCGGACAGAGAGACAGACAGGCGGACAGAGAGAGAGAGAGAGAGACAGACAGGCGGACAGAGAGAGAGAGAGAGACAGACAGGCGGACAGAGAGAGAGAGAGAGACAGACAGGCGGACAGAGAGAGAGAGAGAGACAGACAGGCGGACAGAGAGAGAGAGAGAGACAGACAGGCGGACAGAGAGAGAGAGAGAGACAGACAGGCGGACAGAGAGAGAGAGAGACAGACAGGCGGACAGAGAGAGAGAGAGACAGACAGGCGGACAGAGAGAGAGAGACAGACAGGCGGACAGAGAGAGAGAGACAGACAGGCGGACAGAGAGAGACAGACAGGCGGACAGAGAGAGACAGAGTTGCAAAACCTCAAAATCAAAAAAGGAAAGAATACCACTTCATACACCCCCCCCCCAACACCCGCCCACCTGTTGTCTCGTGCGTGTGGCTCCAGCACCAGCAGTGAGTCCCCGTCCTTCAAGGCAAGCTCCTTCAGGGTCTTCTGCATGTCTTCTGGACAGAAAACCCTCCACCCGCTACGCCCCCCTCCCTCCCCCTCTCCTCCCCTCTTCTCTTGACACAGGAGGCTCTCCTGAGGCTCCCCTAGCGCCTCCCTCAGCTCATCCAGAGTCACCTTACCAGCAAACCCCCTAGACTCCTTCAATAGCCCCTCACCTCCTCCCCTCCCTCCCCCAACCTGGTTGCCTGCCTCCCCCTTCTCCTCTCCCAGAGAGGGGCGTACCACGGTCAGCAGCACTGGTTCCCACTCGGCTCCTGTTTGGACAGCCGCCCCACACACCTGAGGACACAAAGTGGATATGATATGACCTCCATCTGGAGGGCACGCCTCGTATCTGTATGAGCACACGGCTGGTCTACGTATGAGCACTTTGTGACAACCACATCTGACTGATAATATCACCGGTCAGCCATTTTGGAGCAATGAGTTCCAGTAGCGGAACACGGTAACTCCTCACCTCCTTGCCGTTCCATACAAACAGACCTGTGCCAGTCAAGATGCCTGCACTGTAGAGAGACACCTCGTCATCTGTAACACACAAACGCCAAAAGACAATATTAAGAAAAACAGAATAGACACCACCGCAAAAGTGCTGTGTCTGTATATGGGTCTGGGTGTGTGAGCGTCTGTGGCTCTCACCTGTCAGAGTGTTATAGAGGTGCAGGCCGGATGGCAGACTTTTGGCCACAGTCAGAGACATATCCCCCTCCCAGAAATCCTGCATCTACAGAGACAGACTTTTTAAATACTTAAACAGGGCCATTATACCCGTAGCAGAATGACTCATTGAGTGGCAGAGTGCAGGCGTCACCTGATAGATGGTCATTCGCAGGTCTCCCACGGTCTTACGCCGGTCGAAGCTGAGAGTCTCGTTTTGCTCCACGCTGATTGGCTGAAGAGCGCCGTTCTCCAGCTTATAGCGCGGCGCCAGGTGGAGAACCAGCTCCACTCTGTTACTGCTGGCCTCCAACTCCTCCCTGTAGAACACACACATGCGCGCGCACCGGCGCACAAACATCCTCGCACACTTAAAGACATCTCAGGTTTTCGTGTGATCGCGCACGAGTGTGTGCACGAGTGTGTGCACGAGTGTGTGCACGAGTGTGTGCACGAGTGTGTGCACGAGTGTGTGCACGAGTGTGTGCACGAGTGTGTGCGCGCGCGTACCGTCTTTGTTGTAGGCTTCTATTCTCCTCTTCAGCCATTTGGAAGAGGTGAGGGGGGACCTTATACTCAGGATTCCTCCGGGCTTCCGTAGGTCTGCGCAGCGTCGTCTTCCTGTAGAACAGCATGTAGGCACTCTCTCTTCCCTGGAACATTTTCTCAATGTCTTTCTCGTGTATACAGGTTACAGTGGAGTCGTTCAGGTCGAACCAGTGGCTTCCCTGTTTGGGGGAGGGAGAGAGGCGGATGGATGAACGGACACCAAGAAGACTCGAACACACACGGTAGTGACCAACAGCCACAACACCGTCACCAAACAAATGTTCCGTCAAAACCAGAACCGCAAGAGCTCAGAAAAGTGTACCTCGACTTCACATGTGGTCTCCGGTTGTGGTTCTGGGTGGAGGTCGACGGTGTTGTTTGGGTCTGGACCCAGGGTGGGTTTAACTGGGCTGGGGGGCTGGGTCACCGGACTAGGGGGGTTGGCTTTCAGGGCCACCCGAGTGCCGTTATGGGCCAACACAAACACATCACTGTGGTTCTGGATGAACTACAGAGGCAGACAGGAAGAAGAGAAGGAGGACATAGGTTAGGGAAAGGTCCATGTCTGTGTGGCAATGTTCAGCACTTGGGAATTTCATAACCTACCTTGCCTATGGGGCCATAGTGTTTCCTGTACTTCTTGCTCCAGGAAGAACCAATCTTGTCCATCAGTCTCTGACCCAGCTGGTCCAGCAGAACACTCTTGTTAGCATCCTACAGGCCAGAAGGGGAACCACGCCACAGTGAGATACAGTCCAGAGAGGCCGTCCACAGTGCTCCCACCCACTGGAAACACCATTACCTGGGATATTATGGAGGACAACACGGACAGGGGGTCGTCTTTCTCCGGCTCGAGGTCACACACCCCGACATCCTTCTTCTGGAGCTTGGGTTTGGAATCATCCTCCTGAAACAAAAGCAAGGACACACACAAGGCAACTAAGATAGACGGACTGACAAGCCTGTATAGTCTAAAACGAGCTCCTCCTCAGCCCCCCCCCCCCCACCCCCCCCCCTGGGATATTATGGAGGACAACAGCCCCCCCCCAGTCATTCACACACATTCTCCCTCACCGGCGGTTCCCACAGGCCAAGGTGGTCAACGTCTTTGATGTAGACGTGGTAATGTCCGCCATAGCAGCCCCCCTTGTGGATGATGACAGAGAAGAGCTGGTAGGAGTAATCGGAGTCCTCTCCGTCCATCTGGTAGAGAGGGCGACATGGCGCAGCCGTGAGGGCTCTCAACGCGACACGAAAAGCCTGTCGCGTTTTCAACCACCCGCCCCGAGCCCACCTGGCCCATGGCGGATGGGCAACAGGCGAGGCAGTACTGTACCTGCTCGCAGAAGGGCCTGAGGCTGATGACGAGAGGGAAGGCGCAGCGACCCGTCTCCTTGTAGCGTTCGCACTTCGCAAAGTCAAAGTTGAACCGCAACAGCGACACGGTGAGGAAGGGAGGGAGCTTCCTCAGCTTGGCCGACTGCAAAGGGAGCAAAGGGCACAGCTAAGACGTTCTGGATCGGTGTCAGTCATGGGATAATCATTCCGCATCGACAAACCTGTGTCGTCTGACCTTAGCGGCCGTGACCAGCAGGTCACACTGGCCACAGCGGTAGAGGTTACTGCCTTCGAACATCTCCTTTTCCACAAACATGTCCCAGAGTGCCCCCTCCAGGCCGCACACACCACGGACACACACCGTCAGGTCCAGGAAGTCCTCCTGAAAGACAGAACGGCCCAGAGAGACAGAAAGAGATGGGGGCAATCAGCATGTGGCAGAGAGAGACATGGAGACAGAAGGTGCGTGTCAGCAACAGAGCGAGGCCAACGCAAGCACCAACACCCGCCCACCTGTCTCTGGCTGACGTTGCCACACTCCATGCACACGATGCTGTTGACTGTGGTACCATGGTAGAGGCGGTGAATGAACGTGCTACCGCTGGTGTCCACCAGGGAGTGCTCTAGGGCACTAAACAGAATCCGGTTCAACTCCTGAACGTCATGCTGCCTGCTCTCCTGTCGACGACAGACATGAGTAAGTTAAACGTGAGAGGGTGAACTGTGAGAGAGTGAAGTTAGGTGTCATATAATGCAGTGGAACACACACACCTCGCTGTTGTTCCATCCAAAGCTGTCAGTGAGGTCAGCAGTGGAGGCGCTCTGTTGGTCCACCAAGAGCAGACGGGCAAACAGCCTCTGGAGCTCCAATGGAATAACCCTGACCTGGGGTCAGAAAGAGTTCATACACTAAGCACACCCATAGTACTGATTTGGTACAGCAGATTTAACAGCAAAGACGAGGAAGTTATTTATCAAAGCCTCATAAAGGAGTGCAGTGATTGGTAGATGGGTCACAAAAAACGAATTAGAAAAAGCAGCATGGTCAAGTTTATCATTATGCTGTGGATGATGTATTAAACCACCCAGACAAACTGCTCAGGAATGTCATCATGAGACTATTGTTGATTTTAAGAGTTAAGTTGTTGTGCTGGGAAATAATTGAGAATGGATCAGCCACAGTGTAGTGACTCTATGAAAAAAAATAAACTGAATAAAAAGTTTCAAAACCACTCATCCTATATGAAACCGGACATATTTCTGGAAAAACATGTTACAGGAAGAGTTACCAAGTGACATAATATAGCAAAACATTGCTGTCTAGCAATGATCACTAACACTTTAACATGAAAAAATTCAGAAGAATTTTAACATGTATTGTTTTGGGGGGGACACTTATACAATCAAAGTAACAGTAATGTTGAGGTATGAATTTGTTTTTGTTTTTAAATTGAGGAAGATATTGGTATGTTTTATCTCCAGTTCCGTGTGTTAACAATTCTGCCATTACTGTGAACACTGGCTGTTGGCTAATGGTGAGAGTAAAAGCAGATAGCGGAATACAGCAATGCTAAATAGGACTCCCTGTGATGACAACTGGCTACTATTCTGAACTTTGGGTTTCTATGTGTTGATGTAACGTGTATTGCACAATTTGAATTTCTTGAACATATTTCACTTGGTTTTCGACGTTGTAGCTACTATCCAATCTAAAAAGAAGCGCTGGGTAACTTGAAAGGGCATTGTGGCCAGGGTTTGCATCCTGGTCGGGGCATACTGAAAGTTTCCTGCAGAGGGCGAAGTGAATTGGCAGTTCTAGTAACTCCTAATGTTAGGTTGGACGCCTGCAAGTTCAACCGTAGTTTTGGCCGCGAGAACGCACTCTCTTCCAATTTGAATAGGCTAGTGAATACTTCTCTTTAACGAGCAGCGTGATAAGAAGCGGAGGTTTAGCGAGATGGGAGTGGATGGCACATCTCAATTATTGCACACTCCAGAACATGCTAGGAAAATGCTACGATGAGGCAAGACCATAATTGCAAATTGGACATGAAATAATTGGGA
The DNA here is from genome assembly GCF_011004845.1 of Esox lucius. NCBI lineage: Eukaryota > Metazoa > Chordata > Actinopteri > Esociformes > Esocidae > Esox > Esox lucius. The sequence goes on from NC_047590.1 coordinate 10,447,483, forward strand.
GGAGGATGTGATCAAACTGAAAGAATAAATGTCCAAACAAGTTTACTTCAGTGGCCTGCGCAGGCCATGCCCAGAAGAACTTGGGCAGTTTTGGAAGAGAGGGCGCACCAACCCAGCACTGTATGTGTACCCACTGGCCATTGACAGACAAGATTAAACAGGTAACAGTATAATGTATCACAAATTTCACTATGTTATTACTTGATTAAAGAAAAGCAAACCCCCTTAGGGGTTTGTTTGTTCATTTGCCGTATTTACCATCTGACTCGCAGTAATTGTGATAGTTACCATCTGACTGGGTGGATTGATTTCCTGCCTGTTGGGCCCTGTCCGGGGCCTCCCCCGGGTAGGGCCACAGTGTCGCCGGACCCCCCCATCTCAGTTCCAAAGTGTTACGCTGCTATATTATGGTGCTGTGGGATATGAGGAATGCCCTTTCTAACTTTTCTCAGTCTCCTCCAGTTTTAAATTTTAGGAGGAGATGAGGTCCTGGTTCACACCTGCGGAGTACCTGGTTTGGGGGGCCCGTTGCTGTCCCTGTCCACCTGGTCATACTTTTGACCTAGTCTAGAATCAAATAGACTCTGGATTTAGCCCAGAGAAATGTATTTATTATTCTAATTGGACTCTTAATATCTCACCCGGCACAGCCAGAAGAGGACTGGTCACCCCTCTGAGCCTGGGTCCTCTCTAGGTTTCTTCATAAAATTCGGCCTTCTTAGGGAGTTTTTCCTAGCCACTGAAATCCAACACTACTGTTGTTTGCTCCTTTGGATTTAAGGCCGGGTCTCTCTGCTGTTGTAAAAGGGCTTTAGAAATAAATTTGATTGATTGATTGACTATCATAACCCAAACCGCTACCAACCAGGTCATCAGGAGGGATCAACCAATTAAGCTGGAAGCCCCACCCGGTTGACTACATTAAGTAAACTGTGCCATGTCAGAACATATGTTTTCCCAGTAAAGCCCACTAACCATCTCTATGACAAAAACACTGTTGTTTACTTACCTTGGCCTCTGGTTTGTCTTTGTCCTCCAGGCAGCCCAATTCCTCCGGCCCCAAACTGAACAGCTCCTCTACACACACACAAACACCACCAATCATCAGGAGCTACCAATACAGTCCGAAACACAGACACCGATGTGACTTGATCCCTCACCTCTGAACTCCGGGGTAAAGAATAGAGTCTGGAGCAGGGAGTTGAGGTAGCATGTCCCTCCCTGGTTTTTGATCCCGCTGAGATTCACTCTTCCTCGGGGGGGAGGCGGCTCCTCTCCCCCCTTTAACATTCTAGCTCCGGATGGTGCTGGAGAAAAACCTTCCCCCTCCTCCTCCTCCTCAAAAAGACTCCCAAACATGGCTTGCGTCAGTGTTTCTCTTTCTCTGTCCGGTAAAAGGCACGGACTGAACGGAGTTTTCAATACGTGTTCACGGTCGCGTAACTATCCAACTCCTCTTGCTATCTCATCTTGGTCTTGCCAAGTTCTCTGTTGATAGTAGTAGGACTCACTCTGAAATAAGACGACTTTACAGGGGTGAACATAGCTATGAACTGATAACTAGTGTTCAATTATGCCCAAGATATAGCGATTATTATATCGGGTAAGTAATGAACCGGTTATACAATCACAGCCCCTGTAAGGCGAGTTGATTTAGTATGATCTGAGTTTATAGCTAAATTTGGACCAGCGACAGACCTACAGATCCTAGCTGGCTATCTGTCTTACTCGTTAGCTAGCTATCAAGCAAAACGTTTCAGCGTTCCTGATGCAACTAGAGTTTTACCTTCAGATATCTCCTGACGCCTTTACGGAAAGTTATACTCGAAGCCAAACTCTGTCTACATTCCTCTGTTTTAAATAAGAAAAAACACGAAAAAATGTACATAAAAACACCTTTGATGAACAGTCCCCAGCCATGATTTCCGAAAACCAAGGGGTAGAATGGTGCATTGTGGTATTAGTAGTGTTGTAATAAACAAGAATACCGTGTTACTTCTGTTAAATAAACTACATATACAACATTTCTTCGCTTAGATTTTGCAAAAGCATCACGGCTCTAGTAGTCTTTATAATATATAAACTTTTTACGTCCGTACGTCACATCTGACGCTTTAATTCATTTTGCCAAACAAAACGTTTTAGTTTGGAAGCGTTTCTTTAACAGGAGAAAATGACGAACCTCTTTCGTAAACAGATGTTTACTGAACAAAATTAAGGTTGGCCCCTCTTTGTTTCATTCTGTTGTGTCAATTGAAAGAAATCTTCGCAGCTACAACATTTTGTTTAGTAGAATGAATACACCCCTATTGAAACGTGCCTATTTTTTTAGAAAATGTAATAACATAATCTGTTGTACTTGCAGTAGAAGAAAGACACAAAAGCAATCAGAAATTATTAAAACATACTGTATTTACACATTTATATTATATCAATAAATTATTTTCACACAATGATTGGCAAACAATACGATTCATGTTAAAGTTTACTTATATATGGTTTCTTACTGTTGTCCATTATTCTCAAATATTTTTTTTTTCTAATGAGAATCAAACACGCAATGTATCATGGGACAATTATGGCTGATTGGCAGATGTACAAATAATAATAATCAGTTGTTATTTATAATGCAAGTTGACTTGAAGATCAGTCCATTGGAAGTCACCTGCAGTAATTTTCATTCTCTTGAATGAGGCCATTGTTTCACGTTTCCTCAGTGTGTTTTCAGACGGAACACTTTGGAGAGACGTGCAGTAGCACTGGAGTATATAAGATAGGACTCCTCTCCGGATTTGAAGAATTCCCAGTCACTGCATCCGATGGTGGGAAGACGATGAATAGGAACAAAGCCCTCATATCCCTGCCACCTGCGTACATCCGTGTAACATTAAAGTTTAATGTCAAATTCACAACCAGTCGCAAAAGCGATAGATTTACAAACAGCAGTGATAGGCTGACAACACATAACTATAATGATTTCTACAATATACTGTTTCAGTTATAGCATCTGGCATGACCAATTCCAGTGTGTGTATATGTGAATACTTGTAGTTTAAACTCCTTGATTTATAACCGAGCTAAGGGGCAACCACTGCAGGTGAACGGGAGCTCCTTCATCGCATAGTCTAAAATGATGCCTTATCAGCTGGCATACCTGTAGATGATGCTGTTCAGAGAGTAAGACTCTCCGTCAAAGGAGTTAGCCACGACCAGGTAACTGTCCTCACCCACTGTGAAGAACTCCCAGTCTAAAGCACTAACAGGGAGATGGATAAAGGGGGGAAGAGGAGAAGGAGGATTGGAACATGTGTATTGAGAAAGGAAGTATACCAAAACAGCTTCAGCCATGATGAAAGCAAAGAGGGGAATCAGGTGCTCTACTGAGTTTAGAGTGTACCCACAAATACCTTGGTATATGGCTATACTGTTCACTCTCATTCAACATCAGTCTTATCCACCTGCAGTCTCAGGTAAACCATTTGTAAATGACTATCCTTCCTGTACCAATCCTCAACTATGTTGACATAGTGTACAGGTTTACCACTAAAAAGCTGATCAACAAATACGATGTAATTTACCACAATGCCATCTACATTTTCACCGGCACTCCTTGACATCACTGTGAACTTTACACCCTGGTTTGCTACACAGACTCACCGGTAGTAACTTATGGTAAAACCAACTTTTGTCCCTTTTAGTCAAATCCCCCCTCTATCTCAGCTCACTCTTCAACATCTGCCTTATCAACAGTAACCTGCATTCTGGTTGATATGAGTGATCCCTCCTAAAGCCTACACATATATTGGCAGATGACCTTTAAACCTGACACTTTCATTAATGGCTATGTGATGTTTATTTGTATTTATGTTTTTCCATTATGTAGTTCTGTGTGTGGTCCTGGCAATTATATGCCTTTAGTCAGGTTGTCATTTATAACTGTCACTTTTAAGGGTCCCGTGTATAAGTAATGCCTTTTTGTGTATATTTACCTGTATGTGAATATTTCCTGAAAGCGCAGGAACAGCTGAGAGCTCATGTCCAGCTCGTAGATGGTCGAGTTGATGGCATAGCGACCACTCCCGTTGCCATGGAGTTGGCGTCCGTTAGCAACCACCAGGAAGACTCTGCTGCCAATCTGGAACATCTCCCAGTCTGTGGCACAGAATGTCTGAAAGAGAGAGAGAGAGAGATAGGGAGAGAGAGACCATATCATGCCGACCAATCAAAGCCATGTCTCTTTGTGGTTTTAGCCTGCATGGCAATTACCGTAATCACTTCACTTTGTAGTTTCATTCAAATGTCTGATTCACTATCAGTTGATGGTCAGAGCTAGATGTAACATGCAAATTCCACTCCGCTACACATTCTATTATTGGCATCTCTTAGTTCCGGGGTCTGGATGGTTGTGCTGTTTTAGGATTTTTACCCATCTACCCTTCTTTCTCCCCTCCCCCTCTTCTCTCTCTTGCTTATACCACAGCTTTTTTTCTCTCTCACCCCCTCTGCCTATCTCTCTATTTATCTTGTTACATCACACCTATAGAGATGGATAGAAGACTTATTTGACATAAAATGCATGGACCCCGCCATTTAGGGGGGGGGGGGGTAGCCTGGTGTTAAGAGCATCTGACCAGTGACCAGAAGTCTGCTGGTTCAAATTCCTAAGCCAGCAAGGTAAATAATCACATTAAGAGCAAGGCAGTTAAATAATCACTCTGAGCAAGGCAGTTAAAACCGATTGCTGAAAATAAGACTATTCTCTTAGCCATACTTAGTAAAATAACAGTAAACCTTTTTTTGAAGACATACTGAATTTTTGTGCTGCCAACAGGCTGGGATTTCCAACAACATTGCCTGATCCCTCCTGATGACCTGGTTAAATCATGTCAACCCAGAGGTAATAAGGTGAAATCATCCAAAGTAGTTGGAAGTCCCACCCAGTCGGCTATATTGAAAGCATGAAATCCCTCAATGGCGTTGTCCATGCCTCACCTATTCCTTAATGTGAAATAAATAGGGATGATCCTTCTATATGTGTGCTCACCTTAATAGTCTGAAACACACGGAAGCTTCCATCTACCCAGATGTAGATGACAGAATCAACTTCAGTGGTCAGTCCATCAAACGCATTGGCCACAACCAGGAAGTGGTATGGTCCAACTGTGAAGGACTCCCAGTCATATGCCCCAGAGGTCTGCAGTGCCTGGTGAGGTTCAAACAACTCTGTTCCACTGTTCCACTTGTAGATCACACTGTCTATGGTGTGGTTGACGTTACCTAGAGAACGGAGTGTAGAGAAGACTCATTGCAACTCGTACTGAACCTTTAATGTTTCTTTGCAATTCTACTCGGTTGTTACATTTTTGACCTCCAAATCGCAATAATGGCCTTGCCTCGTCATAAGGACTTCCAGCTGGCTTAGGATAGTTGAAGATCGAGACTTGTTTCCTTAAAAGCGAATTTCGTGCTGCTTCATTTCTCATTGCTCGACCATAAACTATGTTCCAGTACCTTTGGTAGAACCAACGTTTGCAGTTTGCAGGCATGGAAACCATCACAACAGCATGCTTGAATGCAACAGGCGCTGCAACCTTTTCCAGCACCAACCCTGGAAGGGGCTGAGTCAATTTGTCAGACTGTAACTTTTGGTGACCATAAGGAGGTGTACTGCAAGGCAGTTCCTAGAAACCGTTTTGCAACAAGGTCTTTCAGCTTCACTAAGATATCCCGGGCTAGGGTTCGCTTGGCTGCACCTCGTCTCTGGCTAGCCTTAACCAGGTTACACCCAGGTCAGGTTACAGATGATCTGTGATTGGGTGAAGTTGATACTTGATTTGTGGTAGCCAGTTCCTACCTTGTCTGTGGTTGGCAACAGCCAGATAGGTGTGTCCTTGGATGCTGAAGGCCTCCCAGTCCCTTGCGCAGTGTGTCTTCAAGGTCTGGTAACGAACAAACTTCTGTGCCTTTTTATTCCACCTGAAGATCACTGACAGTTCATCCTTCTCCACTTTCTCCTCATTTCCCGTGCTCTCCCTGTAGTTAGAGACCACCAGGAAGATCTACAACAGTTCAAAACAACAATTGAACAAATTAAATGTTGTTCAAAGTGAAATAAAAAATGTGTTCCTATCTAAATATTAATAATTTTAAAGACATCTTCCATTACATGCTTCCCCATAGTAAAATGTGTCCAGGAAAGAGCTCCGTGTGTGCTGATGTTCTGGTAAAGGTGAAAGGCCCCGTCTCTCCAGAGATAGACTGCAGATCCCAGTGAGGGAGAACGATGAGCCATAGCTGCCATCAGACCCAGCCCTGGTATACTGAACACCTAAACAGAGGCATGTTTAAAAGAAATTAGAATAATAAAGAAGTAATTTACCTCAGAATATATCATTTAGAATAATGTACTGTCGGTTATTTCTGTTCAAAGGGTACACCTCCACATCGTAGGTTTCTGAACTGGTGGAGAGGACCTGATGCTCCAGAACATAGTCTAGTCGCTGGGATTCTGTGGAATAAATGGATGGGTTAGTGTCACTGGTGTGGTGGGGAAGCAGTTTGTTCCCCCTATTTTAGAACCTCTACCACCATTAGCATGTGTGTGTGTGTGCATGTATAGTCTGTGTGTGTGAGAGGGGAAATTCACCTTGCAGCACAGGGACCCAGACTGTACCATCGCAGAGGTAGAGACCTCTCCTGACAGGGTTGAACCACAGCTGTCCTTTAAATGAATCGGAACAGGACCGCTCCTTCCCCAAAGACACCCGGACATCTGCCTCCAGGGCGGGCGGCGAGTCATGCGAAGGCAGGGGGACGTCAGTCTCTTTGGCCGGCTGGTCCAGCAGCAACGCAGGCACGGACAGCTCTGCCGGCCCGCGGTTGGAGGACGGGCAGACACGAGGAGTGGCGTCGGTGCCTGGCACCAGAACCAGCTGTCGGATCAGACCCTGACAGGGAGGTAGGACGAGAGAGTGGACCGTCGTTTGGAGAGTGTTATCATAACCAATTGTGTCATTGTGAGTGAACCATCAGTAATACATCCGTAACTAGTTTGATTGGACCGTAACTAGGAATTCAAAGAGAGGTATCTAGTGTGTGTGTCATTCTTACAGAGAACAAGCCTTTCCACCTTCCCCGACTGCCAATGTGGAACCTGGATCCCTGAACACTGAGGTCAGACGACAAGGTCCTGGATGGACCTCTGCTCAACACACATGATGATCCCGTCACTATCATCACTAACCAAGATTAATACGGAATGGTACTTAGGAGGAAGGAGAGCGGGAGCAAACAACTCACACTTTCAGCGCTGTGTGGCAGTCAACAGTGAGAGTAGCATAGTGACCACTGAATGCTAACACAAACGTGTGCCAGCGATCATCAGCCAGTCGGATGCCTTGAAACACCCATTGCTTCATGACGTGCCCACTGCGACCTCGAAGAAGGAAGTGAAGGCGTTCTCTGGAGAACCGCAGGCCAATCAGCAGTCGTCCATGCCCCCGGCTGCTCTCTCCATCTGTTCTTCCATCTCCTTCTACATCACTCTCACCATCCCTCTCTCCTACTCGTTGTCCATTCTTCTCTTTGTCACTATCCACAATGTTTCCTTCTTGTGTTTCTCCCCCTCTATGTCCCCTTTTTTCAGCGTCTTCCTCTGTTTCGTCCACCAGAGAAAATATGTACTCACTTTTCTGAAAGACAGCGGACGGTTGCACAGTGTGAAGAGGCAATGAAATTAATGGTGGCGTCTTTCTGCTGCTGATATTCTGAATCATACCTTCGGGGCGATGCTGGTGACCTTCAGGGTGGTAACAATGGAAAACTCCCTTGGGAAGAGTTGACAGTTGGCAAAAAGCTGGGAGAAGGGGAAGCCCAAGGACTGGTGAGGACGGGACAGGCGGATACCCCTCACACCCCCAGAACGGACGAGATGCACCCCCGCTCCTGTTACTCCCCCCGCCACCGTCCCCACCCTGGGGAGAGCATGGGACAGGAGGTCTACAGGGAGCAGGTCTATGGAGAGAACAGCAGAGGGATGATCAGTATTTCCTGAACAATGGGAAAGTGCCTTGGGCAATGCGGGCAGAAAATCAGTTTATTGTAATTTCCTGAGTAGTATACTGATGTTATCATCTGAGGGTGCGTCAGAGTCTACCAAAAGGCTGGCCGGTTGTTGGCATGTTCTGTTCATTCCTGTAGAAGAGTCATCTGTGCATGAGTGATTTGAAAAATCTTTAAACATGCCAAAAGCTGACACACTCCTGAAAAGATACAGTATCAAACACACCCTCACCCACACAGCTCTGTGTTTCAATTAGGGGTGAATCACCCAAAGGCTTCAAGTTAAAACTATTTCTTCAGACCAAATTAGTAATAAGCATCCCTGCTGCATGCAAGGTAATGGAAAACTCAGGAGATTGACTGACCTAAAATTAAGAAAAACCATTAGGTATGCACTTGGTGAAGCATGACCTTGTTATAGAGAGACGCCAACTTAGTCAGAGCAGGCTCATGAGAGAAGACAGGCTATGTATGTATCAAGTATGGTTATTACATTATATTATTAAAGCAGCAACATTATATTATTACAGCAGTGTCTCACAAACAACGTGTTCATAAACACAACCAGTGTACAGCTCTGGAAACAATTAAGAGACCACTGCACCTTTTTCTTTCCTTTCCAAAAAAGTTTTGAGTGAGGAACAGATGGGTTAAAATTAAGGGACCACTGCAAATTTAACGCTTCTGTTCCTCACTCAAAACTTTCCTTTTCAACTTTTTTGGGAAGGAAAGAAAAAGGTGCAGTGGTCTCTTAATTCTTTCCGGGGATATTATCCCTTGACAATCATACTCATGACATACTTGTGCATTGTTACAACGCGTACAATGATACATTTGAAATCGATTTATTCGATTAAAACATGCTTGTTGTAATGTTTAGGCAGAATTTCACATTTCTCTTCTTTTCCTGTCCACTTCTGTTATTCACTACATCTTTCTCATTTTACGTATTGCGCAGTGGCAACGCACACAAATGCTGTGAAAATAAAACACTTGAAATCTTTATATATATTTTAATATGAATTTGAATTGTGAGGAGGGAGAGAGCATAGATAGAGAGATGGAGATAGACACAGAAACAGATATTTACCATAACTCGGCATTACCATCTGAGTGCGTTGCTACCAGACAGGAAACACAGTGTTATCAGATCATACTAAAATAGTCCGCAGACAGGTTGCATATACACACATAAACACACACACACAAAATTACACAAACCACATACACACAGATATCATCAATAGCCCAGTATATTTTCTAACAGGTGAGCATACCTGTACATTTTAATGGATAACATCTACCTGTGCAGGGTCTCCAGGCATCTGCGGCTGTGCCGGTGACCCTTAACCAAAGAAACAGCAGCAGCGGCAGCATCAACGATGACATCACAGCTCGCTCCAGCCAATCACAAACACTACGATTGTTACGAACAACAACTGACCCTCATCTCAAGAGCGTGTGTAAGTGTAGAGAATTGCAGCTGATGTGTGTGAGGATGTGTAGTCTTCAAATGCCCTTAGGGAATGTCAGTAGAAAGCATCATTCCGACTCAAAGAGTCCAGTTGACAAAGAGAAACCTGGATCTAAACTATTCTACAACAACTGACTTCAGCAAAGGCAGACGACAGATGGACAGACCAATAGGTAGACAGGAAGGCTGACAGACAAGTTGCCTCTGAGTTGGTTCTATCGAACTGTTTCTTATATAGGAGGGCCATGCAAATGATTAACCATCATGTCAATCATTTCACAGAGTAAAATGGAAAGGCGCCTGTTTCTCTCCCACACTATTCTTGTGCGTGTGCATGTGTGTTTGTGTGTGTGTGTCAGAGAGAGAGAGAGAGAGAAACAGATAGAGTGAAATAGAAAGAGCAAAGATACATCCCTTTGCTGGAGATGTATGGGGTGTAGGTACTGAGGGAAAGAGCTATGCAACAAAATAACCTTAAATTAGATATATATCATAAAGAGTCATTTTTTAATAAGTAAATGGAGTAATTTTGAAAACACGCATACCACCTGTGACCTCTGCTCCAACAGTACAATCCTGGATACCTGCTAAGCTATTACCCATGATCCCTCTTAATAGTATATTTATTACTGGAGACGCTGAAATGTGCATGAATGTGTGTGTGTCTGTTCGTGTGTGTTGTGTGCTCGTACGTGTGTGTGTGTGTGTGTGTGTATTGTTGTTCTTCCACAGTAAGTTTGTGCATGCAAGACTCACCCATCTTTTTTCATAAAAGATTTGCTAATATTACATTCTGAGAAAAAGTAATAACAACAGGGGAGAGGAATTAGGTCCACCTTTCAGCTGGGGGACAGTGAGGGTGGAGAAGTGTGTCATTCAAACTGCTGTTCTGATAGGGATCACCGAGTGAAAGAAGGAAGGCTGTTTATGCATTCTTTTATCCTTCCTTTACAGCTCTGTTGACCCTGCTTTCAACAGGGTTTGTGTGTTTTAGTGGATCACTGGACAGGAGAAAGGTGTCCTCGAGAGCAACAGTTCTCAAACCCCTCCTTGGGGAACCCCAACTGATGAAATGGGTCATCCGATTTTCAAGCCCTTGACTAAGTTAATCAGATGAGCTACTTCAGGGCTCAGACTAAATTGTGCAACATGTGGGGGGGGGGGGGGGGGGGTCCCAAAGGAGAGATTTGAGAATGCCTGCTCTAGAGACTATTCTAGTATATAGGTTTATCCTTGTCTGTTTACTTCCAACGCAAAAGGATCTGACAGGATCCCAGCGTTTTGAGCAATATGATACAATAACTGTCTTCCTTCTCTGTCCTATCAGATGCCACTGTCCATTCACTGTGCTTAATCTGACTACATCAGCCAATCAAAATGAGCGATCTAACATCCTGACAGGTGGTTTACCGCATGCACCGGTGTCATAGAAGGACAGTCTTATCAAAGTCTGAGATGGTATTCACTGTGAAGCACAGGCTTACAGACACACCAAAACACCCACAAAGGCTGAATCCCAAATCAGCCCTGTTCCCATCTTCCTGTTCTCATGCTCTGGGGTGTATGGGCCGATTGGTACCTTCAACCAAGTCTGCATCACTCCTGGTTTTAGAGTGATATGGAATAAAGGAATTTGTGAATTTGTTTATATATGACGTCAAGACTTGACACATTATGAAATACTTCCCATAGTAAATGTTGAACTACCTGAGGTAGTCGTTCATTTGCAGTATTAAAATTGTTTAACCCGTTTCTCTCCCCTCCCAATTCATGGCTTTGACCTTGCTTGGTCGCATCACAACAGGTGCGGGAGATTTAAAGATTGAAACGTTTCTTCCAACGGGCATCAGTTTTGGTTCTAATCACGCTCGGTCAATCAGGAAGTAATCTCCAGCACGCGATGGAGGTGATGCATTCCCCAGCTAAAAAACATTGACTTCCATTGATATCAACCCATATACCTGTCTGGTGAGCCATTTTTGCGATGCCCTCTGCTGGATTCCCATGCCAGGCAAGGCCACAACCTAGATTTGAACACCTGGGCACAATGACACAGCTGCCGATTTACTATGACCACTGCGAATTTATGTGAAACGTGAGTTGGATGGTTTCTTGATCCAGTCACAGGTTTCTGGAAATCACCGTTAGAATTTTGCCAGAAACAGGAAGCAGCACAGGGTAGGCATATATATGAGAGTTCGTACTGGTTGGTGGTTTCAGATTTCATTATTGTACTTCTTTCATTGTTTTGAGGGAACTCAGTCTTTTTTTTTTTAACCAAGAGCTGTTCGGGAACCAATTGATCCGCCTCTTCCAGATGAAAGGAACCAAAAGAGTCGGCATACCAAAAAGACTCACACATTTTTTTGTCCCGCTGCTGAATTTCTAGCCTTAAGTGATTACTTTTACACTCCCTTTCCCTTCATTGTCAACTGAAAATGGTTACCTTGCTTGTAGGGGTATAAAGCAGAGTTTACCGATGTTCTGCTAAATGCAGTTGTGTAATGTTGGTTGATGGGTATAATGTCCTTATGTGATCTTTTCCCGTCTAATTCAAATACTTGAGAACTGTGGAAGCCCTCAATGGCAGAATGTTGTTATTATTACCTAGATTATTGTCAATGGGGTAAATAAACCTAATGCAGAGCTTGACTATAACGATGGAGAGGTTTGACGAGGACCGTAGCGCCATCTGCTGGTGTCTTGAATTTAGCTAATCCATTAATAGTGCCCTTTTCCCCCCGCCATACCATTAACTGGTGAGTTTACAAACCACTTAACTGACGGATGTGTAGATATGATTTGAAAACCGTCTTTACAGCAGGACGCGTCAGCTGCAGGCAACCCGGGGGGGGCGGGGTGTCAATATCAAACCGCATCATTGAGTGACGTCAGACCTGCACATTTTAGTTGGCTCCCACCATAAGTAAGGGTTTCTATCGATGTCAAGCCAATAGTTCGGAATTTTTATTTCTTATACTCCAAGTGTAACATACATGTATGAACTCATTATAATTACTATACTCGTGTGCTTTACCAGTCCATTTGAGAGTACTATATTTGTTTGATGGGAGTGGAAACTACTCAGTAAGGGCATATTTATTTTATAGAGCAAATCCCCTACACACACACACAACATATGGTGCCCCCCACCCCTTTTCCTAATCTAGGCACTGAAAAACATACTTGTTGATACTGTAATCAATACACTATTCAGATCCATGCTGAGAGCTCATTTTCTTTACTATCCCCAGACAGTCATCAGTGGAAGTTACCCATTGTACAGATTTTCCCTTTTTTGTTCAAGAGGCAAAATGCCTTTGATATAGAAAACACCCCCCCAAAGGAAATACACAACTGTCAATCTTCCCTCACATATTTAAAAGATGAGCTGAGCACAGGGAGCCTGAGTACCAAACTATATTTATTGTTTACAGTAGTAAAAGACGCCAAACAATAATGTACAAATCAGTAGAGAAACAAAACAAATACCATATGACAAAACGTGTGGGTACAGAACATAGCCACCCTCCTGACCCGCCCCCTTCCCTCTAACGCTTGAGGTAAAAGTATACCATAACACAGATCTAGGGTCAGATAACCCGTAACACCATAACATTAACCATAATCTGACCCTGTATCAGTGTTTATGGGTGACTACCACTAATCCCCATCCTCCCCATGTCCCTCTAACCCAGTCCCCTATGTAAAAACCAGAAGCAGTCACTAACAAAGTAGCTTTAAGAACTGACCACAAAAAGCAAAGAAAACGATCCCACATACGGTATCAGGGAAGACTCCCCTTTCACTGCCCTTAAAAACGCATGCTGCATCTCAACAGTCAAAGTAGCTTCTTTGTGACGGAGTCACCTGTCTTTCATCATCATACAATGGATGGAAGTGCATCCCACCCATCCTGAATCTTTGGATGACAAAATGAGCCGTGACTACGGAGATGCAACCTTGTTTTTGACCCTGGAAAAACAAACGGGCTTCCTTGAAGTCATACCATGAACAAGCCTAGAAGACCACCCCGCCCCCTAGGCACTTCATGTAGATTTGAGGTATCGAAAAAATACAAAGCACTACACAAGTGCCTTGGGGACATGGGTTGTCTCTAGATTAAGATCCACAATTCTTAACATAGGAAAGACCCGGGAGCTGTCAATAGACCATTCAAGAGTTAATTCCTGACAAAGACAATAGATACATTTGAGGAGAACCACCCCCCCCCACCCCAGCAAAACTGCGCCAGACATCTTTTTAAAAATAAAAACAAGAGAACACTGACGAGGAAGCTCTGAATTTACCCCTTACCACAGATCTAGGACGAGCTAATCCCCTACACCACATACAAAGTGGACCAAACTATCTTAGATCAGCCTAAGGGGTAGATTCATCCCTACTCCCACCCATCAAGACTTATCGCAACAGACACTTTTTTTTTTAAACAACAAATGAACACAGAAGCTGAAGAGTGAATGAAGGAGAGGAGCAGTGGGCGGAGGTGTGGGTATGCAAATCAGAAACATGAGGGGCTTAGCAGAGACCACCTGTCTGCTGTTGGAAAACGTCTATGGTGTCTTCATCCTCCATCTCCAGCTAAAAAAAAAACAACAACAAAAACATTAGAATGTGGGAAAACTGATTTAATGGAAAAGAAAAAAGGGATTCCATGATGGGGGGGGGGGGGGGGGGGGAGAGCATAGACAAAGCAATTTTGTGCATTGGGGTTCTGGTGGGCTTTGGAAAAGCACTGGCTTCAGAGATGCTGTATTTCACAGCAGTGGGACTGAGTATTGCTGGTTTTCTCTTTTCCATGAACAGAGTCTGAGAAAAAGAAAGCTGTATTCTGGAGTTGACAAACACTGCTACATACTGATTAAGGAGGAGAGAGTGGTCAGTCGAGTCTGTGCACTTACTTGTGCTGGTGTGTCTGTCTCATTGATTGGCTGTCCGTCAAACCTGAACCTAATCTGCCTTATCGAGAGACCCTGCAGGAGTAAGAAAATTAGGAACACACACAACAGAAAATCCACCTATAGCAGTAAATCAGGTCAGATCTATTCCAGATATATAGCTATGAGCATGAACAGTAATTGTAACCTCTGGAATAATTGTGGTGAATTATTCCGAGCGAAGGTTTGATTGGTTGCTGTTCTGACCTGTCGTTCGCAGTAGGCCTTCATGAGTTTGCTGAGTGGGGTGTGTCTCTTGATTTTGAACTGGACCACGGAACCGTCCTGACCTGCTACCTTTAGGTTAATGTGGTCGTTCTCCGTCTTGACGCCCTCCTGAAACAAGCAAATGGAAACAGCAACTTAACATTAAAGTAATTCAATGGCCCTCTTTCTGAGAGAGCAAACATTTACAGCCTACACAACCACATGATGTGGCCAGCTCATACGTCGGTGTACTGTAGATGTCTGGACAGTGCTGTGGAAGCTAGCTGGCCTTTTATTAGGGTCTCGAGGCAAGTTAGCGTTAAGCGGCCTGGGGCAGGAGATGCGTACTGTTATTAAATTATGTGACCGAGGGCGGCAGCCATCTACCAAACGTGGAAGTTTTCCAAAACTACGTGGCTAATGTCCTTGTACCTCAATCTGATTGGGGTATCCGTAATGAGACCAAATCACAAATTAGTACTAGGGGCTTCAACATTAGCAGGTTAGCCAAATATGTAATCCATCCCGTCTGGTCAATGCGATGCGTGTTTGTTGGTCAAGATAGTTAACTAGCAACTGGACAATCAATCTAGTACACAACATATGAACCATTTGGTAGTAACTTAATGGATGGCGACGTACGCGTCCAAAACATGAATTTCAAATGGTGTCTCATTTTGTGCCGTAGTTTTGCGGCGTTTAGCTACCTAGCATAGCTGGAAGCTAGTTAACTGGCTAGCGTGGTATGGTTTCCACAAAGAAAAACCCGCAAACGCGATCGGTGAATCCAACTTCGAATAAATATGTTCCGTTGCTACAGTTTTACAACCTGCTCGATATATCTAATACCACATTTATTTACTTAAGCATAGTACATTTAATACTTGGAAATACCATCGTCTACGCCGGCAGAACTCAATTCATTTACGAAACAAACAGTGCGCCGATTCAGACAAACGTGCAAACCGGGCCATTTTTGATTGCACATCTCAGGCGCTACTCTAGACATTCGTATTTTTGCTAGTCGACATTAATAAAGATCAATAAGATGTTGAGGCATTTAACCTTACCTTAGGTTTCTCCTCCGACATTTTTATGGGATTTCTTTAGAGTATTTGCTGGTTAAAATGTAATATAAGATGTTTCCTTTTGCACCTCTTTCAATCTGCTCTTCTCCTCCGCACACACGGGAACGCGCTTTGGTCCCTTGTTCCGCACAAACTGATTGGCTTTCGCCGAATCACGTGCTATATTCTCGCGGGCACGGGGATGCAGGGGCGCGCAATTCTACAACATACTCGGTCACGCGACATTGAGAACCCGCCAAAGATGGGATTGGGCCGGGCCGGGCCGTCAATTAAAAAAAAAAATGACACACTAACAAATCCTTCTGTGAAATGCAAAAGATTATCAGGGCAAAATAGAACATTTTTAATGTTCAATAGAAAGACAAGGTCTTAAGCCAACACTTAGACACGGATGTGGAAGGGTAAATATGGCCTTACTGGTTCTATTTTATATATGACTATTTTTAAACTTTATTTTAACCAGTTTAGATGTGCACATTCTGTCATTCAGAATGTGCACATAGCCTAACAAATGGACATTGGTCATGATGTCATGACCATGTCCACATCAAAAGAGAAGGAGGGAATCTACATCGAGGCAACATAATGTGCAGTTTATTTGTGAAAATAACTCATGATGCACATGAGAATAAATCACTGCTGACTGGAAATATTCATAGATCTCCCAATTCACCAATAAACTCTGTGAGGGACCCTGAAAAATGTTGGATGAGGGAGCTGGTAGACTGTTAAGGGGCCTGTAGGAACAGGTACATTGAACACTGTGAAGCTGACACCTCTCACAGCCCTAAAAGTAGCTGAGGGAAGCTGCTTAGATAAGAAGGAAAATGAAAAGAAACCCAAGTAGGAAGTCAAGAACATTGCCGAAGGAAACTACACAGAGAAGCAGCACCCCAAGCCAGTTGCCATGGTTACAAACGATAGGAAGGCCAAATAGTCAGTTGCCAATGAGGAGGATGACAGAACAGGACAGCATGTGTTGTACCAATTCTAAGTCCCAATCTGGATGATAGAATAGATGTAGCTGATTTTCTGTCAAATGATTTTATGTTTAAAAAAATATTATAGGGGCAGTTGAGCATTAGGGCCACAGGACTGCTTTTCTATCATTACCTTTCAACAGCAACCTGGACAACAGCAGCTGGACCTGCTTAGAGGGAAATAATGACTGGGAAATCAACTAAGACTTTCACAGACGCAGGCGGTCTGTTTACTTAGTAATACTGAAAGGTAAGACTGCATTTGTGAGGCTCTCGAGTTAAGACAAAGACCAAGGCCTTGCATGAAAAAGTTGATTATTTTAAATGACTTTGTCTACGTTTGTATTATTTCTAATTATATTCACGGCCTTGCAGATTGCATTGCTTTTCACAGCAGGGTTGTAGTTCCCATGCCATCCCATGCCAATTATCTTTTTCTTTCCTGCTAAATGCAGAACTCCCCACTAAATTCAAAACTAAACTGTTCTGACAAGCTTTCACATTGCAAGCAGCTGGCAAGCCTTATTTTATTATTATATCAAGTGTAGTGCCCAAATGGCACCAGCAAAGGAACCTCAGCTCATTCATTGCTACTAGAACAAAATAATATAAATTGGTTCAAAACAGGGGCTGGGTTTTCTGTCTTCTGTCAGGAAACTTGTTTGTCAGACCTCAAGAGTAAATTGCCATTTTGAAACAAGACAATACGTAACAGCACCTCTATCTGGTATAACCAGGCAGGCGATAGGACAGGCACATATAGATATCAGACCTGGCATGCAGATCAGTTGAAATGGTAAGATGAACTAGTAGATGCATTAGTAGCAGTATGGCACTACGCAGCAAAAAGCTTGCTGATCCATGTTGTGGTGTCTTATGTTCTGTATTGCTGACAATACTTATTTTTGTATAAAAACATCAATTGTAAAAACACATTTCTGTTCAGACAGCCCATTTTTCATTTGTATCCTCTGGTAATCCAACATTTCACCAAGTCATTCTCCCTTGCCTCTGGCACCCCAGTCTAATAAGTTCCCTACCTACCTCAATTAAAGGTTTGATTTATATATTTTGAGCGTAGGATCAAGCGGGTAGACAACAACGATATTCTGAGTCTTTTTTGTTCATATTTACTTATTATGCAATTTCTTTATATTTTATTGTTAAAGCCTCGAAACAGTTGACACCTGTCTTATGCCTAAACTAAAGATGTAACGAAACAAACTTGACTAGCCAGAAAGACCTGTCAAGCCAAGTGTCACAAAAGTACTGGCCCTCCTGTTTTAAGGCACCAGGCATTTCTATGTAATGTTGTCATTTCTAAATGGTAAAATCATTATGTACACCAATACCCTGAAATAGAAGCTGAGAATCTAGAGATTAGACATGTCTTAGGGGAACGGTTAAAGAAGGTTTAGATCTAAAGAAACACACTAGTGTTGAACACTGCATCTTAATATGTATTTAATGTACAGAGGGTAGTTTATTACACATAACTTAATATCAATAAACAGTTGATTCATTTGGCTCTGATAAGTTACATCCCGTAACTGAAGTAGCAGATCTAATGAAAATAAATAAGACATTAATCATGTTGTATTTTATATACTATATGGTGGGCTATATTTCAATCTGTAATTCTGACCATTTAAAATATTATTATAAAATAATATTATACTGTTGTAATATTATCAAAAATTCCAATGATCACTGGAACCATCTCACATTCAACTCCTGCATATGAAAATAGATACAATCTACAATTTTATGGAGTGCATTTTCAGCTTAGGGAAGATCTATAACTAAGCAGTAACCCTGAAGTGTCGTCGTCATCATCATCATATTTGTTTAAAATACAGTAGTACTCATAGATTAGTGTTAAAAAAATAAAAGGTACTGAGGCCACTTCACCAGTCCATTGCTCAGCACTGCAGTGTCAGATCTGCAAGACACCCCTTACAAACAGGGTTGAACTGGTCTTAACACAACTAAGCATTCTCAGAAGACTTGGTTCATTCCATTCAACACCTACAGTATGGTACATATACTAAATCAGCCCACAGCAGTTTAATCTATTCCATCGAAACAGACAAAACATCTATGACCATAGATCTGTCACCAGGGTCAACAGTTGTCAGGGGAGAGGGGTCGGATTGGTTGAAAGTCAGGGGTGAGGAAGCAGGAAGCCAACCGAACAGTGTTCAAGTACCAGCTCAGGAGAATTTGGAGTACGGGTTGGACCCGTATAGACCTGAAGAGACATAGAGGTGAAGAGGTAAAGGAGGGGGAAGATGTTCCACAGATCAGCTTTCATAACAAATTCCCTCAGAATACCAATGGTACTTTTTCACAGACAGAAACGGGTAACCAACAGTAGGCTTGTGTGTTTTAATGAAGGTGTGTGTGTGTGTGTGAGGGCGTGTGTTTTACTGAATACGTGTAGGTGTGTCAAACTGTACCATATTTCTTTCGGATTTCCTCATGTCTCATCTTCATCTCTGCTTTTCTGTTAACAGAAAGACAACCAGATGGTTACACGTGAGTAGTGAACTGCGATGAAACTGAAGATGTGACAGGCAGAGCCATGCCTGGGGTGTAGATTCAACACGCCATTGTCCATATAGACGACTGTGTATAGGCATCTCACGGGAAGGAGGGATTTTTTTTTTATTACACAAAAGAGAGTGTGAACCAGAGAGAAGAGAATCCTTATTCCAGCAGTTCTCAAACCTCTACTTGGGTAACGGGATACATCTCCATTATTTCAGAGATTCACAGAACTAAACGCACCCAGCCTGTTGACGTGAGCGGAGCACTTGAGATGCTTTTTCTAGTCAGTGGATTACAAAATGTCCATTTCATTTCCACACCCAGTTGGAATCGTGCTCTCGTCAATAATCTAATAGGGAGTATCACTCGGTGCAGGTATTCAGCAATTCAGGTAAATGGGCAGATACTCTGCTGCACTAGCTGGTTCCACCATTGGGGTGCCACAACAGAAAGGAGGGACTGAGAACTGGGCTGAGTGGGAGCTGCCCTACCGTAGGGATGAGGGGTGCGAGGGGACAGGAGAAAAAACATGTACAGTGGGGAGAACAAGTATTTGATACACTGCTGATTTTGCAGGTTTTCCCACTTACAAAGCATGTAGAGGTCTGTCATTTTTATCATAGGTACTCTTCAACTGTGAGTGACGGAATCTAAAACAACAATCCAGAAAATCACATTGTATGATTTTTAAGTAATTAATTTGCATTTTATTGCAGTATTTGATACATCAGAAAAGCAGAACATAATATCTGGTACAGAAATCTTTGTTTGCAATTGCAGAGATCATATGTTTCCTGTAGTTCTTGACCAGGTTTGCACACACTGCAGCAGGGATTTTGGTCCACTCCTCCATACAGACCTTCTCCAGATCCTTCAGGTTTCGGGGCTGTTGCTGGGCAATACAGACTTTCAGCTCCCTCCAAAGATTTTCTGTTGGGTTCAGGTCTGGAGACTGGCTAGGCCACTCCAGGACCTTGAGATGCTTCTTACGGAGCCACTCCTTAGTTGCCCTGGCTGTGTGTTTCGGGTCAATGTCATGCTGGAAGACCCAGCCACGACCCATCTTCAATGCTCTTACTGAGGGAAGGAGGTTGTTGGCCAAGATCTCGCGATACATGGCCCCATCCATCCACCCCTCAATACGGTGCAGTCGTCCTTTGCAGAAAAGCATCCCCAAAGAATGAAGCATCCCAACCATGCTTCACGGTTGGGATGGTGTTAAAATGCAAATTAATTATTTTAAAGTCATTCAATGTGATTTTTCGGGATTTTTGTTTTAGATTACATCTCTCACAGCTGAAGTGTACCGATGATAAAAATTACAGACCTCTACATGCTTTGTAAGTAGGAAAACCTGCAAAATCGGCAGTGTATCAAATACTTGTTCTCCCTACAGTATAATAACTTGTATAACTATGTAGGGTTTAAGCCTGATGCTTGGAGGTGCTGTCACAAAGATACAAGAAACACACAGCCTTTTATTTGCGTGAGTAACTATGTTACACTGAATAGATTTTCTAATGTTTATGCAACGTTACTTTTCCCTCACATAACTAATGACATCCATTAGTTGACTGAGTAAAATGCATTCTTCAGTCACAGAGAGTGCTACTTTCATTTGTGTGAATATAATACTTTGCTCTTTAGTAATCCTAACTGGTAAATCTATTTTCACACATGCACAAACTGTGCATCAGTGATCAAAGTCATTCAGTCAATGAACTGATGCTTGGCTAATTATTGTCTTTTTGATACTAGGCCATAGGCACTCAGTATTGCGTAATATTTTATCATGTGTTACTTTAGCATTTAAATCATGGATATTTAGTCAAATGTATTTAGATAATTTGTTTAAGCAATAGGGCACAAGCAGATACCATGGCTAAGAGCTAGCCAGACTTCAGCCACTTGCCATGATATATTGTCATATACCACAAACCCTGGGGTTCCTAAATGCTATTATAACCCAGTTTCCAAAGGGTTTAGAACAGTAACATGTTGTTTTCTCATACCTGTGGTATAAGACCCCTACTATTAGCTTCCTGTCAGAAATATTATTACATTAATATTTCTAAATGTTTTAGTGTTTCTCACTAAACTTTTACTATGTTACACACAAGGAAATAGCATGTTTGTTGGTCTGCACAACATTTAAAGTTTTCCACATAGGTAGTCATGAGCAGAGAGAAAATCTGGCTCGGCCAGTTATCTTTGGTTGTGACGCAGGCGTGGACATATGTTCAGCGTTGTTCTAGTAATGATTTTGTGTTGCTCTGGCTGTAAGTGCTACAAAACCAATAACTTTGACATCATAATCAGTGTCTGATACATACACTAAGGAATGACTGTCAACTTCAGACAGTGCTTCTGTACAGGCATACATTTTATTTTTTTACAAACAAACACTCCCGAAATAAATTGCTTTAAAAAATAATTATTTTGCACAGTACTATACAAACTGTATGCACACAAACATTTGTGTCGTGGGTCAGCATCTCACCTCTCTTGCTGTTTTTCCTTTGTCTTACTGGTCTGTCTCTCCATCTTGGCATTGAACCTATAAGACCTGCACACATGCACGTTAGGGAGTATTAGCACTTATACACCACAGTATGTGCCTGTAGTTCAGTCCAGCAGGGGTGGTCATTGTGTGTGCGCCTCATACCCAATGCGTTCACACTTGCAGCAGCAGAAGAGGCAGACCAGGAAGGCAATGATGATGGCTCCGCCCACTACCGACAGGGTGATGATCAAGGCCTGAAAGTTCACTGAGGCATTCAAAGAGACAATCACACACTCATACTTCAGCAGAGGGGGGACTGTGTGTGTGTGCATGTGTTGTCTTACTTCAGTTGAGGGGAGACTGTGTGTATGCGTGTGTGTTTTGTCTTACTTCAGCAGAGGGGAAACTGTGTGTATGTACGTGTGTGTGTGTATGTGTGTGTGTGTGTTGTCTTACTCCAGCAGAGTCCCCAGCGTGATTCATTTAGAGGACAAAAAGCTTGGGAGGGAAGGATGGTCTGTGCTGGATATGTGAGGCACATCTTTGTTTTCTGACACCAAAGGCACTGTTAAACACAGACAAACTTTACATACCAACCAAAGTCAGGGACTGAGTTCAAAATGCCCAAGGATGGAGGAATGCAGAGGGAGAGACAAATGACAGTGAGCACAAGGTGTGTTAAGTAAAGTTCCCTAACTGGTTGGACAGGTGTGGGGTTGTGACCAACTGACTGGACATGCAATTACAAGGGTAGAATATGCAGATTCATCGGCATGTGCTGACTTACACCAGAAAACACAAGAACAAAACAACTAAAGAATGTATAACTCAATAGCCTTGTAATCAGACAGTTCTGTGAGAGAAGAAGGCCAGGTGTGAGAGAAGAAAACTGCCAGTGAGTGACAACTCACCGTTACATTACTCAGACATTCCTGACAGTTTGTTCCATTGTAAGCCTCACACGCTAAGGGAGGAAGGATGAAAAAACAGGTTGATCGAGAAAGAAAACACAAGTCCAGTAGTTTAAAACGTACTTACTGAAGCGAATGACAGGAATGCTATCATTCAGGCCTTTTACATGACATCCTTTCGATTTGCCACAAGATTTAACATACCACAGATAGTTCCAAATGTCGTCTAGGTGAATGAATCTCGTTCCATGGAATTGTGAGTGTATACTGCATGGCTACAGATAGGGAAGAGCCTGGTGGTCTGTTCTCTATGGGGTTCTGAATAACAGTGGATCTCCTCGAGACAACTACATTGGACACATAAGCTACTTATTAGTACTAAAATACTAAAGGGTTCTTCAGAGACGGAGAACGTGTCTCATTTAGCATTTTAAATGGTTTCACACCAATAACCAACCGCATGCGTCTGATATCATTATTTTGCTGTGTTTACAGGTTTCGGTATTAATAATATTTAAGCAGTCAGGTGAGGACTCAAAACCAGTATATAGTAAAAACATTGCTTGAATAAAAACTCCTACAGTGTGAATTGTTTTAACTTGACCACATAATTCCAAGAAAAACATATCATGTCATATTTTATTGTTAGGCCTAATTCAGTAAGTTCCTACATACAACAGGCGTGGAATGTGAAAGAAATCTCGAGTCTGGTTCCGACAAAATCTCCACTATATCAGATGTTTTTGAAAAATATTTGAGCTTATTTTAATAAATATTAAAATAAGGAGAAGATAATAAAATTACTTACATATGCCAGGTGCGGCAGTTTGCGCGAGTACCGTGACCAAACCGAAAAGTAGTAGTACAAAACTCCTAAAATCCATCATTAAACGAAACTAAAATCCAAATTGATAATATACTCCTTCGTTAGGAACCTGGATTACGAAGATACCAAAGTTAGGCTTATTGTTCTAACAACATAGAGACAACCTGGTAACCCGATTTATGAAAACAAACCCTTGTAATGAAGTCAAAAGTTTCTGCTCCGTGCGCGCACAACCAATGTCAAGTGGGTTTGTCTTAATATCTGTCTTTTTACGTCCTCTCATTCTCTAAATCTATTGGTGGGTAGCTTACCGCAGCCCAACCTCCGGTGCTATAAAAACCAAACGTACACCTGCATTTAGCATTTTCTGAATGTTGCTGAACCATTGTGTGAGACCCAAGAAGAGGGGCACCTCGTTACCGCCCTCACGGATATTAATGTTATAAACATTGAAAATTCCCTTTCAGTTGGTCACTTCGGTGCCACTGAGGGGAATACATGTTGCTGCTTAGCTGCTGCGGGTACCAGAAAACCCATAGACAAACAAACGTGTGTGTGTGTGTGTGTGCGCGCGCGCGCGCACTTGTTTGCATGCCAGAGGAGATCGAGAAGACTGGATAATGTCCAATAATTTATTAAAGCATAAGTTTGTAAAGCCAGTTACGAATAAAAAAAACAACAACTAACATTTCCTCTCTCTCGTATTATTTCTCTAAAAACAAGCACAATGTTGCAATATAATGTGTAATGATGACAATTAACCAATAACAAAAGATAACAGTCAGGCCCTGCTCTGGCCGCCTGCGGCTTGAAAAGGACCCAGGTGTAGAAGCTGCTCATGGACACAGACCCAGGGTCAGCTTTCCCTTATCCGTCAATGGAAAAAGCAAAACTTATCTTAGATTAATGTCATGGGGGCAACTTCTAATTCATGTAGTGTGTGAGGCAGGGCCATAGAAAGAGAATACCTAGAAAGGACACAGTTCAAATATTCACAGGAATTTTCAGTCATTCCAGGCGGTCAACTGGAACACAGGATGGAATGTTGCTTTGACTTGCAATGTCCTTTCCAGTAATTCTGATTCTTTAGACTGGACCTCCAGGAGGCTGTGAGCCCCAAGCAGTTACGACACACAGTCTGCATTCCCGCACACAATGCACATTCCCAGAAGTCCTATATTCCAACCATCCCTATTTTCCCGGGTTGCATACCTCTTAAAAGTTTGATCTCTTAACTCACAGAATTCCATACCGATAGCTATATTCCCCACATACAGTATTCCTCCCTGCCCTCTGCAAAAATTACAATAAATACCCCATTGTCAACTCCCCTCCCTCCCCCGCACCCATCCCCATTTCCACTCACTGTTACAACACGACTCTCTTATAAAGGTAGACATAATACTCTTATTTCTCAACGACAACAAATCTTCTTTCTTTTCTTCTTTTGCCGTTCTCTCATTGGTCACATGTATTATGACACAGAAACACTCACATTTGCATTCCAAACACAGCACTGCAGGAGGGGGAGACACAGGGAACAGTTCGCACAGGGGTTCGCACGATTCCAAACGGATCCTATTTACACGTGAACCGAGACAACAATCACAGCATAGCGACGAACGGGACCGAGGAGACACGAGAGTAGACTCCTCTTGCTGTCGTCGTTTTTTAAAAGTACCCACCAACATGGAAACCCAAGCCGGAAAGATGACACGAAGGCTACATTTCACTAGAGCACAGGGAAACACACGTACACAGCCGTCCCGAACCACCCTAACCAATATAACTGGGGACAACCAACTCTACCCATTCTACACTCACGAGTGAAACATCTCCGTATCCCTGTTAGATAAAAGGTCCGGCAATAGAGGCAAGATGTGTTGGCATATTAAACATAGATCTATGCATATCTCTGTTCATTTGCATTTAGTTTACACACAGTAAATTCATCACATGAAATGTATAACTGTATCTACACACATGGGTGACCACCAAGATCTATATAGAGTTCCTATGGGTGGGATATACAAAAACCATACGTGTGTGATTATGTGTGGGCCACACGTGAATACATCGTAGGTATGTAAGTTCACTTATTATAGGAGAATGTTTTCCGTCTC
Organism: Esox lucius; assembly: GCF_011004845.1. Classification (NCBI taxonomy): domain Eukaryota; kingdom Metazoa; phylum Chordata; class Actinopteri; order Esociformes; family Esocidae; genus Esox; species Esox lucius. The sequence goes on from NC_047590.1 coordinate 10,473,164, forward strand.
AATCCTCTCTTGGTTGATACTGTTGTTGATCTTTGTCACTCTTAGCATTGTTACCTCTTCCAGACATCTGCACAACCACGGAGATTCCCTCCGCCCGAACCAGGCAGTTACCCCTGGAAAGAGGGTGACCCTTGCAAGAGACCCTGGATTGGCCCTCTAGATCTAGTTCGGCGAGGGGGGTCTGTATGAAGTCAGATCACTGCTTCACAACTCCATACTATGAGGTCACGTCCTTTGGCCTTGCGAGAGGTCACTAACGATTTTCCATTTGGCCACAAGAGGTGAACCCAAAACCCCGTCAGTCCTTTCTCAGTCACCACAGATGACCGCAGATAAATGAGAGAGTGAAGAAGAGAAAGCGAGAGAGAGAGGAAAGGAAGCAAGCAAGCAGGAGAGAATAAATTAACTAAATGTTTTAACACTTAACTGTAGAGTGAAACAGGCAAATTGGAAGAGCCATTTACAGGAAGGAAGATATAAATAGTAACTGGCTTCAGTTGATCTCTTCTGGTTGGCAGTATGTTGGATCTGGGGGCGTGTGATTGTGTTCTTGGGTTTGAGAAGGGGGTGCTATGGTTGGACTGGGATATTGTGCTTGTCGTTTGTATGGGTTTGGTCCAGAGAGAACAGAAAGAGAGAGATAACAGAGAGAGAGAGGGGGAGAGAGAGAGAGAGAGAGGGATGACGGAGGAGTGAGAGAATGGGGAGAGAGAATTAGAAATAGAAATAAGTAATAGAGAGACATTAAGAAGATGAAGACAGGTTGAGTTGGAAGGTTGAGTGTGCTTGCTTTGCTGTCTGTTGGATAGTGTCATGCAGAATAACTGGGGGCTGGAAGGTGCTGGAGTTGTCCCCCTCTTCAAAATGAATAGTTTTCCATGCTCCTTGTTAACAAACAGATATTTAACCTAATCCACACAAATCCAATACCAAGGTCATGTTTAGAATAGTGAGTTGTGCAGTATCCATCCTTTTTCCTCTGTGAAATCTGAAGCCATATTAAATTCCTGACTCTGCTGGTGGGTGGTCTCTTCAAGGCCTGCTGACTCCGCCAGCAAACCAGCCAACAAATTCCACTTCCTGGCACTATCTGTTCTGCCCGTGCTGTTGAATGGACGGCTCTGATTCGTTGCTGGTTGATCACCTTACAAAAGCACTAGAGACGCTGGAGACCGACATGATGCTGCAGCGTTTCTTCACCATCATGTTTATGTAGGCTCTCATGATCTTAGCGATCTCCATCACCTGCACAGAGAGAGAGGGAGAGGGACACAGAGGGATGAAAGGGAGAGGGAATGTAAAACCCGTGTATTTCACGTGTTTCTGCAGTGTGATTTGTTCAAACGTTGTGCAAGGCTGTTTTAGAAGCGACTATCCAGTGTAAAGCGTGTTTCGGCGTGTTTCGGCGTGTTTACCAGTGGAGTGTCGAAGAACAAATCCCTGCCGTCGACCGTGATCTGGTAGGTCCCAGGCTGTGGAGCTCCAAAAAAGGTTATGCGCTCATACTGGAACGTCTGTAGCGGTTTCGGTTCCCCTCTCTTATACACCGACAGGTTGTCAGCACTCACACCGAGCCAGAGGTCATGGGGGAAACCTCCTTCCTTACACTGAAGTGGGGTGAGAGCCAGAACGGGAGGCAGAGACGGAGGGTGTAGAGAATGGTCAACACAGCAATGGTCAACACCAAACAAACACACAAACACACACACCACAGACACGACACGGTACACACGCACAGAAGCACACACACACCTCGACGTCGAACAGTGTGGATCCGTATCCCGGCCACTCCTTGACGATGGCCATGTATTTCAGCAGGGCCTGGTGCTGCGGGATTCCCTGCAGCTTGGTCCACTTATCCAGAACACTGGCTCTGGTGGCCGATGTCTCCTCCTTCACCCACATCTCCACCTGTTGGCCCTCTTCCTCCTACACAGGATCCAGGCGCAGACGTCACTCCGTCAGTCAGACAGCCAGTCGGTCAGTCAGCCAGTCGGTCAGACAGCCAGTCAGTCAGTCAGCCGGTCAGACAATCTATCTGTGTGGATCTGCATTGAATATGCAATGCTATGTGGCGCATGAATAATTCAATAGAAGCACCGTGTAGAGTCAGTATGTGTGTTGTGTGGTTTCCACGGTCCAGACGCACCTTATCTTGGACAGACCGACAAACTACACCTGGGAAACCTTTTGCTGTAGTGACGGGCACGTGTACGCGTTTCCTGTGTAAATGCTTTGTGCGTGTGTGTGTTGCTGCGCGCACACGCCCGTACACACCTTCTGTTTCTTCAGCGAGCCCGTCTTGAAGCTGCGCCTCAGACTTCCATCCAGGAAGCTGGGGGTTCTCCTCTTCTCATCCCCCTTGATACTCCCCCCCTGCCCTCCTCCTCCCTCCACTCCCGCTGCTCCTCCCTGTTTGGTTGAGTGAAGGATGCGCGAGCGCAGGCGTTCTATCGGATAAACACTGCCGAGGCTCCACCCGGCGCGGCCGGCCCCATCTCCGTGGAGATACTGCAGCCGTAAAGCGGCCAAGTGCTGTAGAGTCTCTTCTGAGGCCGGGAAGTGACCGCTGATCAGCGACTCGTGGGCCTAGGAAGGAAAAGCAGGGTGAAAAGGAGTGAGACGTTTATTAACGTCGTGTGAGAACTGGTCGCCAAGGGGTGTGTCCTCACCTGCTCAAACATAAAGGCAAACTCCACCCCCTCTTTCGGCATGCTTTCCATGTCAAGGAAACAGTAGAGTTTAAAATAGAGTCTCCACTGTCCTTCCTCCTCCTCTTCCTCTGTTCCCGACAGCCTGGAATACATATAGAGTTAACATCCCAACCCACACACACACAAACACACATCTAAACGCACACGTACCTCTCAAACTTGGCGAGGACGTCTGCCACTATCACCCTGCTCTCCAGAGCTCTGTCTGTCACCTTGTTGTGCTCAAACAGAGAGAACAGGTTCCTGCTGTCCTCCATGGCCAGGCCGCGGATCAGCTTTTCTACCACCTACACACACACACACACACACAAACACAAACACAAGCACACACAGGAACACAGGGTGGGAGAGAGGTGTTACAAAGCAGATGTGCGTACTACACACGTATCTCCAGGGCACTGGGTACCTCTCCAGCCGTGGTGTGTGAGTTGATGGAGATCTTGCAGGAGCCCCCCCCGTGACAGTAGACAGTGGTGGTCATCTCCTGCCTGACCAGAAGGGCCACAATCTCCTCGTGAGATGGAATGAAGTCTCTGGATTTGGTCTTCTTCAGGGACTCGTTGATGAACGCAGAATAACGCTCAATCTCTGTGTTGGGGAAATGCTCTCGCACCCTGGGAGAAAACACACACCCACAGAAACTAACGTTTATGTTCCCCTCAACCACTAACCACTAACCTGTCAATAACCTAACCTTTATGACTAAATTTGACCTAATCCTAATGTATAACCCTAATCCTAAACTGAATCTGTAAAGCCTAAACCTAAACAAACCCCAAATCCAACGTTAACCCTAATGGTAAATGTTACCCTAACCACTGAGCCTATTTGCCAGGTTTTACCGTCTCTGGTGAGACATCTGGTTAGACCTGGACCACACACCTTTTGAGGTGGAAGCGCAGGTATCTGAGGATGGTCCGGCTGGGGAGGAAGGTACAGCTCATGCAGGTCAGCAGGTGCCAATGAGCCCTCTGATTGGGCTGGTTGGGCTGAGGCACGTGATTGGTCTGCTTGATCACCTGACAGTACACCTGGAGGAAGTTGGTAGACAGTGAGCACACGCACTGCCGTGCCTATTGGCCAATGTCTGGTGGGTGTGTACCTCGTCTCGCAGTGGCCTCAGGTCCTGACAGGTCTGCAGAACACCTCGTATGATGGGAACCGGGTCCGCCAGGGTCTCCATCTCCTGGAGAGAGTTGAACACCCTAATGGCTTCATCCTGGAGACTGGCATAGCCCTGTGGACCCTGGACTGGGGGGAGGGGAGCAGAGTCGCGAGGGAGGGAGAGGTGGGTGGGCATTAGAGTCAAATTCGTTCATGTTTAAAATCAGTGACCGTATGAGGACGATCAGAAAGATGAGACTCTAGCATGTGGAGGATGTAGAGGTGGAGGATGTAGAGGTGGAGGATGTAGAGGTGGAGGATGTAGAGGTGGAGGATGTAGAGGTGGAGGATGTAGAGGTGGAGGATGTAGAGGTGGTGGACGTAGAGGTGTAGGATGTAGATGCGCAGGATGTACAGACGAAAAACTTAGAAGTAGAGGATGTAGAAATAAAGAATGTAGATGTAGTTGATCTAGAGTTGTAGGAAGTAGAATGTAGAGGTGTAGGATGTGGAGATGTAGGATATGGAGAATGTAGACGTGTTTGAGGTAGAGATGTAGAATGTAGAGATGAAGGATGTAGAGGTGTAAGATGTAGAGATGAAGGATGTAGAGGTGTAAGATGTAGAGATGAAGGATGTAGAGGTGTAGGATGTAGAGATGTAGAATGTAGGATGCATTCTCCCAGTCCTGTACTCACTGATGTCTCCGTAGGGCAGTGGCAGCAGGGGTGAGTGCAGGGGATGCTGTGTGTATCGTAGGATGGGGTTCCTCATGTAGGTCTGCTGCCACTGCCCTGGGTTCACACTGTTGTCCCTGATGTCTCTGATGAGCTGTAGTGTTGGGGTCTCAATCGGAGTCTTGCTGTCTATAACTGCCTGTATGGCTGCGATCCACCTCAGAGCTTCGTTCAATATCTTGGTGTAGAGGCGATACGAGTGCTTCCGTCCGTGAACGACAATGTTCCAGTACCCTGCGGAGGTGACAAGGGCATCAGTGTGGACCGCACCCCCTCCCATCGCCCGGCAGAATTATAGGTTTCTGTCCAAATTATCAACAGGGTTTTAGCTGAGAGGGAGTGTTTCAGAATATCTGTGCCGAATAATTTCAGCAAATACAATAACGGACTTTATGAGATTGTTTCCTTCTCCCTCCTCTCACCTGTCTCTCTGTGCACACGCTCCACTGGTTGAAACACAGAGCAAGGGAGTTTCAGGGACCAGGGTTCCCATCTTGGAGGAGTTCCGCTCTGAACTCTTGTAGTAATCCAGGGAATTATGGGTTAACACAAACCACCGTTTCTTCAGCTTCAGTGCGTTGCTCTTAGCTCCCGTTTTCATCTCCTTCTGGAGCCAACCTAGGTAAGAGACAGAGAGAGAAGGTGAGAGACAGAGAGAGAAGGTACAATGTTAAGGTACCGAGAAGAGGTCAGTCACAGTGCTACCCACCCCTGACCAGGAACTCCTGCCCGTCTATCTTGGTGTCTCCTTTAGGTTTCTGCAGAAGGCTTATCCAGTGGTGCATCTCCTCTGGCGTGTCCGTGTTACAGTGGATCACACGGTTCGCTGTGATGATCACAAACGAGTTGGGCCTGGAGACACACGCAGAAAGCTTTAATAATGATCTAGTATACACGCGCACACACACACACACAGAAAGATCGGTGTGTGTCTAGTCCATACCGGTCCGGGTTGTCGGAGGCACAGACTGAGTCGATCAGCCCCACGTCCAGAGTCCCCTGGAACATGACACACGGTATTATTACGGTGATTATGACGTGTATATGACGGTTGGTCAATGCAATGTGAATAACATGGTTATGAGATGTGTAGAGGCTAACCACAGCGTTCTTGGGGTTGGCCTGTTCGTGAGACATGTCCATCAGCTGTTCGGGAGTACACACGTGTACCTTACTGAGGACGTTATACCACGCACTTGGGGGGGGGAGAGAGAAAGAAGCACGATAGATACGATTGATTGGCATTTTTTGCTTCTCAGACGTCCTTCGAGTTTATCTGACAGGCTCGTGACTCCATACCTGGCATCTTCTGGTGACTCAGCAAACACCTGGTAGGTCCTCTCGTCAGTGACGATGTTCAGAGCGTTCTCCTTCTCATGGTTGTCCACAATCTCCCTGTCACAAATAGCCGGAGAAAGTTATGCTTGGGATTTGTGCATAAAAGCTTTGCATTGTGGGTATTGGAGTCTTACTTGGCGGCGCGGATGTCGATGGTTCCCTTCAGTTTCTCCTCACTGTCGTTCTCAAAGTACATAAGTTTGTAATCCCGCAGAACAAACCAACGCATCTTCCAGTTCCTGCAGGGAGGACGTGGGCAAATAGGGGTTAGCAACAAACATGCACACACGCACACAACACACACACACACACACAAACACACAACGCACACATGCTTGTTTTACTACACTTGTAAAGAGAGTTTACGGCTCAAACTGTACTTCCCCTAATGACCCCTAACCTTTAACCCGAGCCAAACGTTTTTTTTTTCCTAAAAGTATGGAAAAGTGTCCTCACTTGTCATGATTTCCCAGGTTATGATACATCTGATCCTCACAAGTACAGCAATACATGTGCGCCTACACACTCAAACATGCACACACCCACTCCCCTCTAATCCCCCCACTAAACAAAGACAGACACACACCCCAACCTGCGCGACAGAGTGGACAGTCCGCCCCCCTTCTTATACAGCCAGCCAGACTTGAGGGACTCCTGTTTGGAGCGGAACCACATGAAGGTCTCGTCTTTCAACACACACCATCGCCTCCGCCACGGAATCATCAGACCAGCTAGGAGACACACACACACACGTTTACTACTTCACTATGAACAGCTAAATGGAGAGGACGGAAACATGGTCAATGTCTTTGTAAGTGCTGTATGTGTGTGTGTGTGTGTGTGTGTGTGTGTCTGTGTGTGTGTGTGTGTGTGTGTGGACTCACCCTTCATGTAAAGGTAGCTATGAAAGTATGGAGGTCCGTTCCCGTTAAGGAGAGTGACCCTGCCGTTGTGGACCTCTTCATCTGTGTCCAGCAGGCCATCATGCTCATCATCACTCTCTATGAACTGGACATAACAAATATATACAGAATAAAACTAGACATACACAGTATTTTGAGTTGCAGCCACATGAGGTGCTATTTGAGTTAACAGACAGGTGTGACTGGTGACTGTATTTAAACACGACCAACATGCATCAGAAATATACAAAGCAATAACATGTGAACGTGTGTGTCTGTGTACTAACTGAGTCAGAGCTTCCCCTGTATGACTCCAAGCTGGCGTTGGTGCACGTGGACTTCCTCAGGGCTTCTTCCTCCGTCATGGCTGCGCTACCTCTGTTGCTCTGCTGCCCGGATACAGAACCGTCGTCTCCCGCGGTAACAGACCCCTCCTCCTCGTCGTAATCTGATTCGCAGCTCTCGCCCGGCATGCTGTATATCGGTTCCTCCCCTTCTCCGAGGCTCAATATGCTGGATTTCCTACCTCCATCACCCCCTTTTGTCTCCCCCTCCTCTCCGTTTCCTGCGCCCTCCCCGGGTGGTGGTGGGGAAGGAGGTGGAGGAGGTGGAGGAGGGGGCGCGATGGCAGAGTCGTCTTCTGGCAATGGGGGTGGTGGGGGAGGGACGGGTGGGGATGAGGACGAATCGAGGGGAGGAGGCGTGGCATTGGAGCCTTCTGCAAAAGCCGGTGGAGGGGGGGGCAGGTGGGCAAACATCTCCTGGTCCACGTTAGCGTCCGTCTCTGCCGGGGGAGGGAAGTCTGGGAGAAGAGGGATGTTGCCCTCCTCCTCTGCATGGAAGCCCTCATCAACCTCCTCCTCCTGGGCTACAGCTGTGGGCCCACTTGCCTCCTCCTGGAGCCGCTGGAAGGCAGGCAGACAACAGGCTAGTGTCAGGGCGGATAACGACAGACATATCCAGTTCGATACAGGAGAGGGAGAAGGGCTGTAATCCTAAACACACTCCTAAACAAGCAAAACACGGCGCACCGACCTCTGTGCTGGCGCTAGCTGCTGCCGCTAAACTGGGATCCAGGCCTCCGAAGTCCAAGAGGTCGATTAGCTCTGTGGCCTTACGAGAGGCCTCCTTCTTCAGCCTCTTGATCTCTGCGTCCCGGCGTAGCCGCAGCTCCTGTCTGGAGGACTCACAGAGCTGGGAAACCCCATCCTCCCTCTGTTTCTGCAGGCGCTCGATCTCCAACTCTATGCGCAAGATCTCCTCCATCTGACGTGCCTCTTCTTCAGTCTTCCCTTCTGTTTTCTGCAGCTGGGGAGAGGGAGAGGGGAGAGAGAGAGAGAGAGAGAGAGAGAGAAGGAGGAGGGACACAAGAGAGGGAGAGAGCAAAGGTTGAATGGAGGAGGTAGAGGGAGGAACACAAGGAAGTGGAGAGTGAGAAAGCGAGAAAATGTTAAAGGATGTCAGTTGTCAACTCATGGCATCCCTATGTCTGATGACTTGAATGAGCCCGTTCCTCTGATAGTCTATGGCCTTGAGATCAGACCATTCTCTAAAGCAGGGATGAGCACAGAGAGGAGAATAGAAAGCTCACCTCAGAACTCTGAGGGGGCTTTGCCTCTGATCCCGCCTCCTTGCCCCCTTCCACCTCTCCCTCCTTCTTCCCCTCGTCCTGTTCGGACTTTTTCCTCTCCTCCTCCTCTCTCTTCTGTCGCTCTTCTCTCAGTTTGCGGCAATGTGCGCGGGCCACCTGTCCTCGTCTGTGCTTCTGTAGCACACGCGTTGCCAAGCATCGCCGTAGAAACCATTTCCGTTGGATGTGGGTGCGAAGGTACCCCTGGAGGGTGATGACACTAGCCCTCACACGCTTAAAGTACTTCCTGTTCGCAAGAAAGATCGGGGGTCAGATATACACATGCTCACCCAAACACACGCAGAGCCAATAAAATAACCACAATATGAAACGTCCTAAACTGGGACGTTGGCTGTTACCTGGCAGTATAGGTTAGGATGTGGGCTCTGATGACCAAGCCTGCTTTGCGGCGAACCTCGTCTCTCTCTTTCTCAAGGCGTTGCTCCAGAGACTCTTTCATGAACATCTACGCGACAGAGATTTATGAGAGGTCAGGTGTGATGGTTGAAGAGGGAGAGGTCAGAGGTGAGAGGTCAGTGTAGCTCAGTTGGTATGCTAGTACAGGGTTGGGGGATTTCCATTGTAAACGTATGGACTCACTACTGCAAGTTGTTCTGGATGAGCGCCTCTACTAAATGACATGCAGTATAGGTCAGGAGACATCAGGGATAAGGTCAAGGGTGAGACATCAGGGGTTAAAGGGTGAGACATCAGGGGTTAAAGGGTGAGACATCAGGGATTAAAGGGTGAGACATCAGGGGTTAAAGGGTGAGACATCAGGGATTAAAGGGCGAGACATCAGGGATTAAAGAGTGAGACATCAGGGGTTAAAGGGTGAGACATCAGGGATTAAAGGGTGAGACATTGTGGTAAAAAGCTGAGACATTAGAGGTTAAAGGGTGAGACATCAGGGATTAAAAGGTGAGACATTACGAGCCAGTTGTTTCACAGTCTTACCTTAGTCTTTCCCAGTTGCCACTCTTTCTTGGTGCGGTCGTATTTGGTCAGGAGGTCCGAACACCTCTTCTTATCATCGGCCACCACATTCACCTTGTCGTGCAGAATGATCTGGTACCTGGAAGAAAGGACGGAGGGGGAGAAACATAGAGTGAACATGTATTTACTTAGTATCCCCATTAGAGAGGAAGACAGAAACAGGGGTTAAGGACAGAAGCAAATAGACATGCGCACACTGACCGGGAGAAGAAGTCTTTGAAAGTTCTGCGTACTGGGAAGCCGGCACGGCGGATCTTAACAGTTTCTAACATCCCAGAATACCTCAGCTGGTTCAAAACCACTTCCGGGTCAAAGACACTAGGATTCTAAAGAAGTACAGTGTCACAATGGTTACACTATATTAAATGATGTACCTTCTATATAGGTTTAGTTATAAATAATATAGATTTATGAGGCCATACAAACCTTTTCATTGTTGGGTTTGATGCAGCGCACAAAGAAAGGGTTGGACACACTCAGAGTGGCCATGAGGGAATGTAGAGAGTCCTGAGAAAGACACACAGAATAAGAACACACTTAGATTGCTCACAGACACACACAAACACGCACGCACCCACATGCACACACACACACATTGTCTCTCACCCTGAACTGTGAGCTGACAGTAGGCTTGCGTCTGGCGGTTCCCATCTTCAGTGTCTCCTCACTGTTCCTGCTTCCCACCCTCTCAAACAGGTCATAAATGAAGTCCAGCTTGCTCTCCTTCAGCAGGTTCAGGATGTCGTCTCGGAACGTGTCTCTGTTCTTCTCCAGGACTCCCCTGACATCATAGAGGACCTCCCCAGCGTAGTGTCTGATGCCAAACTGGTGGTCAGCAAGGCGAGGCTTCACGTAGTACGGGTTGGTCTGCAGTGAGAAAAGGAACCAAATTCTCTTTACATTTTGGTCATTTAGTGGGCTTCCTTATTGAGGGAGACGTACAGCAGCGAATGCATACACATTCATATTATTTGGTTTGCACAGTTTTTGCTTTGATTAGTGTATTAACAACTCTCACAGCAGTGTGTGTGTGTCTGTGTGTGCGTGTGTGTGTTCTGTGAGACTCACAGAGTGTCTGCTGTGTAATTTCTCCAGTAGTGTGAAGTCCGTCCCCTTGGGGAAGCGACTCTCCTCATTGACCAACGCTAGCATCCCAAGTTTCTGGCAGAGGCACAAAGAAAACATCCGCTTAACATTGCTGCAACCATACGTCAATGTTAAATCCACCTTGCATCAACATTACAGTCCCAATGATACCCTATTCTGCCTAGTGCACCACTTTAGACCAGAGCCCATTAAAGCCCTGGGTGTTTGGTGTTTTACCTTCTCTATAAGGTCCAGACACTCAGCGTTGTCCATCCAGTCTATGGCCTCCCATTGCACGCCCTCCCTATCAACAGACCACAGTGTTAGCACAGGTACAGCCATGTTGCTGTGTGTGCGTGTGTGGGTGTGTGTACCTGTTGTACTCCAGTTGTTCCAGAGAGAAGATGTGTTTGTTGAAGTACTCCTGTAGCTTCTCATTGGCGTAGTTGATGTTGAACTGCTCAAATCGATTCACCTAGAGAGATGGCACATGAGTAAGACCTGGAAAGTGTGTTTGTCTTTCTGTGTACAGTGTTTTACTCTCCTGGTGGGGATGTACGAGGATAGTGAAACATTTTAAATGAGACCTTGTGGGGACTTTTAGGTGAAACCCATGAGGACCCATATCATTTTCAGCTAATACAGTTAATTGAAGTAGGGTTAAGGTTAAGGTTAGGATTAGTGGTTGCAGGTTTACGTTTTAAGGTCAAATTAAACTTCAGGTTACAGTTGGGGAAAGTAGGGACTTTTTAAAAGGGATATTTTTTTGTGTCTCCACATGGATTGTGAGATTTAAAATGTGTCCGTTTGTGTGTCTGAGTGTACGGTTGTGTTGGACCTTCCAATGTTGGAGTTGGAATGGAAGCTGCTCACCTCAAAGTTCTCAAAGCCAAAAATGTCCAGAATTCCAATGGATTTGAAGTTGTCATTGCCTTTGATCTTTTGGTTGATCCGGAGGATAATCCAGGAAAAACACTGGGAGTACAGAGCCATGGCAACAGAGTCCCGGGAATCCACTGCCTGGAAGACGGGGGGTTGGGGGGTGGGGGTGGGGGAGGAGGAAAGAATAAGTAGAAAGATAGAGGGTGAGAGAGTGGGAGGGAGTGAATCATCTGGACACACTGTGTGTGTGTGTGTGTGTGTGTGGTTTTATGTGTATGTATATGTACCTGTTCTATGGTGAGTGGGGAGCAGATCTCCTCTCCTCTGAGAATCATGGATCTCTGAGTAAGTACTTCAGAAAGCTGGAAGCTATCCAAACCCAGTAGATCACTGACATTACTGAGCACTGGAAAGACAGACACACATTTTACAAACACACACACATATACCTAAAATGCACACATACACAAGAAGAAACCCCCGCGCACCCTGTTTGGTAGTTATCTGTGCTCCTCCAGCGGTCATGAACTCGATGTTGCCCAACTGAAGAACTCCAGACAGCAGTTTGAACATGTCTCTGGTCTCCTCCTCACTGAACTCCATCACCTTCAACGCCTCCTGCATTGCTCACGCAAAACCAATAGTCAATATTACATACAGGCGCACACACACACACACACACACACACACACACACACACACACACACACTGACCATGACGCTGTTAAAGAGTTGTTTATCATCCAGGCTCTTATCCTTGAGGCAGCCTGATTGGTTGAGGTAGTAAAAGGAATCAGGTGGGTCGCCAAGGAAATACAACTCTGGTAGGGAACACAACAAACATCAGGATAACGTAAATACAATGTCATCATCACAACATTGGAAAATAATGCAGCAATGGAACACTATCAAGCTTAAGGACAACGTTACACAACCAAAGTTAATCCAAACCATTGGTACAACATTATACAATAACCAACCACTTGGACAGCATTGATAATGTTGTCGCCAAAGTCATAACAACCATATTACAGCATCACCCTTTTGCTCCTGTTTGGTTCCAGCCAGCAGGGCGTAGAAGATGTGGTAGTTCCGTTCTCCTGGGTTCTGTCTCACCACACGGTTCTACAACACAAAGAACACAAGTTTTAGAAATCAACTGTGTGTTTGTTTGAATATATCCTCCCAGGATCTAATGTAGAAAGTTACCTTTTCCAGTAAATCTGACAGAAAATGGGATTAAGGAGTAACAATACCAACATTAAGAAAACATGCAGCATTTGAAAGCAACCTGTGGATGGGTGGAGCAGAATGAGTTAGGACTGGGACAGAATAGTAGAATGGGACAGAACAATAGAATGGGACAGAACAGTGGAATGTGACAGAGTGGTGAAATAAGACAGAGCAGTAGAACATGAAAGAGCAGTAAAATGGGACAGAACAGAAGAATGGTACAGAACAGTAGAATGGGACAGAACAATAGAATGGGACAGAGTGGTGAAATAGGACAGAGCAGTAGAACAGGAAAGAGCAATAAATTGGGACAGAACAGTAGAATGGTACAGAACAGTAGAATGGTACAGAACAGTAGAATCGGACACAGAGGTGAAATACGATAGAGCAGTGGAATGGGACAATACAGTACAATGGGACAGAGCACTGGAATGTGACAGAGCGGTGAAATAGCACAGAGCAGTAGAATGGGAACGAGCGGTAGAATGGGCCAGAACAGTGGAATGGGACAAAGTAGTGGGACCAGGGCAGAGAAGGATACAGTCGACAATGCACCCTCCCTGGATGTTGCCGCTCTGGGAAAAGTGAAGCTGGATGAACTTCCCAAATCGACTGGAGTTGTTGTTGTACACCGTCTTGGCATTCCCAAACGCCTCCATGATGGGACTACACACAGGAACGTCACGAAAATCGTGTTAGAGTGTGTATTTAGGGGTCTGTGTGCATTTGTGTTTATTAAGAGTTGTGAATGTTTGGGGTTTGTATGTATTTAGAGGTGTGTGTATTTAGGTGTGTTTGTGTATTTCAATGTGAATGTGTATTTCAACACAACATGATCTCAGTTTCACATGGATTTGTATGTATTATTTTTACAAGCATTATTACATCATTATCCAGGCATTAATGGTAACTAGTTCAGGTCAGGGCAATGGCTTGGGATATAATAAAACATTTTAACATTGAATCAGCACCAGCCTTGCCCTGAAATCCGTGGTGGATGAATGGAGTACGCTACTGCCACAACATGAATTCCCCATCTTTAAGTAGTTTTTGCCCAGCGCAAACTAGGACACTAATGAATGTTTGAAGGACCATATTACTGTGTAAGTGAAGAGACCCTCATGGACTATGTGTCTGTACCTGCTCTGTACGATAGACTGCTCCACCCGTGTGGTCTTCTCAGAGGGCGGTGTCCCAGCAGAGTTCTGACTCATCACAGACAGGAACTGGAGCAGCAACTTGGTGCTTTCTGTCTTACCAGCCCCCGACTCCCCACTGAGAAACACACACACACACACACACACAATAACAAACAGACACACAGTAACAGAGAGACACAAAGACATACAAACACACAGATACACAAACACACACGCACGCACACACACACACAGTTATGAACACCTGGTCACATCTAATCCACACTTAACCTTCCCCGGCCAATTAATCTGATATATTTTTGCTAAAGGTTAACACAATTAGTACATAACATCACCTGGCATGTAACAGATTATAAGCCACGATTGCTTAATAGATATTGAGTTAGCCTTTAGTTTGTAAATCAATCAGATTATAGAGTGAAGCTTCAATGGGTGTGATTGAATAGAGCGTTGGATGGGAAAGTCTAAACACCAACTCAATATTCAACCAATAAAATCTCACCTAATGAGCACACACTGGCTGTCATGTCGTTTCCAGATGCAGCGGTAACACTCATTGGCTACAGCAAAGATGTGAGGCGGGAGTTCTCCGATGTGGTGTCGACTGTACAGCTCAACCCTCTCTAGGTCATACATCCCAGGGATCGGTTTATAAGGATTCACCGCTGCCAGGATACTGCCTATATTAGTCTGAGACATTAGGAGGAGAAGGAGACATTAAGAGAAGAGCAAAGGATATGTTGGAGGAGAGGGAAAGAGGAGACATTAGGAGGAGAGGAAAAGAGGAGACATTAGGAGGAGAGGAAAAGAGGAGACATTAGGAGGAGAGGGAATGTGAAGACTTTAGAAGGAGAGGAGATATTTTGGAAGAGAGGGGTCACGTGGACTATTACAAAAGAGCGTCTGTCTTTGTTTATTTCCCTTATAACAGCTAGCCAGTCAGCTCAGAAACAATCCCATCAGATCATGTTCTGCATTCAGCAAATTCTCTGACACATGAATACACAAATACACACACACACTGATACGCAGACACACACACACACACACACACACTGATACCAGACACACACACTGATACGCAGACACACACACTGATACGCAGACACACACACACACAGACTGATACCAGACACACACACACTGATACGCAGACACGCACACACACACACACTGATACCAGACACACACACACACACACACAAACACACACTGATACCAGACACACACACACTGATACGCAGACACACACACACACACTGATACCAGACACACACACTGATACGCAGACACACACACACACACACTGATACCAGACACACACACACACACACACACACTGATACCAGACACACACACTGATACGCAGACACACACACACACACACACACTGATACCAGACACACACACTGATACGCAGACACACACACTGATACGCAGACACACACACACACACAGACTGATACCAGACACACACACTGATACCAGACACACACACTGATACGCAGACACACACACACTGATACGCAGACACGCACACACACACACACACTGATACCAGACACACACACACACACACACAAACACACACTGATACCAGACACACACACACTGATACGCAGACACACACACACACACTGATACCAGATACACACACTGATACGCAGACACACACACACACACACTGATACCAGACACACACACACACACACACACTGATACGCAGACACACACACTGATACGCAGACACACACACACACACAGACTGATACCAGACACACACACTGATACCAGACACACACACTGATACGCAGACACACACACACTGATACGCAGACACGCACACACACACACACTGATACCAGACACACACACACACACACACAAACACACACTGATACCAGACACACACACACTGATACGCAGACACACACACACACACTGATACCAGATACACACACTGATACGCAGACACACACACACACACACTGATACCAGACACACACACACACACACACACTGATACCAGACACACACACTGATACGCAGACACACACACACTGATACGCAGACACGCACACACACACACACTGATACCAGACACACACACACACACACACACAAACACACACTGATACCAGACACACACACACTGATACACAGACACACACACACACACTGATACCAGACACACACACTGATACCAGACACACACACTGATACGCAGACACACACACACACACACTGATACCAGACACACACACACTGATACGCAGACACACACACACACACACTGATACCAGACACACACACACTGATACGCAGACACACACACACTGATATGCAGACACACACACACTGATACGCAGACACACACACACACACACTGATACCAGACACACACACTGATACGCAGACACACACACACACACTGATACGCAGACACACACACACACACACTGATACCAGACACACACACACTGATACCAGACACACACACACTGATACGCAGACACACACACACAAACACTGATACGCACACACACACACTGATACCAGACACACACACACAAACACTGATACGCACACACACACACACACACTGATACGCAAACACACACACTGATACCAGACACACACACACTGATACGCAGACACACACACACACACACTGATACCAGACACACACACTGATACGCAGACACACACACTGATACGCAGACACACACACACACAGACTGATACCAGACACACACACACTGATACGCAGACACGCACACACACACACACTGATACCAGACACACACACACACACACAAACACACACTGATACCAGACACACACACACTGATACGCAGACACACACACACACACTGATACCAGACACACACACTGATACGCAGACACACACACACACACACTGATACCAGACACACACACACACACACACACACTGATACCAGACACACACACTGATACGCAGACACACACACACACACACACACTGATACCAGACACACACACTGATACGCAGACACACACACTGATACGCAGACACACACACACACACAGACTGATACCAGACACACACACTGATACCAGACACACACACTGATACGCAGACACACACACACTGATACGCAGACACGCACACACACACACACACTGATACCAGACACACACACACACACACACAAACACACACTGATACCAGACACACACACACTGATACGCAGACACACACACACACACTGATACCAGATACACACACTGATACGCAGACACACACACACACACACTGATACCAGACACACACACACACACACACACTGATACGCAGACACACACACTGATACGCAGACACACACACACACACAGACTGATACCAGACACACACACTGATACCAGACACACACACTGATACGCAGACACACACACACTGATACGCAGACACGCACACACACACACACTGATACCAGACACACACACACACACACACAAACACACACTGATACCAGACACACACACACTGATACGCAGACACACACACACACACTGATACCAGATACACACACTGATACGCAGACACACACACACACACACTGATACCAGACACACACACACACACACACACTGATACCAGACACACACACTGATACGCAGACACACACACACTGATACGCAGACACGCACACACACACACACTGATACCAGACACACACACACACACACACACAAACACACACTGATACCAGACACACACACACTGATACACAGACACACACACACACACTGATACCAGACACACACACTGATACCAGACACACACACTGATACGCAGACACACACACACACACACTGATACCAGACACACACACACTGATACGCAGACACACACACACACACACTGATACCAGACACACACACACTGATACGCAGACACACACACACTGATATGCAGACACACACACACTGATACGCAGACACACACACACACACACACTGATACCAGACACACACACTGATACGCAGACACACACACACACACTGATACGCAGACACACACACACACACACTGATACCAGACACACACACACTGATACCAGACACACACACACTGATACGCAGACACACACACACAAACACTGATACGCACACACACACACTGATACCAGACACACACACACAAACACTGATACGCACACACACACACACACACACTGATACGCAAACACACACACTGATACCAGACACACACACACTGATACGCAGACACACACACTGATACCAGACACACTCACACTGATATGCAGACACACACACACACTGATACCAGACACACACACACTGATATGCAGACACACACACACACTGATACCAGACACACACACACACACTGATATGCAGACACACACACACACTGATACCAGACACACACACACTGATACGCAGACACACACACTCACACTGATACCAGACACACACACACACACACACTGATACCAGACACACACACACACACACACACACTGATACCAGACACACACACTCACACTGATACCAGACACACACACACTGATACGGAAACCTGACGAACACACAGCTTGAATTAATATGATCAGCTTAAAGGAAATCCCTCAATGGACAATATTTCATAATCTAGATTAGGTTCAGGTCTCAGACACATGCAAATACATGCACACACAGTTACGGTTTTAAACTACAATAGTTTTATATTCAGATGAACAAGACTTTGCTTCAGAGATCTGGCAACAAATACTCCCCGTAGCTATTTAGGTCTAAAAACGAGGTCTCACTCAATGTGTATTGGAGTGGAATGAGCCGTGACACAGGAAATCTGGTTCTGAAATCTGGATGAAATAAAAACATCACACACTGACACCTGAACAAATTCTCCTATCACCAGGAACAGCACTTGTTTAACATTAGTCACAGTGTTAGCAGCTAAACAACATAGCCATGAATTTATTCCTTCCGGGTTAGGCGTCTGGCCAAAACACCTGACCCCTGAAGAGTTGTGAGGTTATGGGTAGTCAACTTGGTCAGAGTTGACTAGCCATAAAAAAAATCCTACCTTTACTAATCCTAACACTAAACCTTACCCTAACCCTAACCCTAACCTCAACCTAACACTGTCCTGAACCTCAATAACCTAACATTCATGCCTAAACTTAAACTATCCCTAATGCCTAACCCTAACCTCAGTTGTAACGTTTTCCCTAAATCTAACACTTTCAAACAAGCCCAACATTTTTATATTTGGGATTTCAATAGAATTTGGGGATTTTTTTTTCTTCCTATTTTATAGTTGAGTCAGAAACACACACTCACAGTACTTTATCATCAATATTACATCTGTCAGTCAATGAAGGGCTATTTCAAACCAGTCCCCCTTTAGGGATACTAATGTTGCCGACTACCGTAGACGATTGATTTATCGGTAGTTCAGGCTAGGTTGGGTGCCAGTATTGTGTGTTGACGTCACAGCGCCGGCTAACATTATTGCAAGCGGACACACTCACACGCACGCACAGACAGGCACACATAAGGACAGACAGACACCCACCTACACTCAGACAGGGAAGATGGAGGTGACGATAAGATGTGTCGCCCACCAGCCAGGAGACAACCCGGAGGAGGAGGGCAGTCTGCTGCCCTGGGATTGACTTACATAGATGTTGTCTTTCTGATAGCGCTGGTGGAGGTTGTGCATGATAGCCGCCTCGTGTAGCTCTGCCAGAGCGGACATGTCCTCCACCCCGTCTACACTGGACTGATGCATTGCATACACCCTCTCTCTGGTCACCTCCGCCTGCTGGAGGTATAGCACCTGGAGGGGGGAGAGAGAGAGAGAGAGAGGGAAGAGATGCATCTTATCATAGGGTGTTGTCACAGATGTAGCTTAAACGCAAAGGGTTAATATTGCAGGGTTGGAATCAATTCCAATTGATTCAGTTTTTAATGAGCCTTTCTGTAAAGTGTCTTAAATTGGAATCAATTCCTGTACTGAACTGATTATTAAACTGGAAATAACCACTAGTGCATTGAGGGTGAGGTAAAGGACTGTTCACTGGTGTGTTGAGGGTGAGGTAAAGGACTGTTCACTAGTGTGTTGAGGATGAGGTAAAGGACTGTTCACTGGTGTGTTGAGGGTGAGGTAAAGGACTGTCCACTGGTGTGTTAAGGGTGTGGTAAAGGACTGTTCACTGGTGTGTTAAGGGTGTGGTAAAGGACTGTCCACTGGTGTGTTGAGGGTGTGGTAAAGGACTGTCCACTGGTGTGTTGAGGGTGCGGTAAAGGACTGTCCACTGGTGTGTTGAGGGTGTGGTAAAGGACTGTTCACTAGTGCATTGAGGGTGTGGTAAAGGACTGTTCACTAGTGCATTGAGGGTGTGGTAAAGGACTGTTCACTGGTGTGTTGAGGATGAAGTAAAGGACTGTTCACTGGTATGTTGAGGGTGTGGTAAAGGACTATTCACTGGTGTGTTGAAGGTGTGGTAAAGGACTGTTCACTAGTGCATTGAGGGTGTGGTAAAGGACTGTTCACTGATGTGTTGAGGATGAAGTAAAGGACTGTTCACTGGTATGTTGAGGATGAGGTAAAGGACTGTTCACTGGTGTGTTGAGGGTGTGGTAAAGGACTGTCCACTGGTGTGTTAAGGGTGTGGTAAAGGACTGTCCACTGGTGTGTTGAGGGTGTGGTAAAGGACTGTCCACTGGTGTGTTGAGGGTGTGGTAAAGGACTGTCCACTGGTGTGTTGAGGGTGCGGTAAAGGACTGTCCACTGGTGTGTTGAGGGTGTGGTAAAGGACTGTTCACTAGTGCATTGAGGGTGTGGTAAAGGACTGTTCACTGGTGTGTTGAGGATGAAGTAAAGGACTGTTCACTGGTATGTTGAGGATGAAGTAAAGGACTGTCCACTGGTGTATTAAGGGAGTGGTAATGGTCTGTCACTGGTGTGTTTGGTTAAATCAGCTCCCTGTACAATGGGTTGTAAAATCCCTATTTAGACTGTGTAAATGTACACAGAGCAGGGTAATTATGACGCAACACGTTGCAAATACATCAGAAGTAGACAGAAAATGCTTTACTTTCTCCCCCGTCTCCACCTCTCTTCGCCACACTCCCTGAATCCTTGGGCATGTGATGAGTCAAGCCCCCACATCTGTCATCAGTTTCCATGGCAACAAGAGAGATGGGACATGAGGGGCGGGGAGCCAAATGGAAACAAGAGAGAAAAGAAGACACCAAGAGAGAAAGGGACAGAAGAAGAAGACACCAGGAGAGAGTTTTATTTTGATTTGATATAGGCCATGTCAACCTATCAGGCGACCATGAACAGGGCGAAGGATTGGTGGAGAATGAAGAGGAGAGAGAAAAAGAGAAGACAAGGAGGGCAGAGCACAGGAAAGGAGGAGAAAAGGAGAAGTCCATTTGTAGTCTCCTTCAATCATACGTCAGTCTAACCATGTCATGGTTTGTAGAAGGCAGGGCCCAGGCGCAGAGGTGTATCCAAACATAAGGGACTTCAAAGCAAAGGCTAACTTGCTAACAATGCCTCGCTACAAAACACCGTAGCTAACATAATAACAGCGACATCCAACAATGACTGAGAAGAAACACTAGGACAGGAGGACACAGGTGAAACCAATCGAAAAGCATAGAAACAGAACCAAAAGACACTGAACATAGACATTTTGCAGCCAGGAGGGCACAGGCCGTGCACGGCTGTTGCAAACCACTGTACAATAAAATAGACTTAAGCCCCACAAAGAGTGCATAGTTGGCATGTTATTTTAAGGAAAAGGTCATTCATTCAAATGACCTCTGACATCCTCTCATCTGAGGATAGATATGGGAGGAATTTGAATGCCAGGATGATGACAGGCCAACTCAGTAGGGCTTCAAATTCTCCATAAGACAGCATAAAGACATGCTCCAAAATGGCTCATGGTTCAACCTAATTTCTCTAACTACCTGACGTTAGTTAGGCTGAACACGCACGCAAAATGTACACACACCGTAAGTGTGACAAGCAGCTAGCCTGGCGATAAAGAAACCAAAAGGTTTGTGGATCAAATAGTTAGTCAATCAAATTAGCTGAAAATAACTGCTTTCTGACGATGTCTAAGAGACAGAAACAACAAAAACAAAAAAACAGCAACATTCACATATGTTTAAGTACGACAACTATCATCACACACCTATTTCTTTTCAATGAAGCCAAGATCAGCCACTTCCCTTGTTGATTTACAGATAATCTTTCTATTCGAAACCAGAGACTATTACCTTTCTCAGTTTCTAGTGGAGCCAGCAGAACCTGACCAACCTCACAAAGTGATCCTGACACACAGTAGGGTCTGTAATCTAATGACCCTCATGTTATCTCATGTTACCCTGATTGAACACTTTCACAGACATCAAAATGTTGCCTTCTAATGTCTGCAGTCACTTTCTGCTCCAACATTTCTATGTGAGCCTGTTAGTATGTAGGTACGTGTGTGTGTGTATATGTGTGTGTAGGTCCCGTGTAGCACTCTTGGTAATTACAATGCCAGAGTTTTGGGTTCAATTCCCATGAGGGTCAGTATTAAAATGGATGCACTTACTACTTTAGTTAAGAGCTTCTGCTAAATTACTTAATGTGTGTGTGTAACATAAATGTGTGTGTGTGTAACGTAAATGTTTGTGTGTAACCTAAATGTGTGTGTTTAATTATGCCTTATGCTCATAAGGCCATCATAACCGAATATTTGCATGCCTACATTCATATAAATACATTTGTATGCATTATCAGGCACATTGCGTTGGCTAAAACCTGGTGTGTGTGTGTGTGTGTCTGTGTGTCTGTCCTTGAAATGAAGATCTGCTGATAGACACCAGCTCATTAGTGAGGTCTGGATTTATGGTCCTGGTGTCTCCCCCACTCCACAGGCCGTTCTCTCATTGCAGGCTATAAAACATCCCCAGAACCATGCATTTTTTTCCACCACATGGTACTCAGTGTAATACTGTATCTATAAGCTCTCTTTATACAAGCCATAAAGAACATTCCTTTATAGGGACTTTTATGGAAAACATTCAGCCATAGAGAACAGTCAGGTCAAGGAGAACAGTCCGTTAAATAGAACAGTCAGCCTAAAAAAGCAGTTGTTCAAGGAAATCAGTGTGTCATATACAGTATAGTCAGTCAGTCATAGAGAACAGTCAGTCATAGAGAGCAATTGGTCAAGGAGAACAGTCTGTCATGGAAAACAGTCAGTCATAGGGAACAGTCAGTCATAGGGAACAGTCAGTCATAGAAAACAGTCAGTCATAGAGAACAGTCAGTCATAGAGAGCAGTTGGTCAAGAAGAACAGTCTGTCATGGAAAACAGTCAGTCATAGGGAACAGTCAGTCATAGAGAACAGTCAGTCATAGAGAGCAGTTGGTCATAGACAGCAGTTGGTCAAGCAGAAGAGTTAGCCACTGAGCACAGCCAGCCGTAGAGAATAGTCAATCATAGTGTGTGTGTGTGTGTTTGTGTTACTATGGTGGGGACCAAAGCTCTGTGTGAGGACACTGTGACCATATGGGGACATTTATTTTGGATTAGAATTTGGTTGAGGGGTCAGATAAGGTGAGGTCCAGTATCAGGGTATTTTGTGGTCAGTGAGTGTGTTACTGTGCGCGCGTATACACGGGTCTGTGGTTGTAAGAGGGCTTTTACACTATGGCGGTTTCACCAGATCCCATTTATTTTATGTAACGCTAACATGAAATGTCAATATCATGTTTAATCCACACTAGCAGCGGGTTACTCTCACTGTGCCATAAGGCAAAAGACACACGTGAGCAGCACTCTTTATACCCAAGTAGCCACGGGGAGAATCGGCAAAATAATTGCCCACGTCACCTTGGAAGGTAACATGTGACAACCGCCATTTTCATCCGTTTATACTATGAAAACATTTACCTCTGGGGCATATCTGGCCTCAAGTCTTGTTCGTCTAAATCAAACTATTGTAGTGTAGAAATTCTTAGTGTTGTGTTTTTGGAGAAACACACACACACACACACACACATGCACACATTGTACAGACACACAAGAAACACAAGTGGTATAAATTGTGTGTTTGCAGGTGGTAGTGTACATATAATCTATCTCTCCCCTCATTCTGTGTCTCCTGACCTGTAATAGAGGATTATTCTGTCTTTGGAGGCTGAGTGAAGAAGTAAAGTGATTGGCTCCCATCTCTGCGTCTGGGAACTCACTGAATTAGACACAGACAAAGAGTAAAGATACACATACTCAGTCTCTCTCTCTCTGTCACACACAGACACACACACACACATATACACACTTGCACACACACACATATATATATATATATATATATATATATATATATATACTAACACTCTAACACTTAGCTATCTATGCTCACATATCTATCTACATTTTACTCTCCTTAGATAAAATCGTACTTTCACTAACCCTAACCCTAATCCTAACCTTCAACCTTACCAGAACCCTAACCTCAACCTCAACCTCAACCTTAACCTTGCCACAACGCCTAAACTTAAATCTAACCATGAATGCCTAACCCTAATTCTAACCCAAACATCAACAGTAATTTTGACACTCTCTCTTTCAATCTCTCACTTTCACTCTCACACACACACTAGTAATTGTGTCACATTGATTTATAGGTCATTAGGCTGGAAGATCAATGCACTCTGTGTGTCCATGTGTTTTGATGTGTGTACGTGTTTCTGTGTTTTGGTGTGTGTGCCCTATGAGCAAGTGCATCTGTGTGTGTGTGTGTGGTTGTGTGGGTGTGTGTGCGTGTGCGTGTGTGTGTGCGTGTGTGGGAGGGGTCTAAGGGAGTGGCTCTTTCATTACAGAAGTCAGATATACTGTGTGGGGCTCTCTCCCAGATTATACCAGTCCATTAACTAAAGCTCTTCCCACCATTCCCTCATTCTATTCTTCTAGAAATCCCTTCTCTCCCCCTTTTCTCGTTCCCATTCTCCCCATTCTCACCCACCCTTTCTCTCCCCCTTTCCTCAATGCCCCTATCCCTCCCCTCTTTTTTTGCCTTCATCTAATTCTACGTTATTGGTTCTCCCTGTTCTGGTCCAGCTACATCTCTTCCCTCCCCACCTTCCACTCTCTTACCCCTAACCCCTCCCTTTCTGCATCTCAGTGCTTCTCTTATCTCACAAAATCTCCAGCCCTGCTTGTTCTATGTGCTTGTGTGTGCATGCGTGTGTTTGTGTGTATGTGTGTGTGTGTGTGTGTGTGTGTAGAAGTAAGAGTGAAATTACTCTTTGGAATAAAAGTCGCCTTCTGTTTTGTTGCCCTCTGGTGTTCTTTAGAGTGCAATGAGTGTGTGTGTGTGTGTGTGAATGTGCGTGTGTGTTGATTCAGCTTATCATTAAATAATACACACACATCAAGAAACCCCCACACTTTCTAAACTCAGAGCATTTAAAAATGCATGACGAGAGCAAGAGAAACAGGAGAAAGAGATAATGAGCCAAATGAAGGAAATGCTAGAGAGAGGGAGAAGTGGAGCGTGGTTAAGTTAGTCTAATTTCTTTCTCTGGTTGTAGCTGTACTGGACATGGTGGAGGAGGAAGAGAGAGTGGGACAGACAGACTGACTGACTCAGAGGGATAATGTAAGAGCCTAAAGGTAAAGGTGTGTGTGTGTGTCCCCACATCTGCCGGTTTGGTTTGAGTGTGCATGGGTGTACACGTCTATTCATGTCAGTGTGTGTGTGTGAGCAGTGCCGGCTCTAGCCTTTTGGGGGCCCTAAGCAAAATTTCATTTGGGGCCCCCTCTCCCCTGTCGGTCGGGGGTTCCCTAGCAGTCGAAGGCCCCCTAGCAGTCGGGGGGCCCTAAGCAACGCTTATGTTGCTTATGCCTGGAGCTGGCCCTGTGTGTGTGTGTGTGTGTATGTGTGTCTGTGGACTACAAGGTCCCTGGAGCGTATTCTCTATTGGCGTGAGCTCTCACTGCAGCTTTCACGCTAGTTGCTGAAATCCAGGTCACATTACTACTGTCTCTCTGCATAACCCAACTCTAACACAACCAGTGTGTGTATGAATGTGTGTGTGTGTGTGTGTGTGATACAGGTACCCATGTGATGACACCGCCAGCCTATCACAGGTGAACACATACAGGGAATCCCTCTGCTGTGTGTGTGACCGTTTCCATGGCTGTCTAGCAGGACCATCCCCATCCCACAATCCACAGTTCCAGGATCAGATTCACATGCATTTCACATTACTTTTGTTTGATGGCAGCATGAAATCCGTTGGCTTCTTTTATCCCACTGTTGTTTCTTAACTAAGAAGCCCTTGTGCTGTCTGAACTATTCACAGTCAACAGATTTCTATTCCAGGATTTACTATTTGTCCAGAAATCATCAGTAAGTTAGGAGTAGAACTGAAGTCAGCTAAACATCACTGGCCCAAGTACAGTACAGAGGTAGGGTCTTAATTTGAGCACGTTTTCTACAGCAATAATCCTGCCACATCAGGATGTGAATTGTTATCCATGTCTCAATTAATGGACATTTCTTTGAAGGGCTTGATACATTTTCTGTTAGAGAAAATCAACCGTAGTGGAAATCACAATATTTTCTTTGGAATTATTAAATGCACTACGGGTTTTGTGTTTCCTGCGCAGGAAGAGTCGGGATGGTCAAATCAAGATACATCGCTAGTGACATAGTAAACTGGGTCAGAACGATTGTATCTCATAACGTAACCCCTTCATCTTCTCCCCTCTCCTCCCCATCTCCCTCTCCCCTCTCCTCGCCCTGTCTCCCTCTCCTCACTCCTCCTGCCTTCCCTTCTCCTCTCCTCTCTGTGCCTTCCCACGAATCCTGCTGACTCCTTGTCAAGTGTTCCCCATCAGCCGAGGTAACATTGAAAACCCAATACGCCCAGTGGGGACAGAGACACTGAGAGGGTAAGTGAACGGTGGATACAGAGACACGTCCAGGCTCTAATAGGAGCACACTATTATTAGCTCCATGAAACCCTTGCCAACTGGAGCGGATGTGCCGAAAAACACTCTACGAAAACCCCACAAAAATGTTTTACATCCACAAAGCTTTACGTGTGGGGGTGTTTTGTGTAAGAGGGAACTGGTAGGTTCTATTGGAGACTATACACACATTCCTAATTAGATTAAAACACATACAATTTCGTTACTTTGTCCAGCAATGGAAGTAAAAGCTGAGTAGGACTGCAGTTTTATGTGTGTGTGATTGTGCGTGTGTTTGAATATACTTGTTTCTATAATAACTGAATTAGGGTGTTTGGATTTAAGTTTAGAGTTAGAAGTTAAGGTTTAGATTGGGGATTTGGGTTTTTCTGGTCAAAGAGCCTATTAAGACTGCAACAAATGTAGTGACAATTAAATTTAAATGACATTTAAATGATACATCAATACTATTTTCTATTCACAATAGCGACAAGACACTCTCACTGTGTTGTCGGTTTGGAAAGGCTCCTGACCTGGAAGGCGACTGACATGGCACTCTCCACCAAACAAGTGATAATCCAATTTTTCAGTTGGAAATGTGAGATGTTTTAAGTTGCTTCCCAATGTTTTTTCTCATTCTGTTTAAACGTGCAGTGGGAAGACTTCCCATGTCATCGCTCATTCCACTCCAATTTGCAATGAGTGAGACGTCAGCAGACATATTTAGACCTCAGTAGCTATGGGGACTGTCTGTCAGGAATGGGCATGGCATTTCCTCAGAAGGCGATGTGTGACAACTGACATTTTCATCCGTTTGCACTATAGAGAATTGTATCTCTGACGCAAATCTGGCAACAAGTCTTGTTCATCTCAATAAAAGTATCGTAGTGTAAAACCGCTCAAAATCAGGATTAGGGGATTATTATTTTTTGTGAATGTGAATTGTTTATTGGCCCTCACAAGTGTGCTAAAACCAACATGGATCTGTGTGTGTTTGTGTGGACGCTGCTACCTTACCTGGTAGTGAATATAAGTCAGAGAAAAATCTTTGAGTATGCATGCGTAGGAATAACTGGATCACAGGGAGACTAGCAGCACTGACATGGCCCACATGACCAACACTAAACCCTCCATTACGATCATGTCTTCGTGTGTGTGTGTGTGTGTGGTGTGTGTGCATAGGCCTCCACGTTTCTCTTTGTGTAAGAAAAATGTTAGGATTAGGTTAGCTGTTACGGTTTGGATTTAGGGTTTTGGTTAAATTAGGTTTTACATTTAGGGTTAGGATAGGTGTTACGGTAAGGGTTAGGTGAGGTGTTACGGTAAGGATTAGGTGAGGTGTTACGGTAAGGGTTAGGATAGGTGTTACGGTAAGGGTTAGGTGAGGTTTTACGGTAAGGGTTAGGATAGGTGTTACGGTAAGGGTTACGATAGGTGTTACGGTAAGGGTTAGGTGAGGTGTTGCGTTCAAGGTTAAGTGTTATGGTTAGGATTCATGGTTTGCGTTACTAAAACAATAGATTTTTAAGCTAAATAAATTTTGATTGTCCCCATTTGTATAGCTAGGTTCAACCTGTATGTGTTGTACCTCTCCATAGTCGGTAGTGAGGACAAGGGTCCCATCTCCACAGGAGCTGACAGTAGAGGGGACCAGCTGCTCCTTCTCCTTCACCCACACACGGGCCCCCTGCAACACACAGCATAGTACATGGTTTAATACATGTCAACCAGGTAAACACTTTCAATGAAACAAACTCTCCTATAATGCATCATATGATTTTCTGATGTACCCAAAGACTCAGGGACCCCTGTTAAACACATGACCGCTGAGTGTTAGAACCATCAGGGACCCCTGTTAAACACATGACTGCTGAGTGTTAGAACCATCAGGGACCCCTGTTAAACACATGACCGCTGAGTGTTAGAACCATCAGGGACCCCTGTTAAACACATGACTGCTGAGTGATAGAACCGCCAGGGACCTCAGGGACCCAAATTCTGAGTTACCTTTTTGATTGTTTAGATTAGAGGGCTAACATGGTATTTTGCATGATTAAATACCTGGTTAATTACACACACACACAGAGACATTCACAAAGACACACACAGCGACCGACAGAGACATACACAAACACGCAGACACAAACAGACCTCAAGCTCTTCCCAGACAGTTTGAGTTGTGGCTGTTGACATATTGCATTTCACCGCTACAAGTTCCATTACAGATTAAGTGAGTCCATAGTCACCAGTGCATCGTAACACACACAGTTGTATTTCTATCCTTACGGGGACCAGTAAACCAGAAATGCATCTTACCTATCCCCTAGTCCTAACCCTAAACCTAACCTCAACCTAACATTAACCTAAAAAACCCTAGGCCTAAACTTAACCTAGCCTTAACATCAGAACCTAAACTGTAATGCCTAAACATGAAATTAACCCCAATTATAACACACAAATGTTACCCCAAACCTAACCCCTAAGCTGGAAAAAAAATATCTCAAATAATCCCACATGTACAGACAGACCAGGATCACATACATACACACACACAGTCACCACACCACCAGTGTTTCTGGCTGACACTAAACCCCTCCCTAATGTCAATGACTCTCCATTAAACCGCAACCAATCCCCTACCCGATCTGTCGCCCCTCACCTTTCACCCCTGGTTACCTATGACTACAAGAATGCCCAGGAGTTGACAGGGCTGAATGAAACACTTCTCCAATCATCTACATAAAAACCAGAAGCGCTGTATTCCCATAGTAAGAGATAGTGATGAAGACCATGAAGACGAATACCACTGAGGCCTCAAGGCCTTCATGACTGACGGACCACAACAAAACAATAACTGACCCCATCTCTCTGGGAGGTGACATTTACATCTGGCTACCCCTCTGGTATCATACGGAACACACATACACACATTCAGACACACACACACACACATAGACAAACAGGGTTATGTACTCGACACAGATCAGGGATTACTGTGTCATTTGTTGTGTGATTGTGTTTGTGTTTATGAGCCGATAAAGTTGTTATTTCTGCTTAAGTGACCACATAGACAGCTTCTAGCCAGAACCCCTCGCTCTAAGGACCACTCAGGCTCCACCACTACACACACACACACACACACCATAGACCTCAACACTCAGTGTTCTTTACCATTTCTTTGCTGTAAACTGTCAGTGCTCCATTGTGGCACATGTCAGTTTGAGTAAATAAAAATTCCCTATGAAAACAAATTTAACCTGTATGCTTGTATAAAAACCTGTATAAAAAACAAATAAATATTTATGTATATACACACACACACACACATATGCTTGTTACGCGCATGGATATTTAAGGACATGCAGACACACACACAGACACTGTCAACCTTATCACACGCACTCAGCCAGTGATCCAATAAACACAGTGACTAATATAGTGTTTTAATTAAGTTGTGCATGCTAACATTCAGTCTCAAGTGGACATTTCGCCACTCACAGGCAAACAGACACAGATCTGAGAGACTGAGAAAAAAGCCAGAAAGACGGAGAGAGACTAGAGAAAAGCTGGAGCTGACACCCAAAACGGTTTGTCATTTGGTGCTTAAAGTTTATTAGCTATGCACGGCTAACTCTACCTACATGTATGACCCTAAATGACCATGTGTCCCACAGTGATTATCTTGTACTTTTTTCCTTGTTGTTGTTCGTATCACTGTGTATATACTGTCTGTGCTACCATCTGCTATCTTAGTTTTCTATCAGCATTTTTGCAAATGCGCATTTTAAGTAATAATTTCACTGTTAGTCTATACCTGTTGTTAATGTTAATTGTAGTTTATTTTATTTGTAAGTGTGCCATCTAAAAATAAATATTAAGTTGTAGACTCCAAATGCGCGCCAGAAAATATAATTGACAACTACTATTTCAACACTTCATGCCTTCGAGCACGCCCCTTGCAATAAAGACAGCCCACCATAGGCAGACGTGCACACTGCCTATAAAATCATGTGGAAATTGAGCTGCACTAATCTCCAACCAAATTCATGACCAAATAACAGGCACACATGTCCCAAAGATGATATATAGAGCCACAAAGAATTAAAAAATCCACATCAACTCCACGTCTGTTGGGTAAAATACAGCGATGTGCAAGTACAGTAGCCCAATATCTGACCAGCTCCATTTCGAAAATGGGAGAGGACTGAGTGACAGAGGGAGAAAGGGGAAGGAATTGAGCGACAGAGGGAGTGGGATGAGAAAGTTAGGGGAAGGGAGTAAAGAGGGAGAAGTGTTATCACAACATCACAGGAACAGCTGACATCTGACAGACTATCAGCTTCTGACGGGATGGAGGGAATTAAGGATAATGAGGCAATGGATGACGATGGTAGGAGAGAAAAAGAGAGATAGAGAAAAGGAGAAAGAGGGAGAGAATATGAATAAATGATGAGAGGAGCAGGCTGCTGATCTGACATGAGCTAATGGAGGGAAAAAATAAAAAAGAGAAGAAGGGGAGGAGCTGGATGAGAGGGGGGAATGCCAGACTCCCTAGAGACACTCAGACTCAGAGGTGAATGAGTGTGTGTGTGTGTGTGTGGATGTGTGTGTGTGATTTAGGACCCACTCTTAAGAGACAAATTAACCACATAAATAACAAATGGACGTCCAATACACTTACAGGCCTCGAGCCTCTCCTTCCCGCTTTATTTCCTTCTCTCTGTCTTTCTCCCTCCCTCTTTCCCACTCTCTTCCCAGATACATCTACCGGTCAGAGGGGTGGAGAAAGGGGTGTGGCCTTCTAAGGCATGGGGTCACCGTGGCGATAAGGCGGGTAGTCAGGCGAGGAGGAAGAGTGCATGTGCTTAGCTTCAATCTCAAATGTATAGACCGAGATCTTCTAACCTTGAACTCTCTCTCTCTACATATTGATCTAGCTCTCCCTGTTCCACACTCTCTCTCTAAATTCAATTTAAATGTGGAGGGTATTAATTGGGACGGCAAAGAGCTCACTCAGGCCGACACACCCTCCACCCTCTCTCTCTCTCTTTCTCCATCATTCTCACTTTGTCTGCAGCAATATTATATTAAAGGTGATAATACAATCAGTAAGGTGAAGCACTCAATAGATTACGAGTGTTTGGCAGGAATGATCTGTGTGTGTGTGTGTGACATAAGTCACATCTGTCAGAGAGGGGATTGGGTTTAGTGCCACCAGTACCAGACACCTGCCAGGGAACACACACACACACAGATACACACACCCACAGAGACACACATACACACACATGCTCGCGGTGGTATGCACATTTGGTTGTTTCAATAGCTTATTAAAGTCCCTTTTCACCTGCCATACACATGCACAGACCCACACACAGACACACACACACACACACACACACACAGACACACACACAAACACACACACTTCATGGGGTCTACTGAGGTGTCTCACAGCTACTCTACATTGCTTAAGTATTACCATTTTAGATAATGACTTCTATTCACATATTCAGGTCAATTCAGGTTATTTTAAGAAGGAGCTGGACCTCCTTTCTGCCCCCCTGTGTGCTACACATCAATGATTCATCAGTGATAAAACAGTTTATAACCAGCTAAAACACACAGACATGGATACCACAGCACAGTCTCCTGCCTGAGCAGATTAACCTGAGTATCTGTGTGTGTGTATATTCAGTACACAAGGCCTTGGGTTCATGTATTCAAGCCTGATTCTGAGCAGCTGGGTAATTATCACATTCTCTCTGATCTTGGATTAAACTACAGTCGAACCCCAGCAACACCACAGCAACCAGGCTTCACAGCCACGCCATGGAGACAGGGTGCCATGGAAACAGGAGCATCTGAATAGGCAGCATTGTATAGGAGATGCATTGTAGCCCACTACATGGGATTACAACAACACATCTAATCATTTGAAATTTAGCACCTTCAGGTGGCTGGGAGATGAAGTCCTTGGGATGAAAACAGCTGGGCACACTGGGAGATGTTGTTTTTTAAGAGTGACAGCCAGCCATAGGGAATCAAGATTTACCCTCATGCCCACAGACAGAGAAAGAGACAGAGAGAAGGTGCACCCTGGGGATGTACCAAAGACGGAGAGAGATCAGAAATCGCGGGGGAGGAAAAAGAGTGGCAATCGACAGGGGAGAAAGAAAGAGACTGAGAGAGATGGAGACTGAGAGAGAGGGGGGAGAGAGATGGAGAGTGGAGAGCTGATGCAGCTCTAAGCAGAACGAATGCGCTTGGTTCAGCTGAAAATAGGTCACACATCTCAAGTGACTGCTCTCTTTCTCTCCTCTTCCCCAAACCGGTGCGCATGGCTTTAACATAACCTACGCCCTACGAACTACACTACACACCTTTACCCTAGTTTAACATCCAGGCAGAGTTCCCAGGCCTCTTAACACAGCATCCACCTGTTCTGGCATGGAACTTGACAAGTGAAACCAATTGGGGGCGGGCAACAGAGGTGCAGAGCCAATAGAACGGCAGAGGACACACTGCCAGACAGCACCGTGCACAGACCTTTCGACAGGCAGGTGCCGAAACAGAAGAAAACGGGTGGAGTTGTCGGCTCACATAGATGGACGATATGTCGGAGTGTGTGACGCCTTACATTTCCACCCCCCTGCTGCCACGCATAATTCAGACGTAAATTTGAAGAGACAGAGAGACAGAGACCAAACACATACACACCCGCACAGGGACAAATACTTTAGCACCCATGATCTTAGGATAATGTCACCTGACGGTCTCGGTTGCCAGAGTGACGTTACACATACTGCCTGGGTTGCCAGGTTTAGAGACTACAGTGGAAATCCCCCGCTCATTAGAGATTTTGACTCCATCGCCATCTATCTAGATAGGACGAGGGAGGGAGAGACTCTATAGAGCTACTGTAGAGAGATGAGCCACAGAGGAAGCAGGAAGAGTGAGTGCAGGGACCACAAAGGAGAAAATTAAATGATGATGAAAAAGACCCCGAGGCTTGGTCTGTGTGCCCAGCTGAATACTGTCTGTGAATATGTGTGTGTCCCCTCTCTGGAGATTATAATGGAATTTATTATCATGTAAAGAGCTGAGGTCTGGTAGCCATAATATATTTCGAACTGACATTTGAAAAAGAGTGACTAAAACACCAGGTATGATATTGTAGTGTATTCTCACTCACATACATCCTCCCCCTCTTTAATGCTGACATTGAATCCATATTGTACAGTATCTAGTACCGGATACACCTGCCAATAAGAGCCTGAGGAACGCACAGAGACAGCAGAAAGGTAGACAGAGAGGGAAAGGTGTCAGGCCAACGTCACAACAAGTGTGTGTGTGTGTGTGTGTGTGTGTGTGTGTGTGCTGGTGGACACTAGGACCGGGATGGACCAAAACTGGTCAGGCCTCCCCTTACACTGTTGCCAGGGGATATGGAACGGTGATGTGTTGAGTCACAGTGTAGTGAATATAGTATGTCATCTGTAACAAAACTCCCTCTCTCTCTCACACACACACACACACACTTATTTATTTTTTACATTCATTTTATCTGGTAGTCAAACTGAGGCCAAGGTCTGTTTTACATAGATTGTGAATATGAATGAATCAGAGTTAAACTGGGTGGTTGTTAAAGCTATATCAGATTGAGTTAAAGCAGGCGAGAGGTAAGTAGCTTACAGTTGGAAGATATCGCATTAGGGGCTCACTCAAGACAACAATCTGTGTGTGTGTGTTTATTTGTATGTATGTGTGTTTTGTGCGCGCGCGTGTGTGTGTGTGCGTGTGAGAGAGAGAGAAAGAGTGTTTGAATGGAGATCACAACAACATGAAAATAAGGGATAATAAATAAGAAAAGAAGAGACCGAAGTAGGAACACTGTGCTCTCCTCATCCTCTCATCTGACTAAGGGAGGAAGGCAGCCTTGTTTTTTGTGTTAAAAACAGAAAACACACCAACCAGGTCTAGAAATAGGCCTCCATATACACCGGAATAGACTGAATTATCATGAAGAAATAGTGTATAGTATATCACTGTAGTTTCTACTGGGTGCTAGTCTGCAGTGGAGGGCTATTTCACATTGGCAGGGCTATGTCACATTGGCAGGGCTATGTCACATTGGCAGGGCTATGTCACATTGGCAGGGCTATGTCACATTGGCAGGGCTATGTCACATTGGCAGGGCTATGTCACATTGGCAGGGCTATGTCACATTGGCAGGGCTAAGTCAAACTGGTACTAATGGTCAAAGCTGCCGCAAAGACAGAGCAAGGAGTCACAAATCAGCTCATCGATCTGTGAAATGACACGGCCACAACGCGATTTAAACTACAGAGACAGGAAAGGCCCTTATTTCTCCGCAGTAATGGAATCCAGTTCTATAGAGGGATGGGGATGTTTCAAAGCGGACAGCCAGGTGGAGAAAGGAGGGGAGGGAGTGTGAGAGAGAGCGAAAGAGAGACATGGCGGACAATGTTAATAATCACTAATAACACCCATAGTCATCGTTTTTTGACACGGTCTCTCGCCTACAATCAATCAATTTCGTCGTCTGTATCCCCGTCAAATCACCCCCATGCCACTCCTCTTCACATCCTGCAATCACCACACCTCCCGTCCTCCCGTTTCGAGACACTGCCCTGCACACAGCCGGCTTAGAATCGATCAAGACCGGGGAGAGAATTGCAGACCCACGCTCCCGGCTGCGCTCCTCTTATAGCCGGCCACTTGTCCCAGCAAATACTAGTTATAGACTAGGCTACGATACAAAGCTTTCCTCCCTCAACAGATGGGCTTTAATCCGGAGGCCAGCCGTATGGACTAGCCTATTTACTGGACAGCCTGCCTCTAGCCAATTACTCCTGTCCTCTCCTCCAAGAGAGGATGCGGATGAGGAATGCTACACAAGTAACATGATGTCTGGTGCCATTTTAGCACATCCAGTCAGTGTATAATATGATCGGTAGGCTATGTCATAATAGGCTATCCTTTTGATGAAGACATCGGTCTACACTGAGATAACACAAACAAGCGATTTTCTGATACCACCTGTGTTCTCCCCTGCAGCCAATATGTTTTATTCCAAGATCGGTTATGTACCGGTTATAGCTTTACTAAACCAAACGGTATTCACAAAACAGGTATGCCTGGCTTGTGTAGCTACCATGTATTGTGCCAACATGTTACCAACATTACCGGATCAATGTAACATTAACCTGGGAAAAGAGATTCTTCCATCCCTGCTTACCTCCACGAAAAACGCCTCCATCCTTCTTCTCTCCTACCGGGTGCGCGTGCAGTCAGTCCGGGAGAGGGCCGACGCTTGCCCCGGTGTTAACCGAAAGCTAAATCACAGTGGGCACCCGGCGAGCTTGGGGTGGGGTGGGGGTAGTGGGAGAGGCTCCGTTTTTCTGTTCGTTGGTGATTTCCATTAATTCGTAAACGTCCCGATATAAATCCGTACAGGCTACTATACCTAATGTGTGTCTACCGAACACAGGCAGAAAGAAAGAGAGAGAGAGAGAGAGAGATAGAGAGGGTGAAACAAGGCGCACACACAAACCTCTTCTCGTGTGTGTATCAGTGTTGCTATTAAAAATTGAAGATAAATCCAGAACAGTAAAGCCAACGGTTCCCTCTTCAGCTCTGACGGTGAATTGTCTGCAACCAGCTGCAGCTGAGTTTCTCTCTCTCTCTCTCTGTGTGTGTGTGTGTGTGATTCAGGAATAACAATATATCTGGGGAATAGAAGTCCCTACAAAGACATTAAAACCTGACAAATGTCCCCACTGTTTTTTCCTGCTTAAGGGTTCGGTTTATGTAAAACTTCAAAATGGGGTTAGTACTAGAACTGGGTTACAATTGGCTTACATTTAGGTTTAGACATTTTATGTTAGACAACTGTTAGGTTTTAAGAGATAGAGAACATTAACTTCTGGTTTTCTGGTCCCTCACAATGATAGAAAAAACAACATTTATTTGTGTGTATATGTGACAGAATACGGGGTAAGGAAGATCTGAAAGAAAAAGTAAGATAGCAGACATGAGTCTCAGGAATTGCACAACACACACACACACACCTTGTTTTCATAACAAAAATGTTGTTTTAAACCTTAAACATAACCGTCACCTACCCAAACACTTAAGCCAAACTATAAGCCTGAAACATGCATGTATATTAGTGCATTGGGGTGCATTTGTGTTCTGAAAAGGTAATGAGACACACACACACACACTTCCAGGCAGTGTGTTCCCATCAGGATGAGGGCTCCCTGGGGCACGGCATTGTCAAGCTCAGCCTTTTCTTCTGGAGCACAGAGGAACAGTTGGGTTTTGCATGTGTCTGTTATTGTGTATGTGTGTGTGTTTGTGTGTGTCTGTGTGTGTGTGTGGTGTGGCCTTGTGGGGCACCGCTCCATCTCCATCACACAGACAGCCCAAACCAGGGCCTCCTTTTGTGCGGTGCAGCAAAATACATACACACACACACACACACACACACACATACACACACACACACTAGACTGGCAAGATAGGAAAAAAGTTACTAATCCTCCAAAAGATCACGCCTAAAGTGTCCCACACACATACATGTGTGCACAACCGCAGAGCATCGACTGCCCTCCAGTGACATACTCTGGGAAGAAACCACGCTTAAGGCCAGAAGAGAAACTCTTCTCTCTCTGTTCCCTCTCTTTTTTCTGTCTCTCCCTCTCTATGCGTGTCATATGTCCTTCAGGCATAGCAAATGTTGCCTGTTGGAAATCTCAAGCCACAGCCGAGATAGGAAAGTGCACAGACAGTCCAGAGACAGAAAGAGGGAGAGAGATAGACCACTCTCATACTGTATAGGTACAGGATGTGCTGGATTTCATTCCATACCTACATCAGAACACAACTGATTGCACTAATTTTAGAAAGAACCCTGTCATTAGTTAAATATTTAAATAAGCTGTGTTTGTGCAGAAAAGAAAAGAAGCAGAAGCTAACTCACTGTTGCTTTCAGTTACTAGCCTTGCAGAGCAGGACAGCTGCCAAGGTTCAAACTTTAGAATCAACCTGTCTATTTCTAGGTCTGTACTGTCACTGGACAAAGACATGGTTGTGGACAAGCCCATATTCAGATTTTGCAAAGTATCACAATCTCCACTTTACTTAAGGGCTTATGGAAATAGATACTGACCCAGCAAAGCAGATATACTGCATTGTGAATGAAGCATTGTTAGGAAATAACACCCCAGTCATTCCATGCTCAACCTCTCCCAGTTATTTCATATAGCTTCAGTTGATTTCAACATAACAATTTTTATGTAAGTTAGTAACTTACCTGTAATATTCTTGCTACATTTTGTTTCTAATGTTTTTTTGTTTGTTACTTGTAAAATTAAATTTTTCTTAACTGATGAACTACATTTGCAACTTGTCTTAGTAGAAGCGGGAATGTCAATAAGGCTGAGGATTACAAGTCAACAACAAGTCATCACCCAAAGCCAGTGGCCCGACTGTGACTCTGACCAAGGAGATGTACATAATGAGTGAGATGTACATGGATGTGCTGCTATCACGGTCAGGACTGTTTTCATTTATTCTTTTTTATCTGTGATTTTGACACAAATTGTCAGGTCCTGGCTGGGGTGCCTCTAGGCATCTCTATGGGCCTGGGGGCCACAGTCAGGGCCTGACTACAGATGTGTCACTAGGCATCTCTGTGCTGCTCTTTTGATGGTCCCCAATTAGAGGCAGTAGCCCTGCGTTGCCTCTAATTGTGGACCACTGCCTCTAATTGGGGATCATTGTTTGTGCTGTAGCCTTCAGTTCGTGGTGTGCCTCTTCATTTGTACGTGTTGGTGAGAGATAATAAAAGGATGTTACCCTCTTGCTCCCATCCATGGGTCCTGCCTCACCTGCACCGTGACACAAATATTTAATGTGCTGGTTATTCAGTCTTTGATCTTGATTAATTTTTAACTAAACAGAGGAGAGTGCATTGCCTTGACAACACTGACAACTAATAAGATTTACAATAAGAGGGGATTACTTTGATAAAACACACAACTAAGATTTACAATAAGAGGGCATTACTTTGACAACACACACAACTAAGATTTACAATAAGAGGGGATTACTTTGATAAAACACACAACTAAGATTTACAATAAGAGGGCATTACATTAAAAACACACCCAACTAAGATTTACAATAAGAGGGCATTACCTTGACAACACACACAACTAAGATTTACAATAAGAGGGCATTACATTAAAAACACACCCAACTAAGATTTACAATAAGAGGGCATTACATTGACAACACACACAACTAAGATATACAATAAGAGGGCATTACCTTGACAACACATACAACTAAGATTTACAATAAGAGGGCATTACTAAAATTTTGAGTTATTCCTATACCGACATATTGTAACACACAGCTCAGGCCGCCATACTTAGCAACATGACATCCCATTAGGGGTTCTTTCACAGTCCCTAAGCAACAAATGCTCAGGAAAGCACTTTCCTATATAAAGACATGAAGGCACTGAATTCTCTTCCACCTCAAGAAACTGAAGCCAGCAGTAAAATAAAATACAAAAAAACCATAACACCTCATGGCAAAGTGGACACACACATGCACATATACACACACACATTCAGACACGAGCTAACACACTCCAGGCATACACACTTTTGTAAATGGTGTACTTGTGATCCAGTAGCTGTTTTACTGTGTTTATATTCTCATGACTGTAATGTTGTTAATTTTAATTTGAATGTCTTATGTCTGTAATATGAATATTTTTACTGTGTTTATTTTATTATGTCTGTAATGTAAAATATTTCCGTTGCTTGAGTAGTTTGTTTAGCTGTAATGTTAGACCCTGGGAGAGCAGCTGTCCGATGGCCTCAGCTAACGGGTATCCAAATAAACTAATACATTTCATTACCTCCGGTCTCAAACGTGCAACAGGAAATGCATTTCAATTAACGACCGCCCCTCTGTCACAAACAGCTAAATGCATAATGTGCTGTGTGTATGCATTTTTATGTATTCTAGTATGCGTGTTTCTGTGTGCGTGCATGGATGTGTCTATATGTTTGTGTGCGTTTTCATATTGCGTGTGTTTATGCGTGAATGTGTGTGTGTGTGTGTGTCACTTGTTTCATTGATGTCTGCTCTGGTCTGGTGAACGGAGCATAGAAGGATGGGGGGAGCGGGGGTGACAGGGCTAATTAGGGAAATACAGTAGAATCATCTGGGATGTAGTTGATACAGGAGGGGCAGCACTTTTGCATGTGTGTGTTTGGTGGGAGTGGAGGAGAGTGATCTAATTAGGAATCCCGTGAGAGAATACTTGATCCTGGATACCCCTGATCACCACATGGATGCCCCCCCACCACACACACACACACACACACACACACCAAAACACATGCATCAATGTATTTCTTCTGACCAAATAATCTGGCATGTCAACAGCCTGGTTCTCTACAGACAGAGTGGTAATTTAATCAGATGTCCCCCGCAGTATAGCCACACACACACACGCACACACGCACACACACACACACACACACACACACGCACACACACACACACACACACACCCACACACTGCCTGGTTGTCTTGTGGACAGAGGGCCCATAGCACTAATGCCATAGCATAGTATCAGGCTCTCGGATTCAACAAGAGATTTACAGTCAAAATACATTCATATATGGAGCAGTATTCCTGTCTTGGGAAAGATTCTTTATATCAGATTATCCCAAATGAATCCTAATCCTAAATTACACTGGACTAAATGACACTACTCACTATAATGAGCAGATTACACACATGCGTGCACACAGACACACACACACACACACATTACTAATAGGGTAAAGTCATGGTTAGGGTAAGTATAAGGGACTCTTTTTTAACAAAACAGGAAAACATAAGTGAAATATATTATTTAACAAGAATAATCGCTGAACAGAAAACCAAATGTAAGAAAATTCACACTATTAATCACACCTATCTTCCTGTTGTAATGAATAAAGATTAAATAAACACTAATAGTCTTTGGCTAAGTAAGTTAGGGTCAGGTTCATGTTGATGTTTAGGGGATGGGGGAAATGGGTATTCATATTTCTGGATGAAATTGGATGTTTTTGAATGCATGTATGCATACTTGAGTATGTGCACACGTGTGTTTCAAGTCCTTATTAGTCATATGAACAAGCACACTTAAAATTCTTAAATGGTTCCGACTGGACAATGATGGAAAGCAAATGAATACAGTAATGGGAGTCAAATAAGAAAAGTTGTGTAGGATCCCACAAGCCTAACCTTTGCCTCAATAACCTAACCTGTAAGATTAAACTGAACATAACCCAAAGCTCAACCCTAAACCTAAACTGTAATGCCTAATCCGAAAAGTAACCAGAATTCTAACACAATTGTAACATTGCCCCTGCAAACCTATGACTCAGGCTGTATATCACATTTTTCCTTGTGAGGACCTTCTAAGAAGCCTGTGGGGACCGATTTGTCAGATTTTACCGTCTTTGTGAGGACTTGGATCACAGACAAATGCACACACACAAAGTGGGTTACATGGAGAGAAGGTGGAGAATAAAATTAGGAAATTGTGTAGTTATATTGACTACACACACGCACACAGAAACACACGCCGGTCCAACAGTGTTAACAGTTTCAATGAACAAAAGGCCAGCTGTCGCTCTAGTGACACATTTCTGATAGTTATCCACACACACCCCACAATCTATTTGGCTTGTTTGAGAACAAACAAGTTGGTTGACAGCAGACCCTATTGTGTCAAATAGCAGCCACAACCAATCTCACATCAAACCGTAGAGCTCTGCTCAAGAGTTGCAGTACAGACGCGCCCGGCAGGTCATGTTGTTATAAAACCATAAATATCCAGCAAGGGGCGGTAAAATGACATGAACAGAATCCTTTGCAGGCACGCCCACTGATATCAAAGGACAGCTTCATGTCCTCCTGAGAAATAGAAATATAGAACTGGGAACTGGCCGAAAAAAGACAACGAAATATTTTTTCAACATATGGCTTTGGTTTTTCCACCAATAAGAATGTAGCTAGCTTGATTAGCTGCCAGCCTCTGCACCCCGACAAATGAATGGTCCAGTTTTCAGTGGAAATGTAAAGCGATAAACATTGCCTTTGAACGAGGCAACACCCCATTTTAAGTCCTATATTTACTTATTTGGTTGAACAGCGCATAAATTACAACATCCATAGCTACTGATACGCATTTTTAAAACGTATTGTTTGTGATGTTTTTTTTTCATATTTTCACTTGTAATTCCAACGTGGACGGTAACATAAAGTGCATTCAATTTCTAAATGGGAACTAGGAGCTTCCGATTAGTCATCATGCACGTGAACGTGACTTCTAACCGCTTCTGATCCTGTGTTTTAGGTGTGCTATTATGGTACAAAAAGAACCAGCCCGCCTCTTGCGTTCTGATTTGTGAGTTTGTGTTCCATCGTCTGATTGGTTAAACTACTCGTCTGATTGGTTAAACCAAGTATCCATCAGTCGTGATGGGCATTCGTGTACATGTAATGTGTTTTTAGAAATGAAACCAAATTGCTGCTCTCTGACTCAGAAGGAAAACACGAAAACAAAACCCAGACGTATTGCAAAGACTCGGTTATTCTCCGTGACGTTCAGATTACCTTCCTGCCGCTGACGCCAAAGGTAGGCTACCGCGCAATCCTTCTGTAGACTAAACAGTAGGAAATTATGAAGCTATTCGTTGTGATGTTTTTGTAGATCTGACAAGAGTCAATCAACATTTTTCGGTCTAATTTGCAACCAGGTTGTCTTGAAATATGGTAGCATAATCGGTAGTGTTGACACTGTCTTAGACAATGTGAGGGTTTGACATGGCTACGGGTGGGAAAGGCCTATCAACTTAAAATGTATACAAATAACGAGTAGCTATGTTATTAGAATAATATCATTTTTATTTCGT
Source organism: Esox lucius (assembly GCF_011004845.1). Lineage (NCBI taxonomy): Eukaryota > Metazoa > Chordata > Actinopteri > Esociformes > Esocidae > Esox > Esox lucius. Next base: position 10,515,973 of record NC_047590.1, read on the forward strand.
ATGATCTCTTTATGTAGGGTGAATTATAAGTGGCAGTCGGCTGACGTGTAATGAATGGAGCTATCTATTCTTGGGGAGCAAAGGTGGCCTATTTCCTCAGAATGTAAGCCTAAATACGTAGCCGAATCATCTTCCAGGTAAGCTATTTGCTGAAGACTCAAACATGCAGGGTTTCACGTACATGTAGATCGTAATATAAAACACAAGTTGTGTGTGTAGCTAAGGACTTTTCTTAAGCACGATTTAACGGGTGTCTGGATACGGCCCTAAGTTGTATATTGTCAAGATATCACAGACCCTTCATGTACCTTATTGCTATTGACTGGTTACAACGCAAATACAACATTAAAAATATTTTTGGGTCATGATGTTGGTATGTTTTCATGTGATACATAATTTAATTAATAAAAACGGGGTTGTTTTCACTAGCTCTTAGCCGTGTTATATTGGCTGTATACCACGACCCATGGTGCCTCATTGGTTACTTATACTATGGCTGTATCAGCCAATCAGCATTCAGGTTTATAAAGTTGAATCCTGAATCCTAATTGTCTGAAAGCCTTGGTATATCAGAATGTATTCCTTAGATAAGATACATATTTTTACTGTTTGAAATACTTTGGCAACCAATTTATAATAGCATTTAAACTTTTCGGGACCCCCATTTAAGGAGCTGGATAGTTGAATGTCTGAAAATGGGTGTATGTGTTTATCTGTCAAGTTCATATGAGAAAGACAACTGATTATTGAAATGCAGCCTAGTTCTGTATCTGCTGTGTTGATCTCAATTTCACATACTTTCTGTCTCTCTCCTCTTTCTGTGGTCCACAGTTTCAATCAATAGCTACGGTCTTCGTTGTCGCGGGTAACCGAAGCTGTGGTTACCATGGCGGCACACTTTGACACAGAGTACCAGCGCCTGGAGGCTTCATACAGCGACTCACCACCAGGAGAGGAAAACCTATTGGTGCATATCCCAGATGGAAACAAATGTAAGGTTCTTAGCTAGGTACACTCATACACACACACACACCCTCACTTACACACACTTATCGTTTGTCTGTTGTTGTGTTCTCTGCAGCCCCATGGCACCATATAGAGAACCTGGACCTGTTCTTCCAGAGGATATCCTTTCACCCTTATGTGTCTGTGTTCTCCCGGGTAATCCATTTCTACAACCACTCCAGGTGTTATTTTGGCACAGCCCTACCTAGAAAGCAATACAATGCTCAGAGATCTAGAGGGTGCCATCTCTTTTCAAAAGCTGTCGGATTGGCTCTGCAGTGCATGGCTCTTTTCACTCTTTCCTTGTTTGCCTTTAACAACGAATCCCAGACTCTAGTCCCCGGAGAGTGCAGACTTCCAGTCTAATCTGCCCTGTAACACAGAGCTTGTAACCCAGATTCACAGCAGGTTCGATGCCCACTCGGGCTACCCAGCACCCGGCCTGGAAGTCCGCACTCTCTCTACATGGCAGGTGAAGTTTTAGGGGAGTTTCTGCATGCAAGTATTGAGTTGTTGGCATTTTGGGTCGATGTTCTGAAAGTTGGCATTAAAAGTGTGCCGTCCGCCATGTTTTTCCAGGTTCATGGTTCTACTCTCTCCACCTATTCACTACCCAGGTCTAGCTTACCCACTGTGTACTCCGCCATTAATCAAGCACACTTTCTGTTGTTGTTTTTGAGCCAGTCGTGAACCCCTGCTAACCTCTTCTCGGGAAATGCCATGTCAGCTGAGAAGTTGGGTGGACTCGTGTCTTCTGCGTATTTCACAGGTGGGCAGTCCCGGTCTGAGTCGGGCCACTGGTGCGTATGGAGAATAGCTCTGGGGAGATGTGCACAGAGAACAGATATTGTGTTATTGACCGTGGCATGATAAGGCCTCTCCGGGTGTGTCGTGGCCCTGGGACAACCCCCCCCCCCCCCCACCCACTGATCCGATGCAAACTGCGTTTGTGTGTCTGCATTGACCTAATCCCCTGAGACGTGTTACGATCAGCGCCTTTATCAATGACGGATGTTAACGCCACAGGGCAATATCCATTCAGCTGTGTAACTCCCATTACCCCCGTCCAGAGTGAGATGGGTTCTGAGAGGAAACCGTTAGAGTTCAGGGGATGCCGGTTAACACTGGTTAGCCGGCATCATTTTATTAACCGGCTGGTTAGTAGAATGAACTGTGCTGGGGCACGGCTGGAACAAAAGCCTGCAAGCACATTTGGTCCCAAGTTGGAGTTTTAGCCAGTTATGCTGTATAAGGGATGTTGAGTGCTAGCCATCTAGTCTTTCATTTCATCTGACCCTTGACCGCTGGCACGTCTATAACCTGCACCAGAAGAATGGATTCACCTGTATGCTGCTGGGAGAGGTCTTTGAACTTGTGTAAGTACAAACTTTGTGTGTGTGTGTCTCTAATGTCTGATCAGTATAAGGTTACTTGTCGTTGACTGCCATAATAAAGCAGGATATTTTTTAGTCTTTAAAAAAAAGTTTTTTTTGTTCTCTCCCTCATCTGTCTCCTCTTTCCATTCCTCTCTTTATAGCCAATTGCTGTTCGTGGTTGGATTTACGGTCTTCCTGGCTAACTGTGTGGACTACGACATTCTGTTCGCAAACAAGTTTGTCAACCACACGGACTCCTCCAAAGTGACGCTGCCTGACGCGTTCCTGCCTGTGGACGTCTGCAGTGCGCGGTGAGGCTCGGGGACACTTATTGGACATTTATAAATTCATGAACAGCTCAGTTTCATCTTTCTTGTTTTCTCATTAGCAATACAATTACTGGTTTGTGTCATGCCAGTATCCCTGATGGCCTGCTTGTTGTTTTTTCCTCCAGTATCCGTGACAACGTGGCCGTAATGTTTGTACTGGTGATTTCTGGAGTATTTTGGCTGCATCGCCTCATCAAGTTCATCTACAACGTCTGCTGCTACTGGGAGATACGCTCCTTCTACACCAACGCACTCAAGATGAGCATGGTGTGTGTGTGGTTTATGTGTATGTGTGGTTGAGCGTGTTTAACTGTGAGTCTCCAACCTACTGGTTTAACTGTCTCTCCAAACAACTGGTTTAGGTAGTTTAACTGTGTTTATCTGACCTACTACTTGTTTAACTGTGTCTTGTTTAACTGTGTAATTTCTCTCAATCTTTTTTCATCTCTTCCTCCTCTCCTCATTTCCATTCCTCCACTTCTCACCCATTGGCTCTCCTCTCCTTCTCCTGTCTTCTCCAGGGAGAGCTTCCATACTTCACATGGCAGGAGGTTCAGGCTCGGATTGTTGAGATCCAGAAAGAACACCAGATCTGTATACATAAGAAAGAACTCACTGAACTGGACATATACCACCGCATCCTGCGCTTCAAAAACTACATGGTGGGTGTTTTTGCTCATGTCAGAGCACCACTTCCATTCCTTACTGGTACCCCTGCTGGGCTGCTATTCACTGTGGTTGCACGATATTTTGTTTTTCTGCAATTTACTGTAAATTGCGATATGAAAGAATACAGGATGTCTTCAGAAAGTGCTTTGACTATCAACCTGACAGTATGTATCCTTCATACTTCCCAAGCCCCATCCTCTACAATAAAAATGTATGAAACTCATGAACATTTTTATATTTCAGACCAGGTTGCTAGGTAATAATATGTAACATTAATAGTATAGTAATAGCAACAGTAGTAAAATGGAATACGTAATTGGGCATAACGTACCAACTGCAAGATGCAGTCTGTGGCCAAAGCACTGCAATCTGGTCCACTTGTTCAGGTGCAGCCTTCACCATGTTCGCGGCATTGTCTGTTGTAATACAGACTAGACGACTCTCATCTAGGCCCCAATCAGCTAAAGCTTCTCTCATCCCTGTTGCGATGTTCTCACTTGATGCTCTGGGAAAATGCAGTTTGCAAACAGCGACTTTTCAGGTGGAAGTCCTCATTAATAAAGTGTACGGTCAGACTTATGTAGGGCTCCATGGTCTGGCTGGACCACAAGTCTGTTGTTGCTGTATAATATACCACTTGTGACAGCTCTTTTTCAACTTGTGCCTTGCATTTCTCATACAACTCTGGGATGGCAACTTGAGAAAAATAGTTGCGTGATGGCATTACATAGAGCTTGTCAAGCGACCGGATAATGTTTTTACCGTGTTAATTGGTACCATGTCTTTGGTGACGTGAAATGTTATTGAATCTGTGATTTCTCTCTGCCTTTATCGTATGGTGTAGTACTGGCAAATGCATCCGTCATACGAAGATTTGTGGTGCTGCCTTAAATTATCAAACAAATTCGTCTTGTTGTGGCAACAATTGCAAGGCACTCTCTCTGTTTTTGGTCAACATCATCCTGTCTGTAGCTGAAATATTTCCATGTAATTGATGATGCATTCCTTTTTGCAAAAAAATTCTCAATTTCTGTCTTTTTTGACTGTTCCTCGCTCATCATTTCGTCATGCGCAAGCAGAGCCTGCATGTCAACTAAGTGCAGCAACCAACCATGTTTAAAACAATAATAATAAACTGTGTATCCCATAACCCATAAATCAGAGTAAATTACCTTATATCAGACAGATATAAAAACATATCAGACAGAAAAGATATATATTGTAGACTGATATATGTTTACCTTACTAAATCGCACGTATTGCGATGTGACTATTGCGGATGCGTACATCGCCATGTCGATGCTGAAACAATATTTTGTGCAGCCCTACTACTCACCCAAATGTCCATCCAAAACCCCCTTCTTCCCCCTCATCCTCCAGGTTGCCATGGTGAATAAGTCCCTCCTCCCTGTGCGTTTCTGCCCACCGCTGCTCGGGGAGATGGTTTTCTACACCCGTGGCCTCAAGTACAACTTTGAACTCATCTTCTTCTGGGGGCCAGGTTAGTGTTGGTGTGTTTGTGCTTATGTTGACGTGTTTGGTACAGTTTTCAGTCTCATGAAAGGCCAAGACCTGAAATAACACTGTCTCTCTCCCTCTCACTCTCTCCCCCTTTTCTCTCTACCTCCCCCTTTCCCAGGCTCTCTGTTTAAGAGTGAGTGGAGTCTGAAGCCGGAGTATAAGAGAGGTGGTAACAGGCTGGAACTGGCAGAGAAACTGGCATCACGTATACTGTGGATTGGCATTGCCAACCTCTTACTGTGTCCTGTGATACTGGTCTGGCAGATACTCTACGCCTTCTTCAGCTACACAGAGGTAGGATGGGACTTACAGTCCTGGGCAAAAGTTTTGGCACCCGTGCATTTCATTTGAAATAATGCCCCATTTCCTTGGGAAAATTAGTGTATTTTTTTTTAAGAAAAACATGCATCTGGTCAACTATTAAGTGAAAATCACCCTATAAGATTTTGCTGTACTTTTTCAGAGTTTCACTTAGATAGTAGCTGGTCACTAGCCAACAACAGACCTCACTGCAGGCCACTGATTTCCTGTCTGTGTGTGTGTGTGTGTGTGTTTGTTTTGTGTCTAGGTGATAAAGCGTGAACCAGGGAGTCTGGGAGCGAGGTGTTGGTCTTTGTATGGTCGATGTTACCTTCGCCACTTCAATGAGCTGGACCACGAACTGATGTCACGTCTCAGCAAGGGCTACAAGGTAGAAATGAACATCAACACACACACACACACAGTGTGATGTTGATAAAAACTGACATTTCATCTGTACTTGTGTGTCTCATCTCCAGGCGTCTTCTAAGTATATGAACTGCTTCCTGTCTCCGCTGCTGACGGTGGTGGCAAAAAACGTGGCGTTCTTCGCCGGTTCGCTACTGGCCGTCCTCATCGCTCTGACCATCTACGACGAAGATGTCCTCGCCGTGGAGCACGTTTTGTCGTCCATCACCCTGCTGGGAGTGTGTATCACCATCTGCAGGTGCGTGTGCGTGCGTGCGTGCGTGTGTGTGCGTGCGCGCGTGTGTGTAAAGTTATGAATACAGTCTTTCACATCCTCCCTCTCTCCCTCAGGTCTTTTATTCCAGATAAACACCTGGTGTACTGCCCAGAGCAGCTGCTCAGAGTGATCCTGGCTCACATCCATTACATGCCGGATCACTGGCAGGGCAACGCCCACCGCTACGAGACCCGCGACCAGTTCTCCCAGCTGTTCCAGTACAAGGCTGTGAGTGGCACTGCGTTAACACCCATGACACGAATCAGTCCTGACGCCTATTCTCCTCTACTAGAGCAGGAATACACAAAGCGTCTTAGATTAGGAGTGCTGGGGACAAGGGGACTGATTGTAGACCGGCATCCAGGTGTTTAACTCCTCCTCTGGCCGTCCAGGTGTTTAACTCCTTCTCTGGCCGTCCAGGTGTTTAACTCCTCCTCTGCCCATCCAGGTGTTTAACTCCTCTGGCCGTCCAGGTGTTTAACTCCTCTGGCCGTCCAGGTGTATAACTCCTCTGGCCGTCCAGGTGTTTAACTCATCTGCCCGTCCAGGTGTTTAACTCCTCCTCTGCCCATCCAGGTGTTTAACTCCTCCTCTGCCCATCCAGGTGTTTATCTTGGAAGAGCTCATCAGTCCAGTGGTGACTCCATTTATCCTGATCTTTAGTCTGAGGAGGAAGTCTCTGGAGATCATCGACTTCTTCCGGAACTTCACCGTGGAGGTGGTGGGGGTGGGGGACACCTGCTCGTTTGCTCAGATGGACGTCAGACAGCACGGCCACCCTGCGGTGAGACATATATACATATAAATATAAATATACAGCTCCGGAAGAAATGAAGAGACCGCTAGTCCTTTTTCTTTCCCTTCCAAAAAAGTTGAGAAGGAAAGTTGTGAGTTAGGAACAATTTGCAGTGGTCTCTTAATTTTAACCCTTCTGTTCCTCACTCAAAACCTTCCTTTTTGACTTTTCTGGAAAGGAAAGAAAAAGGTGCAGTGGTCTCTTAATTGTTCCCGGAGCTGTATTATGTACACACACACATTGGTTAACATGGGTACACAGCATATACAGTAGCTTTTGCCCGACGCTGTCTTTGTTGTCTCTGTCTCACCTTCCACAACCCTCACCTCTTTCCCCCCTCCCCCCTCCCTCCAGTGGATGTCTGAGGGGAAGACGGAGGCCTCTATCTACCAGCAGGCCGAGGATGGGAAGACTGAGCTGTCTCTGATGCATTTTGCCATCACCAACCCCCAGTGGAACCCTCCCACAGAAACCACTCAGTTCATCAGCCAGCTGAAGGAGCGAGTGCAGAGAGAAGCTACGGGAGACGTGCACGCGCACACGCACACTCTCACGTCTCTGTCTGAGTCAGAGGTAGGACAGGGATTTTTAAGCTTCAGTTCGCACTGTATACGTTTTCACCCTTTTTTTACACTGATAGTAGAAATAAAATTATCTCTGTGTTTTCCTCTCAGCCAAGGAGTCTGATAGCCAACTTCTTGGCAGGTCCCCCCTCATTGGCCTCTCTCCATCTTGGACGTGATGGCTCCTTGACCAATCAAGGGCCGGTTGGTATTAGCGACGGGGCTTCAGGTTTACGCTCGCTCTCCATTAACAGCATGAGGGGCAGCTATAGCTCCACCCATAGGTCTGCTGGACACACCTCTTCTGCAAGCAGAGCCATGGTGGGATCAAGGTAAAGCCCAGGCTCCTCCCACATCTCATCAACTAATCAGTCAATCAATCCATCAAACCACTAACAGACAATCAACCAACAATCTCTCGATCTGTCTCTCTCTCTCTCTCTTTCAGTACTGACGCTCGCACTGCTAGTTCAGGCAGTAGCGCCTGGGAGGGTCAGCTGACTAGTCTCGTCCTATCAGAATATGCCTCCACGGAGATGAGCATGCACGCACTCTATATACATGAGGTCAGTCTGTCTGTCTGTGTCTGTCGGTCAATCAGTTTTGAACGTTGGAGTGAACAGCATCAAACCTCAATGACCCTCCCCACCCCCCCCACACACGCACCTCCCTTCCCTTCCCCCTCCATGTAGCTCCACAAGCAGCAGTCTCGAGGGGAGTTGTCCCGGCACACCTGGCACCGGCAGGACAGTGATGACAGCGGCGACAGCGTGACTGAGGAGGGGGCAGCGGGGGGGCGGGGCCCTGACCCCCGGCACCCGATCCCCCGTTCACACACCTTCCCCGTCTCAACCCCGACCTCCATCCCCAGCTCCAACTCTGGGCCCCCGCCAGACAGAGGTGCTACGCCTGGGCAGGAAGAGGCTCCGCCCAACAGCCAACGCCGCCACTGGGGAAATGCAGGTAACCCTGACAAGTGTTTCTTTTAAGACACCTTGTACCTTAACATATTATGATGTTAAAGGTGATGCGTGTGTGCACGTGTGTGCGCGCGTTTGTGTGTGTGTGTGTGTGCGTGTGTCACTCCAGACTCTGTGGGCTCTGATGGGAGAGGGGTGAGGTTGGCACGTGTGCCCATGGGAGGTTGGGCAGAGGAAGGGCAGGGAGGTAGACACCCGGACACAGTTCCTGAAGAGGGATCAGACGATGACATGCCACCGAACATACATAAGGTAATTACACACACACGCATGCATAAAACTGATGTCGGTGTGTGAGGTTCCTTCTTAGTCTTTCCCTCTCCTTAGGTGACGTGACTGTGCAGGGAGAACTCACATTGCCCCACAAACACATCAGACATCATCATCCTCCCAGAAAAGAACTTTCTGCTCACCTGTGACCTTTCACCATGGCTTCACCTTTTACCCAAGATGGACAGACCTGTGGGATAACAGCATGCTGTGTTATTCACTCTGAGCTAGAGGAAAACTGTGGAATAACTGTACAGTATCCAAAAACTCCTTAACACACACTCCGGATTACTTTTTTGTCCAATGAAGTGACAGCTGTTGGTGACATCATAACAGACAGCGTGGAACTTAACGTTATGTCAGTCTGGATAGTTTCTCCTGAGACACTGGTCTATGGTTAGCTTAGTTGTTTTGGCTTACACTGGTTAATATCTAAATATTCTCATGACCCCAACCATGTGAAGAAAAATTATATAACCATATTTTTTTTTATTTGAGGCTATGAGAGTCTATTATCAAACATTCTCCCTGACCCCATTTTCATATCAGGTGACCCCACATGGGGTCGTGACACCAATTTGGGAACCTCTGGGTTAAAGGCTGTAGGTAGCCTAGGTAGCTCATAACAGCATCTAACTGATAAGTTAAAGGTTGCTTCATTGAAATTAGACATGTCCCTGAGCAAGGCAGTTAACCATAGCCCTCCCCGGTTGTGGAAAATGACAGTGTGTTTTCAGTCAACTTATCTGATAAGAATAAGGGTAAAAAAGGGTGAGATTAGGATAAGGTAATCTGATCCCAGATCTGTGTTTCGGGCAACTTCTATCCAGACAGCATTTGTGTGGGACTGAACAGCAAACAGTGAAACACTATAAAAGATGAACGCTTAGTGGTAATTGTTGTTTTTATTTTATTTTTTTACTCTTTGTGTTGCTTGTATTTATTGCACTTCGAGGGAAAGAAAATGTTCTTATGTGTGTATATATATATGTATATATATATATATATACACACATAAGAACATTATGTGTGTATATATAGGGATTTGACCGGAGAACGGTCTCCCACGTCTTACTGTCTGCAACGGCACTAGGGAATCAATTTGGGATTAAACAGATTTTGCTGTAGGCATGAAACAGGACCTAAACAGATACACCAGGCGCATTTAAACACTGGTTAAAACTAAAGTAAAATCCTAATATCAGGACATTAGAATTCAATGTATAGTATTTAGAGGTATGTATATTGATAATATCTAGAGATATTATGTAAGCACATAAAAGAAACACGTCATTATTATTGTTTTAATTAAAGAAAGAAAACCCAAACAGGACTGGAACATAGGACTTTTGCCACACTAAAATGCTTGAAAGCAGAACCAACTCACAACCATAAAGCTATCATCCTTCAGTCACCACTCAGCTATATAGAATAGTCAGCATCAGGCAAACTGCATGTTTGTTTTAGCCCAATTATCTGACAAAATGTTAAGAAAATTATAATAATGAGAATGCACTTTAATGACTTGTTGTTTTGAATCCACGGAATCCCATGAATAATTGTCAGTATGTTGATTTTGATCATCTGTTTTTTCTCTGTCATTTAATTCAGGGGTTGTGCCAACTTGAGACAGTTTAGGCTAAGATACATGTTGACTTACAAAGATTTGTTTTTGTGAATCATACAAATAGACTAGCATAGAACCAGCTGCGACAGTTTACCATATGGCGCAGTGGCCCAGGATCAGGCTTCAGAGGGAGACATGGTTTTGATCCAGTCAGGCACACTACACCTAAGTAGTCAATTCTAGACCTCAAGGTCTGCAGTGCTGCTTGTTTTCTATATTAGTCTATTATTAATATCATTATTAGCCAGCCAGAGTCCAGCTTGGATTAGACTCAGAATTTAAAAAATGCTTCAGTCCTGGAGGCCTGGATCAGAATAATGTAATGGGTCTCCCGGGTGAAACTGGAGTGAATCACTGATACAAGTTTAACAATGTATTAGGGGACCTGACTGAGAATATCAGCCTAACATTGGTTTTGTTTTTCAGTGTTTTATAGATTGTCCTGTAAATTGCCATTTTGTACAGTTGTAAATTCATCAATAAAAATGTATTTAATAAGTTACTATAATGTAGTTGATGTAGTGGTTATACACTCACCTAAAGGATTATTAGGAACACCATACTAATACTGTGTTTGACCCCCTTTCGCCTTCAGAACTGCCTTAATTCTACGTGGCATTGATTCAACAAGGTGCTAAAAGCATTCTTTAGAAATATTGGCCCATATTGATAGGATAGCATCTTGCAGTTGATGGAGATTTGTGGGATGCACATCCAGGGCAGGAAGCTCCCGTTCCACCACATCCCTAAGATGCTCTATTGGGTTGAGATCTGGTGACTGTGGGGGCCATTTCAGTACAGTGAACTCATTGTCATGTTCAAGAAACCAATTTGAAATGATTCGAGCTCTGTGACATGGTGCATTATCCTGCTGGAAGTAGCCATCAGAGGATGGACATGGTCAGAAACAATGCTCAGTTAGGCCGTGGCATTTAAACGATGCCCAATTGGCACTAAGGGGCCTAAAGTGTGCCAAGAAAACATCCCCCACACCATTACACCACCACCACCAGCCTGCACAGTGGTAACAAGGCATGATGGATCCATGTTCTCATTTTGTTTACGCCAAATTCTGACTCTACCATCTGAATGTCTCAACAGAAATCGAGACTCATCAGACCAGGCAACATTCTTCCAGTCTTCAACTGTGCAATTTTGGTGAGCTTGTGCAAATTGTAGCCTCTTTTCCCTATTTGTAATGGAGATGAGTGGTACCCGGTGGGGTCTTCTGCTGTTGTAGCCCATCCGCCTCAAGGTTGTGCGTGTTGTGGCTTCACAAATGCTTTGCTGCAAACCTCGGTTGTAACGAGTGGTTATTTCAGTCAAAGTTGCTCTTCAATCAGCTTGAATCAGTTGGCCCATTCTCCTCTGACCTCTAGCATCAACAAGGCATTTTCGCCCACAGGACTGCCGCATACTGGATGTTTTTCCCTTTTCACACCATTCTTTGTAAACCCTAGAAATGGTTGTGCGTGAAAATCCCAGTAACTGAGCAGATTGCGAAATACTCAGACCAGCCCATCTGGCACCAACAACCATGCCACGCTCAAAATTGCTTAAATCACCTTTCTTTCCCATTCTGACATTCAGTTTGGAGTTCAGGAGATTGTCTTGACCAGGACCACAAATGCATTGAAGCAACTGCCATGTGATTGGTTGATTAGATAATTGCATTAATGAGAAATTGAACAGGTGTTGCTAATAATCCTTTAGGTGAGTGTATATCTACCATCACTCGCATATTCGCAGCTTACTAAGACCCCATAACAGGCTCCAATGCTGACATATGGCCGAACAAATCTACAGTACCACTGGTTAGGGTAGTTCTAACCTCATAGCGCTGTAACTGGAGCAGACCTTTCTTACGGCGTTAGGTATTATGTTGGATATCATCGGAAACATAGCAATCATTTCTTCAAAAACATTAATAACATTTTCATAATGAAATTTATGAACACAGTTTATCTGGGGACTGAAAGAGCCCGGATAGCTCAGTCGGTAGAGCATCAGACTTTTAATCTGAGGGTCCAGGGTTCAAGTCCCTGTTCGGGCGTTAGTGTTTTCTTCTCTTCGGAGTTATTAGGAGCGTGCGACAATTTTACAAATGTTCCGTTTGTAATGCAGATCGCTTATAGGCATCTCCCATTTTTCATTTTCTTTCATTTTTTCTTCTCTTTTTCTCAATTTTTCCTCTCTTTTCCTTCTCTTTTTTTCCCCCCTTTCTTCCCCTTTTTTCACCTTTCTTCCCCCCCTTTAACAGACTATTGTTCCCCAGTCGGTAGAGCATCAGACTTTTAATCTGAGGGTCCAGGATTCAAGTCCCTGTTCGGGCGTTAGTGTTTTCTTCTCTTCGGAGTTATTAGGAGCGTGCGACAATTTTACAAATGTTCCGTTTGTAATGCAGATCGCTTATACTACACCATTTCCCGAAGTCCGTGTTTAGCCGATACAATTATCCACATTCGTGTCAGAATCTTAAACACGCAAAATGTGTACTTTTATTTAGCAAATCACATGCTGTAACTTTTACTGAGACGCCAAAAGCTTGTAAAATGATGTCATACTTAGTTCTCAGCTGTAATGTTTATGTATTTGTCGTTACAAACATAGGAATACTATAAATTTCACTTGCATCCAGTACCCACGTTTTTTTCAGGTTGCTAGTGGTTCGTCAGATGAATGACAGGTAAGTTTGTAGGCCTATTTTTCAGTCAACATGGGCCTATAGTTCAAATGGCGGCGCTCGTGCTGGTCCTGATTCGACTGCTATGCTATTGTCTGTAGGTAATGTTTTTATACAATAAATTAACTGAAAATAACCTTGCTGTCAGTTTACAGATTTTGTAATTATTTTAAGCAGTTCTGATGTATTTAAGCAGAGACACATATTTGCTGTTATCATATATGTGTCATCGAAATTGTGAAATACCTCACATGCAAATACAAGCATTTCTGTATTTCACTGGTAGAAACAGGCCATGTACATATTTCCTTTTTAACTTCAGGTGGGTGATATGAGTATGGAATGAGTGAACTTTCCCGCCATGCACCAAGGTGTACTGTAGCTCCTGACATACTGTGACCCATTCAGAGAGGATGTTTGGGCTCATTTTGATCGGCGCTATCTGCTGTCTCTGGGCGGGTATTGGATATGTTTTATTTGAATGGGAGTGTAAGATTTATTTTAGAAGGTTATATGATTATGAAGCTATATTTAAAGAATTTTGATTATTTTACATATATTGCATATAATACCGTTCAATTAATACAACATTAAAGGTGTCCTCAGAGCCTCGTTGGCGCAGTAGGCAGCGCGTCAGTCTCATAATCTGAAGGTCGTGAGTTCGAGCCTCACACGGGGCAGATGTTTTTTCATTTTATGCAGTTCCTTATTAACTAACTGTTAATTGAATCTGATTGCCTAAAATGGTGTTAACGGGTACTACGAGGGTGATTAAGATGTTTGTTAGTGTACTCTGTTAACTAAATTGCAGTTTGTGTGCGTTCTCCTAAAAGGGACGCGTTCGGCAACGTAGGTTTTGCACAATGGCTCGTGCTCCGTATTCATCCCCGGAAGAATGCACGTTTACGTCAGGATATGAGGAGTTTAAAGAAATGTTAACGACCAAATCTAATGTTTGTTTGATATTTAGAACGCTTAAATGTCAAGGGAACACAACAAATGCAGCAAACAGTTTAGTGAGAGCAAGTAGCCTAGGCTACCACCTTGCGTACTGCACGGCATACAGTAGGCTATTCTTGCTCAGATGTCAGTTCAACAGTTAACACCATAGACATAATAAAGAGTAGACCCCGCATTGGCTGCTGGGCGCGAGAAATACGGCCGCCATCTTGGACCGGTCATACTCCTAGTTGCATAGCAGCAGAAGCAACGATGCCAGAGCACTGTGCAGCATATTCCAGCTCAAATCAGCGGACCATCGAAAGCAGGGCTCGGGGGATTACTTTTTACAAGTAAGATTTAACATTACCGTACTATTGACTGTATTTTGTGACTAGAATATTACCAGAGTTGAGAAGGAGCAAGGATCTTTGATATTACTGTACTGAAATCGTAGCCAGCTAGCTAGGCTATGTTTACTGCACCAGCCGGTGTTCACCCAGCTATGAACTGAGACTTGATAAGTCATATTACTGGTATAACATTGGCCATATGATACAGTCTATCTATGATACAGTCTATATAAAAAACGATATTATCATTGTTGGACAGTACTAGCTTAATTTTGGTGGTAGCTTCACTATTTCCAGAATCAAGTAACTTTTCAGTAGTAGTAACTCCTTTATTTACCAAGTAGCTTGGCCACACAAGCTACACATTTCTTGTCATGTAAAATTAGCACAACCTAAAGTAGCTTCTTATGTAGTGAACTAGCCTACTGTTGTGTTTGTTACTTAGCTTGCTACATTTGACTGGGTGGTAGCTTTTGTGTAGTGAAGCTTTAGTCATGGCAGAGTAACTAATAGCTTAGCTCACTACAATTTCCAAGTAGCTTGCCCAACACTGTGTATTATTCACATGTAATTCACCCTAACAAAAGTGAGATACCTCTCATGTCTCATACCCACTCCACTTAAAATAAAGGCAACAGAACATCTGATAGTAGAATGGTTTGCAAACAAGCTTATTCACAATTTCAGCAACTTTGGTTCATTATCAACAGATATGCATCAAAGTAGGAGTTTTGTTTGAAGAAAGCTTCTAAGAAACTTGAAGGAAGAAAATAATCTTGACCTCCTTTTGAAATGTTTGTGTAAAGCGCTATATAAATATAATGTATTTTTAAAAATTATTATTTTAATAAGGTGCTGAGAGCTGCAGAGAGGGTGATCCGCCAAGCTTCACCAATGCCAGCTCCTAAGGTGTCAACAATCACACACATCGTCCGGGAGGAGATTGGAACGGAGGATGTTTTCTGCTTGGGGAACACATAGAGGACTCAGTTTGGCATTGACAACCATCATTCTGACTTGTTGTCATTGGTTGTGTCTGTGTTTCTCAAAATAAGGCTGCACCACATTGCCAAACTCACCTCTCTTGAACTGCAGAAAGGGAGCATGAGGAAGAAGCTTTATATCTGTACTTTAACCTTACTCCACACATAGTATCTTTATATCATATCTGTCATCTTTCTGACAAGATTTACACTGAAACTGAAAGCAATGGCTTAAAACTTCCTGGAAACAGTGGCCTGTCACATTATATGTGAATACTGCTGTAAGTGTTGGTGGGTCTGTAAATACCTCTGTTTGTGTTTCATGGACTCTAGCCTCATGGTGTGTGTCTCCAGGAATAAAATTGTTGGTCTCCTTTGCCTTACACTGGGGTTGCAAGATTGTGTGTAGTGAAGTTTATCTTTACATTATGTCTTTATGTTTGGGATTGTCTTAACCCTGATCTCTTTCCCTCTGGGTTCTGTTAAGCACTTTGTAACTGTGTTTTGAAAATTGCAGACTTTTCAAGGGAGTTTCAAAAAAGTAAATGTGCAGTTGAAATAAAAACTGTCACTTTTCATTTCATCCTGCTATTTTAGACAGAGTACCGGGACCTGTGTGTATGTTTGGAGGGGGGCGGCGAAATGAAAGTGAGAGAAAAAATATAAATATATCTGACTTTCCCTGTTTTTCTTCCTTTTTGGGGATTATGTTCCCAGTTTTGTTCTCAGACGTCTGGTTACTTTATATCATATATCAGAATATTCTATTACTGTTAAGCCTACTATGAATATTAAAATACGCAGAACCAGCTTCACAGTAAGGTATTCACTGTGGTATGATTAATTAAATGCACTGACAGCTCATTTCACCTGCCAAAACAGATTACACTGAGTGGAGCGGCTGACCGGTCCAAGATGGCGGCCCGACGGCTAGTCAGCGCTAATAGTCAGTAGCGGTCTTTGCGGCGTCTACTCTTTATTATGTCTATGGTTAACAACATCGCCCTGCCGAGTAACCCTAAGCCTCACAAAATTCGTGCGCCAATGTCGATTGGGTCTTCCAAATCAGCGTCTTGTGAGCAACATTAAAGAAACACTTCCGGGTCACGAAAATCTGGAATCTTTCAAAATAAAAGACCAACGAATTACTGAGATAAATTGAGTTCATTAATTGTTTGAGAACATGTACCTCTCAAAACATTGACAACAATTCAAATATGATCATATTTAAGAGTAATTTCGATAAAAAGTGGGTGTTAAAAAATTCAGACAATGCCAATGACAGAATATGGAATACATATTCTCTCATAGCTCATAAACTATTGAATATTCCACAGAGAAAGCAGTGTAGGAAATGTCCAGGAGAATGTGTAGAGTAAGGAAACCTGTCTAATCATGGGGAACGGTGTGCTACATCTAGCAACACAATATTTCCACACCCTTTTTTCCCACAATGCAACTTAATGGATATGAAATACATATTGACTCATACAGAAAAAACGATTCTATACGCCGCAGTGAATGTATTGTAGGAAATGTTTAGGAGACTATATAGAGTGTTTATGTGCAAAAGAATCAAGGGGCACTGTGTATTTGCAATTGTTGCTGGCATTTTACTCCACCCATCCCATGCAACTCAATGAATATGAAATACATATTGCCCTGTACAGAAAAAACTATTCTGTATACCGCAGTGAATGTATTGAAGGAAATGTTCAGGAGAGTGGATAGAGTAATTATATGCAAAAAAATCAAGGGGCACTGTGTATTTGCAATTGTTGCTGGTGTTTTACTCCGCCCACCCCATTGGCCACAATGTAACTCAATGCATATGAAATATATATTGCTCTATAAAAAAATACTGTTCTATATGCTGCAGTGAATGTATTGTAGGAAATGTTCAGGAGACTAATTTTAACGTCAAGTTAACCACAAAGATAACCTGCTCAGAGCAGTATAGAGAGTATTAATTACCATGACAGCATACCTCGGGTAAAACGTATTCACCTTTCGTAGTACGGGTAAACTGGGAAGTTACTCCTGAATATATACACCTCACGTTTCACCCTTACCCATGCTCTTTTGTTAATCAGTGAACCATGTGGGTAATCAGTGAACCATGTGGTCTAAAAAAGAGTCAAATTCCATATATTTTATATCTGACAATGGAACCAATTACCAGCGCCCGGCTAGCTCAGTCGGTAGAGCATGAGACTCTTAATCTCAGGGTCGTGGGTTCGAGCCCCACGTTGGGCGTTCATGTTTTATTACATAAATTATATTATAGAGAATAAAAGTAAAACACGTAAATTTACTGCACGTGCTACAACATCGTTTTAGGAATAAGTGTTTCACTTGTATCTTGAAAGTTCTTTTCATGGGTTTTGAAGACAGTCATCTAACACTGTATGAGAGGAAATGGCCATCGGTGGACCATATTTAGAGGTCAGGTCAACTTGAACGGAATATAAGCGAATTTTTTTGCATAGTTGAAGAATTTCTGCAAATGCTTTGGGCCTGCACTTAATCGTCATTAATATAAATAAAGGCTGTGGCCATGGGGTCAACATTGGGGGTCCCCCAAAGAAAAACATGTTAGTATTGTTCCTAAAACATAATTATTTATGTTGCTCCAGGAACATCGACTGACCTTTAGTTAGTTGGTTACCCCAGTCCAAAGACAGAATATTCCCCTGCCCGCCACCCTTTGACCTAACCCTAACCTCAGAGACACCTGTGCCTAAACCTAACCTTAGTGGTACCCTGTCAGTAGTGGTACTGACAACATTAATTATGATGTTGTCGGAACAACTCATGGCAATATCAGATCGGTCATCAATATTTGCTCCTTTTCTCACTCATCTCCATGTCACCTGCTCTCTCTGCCCTGTTGGCTTCCTCATACCCTCTCACTCCCTCTCTTTACTCTGAAGGCACCAGAGTGAACATGAAAGAAATTTCAGTAAACAAGTTTCTTGCCATGATGTTCAAGTATGGATTACTAACCATTTCTGATCTGAATGGCAATGATTATTATAAAAATAAACATTGACTCACCTCTTGTACTACTGCATACTTATCATCTGACTGGTACTCACTGCTCTCAACTTTTCTGAGGCTGCCCAAAAAACTGATGAATGTCACTGCCACCCTTCCTCTTGTTCATGATGACACTCACTGTGAATGAAAGCTGAATAATAAAACTGCTTGCCGTTTAACCAAAGAAACACTAATAATGCTATTTATCATAAGAAAATACAGCTATACAGTATACTAAACGAATATGCAATCAATGAAAACGACCACTGTCTGCACAAATAACACATGCAGCGCAACATAAATTGTTGATTGAATAGCACTTGCAAATCGGCCCGTTTTCACCCAAAACTTTTGTTTACACTCCTTGCATTTACTGAAGCTTTTTAGCAAACTAATATTTATTTCTGTTTCAGCGCAAAATGCTTCGTACAAAATGTCGTGTTGATTTTAAAACGATCACAACCGACAGGAAGATGTACGTAACACTCATATGTTTAAATTTGCTAATAATATTTTTGGACGGTGGTATATGGATGCCTGTCGTAGTATAGCGCATTTTTATTTTATTAAAAATGTATATCTCAAAATATTGGGGGGGGGGGGGGGGGGGCATTTTGAGCATATCTGAATATGGGGTCCCCCCCCAATAATATTGTGACCGATTCGGACGCACTTCGTCATAAAATGCATCTCAACATTAGAGCGTTTTATTACCATTAACATCACGCCAAATTTGAATATGTAGTTAGACACCATTATGCATTGTACTAATGACCAGTCGCCCTGAATATAGGTGACCATAACTTACTTTTTCGTCAAGTGAAAAGGAGAATCGTGGAAACAATCGTGGAAAAATCGTGGTCTATATTACCCCAAAAAGCATGCACAGATGCATACTTCGAAAATACATCATAAATAAAAATAGTAATAATCCGGGAACTTTTGGCGAACTATTTTCAATTTACTATGGTTTGAGACATATTAATCTTCTTGCATACTCATTTGGCATTGAGATTCAGACACAGAGGGAAATGAGTGTCATAGTTTTTTCATTTCAGTCTTGGGGAGGCCATACAGTTTTTTTGTAAGTCCAATGGCGTTTAATTTTACATTTCAGTAGCCTATTGGTCAGACTTTTGGAATTTACGTATTGACTGATGGAACATACCTTATTTCTATATCACCTTTCCATTGGCTATTGGATCAGTCCCTCTTTGTGCTTGGCGTATCCATATCGTGGATATAGCGCAATAATGTTAGTACGTACAAAGGCTCGGAAAAGCTAAAAACCAACTTTATGGCGTAGCAGAATTATGGAAGGACAGCAGTCGTGAACTAAGTTCTCTACTAAAAAATTCGAGTTCGCGAGTCTCTGTTCGCTCTAGATTGTTTTGAAATATTCAATTAACACTCTGGGCCGAAGGGAGGTGTTCCGTTGGAGAAAAAAGTGAGTGGAACGAATCTTGTGTTGGGAGGAGTTGCTGCTACCGAATGTAGCGAACAGTCCACGTGGATGGTTACACCATCAGTATGCCTTCTGGTATTTTTTTTGCTATTTTTCCAGCTTTTTTCTCCGTTAGCTGCAAAAAGGTCATGCAGGTAGTGCAACATTGTGCATCTTATGATATGTGTATCAGCTGGTGCAGTATTTGTTACAATATTAATATTTTTCTAGTTAAGTAAAAAAACTATAATATGGCCTCACATGACTGTGAGCATTTGAGACGGAATTTCGCTAGTTGGCGTTGAGCCAGCCAATCAGTAAAAGTGTGTCCGTTCCTTTTGTCCGCGGTATGTCTGAGAAGTTCGTACAAAACTATCTCCTGAACTGAACATTAAGTAAAATGGGGAGGATGATGTACCTAATGGCCCGTGTCTACTGGGCATTTAGCATTTTCGCTGGGCGCTTGTGGGCGTTAGTCTTTCCGAAAAGGTTTCTGGTTAAATTAGCTATCTTAAGTAACTAGCAGTATTATGATGTCAATCCACTTTTTTCGAGCACAGGTACGGATAAGGCATAATTAGGTTAATTAAAATAACGAATTTCTGTTGCAAAAGAGTAGCTACAGGGCAGTACCAGGGTACAGTAGCGAATATAGTGTTTGTGTATTTGATGACGGTATTAGCCTTTCTGCTCAGTAGTGTTTCAACCGCAATTATCAATTTTTCCTCAATGTTGGTTGTAGAACTGTGATATATTAGGCTATGGTAGGAACGTTTCACAGCAATACAGCGGAAAGGAATAACAGACACCATTTCTGACTGGCAATCGCCACACGCCGGGTAGCAAAAACATGTGCGTATTATAGAGAGCGCCAGCTTCGCGCTGGCGGTTGTCCCACACTGCCGCACGCACACGATCACGTGTCTCCGTTGACAATTGGAGGCGAACATTCTTTAGCCTAATTTCGTCTTTTAAACGCTTAGTGGATATTGGCCATTAGCGAGTACCTAACGGCCAATATTAGAAAAAAACGATTTAAATTATTTATTTTACAGAAATACTAATAGCATTAGGTTTAACGTAACTGTACGTTCCTGGAAAATGTCAAATGGAACATAAATGGAAACAGTAATTTATACTACTATGTGTTCATTTTATTGTTTGTATGTTGCATAAGCGAGGTAAACACACACATGGTGTTTACCAATGAGATCTGTTGTTACGTTACTGGCAGTGGCACCAAGCAAACAAAACGCAAAAGAGCATCTTCCTGGGTTGGCTTGTAATAACTATAGTCAGGCACAGAACACTACATGGGCAAGACCAGCATTGGTGTTTCAAATATAACCACTATTTAAAAGGCACATTTCATCAGTGTTTTTTTCAACTTGTGGTATTTTATTAACAGGCTAATACAGAGAAAGTAGCTTCCCAGCGGGAACGCAATGTCTTTCTGACGTCATTCTGACGTTGTGACCAAAATCTGACTTGAGAATGACATCATGTGGCTGTTGGGTAATATTGTGAAATTCAAATTCGCTTGTTCAACATTGTGTTGAGATCTTGTTTTTATGACCTGTAAAATAATATCTAACAATATTAGTTTTGCCATGGTGAAATGCCAATTAATGTGAAACAGGTTTTTAAAGATGTAAATGTAAATCAACATTCCAGTGTCCTCATAACAAAAGGAATTCGTCCCTGGGTGGGCTCGAACCACCAACCTTTAGATTAACAGTCTAACGCGCTAGCCGATTGCGCCACAGAGACGGTGACACCACTAAATATGTAGTGCCTTTAAGAATTTTCAATAACAGTAAAGCCCTTTTGAGAGTACTATTTCTAAGTATCTGCTAAACCTGAGGTTGATTCTTTAGTGGAGTCTAGAAAGCAGTTTTACTGAGTTTGATTTGTAATTCAATGTTACAGTAGCTGTACTAAGTTCAGTCTGCTGGTGGTGCTGTTGTGCCAGAGCAAGACACTGAAATGCATAATGCAGAAACCGAAAATATTACAGCTTAAAGAGCTTTGGAAGGAACTTAACGTTTAATACAATAAATAATGAAATTAGTTGATTCCATACAGACAGATCAATACTCTGAAGAACGATTACATGTATGTGGTGCCACTGTCTCTGTGGCGCAATCGGCTAGCGCGTTAGACTGTTAATCTAAAGGTTGGTGGTTCGAGCCCACCCAGGGACGTTATCCATTTTTGCTTTTTTTAGAAGTTTTTTTTTCTTCCCTTCTGAGACAATTGAGATTCTCCTGGGTCCTGCCATTGTGGAAAATGATCTGGAGGAGATCAGACTTCATATGTCACCGCTCAATACATTTCAATGCACACTGAAGGATAAATCGTCTTTAGACCTCAGTAGCCGCGGGGAACATAGGCGCCGATTTATGTTTTCCTCCGTATATATATATATATATATACACACACACCTATATATACATATATAAACGCACTACGCACACCTATTCATTTACTTATTAATAAAGCCGTAAAGTAGATCTTTCAAAATGTACCACTTATCACAAATACAGGATTGGAGATGAAAAGTTTAACTGACACGTAAGCCTAACAGCGATCAGTTCATGGGAAATTAATGTTTTGCGCTATTATCTAAAAAAAAAAAACGACACATATAGTTTCTGGGAGTTTCTCCCTAATTTCTGCTACGAGTTTTTGATAGTGGCATTTTTTCATCTGAGAAACGCTGTGATTGGTGGATAGGGAGCACCCGGAGCAAGGACTGGTTATGTCGCTGTCACTAACATCGACATAACCAATCACAGTGTGACAGACGCTTTACATATCACCAACGGCAAGTTTAATTTTAAATGAATGTAGCCTACTGGCGGTCTGGCACACGTGGGTGCTCGTGCTAGGTATTTTCGTGGGTGCTCGCTATTTTCCGTGGGTGCTCGCTATTTTCCGTGGGTGCTCGAGCCCCGGAGCACCCACGGTATCGGCGCCTATGGCGGGGAATATCTGTCAGGAAAGTGTGCCCCATAACTTTGGGAAGGTAGCATACGACAATTACTTAGTTGTCTTGTTGACCATCATTTTTTTTATGTCTTTGATGCAAATCTGGCCAAACATTTTGTCTAAATAAGTGGAAAGACAAAGCAAGCAGGGTTTTTTGCTTTGTCAAAGAGGAGCCCAAGATAAGGTACAGATTCCACTAAGCTTTTATCAGGAATTATATCAGCCAAACACGGTTTTAAAGTCAGACCCAAAAAAAGCGGTTTTCCAGGAATTAATGTTTGTCTGGAAAGGCATTTGACAGATTACAAAGTGTCACCAAAAACATCTATACCAAAGGTTGTTTAAATTGTGCATGCTGACAAGAATAGGACAAACACTTGTATAAAACAGGACCCTTTAACCTTTGAGTTCTTTTTTTGATGGAACAATATGGCTAAATCCTGTCTGAAATGGATTATAAAAGGAAAGTATCCATGGGGGTTGGAGTACTGATAATGTGTACTTAAATCGTAACTTTTCACCCAATTTCAGCATTTGGACAGTTTCTGAACAGATTTTGCTAATGATCTGTCTGACGCACATTTCTCTATACTTACCTTGGAATGCTGCTAAAGGCTCATTGCATGTCTTGACCAATCAGAAGCTAAAGTCACCCTCTCCACTGATTGCCTATTTATTTAGCAAACATCATTCTTTTGAACAAGGCAACTTACCCCAAAACAGCTCCAGTATGTTTTTTAAATCTTGATCAAAATGTGATCACTCGTTTTTAAGGGCTTTGAAAGGCATTGGCACCCATTATTCCTTACATAAAAAAATCTGCTTACATAATTGTTTTATTTATACATGATCTTGTGGAAGGGGTTGTAAACTACAAATTATTCTCAGGCTCAGTAGCCTACTGTAAATGAGGAAATGCATCCTAGAAGTATACCTTTCATATTTTAATGTCATTCAAGAAACTGACCTTTTTCATTTACCAGAAATATTCACTTACACAACCTCTGATAGCTACGTTATATAAACCAATATAACGCCAATGGATGCACTCCATTAACGTCACATGCCCATTACGAAATGCAGTGCTTTCAGCTAGTGTGCCATACAAACACAAGATTGGCTTATCTTTGTGGTCTTTCCGTTCACAATAATTTGGGCAGTTTGTCAATACTTAAATGTTGTGTCACTGTCTCTGTGGCGCAATCGGCTAGCGCGTTAGACTGTTAATCTAAAGGTTGGTGGTTCGAGCCCACCCAGGGACGGCACACACTTTTGCTCTATGATCTATTGGCAGAACCTTCTGCACGGGCAGCAGTTATTGTTTTCGATAGCAATTAGTGTGGTGCTGGGATTTTGAATGCACTCAGCCTACAATCAGCCTGGAACTTATGATCTTGATGATGAATGTTGTTTATATTAACTTGGCATTGTCCATACAGCTTCTTATTGACCTCCTGTTTACCTTTTAACCAATATTTGGAGTTCAGTCACATGACAGTTATGCTGCCAGTAATGGTATTAAGAATGTATGTAGAAAGCAACGTGTGTTCTCTTCCAGATCATTGATTGTTGTTTTATTCCTTTTGTTTTATTCCTTATTCCACTTGTTTCTCAGAGTGGAGTTGTCACATTATCTGGTGATTAAATTATATAGCCCATGATTAAATTGGGATTTGGGAAGTTGGGGAGCCCTATTTTCAAATTTGCAATTGTATCTAAAATGTTAAACTGCTGGCCAGTGGAAGTATAGAAGCTCAGCTCCCCCCAGGTCTAAGTTCGACTATGTGCAGAAGCTCAGCTCCTGCTGGATCATTCCCAATTTAACCCCTGGATAAAGCTCAATTAAACAGAACAGTGGGAGATAGATTGATTGGGACTAAAACAGAACAACCACCTTTGGACAAACAGTTATTCATTCTTCATTTTAGATTTGCAAACCTAACCTGGCTTTTGGTTACATTTCTTCATAGTTTTTTGCTGTACCTGTCGTACTGAAAACAAACAGCGTTGCAATTACTAAAGCATGTCCCTGGCACTCTGCTTACCTGAACATTAAATGCTCAGGGGCCATTGTGTTCAGTGTTTATTTCTGACTGCTTTTAATCTGCAAAACAAACGAGTTTCACTTGTTAACGACAAGCCATGTTTCATGGTTTTAGCCAAGCCATGTTTTCATGGTGTTTCATGAGTTTAGGGGACTCAACTGTGACATATTGCATCATTACACTAAAGTAGTTGTACAGAGTTTAAATAACATATCCATAAAATGTAAATAACATTTTCGACTCACAATATCAACTCGAAAATGTTGCTATTCCGTAAGGTGAAACGCCAGGTGGACACATTTTTGGACCGTCTACTGACCTAAAGGCATATAAACTCACAGACAATTATGTTTACCTGATAACTTATATGGGTCTCTTTGTCAAGCAGGTTCTGTTGCTGGTGATAGCAAAATGGTTTTGATGTCAGTATGAGATGTTTTTAGTTGCTTCCCACTGGTGTTTTTGATTTTTGATTGTCTTTATATATGAAGCAGATCAGACTTCATATCTCACTGCTCAGTGCATTTCAATGCACACAGAGTTATAAATCGTCTTTAGACCTCAGTAGCCGCGGGGAATATATGTCAGGAAAGTGTGCCCCATAACTTTGGGAAGGTAGCATACAACAATTACGTAGTTGACATGTTGACCATCATTTTTTTTATATCTTTGATGCAAATGTGGCCCAAAATTTTGTCTAAATAAGTGGAAAGACAAAGCAAGCAGGGTTTTTTGCTTTGTCAAAGAGGAGCCCAAGATAAGGTACAGATTCCACTAAGCTTTTATCAGGAATTATATCAGCCAAACACGGTTTTAAAGTCAGACCCAAAAAAAGCGGTTTTCCAGGAATTAATGTTTGTCTGGAAAGGCATTTGACAGATTACAAAGTGTCACCAAAAACATCTATACCAAAGGTTGTTTAAATTGTGCATGCTGACAAGAATAGGACAAACACTTGTATAAAACAGGACCCTTTAACCTTTCTGAGTTCTTTTTTTTATGGAACAATATGGCTAAATCCTGTGTGAAATGGATGATAAAAGGAAAGTATCCATGGGGGTTGGAGTACTGATAATGTGTACTTAAATCGTAACTTTTCACCCAATTTCAGCATTTGGACAGTTTCTGAACAGATTTTGCTAATGATCTGTCTGACGCACATTTCTCTATACTTACCTTGGAATGCTGCTAAAGGCTCATTGCATGTCTTGACCAATCAGAAGCTAAAGTCACCCTCTCCACTGGTTGCCTATTTATTTAGCAAACATCATTCTTTTGAACAAGGCAACTTACTCCAAAACAGCTCCAGTATGTTTTTTAAATCTTGATCAAAATGTGATCACTCGTTTTTAAGGCAAAGTTAAAGGGCTTTGAAAGGCATTGGCACCCATAAAAAAAAAAAATCACTCCATCACTACTATTAATATGCAAACCTAAATAGCCTTACTTAGTAGTTTTTTTCTTCCCTTCTGAGACAATTGAGATTCACCTGGGTCCTGCCATTGTGGAAAATGTACAGACAAGTTATAGACAGTATGAAAGGTTGGACCCTCTTAAATAAGTTACTCTCTAGCATTGCTGTTTTGTAATATTCGACTGAAATCTTTAAACAGCTTAAAGCCTAATATCTAGACACAGGGTTGTCTGCGGTAGGTAAAATGTTTTCATAGATGAAGAAAATGTCACCCTTCATTTATTTTAGTGACTCTATTTTTCAGCTTTTCACCCTTTGGTCTACATTTATTCCTTACATAAAAAATCGTCTTACATAATAGTTTTATTTATACATGATCTTGTGGAAGGGGTTGTAAACTACAAATTATTCTCAGGCTCAGTAGCCTACTGTAAATGAGGAAATGTATCTTAGAAGTATACCTTTCATATTTTATTTTAATGTCATTCAAGAAACTGACCTTTTTCATTTACCAGAAATATTCACTTACACAACCTCTGTTAGCTACGTTATATAAACCAATATAACGCCAATGGATGCGCTCCATTAACGTCACGTGCCCCACACCCATTACGAAATGCAGCGCTTTCGGCTAGTGCGCTATACTAACACAAGACTGGCATGTCTATGTGATACGCCTTTACGTTCAGAACCGATCTACATAATTTGGGCAGTATTTCATTAACTTGAGTTTGTATGTGTATTTAAAAAGTCAAAATGCGCGTAATTGACGTTACACAAACTTGCAGTCGCTGGATAACTCGGATGTATAAACCAACCAGTGTCAGGGATCTCAAGCAATAGATTTTAGACTGGTATCCTCTCAGATTATTTGAAAACGTTTTTTTTTATTATCGATTTTATACATGGATCTACATTTTGTAAATCTCTTGGACCATACTCCCCACGACTGTACTGCTGCTGCGACTACGAGCTCAGAAATAATGGAAGTTACAAGTGAAGCCTTTTGTGCCGGAGACTACGATCTTTCTGTTGAGATCTACAGCTCTCAGCAAGCGGACGTCCGACACCCGGACCGGGGCCTCTCTCTTCTGAAAGCGGACGCGCTCAGTAGGGCTGGGCGGATTGCAGAGGCTGTAGACTGGTACTTCACAGCCGCAAACCTTGAACGGCTGCAAGCCAACGAGCTAGGGACTCTTGTTGACTGTATTGCACACTCTTTGCGTATAAAAGAATGCACAAATTCCACGGTGGTGTCCGAGGATGAGCAATCGTTGGACCTATTTTCATGTCGGCTTTGCAAGTGTTTGTTAACTGACCCAGTAACTTTAGAATGCGGCCACACATTCTGCAAACGATGCATTGAGGATGACGCTATCAAAGAATGTGAAATCTGTGGTTGTAAACTGATCAAAACGTACGGACAAATAAAACCAATCGGGTTTAGAGTGAATGTTGTGCTCCGCTCCCTTTTGGATAAATGGTTTTGCGCAGAAAGTAAAGCAAGACGATGCTGGCTTGAAGGAGAGAGAATGCGGAGTGAACGAGACTTTATCAACGCTCTTGAAAAATACAACAAAGCCGTGGAAATAGGTTTATATTGTTTCAATACGTCTTGATTTCCCTGTGCTAATTACAAGCTTAATATGGTAAAGGTAATAAGTTGTTGGAAGGTTCTAGAACAGAAAAATCGGTGTTTGAAGGGGTACAGCCGGTCTGCAGGGATTGTCCCTTCACTGCCATCAATGTAACAACTAGGTTTAGATTGGGATATTGGCCATCCAAGAGAATAAGCCCACTAAAGGCATCAGTTGTATAACTACACATTGTTATGCTCTTCCTACCCGTAGACTCTGAGGGAACTCAGGTCTAGGGATTGCAGTAGCTTTTAATGGGTGTTAATTTTAAATACATTTGTAGGTAACTATTATTAACTATCTTAGAATGACTGAGCAATGTATAGAAATTATAGAACATGCATTCTTTTGATTTCCACTCTGATAGACAGTGTCTCATAAGCCCTGTGCGTTAGTACACTCTCTAGCCATTAGGTAGAGTTAATAGGATACAGGTATGCCACATTCTGTTGACGGGAGGACGGCAGCAGTGGTTTAACTGCTTTAACTCATGACCTGACCTAGCCCAGGGCAAGGGACATTACCTACTCTGTCATGCATACAGTTTTTCATTTGTTTTACTTTTGGGTGAAATATTTGTGTAATTAACCGTGTAGAAACCTGTACAGTCTAGAAACACTGGTTTTAGTCATTGACACAGTGGACATGAGCAGGTTATTGGGGTATGTTAATAACTCGAAGTGAATCTTTACTAATTGCTGTAGGACTGGTTAGTGTAGTAACTGTTCTGTCCTCACAGCCCCCTATATGCCTCCGTTGCTGGGCCGACGGGCAGAGCTACACATGGCCATGAACAACTTCAGGCAGGCCATCGAAGACCTAGATGCCGTGTGCCGACTGAAGCCCCTTTCTCCCGAGGTGAGAAAAACCAGTGGGGTTTCCTGACATCAAACACAGCTACTTGGAACTTCCAGTGTGAATGCATGGAAGATATGGTACTTGTGGTTTGATCTGAGCATCGTTGTGCACACAGGCGCACCACGCGAAGGCCCTGGCTCTGAACAAAGCGGGCCAGAAGGGAGAAGCCCTGCGGATGTACCTGTACTGTGTTGCCCTGAAGCCAGACTGGGGCTCAGTCAAGCTAGAAGCTCAGGCGGTAGGGTGATCTACTGTGCATGTGCAGCAAGGCTGCTCAACCCTGTTTACTGGAATGCTCCCGTCCTTGAGGCTTCCTCTCCAACCCCTTGTTGGCGCTCCTGATATCAATAGTTAAGCTGGATGAAAAGCTAAATCAGGCAAGTGGAGTTGGAGAGAACCTACAGGACGGTAGCTCTGCAGGAACAGGAATGAGGAACCCTGATATGTACCATTAAAGATTAATTGGGTTGAATTGGTAAGTGCCACTGACACAAGTGGTTTGCTATCGTGAGGACTGCCAGACCAGTCACTTTTTTTTTCCTCCCTCCTGTAGATGCTGAGTGACATGTTCTCCTCCGTGTTCCAGAGAGACGTTCGCCCCAAATTACTAATCTTCCAGCATCGTACAGGTTCCCACCTCAAACCAGCCTCCCTTCTCCTTGGCTACCTCCATTCCAACCCTGGTAGACAGAGCCAAACCCCTAATGGTAGGAAATATGTTTTGTCTAACACTGGAGCAGAGAACAAGCCCCCATGTGAGGACTCCGCAACCCTGGCATCTGTCCTGGCTGGCCTATCCAGCCCCACAGGCCTGAAGCGAAGGACGTCAGAAAAATTTCGTGGCTCTGCCCCCTTCAACAAGCATCTCAAAATAGGTACCTCAGTTTGGGGTTGCACATACTTAAACACGTAGAGGCAGAAAGAATGGGATTGGTCAGTGATATAGGGGAGGGCGGGGCGTAATAGCCAATCCTGAAATAACCGAATATACGTTTCTAAAACCATAAGAGTTGGGGTTGAGTAGGGATAAGCACAAAACTTGGTCAAATGTCTACTTTGTGTATTCAGCCTGATTCAATTGGAAGTTCTGCACACCCTATTGAGTCAACCAAACAATACATGTTCTGTCTTTAGTCACGTCTAAGTAAGTGAAACTTCAACATGCCCTATTCCTTTTCTGTTTAGATTTATCATCGCTACCAATTAGAGTCAGTATCGTTTTGCTTTTAGAATATGGTTATCTTCTTTTCGGTTTAGATGAGGTGAGATCATCCCAGATGCCAGCCGCCTGTTGCAATGAGAGGAGAGAGGTGCCCTCTCAGCTCCTGGATACCTCTGACCTGGAGTGCTCTCTCTGTATGAGGTAAGCCAAACAAACATATACCACCTTGACTTGTGGTCTCTGGGCTTGTTTACGGTAGTAAGACTTATCTTGGTTTGTCTAATAATTTCCATAGCATTGGAATTTACACCGGCAATGTTTGAGATGTGGCACGCAGGATTGTGGCCACCAATCCCGGGACAGTTTAGAGATGTGCACCTTTCACACTTGCAAAACTCTGGAGGGACACTATCAATAATGGGGCGCTTTCTACCTCGCAAGGTGGCATCTCGAGCAATCAATATCTGTATGTTTAATCCTGTGTCTTCTTCGATATATCTTGGGAAATGTAGCGTAGCATACAGCGAGCCGTCTGTGACTGACCCCTGCAATTTCCTCCAGGCTGTTCTACGACCCGGTCACCACCCCCTGTGGGCACACCTTCTGTTTGAAGTGTCTGGAGCGTTGCCTGGATCACAACCCCATCTGTCCCCTGTGTAAAGACAACATTGCAGAGGTAAACTTCCCACACATTCTGTCCCCTCCGTCTGTTGGATGGCAACCAATACAAGCTCGAAATGGACTGAGGTAAATGTTTGTGTGTTAAGTAAAAAGTTAAGTAAATTCCCATGAATGCTGATGGTGCTTTCAACAATATATAGGTTCACAACAATGTTTTCCCACTCAGATTTATGGTGCCTGAAATTCATTGCGATTTTTGTATTAGCTTAAAGTTCAAGAGTAGAAGAAAAGTTTTAATAGCTTTAACAGTGGAAGACTAGTTAATATCCTAAGCTGACCCATTCAAATCTATGATGACTATTTTAGGTAGGTTTAACTTATTATTATTATTATTATTATTATTATTATTATTATTATTATTAACAATAATAATGACCTATGTTGCTTTTAGCAATCAACCCTAGAATTTGTAAAATTACCTTGTCATTGCAGTACCGGACCACCAGAGGGTGCCACAAGACCCTGCTAATGGAGGAGGTGCTTCAGCATTACCTGTCTGAGGAGCTGGCCGAGAGGAGCACGGTGCACAAGGAAGAGATGACTGAGCTCTCAAAGTGAGTCAGGCCTAATTACCACCCCTAAGCCCATCTCTAAGTAAAATGACCGACAACACTTCAGTGTCAAGCCTGCTGATACAGTAATCACTGTGCATATCTTGTTGTTTGACCCGTGTCTTTTGTTATGCAGCTTAACCAAGGAGGTGCCCATTTTCATCTGCACCGTGGCATTCCCCACGATCACCTGCCCGCTGCACATCTTCGAGCCCTGCTATAGGCTAATGATCCGACGCTCTGTGGAGACGGGAACCAAGCGGTTTGGAATGTGCATTGCCGACAGTGTCAAGGGGTGAGTGCTGTGTTGTATTTGCGGCTCAACACCCTGTCAGTCAACTGAAACTAAGTATAGAAATGTTATCTGAGAGCTTACAGGTTTCCGTAATTGTTTACTGACTCACTTCCGCTTAAGACTGCTTCATCAGATGGCCAAACCCTTCCACTAGACTAATCAAAATGTGGTGTGTCTTTTTATATACTTTTTCAATTGAATTGTTTTATGCACTGAGATTATTCTAAGATAATGGATGGTGTTTCACCAATGTAGTGCTTGTTCTGAATGTACCCTGTCACCTCCCTGGCCACAGCTTTGCCGACTACGGTTGCATGTTGGAGGTGAAAGACATGAAGTTCTACCCAGACGGGGGCTCTGTGGTGATCGCGGTCGGGGTGTCTCGCTTCAAAGTTCTAAGCCACGGCCACCGGGATGGCTACAGCACGGCCGAGATTGTGCTCTTGGAGGACCAGAAGGTGGAGGGAGAGGAGTTGGCGGAGCTGCGGAGGCTGCACGACTCGGTGTACGATCAAGCCTGTGCCTGGTTCACGTCCCTAAAGGAGAACATAAAGAACCAGATCGTCCATCACTTCGGACAGCTGCCCGGGAAAGATCCTGACATGCAGGTAAGACCAGCGGGCGGGCTGAGCCCTCTGGGTTTCACCAGCCAGCTAGATCTAATCATAAATACATCTGGTAATCGAGGAATTTGCCCATTTAAATCTGGGCAATCCCTCTGGTTTTCATGTGAAATGGTTGTGTGCGCCCTGTGCTTTTCTATAACGCCAGCATGCCCCTGCCCCCATTATCAACAGTGGAGTCCCAACGGCCCGGCCTGGTGTTGGTGGCTACTCGCAGTCCTTCCCCTGGAGCAGAGAGCCCAGCTAAGCATCTTGGCCATGACCACCCTCCGAGACCGCCTCAGCGCCACCCGCCGCGTACTCATCCTCGTCGCACGAAAACTACAGAAGCCGCCTTCGACCGCAGCGTCTGCATCACTGTAGCTGTTTAGAGTCACTCAAGAGTTGAAAGGGAGGCTACTAAATTCTCCTCTGAAGTGCTAGCCTCAGATGGATATAATGTTGTTCTTTATACGGAAGCCTTTTTCTTTCTTTTTTTTTGAGACCCAGGGATGGGTCCTACTTGACTCTAATAAAAGATTGATGGGCCACCCCTACCAAACCAGATCACATTTTAAATGGGTGTCAGTAACATTGAAGCAGGTCTATTAACTCTGGTTTTGTTCATTTTGTGCAGAATTATATTGATGTTTTCCCACTGTCTTACTTTTGAGTTTTACAAATTAAGCCTTACATTTTTATATCTAATATTTTGAAATCAATTCTCATTATACTAAAATGTCATTTTTCTATGCAACGTAATGAAGAAAATTTGTTTTATTGCCTATACACACTATGCACTTCGGTTGTGTGGTTATTTATTTTAAATTTTTTACCCCTTCATATTCTATGTTCTTAATAATGTCACGAGTGCTTGATGCAAGAAAGTGAAATACAGTGTCATGACAGACATTGCTTTAGCAGCAAACATCCACTGGGTGGTAGCAAATGGGGTCAATGCAGCAGCCCTACATTTGAACAAGTGGGTTTCTTTTGACAGGTCCGCCTCTTAAATCTGTCCCAATAACAATAGACAATAGGCACACACCCTATGATTCAACAGCCTACCTTCAGATAAGTTCATTTCATCAGTGTTTAGAGTAGGTCTTACTAATTGCCTTTATGTTAGAGCTTATGTTTTGAGCCTCTCCATGGTGTTTTCCCAGCATCACTGTGTTATTCTGGCCCAGCCGGAATGGTCTGTCCTGTTGAGTAGCTGAAGACAACTCGCTTTAGTTTGTTTTCCTGACAGTCTTTATGAATCTGAGGTCGAAGAGTCCCTCAAGGTAATGATTGTGCGCGCGAGACTGCCACAAACAGGTACTCACTTTCACAGTTGGTGACATGTATTCCAATCACACAACCAGTAGTCTACAAGATAAACACAAAACAAAAGTTTTTCCTGAATTTTAAGGACTGGTGGGTTATGTGTGGATATGGCTGTTTACTCACATCGTTGCATCTAGGAGCAGACAGGTGAGTAATTTCAGTTACTGTGAAGTCAGAACTGGCACAAACTGTCTTTTGTAGACAATGAGTCACCTTCATGCGTCTGTCCTCGCAATGGATTTATCTGGAATCTCACAGATGTTCAAATTACCAATCCCACTTGATAAACAGCATTCTGTCAAAACCATTTACAGAAATCCCATTTTGCAGCCTACTATTACAATGAACTGATTATCTGATCTTTTTTCATAGGATGTGGAATACACAGGGAAAAGCGTGTGAATCACCACACTGATGACTTGAGGCACATCCCAACCAAACATGGAAGTATTTCTGAATGTGACAAAAGAAAAAATTTAAACATGTTGTTATGGGTAAGCGTAGCCTTCTAAATTAGGTACATTTAATTTTGACTGGTGGGATCTTTGACTAGAGATGCCCAAGACAGGACAAGGTATATGAGAATAAAGCCTGAAGAGGCAAGGGAGCGAAGAGGCAAGTGGGTAGCGGGAGAATCGCCAGGAGACCATTTCTGAGAAAGGGACAAGCCTCACCTACTGTAAAACACTAGTCAGCCGAGTCAGTTCTACCTATCCTATTATAATAAGGATATTTTTTTTATTATGGGAAATAGATAACACCCAGTAGCTGAAATAAGAAGGTATTCTGGAGAGAAATCTGATATGAGATTTAGATAACCGATTGAAATGTAAATAATGTCGTTCCAGGACACCGGTCTGCTCGTTCGATTCTTCCGTTGCCACACCCTTGATTACGAATATTGACACTGATGCCTCACGTGCGCATGTCCATGTCTCTGTGAGATAGGCCTGCCTCTCCCTTTGCGCATTATTCTTTACAGAAATCGTTCGGTTTTATATTAATGAAGCTTATTTA
This sequence comes from Esox lucius, assembly GCF_011004845.1. Lineage (NCBI taxonomy): Eukaryota > Metazoa > Chordata > Actinopteri > Esociformes > Esocidae > Esox > Esox lucius. Next base: position 10,550,117 of record NC_047590.1, read on the forward strand.
TTATTATTTGGGGTAAACAGGTGACTAGATGAGGCAGATAAGACGGGAAATAGCCTAGCGTCTTCATTTTTGTTTTACATAATACTCACCCACTCCCCGGTTAGTGTGTCAAGGCCCTGCCCTTTCTCTGTGATTCCAGCCCGGCTTCCTGTGTTTGTGCGGTTCTCACAATTCAGGGAGAGGAGGAGCAGAACTGGGAGTTGAGAGAGCCAAGGGCCGAGCTGCCACCTCAACATGGAGTAGCCTAGTGTGCTCGACAACACTAGCGGACCACAAAGAGGAATACGCGACCGTCTCTTTTTCTTAAGGGAGGCGCCGCAAATGATACTACATCAAAGATTCCACAGTTAACGCGAAGATAGAATCGGCTTATATTTAAAAGATGGCGAACGACTCTCCGGCTAAAAGTCTGGTCGAAATAGACCTGGCTTCATTGCGGGTGAGTGTTGGAAAAGGGCAGTGTATTTTATTACATTACCTTTTAATTTTAATAATTCCAACACTGCGAGATGATGAAAAACAAAGTAAACATCTACTCAATAAAATTATGAATACATTTTATCTGGGGGATACCATAACTGTTACGCGATGTATTATTCGGCTCGAGAGAGCTTGGTCCTGGCTTTCCTTTGTTCGAAATGCATTTGGCATGTTGGGAGAGATCAGGGCGCAACAGCTGCGTTAATCTATGTCTCATTTTTGCAACATGATTAAAAAGGATTTTTATCGTGAATATTTTATGGATCTATAAAAAACAATTCTCCCTTATTCATTCGTTTCAGGATCCAGCAGGGATTTTTGAACTGGTGGAAGTGGTCGGAAATGGCACCTATGGACAAGTATACAAGGTTGGTTTCAAGCTTTATTGTTTTATTTCTGTGGCCTGTTCTTGGCCACTGATTTCGACGGATGTATGGTTGCAGTTTTAGCACTGATACTCGAAATGATTCACGTTGGAAACCTTTACGATCGACTAGATTCGCTTCTAGATTCGTCTCATCTGGACTTTTCTCACATTGCACCCTAATATATAATTCAACTGGGTTGGCAAGAAAGAGGGCCCATGTATTTTTGTTTGTAAAACATCTCCATTTAGTGACCTTTAGAAATTAGCTATCCATCCATGTACCACTGCAAATAACCCAAACTGTTTGGTTTACCTTTTTCTACCTTGATTTAAACCTTTACACTCAGATGTTTTTTGTTTTGTTCTTAACAGATGGTCATTCTTTCTGAAAATGGCAGTGTTTTTTATTTTTTTTGTAGCGTAGAAATGACTGGTAACATAGTTAGCGGACGATTGTTGTGTGTTTTTTAACGTGCAGCACATCACCTACATCGTATCCTGCAGTGGGAAGGGGAATGTTCACAGTGGGCCTGATCCAGACTAGGCCTGCCGTCATAGCCAAACTTATGTGAAATGTAATGTTTTACAGCCGATTTTTTTTTCAGGTCCATGAACGTGAATCACTTTCTCACATATCTGTTTCTTGGAATCCTATTGTTCTGTGAAAATTCAGTGATAGTTAAAAGTCAGCATTATGGGGACCTTGTTGCGGTTCTCTGATTTCAAGAAGGATTCCTCCCGCTGTGTCCTCCCTCTCTTCATCATACTCTTGTATTCATTGGACAATCAGGCCTATATTCTTACCACTTCTCTAATGCAACACAAGCAGTGCAAATTGAAAACTAATGGAAAGCCTGATAAGCTTGTAGCCATTTGTCGAGGCTTGATGCTTGTCTCTTGTCTGTGTTTAATCTTTTTTTGCGTAAAGGAGGTTGGTAGCTACTCACTGATGCAAATCTGAAAGAGCTTGTACGTTAACTGAGGATCTGGACCAGTCATCTGATTGAACCCTGTTGAGCACCAAGCTTTAAACACCCCTGACACTCATATGGCGGGTATATGCCACACAGAAATGTAAATGTCATAAATGTGCAATACACACACTAATATCACTTTCATACCAAGCTATGGGGTGTTTACTACGGCCGCTAGGGGCGGTAGTACGTGCCAGGGCAAAAACGCCACCAACTCAGACCCCAATGCTTGCCAGTTTGACCCACAATATATATTTTTTTCTTAACCTCACTGGAAGCATTACCTCACCATACCTGTTTTTTTTTTTTCTCTAACCTTAACCGCATTAGATGAGTTACCTAACCTTGACCATTGTTCTTAGTGTTGTGCTGACCTCTTTGCACATCCGCATTTGTTGCTCAACGTCACCAGCACTGACGACACCTGTGTGAATTTGACCGTCCCTTCCCTTGAGTGTAAGGTCCACTGTGGGTGTGCAAACGGTGACTACTAGTGTGTGTATTGCAGGAAGTCGCCATTTATTTCTGCCTGATGTACATGCACCATACGAGTGACCGGATTGCTTTAAAACACATTTTGGTTATGTGACGCGGTTGAGAGTGGAAAGCATCTTCCTTCCGCCCACAGGTGTCCCCGGGCCAAGCGGTTGGCGTATGTGACTGTAGGTTAGGTCACAAGATGGAGGGTGCTCTTGGTCTAACAAATATAAGTAAAGCCGACACGCCTGGGCAAATTTGAAAGCTTGAAAAAGAAAGAATTGGGGTTGTATTTTTCTAAAAAATTGTACATGCTCTCAAATGACAGACACTCTGTATGGGTTTGTCCCAAAGTCGTTCCATGTAACGTATAGCCTGCGTGAATGTTCATGGCCTAAAATGCGGCTGTTTTTCAATCATTCTACCCTTCCTACTTTGCACGTCACTTTTTAAACTAGGTTAATATGTTGCCTAGCTGTACGCTTGTTTTTTCCATCAGCTGTCCCCCACCGCTAGTTCAGTGTTGTAAAATGGTCAGTTGGTCTATCAGATGAGTGAGCAAGCGGTCTGAATGTGGGGCGCTAGCTACAACTGGTAGAGGAGGAGCAGCTGTCCCGGAGCCCAGACAGTCTGCATGGACAGCCAGCTTCATTACAAAGCTGGTTTTGTCTATGGCTCGGGCTCTTTAAGGGAGCAGTCAAACCGCCACCAGACCCACAGAAAGGATGTGTTTGTCAGTTAGGCCTCAAACGCTGAATAATCAGCTAGCCCTGTGGAAATCATGGTGACCGTCTCTTTCTGTGGGGCTTTTCATTTTCTGCCTTGCAAAGCAGTTTTTCACTAATTTGAATCTCAAAATGAGACAATCATGCCCAGTCTGTTTCTTTTCATTAAGGCCAAATTCTTGCATTTAATTAACTTTCTGAATACTGACTTTTGAGGCCATTGTCTTACGCTAGCTCACATAAGTCTTCTTTCCCCAGGTTTGCTCTTTGTGTTTGAATGCTGTGTGCTTTGTAGAAATGTTTTATTGATCCTGGTTTGTTTAGCAGAACTACTTGTCACAGCTTGTTTGGTGATGCAGCTAGCCCAAAAGTCAAACCTCAGTGGTTGACCTTTTCTTTAGTTGGTTGTGACAGAAGCTCTCTAAGAACTGAAATTCGGTATCGCCGGCCCCCATGGCGTTATGTGGTACTGGACAGCACCATAGCCAAGGCAAGGTTCGCTGTCTGATGCTGTGTGTTGGCGCCGTGTGAGGGTGAGGTTCTGTTTGGGGAACGACAGCGGTATGACCACTGTCTTCATGCCACACCTACCAAGTGACCGGCGCGAAATCATACGAAAATAATTTGGAAAGGGACATGCTTTAGGTTGTTGTCTCGTTGAAGCACAATAAACCTCCTAAGATGCCGTTTACATCGTATTTTTTTGGTTGTTCTGGCTGTTCCTCCTACCCAAGCCAACCCTGTCTTCAGCCTTTAATGACGTCATGGTGCCTCACTAACCACTGAACAATGGGCCATTGTCTGGTGAAGGAGAGGGTCATCATCAGTGTCCATGCCCATGTCTGTCTCTGATGTGACAGCTTTGTACAGTTGATCCACGCTACATTTAATGGCCTCAGCAGTGGGCCGTGGATGAAGCTGTAGGTTTTCAGTGAATTACCACCGACCATTTTGTTAATAATTTAGCCTAGTAAAATGCAGGCTGTGGTCTAATGGTTGTTTGGTTGTTATGGTGGGGGACCGGAGTGGCTTGGATTCCTTTTTCCTGCACTAACTGATGATGAGGCCCCTTAGTGCTTCTTAGGAAAACTAATGATGTTGATGAAACATGATTAATTCCTTAAGTTGTGTTTTAGTTTTTGGGAGGGATTGCTTGGCTGTTCAGCCTGACCATATATAGACCTAATCAGTCAGGTCTGCAGGTCAGGCAGTGCCTTGCTCCTCTTCTCACTGGGATGTGCCAATCTATTTTACCCATCATGCTCCTCTCCTACCTTGCCACCGGTTGGTTTCCACACTGCAGGGGGGAATGCTCGGGGAATAGACACACTGGCTTCCACACTGCAGGGGGGAATGCTCGGGGAATAGACACACTGGCTTCCACACTGTAGGGGGAAATGTTGGGAATAGGCACACTGGCTCCTCCAGTCTTGTGAGCTCACTCTTCTGAACTCCATCTTTATTTCCTCCATTCCCCCACCACACTCATATCCCCTCTTCATTTCCTGTATGTTAGCCCCTGTATGTCTCCTGCTTGTCGTTCTCTCAAGCGATCCAACGACCAGTCCCTCATCCCCACTTCCTCGTTGGCTCTCTTGCCCTCACAGAATTCCAACAATCTAGACCCATGTCTGCCTTGACAGGGGATGGTGTGTGGATTTGGATCCGGGATCTAAATACAGCAGTTCTAAATAGCTTGGCCCAGTTCTGTGATTGTGGATGGGAGAACCAACACTGTTTGACTCTGTGCCCGTCTTGTTGCCACCTACAAGGACTGAGGGCAGATCACGGGTTAATCTTTACAGCATTAAACCCACTGGCGGATGCCATGCTGAAATGGCCTCCAGGGCTGCTTTCTATACTGTGTCTAGCCTAGATGATCTATCCTAAACTGGCACAGCGACTTGGGATTTTGTGGGGAAAATGACTTTGCTTCAATTTTCGGCAGTTTCCCAGGTCCTAAACCATGACCTCACTAAAGCTGTAGATAGGCTGAACAAAAACAAAGGAGAACTGCCAACAACGAGGGCTGATGCAAGACTGATGCAAGAACACCTGTCTGCTGCCTCCCCGTCTAGACCTCCCCGAGCTCGGCCTCTCCCTCCTCTCCTCTTTGTGTACCCAGCGGCCATCTTCACCCTGCTGCCGTGTGGCCAGCGGAGGGGCAAGTCGCGCTGGTACTGTCTGGTTTGACCGGGGTGGGGTGGGGGGTCCTCTATGCGTAAGACTTGGGAGGACCCAACACCCTGCAGGCTGGTGATCCAGAGGGAGCATCGGCGCGAAGCTACGGTTGGGGGGGGGGGGGGGTGACGTTGTCTTCTTCCATCGGGCCCCTTTGTTGTTCTGTATCAGCGCTTTTTTTTTTACGATCTGTTCAACACCAAAAGCAGTGTGGACAAGAGAAAAATGGGAACAGCCTGAAGAACCGTGCAACATCCCCTTTTCCCTCCAACCCCTATATACGACTCTACATGTGCCGTGAATGTGCGGGTATCTGTGGAAACATCAGGTCTGTGTGAAGGCCTTCCAGTACACAGGGCTGTTCATGTTGGTGTGTGGCAGGTAGCTAACCGGCCTTTTCACAGTTCCACGGTGCCAGCTATGGGTTCACCCCTATTTATAGCCTTGTCTTCTACACTTAGTGGAGGCAAGATTGCAGGTTAGTGAGCCGGGAGTAGATGGCAGTATAGCTCGTTTCTCTGTGTGGTTTAACCCATGGCGTCTGCAAACACCGCGGTCTGTTGTTAGCCTTCCCGAAAAGTTAAAATAATTGCCTATCACAGAGTGGCCCTTTAATCTGGAATCTGACGAGGAGAACTGGCATTCGGTGGTACACTGGAACCATTGTCTTCAGCTCCATAGGGGTGCCCAGATCTGTGCCGGTGTCTCCCTGATGTATATCCTAGGGACTCGCTGGCTGGTCATGCATGGTCTCTGGTCCTCTGAGGTCGACTCGGCTGAACGTGTCAGCCAGAATCTTACCCTGGAGACACAGACACACGGCCACGCACGCAGGCAGACAGACAGAGACTGACCAAAAAAATGTGTGAGCGGTGACCAGGTTGGTGTGTGTTCTCCCACCACACAGTCCAGTGCATCGCTTTTTGTCTGTCCTCCCTCTGCATTGCCCCTCTGTAATGGCTGTCACAAGGCCCACACAGCCCCTGGGCTGTCCACACCACAGCCTCAATGTGTCTGTGTGCGAGGATTGACCCATTGAGCCACCTCATTATCGGGCGGGCGAGGCGAGACACAAAAGCCGCTCGCAGACCAGACCGGGTTTCCATTGGCGGGTTGCAGCAGCCCAGGCTGACTTTTACCCAGCAGACTTTGCTCTCCCTCCAGTGTCGGGTTTCTCTTGTTGTTTCTTACCACAAACAAGCAGGTGAATTTGGCCAAGTCTTGGCTCTACACAAAGTATTTTGTGTGTGTGTGTGTGTGTGTGTGTCCCATATAGGCAAATCCTTAACACTGCTGTTGGGAACCCCCCCCCCCCACCCCCTTGAGACCGCAGCCCTTTCTCTGCCCCCCCTTACGCCGTCTGTCTGTGTCGTGTCTGTGTGCAGGCTGCTGCACTGTGATCAATAGCTGCTTCGCTATTGACCGGTCTCTCCTCGCAGCCCGCTCAGCCTGGCCGGCCAACCAACGGCGTTCCCAGGCCACGCCTGCGCCCTATTCCCTTTGTAGGTCACTGTCATTATCAGGACTGCGTGGGTTCCCATCTTAGACTGAACCCATCTCCTTCAGTCTCCCACTGTTTGTCTGAGAGCGGAGAACCGATTTACAGACCTCTACTGAACGTTAATTACCGCACGTGCACCACCACTGTCTTCTGTGGCTTTCTCTTTCTGTCCCTTATGTGTGTGTTTGTGCTTTTATGGGTGTGGTGGTTGTCTCTGCCTCTCTCTCTCTGCCTCTCTCTCTCTGCCTCTCTCTCTCTGCCTCTCTCTCTCTGCCTCTCTCTCTCTGCCCCTCTCTCTCTGCCCCTCTCTCTCTGCCCCTCTCTCTCTGCCCCTCTCTCTCTGCCCCTCTCTCTCTGCCCCTCTCTCTCTGCCCCTCTCTCTCTGCCCCTCTCTCTCTGCCCCTCTCTCTCTGCCTCTCTCTCTCTGCCCCTCTCTCTCTGCCCCTCTCTCTCTGCCCCTCTCTCTCTCCCTTTGTCTGCTAATAATGTAGGGGCAGAAGTGGGTCAGTTGTCTGTGTCCTGTGTAGACTACAACAGCCCAATCCATCTGGTAGGGTTGGGAGGAGGGTATCAATGTATATAGTCCTGATATTTGTGTGTTTTTTATTCTGACCTAACCTTTACATTGCCTGCCCTAAGGTGGGTCAGCTCGTCACTCTGTGCCCCATCACCAACCACACATTCGGTCCCTGCTCCGATGTGAGTCGACATCTGTCTGCCCCCCCCTACCCTCAGGGATATGGAACCTCCAGTACCAGCCAGCACACCTCCCTTTACAGAGACCCTGGATGTCCTGGCCCAGGAACGCCATGTACTTTACAGGGACTGGAAACAAATCAAAACTGTGTAGACATTTTAATTGAAAGTTATGAGTCCATGATTTTGACAGCGAATCATTTTAGTGGGGGCTGGATGTGGATCCTGGACCTCGGGAGCCTGAATATAAGCCCCCAGGCAAAATTGGAGACACTCGTAATTATACAATCTGTCTAATTGCTGCTACGGGCCTGGACGAGATGGATAAAAATCTGTATGAGATGAATTGCTTTAATTGATTTGATAATGATGTTATTACATTAAGTAATGCTAAATTAAAGTTATCAGTACCTTGATTGTTAATGGAGCAATTTCTGGCTTCGGCATTCACCCATATCAGTTTCATTTTAATTTTGAAAAACTAACATTTCTCTAGTAGGCCAATGGGCTCCTTGTCGAATTGAAGGACATCCGCAAATGCCAATGTGGCCTCTTATGTCTTAGCCCCTATCTACTTTCCTCCTATGGTCTTCCTTTGGTTGTATACCTACTCCGTGTAAGGCTATCGGGAAGAATGTACAAGTAGAGGCATAAACACAGTGAGCTCCATCAGGTTTACATTGCTGGCACCACAATCTGGGCCCATTGAATGGCTTTAATGCCCTACTACAAACACTGAGTGGCTTTGATGCACTGCCTTATGGACAATGTGCCCCAATAACTATGGACTTTATTTCTGGCTAATCAGGTTTAGTTTCTGAAGCTGATAATTTGCTGTGTAGATTATCACACACACTGATAGACTATTGCCAAATTACCTGTTTCTTTCACCTGTGTTTATCAGAAACTCACTCGGAAATATAGAAGATGATTCATTATTAAGAGCTAAGACATCTGCTTAACTACCTACGAAGTTGCCTACATCTTCCTGGGAATGGAAGACGTAGGCAATGAATGTTGCTTTATGGGATAATTTTACAACCCTGTCAAACTAATGCAAAGCACACGGAACATGAAATTGTCGCATTAGAACAGCCTTCAGTGGTATCGAAATTTAGGCAATCAATCACCACACACCCAATTAGCCCAAGGGCGTCACAAGACAGTAGCAGTATTTCCCTGATTAATATTTCCTGCCAGTGCTCTCTGAAAACACAGCAAAACAACATCCTTTACCGTGGTGCTCCTTTCAGTTAGACCGCACTCAACATGAGAATCACCTTTAATCGATAAGTAAATGTAGACATACTCTGACATTGTGGAATCCACCTTAGGGACAAAATAGCCAGTCTAAGCAAAGCTTGTGTACAGTTGTATATGTAATGGAATGAGAGCGGTGAGTATTTTAAATGGATTTACAGTTGATGTACACATTTTTCTTTGTCTCTCTAAATGCCAGGAGAAGTGTGGTGATTTAAGCACTTGAAGCGTTCAAGGTTTACACTTTTGTCTACTAAAAGGTTTTATTTGTATTTTAGTTTTGGAGACCATATAAACCAAAACTCTCCCTGCTAACCCCCCGTGGCAGGGAGGGTCCTAACGGAACATCCATACAAGGGGTGTGGCCTGCTCCGGGCCGGTCTCCTGGAGAGAGGCCAGCGCATCTGGCCATGGTTAGGGGTTTATGTAGTGGCTCATGCTCTCTTCCCAGGGCTTTGTGATGACTCACTGCCTCAGATAACCTCTCCAGAGCCACAGTATCAGACCTGGGGGTCCGCTGAAGACCCCTCACTCAGTCGGGTCCTGCTTTAGCTGCTGTGCCCAGAAAGAGAGCCTCTATCTCAGAGCTCCAGCAGGTTGGGGTTACAGGATGGGGTTTAGGGGACCTTTCCAAAGCCTTATCTCGCACCATTTGATTGAAAGTCCTGTACTTCCTGTGTAGCCTCCTGCATTCCTTCTCACTCCATTTTCTGGTCCAGTCCACCCGGCCGAATGTCCTGAATCTCAAGTCATTCGGCGAAAAAAGACGCTGGCTCCATAGGAGGTCTTCTAAATAGGCCTTCATGTCCATGTTTCTTGGTGGTAATTCCTCTTCATTTACGGATTTAAAGATTTCCATAGGTCTTACCATTAATTCTTAAGGACTGCATGATCTTGGCTTACAGAGAAGCCGGAGGCCCGTGGGTGAAAACTGAACCTCAACGCACCTGTGGCCTCTGACCTCAACCAAAGGCTTGTGTGTCCCGGAGGGGCCTCGAGCGATAAGTAATGTCACTGATGTTTTTATAGACAGTGACCCTAGGGTCAAAGTTTAGACGTTTAGAAGACCTGAGCATAAACTCATGGAAACTTTCGTCTTCTGATCTGTAGCTCGGGGAGAATATTTACCTGGCTTTCTGTAATTAGCTGTGCTTATACCACAGTTTTACAGAGTGCCTGTTTCTGGTTGGCTAGAAGTGTGTACAAGAATGTGTATTTCCTGATATGGTACAGTTGGATGTGTTTGGGACAAATGGACAAATAATGATGAAGGCCTCAAACCTCTAGATTTACAAAGAGGAACTCTTGGTATCTCAGCAAACGTTCTATCAAAGAAGTTTGCATATTTTCTTAGTGAATTTATGCTTTATTTCCCCTTTTCAGTTCCTACCGACGAGGTAATGGATGTCTCCTGTCAGTCCTGTCCCTACATTTCACATGTAGGATAATGTCTTTGATTTTATAGACCCAAACAACCATATAAGCAGACATTGGCTTGTAGAAATGACACGTTGTTTATTTTCTTGTTTCATTAGTGATTATGCTGTCATGTTGTGGCTGCTACAGATCAAGCCTAGTTGTTCCTTCAGTTCCTTTGTAGCATCCAGAACATGAGAATAAATTCAATAATAAAACGTGTAAATGTAATTTCTACTAGTAAACTGTTTGCATACTGTGGTATAAGCGGTAACTTGCCATGGGGAAATTTCCTATATGATGGGTCTCTGCTATGCCTCATCCCTTTGCGTTCTCATTATGGGGAGTTCCATTTACCTTGGCAGTTGGAACTCAGAACTGGGAATGACGTCACTCCTGCGTTAACCCAAGGTGATCACGTTCCACTGTCCAAAGTTGGAAAATAAGATGGACCCCCCATTAAGGCCTTTGTTGTGCTTCCCCTTTCGTAATATACACAATGTTTCTCATTGTATTTCATTCTGTGGAATTTTTTTTTGACTACTTTTCAATCGGCTGTTCCGTAACCAGTAGCCTAACCTGGACGGGCAAGTGCTCTTGTAACATTAACTTTAAACATAATTTCCCTATAAAATGTATAATGCTAGTCTGCAAAATGGCATACGTATAATATCGGTTGTACTGTTGATACACAGTGCTGCCATCTTGAATTACAAACTCTGGGCTAATTGGGTTCTTCTGTCTTTCCGAGTTGAATATTCCGTCTTCTGGGTACAAATGGAACGTGCTTTTATTTCCTTGGAAATTTTCAGAAAGTTAATATTTAGTGTGTACTTCAGTTTCAGTTGACTATTTAGTCTGTAGATGCAGATTTCCAGAAATAGTTTTGTGTTCGCGCGCATCCATGATTAGGTGAATGCTTTTTGCTTGTTTGTTCATACTCACTGCTACTGCAAACAACCATGTTTTAGCCATTTCCATGCCCTGTACCCCCAGAAGAGTGGAATCCCCCTTTTTGGTTTCTCTGTGTACCAGATGATCATTAGCAACTTTTATCTCTGGTTTCAGGGTTTGAAGACTATTTTGGTCTCTGTTTATGTAAGCAGTAAATGGTGCCGAGAGAGGAGGACTGTGGGAATGTTTGTTCTTCGGAGAGATGTGTGTGTGTGTGTGTGTGTGTGTAGGCCAGTGATTGTGCTGTTTTTGCTATTCTAGGTTTAAATAGTCACCCACATGACAAAGTGATGATTGTCTATGGAAAGAAATACTCTCTAGGATTGGTCACCTTCGTATAGTTTGTCTACTAGCCAAGTTGGGATTTGTTGTTGAGGTATGCCGTGCTGTGTAAGTTCAAAGCCTAACCGTGGGACGGACACAAGCACAGGTTAACCCTAAAAAAATAAAAATACGATGCTACCCAACAGCAGATATTGCGCCAGTGTGTTACCCTTTGTTGATCATGTAATGATGACTGACCTGCCGTCTTCTGTTCTCTCTACAGGGGCGACATGTTAAAACTGGACAGCTGGCCGCCATCAAGGTCATGGACGTCACTGAGGTAAAGTTGCTCAGCCAAACATTGTGTATCAAATGGGACGATGTGGTGCTACTGGACTGTTTAGTGAAATGCTGACCCGACGTGACCTTTAAAACATTTCCAAACAAACCGCCCATTCTGTCTGTCTGTCTGTGTGTCACTTCTCTGTTTAGCTGACCCATTGTCTTTTGGCCCTCGATTTGACTGAGGGTGACCTTACGTCTGGCTGTTTGGCAGCGGCTCTGCATTCAGAGGCTTTCCAAGAACCTTTCCCCAAAGGTTCTGTTTTGTTTTGGTTCTGGTTAGGATGTGTTTATTTCTGCATTAGCTGGCGTTAACTGGAAGTAATGTGCATTGAGAAAAGCTAGCTTGGCTTGATTCAGGGAAGTACAAGCGCTTGATATATCTTTAGCCTAGTCATCGTCAAAATAGGCAACATGGAAATTCTTTGAGGTCCTGGTCACGTTTCAGGAAGAAAACCATGATTTCTGCACAGCAAGTGGTTTGTGTTTCCGTACAATAAGCAGAGACCATTATGTGTAAAGTCAGTTTATAGCTAAATTGTAATTTTTCGGCTGGCAAGAGGGCAGCATATTACTTTCACTGTGGAAATCTGCTTTTATCTACAAAAAAAAGGCCTCTCAGTGAAAATTGGTGTAGCCTGGACCACCCACCCACACAAGCCTTAATGAACACTCCTTCCCTCCCATCCACCGCCATCCTCCCTCTCTGGTTGAGCTCAGCTCCAGCCCCTGGCTGCATCCTCACAGTTTTAGTTTTATGATGTATCCTAGTCAGTATTCTGTGGCTCATTTGGGAACCAAACACGACCCAGCTGTTGCCAGCCCCATTCTACCGACCTGTGTGGTGTCAAAATTGAGCTAATATACTTTAGTGTCACGTTTCCTGTCTGACAAGATTCTCAGTGTCGTGGACCTAATTGTAAAACCCCACTCCGACTAGTCCTCTTTAAGGAGCCGGTTTCGGTGCTTGTGTTGGACCGTGCCCTGACTCGCCCGATGTCTGCCACTCCTTGCCGGCTGTCGTCAAGAACACCGGTTATATGGGCAGGTGTACCTGCCCCGGGGGGGGGGGGGGGGGGGGTTGGGTTGCGGTTGCCCAATCACTGCTTCTGGACGTAGGTCTCAAAGGGCGTTTGATGTGGGGGACTGGTGGGGGGGGGGGGGGGCTGTGTGACCTGACCCAGATTCCCGTCTCCCTGCTACATTTCTGTACCAGCCATGTAGAAGACAAACGTTTAGTTGTTTCCCCTTTCTCCTTTCTTAATCCCTTCTTTCTTACGGTTCAAGAGGAGTGCAGTCCAGGTGTTCGTAGTCAGGCCTTGGTGCTGACAGGGCTATTACTTAATCGGTGGTGTTTGCTGTTGCTGATAGGCCCTTATCTAACTGCACCTCCCTTGGCCTATCCGGAGGAGGTTTCTATTCAACGTGACCCGTGGATGGGAAGCGTTACGCAAGGCCCGTCGCCCCCCCCTACGCATTCTGCCCGTCGATGCTCACTCTGTTGTACTCGTCTGCTTACCAGGTCAGATAATGGACACTCGATGGCTGAGGGACTTCTTTGGGCTCCCCCTTCGTTTTGCTCCTCACCTAGTCAACCCCCCACCCACCCACCCAGCCCATGGTCTCTGTCCCAGTGATGGTCAGGATAGCTCGGTCAGCTGTCAGTCCCTGGTCAAAGGACCCTGGTCAAAGGACCCTGGTCAAAGGACCCTGGTCAAAGGACCCTGGAGTGACGAGGCTTTCGCGCCTGTGAATAATAATCCAAACAGCTGCAGGAAAACATGGCAGAGCGAGACACAAAGGAGGAAGGGAGGGAGAGAGAGAGACAGACTGAGCGAGAGTGTGAGTGAGAAAAGGGTGACATCACCCTCCAAGTGAGTGAAGCAGTATGGCTGCCTGCATAGCCAGCAGAAAGCCTGTTATCTGTTGGCAGGAGACGTCTGGTGGCGCGATAGAAAACAGAGTTAAACCACAGATGCAGCCCTCCAGATGGGCCCTGAAACACTCTGGAATGCAGACTGTCGAGGGTAGCCCCATCACCACCTCCCCCACACCACCTCTGTCACCTCCTCCACCACTACCCCACCTCTGTCACCTCCACCACCACCCCCACCAGAACGATCATACTTTTCAACTGCATTGTGATTTTAGCCTCCCCCGCTCCATCAGGGGTTTCTGTAAAGGCCGCCACACACACACACATGACTCACAAACTGAGCAATGAGGCACACCAAAAAAGAAATTGGGGCGTGTGTGTGTGTGTGTGTGTCGGCAGCCTCACGGCCTGCGGAGTGACGCTGGCTGGCCTGTGTGTATTCAGTTACTCTTCGGGTGTCACTGGTTATCACTGTCAAGCCGGTGCCATCGGACGAGAGCCGGCTAATAGTGCCGAGACCTTATTGCCGTTTTCCAGGGGACCATGCTGGAGTGGGGGTTGGGTATGGTGGATGAAGCAATGTCCCAAGTTCTCGGTGTGTCCTATACATTTTATATCCAAGGAACCATTCTGTAGGGTGTCCCTGACCAGCGGAACAAGCTGTTAAAACAGCCAGAGGCAGAAGCTATACCGTTCATGGATGCTATTTGTTTTGGGAGAACTTAAGAAACATTAGTCAGTTGAACACAGTGCTTAATGGTGTCTAGCTAAATATTCAAACTTGGCGTGATGTTAATGCCAGCCCGGCTAATCGAGGACAGGCTGAACTACGCTGCCTGGTTCCTTTTTTTAGTTTTAGTTTTTATTGTTGTATTTATGTCGAGACCATAATGTGGGAGATCTAGTTTCGGGCACACTTGTGCTGGTTAGTTCACCAGGAGTAAACGGCATAACACCAATGAGTTGTGGGTGGATGTGTAGGGCATGGAGTTCTCAGTGGGGAATGGAGATTCAACATTTATATTATACTAAACAGCTGACGACAAGCCTAATTTCAGACAAATCCTCTCTCCTGTTATTGTTAAATAATACTGTGCACTTTGGCTCTGCTTGAATGCCAGTTGTGTCACGGAGGGGATTTGATGTGTACATGTACAGTCGTCTAGATTAAAGACGGATTACAGATAGACAATATATGCCGTCTTTCACGGAGCGCGAGCGCACGGTCTGCAGCATAACACAAACACACGCACCCCATTAATCCTTGTAAACAAAGAAGCTGTTAGAGCGTTGTGTGTGTATTGCATAGCCAAAATGTAGAAATGCATCTTGTTGTTCAGCAGCCATGGATGAATGAGGGTTTATAGACTCAATAGACTTGACCTTTGTGGAGTGTGGAACGTGATAGACGACTATCCAACCGCCTGTAACTGTCCGCACGTGAAGGAAGCCTATTACTCCGGCCCTCTGTCTGCCTTCTTTCTTGCTAACTACCATTCTGTGTTCAGGACGAGGAGGAGGAAATCAAACTGGAGATCAACATGCTCAAGAAGTACTCCCATCACCGAAACATCGCCACATACTACGGCGCTTTTATCAAGAAGAGTCCCCCGGGCCATGACGATCAACTATGGGTGAGGCCTGAACTCTAATCTGATAGCTACTGCAACACGGGCAGTGTCTTCTTTGGTTGTGTTGACGCTGATTTGGCCTCAGAAGAAGTGCTAACCAATGTGTGTTTCCTGTAGCTGGTCATGGAGTTCTGTGGGGCAGGATCCATCACAGACCTGGTGAAGAATACTAAAGGCAACCAGCTGAAGGAAGACTGGATCGCCTACATCTCCAGAGAAATCCTCCGGGTGAGTCTCCACTTTGTTCTTCAGCGTCATGGAACGTTTCTCAATGGTTCTTAAGGTCTGTCCCTGGCGGAATGTGAAGGGGGTCCTCCATTACCGTTCTCTTACGTGTTCGGGAAGCTGTTGCTAATGGAGGTCGTGAAGCATTTCTCCGTCTCGCTTCCTCTTCAGGGATTGGCCCACCTGCATGCCCACCATGTCATCCACCGTGACATCAAGGGCCAGAACGTCCTGCTCACAGAGAATGCCGAGGTTAAGCTGGGTGAGTGACATCATCTTCGGAGCTTTACAGACCGAGGCCCTGGTTGGCCTCTGCCGCTGCCAGTCAACTCTCCGAAAGCCACTAGCGTTTTAGCCGGTCGCCTTGAATGGATAGGGCTGCTTTTAACTCGTCTCTTCTGATTGGTTGTCTCGCAGTGGACTTTGGTGTGAGCGCCCAATTAGACCGGACCGTGGGGCGGAGGAACACCTTCATTGGGACGCCATATTGGATGGCGCCCGAGGTCATTGCTTGCGACGAGAACCCAGACGCCACCTATGACTACAGAGTAAGCAACCTCATTATCGTCACGAGGCTCAGATGTCCTGGTCCAGTGCTAGCTTTAGCAGCTACGAGGTGGGGCGGAGTTTTACACATCTGTTTAGTAAAGTTGCTTTGTCTGATTTCTCTCTTGCCGTGTCCCTCCGCTTCCAGAGTGACTTGTGGTCCACTGGAATCACTGCCATTGAAATGGCCGAAGGAGCTCCTCGTAAGTACCTGTCCCTCGTCCGTCTACTCTTCGCGCTCCACTTCCTCTCTGACGCTGGACTGCAGCTTGTGGTTGCTTCTGCTTGTGCGTTGTCTCCAGGCCCTTGTGTCTGTTCTGATTCCCTGTTTTTTCCTGCCTGTTTTTGCTTTTAGCGCTGTGCGACATGCATCCGATGCGAGCGCTCTTCCTGATCCCGAGGAACCCTCCCCCGCGACTCAAGTCCAAGAAGTGGTAAGTTGGCCTCTCTGTCGTCGTCGTCCCCCTCCCCCCTCCCCGGCTGCGGAGCCGAGCAGCTGGGCCACACCTGTCCTGGGACTGGGAGAAATGCTGGTTGGCCCGTGTTCAATGGAAAACCCAACCCTCTGAGAACGTTACTTTCCACTGGCACTGAGGTGCTTCTGATTATCACCTCTCTGCCGTCTCCTGTACTGACATATACGTTTTTATTAGTGTTGGCGTAAGTTACCAAGGGCTCTGTGTGTTCCCGTCAGAATCGGACGCGGCATTTTGGAGAATCTGCCTGTCAGGATTGTCTTGGGTTGTGTGCTGCCTGTCAGACAGACATGGTTACTAGTGGGAGTACTACCATCCATCTCCCCAGTGGTCTCCCCTGGCCTGACTCCTCTCCCTCCCCCCCTTCCACTGTCAGGTCCAAGAAGTTTTGCAGCTTCATCGAGGGCTCCCTGGTGAAGAACTACACCCAGCGCCCCCCCACCGACCAGCTGCTGAAACACCCCTTCATCCGGGACCAGCCCAACGAGAGGCAGGTCCGCATCCAGCTGAAGGACCACATCGACCGCACCAAGAAGAAAAGGGGGGAGAAGGGTGGGTGTCTGACCCGTCTGCTCGCAATGTCCAACAGGCTTTAGTTTGGATACGCGGTCACACTGTCGGCTTTTTCCTCTTCAGATGAGACGGAATACGAGTACAGTGGCAGTGAGGAGGAGGAGGAGGACGCCGCCGAGCAGGAGGGAGAACCCAGGTGACGTGTCCCTGTTGTTTCAGTCTCATGACCGCTATTGTCCATGTACGCCGTTCATTTAGCGGTTTAGAACAATGGCGGCTTAGTTGGCCTTCCTCTCGCTGCCTGGAATAGATGAATACAATGTCAGCCATTGTTAGGAAAATCCAAAGTCGCCCGTTGAACAAATGAAGGTGGGACTTAACTCACTGACGCCTCGGTCTCTCACCTGAAGTAAAGAATTAACGAAATCCTTGGTCTGTGCCTCCTCTCTGCAGTTCCATCGTGAACATGCCCGGCGAGTCGACACTGCGGAAGGACTTCATCCGGCTGCAGCAGGAGAACAAGGAGCGCTCGGAAGCTCTGCGACGACAGCAGCTCCTGCAGGAGCAGCAGCTCCGGGAGCAGGAGGAGTACAAGCGCCAACTGCTAGCGGAGAGGCAGAAGCGCATCGAGCAACAGAAGGAGCAGAGGAGACGACTGGAGGAGGTAAAATTGTTACTGCCAAATAAATATTAATGAATTTACCTTTTCGTACGCCAGGTGCTCGAACCATCCAGGACAATGCAACACGCCGAGCGCTCCGAGTAACGTAGTTTGGCTAGTTTTGCTGCCGGTAGAAAGTAAGCAGGGTTTAGTTGATCCTGCCGCCACAGCTGGACAGATTGAAACTAATCACAACATTGAGCTACATGAAGTGAGCCCCTGGAACATGTTTTGGCACGCACAGCACCATCGGGGGCTTTTACTGTTTCAAAGTTGTCGACTGGGTGGGACCTGCTATGCGAATCCCAGAATTCCATCCAGGTCAGCAGTTTAGATCAAACCAGGGAATTATAGGCCTGTGCAGACACTGAGTAACAGCTTTATCAGTTAGGAATTTAAGCACTGCAGCTTAGTAGAGTAGCATGCATCTGCTTCATTTACTAATACACTTGATAATGATGAATTCACTACTTCAAATGGAGGTGGTGAATCCCATGCTGTCACAAAAGGATAACAGGGATTGTGTCTCTTTCTATGTCTAGGGATCACCTGCTCGTGCACACACAAATTCACCAAAGCCTTTGTTGGACTTCCCATCATGCCTTGTTTTAAATCATCTAGACCCCTGCTACTATGGTAAATCATGATTTGCCCTAGTAGCAGGGAATATCTCCTAATATCTTTGAACAGGGAGTCCCAACTAGAATCTCAGCTCTCCCTGTGTGTCGTATCCCTGAGGTTCTCTCTCTGTCGCCCCCTCCTGGTGCCCCACAGCAACAGCGACGTGAGCGCGAGATGAGGAGGCAGCAAGAGCGCGAGCAGCGCCGGCGAGAACAGGAGGAGAAGAGGCGTGTGGAGGAGATGGAGCGCCGTCGGAAAGAGGAAGATGAGCGCCGGAGGGCGGAGGAGGAGAAGAGAAGGAGCGACCGTGAACAGGTAGGTCGGATTGGCCCAATCACTCTAATTGGCTTGCGTGCGGGGGACAGGTTTGTCACTTCCTGTTTTTCGTCCAATCACGGAGGCTTGTTGTGTGTTTATGATAGGAGTACATTCGTCGGCAGCTGGAAGAGGAGCAGAGGCACCTGGAGATCCTGCAACAACAGCTGCTCCATGAACAGGCCATGCTCCTGGTAAGAAACCCCGCATTGGACTGTTTCTCCTCTCCAGAGGCTCCTCCACCTGAGCAGAAAGTTACAATACCATTAAAAATGAGTTGGGTCTAACCGATGTAATTCTTCATGTAGAATAGATTAATATCTGTTCTATTGCTATATGTTTTTTTAACGGTAATGTTTTAATATGTGCATCCCTCTGTTCTGAGGACTGGAACAAGCCCTTTCAAGGAAACCAAGGATCAGTGTAATTGCAGTACTTTTGCATCATTAGTAAATACCCAGCTGGAAAATTGAGTTCTTTTTGTTCCTCTGTTCTCTCTACATTTCAGTCCTGTGGAAACAAGTTGATGTGTCTAGTCTACTTTTATGTTTCCTTTTTTTATTGCACTGCATTCTTTCAATATTTTGACTTGCCTCCCATGAATTGGTCTATTCATCTGTAGTTAATCTTTATAGAATTTGCATAATTTGTCGCTATTTCTGAATTGGATAGAATTGCGGGCCCCCCCCCAGTGCTTAATTAAACGTTGTCCCTCCTAGTTGTTAATTTCATACAGCTCCCCTGAAATGCTTAATTCGCTAGCATCGGACCAATGCAGCGTTATGCTACATGCCAGCTGCCAGTTTTCCCCATGTCTAATGTGCCTCAACTTAGCCGTGCACTCTGCGTCAGGAGTTCAAGTGGCGGGAACTTGAGGAGCAGCGGAAGGCCGAGCGTCTCCACAAGCGTCTGCAGCAGGAGCAGGCCTATCTGCTGTCCCTCCAGCGCGACAGCAGCCCGCCACAGCAGACGCCCAAGGGAATGTCCCCTGACAGCACTAATACCCCTCGGACCACATCCCCGGGCCCTGAGAAAGACAGAGCCCCGGCTCCGCAACCCCAGTTCCCCGACAATGCTAATGCCATGGCCCAGCGGAGGATGTCCTCCGATAGCGCTAGGTCTCCACAAACCCATTTCCTCGACTATATTTCTGTCCCGCAGAGAATTTCCCCACAAATCATGTCCCAGGACGGTACTAACAAGCCCCCTCAGCAATCATCCCCAGACAGTGTTGATAAAGACCAAGAAAAGCCCCCGTCTGATAATAGCGATGCCCTAGTCCCCCAGTCTACAGACGTTACTACTAAAGCCCCACAGACCGGGGGCCCAGATGGCCCCAGGTCCCCACAGACAGACCGCTTGGAGCCTTGCAACGCTCTCTGTGATCCTCAACCAATCAGAGAGGTGAACCCCCCCCCCCCCCCACACACACACACACAGCTTTACTTTCTCCTCAAGCTGCCTGCTGCTTCTTTTTCCGGCTGCCTGCACTCTGTCCACACAGCCTGACTGTGTTATGTTAGCACTTGTGGTGTGAGAAGCCATTTTGGTTTTCTTTTTGCTTTCAGTTATCGCCTAAGAAATGGCAATTAATACCTCACATAGTCAATTTCAGCGCTTCCTTCGCAAGAAGGTAACCCCAAATAACTAATTGGACAAAAAACAACTGGAGTTTTGTAACATTACTGTACTTCGATGACAACCTTCTTGGTGGTTTCATATACACTGGCGCCACTCAGTGATTAGTGATTAGAGTGCACTTAGTCAAACCGGTTGGTCTTTCTGCCCCGCTAAGAGGATGGCTCATCCAGAGAAAAGAAAACCACTCGCTCACAACCACTCTCTCTAAAACTGAACTAAAGCAGAGCTTTGTGTTTGCTTAACTATCTACTGCTTGTCCACTAAAACCCCCTGGAAGATGACCAATCCCAACCTGGAGAGGGCAGAGACCCTGTGGTGTAGTGAAACACTGCCAGCTGTACCTGTGTCAGTGTTTGGGACCAAGTGGTTTCATCGCACAATTAACACACAATACATTTTACACAAACCAAATGTTTTTTTGCTGCGTTTATTTAATTTAAAGTAAAGGTACCATGCCTGAAGTTATCGCCGATTATTTTAATCAACTGTGTTGAAGTTGAATTGTCTTAAGTGGGCGTGGTGGATGAAGGCCTAGCTCGTTAACTCGTTAAGGCTAACTTGCAGTGGTGAAAAGCTCGAGGGTCGTAGGTGTCCCTGCCGTCGTCGTGCTCCACTCTCACTCGTGCGCCGCGTTGTAATACCACTGGGCCTCCCACTCTTCCAGTAAGTGTCTGGAGAGGGTCATGCATGTGGATGCCTGAGGCTCACACTAATGTCTGTGTGCTGCTGGGACCTGGGGAAGCACTGCTCTCTGGTCGGACTCCAGGAGCTACTGGGTGTCTGTCGTTAACAGGCCGTCTGTCTGCGTACAGCTGCCTTGAGCTGCATGTTGGAAGCCCCTCCCCCCCCGATAACATCGGCTTCACTGTTGACTCTGTGGTTCGACGGCGTCGCCCTTGACCGTTTGTGTGCGTGCCTACCATGATGACTTTGACCCCACTGACCCCTAACTGCCTGTTTGCACCCCCTCCAGGCCGACGAGCGCTACCGAAAGAACGTTCAAGGTTCCCCGCAGAGCGCCCCACCCACCAAGCAGCCCCCTGTTCCCCCCCGCTCTGAACCCTTCTCCAACGGCGGGTCCTCGTCGGAGTCTGCGCCCCCTGTCATGCACCGGCCCATGGAACCACAGGTAAACCCCCCCCCCCCCCCCCCCTGTCCGACTCCCCCTCTCCCTCCGTCGACCAAGATATTGGTGACGCGAATTCCCCAGCGCACGGTGCAGTTAGTGCTGGTCCGTAGCGCACTGAGAAGCCTCATCGCTCCGGCTCTCCTGTGTTACATCGCTGTGGGTTACGTGTGCATTGCTTGACCTCTCACCGGTTCACGAACCTGATCCAGGAGGGCGCAGGACGCTGCATGTGATTGGCTGCTTGGTGCCCGTTCACTCGTCTCCTCACTCGCCCTTCTCGCTGTGTTCTTACGACCCAGTTGTCCTACTGTCTCACCCCCTTTACCTCCATCCTGCCTGTACCTTCCTGTTGTGTGTGTGGACATTGCCCTCTGTAAGTATTGGGATAGTGAAGTCCATGTTATTTATGTTGTACTCTCAAGGCAAGGATGAATATGAGGCAAACGTACAGAACTATATATTTTATTTCTGTTATAAATTCCCCCCCCCCCCCCCGTTTGATGTGAGAATAAGTATCGGGACATTTTGCCCACAGGTGATTTTAATTGATCAGGTTTCCTGTTGCATTGATTGTTCACAAAAGTCTAGATCATGCCCTGCTTTTGCCTTTGTAGTCCAACATGAAGACTAGGAAGTTGTCCAAGAAAGATAAGAGCGATTTGGATGCTTGAAGAAAAGACCAACTGAATTATAACCGTAGCACAAAAGTTGGGCATATCAAAGTCGACAGTTTGAAATTTCCTAAAATAGAAAGACCAGTGTTGTCTTAAGCAATCGGCAACAACCAAGTTGGGTCGGGAAAATCAATTGGTGACAGATAAATGACCAGCGCCTGATTATGATTTCTTTGAGGGAGATCAGCAGGTACAGTTTTAGAACAGTTCTAATCGTCTGTTCATATGCCTTGAGTGTACAGCGAAATTAGCAATGTTGACTTTGACAATACTTGTGGAAGGCACTATATACAATTTATTTCCGTCGTGTTTGTGTGTATATTCCACTGAACGTAAGATGTCTCTGTGCAATGCATGCGTTCTATGCATTATGTTAAACACATATGCATATGTTTTTGGCCAAGCCCATCCTCATCTCTGTCCTTCAACCTGTGGTCTGCTCTCACCTGTCTCACCCCCCCCCCCTCCCCCACCCCCCTCCCCTACCCTTCCCCTTCTCTCCTGTCTGTCTACCCGTCTGTCTGCCTGTCTGTCTGTAAGGTCCAGTGGTCCCAACTGGCCTCTCTAAAGAGCAGCAGCGTGGCCCCGCCCCCTGTCGTGTCTCGCTCCCATTCCTTCAGTGAGCCCGTGGTTGCTAGTTTTGCACATCTGCATCTGCGCTCCCAGGAGCCCCACAATCACCACCATCACCACGCCGCTGCTGCACCATCGCCCCCACGCACTGATCCCCACTCCCAGCCCCCGACCCAGCCCCCCGCCTTGGGCCCCGGCGATGAGGTGCCCCCCAGGGTAAGAAAGGACAGGCCAGAGGACTTGCCTGTTCCTGGTTCCCTCTGAGGGCCAGGACCACCCTGTCTTCAGCCTCTCTGCAGGTTCCATCCACCACCAGTGGGAGAGCTCTGGGGCTTTTGACAGAAGGCAGTGTGGTACTGCATCCTGTAGATCTAGAATGAGGTAGATTGTAGTGTAGATCTAGATTAATGCTATTCAAATCGGGACCTTGAAGCCAGTTCCACAAAAAAAAATGTCATGAAGGTAGATTGACAGCCCAGTGTAGGTCTGGAATAAAGATCCCTATTCTAAATGTGTGTCCTTACTATGCTCCCACTGGTTAACCACACACCTTATAGTCTTGCATGGCACCACCAGTGACTCTGCTTCTAATGCTTAGCTGTGTTCAGCATGTTCCCATCATCCTCCGTTGATTCACTGGCGTAACAGACGGTCGACTAAAACATTTCAATACCTGTGACCTGTTTCCAAATCCTGGTCCCGGTGCTTGACGCCAGGTGTAAGTCTAGGTGCTGGAGACCTCGAGCAGTGTCTCCCAACTCCAGTCCACCCTAACAGCACACGTTTTTGTCGTGGCCCCATTACAAACTCACCCCGATTCAACACGTTGAGGTCTTGATTAGTCGGCAGATTGAATCAGGTGTCAGCACGTTACTTGTGGAGGAACTGGAGTTGGGGAACAATGACCTGGACCACCTGGGGTTGACCTGGGGTTGACAGTCCCAGCTAATGACCACTGATTTGAGTTTATTCACGTTCGTCTTCAGTGTACATGTTAGTCTCCTGTGAACAGGTTCACTGGTTGTGCTGTAGCCTAATGGAACGATCTGTCTGTAGTGCGAGGCTGTATTAATGCCCATGTGACGAGAGGGACCGGGCCAGGACAGACGTGACAGGATGTGTTTTCTGGTGTTGGCGTCAGTGTCCCTCTAGCCAGGTGTGTGTGTTGTCCGAACCCAGGTCCCAGTGAGGACGACGTCCCGGTCCCCGGTGCTGTCACGCCGAGACTCGCCCCTCCAGGCCGCCGGGCCGCCCAGCAGCCAAGGCGTGCAGAGGAGTGCTGCCAGGTACGCTGGTCAGATTTCAGCCAGTCTGAGGCCCCCCCCCCCCCCCCCCCCCAGCCGCGTGCCTCCCTTCACCTCGTGTGTGTTTTGTCTTCCAGTAACGTGGAGCCTCGTCTGCTGTGGGACCGTGTGGAGAAGCTGGTCCCCCGACCCGGCAGCGGCAGCTCTTCTGGCTCCTCCGGCTCCCCGGCCGGCTCCGGGGAAAGGTTCCGAGCTCGCTGTGAGTCTAGACAGGCCGACAGACAGACAGGCCGACAGACAGACAGGCCGACAGACAGACAGGCCGACAGACAGACAGGCCGACAGACAGACAGGCCGACAGACAGACCATACAGTACATGCCCGTGTCTTCCCCTGACGTTGGTTTTACCGTCCTCTCCTCCAGCGTCCTCAAAGTCCGAGGGCTCCCCGCTGCAACGGCCCGACAACGCCGCGAAAAAACCAGAGGAGAAGAAAGACTTTGCCCGACCCAGCCGACCAGCCGTAAGTAGCGGCGCCGTTTTGGTTCTCTAGCTAGCTGGCGGTCGGCAGGCCGGCACTGCAGCTGTCCTGGGTGGTATGACTGACTGTTTTTATCCCGTTGTCTTCCTGGTGTTGCTCTGGGCCGGGACACTCCAACTGCGTGGTTACGGGGGGGGATGTGCAGGGTGGTGACGTGGTAAGCAAGTGTGCACGAGACTATGGCGTCATGCTCTGTTGCTATGCTCATGGGACCCGTCACCTCGTCCCACTGCATGAGTGACCGTGTCTGTTGACCGGTTTCCCCGAGACCACTAAGAAAAGCGTAGGGCCCCAACGCCATTGCTCTTTCATCTTCCGCCATGTCATCGGTCATCCTCTTTAGCCTCCATGTGATTGGCTGACAATGCACCTCCGATCCACCCCCTCTCCCTGCATTGCTGCTCTTGCCTCTCACTTCACCAGTTCAGAGTTCACCTGGCACACCACGTCGTTGGTATTGAAGATGCCTGTGCTGGTTAATGCTTTGACCTTAAGGTGTGTTGAATGATTCTCTTTCTTGCCCTGGTTCATTCCTGTGACCCGGCGTCATTCCCCCTCACCCTCTGTGAGCCTAGCAGTCACTGACCTGACATGATTCCTGTTAGAGATGACATCAGGTAGGGGAGGAAAGATGTATTTGTGAATATTCTGAGCCTTGTTTGACCTGTGACCTCTAGGACCTCACTGCCCTGGCCAAAGAGCTGCGGGCGGTGGAGGATGTACGGCCCCCCCACAAGGTGACAGACTATTCCTCCTCTAGCGAGGAGTCTGGTACCACCGATGAAGACGACGATGAAGAGGTGGACCAGGATGGAGCGGATGAGTCCACCTCAGGAGCTGAGGATACCAGGGCCGGGTATGTAACAACTCTAACATCTGACCTCTATACTCTGATGTGGTCTGGGTTCCTAAAGTGTATTGACACATCATAAACATGCAGGCTTAAGTTGAAGAAACGGCAGTCTCATAATCTGTGCCATGTAGCCCAGAGACTGAGGTGGGAGTAACGAGACGTTCTGTTGTCTGCCCCAGGAGAGGTCTGAGTAACGGAGAGACCGCGTCCCTCAAGACCTTGCTGGCCCACGATGACTCTGAGAACGACCTGACCTCGCCCTCCAAGGATGGCACCTTGGTCATCCGACAGGTAGGACTGGAGAAGAGCCTCGGTGTTGAAGGGTCTCCTTTGTCTAAGTAGAACCTGATTCCCATTCCATGAACACTCATCTACCCACCCACATCACCCTGTTTCAGTTAGCATCTTGTCTGATTTCCTTTTTGTTCTTTTTAAAACCCTTTCTGTTTTCTGGTGAAGCACTTCCTGTCCAGTGCTTCCTGTAGCCAGTGTAAAAGCTTGGATGTGGAAGTTGAGGTTGTTCTCGGTTACAGAGCGCGGGTGACAAAAAGCGCCCGGCCGCCAATGTCTCGTCATCCTCGCCCGGACCCGGTCCGGCTCACGGTCAAGTGCACACTCCTCAGGGTCACCAGGAGAAAAACGGCTTTGCCGGCCGCATTCACCTGCTGCCGGACCTTATCCAGCAGAGCCACCACTCCCCCACTTCCACCACCTCCAACTCCCCCTCCTCCAGCCATGTCAGCCCAGCCATTTCCCCCCAGACTCCCATGGACAAAGTCACTGCCATCGAGGTATGTCCCCCTGCCCAATGCTCTGTCCACTGTGCCTTAAGCTGGCTAATCTGGCTTTTCAGTTGACTTTGTCCCCTGCTGGTTGGCTGACTGAACCGACTCTCTTCGGGCTGCTTCACCTCTCCTAATATTACCCACTGCTCTGACTTCTAACACTAGCGCCACCTAGTGTGGAACCGTGGCCGCAATTAAGTGGCTTCACGAGTGGTTTTGTTAAAGACTTTGCCGTGGTGCATGCTGGGAGCTGAAGTCCATGTTTTCGGGGGTTGTGAGGTTGCGGAACGCCTCATTAGACTTCATCTCCCATCTCTCCATCCCTACCGCGTCTCCTGTCTCTTAACGGCACCTGTGCTTCGTTTGCAATGCCACTTGACAGTTTAGTTTCTATCTGGGTGTTTAGTTTGCTTGGGTGTGCTGTGCTTTTGGACAACTCTAGCATTTAGGTATTGTAATACCGTTTTAAAGGTGTGTGTTAACTGGATAACCTTACTATCATGGAAGACTGAGACCCCGGACAACATGGCTGCCATTCGCTTCAGGATTTCACTACAGTTTGGAGGGTGGCATTCAGTCTGTGTGCTTTACACTGGCTAGTTATATTGTTCTCATTTCACCTGTTCCATCCCATCATTTCCCCTCAGAATTTCAGTTTCCGGACATCTTTGTTTCATCTTCCATGTTGGTCGTACTTCCTAGTTGCCTCTTTTTAAATCACTAACCTTGTTTTTGTGTTTGCTTTAATCAACCTAAATGCATGTGAAATCTTCCTATGCGTTTTGTGTAGAAGATCTTATATTTAATTTCCAGATAATGAAATTCTTGATCTATAACCGTAGTTCCCAATCAGCAGGGTACTAGGAACCCTAAGGCCAATCAGCAGGGTACTAGGAGCCTCAGGAACCCTTTTCTACATAGGGCTGTTCTTTCTAAAACACTAGTTTACACTAGAAATAATTTCCCCAAATTTGAATCTTATGTAATCATCTTATGACATCCAGAAGAATTTGGATCACTTTCTTCCTGTGATGGAACATATTTCCTCAGTTTTTCTATATAATTCCTTAATGTCTTAATGACTGTTTTACATATTCGTATATAGTTTAATTTATTGTTTAAATACTGTAGGAATCCTTTCGTTTTTGGCATTTTTGGGCTAGCTATTGTGGAAATGTTTCCTCCTTGCTTTAGGCAAGAGACGTTCCCTAACAAACTGTTATACTCATTAAATATCATTTCAATAATAGATTTTCATTTCAACCACCTCTGAGGATGACCAAATATAGTTGTGCGGTGTAGGGAAATGTAGCATTGTTTTGATTCAAAGTAGAGAATCCATTTTGTTTTTTACTGACCTCAGAGTCAACACAAAGCAGTCTGTTTCATCTGAGGTGAAAGTGTCAGTGGTGACCGACAAACTCCTTTCCTTAGCACCTCTGATGGACGGAAACTGGTATGTTGGCTGGCTCATAAACATAGCTTTTTGGCAGGGATTGTTTTGTCAATAAAACCATATCTAACAGCATTTCTAAATTGATCAACATGTTGGGTTTTGCCCATGAGCTGCCAGTAGATGGTTACTGGAACGAGCCTGAGTGGTGGTTAGTTCAGGCTTCTCAAAGCCTGTAGGCCTTTCCCCGTTAATTGGCATATAAATCCTGTACCTTCTTGTGAGCAATTAACATGTCTACATTATAATCATTAGGGCAGTAAAATTGAGACATACCTGAGATAAAAACAAAACTTACTGCAGTGTTTGGGCTCCCCCTACTGGCCAGAAAGTAATATTCAAATCAAGCAGATTAAACAAAAAATTATATTTGGTTAAATGTTCTTCAGTGTTTTTATTAGACATTTCAATAATTTCCGGTATGAAAACAAGAAGTAATAAGTTCAGGCAATACCGTGATGGTGAGGCCAACAGGTTAGGTGGGTTAGCTGGGTTGTGTGTGTGATCTGCTCTCACTCCTGTGCCTGTGTCGCCAGACCCAATCGGCCAGCAACACCATGCAGAAACACAAGTCCTCCTCCTCCTTCACCCCATTCATCGACCCGCGCCTCCTTCAGGTCTCCCCCTCCAGTGGCAGCTCCCTCAACAACATGGGTGAGTCACCCCGCTGTCCATTGTCACTGATTTGCATTCATCTCTCCTGCAGCAGTCTGACTCCCCGCCTCGCGGTGCCGCTGCGTTGTTGCGCCCCGGAGTTGAAACGATCATTTGGCTTTTGATGTTAAACAGGCCCGCGTAGTCATAGCGACTGGAGACTAGGTGATGGTCGAGCGAGCAGTGTCATAAGAATCGCTCACTCAACCGGAGGACTTCTCCTTTTCCCAGTGTTTATCTGTTATGGTTAACTAATTCAGCTGGGAATCAGTGTATACCCTCACAGCTGTAAATAGAACGGGGGGGGGGCCTGGAAGTCCCCTGGAAGAGTCCTATGGAGCCTGACCATCAAGGGACAATCGCTGTAAAGCCAAAGCATCGCTCTTTCTCCCTCTGACTTCTAACTTTGGGTTTTCCCAGCGGCCTTCGGCAACGACGGGCGGCTAGCAGACGCGCTGAGGGCTGACCCGTCCCGTAAGGGCTCGGTGGTCAACGTGAACCCAGTCAACACGCGGCCCCAGAGCGACACGCCCGAGATCCGCAAGTACAAGAAGAGGTTCAACTCTGAGATCCTGTGCGCTGCCCTCTGGGGTAGGTACCTGACAGGGAGGATGGATCACGGATCGTTCTGAAGATTTAATGTTTAGGACCGTCACGATGGGTGTAATGAACATGGTGGTAGGCCAGCCTCCCCTCTGACTGGTGTGTGTGTCGCACTGTCCTCCCCAAGGTGTGAACCTGCTGGTGGGGACAGAGAGCGGTCTGATGCTGCTGGACCGCAGCGGTCAGGGGAAGGTCTACCCTCTCATCAGCCGACGACGCATCCAACAGATGGACGTCCTGGAAGGCCTCAACGTCCTGGTCACGATATCAGGTAGGGACCACAGTGGCTCACGCACGCAGCTACGCACACACACAAGCCTCATCAGTATCTGTGCGCTATAACGCTCTGTCACTTTTACACACAGGGAAGAAGAATAAGTTGCGTGTTTACTACCTGTCCTGGCTGAGGAACAAGATATTACACAACGACCCCGAGGTGGAGAAGAAGCAGGGCTGGGTCACAGTGGGGGAGCTGGAGGGCTGTGTCCACTACAAAGTCGGTGTGTTCCACTTCTCCAACTGAACACCAGGAACCACACTTGTGTATTCATTTCTATTCACTACAAGGCTGTGACAGTTGAAAATCCTTGACGAGCGTTCTGCCGTGTCTCTGAATTTCAGTAAAATACGAGCGGATCAAGTTCTTGGTCCTTGCCTTGAAGAGCTCTGTGGAGGTGTATGCTTGGGCCCCAAAGCCCTATCACAAGTTCATGGCCTTCAAGGTACGTTCCAGTGTCAGACCATCCTGCACAGGGGCCTTCATTTACAATCACATTCCTCACAATGTAGCATTCCATAACTTTTTATTTTCCTTCCTCCATTGAAGTCGTTCGGCGACCTGGTACACAAGCCCCTGCTGGTTGACCTGACTGTGGAGGAGGGTCAAAGGTTGAAGGTCATCTATGGCTCCTGCAATGGCTTCCATGCCGTGGATGTGGACTCTGGAGCGGTGTATGACATCTACCTGCCCACACATGTAAGACACACGTATCTGTTATCCACCTCTGAGTCTCCTTCCTCTGTTTCCTGTCAAGTGGTGCGTAATGATTCAGGTTCCTGATGAATAGGAGCCGGGGCCGCCCTTGTCTCAGTTTCCGTGTTCTGGTCCTCTTCTCCCCGGTAGATCCAGACCAGCATCCAGTCCCACGCCATCATCATCCTGCCCAACACGGATGGCATTGAGCTGCTGGTGTGCTACGAGGACGAGGGCGTGTATGTCAACACCTACGGGCGCATCACCAAAGATGTGGTCCTGCAGTGGGGAGAGATGCCCACATCAGTGGGTACGTAACACACACACGTTTGTACGGCTACCCTCATGGGGACCAGAAAATAGAAATTGCATGCTCCCTTGCCCTAATCTTAACCCTAAACCTAACCATAACCCTAATGTTAATCTAACCCTAATATTTACTTTACTTTACTCTTTACATTTATGATTAAACTTTACCTAGATGCAATGCCTAACCTTAACCCTAAACTTAACCAACAACACCTGGACCTTAAAGAAACCCCAATTAATTCTATCTCTAAAATCAATTGTACGTTTGACCCTAAACCTTGAGCCGGAACACACACGTTCTTACTAACGTGTGTGTGTGTGTGTGTGTAGCCTACATTAGGTCCAACCAGATAATGGGCTGGGGGGAGAAGGCCATAGAGATCAGGTCTGTGGAGACTGGACACCTGGATGGGGTCTTCATGCACAAGAGAGCCCAGAGACTCAAATTCCTGTGCGAAAGGAACGACAAGGTGAGTTTATAGGACACTCACTTTAACATGTGCTCAACCTGTCCGTCATCTTCCTCCTTCTGTCCCACTCACCTACGCCCATGTTCTGCAGGTGTTCTTTGCGTCGGTGCGCTCTGGAGGATCCAGCCAGGTCTACTTCATGACCCTGGGCCGGACCTCACTGCTCAGCTGGTAGCGTGCGCACAGCATGAAGACCAGGCCCGCTGAGAAGAACACGATGACAACCATAATGACGATGACTCATGACGATGATGACAATGAAGACCTTGAACGTGACGTACAGCCAGCGTACGATGCTCCGCGGAGCAATGCGGTGTTGTGACGCCTTCAAAATCAACCTGTGTCAAATTAGACCGTTGCAAGAAAAACGGACAGAAATCATGAAGGGGAGGCCCTCTGTGCCTCAGGCGGATGGGACTGTGCCTCAGGCGGTTGGTGCTGTCATCATGGCTGTTGGCACCAAGTCCGGCTACTCCTCTTTAAGATCAGGTAGCCTAAGCCCTAATGCCCAGCCCTGTACCACCACTAATATGAGCAGAGATCTGAGCCTGATTCATTAAACCACAGATGTTTATGTTAGTGTCTATATTGGAGAATGACTGACTGGGGGACACCCGTGTCTGTCAGGGATGGGGTCAGTTTGGACTTTTAGAATTGTATTCAATTGAAACTTTTTATTTTTTATTGGCCACATCCTACTGGAGGAATTTGAAGGAAGGAAACAGGATTCTATTCAAAACAACTCAGACCAATTAACCTAAGGAATGATACATGAAAGTCAGATTTTTTTGAAAAGTATTTTATGAACAGTAAATGCCACTTATTAATGCAAAGAATGCACATCATATAAATTATTAGGTTGTCAAAACCAATTGACAAACTGAAACAAGAAAATGTGGTTATGACATTTGATTGTTCTTCTACATACTGCAGTTTTTATCTGACACATTCTGGAAAATGTATTTGGATATTTACAAACATGAATGGAATTTTGAATAATTTTAAACAACATGATTATTCTTTGAATATTTTAAGACCACTGGAATTATTTCAATTAGTTTTCCAACAATTTATTTTTTTCTTCAACATTATGCTACATGGTTTTGGGAATATATGAAGAAAATATAAAAATTTACATGGGGATGTTTAATTGAAACAATTCAAATTCTGCTTCCTGTGGGGTGTGTCCAATTGAATGCAATAAGTGAATTAAAAATAAGGAGCGGTTTGCCACTTTATTCAGAATTGACCCCAACCCTAAAGTGTGTGTGTGTGTGTGTGTGTGTGTGTGTGTGTGTGTGTGTGTGCGTGCGTATGTGTGACACAAGAGAATGGAAACAAATGGAGGAAAAGGATGAACAAAAGCTTGGTTGTCATGGTAATGGAAAGTGGTACCTTTGTGCACTAGACAGGTCAGAGTTCATACAGTAGTTTGTTATTGTGTTTAGTCCAGGTCATGTTCAGGTTAACCTCATCACATTTTGACAAGATAGTCTTCTGTGTTTCTCAATTACTCTTGTTGATATGCCATAGCCACAACATGGTTAATTTTTTTTAGGTAGGTCGTGCTTGAGGTTGAAAATAAGTGTTGATGTTTTTTTTCTTCACTCTGGCCTTCCTCTCAGTAAGGGTTGAATCAGGATCAAAGTCTGCAGAGATGCTCTTCATAAAAGATGTTGACTTATTACTTGTTTCAACCTTTCAAAGGACACTGCAAGCGTATATGGGGACCTTCCCAGTTTCATATATTCCTGAGGGTATTTTCCAGCCTCACTGAACTTTAAACATGTGCCTCCTTGGCCGTGTTGGGATAACTGTGAATGCATTATGTACAGTAGACTCTACAGGACCGTCTTGGCCACGAGTCGTGACTTTAACCCACCGTTTGGTAGCATGATGACCGAGGTATTACAGTGGAACAAGTATCGAGATTAAATATACCCTAAAAGATTTGTAGAAGAAGCTTTAAAATCCACATAAAAATCCAAATGTAATGGCAACCACAGAATCCCTTTGTTTTCCTTTTTAAAGGGCCCCTTCACTCAGATTAGGATGAATTGTTTGTCCCTACTTGTACAATCTGTTGAGACAAATGCATTTTGTTCTCCCCCTCATCACTCCCACAGGAAATATATTTTTTAAATCGGACATTTGACTGACACTGAATTATTATGACCTATTATAAAGCAGCATGGGTCCCACATTTGAGACATTTTGTGAAATATCTATAATTGAATGTTGCACTCTTTATGACCAACAGAGACTACCTTAGGTATCTCTATCCCTCAGCTTGACTGCATTCTTTAAATATCTTTACTCTGAGTGCAGAAGAGGCCATTTTGTAATGTTCGGTTGTAGTTCCAGTCCAGGCTGTGGATAAAAGTGACACAACTGCTGCAACATGACTACGACCTGAAAGCCTCTCAACTCTAGCAGCGCCTCAGTTTTATTTATTTAGTCGTTTTCTTGTTTTTTTCTTCGAACCGGGAGAAAAATAAGACTGCACTTGATCATGATGTTTCACGATTCTGCCTGGTTGTTCTCTGGGACAGTTTGTCGTGGTACCCAGGCACTCTGTTGCCCCGGTTGGAGATACTGACTATATAGGTTGAATTCTTTGTACGTGTGTTCGGACTAACTTCACAAGAATGGAAATCACAATGTCTCCATGGTAACATGTCCCTTCGAAAGCTTGACCCTCTTACAGTTAACGCCCTTCCTGTTTAGGTGAGAACAGTCCAGGCCTCTCACGTGACTACTCTAAAGAACGTATTGCTGTAAGCGTATAGAAATGAGATGCTTGTTTTCTCTGGAAATCTGTGAAAAGCAGTGCATGCTGAGATGGCGAACTAGTCACACATTTTAACAGTGTTACAAACCACTATGGAAAGCATTGATAAAAGCCACATTTTGAAAATCCTAGTTCTAGTTTATTAGTTTATGTAATTTTTGTTACCCTCATTTGGATTAATGTGGCTGCAGTGGTTTTTAATTTGTTTAATGCACATGTTATGTTGAAATGTTTACAGAAGCAATGTTTTGTTAAACCAATGTGCATCAATATAAATATTTATGGTTTATTTGAGGGCAATTTTCCCTTTTATAGCTTTTGTATTATCATTTTGAGGTTCATGTACAGGAGTTACCCTCAACCTCATTTCACTTTTCAAAACATTACACAATTCAAAGTGCAAATCACTGATTTTCCTGGATAACACAACAGTGACCTTGGCTGTGGCAAATTTAGTGAAGATGTTCCTTGTTGCCCAGGTGCCAGGATAATTTTTTTTTTTCCTCAAGTGTTTCTACCATGCTACTCTAATTTAATGTTCAGTGTATTATGGGAATTATTGTATTTTCCTGAAGGTCTTTTTTTTTTCCATTGAATAAAATCTTAAGTAATTTATTAGGTTGTGGGGCACTGATTTAAGTCTCTTCTGAATGTATTGTGTGGTGGCTGACAAACTGCTGCTTGAATGTCTGTGTAATGTTAAATTAACCTGAGCCTTTAAGTTGCATTGTTATGCCTAGAGCCTATTTTATTTAGCGTTCCTAATAGGATTACATCCATACAGACGTGGAAATACTACATGTTACATGAGTTCATAATGCTACTCATTTTATTTGAAAGAGGCTGGGCAATAAATCCTTGTACTAAAGATGGCGCTGTACCGCTCGCTCACTGCTTATGTTTATAGAAAAGGAGACTTCCTACCAGACGGCTCTCGCCGGATGTTTATGCCAAGCATCAACCGCGGATCTGCATCATGACAAAGGTTTGATTTATGAAACGACGTATTCCTTTTTTGACCATTTCGGGATACATATCACTGTCTTATCTATATTTACTAGCCGTTTTAGGTGTTTTCCTTGTGTTTCTTTAGTGTCCGTGGACAACTAAAGAGGGGCAGGTCGAACTTCAAAAGGAATTCTGCCGCAGTTTGTCATTCTGTCATCCTAACCTAGTTTTTCGAAAGGTTTTTTTTAACCTTGCTGAAAGTTAAACGTTAACAGGGCGATGTTCAAGCAGTTCGAAAACGCAAATAAAAATACAACGTAGAGCAGAGGTGTTTATTTTCAGAACGGATGTTTGCTCTGCATGTGCATATATTATTACCGAAACGTTTTAATACCTTGCATCCTGCTCAACGCGACCGTTTCAAAGGTAAAATGGACCGCAGGCAATAATCAAAGTAGCATATTAAATATGTTAATTGAACTTTGTTTGATCGAGTACCACGCCCAGCAAGTGTTGTTACTGTAACTAATGTAGACGTGGGATTAACTTGGGTTAAGGACCAACAACGACGTGTTGCAGATTCTACTGTAATCGGTACCCATAGGTGCAGTTCCGTGTGCTTCTTAAAGACATTTAGCGATCTAGACAGCCCGTGTTCGCGTGCAGCAATTTCAGCTAACACGTCAGGCTGCCATCCCATCCAAATATGGATATGGAGTACAAAAACCGCCATGCCACCTATCAAGATGACACGGATTGGGTTTACTGTACATCGCCCAAAAGCCAACGAGTTGGGGGTTTTACTGAGTCATAGATGTACTACCTTGAAAGAAAACATTTGACACAGTGGAGAGAGTGGGGCTTATGTCCTTTACTCAACTAAAGTCTTAATGCTAGTAAGGGAAAAGGCAAAAAAAAAGTTAATAGTAAAAACTGTGCGAGATATTAGGTGTCAATCGTGGCCATTCGTAGAAAAGGGGCAAAATGGTTGATCAATCAGGCACTTATTTGGTTAAGGATTATAGACTCTGTTCTCAAGGCAAGACGTTTTTCAAAAGATTACCTGGACTTTCCTCCTATTTTGTGACCGTTGAATACCACCCCGGTATCCTTATGTTGACAGAAATATCTTGAGGGGAGAGATGTGACCCATGTAATGGAAAAACAGCAGGGTTGAGGAACTGGCCAGAGTAGCCGTGGGTCCCTTTCTGTTCCCCTTTAACCCGGGTAGATCCGCATTCTCTATAATTACTATTAGCACATTGTGTGGAAGTGACTAAAAGTTTGAATGGGAACATGGTGGTAAACATGTTGTTGTAATGTTTCATTGAGTAAAACAGCAAAAACTGGACACGGATGTTAAGAATATACCTATTTGGCCAAATTGCAAACGGAGATGACGTCTTGAATTACAGGTTAGTCTAACTTTTTTCTGCCACACTTAAAACATCCTAATTAGCATCCTTGATTGAAAGCCATTGATGTTTAGCTCTGTCTTCCTGTAAAAGAGTCCCTCGCACTCTAAGTGTAACAAATCTTGGCTTGCCATCTTTGAAAATTCTAATCATGTTACTGGTGGACCTCAAACAGTTGTTGTGAATGGCACCTGTTTACTTTAAGCCCAGGGGACAGATGGTCTCTAAACCACTTGAGTGTGGCTGGCAGCTGGCGCTCAATGGGCTGCTGTGTTTTTAGACTGTAACTGAAAGTGTCTGGCGGCTGACTGCCAATGGGCTGCTTTGTTATTAGACTGCAACTGAAAGTGGCTGGCGGCTGACAGCCAATGTGCTGCTTTGTTGTTAAATTGTAACTGAGTATATAGTACAGTAGCATTGGCCAAACATCTGTCCCTCCTCTGTCCCTATTGACTGCTCTTTCAGCCTGCACAGGCATGGTAATCTCCCCAAAAATGCTTAACACAACTGTTACGCTCACATTCGTAGCACTGATTTATCGTTGTCTGATGAAGAACTCAGTTTTGGATTGTCCTTATTTCCTCGGAAGTGTGCCGCAACAATAGATGTCCCCATTTAGACACCTAGGGTTTGATTCATACCCTGATTTGAACGTCCTGTCCCCCTTTAACCCCACCATCACTGTGCTCTTTTCTCTGACATTCTCTGGGAGGGCATGCAGGGGCTTTTAACGCGATTCAGCGCATTAGGGGTGCGTAACCCCTGACCCCTCGGCCCACGCCACAAACAAAAGGTTCGAACTGGCCGGCCTTTCACCAGCAGCCAGGTATTCCGCTCCGGTAGGGCCGGCTTCATGTTGCAGCTGCCAGCATGGATCTCTTTGTGTGTCTCCATTGTTGGCCACACACTATCTCGTTGATTCATTGGCCACGCAGGAGAAGAGCCTTTCAGAGTGACAGGGGCTGTGTGTGTGTGTGTGTGTGTGTGTGTGTGTGTGTGTGTGTGTGTGTGTGTGTGTGTGTGTGTGTGTGTGTGTGTGTGTGTGTGTGTGTGGTCTCTGTCTGTCTGTCTATGCGTGCCTTGAGGAGATCAGGTTTGTCTGCATACGCCCGCCTACGTTGGTGTGTCATTGTGAGGCAACGCCTTCCTATTGGTGGAGACAGGCAGCCAGTCTCTAACCAGGGAATGGTCCACATTGTAGCTCCATCTGTTCAGGTCCTCATTGTTCAACCTGCCTGGCTGGCTTGATAAAAAAAAAAAAAAAAAATGTTCTGCTACGAGGTAGAATGAAGAAATGTTGAGATGCCTCATGGTGGTTACTCTATCCTTGGTTTTCCTTGGATATCCTTGGGTTTGACTTGTAGGAAGGAGTGGGAGACTTTTCTGTTGAAGGCTTAAAGTTATCTTCTCAAGGGCATTTCGCTGAGGAGGTTTGCTTTGTTTGGTTGTTTTCCCGAATTCAGGGGTAAGTCATATTAGATCTATTTTAGGCATCTTTCTGGACACTTCATATGGTTGTTTTTTTAGTGCCGATATGTAATGTAGAAACTGTAAATCAAAAACTTAACATGAGCATTTCCAGTGCCTACAGAAAGTATTCAGACCCCTTCACTTTCTCCACATTTTGTTCAGTTATAGACTCAATTTAAAATTGATTGTTTTTTTCCATCAATATACACAAAATTCCCCTTAAAGAAAAAGGATCAAATGTTTTTTAGAAATTTGTGCCAATTTATTGGGAAAAAAACCCCAGAAATATCTAATGTAAATAAGTATTCAGAACCGTTATTTGAAGAAGTGCTTTTGGGAGTGATCACAGCTTCAAATCTTCTTGAGTATGTTTTGTCAGCTTTGCACATTTGGAATTGAGCAGTTCCTCACGTTCTTCCATGTAGATCCTCTCAAGTGCTGTCATTGGATAGGAATTGTCAGTAAACTGCTATCTTCAGGTCTCCCCACAGATGTTCAGTAGGGTTCCAGTCTTGGCTTTGGCTTGGCAACTCAAGGACATTCAAATATGTGTCCCAAAGCCACTCCAATGTTGTCTTGGCTGTGTGCTTTGGGTTGTTGTCATGCTGACAGATCTCATTTTGGGTTATTGTGTGTAGAGTGATAGCACAATAAATATTATTATCAGTTATACGTTTGGTTTATAACAAAACAATGTGGAGGCAGTGAATGGGTCTTTCCAATGCCACAATTTCCCTGTTAGGCTTACATACAGCATAATGAGGTTTGTATTTCCATATTGACTTCATAGTGACCTCTGAATCAGGTTTATCAGGAGAGTGGCCACCTATACACCCTGTCCCACCCCACCTGCATGACAGGCCTCTCTCTTTCATGGGCCTCTTTCACATGGGACATAACTAACCTTAAACAAGAAACACCTTTTCTCAGCTTCTTCAGGGGCTTTTAAGCCAAAGGATGTAATGCATATAAGTAACAGACTGAGAATTCTGTTTTCAGTGTTTAGTTTATTTGGGCTTTACAGTAATGAAATCTGGAGAATGAGGGCAAAAGTTACAAGGTCTTAAAATGTTTTTTAGGCTAGTCAACATTTAACCAAAATAAGCCTAGTACTGCTAAATCTATTATTGTTCCTGGATACACATACAGCACTGAAATTACAATTAATAAAAGTTGACCAATATAAATAGCAGTGAAATAGAAAAGCAGTTAAGAGGTTGGAAGAATTTCAAATGATGACAGTGTCGAAGGTTTTCAGACTACGCTCCTAAAGTGAATGAGAATTTAAAAAGACCAATCGTAATGTCTCCGGTTTGGTTTTGAAATCAGCCTGCGGTGTGAATTAGTTGCTCTGCTTCAAAAACCCATTTTGAATGAGCATGTCTGGTAAAACTGTCCAACCGAAATGGGGGAGACAAATAAACGCACCCCTCATATTGGCTTGACTGGGTGGCCGTGTGACCAATGTGTTGCTGATGAGAGTGAAGAGGGGCAGTGGTGTCTCTTTTTTGGGGTGGGGGGATTAAAGAAGAGGTGGTCCCCCTTCTAGTGTCACATGACTAAGCCTGGCGAGCCGCAGCGGGATTCTTTGGCTATGCTGCCAGGGCGGGAGTCATGGGGAGAGGACCACCAGTTGCTGCTGTTCCCCTGTAGTTCCAGAAGACATCTGTTGCTTTGACCGATAGCAGTGTGGCCTGGAGCCCCCCCCCCCACACCCACTTCCCCGCCAGCGAGGAACCGGGCTAACCCTTCTCCTTTTTTAGTTCTGCAGAAAGGGGCCTCCCCCGGCACCCTTTACCCGCCAACAACCAGAACCAAAGAGGACGCACCCCCTCCCCTGATGCCCCCACCCACCTCCTCAAAGCCCTTTCTTACATATTCATTAGCCTAATGCTTCACTGCTTTAATCAGTGAATGAAGAGCCCGTACCAGGGAGGTCCAGGAGCTGTGGACGGCTGGGCTGATGTTTGAAAGATGCCGTGGAATCAAACAGAAGTTGAGCCTGGCAGCTGTCTGGAGACAAACAGTTTCATAGTCAAGCTGTCACTGACTGAGCTACACTATAAATAGGAAAAGGGGGAGTAAGCCGCTTTGCATTATCTGCATGTCCGGGAACTTCTGCAGGTGATGGTGATGACGGCGATGAGACCGAGGCCTCCGCCCGCTCGGCTCCTTCAGCCGGGCATTGACTGATGGTCATGAATCCTGGAAGAATAGGTGTTGAACGATGGTCATCGAAGGCCTGCGGCGAAAGACCCGTCACCCAGAGAGAGCAAAGCCCAGCGACCGAATCCCCCCCAATCCACCCCTCCCCGTGTGGCTGTGTGCAGGCGCAGCACACCGACCCAACAATGGCTGGGAGGTCACCCAGTGTGCATTTGGCAGTTGTTTTGTTGGGAAACGCCCGTCAGACACACTTAAGCCCCCCACCCCCTGCCTCGGGTCTCCCTTTGTGGACAAAGGCCTAAATTATTCCAGCTCTGGCCCTGTCTTGGCATTTTTAGGAGACATTCTTCAGACCGCTGCTGCCTAGCAACCACGGGCCATGTTGCTAAGCAGTCGTCTTTCATAAAATGCGCCCTTCTCCTTTCCTCCCACCCCACCATGACACCTTTTAAAGAGATGATCACATTTAACAGACAAAAACATTTGGATTAGACTAGGCGTATTCTTTAGAAGGCTACAAGCTGGCAAGAGGCAACACCTGTTGACAAGTGACGATGCCCTTTAAACAGACTGTTTCACGGTTTTGAGAGAATTATGATAATCGTCTCCACAAAGAGAGATTTATTTTTTATTTTGTGGTATCATAATATGCTGTCTCACTCGGGATAGGGTCTTACAATTCAAGATGTGTACAGAAACAGCTGAGGAAAATGGCAAAACCGTTTTTGGTTAAGTTGCCCCCATTCAGCAAACCTGTAGACAACCATTGAGGCCCGAGTGTCTCTAATGTCTCTAGCATTTACTCCATGTCCCTTTTGTGTTGAAGCGAGGGCCTCTTCCCGGTGGGGGGGGGGGGGGGGGGGGACCATATGTTCCTGAAGCACATGGCGTCATCCCCACACATAACGGCGGTTTGTGTTTAAACCCCGCGTCGCCTATTTCCCCTGGGATTGATGTGCTGTGATGTGGACTGGGGGGCACACAATGGCTGGCCCCTCTAAAAGAGCGGGACCCCCCCCTCTCGGCACAGCAGAGCAGGCTACATTACTCCAGTGCGCGCTACGGTGCAGTACTGAACTCTACTATTCTAGAACAGTCTACTGATGTAGTCTGTTGTTTTCTAATCACATTAGTATATTGTTCTCTGGTGTGCTGTGCTCTCCAAACATGTGAAACATAGATGTCTGTAAAATCAAGGCTGGGTTGGACTGATCAAATTTCAGCGTCTGCTGACGTCCAGTGTTGGTCGGTGCTCAGGGGGGTGAGGACTCTGGTTACAGTAAATGGGCAGCCTGGTTGGTGTCAGTAAGAGCCTATTTAGACGACAACAATTGTGAAAATAATTTAACATTTACATCACGTAATGCGAGACATCGTCTTTAGAACGCGGTAGCCACTGCGAGTATCTGTTGGAAAAGTGTCACATTTTATCTCGGAAAGTGACGTCCAACAATTTTCATTTTTACCCGTTTACCCGTCTTGTCTAGAAAATTTAAATTGGTTTTAGATCGACTTACCTTGGTTAAATAATGGTTAAATAAAACAAAATATCAGTGATTCTAACTTTAGAAAACCACATTAAATCTGTCTGTGTTGTAGTAACTACTGCACAGTAAATAGCTCAGTTATTGTTGAATCTTTAGTGTGGAAGAGAATATTCTCAATTAACTACACATACAATAACACAATGTACACAATGAAGAGCGCTGATTATTGCCTATAGGTTTTTGTCTAATTACGCTCAAGAATATTGTTTTGACTTTTTGCACTGTGAAATGATTTCATAATATTTCATAAGATTTTAACATCTATTTAACTTTTCTCTCTGTCTCTCTTAGGTACTAATGACTTGGACGGGATAAGGCGGGTGGGTAGAAGGGCTCAGTCCAGAACTGGATGTCTGGGACAGATTCATGGGCCTGAGGGACCATCCAGAAGAGGATGGAGCAGGCCACATCCTACACCTGGGACTGGATTTAGAGTACCTCCACATCGAAGGCTCCAACGGCAGGCAGGCTGGCGCCGATCCGGGGCCCAGTATGGAGCAGGGCGAGGAGGAGGAGGGCCGTGGTAGCTTTAGCAGCTCGTCCACACCTGGTGAAAAGGAGGGGGAAGACACTGCCGTGTCCGACAGTGAGCCCGAGTCTGGTAGAACCAGCGCCGGTTCTAACCCGGACGGAGGTCGCACCTGTTCCCAACACCGCCAACCCCCACCAGCCGCTGTGCAGGACTCGGTGTGTGGACCTCGGTTCTGAAGGGCCTCCTGACTTCTTGTCAGGGGATTCTTCGTCCGGGGAGGCCCTGAGGGAGTACCAGACCAAACTGGAGTTTGCCCTGAAATTGGGCTACGCAGAAGAGCAGGTGCGACTCGTGCTCGCCAAGCTGGGCCCGGACACGCTCATCAACGACATACTGGGGGAGCTGGTCAAACTGGGCGGTAAGGCCCAGACAACCAAACAGCTGACCGGATCTATGGGTTCACAGCCCGCGTCGTCTTCCTCCTGCTGCTCCTCTTCCTCCTCCTCTACCTGTGGTTACGTGGAGGTTGGGGAGGCCCAGCAGGGGAGGTCAGACTCCCCGTTTCAGGCAGACCTCCTCCTGGAGGACAAGGACAACCTGCGCCCAGTGGTCCTGGATGGCAGCAATGTGGCGATGAGGTGAGGGTCTATGTTTGTTTTTTCTTTTTTGAATGGTTTAATTTTAAGGAAACGTTCTCGTTTACGGCAATGATCTGGGAGCAATTGGGGCTAACTGTGTTGTTCAGGGGCAAACTCTGTCCTTCACCTTGTTGGACCGGGAGCTTGAACCAGCAACCTGGCAAGGAAACTAGCGCATCGCTCTTGACCAATACGCTACCCTGCCACCACACATGGCTCAGAATGCCTGCAGGACAAACACACGGCCTGTTTCTTCCACCGAAGCCGGTCTATGTAGATACCGGTTGGTTACTTGTGTATCTGATGTCCAAGTCACCTACGTGTTCCTGATATGATGCTGGAGCTTGTAAGGTAGTTATCAGGGTTTTTAGGATAACCGATCAGTTGACGTTATTCCTGCTCGTAAAAGTCTGTCTCGATTTCTTGTAGCCACGGCAATAAGGAGGTGTTCTCCTGCCACGGCATCCAGCTGGCTGTCGACTGGTTCCTGGAGCGAGGTCACTGTGACATCACCGTGTTTGTTCCCGCCTGGAGGAAAGAGCAGTCCCGTCCCGATGCCCTTATCACTGGTAACCACACATTCGCACACACAGACGTCCTGCTGAGAGGTCAGCCCAATGCTGTCCGATGGCCTCAGCTCTCCGCATCTCCCTCTCTCTGTAGACCAGGAGGTCCTACGTCGTCTGGAGAAGGAGAAGATCTTGGTTTTCACTCCTTCTCGTCGGGTCCAGGGTCGCCGGGTGGTCTGCTACGATGGACCGCTTCATTGTCAAGTTGGCCTACGAATCCGACGGCATCATTGTCTCCAACGACAATTACCGCGACCTGGCCAACGAGAAGCCGGAGTGGAAGAAGTTCATTGACGAGCGGCTGCTTATGTATTCGTTCGTCAACGACAAGTAAGGCGCAAGTGATGAAGCTGCTTTAGTCTGGAATTGGCGGGGCTCATTGCGTTAGATTAGATTCAACTTCGTCATTGAACAAATACAAGTACAGTACAACGAAATGCAGTTAGCATCTAACCAGAAGTGCAAATCCTAGATGAAATTAGTACTTAATCCTAAACGGCCAGGTACTAAATCACATCAAGTGGATACCTTCAGTCCGGTGCCCGAAATAATACCTTGTTCTCACGGTTTTCACTTTTCTTCCCCCTTCACTCATCTATCGCTCTCCGTCCCAGGTTCATGCCTCCTGACGACCCTCTCGGTCGTCACGGCCCCAGTCTGGAGAACTTTCTGAGGAAACGTCCCATCATGCCAGAACACAAGAAGCAGCCCTGTCCGTATGGTGAGCCCCTAACGTCACTCCGTTCATCGGACTTCCCTACGTTTAATGCCTCCTTAACTTGTATAGCCGTATAATATCCAACTACTGGACCTGACCTAATGTCTCAGGTTACCCCTCCCACATGAGATCTAGTCAGTGTGCTAACTACCCTATATGCTAACCACCCTATATGCTAACCACCCTATATACTAACTACCTTATCTCTACCCCCCGCCCAGGTAAGAAGTGCACATATGGCCACAAGTGTAAGTACTATCACCCTGAACGGAGTGCCCAGCCCCAGCGTTCGGTGGCAGATGAGCTGCGAGCCATCGCCAAGACCTGCGCCACTTCCGCTGGCGCCAAGTGCCAGGGCGGTGAGGCTGTCGCGGGCCTGGTGAAGAGCCACAGCGTGCCCACCAATGTAGCCATGGGCGCCAAGAGAGGCTGCGCCTCCAAAAAGCCGTCCGACCCTGGCACACGGGCGCTGTCGTACAGCGAGGCCGAGGACCGGCTGAGACACGCTGACAGGCGCGACAACAGCCT
Organism: Esox lucius; assembly: GCF_011004845.1. Classification (NCBI taxonomy): domain Eukaryota; kingdom Metazoa; phylum Chordata; class Actinopteri; order Esociformes; family Esocidae; genus Esox; species Esox lucius. Next base: position 10,593,781 of record NC_047590.1, read on the forward strand.
CGGTAGCAGCGGCGGTAGTGTCACTCTGTCCCCTGCCTCCTCAGCCCTCAGCTACCCCCAGGACCAACCACCGAGCCTGGGCAGGGACACCCACCGCGTGACCCCGCTGCCCGGCCATTACCCATACATCTCCGGCTGTGAACCTCCGGACCTGAGCTACTACTCGTTGACCCAGGCCCGTTCTGTTCCCAGCCAGGCGGCACGGAGGAGCCCGGAGTGCCGCTTCCCCCCGGACCAGGACCTCCGCCTCCCGGGCTGGTCGGACTGCGGCAGTGAGGGCATTGCGGGCTGTGACTCGCACAGGGAGAGGGCCTCCTGTCCAGGCTGCCCAGACCCCCCGCCGGACCGTCACGGGCACTATCAACACCATCATCATCATCATCATCATCATCAACACTCTGCCCCTCCGCCCGAGACACATCACCTCCACCACACCCACGCCCCCTCCTCTGCCCTCCACGGTTATCACCAGAACCTGGCACGGGGTCACAGCTTGCCCCGTGACTTGCACCCTGAACCCCAACTCAACCTCCCTCTGTACCCAATGCACGCTCATCTTCAGCACCAGTCCGTGGGTGCCCGCTCTAGCTGCCCCGTGTCCCAGTCCATCCCGGACCCCGCTGGCACCTCTCTGGGTCGCTGCCTGGCCAACACGCGTCTGGAGACGCTGTCGGACTCCCAGCTGTACGAGCGCTCCCCGCTGCCCCGAAGGAAGGCCTTCTCCTGGGATCCCTACTGCCGCCAAGCCCCTCAGACCCGCTATGAAACCTACCAGAGTCTCCCAGAGACCGCCGACGTTGGCTGGGGACACGCGTCCTCCTGGAGACAGGCCACCCACTCCTACCGCCCCCCCCAGCCGCCCCATCTGACCATGCCCCCCCACCACCTTCACCAGGAGCCCCCTGCCCTCAGCCGGTACGGAGACCTGAGGGAGAAGGTCTACCTCAACCTGTGTAACATCTTCCCCTCTGAGCTGGTGGGCAGGGTGATGGGGATGAACCCACATGTGACAGACGCCCAGCAGCTAGCGGCCGCCATCTTGGCTGAGAAGTCCCAGTCTGGCTACTGAGAACCTGCTAGCCTACTTTGTCCCTCTATTCATGACCACACGTTGTTGTGCTTCTGACAGTATGAGCTTTTTAATTTATTTGGGTGTACATTTGTTTGTTAATAATGTAGTGTTCGTCATTTGCAGGTGAGGATGTGGATTTATTTGGAAAAAAGCACTTTTTCTTAGATGTTTATCAAATCTGAAACATTTAGAAAATCCCATTGGCCATCAAATCCGAAGAACCTGATATGCCTACTCTTTGCTACTATGCTGAACTACTCCATTCATAATCATTTCCAAATTGATTATCATTCATCAGCAGAATCTCGGTTTTCAGTTTTATGTAAAATAAGAATGTTCAATTTGGTGTCAACTTTCTTAAAATGTGTGTCTAATTTATTCAAATTTTCAGTGTTTTTTTATTGCTGTCTGTCAGTTGGTTCCATTCAATGTTGGGATAATAGTTGGCTGAGTTGCAGTCCTCTCAGTTCAGACAATGTCCATTAGTGTTTTGTTACAGTAGTTGTAGAGATGGGCGCGTTCAGCAACGTTGTCTTGTTGTGTACCTTAGTTTTAGTAAGGAACATCTCTGGCCCCTTGTTTTGGGTCTAACGTGGTAGCTGCTGCAGACAAAGCAGACTCCAGCTCCAGTTCTTAGAAGTAAAGGAAATCTAGGGCGGAGCTTAATGTGAACAGTCTGTTACAGTTACCAGCTCAATCCATGGTAGACAGAGAAAGCCTTTCTTTGTTGATACAAATTGTATCATTGACTTAATCATAGAGGATTGTATACCTGACCATTTATATCTGGGCGTGTAATCAATTATTGAAAAGCTGTTTTCATATAGCTAGCTATAAGTGAAGTGCATTTAGAATGATAAAAGAGATGCTCGGGCCACATTTGATTGTTTCTAAACATGGTTTGTTCAGAAATATTAATCAGGTCAGTTGGAGGTGTCAGTTGGCTAGTCAGAGGTATTCTGACTTATAGAACCGAGGACAACCTAGGCTGGGTTGAATCTCAGCTGGCCAGAAATACACAGTGGGTCTGTATGAATTTTAAAAAATTAAATGCCTTCTCCCTGGCCCCGTGGCACTGTGTGTCAGAGAGGGCTGGGACCAGGGTCACAAGTAATGCCTCTAAACGGCATTGTGCTTAAGACACATCCAATACTCTGAACCATGTTCAGCTAACTGTTATGCATGTTTTCTTTGTGCTCTCTTCAAATGTTACTGTGTTTGTCATGTTTTCTGTGAGCTTGATCCGTCGGTTCCGTTATATTATACTAGCTTGACGTGTGTTTAACAAAAACAGTATAGATCGTTTTATTCATAAAGCGGATGGTTCAAGTCCTCAATGCTAATTGGCTAAAACCTTTGGTATATCAGACCTTATTAACTAAGTGGTTTGAATGCTGATTGGCTGATAGCTGTGGTATATGAGAACGTATACCAAGGGTATGACATAAAATCCCTTTTTAATGCTCTAATTGCATTGGTAACAGATTTATAAGCGCAGTAAGGTATTTTGGGGGTGGTCACCAACAAGTTACTAACAAAACTAGAATGTTTGAAATATGAACTGGTATCAGTAAGCAATAAGGCACAAGGGGATGTGTTATTGCCAATATATCATGGCTAAGCGCTATGTCCAGGCACTCTGCAATGCTTGGCTGTGGTATATTGGCCATAACACACCCTCTTGTGCCATATCACTTACTGATACCACTTCATATTTTACACGTTCTAGTTTTGTTGGTAACCAGTTTATAATACCATTATGGCATCAGATATATGGCCAGTAAACCCCAGCTAAGGGCTGTATCCAGACAGTTATCTTGTGATAGCTGTGGGTAATTGCTTGTTTACCAGTATGTTTTGTATTGTGAGATTGGTTCTTATTTTGTTGAAAATGCATACGGTTGCGTAATCTGATGTGGTGAGTAGTCCTCATGAATTTAAACTGTAACACCAAACACTGAATTACCTTGTACAATAACTGCTCTAGAATTTTAAGAACAGATTTGATTGGTTCATTTTAGGCCGGTTACGGTAAAAAAAATCAACCCACATGGAAGCATGAACAGGATTAGAACCCGGTTCATTTTGATTCACATTACAATGCTTTAGTCCACTGGGTTTTGACCATTTAAAGCTCGTCAGTCTTTAAGAACATTAGTGGATCTTATAAGGTTGTAATACAGACGTGGCATTGGAATTTGACCTGGTAACCTGCATGTAACACCTGTCCTCCAGCACGCCATTACGGGACTGTTGGGATTTAATCGAATCACTCGCTTTCATGAGACACAAGTTCAAATGACAATGGACCTCTTCCTTTGTTTACCTTGATGGGTAATGTTTGTGCCATAGTGATATCATGTACCTGCTGGTCTTTGTGTCAAAATCTGGAGAAAATGTACATTAGAATTCAATAAAAAGATTATCAACTCACTGTGTGTTCTGGTTACCAGTAAGCATGAAGATCGCATCTGCCATTGTCTTTGTGTTAATGAAACCATGAATAAGCTGTATTGTTTGAGGTTAATGATGTCTGAAGAATCACTGTTGACACACAATATACAGCATTACTTTTATGTCAGAGGCTCAATTCATCTATACCGAAACTATTTGTGAAAGAGTCCATTTAATGTTTACTGTACTACTAGTAAAAATGAGCCTAAATGAACAGAAGGCAACTGCAGTTAATGTTTTAAGTTAACATTTCAAATATTTTTCTTGACAAATTTGTTGCGAGTGCCTGAGCTTACCAATTTAAACTTTCTCGCCAGCCCGTTTAACAGTTTGCATTGACTTGTCTCCTCATACACATTTTAGGCAACTGAAATACTATTCTAAAACACCCAGGAATAGCTAATACTATTCCCCTCCAACCCTAAAACACCCAGGAATAGCTAATAGGATTCCCCTCCACTGTAAAACACCCAGGAATAGCTAATACTGTTACCCTCTCCACTGTAAAACACCCAGGAATAGCTAATACTGTTACCCCCTCCACTGTAAAACACCCAGGAATAGCTAATACTGTTACCCCCTCCACTGTAAAACACCCAGGAATAGCTAATACTGTTACCCCCTCTACTGTAAAACACCCAGGAATAGCTAATACTGTTACCCCCTCCACTGTAAAACACCAAGGAATAGCTAAGACTACTCCGTCTCGCTTAGTGAGTAAAGGAGACAAGTCGTGTTATTTTTTAAATTCACTCAGAACAGTTAGGATTCTACAGTGCCCCTTCAAATGCAAAATTATTTAACACAGACACAGAAACTAATCTGAAATGTTTTATTGTGAATCAAATGACTGAGTTTCAAATGTGCCTTCTCTTTTACAGAACACAAATATGAACATATGGAAAAACTGAAATACAAACATGACAGCTGGTTCCGACACAGGCATCAATGATGCAGCTCATTGGAAGTGACACAAGCAGGCCAACAGGCTCACCCAATAGGAAAACCCCAACTCAAAGCATTCTGCCTGACACGCGGAGACGTAGAGGAGGGTTCCTCTCCTCTCCAGGGAGCTACAGATGCATGCTGGTATATCAACCTCAAAACGTGTAACAGAACATCAGTTGGAAGCACAGTTCTTTCGCCTGCTATGGCAAATACAACCCCTATACCTGAACACTCACTGGGTTAACTGAAAGGCGGGTTTGGGTCAAGCCCGTTCATTGTCCTCTGGGTCCAAACAAGTGCTTTACTTAAATCAAACTCTGGCTTTAATATCTCAAATTAAACCGAATGTCTACAGTAGCATAACATACCAAATACATAATTTTGACATTGCAAATAAAAAATAGGTAGCAGTTTTCCACAAAGCTGGAGTTATTTTGATTTGGAGCAAGAGTAGCGGTTGCGTAGTGGCGGACAAGAAAATATTGAGAACTGAAATCGAATTGGCCTGTTGTCTATTCCCACTTAAAAAAAATATATATATCCACATAAATCAAAAGGTAGAGATGGGGGGGGGGGGGTTGTTGTCCAAGAGATGGGGCCCAGTCATCTGAACTGGTCTGGTAAGGTCCAAAAATTGTGTCACTCAGCCTTTGGGATTCCATCCTTTGCCTAACGCTGTATCAGAGAGAGAGAATGGAAGGTCCATCCAATGCCATAAATATAGAATGGTTTCCTTCTGGCTGGGTTGGCAATCTCCTCAGGCAATCAGTGGGTCCAGAGCCCAAGACCGCTGAAACCCATTCTAACACGGCAGCTCTTCACAGCCTTGGACACTGAATTCCTCATCCTGCATAGTGTCAACTTTAAGGGGAAACCAGAGGAACCCCTTACAGAGAATTAAGACTCAGTGTGCTGAGAAAGTTGGATTGGCTTGGACCTTAGGTCTTTCGTGATCTTCTGGATAATGTTAAGATAATGATGGTATAGTTTCAGTTCAGACAAATTTAGGTAAACTAAGGTAGTGACACAGCATAAAGATACTATATGAAGTAGAGGACTTTACCATCTAAAACTAGTGCCAAACGTTATTTGAATTCTATCAATTCCCTCCACTAGTGACATTTCAGTGTTATCACAAGTACATCTTGCAGAAAAGAAAACCTTGCGTCTGTTGAAATGTTAACAACTTAAAACATTGCCTTCACCCTGGAACTCAAGCCACAGTCAGCCAACTGGACCATAAATCTGTGTAAGAGAATTTGATTGGTCAGTCATCATGGTTACAGTATTGAGGTAGAGATCCATCCTCTAAGGACTGATGTTTTTATGCGTCTCCAGACAGAAAGACCACGGGATACCTCGAAGTCGCTACTATGCAGACAGACAGACTCTCACAACACCCAGGCATGTCGGTCTGTCCTTCCTGGACCTTTGCGAGCCGGTAGGCAGAGAAAACCCATCTATGATGACTGGACAACAAACACTAGGACTAACAGTTTTCTCTCAATTTTTCTCCCATCTCTGTCTTATTCTTAAACACACACAAATCAATTAGCTTATCTTCACAATAGATCAGCACATCTCCAATAGTTTTACTACAACAATATGTACCAGGTTAGATCTTACTATATCCTTCAGCAGGGCTATTCAACTATGGTCTGATGGGGCTGAAAGAGTCGGGGGGTGGGGCGGGTCTTATTCAGTCCACTTATTAGGAGAATGCAAACCAGAAGACATTTGGGCCTCCAGGAGCGGAGATGAATAGTCCTGTTCTACAGTCTATCACATGGAAATCATTGGATTCCAACTCACACACAGGCTGCGCAGTTAATCAAAATCCCAATATTGATGTGTAAGAGGATGCCTTTTTCTTTTCAAAATATTTTAGACGTGTTCTCTGGTTTAGTTTAATCCACTTTGTGTTTTTTTCACCTCTTGTGGCTGCTTCCCACACACACCAAGCCCCTCTGTCATTAAAGCAGTGCAGTTTCTCCTCCCCAAATCACTGTAAGTTTGCCTGCAGTTGTGTTAGGTCAAATACAGTTAACAGTTTGTCCCAAACAAAAACGATGCTCATTGACACTTTGCTTTTCAAGTCATTCTATTTCTATGATTCCATTCTGCCAATCTATATCAATACCCTGAATCCACATCCCATCGTGAATCTCAAAAATCACAATGTCTTTTGCCTCATCACGTCCAGCCCTAACTGACACCTCTCCTGCAGTCTGATTAAAAGGGGAACACCAGTCACATGATCACCCCATTCAAATTTAGAAAGCTCCTCCAAAAACACTGTTCCTTATCTTCTAAACCAATGATTGGTTGGCAAGGTGGCACTTCTCAGATGGAAGATCTCAGAGAGATGATCATGTGACTGGTCTCCCCTTTAACGATGATGAGTGGATAGTCAGAAATATGTCCAACAATGTGTACCATTTCCTCCATGTTGATGACAGAATAGATTGATCCACCAACAGTCTCGAACCAACATATCTACCGTCACATTTTATGAGAAACACAAAAAAAGCAAAAGGGCTAGTCAGAACAGATAAGCTCAAAAAGTAAGACAGCAACATTATGTAATAAAAAAAAACAAAAAAAACAAGAGGAATACTTAAGCTTACTGGCTTACCAGCAAATACAACAGAAAGCTTCCCATGGCTATGTATGTTAGCTTAAAAATCCAATGTTTCCCATTTTGCTTCATCTTATGTCTCCACAACAGATATTAGCAAGCAAAGCACAGAAGTATTCTTTGCAACACAAGGAGAATAACACGCATTGCTTGTGCCTGTTTGGGAAACTCCTGATGGAGACGCAGGCAGAGCTTTGGCAAAGTCTGAGGTGGTGGCAGCCATGCCCCTCTCGAACCTTTGTGGATATGCTTATTTTGGGGGAGGGGCCGTAGAAGAAAAAGTGTCTGATGTGGACGCCATGCGAGTCGCCGACATTCAGATGGGTTTAACCCAGATGGGTTTCACATGGACTCAAACTCGTCGATGCGCTGCTTGGTGTTGCCCAGACGGATCTGACGCAGGGTCTTGTACTTGTCCCTCCCGGCCTTCACGTTCTCCGCGTGCAGCACGTCGTTCTGGGTCTTCATGGTGTCGTCCCTGGCTTCAGCCAGCTCCGAGCTCAGCGTCTGGGGGAGGAGAGGCGATAACAAGGTTAGGTTATTAAATGAACAGACTAATCTGATGTGCACTGGCACAGGCTATACCTTAAAAAAGGGGTTTAAGACTGGTATGCAAATACTTCTGTAACTGGGCACATTTAAGACAATATTCCAAATCCAAGGGAGAAGTGAATATATAAACTAATATATAACCCCCTTCTCATCAAAGAAAAAGAAAAGAGAAAAAAACCATTATTGCCAATAAGGCATCAAATTATGTCAAAGTACATAACCCCAAATCGGACAAACAGGTCTCACCTGAGAAGTCCATTTCTAAAGATTTTTTCCGGGGATCCCAAGCTGAGAATCAGCATAAATGCAGAGATCAAGACAAAAACTAGGGAAACCAAATAAACCCCCCAACCCCCAGATTCAGAAACCAAAAAAACCCAGACATAAGAGTTAAAATTGGGTCCAGGAATCTAGAGGTTAGGGTTAGGACAAAAGAAATGGGTTAAGGTTAAACAACTACATCAGGATCAAAAGACTAGGGTTAGGTAATAAAATCCAATGGTTAAGGTTAGAATTGGGGGATAGGTTAGGATTAAGTATAAAAATCCAGGGATCCACACTAGGATAAACAAGTTAGGTTAGGTTTAGGAATCGGAATCCAGGGGTTAAGGTTAGGTAATCAAATTGAACTAAGTGGGAACCTTATTGAATAGGACCTTTATTAAATAAGATAAATAAGTGCTATTTGACAAAAACAAATCTGCAATAGACAAATCATATAAAAGTGCTATTAACGGCAAAATCAAATAAATTCACACCACACTGAAGAGGATAAAGATAAGGTAAGTACATCAGCAATAGGTAGGTCAAAAGGTAAGTACTACACAGAGATTATTTTGAAGTCCACCAGACCACTCACCCCCAGTTGGGCTTCCTGGAAATGGGACCTCAAGGCCTTACTAAATGTCCCCAACCTCCCAGAGTAAGTTGTGACGAATGGAATTAAATTATTAGTTTCCCCCATTTTGATGTACCCTTCTCCACTGCTAAATAGCTGACTCACCTCCAGCTTTATGCCCCTCAAAAAACATCCAGAATAGCCCTGCGGACCCAAAGCCCTGTAAAGAATAGCTGTAGCCTCCTCCACATGTTCAGAAAAGGTGCAGATTCTATGTAATCGAATCAAATGTGACTTTATGATTCCTCTGAATGTATGTTTTGGATGATAACTGGCCTTGTGCAACAGCGCATGTCTATCAGTCTCCTTAAAGAAAACTTTAGTCGCCAATGTCTTAACAAGGCCCACCTGAGGACCTGGGTATCCAAAAACTCACGTTTTTCTTGCATATTATGTGAAATTGTAATCGCAGGATGGTGTGTGTTAGGAACCTCCAAGAAGCCCTCAAAGTCCTGCCTAGAACCTACCCAAATGCCAAAAATATCATCCAAGAATCGAAGATACAACCGTGGGAGAATTTTACACCCAGAAACACATTTACAAAAAGGCTGGAGCGAACTTTTTGCCCATAGCAGTTCCATGGATCTGAAGATAGAATTTATCACTAAAGGTGAAATCGTTCCTCAACAGACTCAACTCCAACAGGTCCAGAATCTCCCCACCCGGACACAAGGTGTCAGGGAACCTATCAAAGGCCCGTTTGACCGCCTGTAATCCCAAAGAGGTCTCTATATTTGTATATAAGGAATTTAATGTCTATTGAGAAGAAGAAAGCACCGAGGGGCAACTCCAACCCCTTTAACCTATCCACGAAATCATGTGTCCTTGATGTAAGCAGTGTTTCTCTGGGATAATGGATTGATATAAAAATCTATGTACTCCGCAATACGATATGATTCTGACCCGCAGTCACTTACAATAGGACGACCACTAGGGATCCGGAAAGGCACGGTCCAGCCTTCCATGGGTTTAAGAATTTTTGGAAGGAGATAAAATTGTCTGGATCTGAATACCTCCGGGCCCGACAAGTAAACTGCTTAAGAGTAATCACTTTCTTTTCCAATAACCCCAACAGTATAATCTTAATTCTGCTTTGTGTTTCAAATTGAATGGAATGATCTAGAGGAATATAATGCTTGATATTATCTAACTGTCTATTTGCTTCCAATAAATACTGCACACTATCCATAACAACAATCTGTGACCCTTTGTCCGCAGGCTTAATAACTATGCTTTGATTCGATCCCAAAGACCTTCATCCAAGAAACGAAGATACAACCGGGGGGGAATTTTACACTTATGGAATGCTGTTTCCTCCCAGAAACACATTTACAAATTTGCAACACTCGCTGACAGTGAACGGCTTTCAGGACATGAAACAATTTTCAGGCCTGATGAGGTAATCAGGTCTTGGTATATTGAAGTCCTAAAGGTGACTGACCTGTAGCTGTTTCTTAACACGCTCGTTTTTCTGAGCCTCTGTGACTCGCTCCTCCTCGCTGCGCAGGTCCAGGGCGCTCACGCCTTCGAGGGAGAGCTCGGCGCCATCTTCGGCATGGTTCTCGTCCTGCTCCTCGTGCTCGCTCTCAGTGGAGCCGCCGGCTGGCGTCAGTGGGACGGTCATCACGGTCTTCAACTCCTCCTTGGTCTTCTCCAGGTCGTCCTGGGCTGAGAGCGCCTGGAAATCAGGGGACAGAGGGAGGCGAGTTACAGGAGATCTTCAGGAGGAGGCAACAATATAGAAGGTTGTAAAACAACTGTGTAAAAAGAGACAGATCATTTGTCTACAGGGAATACAGTGAAGTGTTTGGAGGTGATCGCTGGTTAAGTACCTTCTGCTGCCATTCAGTGGCCTCCTCTTCCTTTTTCCTCTTGGCCTCCTCCAGCAGGGCAATTTTGGCGGTGAACTCGCCAAGCTCAGCGGCCAGTTGTTCCTGGTTCTTCATCTGGTCCGCGGCCTGCCTGGCCAGCTCTGCCTTGGCCTCCTCCGCGGCCTGCCTCTCCCTCTCCAGCCTCTCCGCCTCCTCCCTTGCCCTCTTCCTCTCCTGCTCCAGCTCCAGGGCCCTGCGTGTCTGCTCCTCCAGCTCTGTAGCCAGCAAATTTTATTCAGAAAGTCATTACACCTTCATTGACTACTACTCATTATCAATGGAGCGGCCCACAGTGACCCCGGATCCAGGTTTGTGGGTTTGATTCCTAGAGGGGGCAAGTATGTGGAAATGTAGGCATCCACTACTATCAGTTACTCTGGATGAGTGTCTGTTACGTGCCGTGTTGTTTTCCGTTATGCTGGCAGCCGCCCAGGTCAGTGAAAGAACTTCACACTATACAGCGTTTCCTGTAATCACTGCAACTTTTGTAATTGCCAGACAGACATTACTGACTTCAAATACAACACAAAGATCCAACTGTCATGTGACAAATAAGAGGTGTGGATATTGCATAAAGGCAGGAGAGAAGGAAGATTTGTGGGTCAAAGGTCAGTGAAGAGTCAGACGTATACCTTTCTGGGCTCTCATGGTCTGCTCCTCGATCTGTCTCAGTCTATCCATCAGCTCCTCCTTCTCTCGCTCAATCCGCTCCTTCTCTTTCTCCGCATGCTCCCGTTTCTTCTTTTCAGTCTCCAGCTGGGCTCTGAGATAAAATCAGGAAAGGGCATCTCATCTAACCGCTATGAAATCAACGCTTTCGCACTATTTACTGTGATAACAGGAACAAAACATTCCTTAATCTAGATTTCCTTAATCTTCATTTTACATGTTGTCTATGGTAATAGTAAATCATAAAACAAATGTATATAAAATGTTTGCATGGTACAAACGACACACATGCTATGACATTCTGGATGAGAAAACACATTTTTACACCAAAGGTCAATTTAGCAATTTATTCCAGGCAAAGCCTATTACTGCCCTCTGGTGGTTGTTGTGTATCTGTGTGTGTTGTGGTGTGCGTTTGACTGTAGGTGCAAGCATGTTCCTCCATTTCTGCACCTCTCCATCTGTTTGTGGTGTTTCTCCTCACGGGCCTGGGCCTTCATCTGCTGGACCTCGATGGTGTCGGGCTTCCTCCTCCTCATGTACAGCTCATGGTTCCCCATGCACAGAGCCAGGATGCGCTTGTTGATCCGCAACCGCGGCGCGTAGAACACAAAGTCCTACAAGAGTCAAGGGTCAACGTAGAAAGATAAAATGACTGAGCGGGCCTGTACCCTCTGCCATGTTTTAGTCAAAGGCTGTATGTAGTCTAGCATAAAAGTCAGTAACAAGCCAAATGTAAGACATACTGGAGCTTTCTTGTCAATGGGTTTGATGACAAACTTCTTATCATTAAATGAGATGTTTCTGATCTCACTCCAAGGGAAGCCAATCTTTGGTGTCAGTCTGGGGAAAGAAAGATACTTAGTATATAAAACATATCTTACCATCCCTTTAGAGTACACCACTATTCATAATCCTACCTATAAAATCTCAAGGTTCAGATGTAAAATAAAAAAGTAAATGTTAAATTGTAAAAATAAGATATAAAAGCTGCCAGCAGATGGCACCAAGTAAACTATTCATACAGACTAAGGATAGACCAGAACAAATAAACACATCCTAGGATGGATGCCAGCATAGGAAACAGCTCAGAGCTGAACCGCTAGTGTCCAAGTCCTGACCCATCCTCGCTCAGAAGAGCAGACAGGAAGAGGAAGACCGCTTCCATCCACACCCCTTTCCTCTTCCTGCTCCACCCAAAGCTTCCCTCTACTAAAAATAACATGAATCAATAACTAAATGAATACACATTTGAAATACTGGGCTTGGTCTGTTAAACTGCCTGATGACATCTCTAATATGTCAGACATGCATTAGGTGACAATGCTACAGAAGTGGCTGAAGACTGACTTGTCTTCATGTTCGTAGATGTTGAGTCCCAGAGCGTCCACTCCCAGCCACAGTTCAGTTCCCTTCTTGTTCTTGATCTCAAAGTAGTTGACGCCGTACATCTCCAGGTCTTGGGCGATCTTCAAATACTCCATCATAGAGTCCTCTCTGATTCAAATGAACAGACATTTCTGACATTTAAACATCACGCAAAAGGGAATTATTCATAAGAGGCCAATGTTCTTCTCTATCTCCACACACACACACACACACACACACACACACACACACACACACACACACACACACACACACACACACACACAACACACACACACACACACACACACACACAACACACACACACACACACACACACACACACACACACACACACACACACACGCCAAAATGGAAAATGTTTGAAGTTTGAACTGCAAATTGTACGTGCTACAAGAAAAATATTGTACAATTTCTCATACCACTAAAGACTACCAGTGTGCAATAATGTTACACTACATGTATAGCACCTTTAATTCCACACAAACACAACATTGGCCTTGTATGTACTGTAGGTTAAATCATGCAAAATCTCAGAGGCCGACCTTAAACATAAAAACAAACAAGGAGCGAGAGACTGAGAATTACAGACCTTAGCATGCCTCTGTGCTCCTCATGCCAGGTCTGTATCCGGTCCTCCCACTGCTCCTTGGTAAGCTTGTGCTGCTCCAGGACTCTACAGCAACCCAACCAGACAACATCAAGTGCCAACATGAAACATTCCAGAGGAAATAAAAAAAAAAACATTCCCGGGCACATATTGTGGATGGAGAGTTAGCCCTGAATTCCCTTTGTTCCAAGCCAGCGGCCGCTCACCTCTGGGGTAGCAGTCTGTCGTGGGTGAGATAGCCGGGCTTGTGGAGGTCTTTGCTGTAGTCGGCGTATTTGGCCTGGACGGAGTACGAGGCTAACAGCACAGCAGTCTCCGGGGGGCAGTAGTTCTCATCGTTCAAAATGGCCTCCTTCACCTTGAGAGAAGTTTCCCGAAAACAGAGAGTGAGGGGGAACCGCCTCATGATACCCATTGGCTACAGTGTATTGGAGTGATTGGACATTGAGATACCGCTAAGACGTTGGCCTGTGTAGGACCATCAGAATACCATGCTCCTAGATTAGCACTGATCAGAGCCTACTCATCCCTCAGACCAGTCTGGTAATTTCCTCAGTTTACAAGCAGTTACCTGCAGGAAGAACAGTCTCTGTGTAATCTCCTGGATCAGCTCTTCAGACACGTCCTCAGGGAAGAACTTGGCTCGGAACTTGAACTGCAGAGGGTTCTCCTTCTTCACATCTTGGGCTGTGACCTGGAGAGAACAAGGAGAACACATACTGCAAGATTAAAAACCAGGACAGGCATGAAGACATTTTGTTTTCTTATCTTTATGAGCTGGGCAATAAAGTTAAGTCATAAAAGTTGGTCCCAACCCCATTAAGGCATGAAATAACGTGTTTTATTAATGATAGGGTTGGACCCTTTTAGTTGCCCCTGGCATCTCAGACTCCAGGACCTGGATACAGAATACTTTCCACTGTAGTCATTTATTAAAAAGAAATCCCGTGATAGATTTCCCTGACAGCAACGCACAACTACTGGACTTAAACCAACAGGACACACTCAGAAGACATGTACACCGACACACATACACACACCACGACACACACACACACACTTTAATGGTGCTTCAGAGGCCTGGGGGGATTTGCTGGAGGGTCTTTGGCCAAAGTGTTACAGGAAGCCTGTGAAAATGCACATCTGAGGCCCTCTGACCACAGCCTAATAATCAGCTCAGACTGTATGCCTGGCTGCTGGCAACCTCCATGGAAACACAGAGAGAGAGAGAGAGAGAGAGGCAGAGATAGAGAAAGAAATAGAAAGCTTGGAGAGAACTCACCTTTTTATTAAGCTTCAGCCACGTGCTGTAGCCCTTGCTGTCCACGTACTGGAGGCCAAAGAACCAGACCTCTCGAAGCCCCACTGTCTTCACCACCTGTTATCGACAGACGTTTGCCGGAGACAAATGAACGACTGACCAAATCATGCCCTCATAACGACAGAGTCTGACAGAATGCGATGTCCAAGCAGTCACTGGTCGGCCTACCCAACATTTTCATTTCGTTGAAACGTGCTGAAGTGGGGCTCGCAGCGTAGAAAAACACTACAGTGCTGATGAGACTGGGAGGAGCCTTAGGTTTAGTCACAGACTGACTGGAGTATCATGGGCCTCAAAGGACCCACTGTGACATAATGGGTCCCGGGCACAGGGTTCACACTGGGGAGGGTGATAACAGGCCCATTAGAGAATACACTGCAGATTCACTCTGAGGAGGAGAGCTGCCATAACTCACACTGAATCTCTGGACCTGGACACCGTGAGTGTTGGTTGGTTACTGGGGATACAAATCTTAGTGTGAAGTGAAGAGGACAGCTGGACACCGCCTAAGACAGCTGGACGGTAGCCACTCACTTACATAGGCAGCTCTGAGTGCAGTGTCTCCAATACTGTTGACCTGAGTTACAGACTATTTACAGGTTCATTAAAACCTCAACATGGACTGAACATTGTACATGTTCATCACAAAAGGCTGAGCCTTTTGTCCAATCCCTCCAGCTATATAAAGACCCCGGTCAGATCCCTCCAGCTATAAAGATCCCAGAAATGTAGGTTTTCAAAGCCCTATTTTCCCTAAATTCTCAAACGCATGTTTTGACTGTCACCTAAGCTGCACAATTTGGATAAAATATTGAGTCGCGATTTCTTTGACAAATATTGCAATTATAGCTATGATTCGCAATTTTCAAACATGGGTGTAAAAAGGGTAGTTAATCTCAATAAAAAAAAAAGATTATAGCCCACAAAATGTGTTATTAAACTGAATAGGAATTGGTTTACAGTTCAGTGTTTTCTTACCAATTTGAAGAACTATTAGTTTATCTGCTCATTAAATACAATGGCGTTTGCTATGTTTGTACAGTTGCCCTAGCTAGTTCGGTAAAATGAACCATTGTGGTAACTTTTCTCCCATATTAGGTTTGTTTGTAGGCACCGACACTGAAGCCGAAACAATTAATAACCATGCTGTGGTGTACGTGGGACAATATATCTTGGTGCCACTCGCTAACTTGAAGCGGACGTCTTCGCTAGCAGTTGCGGTGTTAACTAACGCTGACTCACGGTTGTCAGTCACAGCAATGCTGCTCCGCTCCAATAAGATCACAGGAGAACAGTAACTTAGCCTCACATGTCATTCATTACCGGGTGATAGCAAAGGCCTGGCTGTACATGTAAACTGTGACACAATGAAGAAACTGTACCTATAAGTCCTGGTGTTCTGGACGGTTATCAGAAGCTCGTCCTTACCTGGTCAAAGAGCTGTTTGCCGGTGGTGTTGGGCTGGATGGCAAACTCCAGCTCCGCGTCCATGGTGGTGACCCGTACATTGATCTAAAAATCAGATATTGCATGTTATTTATCCCTGGTTGTACTGCTGTATTTGGCTGTACTGCAGGCTTTTGGCTGTACTGTGCGCTGTAGTGTCACAAGATGTCAGCTTTTGAACACCCATTTTAAATAGGCATTCAGATCTTTTGGGCGTGCAAGAAATCAGCGAATAATCTCAAGGGCCTGTTTGCATTGTCTTTCAGTCAATTTGATATGATGAAATGCATAAAAATATTTGTTAACGCCACAGACAACTCAATGACCTAAATGGGGACTCCAATAGGGGGAATCCAGATGGATAACTGTTGAAAACCTGGAGCCAGTGTTGGATCCAGACAGTAAGTTCTAGTGCAGCCGTTCCTCAAGGGAGCAACAAAAGCCTTTCAGCAAGTCACAGTTTGTTCTACAGAGAACTGGTGATTTTGTGTGCGTGTGCGTGCGCAAAACTTAGTTTGAGTGTTTGAATGGGCCAAATTGAGAGCAATCAGAAGTGGGCGTGTGATAGTGGTGGTGGTGTTGGGGGGGGTCCCGTCCTGTTGGCCGGCCCTTCCCCGAGTTCTGTAAAGTGCAGCAGCAGGCCTGACATCTTCCGGATCAGGCTGAGCCACACTCAGTTTCTCACACACATAATATATTCAATGAAAAGAGAATGAACAGATAAGCAAGAGCGATGCAGCACATCGTCTAGAGAGAAAGATGACGCCGCAGTGCAGCCTGGTGCTCTCTCGTTGGGGTAATGTTACGGTGCTGCTACGATACCGCAGTCCAACATCCAGAGAACTGCTTCCCTTTCTCTCCCCTCTTCCTCGGTCTCATTAATTACCCATAAAACCTCAGGACACCAACACTATACACTCTCTCCCTCTTTACCCTAATGTGCATGCACCCAGAAAACATTTGCAAATTTGGCAGAGTACTGTGACTCTTTCACTCTTTTTTCTTTATCTTTACTATTGTCCACATTGCCGAATGACAGCAAAGAAAACAAAACTAAATTACACATATGGAATAATTCAGTAACCATAAAAGTATTAAAATCAAATAATACTAATTTCTATTTTAGATTCTTCACAGTAGTCACTCTTTGACTTGATGACAGCTTTGCACACTCTTGGCATTCTCTCAACCAGCTTCATTAGGTAGTCACCTGGAATGCTTTCCCAGTCCTAAATGAGTTCCCACATATGCGGAGTACTTGTTGGCTGCTTTTATTTTCAGCAGTCCAACTCATCTCAATGAAGTTGAGGTTGGGTGATTATGGCACCCAGGTCATCTGATGCTGCACCATCCCTCACCTTCTCGGTCAAATAGCCCTTACACAGCCTGGAGGCCCACACCTTAGTTGGGGCTTTGCTGGGATGGCATAGATGGGATGGCATATTGCTGCAGAATGCTGCGGTAGCCACGCTGGTTGAGTGAGCTTTGACTTCTAATTAAATAACAGAGGGCTTCACAGTGAGAACAACATATGCGGAAATCATCCGTTCACCCACTCCTAATCTAAAAAAAAAAAGACAGCGGTTGGAACCTAAAATATCAAAGATCGCAAAAGAGGTAACAGAGTCTTCCTTTCCTGTGGCAATCCTCATAAGCTAGTTTCATTATAGCGCTTGATGGTTTTTGCAGTTGCACTTAAAAATAATTAACTGTCATTTCCATTTTTCGGCTGTTATTGATTAATATGGACTATTACAGTACATAAATAATGAGGATCTTCTGTATGCCAACCCCACCTTGTCACAACACAACTGATTGGCTCAAATGCAGAAGGAAAGAAATTCCACAAATGTACCTTAAACAAGGCACACCTGTTAATTGAAATGCATTCCAGGTGACTACAACATGAAGCTGGTTGAGAGAATGCAAAGACTGAGCAAAGCTTTTTAAGGCAGAGTGTGGCTATTTTGAAGAATCTACAATATGAAATGCCTTTGTCAGCTTACCACTTTTCTATTTTGGTTACTACGTGATTCCTTGTGTCATTTCATAGATTTAATGTCTTTCTGTTATTTTACAATTTAGAAAATATTTTATAGGGTGGGAAAACAAGTTGAACAATACGTTTATTTAAGTAACTTGCTCAAGACATTCAGAAGAACAATCCAACTACAATAAATGGACTAAGGTAGACAGACAGCACAGACAGACTGACCGACAGTCAGTCGTGGTCCAGTCGTTACATAATGAGGTACCAACACTCAATGTTGGGACAAATGGACGCCTCATTAAATATCAGAGTGACAGAGTTAAGTGCTGAACAGGTTTCCGACCGAGTGGTCTTGAATGTTTTGTCCCTGGTGTTTGTGCAGGGGTTGCCTGCAACCAACAATAAGCTGGAAAGTTCCTGACCTTTGTCAAACCGCACTGTCTCTGTGTGTGTGTGACACTGAATTACCATTGGTGTGTGTGGAGAGTATCCAGTAGGTGTGCAGACCGACATCTCTCCATAATCCCTGGATGTTCCTCTGTGTTCATGGGGGAGGGGGAGCGGGGGGGGGGGGTTTGGCATTGCGTCAACACAGCTAATCAGGCCCTCTAAAAACACTCCAGGGCTCTTTCGAAGTGCCAGTGTAAGACTACACCTATTTGTACCAAACTATTCGGACCTTGAATAAATATTAATAGTGATGAAGAAATGCTTGTGTATTTTGGATCGTCGCGCTACATAAACCGGGTGCTTTTCAGCCTTATCTCACGGACAATTGACCTGACGGAATTAGCCAAAATCAGAAATGGGGCATGGAGACTTCCTCAGTACCGTCCAAAATATTACAAATGAACAATAAAAATATAATGCAATAGGTTTTGAGGGTATTTTTCAATGATGAACCATATTTTAACATGCTACTCCTCCAAAAACTTTGGTCCAATACCAATAAAATGCTGCATCCATACGCCCGCTTTGTTTAGGTAACAGTCGGCCGCTAGGAGCCAATGGGTTTGCAGAGAGAAAAAAATCCCGCACAACAGTGCCACCTCTAGACCAAACAAAACCACAATTTAGAGTATAGCTAGTCTCACTTACCAGAGAACAAGTACACTATTTTCCCAGGGCCTATACCAAATCACATTGACATATTGATTACACACACTACTGCACTGTACTGGTGTTGTTCACGATGAGTATAGTGTTGGTAACCTATTCCTCAACCATGACCCAAAAACCACAATGCCTCCACAACCGTGGGGTTGGTGAGGCACTTCAAGGTACACCCCAGACCAAAAAATGGCCAAATCATGTGAACTCAGAAGAGAATGAAGCAGTTGTGATCACGAGATCTGTGTAAGGGACGAGTCAGAGTGATATATGTATCTTGGCACTGGTGGCCCTGTTCCTCACAGCCCATGTGACTGAGCCAGTACGGCAGAGCTAAATGTGGACCGCCTGGCCCAGCGCCACAGGCCGGGATGAACCGTGGACAAGGCCTAATGGCCCACACAGACGGGGTGATTGCGAGGGAGAGAGAAACATAGTTCCAGGAGAGTTGGCTGAGCCAATTTTCGGTCCCAGTCTTTATCCTGTTGCTCGTCGCGGTGTCTCTCCATCTTGTTTTGGGGATAAGTCTTTTCTCAGACAACCCCCTCGTTAAAGGTGCAGCTGTTTGTCCATAAGCTGTTTACAAAGGCTTTACTGAGAAGAGGCAGCAGACGGGCGTCGTTCATGCAAACACACACACAATCACTCTGCTTCAGTTGAAGACGAGCCCCTAATCTGGCCCGCTGGGCTCTGAGCAGCTGTCCGTCCGGCTGATTAGCCCCCCTACTGGGGAAGTGGGGAGGGACCCGGTGGTACCCCTAGACCTGGCCTGGAATGGGCAGGGCCGGTTACACTGATAACCAGGAGCCAGTCAGTTACTCAGAGCCACTGTCAAGAGTTCATTTTGGACTTCCACAGATCGCGGTGAGGGGCGGATGTTGCCCCGTTCTCGTGTTGTCCTGCACCTCCTATAGACCTTGTTTGGCCATCCAGAGCTTTAATGAGCCATATGACCGAGGAACAACAAAAAGCTAACAACCAGGGCTGCAGAGTTGGCCAGTTTCACAGCGCCCCCCCCCCCCCTTACACAGGATGTTGACACAGCCCTTCAAATTTATTGGGGCCCTATACACACTCTAGTTCTTCTATGGCCAACAAAACAGGGGCCCATTTCGGTAGGGTCCATAAGGTCATAAACAACCCCTGCAGAGCACATGGGGGAGGGCGTGTGTGTGTGTGTGTGTGTGTGTGTGTGTTTGGGATCAGGAGGCTTATTTTCATTACAATAGAATAAAACGCTGAATATACTTGAACAATAATTTACATAGCGTTTGAATTTAGTCCGGCATGTTGGCTACATCCCACACAGGACATGCATTTGTACTGCACAGAAACGTGATAAAGTACCGACACAATTGTCCGTACAATTGAGAACCTCCGTCCAATACGTGGAACGCACTTTGGACATCCGCAACTGGAGCTATTGATATCTTCAAGTTTACACAAAATAATGCGATGTCTCGAGTCATGCTTGGTATGGCTCCGAAAAAACGCATTTGTAATATCAACGCGCCTAAAGTGTGACAGAACCTTCTGATGAATAACGCAGGTTCCCACCACCTGTACCCCCGTCACACTCACCCAGTTACCCAAGCACATGCAACCAGCGAGCCCCGCGCACCAGAACCTCAAGTCTTCTTCGATGTCTCCGAAAATGTTTTGGAACATAAACAAGCCCTCAGCTCAGGTCAGAGCGTTCATGACTCCCCTGGTAACGACCAGGCCCGGAGTCAGTGGATATATCAACCTTGGTTGTTACGAGGACATTGGTGCCTGCCCTGAATGGCAGAGGGGAAACTCAGAAAGACCTCATCTCTACAGACACTGATATCGTTCAAATAGATTGGCTGCCTGGCCTGACTCTCTGTGTAGGGAAAGTCCTCTAACGAATCAGAGGACGACATCAGTGTCTGACCGTGCCTCCCTCCATCCCCACCCCCAAAAAAGCATATCCTCAGTAGATCAACAGGCAGAGCCGTCCACCGACTTAATATCTGATGAGGGCCAAAACCATTGCTTTTTAAACTGCAGCCTCAGGATGAAAAGTTCCCCTAACAAGGTTTCCAAAATTGCTCACTACATCAGAACTAAGCATCGTTTCCAAGAAGGAGTTGTGCAACCTCTTATTTCAAACCACATGACTCATCCTTTCTAACTTCATGCACTGGCCTGCTCCACATGAACAGAGGACCTAGGAGAAACAGCCAGACCATCCTGTGGATATCCGACACCGCGTCGAATTGTCCCGACTTGACTTTACACATACAGTTCGAGGACTCCGGAATTCCCTCCGTCCAGTTAGCCAGGAACAATAGCCGCAGTGTGGCAGCACTCCCGGCCCTGTGACCAAGGCGGGATGAGAACCTGTCAGGCAGACACACACACACACACGGTGCCGCGTCACGCCCCAGCTAAGGGAACAGGTGAGGGAGGGGCAGAAGTAGGACAGCACTTGCATCGCATGAGGAAATAGTACATATATACAGTACCAGTCGCCACCCTCATCCTTTCAAGTGTGTCCAAACTTGAGCGGTGCTTTATGTCCGCATGCATCTTACAGACACCCAAAAGACAGGCATGGCAATGCAAGGTGAACCTACAGCCTTGGATGAAACCTGGTACCTAAAGGCCTTACATGTAAGATGCAGAACATATGTCAACATTGCAGTGAGAGGGGAGAACGCTAAACGCAACGGTAATGTACAGAAGTATGATGAAAATGACCTGTTCAACCAAAACGTGCCTAATGAACAAAATTCAAGAAGTGGTGGCTTGTGACCTGATCTACACAAGCCGGGAAATGACCGTGACCTGATCAGTATAGTCTAAAAGGACATGTCGCCACTTCGGAGTTTTTCTGTGGTATATTCCCCATGCAGAGGATCGTGTTATTTTCGCTTCCTGTTTAAAAAAGCTGCCTGACCTTACCGCCCAGTTGCCACGTGTATCAGAGACAGTTTATCATGAACCGGAAAGCAACTTGCTTCTCGGCGTAATTGTGGTTATGTTGAAGTAGGTCTGTGATGGTCCAGCAGGAAAAGGTCAAACATTGTACAGTACCATGCAAACTTCTTAGGCACCTGAAAGTCAAACTAATGTCATTTATTTGGAGTGTTTATTTGTAAAAAAAAATATATATGATCTTCATTATTTAAACACTACCTAAATAAATGGCCTTAGTTTGACTATCAGGTGCTTCCGCCCAGTACCCTATAAGGGTTCAGACTTTTCGTAGGCACTGTATGGTTCTGGCTGTCTATAGCTTCCTGTTTCACTGCAGCATAAAAATTAGGTAACACGCATGTGAAAACCAGTTGCCATCAAATCACCAGGGACAAGACCAAGAACACAAATGAAAAGAGCCAACTGGTTGTTGGCCTTAATAAATCAGGCATGGCATACAACAAATATCACTTACCAATGCTAGGGGAATCATTAATAAGTTACAATCTAGTGGGACATTGGTAAACCTGCCTCCTTGAGGACACATGTGCGTCTTGTCCCCAAAGCACAGTAAGAGCGTTCAGGAGGCAAAGAGGATAACTAGGTACACATTTGGAGTGTTCCAAAACTTGATTGCATCTTGAGAAACCCAGAAATGGAAGCATCTAGAGATTGCTAAACAGCTTTGACACTTTCATTGGAATGTGTTGGCATGGTAAAATTAAATGGAAATAGAGCTTTTTGGCCACCCACATGAGCAGTGGGCTTGGCATCGAAAGAAGGATGCACATAGGAAAATAACTTTATAAGAACAGTCCAATATGTTGGTGGATTTTTTGTTAGGGGACTGCTTCTACTAGTCCCCATACCCTGGTTAAGGTCAAGGGGATAATGAACTATACGAAGTACGAGGATATTTTTGCCTTATTCCAGGTTCCCTCTGCCAAGATGCAAAACTTAGATGCAATACCTAATGAAACATCATAGGATTATCCTCAGTGACATTATCTGGGACACTTACATTTTTGAGATATCGACAAAGAAAACAGAAACATGTACTTTTGGTTGATTCCCTTGAATTATTACTGAAGTACAATATATTCCACAATAACTAAACCCACCTTCCACTCCTAAACAAGTCAAAATAAAAATAAACTTTTGCAAAGTGTGAAGTCTTGAAAAACCCTAACCGATTCCGTGGGCATGTTATGCTACGAAAGAAAACGCCTCCTCGCTTTAACAATAAAGGAGAAGACAAAAATCTGCTATTGCCCCCTTGTGAATGGGAGTGGGACAGGCAAGGGTATCACATTACCAAAAAGGTGACTGGAGCTCTAAAAACCCAACCCCACCCATACGCACACTGATGGACTGAAGCTTATATTTGCCTTCAGGCAGTGTTACCACCAGTGGTACGATTCTGATCTTTTTATCCCCCTAGTCGGCCTTTTGGTCAATCAGATTGGATCAGCTCTGGGAAAATGCCTTATAGGATTGGTCAAAAGACCAATAAGAGGGACAAGAAAAATATTGAATAACAATCAGAGTCAGACTGCCATTGTACACGCAGTCAAAGTTCCCATGGACCCGGCAGGAAGCACCCTCATATTGAAGACTGAGCACAGACAGGGTTAGATCTGTCAAACCTCTTGGTCCCTATTAACCTTTTATCAGCATCCTCATTTGTGAAATAGGTGAGTTTCCGGAGTCTTACCGGTTTGGGCATGTTTGTCTCCTCTCCTCCTTTGACCCACAGCTGAGAAGGGGGCGTAGCTTCTCTGTTTTACCAGATCTGTGAGACAGAGTGGAGGATCAGTTCGGTTAGGGCGTGGACATAGTGGCAGAACTGATGGTAGAACAGTTTAGTCTTTAGGACCAAGTTAATGCTCAAATAAAAAGTTTGCCCAACAGTTTGTGTGTTGCAATGTCAGAGACAGCAAAGGCCAGAAACAAAGCTCAGAAAAATAATTAGATAATAGAAAGACAAGTGATGAAATTATAGTAATAAGAAAAGCTTCCCGGTTGAAATAAAACATTGATTTTGAATGAGTGCTGTTGTAGCGTAATCTGATGACTTGAATCACCTGGGGAGAAGATGTAAGGCTGATTATGCCTGATCCAAATATAGAACAGTTGCCTGGGAGACAATAAAACATGGACTGAGGGACCTGTTCCATTTCAGCCCCTCCAAGGCCTCAGCACAATCTCTCAGCCCCCAGTCAAATGACACGCCAGCAGCTTGCAGAACTCTCCCTGAAGTCTATATTACCGTGGCCGTTCCATGTGTCTACAAAATTGTAGTTAAACCATGATGTACTACCATTCTTTCACAACCTAAATATTTGTGAAGAAATAGCTTGGCCATGAACTCTACCGCGAGAAAACATGATCCTGAAATATATTAAGTGACCTGCTGGTTCCAACAAAGAGACGTGTTTAAAATAAAATACAAAAAACCTAGAGACGCGGTGGTCTGTCAGACTGTTGGCAACAATACATTGTGCCGCACCTCTGATGCACGGAGTCCAGGACAAACATTCCCACGATTTGGTTGATTTCAAGTGCATGTTATCTAACTTTGTTTCAAACAGATGGTCAATTCTGTTTTGCTACCATAGGCCAGGGGTAGGCACCTCCAGGTCAGAAGGGTTTGAAACAGTTCAGCTTTTCACCCCCTCTTAATCAGGGACTAATTCAGACACCAGATGACTGAACTTTAACAGGTAGAAACAAACAAAAAACATGTCATAGTGGCGTCCAGGACCGAAGTTGCGTATCCCTGCTGGAAACGGTACTAAAGGGTTAAGTCGCTTACGCCTGCATTTACAGTAGAAGATTATTTAGTGCAAAAAATACAGACGGGCGTAGTTTTGTAGGCGAAGCACCACCGCAGCTAGGCTATTAAACTACTTATTTCCGCCGGTAGGATATAACGGAATTGTCTGTAAACGGTAGTAATTTGTACATCCTCATTTTTTTGGAACAACATTGTTTCACCGGCTAACCTAACACTTTTTGGACTCAGCACTGTCCTGCCTCCCTTATTAACAATAACACATTAAAAACGCGCCAATGCAACATGGTAATAACAAAACAGTCACACTGATACGTTGTGGCTGATAATATTAGCTACAGTATGGCAGAGGGAAACAATTTATACAAGCTACGTTTCAGGTTTAATAAAATGAGGGAATGCACTTCACACCAACATAAACGTTTTTACGAACAGGGTAAGTTGAGTCAAGTTTTTAAATCTTCGACAGACAGATTATGTGACCGCATGTCAAATTGCATCATTTTGGGCTTCCCCTAGGTACTAACAGTGAATGCGCAAATACTAAAGTAGCGTATACGACCGTTCAACAAAGCTGTTTTACACCGTTTTAATTTTCCCGTAATGTGAGAATAAAATTTAAAAGTAAAGGCCTGGGTTAGCCTACTTTTACAACACGTCGAGCATACACCCCCCTCCTTTTTTTCTTCTCATCAGCCTGTCCTAAAGAAGCTCTTCTCAGGAGACAAACTCACCCCTGCTGAAGGACTGCGGCTTCAATAACCGACAATATCCCTGGAGTCTTCAAAAGATTTCAGGTTATCCTAGCAGGAAACCAAAAGGTTATATTACATCCACACTTGTCACCTTGATTTTTTTGCTGAATCCTGTTGGAACGAACATGAGTGAGAAAACTGTGCAATTGAGATCCACCGTAAGGCGATTTGTGAAGACATTCAATATGGCCGTCGTTGGACTAGTCGAGACCAGGCGTGGTTCATTTCATATGTGGGGGTACGCACTCTGCTCTGCAACGCAGCAGTGACGAGAACTCCCCCAACTTTAAAAATAGAGTATTCTAACAGTGTCATTGGGTGTGTACTCACACGTTTGTGTTATCTATCCTTGTGGGGACCTGAAACCGAACCCTAACCCAGAAATGTATATTCCTAAACCCTAACCTTAACCTCAGTAATCTTACTTTTGTGCCTAAACCAAAACCTAGTCCTAATGTCTAACCGTAAATATAACCTAACCCATAAAGTAACCCCAATTCTAACACTATTCCCAATCGTACGTTTATCCTTAACCTAACCCCTAAGATAGGAATCGCATTGTCGTTCGCATTGTTCTTGGGGACCTGTAAAAAAAAAAAACTTGGGGCAGTTGATTTGGATTTACCATCATTACATGTACACATAGACCTGGATCACATAGACACACATTAAATGGAAGAAAATGCATTTAAATCCCAACTCCTTTAAAGTTGTGCCAAGTTAAGCGCGCACACAAAGACCTTGATATGAAAATGTCCTCCCATTAGCATTTTTCAATGCTCTTTCTCTCACCTGTGGATCAGTGAATAAAGAATGAGAAATGTATACAGGGCAGTCAGTGAAAAACAGGAAATATTGTCAATATTATCAGTTACACCGTAAAGACCATACAAGCAAGAGACGTGGAACACTGATGTTAGGTTTCTTTTACAAATGACGACTGCATCTGTTATGTCGTGGAGTACGTCCCGCATACCTGCTTTGTGAAACACTAAACTCTTTCCCATGCAGCTCTAGTCTTCAAAAGGTTTCGAACCATGCAGGCCATACTATTTCACCAGGAACCTTGAAATGTACCATCTGTTCACCGTTACTGCAGATTATTTACTGACTGCCCAAACAGATTCAGTACTGTCTTGAAGATGTAACTCTTGTGCTAAAAAAGGTGGGAGACCCCTGGACTAGAGGTTGAAAAGTGTCAGAAAAGTAACTAAAATCTTGTTGGTTTTGACTTGCACACTGGCTTACAGAACAGTTTTGTCTTTGCACCACTGACCAAAACACTTCACACTAATTGCTCTTGTAAATAACAATCTTGATAGAGTGTCTGCTTAATGATTAACATGTAAATTAGAATTGCATTCTTCCTGAGCTTTATTTATTTTTATTCCCTTGGACACTTTGCCATCTGGTGGATACACACTGTTACTACATTTAGGAGATAAGCTTAACCATTTTCATGCAGCCAAATGAAGTTTCAGGAGCGAAAGGATTGGTCACACAGCATCTCTTTTGGAGACACTCTTGTCAAAAAGAACAGAACAGGGCGGGGACCTACATGAATGTTTCGGATAGAAACATTTTGCAACCTTGATGGTTTATTTTATCAGAATGAATACATGTTGTTTGGTTAATGACACACTATTGGATATTTTGGGGTCTACTTGTTGGGGTGAGGAGCAACCAAATATCATTATTTAATCAACAGTGGGAATTGGAATGGGACTAATTTTTCAATCTGATTGTTCATGTAAGTGAGTTCTGACTAATTTTTGAATTCCAAGAAAATAGTTCTTATTTCTCAGTTTAATTTAAAGGTCAGCATTTCCTTATGATCATCCATATGTGCTAAATCCCAATCATGTGATTAGTGTCTGAGAATTACACTAAACATCTCATCTTCAATGTCTCTCTTCTTTTGTTACTTGTTCGGCTCTTTGGTTAGTTCTTAGCTCAGTTCTTATCTGTGTGTACAAGTCAGAAATCAATCATTGACTATGGCAGACAATATACTACTTATATTTTGATCAAAGGATAAAATATAGCTAGGGAAATAGCGACGTTGTGAATACATATTTGTGAGTACTGTTGGCTTATGGCTCTTTGGCAGAATAACAAGAGTATAGGACTTTCATACATTTAAGACATTAGGAAAAGACATGCTTTCTCACAATACATATGTTTTAGTTTTGTCCTAAAATAATTTAGGTATTTATCTACTAATAATCTAATTTGCAGGAGATAATCATTATCATTAAAGAAAACTTTTTTGTGACCAATGCTTATCATTTGGTTTGCTAGTTATTTTCAAGACCGCAATATGTTGTAGGTGTTAATGTTATTTTAAACATTACAGTTTTGTTGATGTTTTCTGTCTTTGTTTCAGAATCCAGATTTGAATTAGACTTCAAGACTGTCACCATGGCACTCGGTATATCCATGCCGGGAATAAGAAATGGGTCTACATTTTATCAGCAGAGAGTTTTTCTCTCGTATCTGCTGTATAGTTGGATTCTGGCTGATCTAGCATATGGGTACTACCTGAAGAACTGCAAAATCCGTGGTAATCTCAATGATTCTTTCGACATTAAAGTACTTTGTGGCAAGAGGAACCTTGAAGTCATACCTACAGACATTCCACAGAACGTAAGCATTTTAGACTTGGCCATCAATAATGTTTCCAAGATTGGAATGATGGATTTTCAAGGCCTATCAAAACTCAGAATTGTTAACATATCATGGAACCAGATTTCTGAAGTCAACAATGGTGCTCTTGGACACTTAAAGGCTCTTCAAGAGCTTAATCTGGCTCATAACAGACTCACCACCCTGTCTGAACACTTGTTTCAGGGCCTGGCCAATCTTTCCCTGCTTCGTCTGGACGACAATCTCATCACAACCATTGGGTCCTCCTCTTTTCAGCATCTCTTCAATTTGAAGACAGTGAATTTAACCAATAACAAGCTATGTAGTATAAAAGAAATTCAGAACATTGTGCAATTACCACATTTACAGGAGTTGTACGCTGGGAGTAACAGATTCACTTCCTTTCAGTCACAGGAGCTATCAAACATGTCATTAGGACTGAGGTTATTGTATTTATCTCAGAATCCTTTGGAAATCTTTCGGATCACAGCAGATGTTCTTCCTTACCTTGAAATGTTAGACCTTGCCTACTGTGGCAAACTTGAAAGCTGGGATGTAGACAGGTCTTTTCTGAGGAATGTCAAATTTCTCAATTTGAGTGGCATTCAGATGTCTTTTGAGAAGATGAGTATGGTTCTGCAGACTGTCAATTCCTCATTAGTCTATCTGAGACTGTATAAAATTAAAAAAGAGAAGGTCAAAGGTCTCATTGATGTTGCCTGTCATATACCCACGCTTAGATTACTCCGAGTGCGTCTCAACAACTTATCCGTTCTCTCTGAGGATTTTCTGCAGTCATGTAAACAGCTAACCGATGTGGACATGAATGAAAACAATGTTTTTCATCTGACTGAGTTTTCATTAAGATCAATGGTGCACCTGAGTGTTTTGAAACTAGGCCACAACCATCTTTCTTCTGTGCCAAATGCCACAAGAAATCTACCGAGTCTGACGTTACTGGATCTCAGCTTTAATTTCATAAAAAAACTAGAGTGCTTAGATTTTGCCAATCTTACAGGACTCACACACCTCTTTCTTTCCCGTAATCAAATTTCCAATATTGGAAAATGTGTTTTCCAGGATTTAAAAGAATTAAGGGTCCTAAAACTGGGATCAAACAAAATACTGAACTTGAATGATGCCTTCATGAATGTTTTGCCCCAACTTGAGACTTTGGTTTTGGTATTCTGTAAGCTGAGCTGTCTCAGAACAGGAGACTTTAAAAGCTTACAATCACTCAAAACATTGCATTTATATGACAATCAGATTGATAACATGGAAAATGGGACCTTTGAGGGATTAGGCAATCTTACAGAACTTATTCTGTCATCAAATAAGATCTCTCAAGATTACATTAATCACAATGTTTTCAGGGGACTTACACACTTAAGGACTCTTGATTTATCTTCCAATTTTATTACATATACAACTGATGGTTATCTGAACTCTCCACCATTCTCTGACCTGACCTCTTTGGAGAACCTGTATATCCATAGTCAACGTCACAAGGGAATGTGTCATCTACCAGTCAACTTTCTTGAAGGTCTGAAATATTTATTGGCTTTCAAGGCAGGGAATCATTCACACGCCAAAGTTATGGTTCCTTGATATCAGCAAGAACGAGTTCACAGCCCTCATGCCAAAGCTGTTCCACCCAATCCCAAGGCTCAACAGACTGTACCTTTCTAAAACCCACCTTCAATCCTTAGATTTCATCATAGGTGCCCAACTGAATAGAGTCACTTATTTGCAAGTGAGCAAGAATGAAATCACAGTAGTCAATGAGACAGAATTACGTTCCCTCCCTTCATTGACTTACCTGGACATGCAATTCAGTACTTTCACTTGTGGCTGCAGCATTGCTTGGCTTATTCAGTGGATGGGTAGCGACAATCAAACACAAGTTGTTGCCGCCAATATGTTTACCTGCAAATATCCTGGTGAGTTTAAGGTTACTAAACTGTTGGACCTGGATCTTCAGTTCTGCTCGGTACCACTAGGCCTTTACTACTGCATTTCCACTACCACTCTAGTCCTTTTGACTATGCTGGCATCCTTCACCTACCACTTCCTGAAATGGCAGGTTGTTTACGGCTATTACCTCTTCCTGGCTTTTCTCTATGAAAACAAGCGGAAACAGAGAAAGCCCCTGACGAACGGCTGCGAGTACGACGCCTTTATCTCCTACAATGTCCACGATGAGCCCTGGGTTCTGAGGGAGCTGCTGCCGGAGCTGGAGGGGCATCAGGGCTGGAGGCTGTGTCTCCACCACCGGGACTTCCAGCCAGGCAAACCCATCTTAGACAACATTGTGGACGGTATCTACGGAAGCCGCAAGACCATCTGCGTGATGAGCCGCCGTTACCTGGAGAGCGAGTGGTGCTCCCGGGAGATCCAGGTGGCCAGCTTCCGGCTCTTCGATGAGCAGAAGGACGTCCTGATTCTGGTGTTCCTGGAGGAGATCCCAGACAGGCAACTGTCGCCCTACCATCGGATGAGGAAGCTAGTGAAGAAACGCACCTACCTGAGCTGGCCCAGAGCTGGGGAGCACACTGGGGTTTTTTGGCAACAACTGCGACTGGCTTTAGAGACCAAGGATGTCCCTGCCAGGGATAATCCCATCCTCACCGGAGTGGAGATACTGGACTGTGACACTGGGCACTGGTGAAGTGAGTACAGCTCATGATGAGGTCAGGCAGGAAAGGGACTAGTGTAAACTTGACAACCTTGTGTGATTCTGTCCCAGCCGTTACTAGGGTCTTCTCCCCCAGTTAATGTGGAATTTTTTTATTCTTTATTTTTAATGTTGGATGTTAAAATTCAGAACCTTTCCTGGGAATCTAGATGTATTATGATCACCATGGATCAGGACGTGTTTGAAAGTACTAGTGTTCATTGTCCAGTTGTGGTAGCCCTCAATCAATGTATAGGGAACAGCCAATTTGCCGGTCACCCTGTCGATAGAAAATATTTGCGGTTAGGTTAGTTTTTATGTGCCATTAGCCAAAGACCATTGTAAAAAAGGAAAAAAAGAATCTATCTACAA
Organism: Esox lucius; assembly: GCF_011004845.1. Classification (NCBI taxonomy): domain Eukaryota; kingdom Metazoa; phylum Chordata; class Actinopteri; order Esociformes; family Esocidae; genus Esox; species Esox lucius. The sequence goes on from NC_047590.1 coordinate 10,624,933, forward strand.
TGAGTAAAGCACTAAACATGTTATTTATGTATTGCAAGTTTGTTTAATCTGTACATCCTGATTATGTAGGAGAAGACTGCGTCCATCCCATTAGTAACCGCTTTGCCACATTATGGGGAAACCAAACCAAAACGGAGCTCAAGATGCATATAAATACGACTTGAGGAAGTTGAGCATAGGAAGTGAAACTGGGCCAGTGTCTTTAAACAAACTCAAAGGTTCAAGCAAAGGGATTTGGGTTTTATATTGCATGCGCACAATCATGCCATGGAAATACCACTCAGGAAAGACACACAGTATCACCGAATCTCAACTGGTGATCCAAAGCAAAACAAATGATCGTATATACATTCTTTGATAATCGGTTACTGTCGCCATCAATCAGTCTTCTCCCAAACAAGTTTACAAGCCAACAGAAGTAATCAAACCATATTCAAATTTGTTGTTCTCCCATCATCACCCCGGTACAGTACACCACTCCAGTACACTACACCTGGCTTCAATCAAGTTCACCACCTCACTAGGTAGATGTAGGCCAGTGTTCTTAAATCATTTTTAGACGAGGCCACTTCGGTTGATGAGACATTAGTGTGAGGTCCGCCAAAAGACACAACAATACATCCCTTAATGCATTGGGCAAGGAGAGGACTCACTGGGCAGTGCTGATTGCTACCTGGGGGGCCTAACCCTAACCCCAGCCAATGAAGAACACTAGCCTAAATCATAAACACCTTCTAGCATCAGTACGTTTAGTGACTGATATGCTAAAAATGTTAAAAGAAACTAACCCAAACGCAGTTAATTTGACCAAAGCCGTGCACTAGAGAATCCTTTTCAACATTTCACTCGTCCCCCAAGCTGTGTCCATGACCCATATCCACTTCCTTTTCATAGACAACCCTGTAATTACGGCAGTTGCAATCCAGTTATGAAATCACCATCTGTTGTGTCACATCCTCTTTTAACAATCTTTTTGAGTAATATTAATCACTGCTCTAGTTAACCATGAATCTCCAACCAACACTTATCCACAACACACTTGTTAGCCGCCCTCCTTGTTCACGTGTTGCTGACGAAACTGAGGGTGACTTCCACAGTGTGTCTAGGGGATTAATAAATGCATCAACTTCAGGACACAGTCTTGGCTTGCAGAATACAATCAACGGTCCACTGTTATTATTGTATGGGTCACGTCTCGGAGTCCGATGGCATGTTATAGGCATACCTGTTCATTTTCTAAGTGGGTGGAGAGGTCTGCTTGTCTTGCGAGCTGACATTAATGCAGCTGGGATGGTGTTAAGAAAAACACAGCATGAGAGATGTGGACTCCCTCTCAACCTTAAAGCCTTTACTGAAGACTGCAAGGTACTGGATTTATGGACCATCCATTCTGTCTTTGTCTGGCGGAGTCCACTCTCTCCACTGGAATATCCACTCTCCAATGTTACGGGGACTCACTGGCTTACTCATGTTATCCCATGCTGATTAAATGTTAATGCATTGAAGATAACTCTGTAGGCTTTACTCTGCCCTGTCTCAGGGTGGTTTGTGGTCATTTGTGGTCCCTCTGGTGGTCTGGTGCTTGGCAAAGTGGGTGGAGAAATTTTTTTGCATAGTTGGTCCTGTCCAGGATTTATATCGGATCGGGTGTCTCCAGACCCCACCAGTCAAAGTCTGTAGCATTTATGCTGCAATAGTTATGTGTCAGCGGACTGAGGTCAGTTTGTCTTGTTTTCAGACCCCGTTTTTGATCATTTGGGGTCCCTCTGGTGGTCCCTAATTCCAAACAACTCCCCTAATCTTTTTTTATGATCTTCTGTTCACATGAGAATATTAACACACTTGTATTTATAATTATTTTGCTTGTAATTGCTATTAAGACAATTTATTATCATTCTTCACTTTTATTGCTTATCATATTTGCTTCCTTGATTGTGTTATTTAATTCAGCCAGTATCTCAAATATCTCATGAATGAATTCAAATTAATGACAACATTTCATCTTTTTTAAACATCTTTTTAATTTGTGTGAAGCATAAATGTGATGCTAATAAAGAATTATCTGAACATATAACATTTGTAGTTTGGATGATTTATGTACTGTCGGGTTTGAAGCAACAAATGATTTTGACTATGTTGTCAATTAAGTTCAGATGAGTTCACAGTTTTTCTTCCAACAGGGCCTCGCACACTCGCATCTAGTCCACACAGCCAAAAATGTCTGGGGTGATTTTTATAGGTATTGGATTGAGCTTGCTTAAAGCCAGAATCATGGGGCTCTCATAGTGGTAGTAGTTGGAGCCCACAAACACTTTGACGCCATCAGGGCCACACATGCCTGCCTCAATGCCAGACAATGGCAGGGGGAACTCTGACCCCACCATCCTAGGGGTTGCAGACAGGTCAATGTCCCGCATCTTCTGTCCTGTAGGGGGTATAGAGATTTTTTTTTATGGAAGATGTTGAAATTGAGAACCTTTCAAGGGAATCTTCAGACAGGTGACAAACTAAAGGAAAAACCAACATAGTTTCTCAGTAAAGAGTTGGGCCGTCACGAGCCACCAGAACAGCTTCAATGCGCTTTGGCATAGATTCTACGAGTCTGGGAAAATCTACTCGTGGGGGATGGAACCCCATTCTTCCAAAAGATATTCCCTCAGTTGGTGTTTTGATGGTGGTGGTGGAGAGCACTGTCTAACATCTGTGCAAAATCTTCCATAGGTGTTCAATTGCATTGAGATTCTGTGACCGCAAAGGCCATAGCATACGATTTACCAAATATTCATGCAAATCAAATCATAATTGTATCATTCGGTACACATGTATGGAAGCGTCTGCATTCGTTATGTTTGCCTACTCATTTATTCAGGTTTTTCCTTTAATTCACCAACTGTCTGTGGATGTTATATGATCACCATTGATCTGGAGGGGTTTGAAAGTGCAAGTGTTCCCTATTCAGTTAGTTACCTTGAATAACATGCACAATATGGTGATCTGCACAGACAAATGCTGCGTTCACAGGCCCTTCGATGCCCAGCTCGTCCTTCAAGCTTTTAGGGTAACCCTCAATCAGTGTGGAGGGAGCAGCCGATTTGTATATGTACACCTGGTTGCCCTGTCAATAGGAAATGTTGGCAGTCGAGTTAAAAACTAACAAAGACAAGTCTATAATTAGTAAAGCACTTAACGGGTTATTTATTTCCTGTAACGTTTGTGGTACCTTGATGAAGTATATCTTGTCGCTGTAGGAGAAGACAGCGTCCACCCCGTTGGCCACCTCCTTCCAAGCCCTGCCGATGGGGAACGCATGTTTACCGTCACGATGGGTGTCCAGCCGCATATAAATATGACCTGAGGAAGGGAGGCGTACGAAGTGGGCAAGGCTCCTTACCAAAATTCATGTTGGTTTTCTATGCGCGCAATTAAACATAAAATGCTTAATTCTTACCAGCGAAGGCATAGGTTTTGCCTGAGTCGTCTGAGGTGATTGCGTCTAGAGTCACTTCACTGCATTTGGGAACCTGTACATCACTCCCATGACCTACAATCCACAATAGCATGTCTTAACCAAATACGAAATATTTCATAGTGCTTGCTCTTTATTTTTCGCATCTCATAGCAATTGCACTGTGCATGACAAAGGTAAGGTTAACAGGTAGCAACAAAAACAGGATTATGCTAATATTTTATTGAACTGATTTACAGAAAAGCTAGGGTAAACCCCTTCGCATGGTTCTCTTACTGAAGTTAGCGCACTTCATGAAGTAGCGCCGGGCGTCCTTGGGGTACGTTCCCTCCACCGCCCCGGACACAGGGTTGAACCGCGTGAAGTTGTGGCCATGGAAACAGTAGTGGTGCTCTAGCCAACGGAAGGCGGACGTGCAGTTGGGCAGGTGGGCCCACTGTCTCTTCTTCACTGCTTGTGTGGCGAGGTCGTAGTTGTACACTTCATCTCCTTGAAGAGAGAAAACACGTAAAGCTCACATTAGGGCTAGAAATCTAGACTTTAATAATAAGTTAATTGTGAGTGCATAATCCTGCAGTGCTTACAGAAATAATACTGATTTACTTTCGATATTGTCTGGTGTGAGGTGTCCAGGGGCCGTCGGTCTTACCCTTAAAGAACAGGACAGAGTCGGAGGTGCACTCTCCACTGGGGCACTCCACTGCAGCGTCCAGATGGCTCGGCACCCCTGGGAAGTCCAGCTGGATGTCCTTGGGGTAGCCCTCCTCCAGAGTGTGGTTGTAGTAACTGAACACTTTGTCGTCCTGCATTGGAAGATGGCTGATGTCTATTGACTACTGACAATACTTAGTGAACACAGTTTAAATATTGATTACTGGTTAAAATAGAAACAATGGCGTCGGACGTTTAAAAAATATATTATAAGTGAAAGCAGATATTTATGTTGATATTAGGTACGTCGTCGGTGGTGACGGTACCAGGAAAAAGTAGATGTGATCGTGGTCCTGAGGTTTTTCCTTGTTGTGCATACGGAAGGCAGCGTCCACATGGCCCAGGTGGTGGTGGTCATTTAGTTCTTTGAAGAACTCCTTGGTGAGCTGCGCTGGACCTCTGAATCCATTCCAGAGGTGGTCTCCTGTAACGAGCACAGCGTAGCTCTGGTGTCAGAGACACTCACAGAAATGTCAGTTAACACTCTGTTTATGAATTTCTACGGCGAGAGGCATTGAAAAATATCTAGCACAAACCAGCAGTTGATGGCCAGACCTGATGGTCCATACCACAATCCACACATCAGCTAACCATACCACTGTACTGTCCGAAAGGGCACCTAATGACAATAATATATCATGAAAAGGCAACTGTAGGCAGAATGGAGAGAAAATACAACTCCTGAAATGGTTTTAATACCCTTAAAGAAGAAAGTGTTTCCTTTCTCGTCAGGGGCGATTGCGTCAAACTCGATGCCGGCACACCGGTCAGGTTTGGCTTCATGGTGGGCCTCGTCAGTAAGGTGGGCTTCGCCGTGGTCTTATAAGCCAATCAGCAAGTTTTTTTTAAGAAGTCAAGGAACAAAGAGATACACAAGCAAGAGAATCAGCACCTATCCATACCATCCCCCACCCCACCAACATCCTGTATGCACTGTGGACTCACCTGCCATCATGAAATCATGGAGCCTGAAAAGACAGGTGGAGAAAAGCCATAATTTATCATAAACCACTGTCATAATTTCGATGAGCAATTACACAGGATATTCGGTCTGGTCCTTAATGTCATAGCTATGGCTTCCAGTTGGAGAGAACATGCTGTTGCATACAGACTTTTTCCATTTACAGTAGCTCAAAAGGATGTTTAATCAGTGACAGGATTATTGAGACCTATCTGACTTTGACCACTCTCTGTGTGTTTGGGTAATTATTGATCCCGCCTCTGACTTTGATACTGGCAAATTATGAAACCTTTTATGTGGGAGTACAGTGTGCAGTTGTGTGGCGTGCATCATACATGACTACAGACTTGGCAAAGCATAGAGTCTAAACAATCTTGATCAGTTAAAAGTGAATAAAGAGGCAATTTGACACTAACATTTGATACTGCTTTGCAAAGTCTGATAAGGATGTTTTTCAGTTGCTGCATGTACCTCAGGAACCTCATTTCAGTTGCACATGCTACCTTCAATATGCCTTCATTGCACACTTAGAATTGCCTTTTCTACTTGTATTTGCCTTCATCGCAAATCTATGCATTCCATTTGGAACATACATTATGCTTAATACTAAATACTTTTTTTTAATGTTCTGCTGTCTTCTATTTGCACTTCTGGTTAGATGCCATTTGGTAACTGCATTTCGTTGTACTGTATTTGTACTGTTTAATGACAATAAAGTTGAATCTAATCTAATTAAAATCTAATTGAGAGTGAATGACATAATAATGAAAAGCATTTTTTTAGGAAAAGATTAGTTGATCAGTACTCACGTTGGTGCAGCATAGCTGAATGCGATTGCCAAGACCAGGAAGAGCGTTTCGCATAGAAGCCTCATCTTGATCGCCCCTTTGGGTTCAGGTACTAACGAAAGCTGGACGGGGAAAGGTGCGTAAGCAGAGACTGACCAGACTTTATGCTGGATCTGTGTGTGGGTGGGTGGATTTCCCAACTTGTCTTTGTGTTAGTGGGTGTTTGGACATTTCTGTGTGGTGTTTGCTTTAGGCACAGGGGGGGTGTAGGACTTTTTGCTGTTGCAAAATGTTTGCTTTTTATGAACTAATGGTATCTATAAAACACACACACATTTTGAAATATTATTTTATATCTATCTCATACAATGCCATTGCAATGAGCATACATCAACATTAGTAATACTTCTGAAAATATACTATTTTCTTTATATGCCAAGTTCTAGTAAAATTACAGTAAATTTGCTGTCATTGCCAGAGTCCAGGAGAAACACTTTGGTCAAGTTTTTGCCAGAACTTGTGGGTTCATAGGAACACAGAGATCAGCTTTCTGAGACAAACACAGAGGGAGTTGTAGAGGTTGACAGGAGGACCCTTTGTTCCTCTTTATTTTTCAATGGAAAAAGAACTGGATGTGTAAACAAGTGAAATGTACATAAAAAAAGATTGAAACCCTTAACCATAGTGTACATCCATATTTCCATGTAATTGACAAACAAAACATATAAACTGTGATTAATTCAGACTACATTTGATTATATTTAGGATAAAGGTCTTTTTATTGATTTATTCACTTCCACTGAGTCTTAGTCTATTACACCTGGATTTCACAACACTACTACTGGGAAGGACTTTTCAACAGCCTGAAGTTATTAGAGGTGAATTTAACCAGATCACACAATAGGTTGTTACACGTTATATGAACGATTTTGCTAATAGTTTGGTTATTTTGTGAGTAGTCACCTACACACGAGAACAGCAAGCCATACCAAAACTGTCTAAAAAAGCAATTAATACTCTAATAACATGTGCATTTTCCCCTTAACTTAGGTGTTATTGTGTGCAGTGTTAATAATACAAAATAATAAGTCTTAATAAAGTCAAAATATCTCGCTACTGTAGTAATTATTAAAATGAAAATACTAATGTGGTTCTACAAAATACATTTTGATATATATATAGCTATTTCATTTATTTAAATCATAATTTAACAATTTATATCATAATTTAATAATTTAAGACATGTGCATCTTAAAGAACAATCAAAGATTCTGTTGAGGAAATTGTTGTAATAATAAATATGTAATCTTTACTGTCTTCCACAACTTCATTAGTCTGTTTTCTCCACAACTCAAATCTACAGTCTGTGTTCTTTCTCCATTTTACACTTTCTACCTTTTGATTCTGATCTTTTTAGAAGAACTCATGGAATTCTCAACCGAAACCTCTAGAATTATCTTGCAATAGTAGTTGTTGACTAAAATCTTCATACGTTCACAAGTGAATACTTGCTCCTTTATCTTCACCCTTTCAGCGCCTCACTTGTATTGGTAGATTTTTACACAGTGGTTCATGCTGTCTGACACCGCTAGCTGACCCTCGGGCAGCAGGGCAAGCCCTCTGGGGCTGTTTAGACCTTGGGTTACAATGGGCCAGCCTAGGCCATTTGCAGGGTACAGGAGGACACGGTTCAGCCTGCCCCAGTCTGCCACCAAGACATCCCCATCACAGTCAATGCTGAGACCCCCGGGGCAAGCCAGGACTGGACCCATGCCGGAGCACACCCCCAGAACACGGATGGTGTTCCAACCAGGTTCCAGCACTCTTATGCAAGGCACACGGCCTGTCTCGTTTCCCCGTTCGGACACCGCCATCAGCCCAGAGGTCAGGCAGGCAGCCACCAGGTAAGGCCGATGGAACCCTGTAACAATGGTGCGTTCCACCTTGGCGCCCGTCTTGGGGTCCAGCTTCAGGGCCATAAGAGTTCCGCGCTTAATGTCGGCTATCAGGAACTCATCCAGACGGGTGACGGTCACTCCCCTGGGTGCATCTAGCTCTTCATGAGTGGATCCTATCACGTTGCCGCCGAACGTCTGGAGGAGGCGTCCGTGGCGGTTGAACACCAACACAGCACGCTCTGCAGCGCAAGTCAGCGCAATGAGGCCCTTTTCATTTACAGCCACATCAAAGTAGTTGCAGATGCGGGCGGATCTTTCGGTTCCGACAGGGGACACCTGCTGTACAACATTCTTCTGAAGATCAGTCACTTGAATTCGGGCGTTCCCACAGTCCACCACAAAGAGCTGCCCTTTGAAAGTGGCATGGATCCCACTGGGCAAGTTGAAGTCAGAGCGTCCTGAACCCAGCTTACCAAACTGCTTGACAAGATTTGCTGACTCAAAGGCACTTGAACCACTTTCCTCCTCTAAGTCTCTCAGGATTGGTTCTGGTTTGCCTCTTCTTCCCCAGTCATATTGTTGCTCCTTGGCTAAGGTGTTACCTTTGTTGTCGATAGCAGACATGGACAGAGATCGGCTCACACGATTACAACCTAGACCCCTTCCCTGGGATCTTGAATCTCGTTCATCAGGACTTGTAAGGCTTTTGCTGACAGACTCAGATCCATTACCTTGCTCCAAGGTTGAGGGGACAGAAGATAGATGAGTCTGGTTGGCTCTTTTAAATCCTAGGTGATCCCCCTTGCTCCCATTGATCAAGGAACAAGTTTTGCCGGAGAGGTCCGCTGCGGACATAGCACGTCTGTGTTCCTGTTTCAAGGAACTATTGTTGCTATGTGAGGGACTGGTGATGTGGGTGTAGCTGGAGTCCTCACTACCAGGTGGGGAAGGAGGACTCCCTTCATCAGCAGACGTTCCACGGGAGGATTTGCTGGGTGACAGGCTTTGACGAGAGCGAGTATGTCTTGAGGAGAGGTCTAGAAAGCTGTAGCTGGAACGGTTTCCTACTCTGCCAGCGTTGGGCGAAGTCTGCGGTTTCCCACAGTGTTCAGATCTGTTGCCATCTGGAGAGCTGGAAGGTTCCTCGCTTGGGATGAGAACCAGTGTTGTTTGCTTTTGAAAATCTTTGAGAATAGAGTGTTTCTTGTTTCTATTTTGTCCAGAGTCTAGTTCATCTCCCTCTAACTCCCCGTGACTGGAGATTGGAGGGATTGCCAGAAAGAGTTCCTGGCGATGTGTGTCTGAACATATAGACTCTTTTTCCTCATCCACAGATAATTTAGATGCTCCAACATGCCGGGGACTGAGCGGAGGCTTTGAGACTGGTGACTTTATCTCATCCCCATCCGTGGTGGACAGACGGAGCTTCCTGACTACACGCATGTTCCCACTATTTAATGGAGATGGAGAGTCCTTCCGAACTTCAAATGATCCACGGTCTCCAAATTTCATCTCCCCTGAGTGAAGAGCACATTTTTTCCCTGTCTCACCACAGACACCAATAGGGTAGTTCAGGTCTTGATCCTGGACTTCCACCTCACCTAACCTCAGATCTTTCAGCTGGGTACCTGGCAGGAAGGTGACCCTCTTCAAAGACAGGGAGATTTCCCAAGGCTGCAGAACTTCTGCCACTCCCCTCTGAAGCTGGTTCTTATTGTGTCCACCACCGTTTCCTCCCCATCTATGGATCTGGTCTTTGAGTTGTCCCAGTTTACGGAGCTGCCGGTCCACCAGAGACTGTCCAACTCTGACCGCAGCAGCATTCTCCCTCTTGACCTGCTCGAGGCGGCGCTGGGCTTCCCGGTGGTCCTGACCTACCTTTTCTACCACTCGGCGTTCTTGTCTATGAGCCTCAAAGATAGCATTGTCAAGCTCTCGGTTCACTTCCTCCACCTCACTTGTCTGTCGGTCTCTAAGGCTCTGCAGCTCTTTCTCACCCTGTTCTAAGTTGCAGAGCGCCTGTGTCACCCAGCTGGGTGGATTGGTAAGGGATATTGGTGTGAATATGGACCCCCTGGGGGAGGTTATATCTCCTTGTGTGGGGTAGGGTGGTGACGAGCTGTTAGGTGACATCAGGCCTGAGAGGCCAGTGAAAGACCCTTTTCTCTCAGACTGAGACCTCATTAACATCACGGAGGATAAGATGGAGAGTTTGTCTTAATCTGGTATGTTTCAATCTTCAGCTGGTTGTTTAATCCCTGGGAAAAGAGTGGGAATTAGTTGAATTCGTGTTTTCAGAAATAAATGTAAAGCAATAAAAGCGAGAGACTCAAGTAGAATTTTCTTTTTAATTCCTAAATGACTTTGGTAATCTAATTTATAATCTAAAAATGAATAGACAAGATGTCTAAAAGCTTACAAAATGTATAGATACATTTTATATACGTATCTGTGGTCCTTTGACTGTAGCAATGCCGAGTTGGTGTAACTGTCCTACATGCTCCTGTAGTCTGTCTATTGTGTTCTCATATCATGCCCCTGTCCCCAGACCCTTAGGTTTGACTCTGTTTTGCAGGAGTACAAGCTTATGCCTCGGAAAACAACATAAAGATCCTAAAATCCCTCCGTGCGTTACTCGTGCATTGACATGTCATTTTCTTGGTAATTGAGATGAGAGAGGTTCAGGGACTTTAAGGTTTTTTTCAGCTGACACTTTCCTCTTCCAAGCCAATTTAACTCTCAGTGCTTCACTGGGTCAATCACCTTGGGACCAACACTGTCTCCTACTGTCACTTATCATGGTAGCTAACTGAAATGGTTTTGTTGCAACCAGAACACAGACCTCCATTGTCTTTATTTCTGGACGGCATTGCTTGTCTGCTAAAGGCACTGAAATTGAAACCTGTCTTTCACTGCATACAAAGTGCCTTTAAATGACAGCAGATAATGTCAGGTGCTCATCGTCTGGATGATGTTGTATAGTTTTCTATACTGATCATCAGTGTCAAGTAAAACATGCACAATGTGTGGATGTAGATTCAGCATGAAGCCTTAATGGGAGAAACCTTAAAGTCCCAGGAGCAAAACAACAGTGCTTTTTCTAGGATGAGAGGTGGGATATCAGTTTACCTCAATGTGCTGCACAATAAGGTCCCTCTGGAAACACATGACCTCAGACTGTGAATGGGTAAAAACAGTTCCTCACCTACTGAATAGACAGACCTGGGATTTATCTATATAGGACAAATAACCTGTGCCAAAAAATACCCTGATTGATCCTTTCCGAATACGCATTTGGAGAAAAACAAATATTTGTAAAAAATAAAACATCACACGGAAGAAGAATGAACACTTCAAACGTAACAAAAGATCAACTTTTCAACTTCTTCACATTTTTCTGAATACAACCGGGGCAAACTATAACTGTAGAGTCTTGGGCTTGTGTGATGGAATGTTCGAAAACAGGACTGTGTGTCAATGTTGAACAAATCCCAGTCACAATGTTGAAGTGGGGCCACCAGTCCCCTCTCACATTACCCAGCTAAATGTTGAATGAAGGGCGCTGGTTGCCAAGTTACCTGGGGACTTGCATGGCATTAGCTGAGGTGCTGAGTGGATATATAAAATGATAACATTCATATTGAGGACCCCTTGCAACAGGATCAAGTGTTCAACATCCGTTACTTGATATGTATGATGACTGAGAAGCTATGTGCGAAATTACTGAACTAGATTCCCAAAAAGAATAAACTCATCAACTTAATAAGATCACTAACAAAAAAGTTAAATCTTACAATGACAATAAATTACAGTTAAATATTTATATTTTTTAAATTGTCCAACATTTCGGATACATTTTTCATTGACATGCCTGGCACAGTACTTGAGCAAACCGATGGTATTCATGCAAAATCTTTGTACTTCCTAATTTTGTTTTTATTCACGCTATTAGACATTCATACATTTTGAGGAGAAACAGTCTTACCTGGGTTAGATGCACTCATGTTCCTCCAGTTCTCTCCATGATCTGTCCTATCGTGTCACATCTTTCCTCTCTCCCGTCCACACCTTGCAGTCACACCCCCTTCAGCCACTTTCCCTCCCCTACCTGCCTCTGTCTTTTTCTTCTTCACTCTTCAGAACTGTTCAGAATGCCCATCTAAATGTCATTACATGCAGTCGGTTTCTCTTACATACACAAATCACCACAGAAAACCCGTTTACAAATTTCTGTGAAATTCTATTTCCGTAACTTAATAAAAAATTGCCTACAACATTCCTGTTAACAGATCTCATAAACAAATGTAAATTATTCCTCCCCAACAACCTGAGTCCTTTTTTTTTAAGCGTGATTCCACAATCAACCATATAATTTGCAAGGTCAAATCGTGTCAAGAGGCAAATAGCCAATATCCTGACGACACACAGTGTTTGAGGCATTGCACAATCTTAGATCACTAGATTCATAAAGGAGGGCAGATTTTCATTTACATGTTGTAACCACTAGATGACGGCAGATAGCGGTGGATGGCATAACGAGTCTGTACGTGCAGATAGGTAGTAGGAGCAAACATAAGGAAAGAGGATCATTTGAATGACTTGCCACAGCTGTTTAGATATGTTCATAAGCCCATAACAGCTACACTGAACAAAAATATAAATGCAACATGCAACAATTTCAAAGATTACTGGGGTACAGTTCGCATTAGGACATTGATCAACTCTACGTATGTCTATTCTGTATATTTCACATGACAGGAAATACATCCATGCGGCTGTTGGTCACAGATACAGATGAGATGAGGCGGTTGAGGCAGGTTTCTGACAGTTTATGCTTGAGTCTCTTCGGATGAGTATACCCATTGTTTCATCAGCTGTTCAGGTGGCTGATTTCAAACGATCCCGCAGGTGAAGAAGAAGGTCCTGGGCTGGAGAAGTTACGATCTGTGGCGGTGAGTCCATTTGGTAACAGTTTATTTACTTTACTGGCCATCTGCCAACCAAAATTCTTTAAAGACCGTTGGAGACAGTTTATAGTAGTGAAATGGACGTACTCTCTGGCAAATGTACTGTATTTCTGATATGGGGAGTTGGTTTTGGGGAATACATTTTGTAAGTTCATTGTTTTCTACTGGGGACCACTTCAACCCATTATTTTAATAGGGGTTTATTCCAAACTGGAATCTAAATTACTCAGAATTATTGTGGGGTTGTTTTTTTCTTTGCAAAAATGTATGACTTTTACTCCAAAATAATTTCAGTTAAAGCAGCTTATATTTTGGGTTCTGATAAGGTATGTACATTGAATTCATTGGGCCTTCAAAAACTATATTCTTGTACAATAATATCTATTCTTAAAGTAAAATATGTACTTGACAACAAGATTGCTTTCCCCTTTATTGCTTTACCTTACAAATACAGTGATAACACCATGTAGGCCTAAAGCTGTGTCTTTAGACTTTCAGTAATAACAGCAATTCATATCAAATTACTTATATGCTTCAGTCCCTGCCCATTGGGCAGTCTCCTCTCTCAGCGTTCATCAGTGCAACTGGGGCTGCGTATGACGCCATCAAAGATTGGGGGTGACTGGAAGCACTGTGGCAGAGATCGTCATGACTTTCGTCCTCCAACTGACTTTCTGTGTGAGTGCAGTTAACAGGCAAACATCAGGACACTCCTGACACCTTTTGGAGCGCCAGGCTGAGTGTCTCGGTCAGTATTCTGGGAGGGTGAACATCCGATACCTGTGTCTAGAACGCTAAATAAACGTTAGTCCACTTGTGGTTTTCCACAACAAAAGTGCATGAACGGTAGATGCTCACTAAACCTACCCCGACATAGGATTTTGTTTAATGTTGTTGTTACCATCTTATATGTTTCAGGTGTGTCTGGTGCCTGCATGTATCTGGTGCCTGCATGTATCTGGTGCCTGCATGTATCTGGTGCCTGCACTCTTGAGGTCTACTGTGGTGGATAACTGACTGGGTCTGGTGACTAGGGTCCATTAGGTTGATCCTGTCCTGGTTGGCCTGGTGCTGGGTTAACTTGTCCAGTCACGCGTCATAGTGCCATCTTTATTATGATCAGCATTCAGTCTTGCCTTTGTTCGGTTACCAGGTTCCTCCTGGGGGACCCAAGAATCCAACTCATCATGAAGAGAAAAAAAACACACTATTATTGGAATTTGAAAACATTGATGTCCAGTCTATGAGGGTGTTCTAACCATAGTCCATTTTATGAGGGTGTTCTAAATATAGTCCAGTCTAAGAGGGTGTTCTAGTCATAGTCCAGTCTAAGAGGGTGTTCTTACCATAGTCCAGTCTATGAGGGCGTTCTAGTCCAACTCCAGAGGGTGTTTGAGTCATAACCAGCTGGATGTGGCAACATGTGTACTTAGGGATAAAACAATGGTCTTTGACAGAGGGAGTCAGGGAGATATTATCCATATATGTTATATAATAAGCTCATTCAATAGATAGACCTTCGTAGCACTTGAAAAAATGTAACTAGTCTATCCATAAGAGACATACAGTATTGCTGACATTTCGTGACCCCTGCTACCCACCACCCAAACCAGCGATAAGGTCATACAGTCCTCTATTTCTTTAGCCTGAGAGGCTAACAGCTATTTCCTCAATGCGATCCAGCACCCTCTGTCCGACACTCCTTAAAGGATCCACGCGTACACGGTGAAGCTTCTCCCCAGACACAGATGGGTTCTCAGACATCAGTGTTGGTCAATGTCACACCAGGTCCTGGAGGCTCCATGCCTTGCCCGTCTGACTGATTATTGCCATCGTTGGTCTGTCAGGAGCAGTGGGAAATTATATTGGCCCACGGTCGTATCAGACCTCGCGTGTTATTGATACGACTGTTAAACTCCACAATCCAGCTGCCTGCCCGCCTCCAACAATGGTGCAATTAAATCTACGTGCCTCTCGCCTCTGTTTGTGTGACAGAGAGTAATGGAACCAATAGTTACTGTAACAAACAATCATGTGATTTATCATCCCATACATTACCACCAAGAACGACAGTGCCACATATGGGTTCTTTCCAAACATTATGTGTGTAATTGAAGTTATGTCAGGTTATTCCCATGTCGGGCCACAGGGCAACTAAAGCTTAGCTACATTTTAAGTAAATGACATTACTCGTTGGATAGCAGAGATGGACGAAAAATAAATATTCTACATCATGTCTTACTATTTTGCATCTCTCGATGTGAGGTCATACACATGGTAATGGCATCTTCCTTCTTGTGGGAATATCATCTTTCAAAGGTGTCGATCCGGTTCTGCCCCGAGATTTGATTAATTCCTATGATGCCACTCCTCATTTTGTGTACCCCCTCTCTAACACTTTCAGGGGTATGATATTAGGGGAACAATCGCAGAAACAAAACGAGCTGGAACCACCAAGAAAGGAACAGATGGCACATAATTGCCTCGTGGAAGAAGCCAGGGAGTCAATTTTTACTGGTCTCGGAGGAGTCGCAGTTGCAAAAAAGTGCAGGTGCATTTGTTTTGATCAGATATGGCCTAGAGGAACCATCTGAGAAATATTCATCACACGCACATTAGAGGGAGAATTTAACAAAGCACGATGGCGTCGTCATTGGTGAGACCAGGATGCGACCGTGTGCTTTCATTAGGCCAACAAGGTAAACACAGAGAAGGGTAGACCATGCCTGCCAGCCTGGCACTCTCAACTACAACAGATGCAGCAGGAATTAATGCTGCACCAAAGGGTTGGAAACCGAGAATAAATCCCTGAAATGGAACCTTTTTGTTTTGCATCACATCTATGTAATTCGAAAGTTTTATAAAATTCAAGACTATTAGGACAAATACAGAAACAAATCGGTCACTTGAATCCACACATCCTGGTTCCATTCCACCACTGTATATATGTATATCCCTATATTATAATGTGCAGTGTGTTTTCATAAAGTATTTAGACCCTCTCAGTAACTCCACATTTTGTTGTGTCATAGACTTCAGTTGTAATTGACTAATTTGTTTGCCGTAAATTTTCACACAAAACCCATATAATGACAAAGCAAGGACTTGTTTTTAGAAATTTGGGTAAATCTAAATATGAAATATCACGTGTACAGAGGTGTTCAGACCCTACATTTAGTACCTTATCGAAGCGCCTTTGGCAGTGCCTGCATCGTCTAGTCTTACAGAGTTTTGCAAACCTGGATTGGGTCAGTTCCTCCCGCTTTTTCCTGGTAGATCCTCTAAAGATTTGTCAGATTGGAAGGGGAGTGCTGGTGATCTGTGATCTCCAGGTCTCTTTACAGATGTTTATTGGGGTTCAAGTTTAAGCTTCTTTGGGGCCACTCGAGGGCAGTCACAGACTTGATGGTACTAAAGCATTGTCTTGGTTATGTGCTTTTTGGGTCATTGTTGTGCTGAAAGAGGAATCTTCAACTCAGTCTTGTCAGGCAGCAGACCATTTGCCTTTTACCCATTAGTAGCATCCGTCCAGCCAGGTGGAATTCAAATCTGGACCTCAAAGCCAGTTCCAATCTGTTGTTTCATTGCAACTCTCTAATCAGAGACTTGTTTAGATCCACACCAGGTGGGTGCAATAAATGATGATGTAGAATGGAAATCCTGCAGGCTCCGGACCTCCTATGATCAGATTTGAATACTCCTGGTCTAGCCTCTCAAACAAAAACATGGAGTGCTGCAGAGATGGTTGTTCTTCTGGCAGGTTCTCTCATCTCTGCAGGGAAACTCTGAGATTCTGTTAGAGTGTCGATTGGGTTCTTGGTAACCTCCCTGACCAAGGCCCTTCCTGCCTGGTTACTTAGTTTGGTTGGACAGCCAGCTCTAGGAAGAGTCTTGGTGGTTCCACACTTCTTCCATTTCACAATGATGGAGCCCACTGAGGACCTTTCAGTGCTGCGAACTGCTGGGAACTTTCATTGGGCTAGCAATATATTGGAAGGGGAGTGTTGGTGAACTGCAGTTCCCAGCGCTTACTTCATTTTTACTATTTTCCACATTGTAGAATAATTAGGGAAGATATCATTATTATCATTAACATTAGTAACTAAAAAGGGTTAAACAAATCAAAATACAATTTTCAACCAACTTCATGATGTAGACTTCAAGGCTTTATGTTTGGCTCTGACATGCATTGTGAAGTGTGGACAAAAACACGTATGTGCCTTTCTAACTGATGTACAATTAAAATGCTTTTCCACGTTGGATGATCATTGGACACAGGATGCATCTAAGCTCAATTTGAAGTGTCATGGCAAAGGGTCTAAATACTTATGTACATGAAATATTTCAGTTTAAAATGTTTCAATGAAGTAGCACATATTTCAAAAAACATGTTTTCACTTTGTCTTTGATTACAAAATATATATTCAATCAATTATGAATGAAGTAAAACACAATAAAACATGGAGAAAGTGAATGACTTCTTAAAACTTACTGAAGGCTCTTTAAAACTGTAAAACATAAAAACAGGCTTATACTGAAAAAGACAAGTCATTTTCAAATGCTAATTCGGTCCTAGTTATGACTGGAATGTGAACCAATCTACAAGGTCAGCAGGTCACACCACATTTGCTCTAAATCTTTAAAAAGGCAATTCTATTTGTTTTATATTTGTTAATACTTGATCATTTACTGTACTTGGTAAAAAGGTTCTGATTGATGATATTACATATGATGGTCTGAGTGAAATGTTGTTGAGAGGGACCCAGCATGGATTCTGAATGAGCTTTTTGATGAGCAATAGGCCCTATCTTTTATAATCCCAAACTCTGCTCTGCCTTGCAATATCAAACTAATAAATTACTGCCTGTCTCCCACATAACTCACTGATAAATAAAAAAAAAAAAACTCTGCTTTAGTGTGCAGCTGTGACCCAGGGTTTCCTAGCAACAGGTCATGCCCAGACGAGATGCACAAGGTGGAGATTCACCTCTGAGGATCTGGGGGGATGGGGTGAAGACGAGATGGAGGGAGAGTGAGAGATGGATGGATTGAAGAAGGGGGGCCTCATCCTCACTCTATGACCCTTGACAGATAGAAAACGCACTCAGAGGAAACGGGTTTTGATTGACAGGGATATTTAGAGACACTGGAGCACTGATTGTTTCATTCTATGTGTTCTTTAAAACGCCCCTGTTTCACACTACAGAAAACCTGCAGATACGTACAGTATTATCAATACTGAAGAAACATCTTGGCCGTTAGGCTAAATGCAATGCATTCATATCAACCTGACCGTGTAGACTTCAGCGGCGTCGCTGTCACTCTGTCTGACAGGATCCAAAATATTGAGCGACAGTACCAGAGACATGTCCACAGCATGCAGTGTCTCTACCGTGGTATGCCAGAGCGCTGTCGTATGGAGAGGAAAGGCGCCGTGTGCAGTCAGTGTTTTCTCATCAGTCGCCCGTGTTCTGCACCCTCAAGGGAACTATGCAGCTGTGCGAGGTTAGCGCACGGTCGAGTTAGGCCCACACGCGCGCTGGAAAGACAAACACATTGTTTCATCCAGAACTGTGTGGGCGTGCAGCATGTTTAGATCGCATGTTGCGTGTATTGCTAAGAATACACAGCGGCAGTCTGAGCGTTTAAAAAACTTTTTATCATGCGGCAGAAGTGTTGGATGTCTGTGTGGGTTTGCGTCTTACGTGAATAAATAAACAAAATGGCCAAAGAGATTAGGATCTCACCTCAGAGGCCACATTGACAGTTGGGTGACTGCAGTGGCCCACAACATAGAATCAGCTAATATTGTAGGTACAGTAAGGGGGTCAGGGACATTATACTCATGTAGATGTGTGGCTCTTTTAGGGATTAATGGGCTGAGGCTGAATTTGCATGTTACTGGGCTGTCTCTGTTACTAGGCAGTCTATGTTCCTGGGCTGTCTCTGTTCCTGGGCTGTCTCTGTTACTGGGCTGTCTCTATTACTGGGCTGTCTCTGTTCCTGGGCTGTCTCTGTTCCTGGGCTGTCTCTGTTACTGGGCTGTCTCTGTTCCTGGGTTGTCTCTGTTACTGGGCTGTCTCTGTTAGTGGACTGTCTCTTTTACTGGCCTGTCTCTCTTTCTGGGCTGTCACTTTTCCTGGACTGTCTCTTTTCCTGGGCTGTCTCTGTTACTGGGCTGTCTCTGTTACTGGGCTGTCTCTGTTACTGGGCTGTCTCTGTTACTGGGCTGTCTCTGGTAATGTGCAGGACAGCCATGTTAATGCACAGCTAGTGAACATGACGGACATCCTCCGAGGTTCGTTCTGAGTAAATGGGCATCCATCACAGATGCTAACAAGTCTGATTAAAAATAAATAATCTGCAACTGGCCCCCTGATGGCGTAGAGCGATTTCGGGGCGTAATTACGACCGGGAGCACTTACGATCAAAGGCAGAGTCACACCTGCCCGCCTTTTAAAAATTCTGTCTTGCTGATTACATTTTCATATTTCATCAACGTTAAATTGATAAATGGGAGATGATGGGGGGAGATACCTGTTTACCCATGGTCAGGATTGCATGACCAACACAACACCCTCCACTCCCTCCCCATCCACTTCTCCCTGACTCCATCACTATCTCCCTTCTCTCTTCATCTCCCTCTCTGCCTCTATCTTCTCTCTTTCGTCGTTCTCCCCTGTCTGTCTGTCTGTCTGTCTGTCTCTCTCTTCTTTCTTCCCTCTCCTTTCTCTTATGTCTCCTTTTTTCTTGTATGTCTCTCTCCCCGGTCTTCCATCTCTTTCTCTCTTCTCTTTGTCTCTCTCTTCTTTCTCCCTTTCCAAGGATAGTGTGTGTGTCACAAAGCAGTGAGAGAAACTTCCAGCAAACGTCTTTGCATCCAACAGCCCAATTTACACCTCTTTCTCCCTACCCTGTCAGCGCCACCCACCCACCCGGGTTCCCCTGACGACAGCACCGTGCCAACCACCACCGCCCCTCAGTAGGGCAAGGTGGGAGGGAGCTGAGACTTCACAGGAAGCTGCTGAAGCACACTGGGGGCATGGGTAACGTGTGTCACGTCGGTGGATCTAGAACCGCTGCACCTCTGGTGCTCCTCACACTGCGTGTTCTCAAGGCGTAAAACCCACACCGTCACCAAACCCCCGGGACCCACCCTGAAGAAGACCCAGACGGAGCCTTGGGGAAAGAAAGGATGTCCGCCTTCTGTAACGCACTGCCTGTTTAAACATTTTGACGGGATTAAATGGGAGTTCAACTGCTTTGCTGGGCCAGTTAATTGAAGTGGATGAGCTTTTTAATAAAGCGTGCAGTGTTAGCAGCTGACAAATGGCAGGGACGGACACAGGGGAAATGCCATTTAATGGCATCATCAGGTACAGGATGTGCTGCTTTGCTGCTGGAACTCATCAACTTTTTTCCTTCCCCCCTTTTCATTTACCCATACCTGAGTCAGGCTGGGTGTTCTCCCTCTTGGGTTTTAATTATGGTTCACGTGACGCCTCACGGGGAAAGGAAGAGGGAGAGAGGGAGCAAGTTTATCCGTCAGGTGATCTGCACTCTGGAAAATGTGCAAAACACACAGGATGTTATTGAAAGCAACACTAATTTTTCATCCAAGAATTGTATTGCTGTTGTCGCAACTGCGGCATTGCTTTGGCCTTTTTGGAACATGGGCACCAAAACAAAAAACGTCCCAGACTATCAGAGAACAACAATGCAATGTGAATTATTTCAAGTGATGTGTCAGCAGAACACTACAAAGACGCACTAGGGGAATTGTCAATTTGATATCTCACCCGACAGCAGAGTGTCCGGTCCTATAGAGGATTTCTCATACCAAGGGACAATTAAAGCCTTTCATTTCCCCCTATTATCAGTCACGCAGCTCATGAATAAAAACAATTAGCTCTTCATAATTCATACAATTGCAATCGCCCTTTGCGATAGCCCTGTTCTGTTGCTCCTGCTGACTCTCGAGGGGGGGGGGGGGTCTTCTTTCATCACCGGCAGGGCCCTCCACCATCCCCGTGGTCGACCGGGGCCAAAATGGGGGAGGTGACTTGTTTCAGAGTTAGAATCAGTCCTCTGGACGCGTGTCACTCTTCATTAGAGAGTCGGAGTGGAGCGACGCCCTGAGGTGAGGATGGACCGCAGCGAAGGAGAAGAGCCAGGGGCTGGATGGGAGGGAGGGACTGGGAGGGAGGGGGGAGTTGGGCAGAGTGGCAGCTGTGGAACAATGACAGAATCTGTGTCCGAGGCCCCCCCAGGCCAAACACCAGCTCCCCACTGCTGCGGACTGATCTCCTGCCTCTAGACCAAAAGAGAGAGAAAGGGAGACAGAGAGGAAAGAAGAAACACAGAAATAGAGTGGTCACAGCCTATGAGTGGCCTGGTTCAGACGGCACTACACAATGTCACCCAATACACACTATGAAATGCAGCTCACTGAAAACGTATACTTTTAACGTTTGGACGCGTTCTATCGGGTGGCACCGGAAGCAGCTGCACCTCTGAAGGTGAAACAGCTGCACCTCTGAAGCTCACACTGCGTGTTTTCAAAGAGTAAAACTACACACTCAACAAGCCCGGTACAACTGACAGAGTTTTTAAATGAGGAACGCTATTAACGTGCTGCCTCTTTAACATCTTGACAAGATTCAATTGGAGTTCATCGGCTTTGCTGGGCCAGTCCACCTACAAAAAGCGTCATATGCTGGTGAGATTGGACTACTTTCAGCCAAATAGCACAGTATGTAATACAGTGAAAACATCCAACGCGATGGCATCAGCTGTGTAATTTCTGTCTGGTCCGCTCTAATCTGAAGTAGCTACTCTTACAGCACAGGCACAGCAACCTGGAGAATGTCAAGTATTAATCTTTCATGACATCCATTCATTTCACCACTTTGATATAGTTATCATTAATTCATTTAGATTTACAATGCCGACCTTCATGGCAGTGAAATGATACTTCCCCACGTGTTACTGACACTGGAACTGGTCAGTTTCCACAGTAACAACAGTTCATTTAGAAATAACAACTCCACGTGGGCCTTATCGCCCCCACACACTCGGCGGCAAATCGTATCGTTGACATGATTTATTTGAAAGCGTCCCCGAATGTCACCGGTAGCCCCAGGAACCCGCGTAGTTTCAGTGGAGACGAGGTTGTGACCAGTCAGTCCAACGGACACCCCTAACCCAAACCACCCGAACGGACCCACCGCCGTCTTGTTAGCCCGGTCAAACATAATCACTGATAGGCAAGGCCCGGCCAGTTAATTACGCGTGGCAGCTGCCAGCGACGCCTCCCTTTAGGGGTGGGGTAATGTCCATGCGTGAACCCCCAATGAAGAGTAAATCGAACCCTTTTGTTCAGAGTGAAGCATGTGGCGTACCCCTAATTTTAAAAGAGAGTGGAAGCGAGGACAGAAGTGTGGATTAATAAGGGGGAATGGGGCATTAAATGAGTGTAATGTAACCGTGAGGCTGGTGGAGGGGTGGGGTGTGAATCACCTGGAATTAGATTCTCTTTTTTCCTTTTGTTAGGAAGCACACAGTGATTCACATCCCTGAACACTCTCAGACGTTTGCGTTTGCCGTGCGCTGGTCTGCGAAGTCAAAGAAAACGATCTTTGCGGTTGCACAGGTGATGCCAAAATGAGGGGGGTGTTTCTCGAAAACAAAGTGAGCAAGATTTTGCTTTACCCAAATATGTTCTGGTTCTCATTCAAACCACTGGAGTCTGGGACCAATCAAAGCATTTAGATCACTTCTTCAATCTACAAGTCTCCTTGTAGAGAAACAAATAACTTCTGAGGCCGGAGATTGGGTAGCCAGGCAAGCCTTTTCAAGCATGGCAATTGATTTTGATTTGACAAAAGTTGGATGTACGTTTTCTGTTGGCACAGTAGGATATATTAGATGACATCTATCCTCTGGCAAATAAACAAAACAGATCTGACCAAAGTGGATGATGTTGCGTGCATCCGAAACAGCTCTTAAATCTCCTGTCTGAAATGAGTGCAATATAGCAGTGCAAACCTGGGATGGACATGTCACTGGAAAAGATACAGCCTCATGAAGTTTGTTGATGAAACGAGGGAGGTGGGACATGGGGACGGGACGGGCTGTGATATACTAGGTGATTATTTTGCCTGCATCTAGGGAGTGCGGAGTTATGAATGGGTTGGATGCTCATTAGGTATCCACCTCAGTGTATGTCTCCACACACACACACACACACACACACACACACTGTTTCCAATAAAACAGCGGATGGGGTTGTTTGTGTGTGTGTGTGTGTGTGTGTGTTTGTGCGTATACATATATCTGCACATCACAAACACACACTGTTCCCTTTGACCATACAGTATAATGACTATTGCCGGTATAGCGAGTAAAGTCAGTGTAACCAGTTCCTGACATAAATGCACGCCAAGTCCTCCCAGTCACACCAGCCTATCTGATATGCCTCGCTGGTTTATTGATCCTCTTCATTGGGGGAGAATGAGATGCAGCCGGCCTCCTCCCAGCTGATCCAGCCCAGCCGTAATCATGATATAATGTACTGCTCCTCTGCTCAGTAGCTGATCCCTGTAGCATGGAATAAATCTGATGGTTATCCAGTGATTGTCTTCATTGTGCGAATGTTATATTGATGCTGTCCACAGCCTGCGGGTATTAAATATATGCGCCCTCTATGCACACTGATGCTGGTAATGAGCACCGAAATGAATGGTCAGTAGTCGCCGTTCTCAACTTGTTATGGGCCACACTCACACACGCACATTATCACGTAGTCTATTCTAAACAGCAATGTTCCTTTTAGAACCAGGACCTTGGACAGAACCCTGGCTGTTCTCACTCCACAGCTCCTTCAATCAGACATGACTTTGACTGCCCACATTGTCCCTGCCTCAGTTGTGTGTGTACTTGTTTGCCTGTGTATCTGTCCAAATGTGTGTGTGTGTGTGTGTGTGTGTCTTGAAGTGTGTGTGTGTGTGTGTGGGCTCCTTGCACTTTCCCTCACTCTCCCCCATAACCCTCGTAGCCATGGCAACTATAACGATCGATCCAATGCCATCTGATGCCAAACCTTTCAAATTTAAAAGAGAAATAATTGTAGATGGTGGTCACTGACATGGACTGTTTCCCTTTAAATAGAGGAAATAAGATGAGACTGAGGCTGCGGCTGATGCTATTTTGAATGTTATTAATTGTCTGCAATCAGTTTTCTGGTCACCAGGAGTGACTTGATTTCCTCTGTTAACACTGGAGAAAACAACCACGGGTGAAAAATCTCTTAACGTGAAATTAAGAAACGGATCCAACAGCATGGCTGTGAAACATGCTAATGGAGAGAGAATACGTCTCACCCTGGCTCTCTCAGACCCACAGACAGTCAGAGGATCTCAGTAACAGGGCCGGAGGGACTCGGGCCTGAGAAGGGGAATATGTCACTTCTACTTTACTCAAGCAGACAGGGACTTGCAGATCTCTTCCTAGTCTGAGTTCAAGGTTCAGGCTTCGACATTTTGCCGTGCTTCTGTATTTCAAATAAGAGGTCCGCTTATTCGCGATAGCAGCGGGTTACAATCAAAAGGGCTAGCTATACGCACAATACGGAAGACGCCAATGTCCAGTGGGAGAGGGGAAAAAAATAGGAAGAGGAAGAAGAGAGGAAGGAGCAAAAGAAAGGCTGAATGAATGGAGAGAAAGGTTATTAGAGGGAAACAGATGGCTCCCAATCACAGTGTTCCGTGGGGACACTGAGGGAAAAGTCCCCACACCGCAGGGTCACAGACTGGGTGCAGCACTTAAACGTGTGTGTGTTTGTGTGTGTTTGTGTGTGTGTGTGTGTGTGTGCCGGCACACACGTGCGCATTTATTTGTTTATAGGCGTGTGTTTGTGAAACTGCTGCTTTGAAGAGTAACTGTAATAGCTTAGTAGTGAGTCTTATTGTTCTCATTACAAATTGTTATAGTTAAATTCACCATCCCTTAAAGACGCGCTCCGGGAATTTTGTGGCTAACTAAATATTCTCTTAAACGTCCCATTTCTTCTGGGGGTGTACTATGTTGTTCCCATAAGAATATCTAAATAGAATCACGCTCATACCTCAGTCATGAAAGTCCATGTTTGGAAGTGTGTTTTTGATCACACGGGGCACAAACTGGCACATAGATGACATAGTACATGATTTTCGGGGACCCTTTTTGGCTCGACAGTGCCACTTTAACAACCAGTGGCCAAACTCTTTGAGAAAAACACATTTGGGAAAATGCTTTCGACATCCTAGCTGGATGCGCTAACGGGGCAGAAGCTATAACATTTGCCTTCAGTCATACTCAGACAGAACACACTTTCACACACAAATATGCGTGCATGTGGAATCATATAAACACACACACGCACACACACACGCACACTCACAGATGACAGGCAGCGAGTGGAAATGAAAGATTTGGAGTTCCATCCCGTTACATTATGCAGCAGATGGCGTCCAGGCCGAGCCGGGCCAGACCGCTCCCAGGGGTAAACCCGGCAAAGGGGGAGGAGTGCTGGGAGGTGTGTGAAGAGGGGTGAGGGACATAATTGCTCTCTCTCTCTCTTTAATGCACACATTTATTTCTTTTCCACTGTGTTTTTTCCTCTGTTCTCTGGGTTAGTGTATGGGACAGTGCACCCGGGCGTCGGTCCCCGGCTCCACGCTCAGATATACACACCACTGCACCGACTGCCACAGTTCTCTCCACTCTTCTGTTCTCCACCTCTTTCCGCCTCTGCAACCCCCCCCCCCCCACCACCACCACCTCCCCTTCTCCTAGCCCAGCTGGGTCTGCACCTGAGCTCTGCCACAGAGGGCTTCGACCCCGACTGACCTGGCTCTCAGCGGAGGAACGATAGAAGGGTTGAACTGAAGGAGGTGAGAAAGGAGGAAGACAGACAGGAGAAGTGAAAAACAGAGGGAGGGAGAAGTCAAAAAATAGAAAGGAGGGAAAGAGGCGGGGGGAGGGAAGGAGCGAGGCCGGCATCACGGTAGAGGCCATTGTAATCATGACACAGTAACGGCCGATGGTTTTCACATTACGTTGTCATATTTATGGTCATTCCCGTTTGGCGTTTGATTAGCTCTGTGTTGCTTATTAGCGAGCTCGCCATTCAACACACACACCCTCGTACACACAAACAGACACACACTCCGGCCGTGTGCCCCCAGATCTTTGCCCAAGGCGCTTTTTGTTTTGTATTTTTGAATTAATTGAGCCGCCGCTCAAGTGTGGGGCCAGATGTCACTGTGACCTGTGGGGATTATTAGAAATCTGTTTCCCAGATCATTTATGTGGACCAGTTCTGGAAACATCTTGGACCATGGTACTCAAGAAGTTTTAGCAAAAACAGCTAACCAGATTGCAAATGCAGAGAGTCATGGTCTTCTTCCAAAAATGAACTTCATCTAACTACCCTGAATATCACCATGTGGCGCCTCCTGCCTGGTCTCCAATGACCACCATGGATGCCCATGGGTCACATGGGGCCCTGCTATCCTCCTGGTTGGGCCAAAGTACTGTGCACCTTGGCAGGATTCAAAGCCTAATTAACTCATCAGCCAGCTGGAGGGGCTTGAAGGGGGATGGTTCAGAGAGGAGCTCAGAGGCAGGCCTGGAACCCCGCACCCCAACCACGGGAGATGGCAGTCCAACACTGAGGGGTGGAGGTGGAGGGAAAGCATGGGAGAAGGAAAGGATTGGGTGACGGAGGACCGGACAGGGGGGATGATGGAGTTTGTTCAGTGTGGGTCCACCACAGATGGAGGGGAGTGGCAGAAGGGAAAGCATGGTTAATCCAGGCAAAGAGAGTGGTGGTGAATGGGATGGGGGGGGGGGGGGGGCAAGTCTGGGGAAGTCGTCCTTATTGGGACGGAGTAACCATGGAATTCTATTGGAGTGACTTTACTAAGTTAAGCAAATCACAAGACCGTAAACCGTGGCTCCTAAACTGTGGAGGACCCAGGTAGGAGCTGGTTAGGTTTCATGGGAGGGTTCCAGGATTTGGTTCAGGGTTCAGCGTAGTGGGAGATGATTGGTTAGGAAAGCCGAGTCCTATAGGCCGAAAGGTTTTATCCTAGTCTTTCTATTGGCTAACAAAGTTTGAACTTTGGCGCGTTGATCCACCAGACCCTCGGGCAGATGTGTCCGAGTACGAGATTAGTTTGGGACTCCAGAAGATTCCAGAAGATTCTTTCTGAGAGTGCAAAGGGGGGAAGCCTGCTGGGCCATTTGCAGACGAATGGTGCTCTGTCATGCCTCCACGTCATCATCCCTGGTTACAAAGGTGGAAAAGAACTCATTATTTTCAGTTTAACCAACATGTCAAGTGTTAATTCCTTTTTTTTGTCTTACGTCCATGTGTGTGTGCGTCTTCATGAGCGGACTTTTGTGTGTCCTTATGTGTGCTCATGCCTCTGTACAGCAGGCTGGCGTCCTGCTGGGAGCACCAGATGGAACAGAGGCCTGCCGCGGTGATGGCCACATTCTCACATGGGACCCCTGGCTCCGACTCACACGCCTCCTGTTCAACACCGCCCGGCCCCTCCCCCACGCCGCCCAGACATCGTCCACCGTGTGATTCTACACGGCCCCAAGAGCACGACACACAGCGACGAGGACAGCCCGTTCATATGCTCGCCGTGACCAAAGGTTCCCCTCGTCCACATCTGACACAGCGTTTATGCAAACGCAAAAATAGGCCGCTGTCGAACTTCTTTCCTGGAAGTCAACATTACACCTACGCTACAACTACTTTTCGTATCTGTGCTTTACACCTACGCTACAAATACATTTTGTATCTGTGTTTTACACCTACGCTACAAATACATTTTGTATCTGTGCTTCACACCTATGCTACAAATACGTTTTGTATCTGTGCTTCACACCTACGCTACAACTATGTTTCGTATCTGTGCTTTACACCTACGCTACAAATACGTTTCGTATCTGTGCTTTATACCTATGCTACAACTATGTTTCATATCTGTGCTTTACACTTACGCTACAACTACATTTCGTATCTGTGCTTTACACCTACGCTACAACCACGTTTCGTACATGTGCTTTACACCTACGCTACAACCACGTTTCGTACCTGTGCTTTACACCTACGCTACAACTACGTTTCGTATCTATGCTTTACACCTATGCTACAACCACGTTTCGTACCTGTGCTTTACACCTACGCTACAACTACGTTTCGTATCTATGCTTTACACCTATGCTACAACCACGTTTCGTATCTATGTTTTACACCTATGCTACAACCACGTTTCGTATCTATGTTTTACACCTACGCTACAACTACGTTTCGTATCTGTGCTTTTGAAAACAAGCCAACGATGAGAAGTCCCTTCAAATTCACTGCAAACAGATTCCGTCAAACAAGTAGCCTACGCTTATTGTTACGGTCACATGTTCACGTTGAGTCAACCCACTGGCTGACAGCTGGCTGGCCCAAACAGTCCAGACTGGGGGTCGGTCACTACGTCTTCTGTCTTCATCTGCAGAGATGGCCCTATCAAACCGCCTCCATTCACATCTTGACAGAGTGAATAATCCCTCCCATTTCACTGCTCACCTCATCTCACTGAACCCGGGGAACATCCCTGTGATTATCACGCGCGTGCATGTGTTTCACCTGATCCGGACAGGAGAGTTGGTGTCAGAAGAGACTGGGAGACGGCCAAGGGTCATAATGTAAAGAACAGTAGTGTATAAAGAAGAACTTGCCGTAGCAACGCAACGAATAGCATTGTGTAAAGCCGACTTACTTCCCCACTCAGAGTCACGTCTGTCCACAACGTTTCAGTGGCTGACGAATCCCTCGCTAAGGAGAATTTTTGGGGAACAAACCGAGTCGGTCCGGTATGTCATCTGAGACCGGCCAACGCGGCGGGCACGCCACACCCATCAGAGCAGCCTGTGTCCGTGTCTTGGACAGGGGCCCGGGGGCCTGGGGGGTCAGAGGGAGCCTGGCGGGGGGGGGGCCGGTGAACCATGGACCGCCACACTGGTCTTTGGAGCAATTACAGCGGCTCGCTGCACTGCCGCTGTCAGACCGGCTCTGTCCCCTGCCCCTGACATGTCTCCTATACCACCACCCCCCCCGCCCTGCACACCTCCCGCTGGGAGTGTCTCTGTCACATCTCCCTGGACACAAGGCTGACGGCGGCCTGTCCATCATCACACACAAACATACATAAACACATGCAATGATAGGCACACATACAAAAATGCACACGCGCCACACACACGTGCACACACACGCGCCACACACACGTGAACAGACAGACACTCCAAACCAGCTCCTTGGCCTTGTAAATAGATATGCTCCTTCTGGCACTGTATCCAATGCTCCTGTTTGCGAGTCTGTTTGCGTGTGTGTGTGTGTGTGTGTGTGTGTGTGTGCGTGTGTGTGTTTGTGTGTCTATCTGTCTGTCTGTGTGTGTGTCGTGGCTCCAGGCCATGGCAAGTCAGCCATGGTCCCTCTCATCGTTTTAATCACCTCGTTAGGCGCAGTCAGTCGCCACACTCTCTGACCACTGCCTCTCTTCGGGACTCATGCCCCTTGACTCCGTCCTGGTTGTGCCCCTGCTGGAGAATCTGGAGAAAGAGAGAAGGAGGAGAGCAGAATCAGAGTAGGAGAGGAGGAGGAGTGGAAAATATGAGAAGAATTCAATTAGTAGAATGAGAGGAGAATGAAAGGAGAACGAGAGGAAAAGGAGATAGGATCCATGAACCATCAACACAGAAAGAATCTGGTCAGATTGGCACTCCCTGATAATGCCCAGAAGCCCCCTTAAATAAATAACTGGAAGCCTGAAGGCATGACAGTCCTTTGACTGTTCAGTATTTCCCCCCACTGATAACTGTCATGGGTGGTCTCATCTCTTCTGTCCTTTGGATCCTGTTGACAGAAGATCAGGGATGATGGAGTACCATCTTCACTCCGTCGGTGAATCGATCACTTCTTTAGAGGGACTTGTTGATGTTGCAGGTGGTTAACATCAACCACACAGATCTTTTGTCAGCTTCTCCCCACCTGACAGGCAGTCCTTCCTTGATAACACTGATTGAAGGAGAATTGTGTTAATGTAGTCCTACTGGTATGTAAATGTAGCCCTACTGGTGTGTTAATGTAGTCCTACTGGTATGTAAATGTAATCCTACCGGTGTGTTAATAAAGTCCTTCTGGTATGTAAATGTAGTCCTAACGGTGTATTAATGTAGTCCTACTGGTATGTTAATGTAATCCTACTGGTTTGTTAATGTAGTCCTACAGGTATGTAAATGTAGTCCTACTGGTGTGTTAATGTAGTCCTACTGGTATGTAAATGTAGTCCTACCGGTATATAAATTGCCCTAAATTGGCTCCCTTGGTAAAACTGTGCAACATGATCTTACACTCAAAATATGAGTGAAATTGATCCTTTATTGGAGGTAAGACAGTCTTTAGAAATTAACAGATATTTTTCAAAATGTCATGGTTATTGGAACCAGTGAATTTAGTCATTTTTGCACCATCCCCTTGCCAAGTTTACAATACATATTCTTCTATAATTTTTAATGTGGTAGTCCTTAGTCCTCACTTATGGACTCTGCTTTTCAGCTCACCTCACAGGTTTTCAATGGGGTTTAGGTCAGGGGACTGGGAGGGCCATTGCCAAAGCTTGATTTTATGATGAGTGTGCCATTTTTGTGTGGATATGGAGGAATCTTTGAATCCTTGGCCTGTCAAATGACAACAGATATTGCTATACAATCTCTTGGGTCCTGATGGAGTCAATGGTGCTACGTATCTTAGCAAGGTTCCCTGAGCCTTGGAATCCTAACAGCCTGACCACATCTCGTATAGTCCCATCATACATCACAGAGGGCAATCAGGTTGTTTTTCTCTTTTGTTTTTTCATGCCAACCCCACCTCTGGTTGTTGTTGCCAAAAATAAAGTTTTTTTGTCTCATCTGACGACAGAACGCAGATCCGATCAAAGTCCCGATAACATTTAGCAGACGTTTATGTTTTGATGAAAGTACAGGCTTTCTTCTCGTAAGACATCCAAATTGGTTATTGGTATGGGGACGGCATCTAAATGTAGTTTTGGAGACTTGGTGACACCAGGATTCAACCAACTTCTGCCGTTCTCCAACTTCAAACCTTGAAGAATTGTTAACCTTTCAAACCATCCTCCTCACTGTGTGTGGGGGCTAATTGCACTTTGGTCTTCTTCCAGGGAGGTTCATCACAGCTTCCGTTGATATAAACTTCTTTAATTATTGCTGTAATAGTGGAGGTATTTCTGGGGATCCAGCCATTGCCTCATTTTTTAAGGTCAATAAGGCATAGACAGGTTTTGAAGAAAAAAAATTAATTAAGATTTGGTTTTTCCTTTGAACAATTTCACTTAAAAATTAGAGGACAGATTCTCTCATACTTTCGCTGTAAGATCAATCAGATAAATAACAATGACATTTGTGGTACTTTTTAGCACATTTTTACAAAGCCAATTTTTCTGAAGGCTCTGTATAACTACTATACTAACACACATACACACACACACACACACACACACACACACACATAGACACACAGACACAGGGTAACATAAGCATTCTTTGGCTGTTACTGGGAACCCTATTTTTGGTTCCAGAAAGAACTGTTTTCAGTTCCCAAACATATATTCCTTAGATTTTTTGTTGTTGTTGATTTACATAAATATATGTATACACACCTATAACTCAATAAATGCATACTGCATATACATGTATATTATACATATTCAGGTTTTAAAAAACATGTAGACATTTTTGTTATTGTATAGTCATAAATGTAGTTAATCTTGCTAAAAATAATCTTAATTTCTTTCAGTCCTTATTATCCATTATCGTGCTCATCTTTGGTTCCTCTTTGCCCACTAACCCCAAGGGACGACTGGAGGGCTGAGGGGCGTGAGTAGAGAGAGGGAGGTGTGTGAGAGGGAGGGGGCGGTATTAGACAATACCATTCCTCAAATATATTCCATCCCTCCGTTTCTCAAGTGAGCCTTTATTAGTTGGGATCGTTTGGATCTTATCTCGCATAAGCCGCGTGCTGGACACGATAAGGTTCGGAAAACAGAAGTGGAAAGGAAGGGATTACCTTTTGGCTTTCGATGCACTGACTCCTCGCACACCGTGCACGAGGGCCTTTCTTATCGCCGTCATTTCCATCAAGAACGGACAAATATCAGCACTTTCAGCACGATCTTATCGACATAACAATCTATTGTTTCCCAGCTGGGGGTCACAAGTCACGAGATTTTTATCTTCTGAAAGATATTACAGAACCATTGACTATAGTGTAATATACCCAACAAACTGAGATTTTATTTAAACGGTCCAGAGATAAACAATAGTTTGTTTTAGGTTATTACATGTGCCTGTTTGATTACACTGCTTAAAGTCTCAGAAAGTAAACAGTAATTAATTTTTTTGTAAGGCTGTCAACAGTAGCCTAACATTTCTGTAATGATTTGGACTAAAGAAGATGTTTTGTGAAAGAAACCAAAGGGAATCACTGAGTTAATTTTGGAGTTGGAGTTTACTCCAAGAGCTACCAAGACTCTAAAAACCGCTGTCTTTGCAACTGCTTGTCAAGGTAAGTGTCCAATAACGATTAGGCCTAAAAAATATCCAATCATTATTTATTTGATGATTTGATACATTTCCAGTTTTTTGTAGTTGTTTTTATTTACATTAGTACCACAAAGTATACAACTCGTATTTTTCCAAAGCATTGTTGATACAACATTTTGTGTGACCGAATTCATGTCAACAGATGCCAACAATTTTTGCCTTCTTTCATTGTTGTTCCATGCTGTCAAGTCATGCTGCTCGAGTCAAGCAGATGTGTTAATTTCGCTGTGACAGATGGACGACTTTGAATAGCCTATGGAATATGTTAATTTGAAATAGCATGGTTTCTCTCAATATTTGCAATATTTGCAATAATATTTGCAATAATTTTTATTCTCCGAAAATCCTATGTTTGCTGCATAACACATGTCAGGGTATACAAACAAACAAAATCTAACAGAACGGTGAAAAGAAAATGCACTGAATGTAATATTTAAAGCTTATAAAAAATAAATGTATGATAAATGATTCATTGGAAAATATTTAAGTAAAAAAACTATTACAATTTACAGTACTCTTATTCTGTCTGTTGCTCATGCAATTTTGATTAAGACTATCACATTTCAGAAGTATTTTGCACCCCATGTAAAATGATTTATCTGGTGACTATGTTTCATGTATCCCCGTGTTACCTACCATAACAAGAAATATGCTAAAACGATGCAAGTTTACTTCCAATCATAACATTTAGCCGCAATGATACAGTATTGTGTTAAGAATAATATACTAAATCCTAATATCTCTCTCTCCAGCCCTTTTTGGATAAGAACTGAACAATAAATAAAAAGACTGAAAATGATGCTGAGTCCTGACCAAGCTGATTCCGACCTAGGATGGGGACAATCCGATGCAGAGTCGGTGCTCAACGACCTCAAGGTCGGGTGTCTGTCCGACGAACCGATGGAGGGGGAGGGAAAGACGAGGTCGCTGGCCCCACCGGCCCTTAGCAGAGAGGAAAAGAGAAGGAGGAGACGCGCAACCGCCAAGTATCGCTCAGCCCACGCCACGCGCGAGAGAATCCGTGTGGAAGCTTTCAATGTAGCCTTCGCTGAACTGAGAAAGTTGTTGCCAACCCTTCCTCCCGACAAGAAACTATCCAAGATCGAGATTCTCAGACTTGCTATATGCTATATCTCCTATCTCAATCACGTTTTGGATGTCTAGTTAGGTAGATACGGTTTCCAAATGGGAGAATTGGACAAGGAAAATGGAGGGGCCAGAAAGAAATATTGGTGATGTCACTTGTGAAATCAACGATACACGAAAGTTGCCAGAAACTAAAACGAACAGGAGAAGGGAGAAACGGAGGCTGACATTAATTGATAATATTCCCGAGGCATTGACAGCCTCAATCTAAACCATGGTCACTCACTGACCAGACAATGCAATAAGCGCTTTGTTGTAAAAGTCGTTTGAGTGATAAGATGCAATAATTTGATATGGGGCTCAGTCAAAAGATAATAAATCAAAAAATATACTTCGCCCCTTTTCCTTAGATGAAATCAACACTCTCGTTGAAGGCCAATAAATACATAAATGGCGAATACAGCCCAGAGCCTAATCCATACTTATAAAGAAAATGCCCGTTTGGTAGCCTGTTGCGTTTTGGTAAAACTGGTAAACCAGATTAAGAAAGGATGTGAACGAAATGATAGCTGCTTTATAGACATAGCATAGTTGATGTTTCCATGAAGGAAAAAAAAGTTCAAATGCATAAGTGCCACTTATTACACATGAAATTGTGACCTTAATCATTCTAATTTATGTCTATGGAATTGTTTATTTAAATGTGTTAATATTGAAGGGTATCTAATTTATTTATGTTTATTATAGACTAACTAACGTCTTTTATATAAGTGTCTATTGTTTGTATCATTGTATGCATACTTATCTATTTTAGGCTGTGATGTTGAATTTCGATGTTGTTGCTCTTCAAATGGCACTTTCTGTTTTTATATTATAAGTTATTTTAGAAATGGAATTAGTATGTTGAATGTTATATACTTTTCGTTATGTCATGTCTATTGTCTATCAATGGCAACAATAAGCACTTGATAATTTTGGGTTGAGTAAGCGTCAACCTTCGCTTAGTTCCCATATGTCTATAGGGGAAGTTAATGAAACTTAACATACACAGGAAAAAAAAGAATTTGCCTACAAACGAAAGAAATCGGAATTTTAATTAGTCTATATGAAAAGCAAATTTTCTAAAGAAAATCTAACGGAATGAGATCGTTTGTGGTAGTATCACTTTACAATTCTGAGGCAAACCTCTTTTGCTATGACCAAAAATCATGTCAAAATAGTCTGATTTTTATTAAATGTTTTTATTTCCTTAAAAGCTATTAGAGGTTTTTATTTATGTAGACTTGTCTCTGCTTTGTATCAAACAAACAAAAACACAATAAGTAATTTTATAGCTAAGAAAAACATCTATCCAAAGATTTTTTGTCTCTTCAGGGTTGTGTACTTGTTGCTTTATGCAGATATTTTGTAGTAGAGTTGTTATTGTGACAGCTGGTTTCTAATGAACGCATTTTTCATATTTTCCGGTGGTGTTTTTTTATTAAAAAAGAAAAGAAATACATGTTATTGTGATTAGTCTCTTTTACTTAAAATATTATTGAAAATATAAAAATAGACTCCTAATTAGCACCCTAATTAATATTTTCTAATATAGTAACAACGTTTAGATAGTAGGCATAGTCTGACAGTAATTTGGGTTAAAAATTATTGCATGATGATTGGAAAAATACGAAAGAAATCGACAGTGCAATACCCTTTTACAAAAATTAAGTACATTTTAAAAAGCGGCAGTAGTACACGAGTAAAAGCGCCACCGTACTCTACACTTCCGAAATTTTCTTTATTGACGGGCCTCAATGGCTTTTTAC
Organism: Esox lucius; assembly: GCF_011004845.1. Taxonomy (NCBI): domain Eukaryota; kingdom Metazoa; phylum Chordata; class Actinopteri; order Esociformes; family Esocidae; genus Esox; species Esox lucius. The sequence goes on from NC_047590.1 coordinate 10,660,349, forward strand.
CCCCCCCCCCCCCCCCCCCCCATGGGATGTACAGTATGAATGATTACATGACGTCAGTGTTAGCTATAACCAATATCCCGTTGTTTTCAAACTGCTTACACACATCCACAGACACACATCCACACTCACACACACACACATACATACGTACAAACACAGACACAAACACACACTGGATATATGCACTGGTCAAGCAAGCTAAGAGAGTACAGGCTATGTGTGATTTTTTTCCTGTGCATGTGTTCTGTGCTCCTCGCTATATAGCTCCTGGCTGAAAGGCGCTCTCCCCAGAGAGGGGGCAGGTGTTACTCCAGACGAGCCAAGACAACCAAATTACTGGCCGTCTGGCACCTCCCGTGGGAAACAGAGAGGGAGAGGGGATGGAGGAGAGATGGAAATTTATGAGCGAGCAAGCACAGCCATGTCATATTGCCAAATGGTATGAGCAAAGATCCAAATCTTTGTATTTATTTGTGATGTATTGCCTCGTTCGCTTATGCTCGTGGACTAATAATATAGGCCAAGTCATGTAGGCCTGGCTAAAGCTAACACAATTTAATCCTTTGAGCAGGATCAAAGTTTGTCTTAGCGCTTAGATTGACTTAGAAAACAAACGAGCAGATAAGATACTCAGAAGTTATCAAATAAAGATCTGTCATAGGAACATTATATATATAATATTAATATTAATATATATATGTGTGTGTGTGTGTGAACAAACCCTGTAGCTCTTCCGAAAACAACTAATATTTGAAAAACAGCGATGGTTAGGCCTACAGGGCATAGACGTTGAGAAACCCTATAGCCACAAACGCCTTACATATAATATACCGATTTTTTTATTTTTATTAATTCAATAGATGTGGCCGAAAAATGACCTGTGGCCCTGGACTGATTGCCTAATAAATGCTGGTACAAGTCCAGAGCAGTTCATAATGCCTCCACACCATCTGGCATTCCATTCGTCAATAACTTTGATTGCTGATATGCCCGCTTACTTTTCCCTTTTATTGCAGCTTTTAGAGCTCCAATACATTTCAGGTGTATTGCATGAGCATTTGTGATCTCTTCTCTCACCTGTGGTAATACCTCTGGTTACCTGTGAACATGTGACCAGTTACCCATAAACCCCATCAGAGAATTTAAGAATGCCCAAAATGTGACAAACAAGTGAAATAAACAGGTCTTCAAAGGTGGTAGACAAAATACAATAAATAAACAGTTAGGAAGGTCCTTTATGACTCCTATATCTGTAGCCAGGCTCCTCTGTGACCTACCTAGGCTCATTCTTTGATGCTTCATGACAGGCATCTCCTCTTTGGTTTAGAGCCAGACATGTGTACTGATAACCGTGGAACTCTCTCTTAGGCCATCTACTGTATGCAACTAAGAGGGAAGTCAAAAGGAAGATCTCAATTGCATGCTGTTGGCGTCCTATGTACTTCTACCATGTCAAAACTCACCAGATAAGAAAAAGGTCCCCTCAAATGGGTTTCGAAAAGGAGGTGACGAGGGAGGAGAGACGAGGCGAGAAAGGAGGCGAGGTGTGGACAATTGACAAAATCTCAGAAAAGCCCCATCACATACTCAACTGGAGTAAAGCCCACATTGCAAAGTGACAAAAAGATCTCGGAGACCCAAATCAAACAGCCTGACTCTTTCTCCTTCTCCTTCATCTCCTTCCACCCCATTACATTCATGTGTAAGCTGTTGTCCAGATCAACTTAAGCGTGAGTGTACACATTTTCATACTTTTCGGCATTTTCGGCAGAATGCTCCAACAACTAAGCTACACAGACTCCTCCTTACCCACCTTGTCCTCTACTTCCTCCTCCACAACCCCATACTTACTATCCTCCTCCATACTTACTATCCTCCTCCATACTTACTATCCTCCTCCATACTTACTATCCTCCTCCATACTTACTATCCTCCTCCATACTTACTATCCTCCTCCATACTTACTATCCTCCTCCACACTTACTATCCTCAGGTGGCTGCTGTTTCAAAAAAATCGTGAGGAGCCAAGAGCGAAATGTTTTTTTGCTGTGCAAGGTCTCCTGTCAACACACGCAAACCACACAGAAATAAAATATTTTTAACGGAAACGCTTCTAGTAAGTTAAACATCACACATTTGCTGTTTTTTTTGCGGCGCTGACTCAAAACCTAACGAGGAGTCAAATCATTGTACATACAGTATCCATCCCAGACATCCATCCCACAACCACCGTACCATACTGCAGGTAGATTGTTTTGGTTGTAATCCATGTTGTTACACATATGTAGATTGATGAATGTTATGCTCCAAAAAATAAAAATACATTTGAAAACAAATCAAATCAATTCGATTTCTTTGTACTTTGAACTAGTTTGTTTATTCATTTTAATGGCTACGGTAGTCCCCTCACTGTTCCAAACCATGGCCGTTATTATAAAGGCAGATTTCGGGTGAATAACAATTCCATTCGTAGGATATCCTAAGTCTGCCTGAATTACAATAAGACACACAACTTTACAAGCCAGAATAATGTGATTTACAAGCATGATTGCAAAATGTTGGTAAATATCCCTGATCTTTGTAAATTTTAGCTGGAAAATTCATGTCCAGAATTAAAAGAAAAGACAAATTGTAATTTTTGGGCTCTAATTAGTGAAAGTGTTTTACCAATGACAGCATTTTGAACATTGTTCATTTGTTACTTTTCCAAGGTAATTTACTTACATTCTACATGACAATCAGCCTTAAAAACAGCCTTACTTGGATATACTAATTCCCCTGCTGGCAAGCTGTTAAGCATTTAGTTTAATGAATCCTGTTGCTGTGAGATTCTTCAAAAACATTAACATTGTCATAATATAATGTGTACCTTAACATGCTGTGTTATGTTTTGCTTTGCCAAATACAACGGAGCGCCCTTCAGTTCACTTGCAACACGGGTTTCAGGTGGCCTGCCGTAATTTCCCAGCATATATGTATTTCAAAGAGTGAATGGATTCTCTTCTCCCTGGATAATAAACCAAGCAGCATTATTCTGGTCAATCTGAGCCTCAGACTTCTGTTCAAGTTTATTAAGTAGACAGTCCATCTGTACTTGCCATAAACTGTGAGACCATTCATGTGTTCCAGTCTCCATCGTAGAAGGTTCCATTGCTTCGCCATCAGTCCTGTTAAATTTATTCTTTACAAACTCAGGAGAGGGGAGAAACCGGCTGACGGCCACAGCCCAAACTGCTGTGGGCAGTGAACAGATTGTGTGACCGGTGCATACAGTACGTGTCTGTGTGTGAGAAACAGCCATATTGCCTAGCCCCTTTAACTGTGGATTATGTAATGGCTGAGGACTACAAGTGACCATATGTCAGGAAGAAGGCGGGCAGCCTGGGATTACTGTGGCCATTATCAACATTTGGCCATTCTCATGTTCTCCACTTTATCATTCAGGTAGACTCCTTTAAAGCCCGGAGAAGACAAGACACGCGTTTGTTTAATTCCAAGGGGCTTGATAGCTTTGTGTGAATTTGCTGGGGACAAAAATATGGCGACAAACAGCCATATGTTCCATGAGTGAGGAACAGAGGAACCGCATTTGGGGTTTTTCGACTACTCAGTTTTTTTTCTCCTTTTGACCCTTTTCCTTTTTAAAAAAAAAATCTCCACTCTGGGTATTATGGCAATGTTCAAGACACTCCCCCACCACAGTCCTCTCCTGCATCCTCCTCTCATCCTCCCCATCTCCTCAATCTGAGGTGTGTGTCGTGAAGTGTGTGCCCGGGTCGGGGAAGCAGCGAGCAGCCCACAGCAGTACAAAGGCAGGTCCATGTGTTGAAATGCGGCCCCTGGGATGGGACGCATTATCCCTGTCTACTTCACCAGCAGGGTCCCAGGGCTCGGGCTGGCTCGTGGCCCTTTGTCTCCAAACAGATGGAAATGGGCAAGAGAGGAGAAGAGGAGAGGAGGTGGAGAGACACGGGAGGAGAAGAATGGAAACGGGGAGGGGAAAAAAGTGAGTCAGTCTGTTCTCATTAAGTGCGGGTATTGAAGACGACGTGGCCCCTCACAATGCGTCAGCAGCCCTGGACAGTCTCTCTCTCATTCAGACCCACGCTCTTGCCATCTGTACAGTGGGCACGTCATAAGGTGTGTGTGCATATATTAGCCGATACTACGACGTTCCAATCTGGCAAGTTAATATGCCGTATTCATGAGCTTTTGTATTTGTTTATTATCTTTTTCTTAATCCAATTGCCTTTTCTTTGATGTCTCTGTCTTTAAAGGTTGTACATATGGTTACATTTTTTTATTTCTGAACTATTAATGTCCTGATTGGTGTATATGAGGCTACTAAAAGAGAAATGTGAGATGTGTCATCTTAAAAAAACTGAAGATAAATTGATGTCTCATTTTATTCATCTTGCTCCTGTCCCACACACATTCTCAGACCAATAAAAAATAAACAACAATTTTTCACAGTTGGATGGCAAACTGGAATCAAAATAAGCAAATACAAATAATTTATCAGACACACTGAATTAAACTGCAGTGAAAATATTTAATTTAGGTCAAATGTTTGGAAAAGCCAGGCCTAATAACATTTTTGTTGATGTGTGTGTATGTGTGTGTGGTCTCCAAAGCTGTATCTGTTTTCACTCCGTCTTCATTTTACATACTTTAATTTTTCTTTTTTCTTTTTACCAAAATCCCTAAACTCATAAACTGGATGTCTTCAGGGAGGCATCCATCCATCTTCCGGACACTAAATTTAATGATCTCAGGGGCCCACCTTGCATGCTCAATAGAGACCATCTGCACACAGATCTGAGTGGGTGCTGCAACTCAAACCGCGCGCGTGCCTTAAATGTGAGCACGTGTCTCACACATCAATGGAACCGTGTAAACAGATTTACCGCTTTCACTCAAAATGATTGATTGGGAATGGGAGGGGCCTCCTTTGTCAATGTACTGTGTTTTATTTTTCCAATTAAAGCCTTGTTGACAAAATCTAAAAAAATATTGTTTGTGAAATTGCACCAACTTGCAATGATAACAAACTACCATTATGTAGTTTGTCCTTCTTGCTGCTTGCCACTGTTTGGAATATGGTCTGTATTGTTATTTAAAATAAAACAACAAAACATGACTTACATATTACAAAGAAAGTTTAAATGCATATATTATTTTGGTTTGTTTGTTTTTCTTTATGTTATTTGCAAATAGGTTCTTATATATAAATATGTATATATATATATGATACTGGATACTTTATTATAGAAAATAAATGATTTATTATCCCAATAGATTTAAACAACAATATATGGTGGGATCTCACAGATGCCCATTATGAAAATGTACTGCCCTCATATCACCAGAGCGGGGCGCACTAACCTAAAAATAAGAGAAAAACCCAATGCTCAACTCAAATGGTCTTTTATTTATATTTCATATAATTAGCAGGAACCATTATCGACAATGACATTCGAAGGCTGAGTGCGTTTTAGAACCATGTTTGGCTGTCATATATATTTGTTTTCAGTTTATGTTTTGGTCAACATGCAAAAAGTTAACTCTGGTCATCACCTTTGTGCTTATTATATGTTTTTGTCAGCCTGACTATTCATAAATTAACATCACGTAGTTATTATTAGTTATGAGATACAACAGTGATGTGGTTTTTCAACCTTTCTTTCAGCCTCTTTCCCCAGGGAGGGGAGTATAGAAGGATCAAGGGGTTATGTCCCTGCTATGACCTCTACGGCAGGGCATGGGGTGGGACGTTAAGGGTGGGGAGGGCAGCTGGGGTGGGACGTTAAGGGGAGATGAATGGCTGGAGGCCAAAATACATCTTCCTGTTCAGCAGTTTCAATGTGAAAAATGATATTTAATATTTGACTTATACCTGTATTATGCATGAGTAATACTGTAGACTAAACCGCTTTTGAACAGTTGCTCTTTTTCTTTATGGGAGGGTGAGAGGACAAAGAATTTTGAATTCATTGTTCTTTGAGGAAGCCTCAAGCCAATAATGTGCTGAAGGTATTTTGGATATCGACAAGGCATTGTTCCTGGGCACTCCAACCGAATATCACAGGGAAAAATATTATTTACATTCTCTTTACATTCTCTTTGCCCACTGTAAAATTCCACATTGCTGGCTGCAGGGCTTTACTGATCTCACTGTTGTTTCTTACTGAGTGGATAACCCAGTCATATCTCTCCATGGTCTAATAACCTGCAATGATAGTGCATGATAGTTATCACTGCTTTGCTTTTGTTGCAATTAGATAAGCCGTTATGGTTTTTAAACCAGAAAATCCCAACACAAGATAACTTCCTATATTCTAGATCAGAAGGTGAGACTAACGGTATGTTCACAGGCTACAGGTATAGTATGTGTCATGTACTAACTAATTACAATCTGGTGCACCAATGATGAGCAATTCACAGAAAACATCGCCACGAGGAGGGTCAGGAGGGGATAAAGTAATGTTACTTTGCATGGTTTCCATGGCACCGCCCCCCACGCAATTTACATTCTCTTGTCACTTACCTCTTTAATGCTTGCGAGTGTTCCTTGTACATTTGTTTAGTGAACTCTAAATCAGAAATGTATTGTAACTATCTCTCCCTGTCAGTAGTAGTCAGCCAAGTAAAGATTTAGACAAATCGGGTCATATCCAATTTGGCAAAAAGGTGCTTAGCTTGGCTCGCTCCACGTCACTACACAGAGAGGACTAGAGATGTAGGTAGGTATTTTTTTCATTTTTGGTGTGGCTAATGCTGCATCCTCTGCTCTCTCATAGCTGGCCACCTTTAGAAAAAGGTAAAAAACGTAGCATAGTCAGCGATTAAGGAGATTGCATGTGTACGTTAATGTGGTTGAAATGAGACGGTCTGTTTCTGCTTTATATACTGCTTAAATCAAACAAATATGTTGACAATGCTTAATCTAAAACATTCGTAAAGTTTTAGATTACACACGTTTTTTGTAAAATCCATGATAACACAATAAGTAGTCTAGCATGCTGTTTCTTAACATTTTTATTATTTTCTACACCAAAACACTAGCTCATTCAAAGAGGGTGTGGCAGATTTCATAACTACAGCAGTAGGTTACACCAGTATAATTGATGAAAGTCATTTTGCGGAGAGAAGAACACACTTTCTCTAATCTACTGATGAGCTGATATCTCGTCGACGAATCGATCACTCCACGATTTCCGGGACACCGCAGAGAGAGACATTTAGGAGGGACTTCTACCGAATGAAAAAATCCCATAGTCAGCCGGGCTGAATACTGCCCCCTGTTAAATTCCTTGTGACCAGGGTGATTCCAACGGCCTGAACCCGGGCTGGTCACTGACGGTGTGTTCGAGTGTATTATTCCATTTACATCTTTGGATGAAACCTGCTTTTGGAATGGTTGACCTGCTGTGAGGTGAGTAGAGTCAGGAAAATCAGTATCCCGCGTTGTCGAGTTCTTTGGATTTTTTTTCGAAAGCGAATAAGCCCCATGTAAATTGTGAGTTCGGCAGTTCTGTTTGTGCTTCATGTAAGATACGCTACTATTTATTTTTAGTTAACGCAGGTGTTTTTATGTACAGGTAAGCTACGTTTTTATTACAACCCAGTTGGTTACAATCTACAGGCCACCCTTTGTTTTATATAATATGAGCTGTAGGCTAGGATACATGTGGATAGTGAATGTGATTTTGATTGCCTTCATTTCCTTAACCTTAAGACTGCAGTCGGTCAACATGGGGTGGAAAGTTAACCCGTGTAAAGACGGAGCTCGTAGGTTTTTCTAGCAGAGCAAATATAATGACAGTAACTGGTTGTTTGTCAGTTCGCTTTCCTTAATAATGAATCAAAAGAGTCAAACACGTTTTGCCGACTTTGAATCACGGTTAAACGAATTCGTTTGTAGTTCAATCTTGTTACCTTGTTACCAGCGGCGACACAGATTCAGGTCCAGAAACAATGTTGCTCTGAGGTTCATGTCTATCATTCACGTGGGTGTCGGCCGTTTCATGTTTGTTTTCTTAGTTTAATCTTCAAACAACTGCCTGGTGTTGTTAGTAAATGTTTAAGTTGTCGAACCAACTAGCTGGGCAAGGCTCAGGAGGCCTGATAGAGACCTGGGAGTTTCCTATGGAAGACCGCCATCTGGGTTACAGGTAGTGCTGGGCAGAGAAACGTATAGGCTATATAGTGAATCCGGCTGCTTTTGGATGAAACTGTCAGTCCTTTCTGAAAACGATCACTTTGCGTAGGTACAGTACTGAATAAAGTAGTTCGTTTTCTCAGTGAAAACATAACTTTTTCGTTAAGTAATCAGTTATACAAAGCACTGTATGCTATTTAAAGGTGTTGCCACACAGGTGTGGATTTAAATTCACATCATATTAAGTGTCATGTGTGAATGCTGAGCTGGGCCATTGCCTAGTAAGTTGGCTTCCATGGCTAGAAGTTATCTGTGACTATAAGAATGGGGTAGTTTCTGGGCTCATGTTCGGCAAGTGCTTAAGTGACAATTATGTTTGCCTTCTCAGTCACTGAATCTTAAATCAATTATGGGAAATCTGGGGCACCGTTTGAAAGTGTGTTCCACAATCATCTACAAAACACCGTGTTTCATTGAATGCAATCTTTGAAGAATGTTCTTGAGTTCCAGGCATTCTATGACATGTTGCATTGAATCAGTTCTGTCTGTTAGTAGTGGCGGCCAGTATGTTACGGTTCATCCTGGCCGAGCTCTAGTACGCTGTGTAGACTAGTAAAGGAGTCACTGTGTAACGTTTACTGGTCCCTGGACTGTCACTGATGTGTACTTTTGGTTGTTTTCGGACCATTTTGAGAATTTCTTACCAGTGGGTTGGGGTGTCAGTTGGATAAAAAAAACATAATTGTTCAAGACTGTGTTATTTTCTGATTTAGTCTCATCTGAACTTGCCTCAGACCTGGATGTCTACTGTTGATCTATAATTTAAAGTAAAGAAGGTAAAGTACTGTATCGTACCATACCATAACTGCCCCCTTAATTCTGTGAGGTCCAACATTGTATTGATCTCATGCACATAATAGCAGACGTTGTCACAGGTAGCAAAATGCTTGTGCTATCCGGTCCTGCACAATGGCATATTTTAAATGAAATAACTCCAATTCTAGAGAGAACATACCAAAACCTCCATAAACAGCTAAGAAAGGAATGGAAATTGACCATTGTTCACAATGTACATAGCGAATGATTCTGCTCTTGCATGTTATTGTGTGACAAAATACACCAGGTCCCTGACATCAGTTAGTAATAAGATGATCCCCCCCTCCCCCAAGCCTCGCTGGGTGGGGGTTTCACACTCCACCCTGGGACATCGGTTAAGGACCACTGACTCAGATTGGTTGATCGGGTCTCGATCTGAGGCTGGACTGGGCCATATTGAAGACAGGGTTAAGTCTCCAAAATGCTCCATGTATGCTAATCAGTCAAGCGGAGTATAATCTTTAGGACTGACGCCACCACACCACTAGGGCCAGGGGAAAAAAAACACTCTCCCTAGAGGGCAGAGATTTACCCAGAAGCCACCAGAAAAATGCTTGCACAGAAAAAACCTGCAGGAAAGTGAGAAACCGGGTAAGAGAATATGTAAATTTTACTCATATTGCAGGGTCCAAATTTCGGCGGGATACATTGGTCTAAATACAAATGTTTCACTAGTTGAACATTATGTGTAATGAAATAAAGGGGTTATTTCCTCTGTATGGTCAATTCAGGGCCTGATTGTTAACAGTTAAACCTTACCCTTGAATTGCCCACAACACATTTCTATTGTGTATTATGCTACAAATGTCAAACGTTTCATTAAGTTGGTTTGACAGTGTACTAACCCGGGACATGCCAGGGCAGTTGTTGGTTCATTTAAGTTGTTCATTGTAATAACATAATATTACTTCAGTTACTAGCAAGCATAGAGTGTTCCTTTTTTTGTTGTTGTAGCCTTTTAGGTGTCACTTTTGTATGTGGTGGCTGGCGTGGGATAGAATGAATGCATTGGTCAAGTGTCTTCTTGCCATGCTTTCCAAAATGTAATTTATCATGTTTTTGACATATTGGAGTGGGGGATAAACCCAAATGTCGTTATGTAATGGGTGTTTTTGACACATTGGACTGACAATGATGCCATGGCAACCCTAACCAAGGGCTGTTTTTTAGCAGACCAATGACAGACAGACTAATGACAGGCCGACAGTAAATTACCCGTTTTTCCAGAAAAGAAACCGCACGTTGTTATTTTGTAATAAGCAAATCTTTGTGTGTCTTCGTGTACTGGGACCTGATCTAAAGTTTGATGTGTTTGTCATTGAACATGGACAACCCCCTCTCACCTCTCACCTCTCACCCCTGTTTTCAGCTGTGGCCAAATAAACAGCTGGCTTTTCTAGGTGGGAGGGCCACAGAGCGTTATTGCTGTGTGACGTTTTCTCAGGTAGGTTTTTTTGGGACGCATTTCCACCGCCACTCCGTGCAGTACAAATCCTATGGAAACGTAAAGGCACCATGTCACCCATTGCTGTCGGCATCGTCGCCCTCTCTCGGTTTTGGTACTTGCTTATTTATGGATGGAAAGGTGGTATCAGTTTAATATTATTTATTACACTCCATAAGAATTGGACGTGAGCGGACTCTGAATAAGATATTGTCTGCCTACCAGTTGACTACAACATGTAGCTTCAGTGACATTCTCATAGTCTATGAGCATTGTATGGACTGCAGTAGAGGTCCCGGTCCACCCCACCGACCCATTCATTGTCAGAACCAGGAAGGGTAGTGGCGGCGGCAATGTTTAGGAAATGCTGAACAATGGACCTCCCCTTCATTGTAAAACATTCCCGACTTGTCTCAGACGAGTGAATACACCCACTAGTGAAACTGAAAATATCTTCCTGTCTGCCTATGAATAATTCACTGCAGCCATTATCATATCTTTGATCGGTACACAGAGGCTAACGTCAGGGAAACGTGTGATTACAGCTGGTTTCCTAGTGGGATTTGAACATGGCATCCTCCCGTAGCGCTCGCCGTGCCGGTTAAAGGTTTTAGTTTGTTTGTCTCTTCACATCTGCAAAGAGAATATTTTAAAGCTGATGACATGATTGTTGTGAGTTCCATGTGAGATTGACAGTGTGTGGCTGGGTGTGTGTGTGTGTGTGCGTGCGTGCGTGCATGCATGCGCCCGTGTTGGTTTTAAACATGGTTGGGGAGGCATTGTTGCTGTTTTTATGTCCTTTCGATGTATAGAATACGAAAAATCACAGTAATTATTGTTACGCTTCATGTTTGACTACTTTCTCTCTGAAGCACCTGTGCACCAGTGAACAGTCCATATCTTCCCTACAGAGCACGCATCCTTATTGATTCATTGCAGAGCTGTATGGGATCTGGTCAAACAACAGCGCTACAAAAAAGCAGTAGGGTTCTTTGTCGGACATTGGCTGGGAGATGGGGATTCTTGGACGGAGGTTTCATTCTCTGGAACTAATTGGCTCATTTGCCTGCGGACAGCGTCTCCATGACTGTGATTCAGAGGGAGGGGGTTCAGTCGCCGACTCTCTGGTTTGGCCCCCGTGCCCCCTCCTCCCGCGCGCCTCTTATTAATCATGTCTTTACCTTTCTTGCTTAATGACTCATTATCCCCCTTGTTTAGGCTGTCATGTTAAGCCTCCGTTAGCGTTAGGAAATCAACACCTCTACCACGATCACAACAAACATCCACGGGGCCACCTGCCTGCGGGGGAAATTGATTGGATATCCTCATTAAGTTCCGACGCTTCATTGGTTATTAATTGCGGTGACTACTTTTGACCAGGGTCTATGAGGCCACAGTATTTTCCTATAGAGAAGTAAGTCTTTAGCAGTGCTGTGTGGGCTCTGGTCAGAAGTAAATGGACCATTTGTCCATATTCCGATGCGCTGTTGGGCTGCCATTTGTGCCTTTGCCAGCCACAAGGCACAGCCGTACTTCCTGTTCACTGACATGGAGAAACTGTCAGTCAGGGTATCCTGTTATTCCTAAATAGCTGGCTTGGGGTTGTTTGGGTTGTTAATTGACCCAGTGGTCACGTTCAGAAAAAGGATATTTAAAAGGTGTAACTGTGTACCTCGCTCAATAAAACAAGGGTTGCAACATCCAGGGTTGTGGGTTCGATTCTTGCAGGGGCCCTGAATCAAAATGAATGCAATCGTTCTGCATAGGAGCCTCATGACTTCAATCCTATTTGTATTTATGTCTATTTGTGAGAATATTTCAAGTTTTTGGTATGAAATGAACCATTAAAGAGGAAATTAGGTCCACCACTGTACTGTAATACTGTTAAATTACAAGGGCCTATCATCTGGTGATGTTGTTGTTGTTGAAGGGTTTTTGGTTAACCAGGAATGGCTGAAGTCATCACTAGAGTATGGCATATATCAACAAATTTGGATTTTCCTACACAAAGTATTGTGAACATATTTTAGTGGGTACAACAGTGGAATGCTAGATAATCTCCACCTGGTCCCAGATGAAATGTTTGGTGTCACGTGATGTCCTTTGTCAGACCAAAATGCGTAACTGTCACTCCATATGACATGATTTACATTTGACACAGATTTCCTTCCCCAAAGGCTCATTCAAGTAATGAATTTGTAAATGTATTCATACTACAGCACGCATTACATGCGTGTGCGCTCACACACGCACACGCACACACGCACACACACACACACACACACACACACACACACACACACCCCTTCAACAACAACAAAACACTTAGAAAAAAGAGAGAACATTTGCTCTATCAAAATATCAAGTCATGTCAACTTAAAAACTAAAATGTGTCAGTACGAAGCATAGTTACTGAAGTACCCTTAACGAGCTCCACAGATTCCAATAAAAAAAAAGAATAATGTGCAAATGTAGCATATACAGTTACAGAATGGAGAAGGCAAGTGCGGGCATCAGCCAACAGTCTGGATACTAACAGTATCTTGTGAGTGGGAGTGACTTATCAATGCCATTACTGAACCATGTCCATTGTCTGTTTTTGCATTGAGGAATGGGTGGAGTTGACCTTTAAAGCCTCAAGTCAGCCTCAAGATAGATGCTAAATGCTGATTATTTATTTTCCTGCAAGAGGAGAAAAATCCTTTGTCGGTGTGTGTGTTTCTGCCCCATAGAGCAGTCTCCACCTCTCTCCCGTCTCTCTGAGGATGTTGCCGGGGACAGTGGGAGGATGTTGTCTTATCCACTGTAGAGAGGAAGACCGTGGCTTGAATGGAGAAATGAAAACAAGGGCGTTCTCATTGGCCGGCTCTGGTCCGCTGCCAGCCTGTCTCGCCCATTGACGCAGCCAGAGGCAGGCCGACCCTGATGGCTTCAGATGCCACGGGACGGGGACGGGGGGGTTCCCTAATGGTGTGGGGAGGGGCTCAGTGTCGTCCGCTTTAGTTCGTCACGACAACTGGAACCAAAGAATATAAACCAGGGACCAGCTTTGGGACAAAATCCCTGGCAGAATCACCAGCCTCTTCAGTTCAAGCCCATTTATTTGACACACCGCAGCGTAGCTCGGCAGTCCTGGTGGAGTCTGGCAGTGGGGTTTTGGTGTCATCTCACCTGAAACCATCTCAGCCCGTAGCTGGCCTCTGTCTGGCCCCCCTCATTCTGCCGCCAGCCGTTTATTTAACCCTATTAATCCCTGTTTCATCCTCTCATCCCTCGTTCTTAATAGGATTAGCAACGGGAGATGGAAATGCCCCTGCAATGCTCTCTGTAGAAGTGCTGCCTCATTTACTCTGCCAGTCTGTAGTCTGTCTGTATCCATGCCAATTACAGACACCCGCCAGATAGACCACAGACTGCCTATTATAAGGAAATGTCAGCCCCTACTAGTATTTAGTCTGTAGCACAGTTTCAAGGTCTGTGGTCTGGAGGAAGTCCACTGTCTGTACTGTAGATGTGCCAAGAATTGTTGGATTTGATCGTGGGTTGATGCAGTAGTCGCACATGTAGAACCTCCTGGTACATCCATGTAAATTCAGTTGTCTTTTTGACATCTCCATTTTTGATTAGAACCAGACGATAATAAAACGCACATTAATTGTTGTAGCTTCGACCATAACTCCAGATCTAACAGTGTTGTACTTGCCATCAGTCGAGACTCAACATGCTTTTAAATAGGTCAGTCAGAGACCACAGGTTAGGGTGGGTATGTAAATGTAAAATAAAAAGATTTTCAAATCTAAGAACATGTTTCACATCCCCTGTTATGTATTGAATTATAAGACATGGACTAAATCCATTGTGTAACTTCCATTTCACTTCCTGAAGAGGCAGCGTGGGACACCACATCTGTGGGCTCATTGGATCACACCCCCTACCAGCCAATAGAGATTATGCTAATGTGATAATCGTCTTCTGGGAGATACAAATGCTTTTCCAAAAATGTCTTAATCAAAGTAATTTTACAGTGAATCTCACTTTTAAAACAATGAATACTTACCAGTGGAGGGATTGGCGAGTCTGTCTATACTATTGCTTCCATCGTGACCTCTGTGGCAGTTAATTAGCATGTTATATTGTGTGCGGACATGCATTTGCTTTTGATATTTCAAAAAAAGGATGAGCTGTTTTAATGTACATGCAGATTGCAAACTCCAAACATGTTAGGACAACAGGAAGTGGCTGTAGAGTTGACCGAAAGAGGTGCCTGAGCTTCTCGTTGATGTCAACAGATTTGGGCCTGTTTAATATTGGGCTTTCTGTGTTGCACGGGGTCATGGGAGTTCCAGTGTGTAATAATTTATGCGAGGCAACAAAATCCATTCAGTAATCCTTGGTGTGGTGGCTTGTTTGAGAGAATTTGGTTTCAGAGAATCATTTATGATGGTGTGTGTACGTGCAATGTGTACATGGGGCGTGCCCTCAGAGGAACACACGTGTTCAGCTGCCGACAAGGAGCGTATGCCACTGCTCACCCAGTTGTCTGTTACCCCGTGTGTCATTGCTCAGTCATGTGCGTAATGGTAATCACACTGATGACCACGGCTGTTTCTGCGCTTTTCGCGGTCTTCACCCCCCTCTGTTCCCTCACCTAACTTTTTTTTTTTCAAGAACTGTAAACAGTGTCCTCTTGAATGTGTAGCCAATTCATATAAAGGGCATCCAATAAAACCCACTTATCAGACATGTTTTTCTGTAGGAGAGGCTGGGTAGTCTTTAGCCAGGTTTGGGGAGTAGAGACCTAATTGTATGGAATTAGTCGGGACGTGTGTTTTTTTGTTGTTGTTTTTTTGTTCTGCCTTTGATATTGAAATCGCTAGATGCTTGAGTTACGGCATTCCTCTGCATCCACACAGCCTTTGGCATTTTTCCGGGAGATTGATCCTCTTGGGAAAGAATGTTTCCGAGATTAAAGACTCGGCGGACAATCTTTGCAGTGCGGTATGTGCTCCTGCAGAGCTGATAAACTACTTTCTTCCTTTCGAGAAACAGAACTAAAACCCAGAATATAAAACAAATGGCTGTATGAGACGTCTGTTCTTGGATGGGTTTCCCCATTTTTCCTCTGAAAACTTCTAGTTGTAGCGATGTGATTGTGTTTTGTAGGTTTACCTGGAGAACAGTGTGTGATGAGATCACCATAGTGGAATGCTGGGAGAGCGGGGAGGCCTTGGAGCTGCCAGATTTCTCCCTGGAGATGGCTCTCCCTGATAAGGCTGGGGGCTGTTTTTCTCTTCTGAAAATTGTTCTCGTGGAGGTCCAGAGGATGACCTGCATGTGCCGCACAACATTCTAATTCCATGTGTCTTGCCATCGGCCAGTCTGTCTTTGGAAAGGTGGAGGGATACGTAGCCAGGACAGTTTCGTGTGTGTCTGTGTGTGTGTGTGTGTGTGTGTGTGTGTCTGTGTGTCTGTGTGTGTAGTGTAAGTTTTTGTTGCCAAGGATGTTAGAATAGCCATTCACAAAGTAAACGTTTCCATATTTCTTTAAATCATATGCCAAAGGCTGTCCTGTCTAGCGTAACTTTTTCAGTTTCTTTAGAGTAACTGATTCCACTGACTGACAAAATTTCTTTTTTTTTTTTTTATGTATGTATGTGTTTTGGTTTTATCTCCTCGACAGTTATTCCCAGATAAATTGTCAAATTGATTGCTGAACTGTAGATGTGCCCCCCCCCCCCCAGGTTGGTGTTTTTCGTCCGGGACCCGCAGGGTTACTTTCAAGATTGACCCCCGACAGCTTGCAGCCTCCGCCAATCTCCTGAGCGAGCTCCGCCTCCCGCCAGACAAGACCGCCCACAAGCTTCCGCTGCGCCTGCCAGCGGCCAAGCCCAGCAACCTCCTCGCGGCCCTCGGCCAATTGCCGGGGAGGAAGGACCTTGTCGCCATGGACACGGAGTCCACATACTCGGGGTACTCGTACTATTCCGGTCGTTCCCGGGGATCCCACAGGCACGGGTAAGAGGACTGATGGACTGACGGACAGACGCGGGACTTCTTAAACATTCTTCTCCCTCTCCTCCCTTTTCTGTTCCCCGTCAATCTTTCTCTCCCCATCCCCCCCCTCCCTGACAAGGCGCTGTGGGGTTATTTGTCTGTCATTAGGGGAATAGCTGTGGCTGACAGGCTCAGGAAGGCGTTGGGGGGGGGCAGCTGTTGAAGAGGCCTGACTGATGGCTCAGCGGATATGTGTGGGGTGGGGGGCGGGCTCCTATTCCACACAGCCCCTCCCCTTTATCTACCCTCCACCTCTACCTGCACCTGCTGAGGGCTTATCTGGTGGGACCCTGGAAACTGTCCTGGTCGTCTGCTTTCTCGTGATCTCTGTTCCTCCCTCGCTCCTCATTTCCCTGTATTCCTGTGTCTGCCTCTCTTCCTCGCTGCCTCTGTCTCCCTCCATATCTCTATCGCTTTCCTTATCTATTTCCTCTGACACCTTTCACACTCCGGACCCCAGTCCACTGCAGTCACACGTCCCTGTCTTCCTGGCCCTGGGTCTGTTGAAGACAACAGCTGTCCTACCTAGTTCATCTCCAGTTGACCCCCCCCCCCCCCCCATCTCTCCAGTGGTGTCGCCACCACTCCCGTGGGATCTATGGGGCGGGCGTATCCCCAGCTCTCCGCTCGCGTTCTCCCGGAGAGGAATTTGACCTTGTAGTCCGAAGTTTCTCTGGGAAAATTGGGCAGACTTGAATGTGGGGGTGATGGGGGGGGGGGGGGGGGCACTCCCTCTGCGCACCCAGTCCCCTGTCATCCTGTGTCTTTTACTCTGCAGACAGTGGCTGGCTCCTGGTGCTGACCAACCCCTTGTGCATGCGTGCGTGTGTGTGCGTGTGTGTGTGTGATGACAAATTAAAGAGGCAACACAAAGCAATACAACTCTTTACCCCCCTCTCCTCTGTTACTTCCGCTCTCCCCTCTCTGTTAATCTCCTCTGTCTCATTTGTTTCTCCTCGTTCTCCCATCTTACCAAAGGCACCTGCTGGCCTTTCATTTGATAGACAAAAGGGACAGTTGGCTTTGAAAGCCCCTGTTTCATCTGAAGGCATAATCCTTTTACTCTGCGGGGTGCCATGTGTGAAGTGGCTTTAGATTGCCATTGTCTAATTACATCTGTGCCATGCTTTCACACACACACACACACACACACACACACACACACACACGCAGCAGACACGCGCGCAGCAGACACAAACGGTTGCATGCAGTCCTGCGAGTGTCTGACCTTGGCACACATTTCTAAAACCTAATACAGAAGGCATTATCTGTGATGGTCAAACGGGAGGATTTCCCTTGCCGAGATATCCCCTCGGGACGTCTAAAGCCATGTGATCCCAACCAATGTCAAACATCTCGTCCACTGACCCATCCGATTGTGTTTCTGGATAGCTGCCCGGTTTTGTGCGGTGGTTTCTACCATAGTTCGACCCAGGCTGTCCATTCGGTCCTCACACAAAGCCTGTGGGTCTCACTCTCCGTCGAGGTGCTGGATGAGAGAACTGGATCGCCGGCCGTTCTGTCCACACCGTGAACAGGTGTTGAGTTACCACTGTAACTGTCAAGACGGCTTTTCCTTCTCCAGAGACGCGCTGCTTTCTCTTTGTTCGACGTGTGACGATGATCTACTAGTCTCACATTAGTCGTCAGTCATGTGGAAAATATGGACTTTTGATTGGCTGGACTCCAATTATATGGTGGCACATGTTATTAACGCAGGGAAACTAATGGATTACTGTATCGTTTGCCAAACTATAATCGTTTTCCCTCTCTGGTGTCACGGTCCCCAAAAGTGTTCCCCTGAGTGAACCAGGCCTCATTTTAGGGAAAAATCCATTTCTGGAAATTGCTGATTAGAGTTGATGCATACGGGAAACCCAAGTGGAATGGAAAGAGGCCTGTACTGGTCTTCTGGTTTTCTAAATGTTCAACTGAAACTCAGTTTATTGGCCTGACCAGTGCTATGGGGAAGCCCCTGGTAGATGTTAGGCAGCTTGTGATTGTAGTGTTATCCGGGTGGAGCTAATCATAGCCAGTCAGGTCACACTACAGCTCTGCTTATCACCCTGCTCCCTGGGCCTCTCTCGGGCTCAGCACTGTGTGGAGAAATGCCATTGAAAAAACTGTATGGATTTGCTCTGAGTCAAGTCCAGGCATGACGTTTCAGAGACCATGGCTGTATTGAACCAGGGTTGAGTATATAGCCCTGGTTAGTGTTTTGTCTCTCTACCAGCCACACCTCTTTGCCTGCTCCTTCCCTTTCCTCTCTCCCCCAGATACTCCGAAGGAGCCTGCCTATGCCTTTTGAGCGTGGCCTCTCAAGGTGAAATGGAAATATGTCTGGCTCTCCTATTCTCCGTAATGTGACGACACCGCGAGAGTGGCTACATGTTTGGCTTGTCGTTGCCCCACCGGCAGCTGGCGCTGGGCTCACAGCGGTGTTCTGACATGGGTTCTGTTCCACACAGGTATGTGGTGTTGGCTGGCCAGCCATGCTGAACGCGGGGGGAAATGTGACCACAGACAGGCTCTTAGCGGAGGACGCCTGCGCCGTTTGCCGCGCCCCTGTGCGTCAGTTAGTGGCTATGTGAAGACGTTGTCACACTCCGCCGCTGGTGTTGCTCTCGGCTCCGGCTTGGTGCTCCGGCTTGGTGCTCCGGCTTGGTGCTCCGGCTTGGTGCTCCGGCTTGGTTCTCCGGCTTGGTTCTCCGGCTTGGTTCTGCCTTCCCCCAATCCCTCTATGTAGAAGCCCTAACTGCTCGCTTCCACGCAGGAAGTATCGTTCTATTAATGACATGGTTCCAGAGGAGGGCTGTTGAATAGCGATGAGGATGGTTAGCGCAGTGTGTTAATGATGCAGGGGGAATTGGAGGGTGTCTGAGGGGGAAGGGAGGAGGGAAGAACACTGTGACTTGCCCACAAGCTATTTTCAGCTTTCTGTCTCTTTTAGTACCTCTGAAAGGTAGGTTATGATATGAAACGGGGCGTTTAAGACTCTCCTGACAACTTAACCTGGGAATGGCCGGACCCTGTTGGGCGTTGGAACAGTCTAAATAAATATATTGCTAAAAATATGTCTTGTCAAAATTTTTATTTGGTTGGTTTTGGAAGTTGTTGGGGATCATTAGAATTCCAAATGTTTTTAAACCAATTGCATTTTCATTACTTTGTTACTGTAGGCTAATAAACCAACTGGATTTATATTACTTGATGTAGCTGTAGGCTAATGAACTAATAGGATTTTCATTACTTTGTTACTGTAGACTGTTTGTTACTTCATGCTAATGTTAAATCAAGCATCTTCTTGGAAGAAGTGATATTTTCAAATAGAGCTCATTCGAAAAAGACATTTTGAATTTGATGCCAGCAACACGTTTCAGAAAAGTTGGGATGGGCATGTTTATCACTGTGTGGCATCATCTCATTTTTTAACAATACTCTGTAAGCATTTGGGAACTTAGGAGACTAATTGCTATAGTGAAATCTATTACCATTCTTGCTTTATAGAATTTCAGCTGCTCAACATTTTGGGGTCTCCTTGATCGTATTATTCGTTTTTCAATGGGTGACAGGTCAGGACTGCAGGCAGGCCAGTTTAGCACCCAGACACTTTTACTGCAGAGCCATGCTGTTGCAGTACAGGCAGAATGTGGTTTTGGCATTGTCTTGCTGGAATAAACAAGGTACGCCTTGTATCACAACACACTTGGCTCTCCTAGAGATCCACAAGTGCTGATCAACTCCTTTCACCTGTGTTCTGTGTGCCACTCCAAAGTTATTATTCATAACTATTAAGTTCAAACTGATTTGCTGTTTTGAGTCCAGCTTTAGGTCAATCAGTAATGGATCTACACACCATTGAATGTGTCCATGGCATTGAACATGCGTGTTGTACAATCCACAGTGTTGCATTGTGCTTTATATTCATGGAGGCAAGAGCTCTCAAAATTCATTCCATGCCTTTGTTCTGTAACAGAAAGTCAATAACACTTTTTGAACCATCATGCACATTTATCATTATGCCATTTTCCCAAATGCGTTGGGTGTTCAATCATACCCATATTTTGAAAACAAGGGAAAAAATTCATTATTTAAATCCTGCCTATAACGTCTACATCACGGAATATAAACTGTAACAAGATTTGTCTCCTCCTCATCCATTACAGAACAAAACAGAATAATAGTATTAGTTAGTCCAGAGGGGTTTGGGGTGCAAAGGATGGTAAACTGACTGATGAACCGACAAGACCGTTTAAACTGACAACATCTCAGGCACGCAAAATCATTTAGTAGAATACATTTTTTTTAAAGCATTCACTGGAGATATCTTCTGGTCGTTTATACTTGTATTTATGGTAGTTGTACTTTAACATTGTTGTATATGGCCTGTTTTAATAATTCCCAATTCTAAAAGAAAAGAACAGTGGTCCAAATCATCTGCCTCTTTCATAACATTTTTAAACGTTTTTTTTACCCTTAGAATTGACAAATTTAGGCTGAGTAAGTCGAGGCCAGAATGTGTCTAAAATATGTTTTTTGACAGACCATTAAAAAAGTAGTTTTAAATTGAATCCAGACAGTGTCTATCATTAACATCAGCATATTTTAAATGTATTACACCTGTGACCTGCTAAGTTTATAACCTTTGAAAAAGTAGTGCTCATCATGTCCTCATCATATCATGGAGGCTGGATATCTCACTGCTCTTGACAGGCTATCTAAGGTCTACATTTAATTAAAGAAAAAGACACTCTTATCCTTATCAACTTTTTGTACAGTAAGTACATACCTTTTTATACCTACCAGAAAGGCTCTCTGTCCCATTGGACATCCGATGTCCTTCTGGTTCTCATACCTTGATTGAGCACAGTGGTGCCCCAGCTGTCATGAGGAGTCGCTAGAGTGCAACAAGCTAAGGCTACCAGAAGCAATTACTAATCCACCAAATCCCGGACATTGCTGGCCAATTGCTCTGCCCTCTGTGGGACTCTGGGACTAGCAAACCCCCCTTTTCAATTAGCTCCTTACTACCAGCTAAACCCAACTCAAAGTATTCGGTTCCAAATCCTAGTACTTGGACACAAAGTTAATATCTTAGACCCCATTGAACGATTTAGATGAAATGTTTTATCACACGAGGAAGCCCATTTTTAGCCACTTTGGATGGAGTGGGTGGAGACCCCATATGGTGCCAGGCACCGAAAAGCTAACTCAATACGACAGCATGATGTATTAAAAAGGATTTAAAAATCCCTTAACAAGGCCTACTGAAACACACCCGAGTCCTCTGCCAGCAGTAAGACCTAGGGGGCCATGGGGCTGTCTGAGGGGGAAGAAAGAAACACGAAAAGCCCCCCTATTTAGAGGCATTGCAATTTGTTACACTTGTTACTTCCTTTATGGTCTTCACAAAAGACTCAACGCAATGAAAAGCTCAGAGGAGAAACGTATGTTTGGGGAAAAAGGAAAGCAACATCAACGGGTAGCCTGATCATGTACTGTAATTGGTTAGAGTCATGGCTCCTGGTTTGCCTGTGTCTTACAAGCATTGTCCAATAGATTCTTTCTCTCACACCTTCACCTCCCCATAAAAACCTGACCATGTTAACCCCACACACACACACACACACACACACACTTTTTTTAAATTTTCTAATCCATTCAACGATTTTCTATCTTCACATCCTATGGAGCGATAGATAAACAGAAAACAGCCTCTCTAGCTAATTAAATGTTGGGATGGAATAGACCTGACTAACCTTAAACACCTGTTAGTTTTGGTGCCCTGCAATATGGGGCCTGTGTATGAAGTGTTGTCATTTGCATTCTGTATAAATGCCCTAAAATTACAGTGGAAAATCTGTACAATAAACTGCAATTGTTTGATTTGAAAATCCAAACCTATCGATTGTAAAAGTGTCACAATTACTAATTAGATTATTCTCTGCAATACAAAATGAATGTATTTGGCGGGCTTGATTAAATAATAACGTCCTGCTGTTGTGTCTGTAGCTATTTTGATTTGCTGTTCATCGTATCTCTTTCATATTTGGCTTAGGGGATGGGCACATTTTGAAGTGGTTTCCACTGGTTAAAATATTTGCAGACTCTTCTGCGGTTTGCCTTTCTGCAAAAACAGTTTCTTCATTGCAACAATAATTAAATAAATAAAAGTTCCTTTCATGGTCTGTGCGTGTTCTTTTGTACCAGATGGCCAGAGGAAGCACTTTACTGAATTTCTTCCTGTCCCTCAAGGAAGTCAACCATAGGTAGTGTTCATCAGATCCAGACTAGGATATGGGCCTTCCAATGAATATGGAAGACTTCCAAAGTTCTGTAAAAAAACAATTTTATTTAATCTAGCCATGTTAGAAGATATCGATTACCTTATACAGACTGGAACTGTTCATTGCATTTGTTTTAATTTGTATTTTATTTTTTATGTTCTAGTGCTTTTCCAAGCAAAGGAGCACTTTTACAAACAGCTTTTAAAGGTTTACTGGATCATTGGGCTGGTACTGTAAAGTGTAGAGGCTTGGGGATGGAGTACTGAATTGGCATATCCCTATACACTTAAAATGAACACATCGTTTGACGGATGAGCACCCTACCCAGGGTCATCGGAAGGGCAAAAGGAAATGGAATGAAATTGCCCCGGGATCAGATTAGTGAGCGCTGGGAGTGTGGTGGGTGGCGTCCCCGTCAGGGTTAATGGGGCCGTGCTGTAGCCGTTTCGGGCCCGGTGCCATCTATCCTTCTATATCTGGATGGACGTATGGATGGGAAGACCCTGGCGGTCACACCCTCCCACACTGGATTAGGGAGCTGGGATCTGGGGGTGAAGAGGGTCAGCGCAGGGTTCAGGTCCACAAATGAGGACTCACGGGGGGGGGGGGGCAGGGCGGGGGGGGCGGGTTCAGCAGAGAGGAGTTTGGACAGGATTTGATGGTAGTTGGCGGTAGTTGGGTCGTAATGCTGGCTGGGAATGGAGCAGAGGACTCAATACCACCTCTCAGGGACGCATCATCGGCAGGGTCATGTTCTGGACCCAAGTCAGCCCTCTGTTCTGTCTGAAACAGCAGCTGATTGTTTTTCTCTGTGTTCTTTCTTGTCCGCTAAGCTTCCCCGCAGATGTCACCTGGGAGAAAATGTTAATGAAAAAGAAATAGTAAATAAACAGAGCTGGTTGCCGTCGGACATGATTGTTTTTTTTTCCTGTTGTTGGTGATGTCAGTCCTGTAGCCCTCCACTCACCCGGTGTTTCTGTGGTCCTTCCTCAGGGAACGCAGCCGTGACCGCCACAAATCGCACAGCAAGGACGGCAGCCGCTCTGAGAAGTCCGTCACCATCAACGCACCGCCGGCAGAACCGCTGCTGGGGGATGCAGCTGCGCGTGGCGAGGAAGTCCAGGTAGGCCGACCGCGCCAAAACCTACCTCAACTACTGCGACGCGCCAGTGCTGCAGTCCAGCACCTTAAAACTGTTGTGTTTCTGTTCCATTAAGTCAGCCTTCATCAGTGTGAACATTTGTCATTTTATCCACTATTGTGTTTGTTCAAATACATCACTTTAATCTGATTTGGGAAGTAGATAATCCGATATGGTGAAGGTGACTTGCATACCTCGCCTAACCGGAATCATTGGCAGTCGGTGGCATCGGCTGTCAGTTGTTGTGCTAACGCTAGTTTGCAAATGCCTTTATATTGCATGCAGAGACACAAACGGTTTATCTGACTCTGGCGAGTAGAAGCACTGGTGTTGCATTGCTAACATCCCAAATATGAGATTTAAACAAAAACATTTCATGGTTGAACGGTGGTCCTCAGGTTTCTGACATTGATCTGGAGGTCCCTGGAATTGAAAAGGTTAGCATCTATTTGTCAGTGGGCCACTCACTTAACTGCTGAACTGTGTTAGAGGTTAGATTGCCTGTATTTCTAATACAAATGTATGCATCAAATGCACCTAAATCCTGTCATGGGAGCAGGTCAGTCCAGCATCCAGGTCTGTATAAACCTCTGCCTCTCTGGTTGAGCCGTGGTCTTTATAGGCTTGACTGACCCAAAGTGTTTTTCTGTGTCCCATAGAGCTAAGCTGATCAGTAGGCACATAGTCCCTGTTTAACGCCAGGCAGTCCGGCTTACACCGTTTCAGGCTTTGGCTGATGTTGTGCTAATGAGAACGGGCTTTCCATCTTACATCGGCCCTCGGTGGGCGGAAGGGACCAATGAAGGGATGAGGGTTGCCTGGCCCTGGGAGAGATGGAGGGACGGCTGGATGAAGGCTGCCCCAGCCCTGGGATGGATGAAGGGGTGGATGTAGGGATGAGGTCTGCCTGGCCCTGGGATGGATGTATATAGCAGTGTCTGTGTGTTGATAGACATTAGGACAGATGCCACTGGCTAATGCACATGGACAGTGGTTCTGCAGTGATATATCCATGTATTCTCTATGCTAGAGTATATTCCAGAGAGACGTCCAGCCCACAGCTCATCATTACACTGACTTACCTACTCTTGGCAGTAAGAGAGTGTATGTGTGTGTGTGTGTGTGTGCCAGCACTACCTATTAACTGCTTCAACTGGATTAGCCTGTAAACACTCTGTGTTTGTTCATGTGTTATTCATGTTGTGGCTCAGCCTGCCCGCGCCCTGCGGTAGGTGTGCGTGTGTGTGTGAGAGAGAGAGAGAGAGAGAGAATATGCCCTGCTCGTCTCCAAGTCCCCAAGCCCAGCCCTACTACGATCAATACCCCTCCTAAGGCGATGTGTATGGGTGGGGGGGGGGAGCTCCAAGGCTGCCTCTGAAGGGAACACTACCCAGACTGGTCTACTTCAGATGTTCACCTGAGGAAATGTATTCCCTGCTAATAATGATGTCATTATAGGATGCAACATTCGTTTAGTACGTAGTATGGTAAGTATGATAAGGCCCTACAAAATCTGCACTGCCGAGAATGTGGACAGAATCCCCAAATTGCGGACATTTACCAGATGATAGCTTAGAATGGAACACAATAATAAATGCATTGAAATTGCAATAATTTGCACAAGTTCATCGAAATACATAGACAGAAATGCAGCAGCGATTTGTATTTCCTCCAACTTTCTGAAGAGCTGTATAGAATGCCCCGGTCTGTGTGTGTGTGTGATGAATGCCATCTACTACTTTGTGTAGCCCTTAGCAATTATGCTAATGAAAACAGTCTTCTGGTGCCAAAGATAAAGGCTTTCCCAAAAACCTTCTTGATTAAATGTCAACAACAAAGTAGCCTACCCTAATCTGGCAGAATGGTGTTGTGATTATTTACTACGCAAGGAAATTGACTCTGTTTTTTAGTTTGTGATGTGGTTTAGTCATTGTTGTGGACTTAAAATATCCAGTATAGTTTTTCTTTGGAAATGTGATTTTGAGAGCAAAAATCAGAATGCACTGGAGTTAAATTTTTTTGACCTTGGTACTTTTACAGAGGTTGTCAGTAAAACGTAATCAAGACCATCTAAAAGATTTCATAGGGCCGTGGTATTGGCTTACAAAGTCAATATGGTGATTGTGTGGTTAGGGGCCTGGCAATTCCAAGCCATATCTTTGTATTTCAAGTGGCTGTGTGTTGTTGGAACGGCTGTGTGTAAGTCTTTGCCCCTGTGGTGTGAGCCCAGACATGGGGGCTGTGTGTATGTCTTTGACCGTGGTGTGTGAGCCCAGACATGGGGGCTGTGTGTATGTCTTTGACCCTGGTGTGTGAGCCCAGACATGGGGGGCTGTGTGTATGTCTTTGACCCTGGTGTGTGAGCCCAGACATGGGGGCCTGTGTATATGTCAGGAAGGGGCCAGCCCTCAACTAGCTGTGACATACCAGTGCAGCTGTGTCCTTCTAATGTCGCTATAACAATTCCTCCTTAAGAAGTCTGTCTGTGTCCCACGAACTTGACTACAACCAGTCCTCCTTAAGAAGTCTGTCTTCTTTTTGTTTGCTCTAAGCTTGTTGTGCCACTGTTTGTCTGCAGGATTTGCAGAGTCAAGGGCGTTGGTTTCAACGTTTTTCTTTTCCTCATAATTTGCTATAACATTTTTATGAGCCGGCTCCTCCTGATTCTCAAGGGATGTTTGAACAGTTGTGTTAGAACTAATGCACTGACTCTCAACACACTCCGCAGAAGAGTATCAATATCACATATCCACGTCATCCATACTTATGACACGTCGTACGCATGTCATAGCGGTCAACCGTAGATAAGTGTTGAGGACATCTGAAGACCTCTTCATGGCAGCATGGCAGAGCTGAGGTATGTCCTCTCTGAAGTGTGAAGTAGCACCCAGGAGCAACATGTTATATATATGCTGGGAAGAGTTCTCTAGCCCCTCACGCTGACACACGGGGGGTCGTCGGAAAGAGAGAGTGGACCTCGCTATTTATAGTCCCCAGGGATGTCATTGAAATCCAAAGCCTAAGAACCCAACAATAAGTGTGCGTTGGCGCGTGTGTGGGTTGGCGTGTGTGTGCGTCACAGTACTCCCCCCTAGAAGCCTGTCTGTGTCATACTGTTAGGTCTGGAAATATTTGGACACTAACACAATATTCCTAATTTTGCCTCTGTGCGAAACCACAGTGGACTTGAAATTAAACAACCGAAATGCAATTGAAGTGCAGACTTTCAGCTTTAATTCAAGGGATTGAACAAAAATATTGTATGAAATGTTTAGGAATTGCAACCATTTTTACACACAGCCCCTATTTTCAGGGGCTCAAATGTCATTGGACAAATTAACACAATCATATATAAAATGTTCATTTTTAATACAAGAATCCTTTGCAGGCAATGACTGCTTGAAGTCTGGAACGCATGGACATCACCAAATGCTGGGTTTCCTTTTATGTGATGCTTTGTCAGTCCTGAGAAAAAATGTCTGAGAGAAAATATTCCTAAACACTTCAGAATTAATCCGGCTGCTTCTGTCACATCATCAATAGACACTAGTGACCCAGTGCCATTTGAAGACATGCATGCCCATGCCATCACATTGCCCTCCTCTCTGTTTTACAGATGATGTGGTATGCTTCGAATCATGAGCTGTTCCAAGCCTTCTCTGTACTTTTTTCCCCCCATCATTCTGGTACAGGTTGATCTTAGCTTCACCTGTCCAAAGAATGCTGTTCCAGAACTGGACATTTTTTTTTTGATGTTTTTTGGTAAAGTATGATCTGGCCATTCTATTCTTGAGGCTCCTGAATGGTTTGCACCTTGTGGTGAACCCTCTGTATTTGCTCTTGTGAAGTCTTCTCTTTATGGTAGACTTGGATAATGATATACCTTCCTCCTGGAGAGTGTTCTTCACTCGGCTGGATGTTGTGAAGGGGTTTTTCTTTACCATGGAAAGGTTCCCACGAACAACCTCAAATTAAAGCTTGAATGAATTTTGGTTAACAGCCAAAATAACTAAACTTGTCAGTGTCATTGTCCAGTTATTTCCAGACCTCAAAACACACTTAACATATAGAATTAGAAGGTGCGTCACGCAGCACTCTGCCCGTCTATATACTTCCTGCCCTCAGCTTTATTTCTATTATCATATGTTCTCTGCTTTTGTCGCCGGCTGCCAAAAGGTGGTTGTTCTGAGCCATGGGGGGTTTCTCCCGGGTCTCTCGAAATCAAGGCACAGGCAATGAGGCGTGAAACCTCACTCTGCCAGCCTCTTATCCACCAGCATGCACCTCTCTGCTGCCACTGACACCGCATCCACCCTCCTTTTCTCCACCTAATGTCTGCCCAATTAAAGCAGCACCTGTCCTCTCAGATGGCTATGTGAGGGAATAAGGCCAAGTGCTGCGGGCCCTGTTTCGGACGTACAGCGGTGCCGTAGGAGCGATGGCCGGATTTATCGTTCCATGAATTGAACCTGTTTCTCCAGTAGCTAAGGGGTTTCTGAAAGAAATTATTCCTTATTCCTGTGTGTTTGTGTTAAAGTGGCTCTGGGGCAGGTTTCCTGTCGACTCAAAAGAGAAGCCGATGTTGACACTGCTTCTTTACAAAGGGAATTTACTTGTATTCCACTTTTCCTTTGATCTGAAGGGTATCCATCAGGGTATCCATGATGGTTGAAGAACACACCGCCTCATTTAAAAGCAAAGGGTCTTGTGACGCTGCCTGGATCGGTTGTATTGTCTACCTCCATAGAGGGTTCTGAGCTGATTTAGCTTAATTGTCTGTCAATGAATGGCTATTGCCATGACCGGTGCACTCTGAGCTGCGATTGGTTGGCCTGAACCACCCAGGAGTCGAGTGCGTCAGTATAGTGTCCAGTGGCTCAGAAGGAATGGACAGAGTGGTTTTCACTGGGGCAGGCAGGGATGAGAGAGAGAGAGAGAGAGAGAGAGAGCAGGAGAGGATGAGTTAAGTTGCCCCAGGGAAGTGAAGGAGTAGAAGAATAGAGTTTAAAGATGGGGGGGGTTGGTTTATTATTTTGTTTGCCCACTCTCTGTAGTGGACATAGCTGTTTTATTATTTTGAAAACCCCTTCCCCCACGCTCTTACAAGATCCTCCTCCTATCTTTCCACCTCCCCATCTCTGATAGAGGGACACCCCTTATTACGGTCTCCATCTCTATACCCTCGCTCACTGGCTTGCTCTTTCTGTCTCTAGCGCTCTATCTCTCCCCCTGTCTCTCTCCCTCTTTCTCCCCTTTCAGAGCCCTTCCATTAAACCCAGAGATTCAGCCCATACAGGGAATTATGTGGTGATGTACGTAGAGTTTCTCCACAGGAACAAAGTGCAGATGGTGGAGCGGTGGCAGCCGAGCGTTTGTTCTCCGTGTGGGGAAAAGCACTACGTTAGCGGGATCTCTACAGCCAAACACCACCACGTCCTGGCCGCGTTGCGCGGAACGTTTGGTGTTTCAACATGAGCTCTACGCTTTAGTGATGGAGGAGGCGGTGGGGATGAGGATGATGGATGAGGAGGTTGTGAAGGAGGAGGTGGGGGAGACCTCCAAGGAAGAAGAGAACTTCAGCTGTCTGCCCGGGTACAGTGGTGCTCTCAGCCCAGGGCCACACACTGAGGCTGGCCAGGTAAGGTTCTGAAACCACGGGCCTTGAGCCCAGTGGCTGCGGGCCGAACCCTTTCCTTCTATCCAGATGGAGCTTCGAGGTCTGGACAGGAGGAGTTGAAGTGCATGCGTCTGGCAAGCTGTTCAAATGGAGTTGGTGCATTTGTTAAATAACGTGTTTTTTTTCGGTGTTTTGTGGAAACCTAGCTGTTCCGTTTAGCCTCTGCAGCCACACAGTCTCCGGTGGGTTTGGTTAGTGATGCTGAGGTCAGGTGTGGTCTGACCGTTCGTCTGGGTTTTCAAAGTGACCGTCTTTTCGGGGAAAAATCTGCTCTGCGGTGACCAGCAGTGATAACATAGCCAGAATCTTAGCCACAGAAGGATTTTTCGGGTCATTCTACAATAAACATGAAGTTCTGAATAAGCTCTCCCAACATGATGATTGGGTTACTGGGCAAGTGTCCAGTTCAAATTGCAGTCATCGTTTTACTTGCAGTGACCATCAAAAGAAGTCTGGCACCGTCCAAACTTTGATTCTGTTCCTGGCTTTTCCTTCTGCTCTCAGTGTAGAGACATTGTCACTATCCTTGTCATGTATTTGGTAGAATTGTTTGTTTCGCGTTGCCTGGCTTGGCTGAGGTTTTTATCCGCATGATGCTATATTTACACAAAAACACACTTGTGCACGCACACACTCCAACACTCACAATGCACGCATACACATGCATGAGTGCGTACATGCTCACACACACACACACACACACACACACTCGCACATCCCTCATCTCCCAGGGGTCTGTTGAGTGCACAATGCTTTTGCAGAGGGCCTTGTTTGATTTTGGCCGCATGCAACAGCAGCACGCAAACCCTTTGGTTTTTTGGGTGACGAAGCTTGGAGGCAGTAGCCTGTGTTTATCCAGAAACATTTACCCAGTGATTATACATATTGTCGGGCACTTCACTGGAGAACACGGTGAGACTTTTCCACCTGTCACTACTGTATGCACACCGCAGCTGTAGCACAGACCACTGATCAGTCTTATTTGGTCCATTCGTACACTCTGGCTTGACGGGCGTTTCCTTTCGGGTTTGCTGTATTCATCCGGAGGAGTTGGGCGCTGCTCCGGTTAGATCCCTGTGGCCGTTTTATGGTAGATGTGTGTAGATGAGTTGTGTAGATAGATGCTTCAATTAATTAGATCGGTTCCATCCAGTTTCTCAGCAATCAGAATAGCATGGATGAATACCCCCGCATCTCCTTCATAGTGCTGTGTATACATCTCCCTCTTTTCTCCTTCCCTCTAACCCCCAGCCCCCCACTCTCCCTGTCGCCTATCTCTCTCTTCATCCGCCCCCTCTCCTCTTCTTCCTCTGTAATCCTTTGGTCTGTTCAGATTTCACAGGAGTGCTGCTCACCAGAAGTGTTATTGTCCCGCACGCCTTTCTGCCCTGTGTCCTGTCTGTCCGTCCGCCTCGGGTCTGTATGTGGATCGGAAAGGATGTTTCAGTTACACGCCTGTTTAGTGTCCTCCAGTCAGGGATTACGACAGTGTCGGTAAATACCTGGCAGGTTTCAGGGAATGTTGTAAATGGGCCTGATGTGCGTGTTTTCCTTCAGTTCTCCTTTCAACATTCTTCCCTTCACATTTCAGTGCACATTCCCTCGCCATCCACTTAGTTCCTCCCTCACACTCCTCTATCTCTCATCCCTCCTCCATCTGTCATCCCTCCTCCATCTCTCATCCCTCCAAACCCCCCCCCCCCCATCTCTGTCTCTCCTTCACCTGTGTCTCAGGGTGTTAAATGCCAGTAACCTAGTTTTTCCAACCAGAGGAATGTCCCTGTCTGCCGTCATCGACGTCGAATGATTGACACATTTTATGAAGGTTGTTTTTGGGGCATTTTCATGCAGCATTTGAAAGAGGTGATCTGGTCTGTGTGTGCATAACTCAGGCTGTGGGAGGAACACATGAACTAATCATCTCTAGAAGCACTTCATCAAAATCAGAGTGATTTAAGACGGGTTTCTCAATCTCTGTTAGTGGAAGCCCCTCTCCAGCTCTCTGTCCTGGAGTATTCATTGTTTCATCTGCTCCCAGTGGAGCAGATGAGTGAGTGTGTGTGTGTACATAGCACTATATATATACACTCACCTAAAGGATTATTAGGAACACCTGTTCAATTTCTCATTAATGCAATTATCTAATCAACCAATCACATGGCAGTTGCTTCAATGCATTTAGGGGTGCGGTCCTGGTCAAGACAATCTCCTGAACTCCAAACTGAATGTCAGAAAGTTGATTTAAGCAATTTTGAGCGTGGCATGGTTGTTGGTGCCAGACGGGCCGGTCTGAGTATTTCACAATCTGTTCAGTTACTGGGATTTTCATGCACAACCATTTCTAGGGTTTACAAAGAATGGTGTGAAAAGGGAAAAACATCCAGTAAGTGGCAGTCCTGTGGGTGAAAATGCCTTGTTGATGCTAGAGGTCAGAGGAGAATGGGCCGACTGATTCAAGCTGATAGAAGAGCAACTTTGACTGAAATAACCACTCGTTACAACAGAGGTATGCAGCAAAGCATTTGTGAAGCCACAACACGCACAACCTTGAGGCGGATGGGCTATAACAGCAGAAGACCCCACCGGGTACCACTCATCTCCACTACAAATAGGAAAAAGAGGCTACAATTTGCACAAGCTCACCAAAATTGGACAGTTGAAGACTGGAAGAATGTTGCCTGGTCTGATGAGTCTCGATTTCTGTTGAGACATTCAGATGGTAGAGTCAGAATTTGGCGTAAACAGAATGAGACCATCATGCCTTGTTACCACTGTGCAGGCTGGTGGTGGTGGTGTAATGGGCCAATTGGGCATCGTTTTAATGCCACGGCCTACTTGAGCATTGTTTCTGACCATGTCCATCCCTTTATGACCACCATGTACCCATCCTCTGATGGCTACTTCCAGCAGGATAATGCACCATGTCACAAAGCTCGAATCATTTCAAATGGGTTTCTTGAACATGACAATGAGTTCACTGTACTGAAATGGCCCCCACAGTCACCAGATCTCAACCCAATAGAGCATCTTTGGGATGTGGTGGAACGGGAGCTTCGTGCCCTGGATGTGCATCCCACAAATCTCCATCAACTGCAAGATGCTATCCTATAAACATTTATAAAGAATGCTTTCAGCACCTTGTTGAATCAATGCCACGTAATTAAGGCAGTTCTGAAGGCGAAAGGGGGTCAAACACAGTATTAGTATGGTGTTCCTAATAATCCTTTGGGTGAGTGTATATATAAATATGTATATGTGTGTGTATGTATATGTATGTTAGCATGTTTTTTTTAAGTCGCCTAGCCAATTTCTGCCTGGAACATTCTTAGTATATATACAGGTGCACACAGAATACAGACTCACTCACCGAACTGAACAATGGGGTCAGCTGACTCCTAAATCAAAAGCAGAACATGGACTGGAAAATCGCTGAAACCTGTCATCCTGTGGAATGGTGTGGTTCAATCCAGTCGTGACTGGAGCATTTACTCAGATTTCGGTGGGATTTTTGGTTTTCCAACAAAATGGAAGTGTCCAGTCACATGACAGCTAGCAGTGTCTTGACGCCGCGACCTGCTGACCCCGAAGGTCATGCAGCAGCCCTACTCCGATTTAAATCCTCCCATGGGTCCATTATTTACAGGAGGTGTTCTCTAAAGGCCAGACTGACCGGACTTATAGGAATTTATGACCTTTAGTTTGGGTCATCGGTCAGGGAGGTCAAGACGGCATAAGGAATGTTATCGCTCTGTGACTGATGTTATCAGCCAGTTTTACAGTTTCAGATAAGCCCCTAGACAGTCAACTTCTGACTTTGTGTCGACAACTCCTTGGACTGCTTCAGTGAACTGAACTGAATGATCGAGTTGATAGAATGCAAAACAGATGGATCTACCATCCCAGAGAATGTAGAGGGGCAATAGTATAAATGCCTTATTCATTCACTCGACTTCATTTAATACTGACCTCCTTTGAAGTTGAACAAAACGTAAAATAGATATTGTTTCGGTGCTTTGGGATCGGGACATGATATACAATTCCAGTGCACTGAACCCATAACTGCAACAGTTACCAAAATGGAGCTTTTGTCTGTGGACTGCCGAGTAGGATCTGGTCTGTTGACAGTGGGATATAAACTGTGATTGCTGCTTCTTTCCGGCTGGGATAGAGCGTGACCGTAAAGCCTGGTCTTCTATTGTTCTGCCTCGCTTTGGCTGTCCTGTGCTGTTTTAACCCTCAGGGCCATAGGACAAAGCCCCCCCCCCCCCCCCCCCCATACACAGACACAGTGCAGTCCCCTATCTCAGCTAACGGATGATAATAAATGTATCCTGTATGAATTCCCCCCCCCCCCCCTATTTTTAGCTACCCACTGATTGTCATCTTTCCCGAAGACTCGAGTCCTGTGCTGTAGAAATCCAATCAGGCTCCATCTGTTGTTGTTGGGGAAAGAGGGGAAAGAGCCGGGACTCTGGTCTGTTCACTTCACTTTCTATTGGGTAGCCCTCTCCGGCCAGTCCTTTAGCGGGATGCTCTGTGTGGGGGCGTTGCCTTCGAATTGAACCAATAAGGCCAGAGGGGGTGTGGTATATGGTCAGTGCTTGGCTTGGGGTGAGAAATGTGCAGAAGCTGCCTTTTCCAAGTCATTCCTTTAAACACAACTCTTACATTCAGTCCCTCAAATTGCAACACTAATTGGCAGCACCCAGTAGAAGGTTGCTGGTCTCTGATCCTTTAGATCTACCGTCTCTAGACGTTGTACTTTTGATGAAGACACCTAGTGGAATAATTACTACTACTGCATAAAACGCATGTCAGCCCCTGTCTGGAGTCCAACCCTGAAGCACTCCTAGGCTTTTCAAGGTCTTGTCCTAGCTGATGTTTAGGCTACACTCTAGAGGAGCTGGGTTGGAGTCTAGCACACACACTGTGTGGTGGATGGTCAGCCAACTTGGATGAAAATGCTACATTTCAACCAAATATTGTCTTCATTAAATGATTCCCTAATTCAACGGATGAAGGACCAAAGGACCAAATGCATTGACCACTTCATGTTTATCTACAACCATTGATCAGGGTAAATCTGCCAAGCAAGGTTTTTGTTTATTCAGCTAATAGAATAGGTTTTGGTGGATTTACGAATGGCCATGACATTAATGTTTAGCTTATTCTAGCAAAAGAACAATAGATAGCTTACCATGCTAGCAGTTTGGTCTTAAAATGGGCCTGTAAGTTCAAATCTATTTAGTCTGTATATATACTTTTATAGTTAAGTTTCCTACTTAGTGTTAAGATAATACCTCTACCTCATAGATGGGATAAAAAGGTGGTGTTTAGACACTGAATATCTGCGGCCTGTAGTAAAAATTCTGTGTACAAATATTACATACATAGCAATAGAATCATTCATATTCCACAGCGTTTAGACCCAAACTAGCAAGGGTGTAAAGACTTATCTGTGTTGTTTTAACCGCTCTGGCCTGCTAGAAGTGACCTTATCTGTGGATGCCGGCAAACAGCAACGTCATGCTTAACCTCGCGTCCCACAGTTGGCAGTTGCTCTGGTCTCTGTTTTCTTTTTCCATTTCCCACCTAACTCCGTCTGCTCGCACTCAGTTCACTGGCTGATGTTTGAATGGAAAACACAGTTTCAAGTCTGACTGAACTGACTGTTCTCCCCCCCCCCCGACCCCCACCCACTTCCCCCAGGATGACAACTGGGGCGAGACCACAACTGCAGTCACCGGGACGTCGGAACACAGCCTGTCCCAGGAGGACATCGTTAGGATCACCAAGGACCTGGAAGACAGCGTGGGGCTGGACTGCCGGCGCTACTTCACCCTGACCCTTTCTGTGGTCCTGGGCCTGCTGGTCTTCCTGACGCCCCTGGCCTTCCTGGCCCTGCCCCACCTCCTCTGGCCCGAGAAGCTCCAGGCGTGCGGAACGGCCTGTGAGGGCCTTTTCATATCTGTGGCGTTCAAGCTGTTGATCCTGCTGTTCGCCGTGTGGGCGCTGTTCTTCCGGGCGCCGCGCGCCGGCCTGCCCCGGGTGTTTGTGTTCCGGGCCCTCCTGGCCGTCCTGGTCCTGCTGTTTGTCATCTCCTACTGGCTGTTCTATGGTGTTCGGATACTGGACTCACAGGTACGGGTGGGGGTTGGGTGGGTGGGTGGGTGCGTGGGGTGCATGGTAACACCAACACAGGATATATAGATGTGTGTCATGGAAAGGTTTTGCAGAAATGTAATACTTCCTGGGCAGCAGAACACTCATTTCTATCCTGCGCGTCCTTGTGACGGCCTCTGTTGTCTACCCCGTGCAGGACGAGAACTACCAGGGTATCGTCCAGTACGCCGTGTCTCTGGTGGACGCTCTGCTCTTCATCCACTACCTGGCAATTGTTCTGCTGGAGCTCAGGCAGCTACAGCCCGCCTTCTCTGTCTGCGTAACGCGCGCCACCGACGGAGAGACGCGCCACTACAACCTGGGGCAGCTCAGGTGAGACGCGGGGGGTTGTGGGGAGGTGGGTTAGGGGTAGTAATTTAAAGGCGTGAATAAACGGTCTGAGATTCCAGGCGAGAAATTCAACTCCTTTTGAGAAAGAAGAGAGTTGGAGAGAGCGGGAAAGCTAATTGGGAGGTGAGAGGGTTCAGAGTTAGCAAGAATCCCATGACTGGGAGTTTGAGAGGAGAGCGTGAGTAATAAACACTGAGAACCGCTTGAACTAGAAGAACCTGGTTGACTGACTAGAATATCGGCACAGATGTTTTACCTCAGAAAGGTGTTGATGAGTAATATATTGGGACTCTCAAAAAGCATCCATAATGTGTCACGGTCTATGGTGCTCTTCCTGTCTCTGTCTTTCACCATCTGTCTCTCTCTCTGTCTTTTTCCCTCTCTACCTCTTCTCTAATTATCATAACAGCATAGATATGGTGTACTCTTGTTCACCTTTCTCTACCTCTGTGGCAAATCACTGCCATGCAAAGTGCTCTAACCTTTACCTCACCAGCATTGCCTCTGGGTTGTTGATGCCCATAAAGAGCCCTGTCTGTTTCCTTGGCTGGCTAATGCTACGTCAGCCTGTTTTCCATCTGCGCTTGGAAGCAAGCGGCTAATTAGTTGTCTAGTTGTCCCTACAAGCAACAAAGCGTCTGATCAGGGAGGATACAGGAACTAAGATACCTAGTGGTACTGGGACTATACTCGGGTTAAATTCAGATGACCACAAGCTTACTGGTTAAAAAAGACATCAGAGGTATTCCAGACAAAATCCAGTTGGTGGAACTGTTAACGAAAAAGTTGTGAGCCACGTTTGTAACACACACAAACACACACACACACACGTTCCAGAGACAAACATACACTGAGACGGGACATGTTTCCGGCCATTTGCCCAGGCCAGTTCTTGGTCATTCCCTGGTAGCCAGTGATGACATTCCTCAGTGTGTCTCTCTGGCAGGCGGGCTGTCTGGCAAGTCTCTGACGAGTTAGCATAATGATTAACCAGCTGAGGCCTGGAGGCCTGTTCTTCTGTTTTGGCTGGGGCTGTTTTTCGATACCAATCTCAGGGCAGGAGAAGCCCTTACTTTTACAGGAATCTTGCTTTTCACCTCCTGAGGTAATCATTGAGTCAACTAGCAAACACCAGAGCATTCAACCATGTCAACTAGCTACTGGAGAAGAGACGAGCCACAGGCCCAGACAGGCTCCTATCTAGGCCACTGTTTGGGATCCAGTGTAGCTTTAATAAATGATAAAGATGCTCCTGAATGAGAACAAAGGGCTGCCTCCATCCTGATGCGGGGTCTTTAGAGTTTCGTAAGATGTCCACCCACTCTGCCCTGGATGGTGATGCAATTACATTTTTGTTGTTATATACACATAAAAACGTGATACATTTGTCCCTAAATTGTCTCAGTGGTGTCTTTCTCTAACACAGTGTTTCTCAGGAGGCGCTTAGGAGCAGGGTTGAGAAACACTGCTCCAACACATCTAAAAAGTAGTTTTTTCTTACCTAAGGAGCACACTTTTCGGTGAGAGTGGGTATCGCACTGCAGCTTTTTAGCTTTTTATGGTCTAGTCATAGTTTTCAAATTTTATAGAAGCAAAATTAATGTAAAAATGTTTTTCATGGTCTAAAATATAAATATTAGGCTACTTCATGTTGAATGCTGTTGACAATCTTGAATATTATTATTATATATGTTACATTGTAAATAAAGTAAATAATCAGATTATGCTTTGACAATATATACATTGTTATGACATATCAATAATGTAATTTGAATTTGAGTAAAGAAGGTGAAAAAAACCTGAAAATAGATTTTAGTCTATCTGTCTGGGAAGACAGTAGCCTCACTGTGCTGCCTGACTGCCTGCATGTCTCTCTGCCTGTCTGTCTGGCTGCCTCAGGAGGAAATGGGTGGCACATGCTTCAGCCGGCACGCGGTGTTCCCTCCCTGCCTGACACTTTGTCCACAACAATTAAGTTAGCGCTTATGGCACATGCATGTGGGAGAGGAAAAGCTGCAGTGGCAAGGAGAAACAGACAGGATTCTGTTTCAAATAGGAAGGGAGGGAGTTGAAAATACCTCCTCTTTAACATAGTGGGCCGATCGTCCTGGTGGGTGGAAAGGACCGGTCAGTCAGTCGGAGGAGCCATGTGGAACGGACTTGTGCTGCTGCACTGTGAACAGCTGTTGCTGCCCAATCAGTGGGCTAATTGAAGTTACAACAGCTTGTATGAACAGGTTACAGTGCACTAGCAGGAAATAAATATTTTCTAGATGGAAACACGGTCAGTTTGCACCTGATGTGTCCAGTGTGTTTGTCAAAAGGGTTATTGCACTCCAGTACCTCCTTGTTGTTGGTCTGGTGCCTGCAAGCTCATAAGTGGTTGTTGGCCAGGGAATGGTCTATCCACCAAGCGTGTGTACCTGTGAATACTTCCTGAAATAGTGAGATGTGCATCAGAAGACACATCTTCTAGATCTTCAACTGTCCTGAATTGAGAAATAAACATAATGAAATTTTCATTACGGAATTGAAATGGTCTCTGTCTCTCTGCCTCGCTCAGCGT
This sequence comes from Esox lucius, assembly GCF_011004845.1. Classification (NCBI taxonomy): domain Eukaryota; kingdom Metazoa; phylum Chordata; class Actinopteri; order Esociformes; family Esocidae; genus Esox; species Esox lucius. The sequence continues at coordinate 10,699,068 of NC_047590.1, forward strand.
CTACCCATGGAGTGTCTGGTGTTTCTTTTTTCTGTTTTTTATTGATTTGTTTCATTCAAAGGTATATTTCTTCCTCAAAGACATGCGTTATTCATTTCATGGTATTGATTGTACTTGCTGGTTATTGTCCTACACCCTTCAAGTCAGATTCTTTTTTTCTCCTCAATATGTCCAGAGGTTCCAAATGAAAATGGAAATATATTTTTCTTCTTCCTGTCTGTGTGTGTGTGTGTGTGTGTGTGTGTGTGTGTGTGTAGCATTCAGCGGGCTGCTTTGGCAATCATTGAGAACTACTACAGGGACTTCCCTGTCCACAACCCGGCCCTGCTCACCGCCTCTAAGTCGCGGGCGGCCAAACACCTGGCTGGCCTCAAGGTCTATAATGTGGACGGTGAGTTCCCCATGACCCCCAGCACGGGTGAGTGCAAGAGGTCTCTTGGGGTTTAACCGTCTCGGTCTTCTGTAGCTGCTCTCTTCTCTGTCCTTTGGGCTTCATGTTTGACTCTCTCCTCTCCTGTCTTTCTGCTTGGTTGCTCTCTTTAACGTCCAAAGAGGTCTTTAAAGCTAAACTGAAAGTGTATCTTTTGGACTGTAAGTATCGTGTTTATATGGAATAACTGTGCCCCTCTCACTAAAACCTTGCATCTCTGACCTCTGCCAGGACCTACTCACTAACCCAACTCTACCCCACTGGGGATTCTTTCCCAACCAATCTCCATGCACTCCACTGAAAATTGCATGCCTCATTGGTTGAGAAAGACAGCTGTCAACATGCTTGCACAGGCCACATCTCAAGCATGTGACGTGTTGCGACTGTCACCTAATGAGTAACTAGTTCGTCCCACATGTTGCTGAACATTTGCTTTGACAGTTTTCGATATGGAACATGAATCCGTAGAGTTTGTCAAATCAGCCGTGGGCAAGAGGCAAGTCTCACAAGATATCTGGAGAAAGGGAGAATAAATAAATGCATTTGTTGAGGAGGCATCATGACTTCTTCATGAGCACATGACTATTTTTCTGTGCTCCCTGTTAGTGTTAGTCCCGTTCTCTCCCTCTGTACCCCCCCCCTCCCACAACCCACCCAGTGTGACCAGGTCTCAGTTTCTATCCTCTCTATCTTTCTGTTTCTTTGTATCTCTGACTTTTGCTAGTCTCTCTCTCTCTCTCTCTCTCTCTCTCTCTCCTCTCTCCCTCTCTCTCTCTCTCCCTCTCTCCCTCCCTCTCCTTTCATCCTACTCCTACAACATCCAGTGTAGTTCAGAATGAGACAGACATCAATGTTAAATCAATAGCTATCTGCACACTGTGTCGCTCTTTGCTCGTTCCCCTCGTTGAGGAGCATGCCTCTAGGGAGAGCCTCCCTCCCTCTCATATTACAATAACTGCAGCCTGAGTCAGGGACGGCGATATGACAAAGTCCTCCTACCGTGATTCGTAGCTCAACCACTAAGCAATCTGGAGACTGACTACAGACAAAGCAGCAGGAGAAATGGCTGCTGAAATGAATCAATGAACACTCATAGACACTAGTTCGGTTTTCCCAGTGTTGATGCTGACAGTCAGACAGAAATTCACCCGCTGCGCTCGTTTTTACAACTAGCCAAGCCTTGAGCTGTAATCACCAGTTAGTCTTCTTATATTCACCATTACTACCTACATGGAGAAACCTCTCCCATCTCATTTAGGGGTTTCACATCTCTTTTATTTTACAGGTTCCTGATCACGGCAGCCCTTTTTTCAGACTGGTTCTATATGGCATGAATATATCACTGTTGTTTCGTCCCGATCCCCAGCATGTCCCCTATTAATACTGCAGCAGCCCTCTCTTAACCTGTATTAACATGAGACGCAGCTCTCTTGCATATTAACACTCCCATAATTACATGCGCCCCGACGCTCAACTTTTGAAGTTGGCCCGGGATGGTTATTACGACGGACACTAAACACCGCCCACAGGCACAGAGTAGCAGAGGAACCTGAATAACTGAATATTAATCATAGATACGGTGTGGGTGAGGGAGTTTAAACTTGGGCCATGCATTTTTAACCATGCCGTTTTTTTTTTATATCCTTCATCATCTGGGTTTTACTATTATTCAGAGAAGCAAATGGCTTTTTTTAAGTCGGTCTCTTTATGTGGCATACTGTAATTACAGGATGTGTGTTGTTAGTGTGGTGACCTTTTGACACTGCCCTCCTCTATGTGCCCCATCTGTGAAAACACAGACAGGAACCTAACCTGTGATCTGCCTTTATAGGCCCTGGCAACAACGCTGCCACCGGATTGGCCCAGTCCCAGTCCAGGGCCATGATCGCCGCCGCCGCCCGTCGCCGAGACACCAGTCACAACGAGCTGTACTACGAGGAGGCGGAGCATGAGAGACGCGTTCGCAAGCGCAAAGCCCGGTGAGGATTTTGTCTGTTGTATAAGAGTGCCGAAAGGTCAGCTGGGGGATTTCTTTAGCGCTTTACAGGTAAAGAGAACCAGTTTATACACGCAAACCGATAATAACTCGACTGTATTGCTTTAGCGTGTCTCATCTCATTGGCTTGACGCGCGGTACTCGTTTTAATAAAGACACAATGCAAAGGCCTTTGAAGCGGGGGCCCCAGCCCTTCCAGCCAGTGTACATCAACCCTGTGTAATGTTGCCTTCCCAGGCTGGTGGTGGCAGTAGAGGAGGCCTTCACACACATCAAGCGCACACAGGAGGAGGAGCTGAAGAAGGCCCCCGGCGACGTGATGGACCCCCGCGAGGCGGCCCAGGCCATCTTCCCCTCCATGGCGCGGGCCCTGCAGAAGTACCTCCGGACCACCAGGCAGCAGCACTGCCACAGCATGGAGAGCATCCAGCAGCACCTGGCCTTCTGCATCACCAACAACATGACGCCTAAGGTCAGCCGCTGCTCCACACGCCGTCCCCGGGCTGCCCCCCCCGGCCTCTCTGTGTGTACAGCGGTGTTGCTGAGCGGCAGTCAGCGTGATTAATAGACAACCTTGTTCGTGATTGATTGTAACTGTCCGCTGGGGCTCGCTGGGGCTCGCTGTCGCTCCAGTTCGGTGTGCTGTTAATGTGTGTTCTCGCAAGCCTTCGACTCGGTTGGTGTGTGTTGACTCCCACTCCTCTATGTCCCAGGCCTTCCTGGAGAGCTACCTGAACCCCGGGCCCACCCTGCAGTACGGCCGGGAGCGCTGGCTGGGCCGGCAGTGGACCCTGATCAGCGAGGCGTCGGTCACCAGCGGGCTCAAGGAGGGCGCCCTCTTCCTCCTCAAGTGCATAGACTTCAGCCTGGTGGTAACTGCCAAGAGGATCCCCTACATCCAGCTGTCCGAGGAGTTCATCGATCCCAAGTCGCACAAGTTTGTCCTGCGGCTACAGTCCGAGACCTCTGTGTAGAACTGGGGAACTGTTCAACATCAACCTGATTCCCTTTTTATTTAGATTTTTTTTTTTATGTTTTGGATTTGCGATTCTATTTTATTTTTGGATTTTTATATATTATATATGAATATATATGTTACACATGTTTGAATACATTGTCCTTTTTTATCTCTGATTTACCTGGTTTACATGAGTTGATTTGAAAGAGAGAAAGAACACGGAGGGTGGGAAATGTAATAATGAGCAGCGGTGATGAATTGAACCCATTTTTTGTGAAAACGAAGATTATTGAATTGGACCCGGATATGTAAACGGTATGCACACAACTGCATAGAATTTGTCTGTGTGCACAATCGGTTGGTTCACCTCGGAAAGACTGAAGCTGAGGTCGTGACCAGTACTCTCAGCTGCTAATATTCCATGGTAACCAACACCCAAGGAGGGGGCGGCCATTTTGATATATCTAATGTCGTTGCGGTGGCCGTTCCATCCCTCCTCTCAGCTAAACCACTACGGACTGTCGCCACTCAGATTATTGTCTGGTGTTGAACACCGCCCAGTCTCAGGCCGGCCTTTTCTGTCTGTTCTGTGGTGGCGGTCGTTGCACTCCTGCGCCTCACTCTCCACCAACAAAATGAGACTACTCTGGACGCCCCCCCCCCCCCGTATGGACGGACACCTGCAGTCTGGAGGCAATGGGGGCTTCCTAGTTTGTCTGCTTTCGCTGGGTCATCGCTGTCAACCGTTATGTCCCGGGCCTGTATCTCGTAGAAATGACACAGACTCTTATGATTTAAGTCTTTGATGACGACAAGTCATGGAAATATAGTTACTTCAATCACATTATTTGCATTACATGCACATGTTTTCTACGTCTGTATATTGAATATGTATAAATACATTGATCTGTCTGTATAAGTCTGTTAGGTCAGCTCCCCTTCCCATGTCCTTGGCTCCCAAGCTGTGGACATGCAGTAGTCATGCATGAACATCAGCAGTGTTTTTTTTCATATGTTTTAAACGACCCCGGTCTCGACTATTTATCGGAAACATTAAATGGAATTTCCGTGTCAGGAGTTTAACCCTGAGACCGAAAGCCTCAAATCCCCAAAAAGATCTGTCAAAAAGGCTATTTTCAGACCAAAGTATGTGCTGTGTTGCGGCCAATGCAAACAGCAGTACATTTCTGGGTGTTAACACTGACTGTCCAATCGGGGATGATATCCTTCTGTAGCACACAGCATGCTGTGTTTCACGTACTACTGCCGGCACAACTTGTTAACCTTTTTAAAAGTGACACGTTCATTACGTAGCGTGAACGAAAAGTCCAGGAAAGAAGAGACAGAACTCAACCCACCAAAGTATATGACACTGATTTGGACCACGGCCTTGGTTAGCTCCCATGCACACCGCATACTTTACTCTGCAGCTGTTACCATTTAAGTTCCATAAACAGCTGATTAAGATGATTGATGTTGAAGGTAGTAAGGAGGAGACTTGCCTGATTGGTTGTTTACGACCTTGTCAACAAGCAGGATATCGTGTTCAGTGTGTGAGGATTTAAATTGGTTCCTCATAAAAACGGAAGAACATTGACGGTCATATAATGACAAATATGAATCCATATTCTCCCCTTGTGAGCGTTGCTGATAATAGTAGGTCTATCCAACTGGGTGGTTGGGATGGGTTGTTTCAAGTCTACCTATCAATGTGTGAGCTTGTTAATCCACCTGTAAAATGGCCTTGGTTTGTGAAGGTCCTGCGCACAGTAGCACAGTTCAGCATTTTCCATTCACAAAAAACAAACTGTGCTTCAGCGCCACCTGGCAGACAAAGCCAGGCATGACAGTCTTCAGTCTTGGGAGAACTTGGTTGTGGACACACGTTTGGATTCACCAACACGTTATGCTGTGTCCCCAGATACTCTGCTCTGTTGTTTTTCGCACGCACGTTCAAAAAGGAGAGAAAAAAAAAAGCTTTTTTTTTTTTATACCTATAGCACTGGGTGTCTTTTGTACTCCAATGGCCGGTTTTCCTGGACACCTGTTAGGCCCAGACCTTGAAACCGGCCACAGCCGCCTCCTGTGACTGTGCCTCTTGTTTCTACACTGTATTATTTATGTAACGATGCATGTGCATATGCCATCCCTCGTCACATGAGCAGCCACCCCTGTATATTCACCATCACATTTTGTTAGCCTGGTCCCGGACCCGAACTTGTCTGGAAATATGGCAGAAACGGGTCCGGGACCAGGCTAATGGGCTGTCAGGTTGCACTCGTGCTGCAGGTCTTTTTACCGACCTGATGTTGCATCGTAACAAATGTGTCAATTTCACAGCACACTAGGTATTTGTATAAAATAAACATTTTTATGAAGATTTGTAAACTGTCTTTATGAAGCACTGTTATTCAAGCACTACGGCGATGATGTTTTTCCACACTGAATTGAAATGACCGTTACTTCATTCTCTGGGCCAGAGTTGAACTACTCTCTGAAGGAATCGGGTCCAGCCAGACTCTCCAAGAAGGCCACTGTGTTGTTGTGACCGCTGTTAACCGTGTCAGACACCAATTTAAACATTCTGCTCTGTCATCTCCCATTAACAGTTAGATCCCGCTCTCTGGAACGAATGAGCCAAATGTCAACTCAGTTTTTTCGGGACTGGCTCGATGTTATGGTGCCTGTAATAATTGGCTTTCTGTCAGGCTCTCAGTGGGGCACCACAAAGCCTTGTGGGTAAATTAATGTGTCCAGTGGCGACGCAAGCAACCTCATCCCCCGAAAACCAGTTGAGGGCCCGCCTGTCAGTACTCATCTGTTGCCAGGGCGATCCTGCGTTCTCCGCTTTAGGAGAGTCAGGGAGATATGGGTGAGACTGGAAATGAAACGAGAAGCATTTGCATCTAAATGGGATATGTTGTTTTCCCCCTCTTCCTTCTTTAAATTTTGTAATGACTCGGATGTGCGTGTGTGTGTGTGCGTGTGTGCGCGCGTGTGCGCGTGTGTGTGTGCGTGCGTGTGCGTGCGTGCACGCGTTGGCCATACTGTGTGCTGATGGACTGAAGCAGGAGTCAGATCAATGGGATCAGGTTATCCAGTGTGTGCCAAGCCCTTAGTTCTCTGAGCCAGGCTCTTGGGCTTTTGGCTCAGCTGAACAAGATCAGTGCTGGGAAGGGAAGATTCATTGCTAACCTGTGCTTGTGAAAGTCAGAATGAGCTCAAGGACTAAAGAGTCCTACTAGCAACAGTCTTCAAATTGTATAACAGGTCTGATAAATGTAACAGCTGTGTTATAAACACTCAAAGTTAATTCACATTAACAGTGTGATTAATGTGAGACAAAGTCGGTGGAGACTAGAAATGTAGTTGGTACTTAAAGTATTCAGTTGGATGTCAAATGTCAAAATGTTTCTTGTTTTGAATAAAGGGAAGAATAGAGCTCAATTTTTACTTTCACATTAAAATGCGTTCATCCAGAAGGATGTGCATTTCGCTTTATTATACAGACCAACATTCCAAAGCCACGTACGGCCCTTTTTTTTAATACTGTTTTGTCTTTGACGGAATAATAATGTTTGAGTGACAGCTAATTTGCATGTAGCTGCATGTGGACATACTTGAATGTATTAGCATTTCATTATCCTCTAACATCTCTTTATAAGGTAGATCTTTCTCTTGTCTCTAGTTGATGCCTTGTGAGGGCGTTTAACACACATCTCGTGTACGATTCCTGACGGCATTCTGTGGAGACATTATTTCACCCTGATAACCGACGGTAAAGTGCAGGAGAGAAGGCGGTTTGCACGGGACGCCATATGAATATGGGCAGTTTCTATTGTGAAAGCGATCGTTGAAATGTCAATTTGCTGATAAATAGATGATCCACCTGAAGTGATTCTGCACCTACAACGACCCTTCAGCCCCTTAATCCAGTGCCAGGGTCACACTGATTAGTGAGGAGAGAACTGACCATTATTCCCAAACCAGCCCGTTGGCTCTGTGCACTGGATTGGAGTGCCGTGTATTGTCATGTGTCGCTAAAGAAATTCCAAGGGTGTCTTCTGGAGACTGGCAAGGAAATCAATAAACCCATCAAGTTCAGGACACACTTGTGACTCGAAATGATGCAATTCACATTCCTCTTAAAATTAATAAAACAAGCGTGAAATTTACATGAACGAGCTCTGCTGTTGTTGAAAGAAGAAATAACCCCTCAGTAATGATTCAACTTGGTTTTAGGAGATACTTGGATTCTGACATTCTCCAAAGGGTAATGTTATTATATGGCTATTTATGCCGTTGTGTGAAATTGCGCAAGCTCCAAAATACTGTGGTGCCTTATGGGATTCCACATGGCTCATGGACACTACTGGGTTGTACACTCACCCCCCTGGGATGTGTACTTAGCCCCTATACCCTCGGTCATGTTCACTCAATTAGCTTGGGGACACTACGCAAATGGCGGAGGTGTGCAAAAACATAGAAATAGATGTCCTTGGGTGGAGGGGAAGGGCCATTAGATATTCAGCAGTTCTCTACGGCCTTGGCCTTCCTATTCGCCATCTCATGCTCTTCCTTAGTCCCATTTTCCAGGGTTGCTGATTGAAATCGGCAAACCCCTGGACCCGCCCCTCTGCCGGTCCCTGTGTCGTTATCCTTGAGGGTCATCGCGTTCCGTCGTGAGGCAGGTGTCAGTAGAAGCCGAGGCCCCGGAGACACTCACCAGGGCCCGCAGCCAGCATTCAAACCAACAGCGGTCTTAAGTGTTCTCCCTCCTCGCTCCTCTGGGAGAGGGGGAGCATGCAGGGATCTGTCCTGTTGCCTGCGGACACAACCCCTGGTACCCCCTGGTACCCATTCAGTCAGCTGTAGCCAGCATGTTGATGTGCTGTGCCATAATCCAGACACACTGCATCATATCATGTATGAGTAAAGCAGGAGGGAGGCCATTTTAACTGAATGTCTCATTATTCATTAATGCCCAGTAACACTATCAATTCACACAGAGTGTGTGTGTGTGTGTGTGTGTGTGTGTGTGTGTGTGTGTGTGTGTGTGTGTGTGTGTGTGTGTGTGTGTGTGTGTGTGTGTGTGTGTGTGTGTGTGTGTGTGTGTGTGTGTGTGTGTGTGTGTGTGTGTGTGTGTGTGTGTGTGTGTGTAAAGTGTGCCTGTGTCTGTGCTTCTGACACCGTGTTAGAAAGACTAACGAAGTTGCATTATTCAGATTGGTTTTGAATAATTCAAAGTGAGAAGAGTTCAGCATAGCATGCAGCTGATCTGACTGGACGCGGAAGCTATGACCTCAGAGATGAGAACGGCCTGAAACACACACACACACACGTTCTCTAAATGTAGCCACATACATGCATACGCATTTACACTGAAAAACATGTAGGTTCTGTTGCATTTATTCATTCAGTCTCACATAATGATACAATGAAGTAATTATGGACTCGCGTCTGGACTCCCAAGGACCTTTGCACTCCTCTGACATTAATAAGCTTTTACTGGGAAAATGTAAAAGGTTATCCTATGTTGTAGTGATAGTTTTATTGTACTGTCAAATTAGGTCTTGTACAAAGAACGTAATAAAGTCTCAACATAAATCTCAAAGAGACGAAACATTCCACTTTCTTAAATTCTTATATGACAATTATATTAACTTTTAAATGTCCAAGAAAATATGTGATCATTTCAACACTGTTCAATAAAACACTACCTAAGCGATCGCTGCTAGTCACTGTCCTCTTCATCCCTGTTATAGTCACGACGATCGTCAGGCTGGTGACTGTCCTCTTCATCCCTGTCATAGTCATAGTCATCTCTGAAATCATCGTCATCCTCAGTGTTAACCTTCCCAGACAGCACATCTTCTATCCAGTCCTCTAGTTCCTCGGCTGTGGGCAGGTCTTCGTCATTTGACATGTCCAGCCAGACACTGTCCGCCTGCCATGATAAGGGGTCAGATGTCAATCACTGCCCACTTCCTCCAACTGAAATCATGTTCATCTCTAAGCGTCTGTATGTCATTTTTAGTTTATTTCTTTTTACTAGTGTCCACGTTTTCTCACAATCAACAGGTGTACTCTCGTCCTCAACATTACACTACTGAAACCCAATTTGAAAGGGAGATCAACTTACGTCGGTTACATTCACCACTCCAATCTGAGGCTTAAACAGGTTAACCTTGAAAGTCTTCTCCCAGTATGTGGTCAACTGCGGAAACAACACAAACCACTGGTACAGTTGATGAAGCTGAACAATCACCTCACACCAGGTGAAACACTGTACGCTCTGATATTCTGTACATACGGATGCTGGTGTGTCTGGCTCTGAGGTCATACCAGAGGAAAGTCATCAGGATCGATCCATACTATGCTGAGTTCAGGGTTGTTGGTGTTATCTCTGGCCACGTCTTTCAGGATCTCCAGGAACTCATAACCATCTGTAGATAATACACCATTATCTTAGAGACTCACTGTACCAAAGATTAGAGAGGTGGCTCTGTAAAATTCAAGATCAACCCACCGGGGTCTTCCTCCTCAGCGAAGGCTACAATGTGGATCCCATCCATGTCGTCCTCCTGGGAAAAGGACATTAAATACGGGAATGGGCACACACTGCGTTTAGTCCCTCCAGTATAATTCCCTGTGCTCTGGGAGAGGCAATGCAATACTGCCACTCACCCATGTCTCAAACATGTCCTCTGCACGCAGTTTTCTCAGAGTCGCCCTGCAGTAGACAAACCACAGCCACACAACATTTCAAAGACGTCAGACACGGAGTTGGATAATCCATGGGATCAGGAATAACAGTGATGATATGAAATCGACCGGGTACGAATGATTCATGTGTGTGTGTGTTTGTATACATCAGTGGTCAGAACATCCTAACCTTCTGTGTTGGTGGACAAAGTCCACTATGTCCATCTCTGAGAGTTGCCTGCCAGGGAGGATGGCTGGTTCCTCCATGAAAGGCTCATAGAAGTTCACCTCGTTCATCTTCAGAGAGAGGTGCTTTGCAGTCTGCATCACAACAAACAAACATATTTTGTAGAAGAGTAATCCACAGTAAGGCTGCCTGCACACATAGGTTTAATTTGTTTTGGGTTGGTGAAAGGGCACTGTGCTCACAGCTTTGTCGAATGTGGCGAAGAACTTGATGTAGGGCTGAAAACGCTCCGAAGCCTCCTGGAAGGCCTTATAATCTGCCGGAATTGAATAGGAGGAAGAAATAGAATACAGTTTGGCGGGGTTGCATTAAATACTCATCTTTCTTCAGAAAGCTATATGACCGGGAAAACAAGGGGTTGACATTCAATTTCAGTTGAGCAGTTTTCTCTCCCTCTTCAGTAACAGAAACACTCAGCTCCAGAGGGACCAGGCAGTCTTCTCAATAAGGTCACTGACACAGGTCCTACAATCTTCTCAGAAATGGGATTTCAATTTAAAAAAAAAAAAAAAAAGCTTCCTACCTCATACAGAAGATTTTAAACTTATTTAGAGCAACGTGGTCTATAATTGCTTCCGACCTGTTAGACAGAGAACTAGAAGCTATTACTGTAATAGCCTCTCAGGAGGCAAGGAGGAGTGTAGATCATTCGTAACGAAGTGTCTTTTTAGCAGCCGGTTTAATAGCTATTTACTTTCATTAGGTCCCTTGCACAGTAGGGGGCCTCTGAGGGGTGTGGGGCTGGAACAGCAGGGTGACATTAAGGGGCAGATTGGTACAGAAGAAATATGAGAGCAGACAGACGAGCGCATCTTAAAGTGAGGGGCAATATCTGTCTCTGCACACTCTCCCCACCGCACTTATTTGATTTGTATGAACAGGGCATCGCATGTGATTAATGCTTCTGCGTTTGCACACAGACAGACAGACACACACACACACACACACACACGTGCAGGTTGGATACAATTCGTTAGACTCACAGGAGTCCTCTCCCTTGAAGTAGCCAATGAGGCGGATGTCTTCTTCCATCCTTTCAAAGGCCCTGAGCTCCATGGGGTTACTGATGAGCTCTACGGGATCCTCTAGTACCTATGGCAACGTGGACATTGGGCTGCTATAGTTAAGGTACACTGGAATGTCTATTAAGTTACAGAAAAGGGTCAAGTAAACATGTAAAGACATAGCATTCATCTTTCATAGATCCGCTACGTTTAAACTGCACACCCTGAGCTTTATTTAACAACTACAACATCTACAAACACTTTTACTAACAGTTACTAAAGGCAAGGGGGAGAAGGACCTAAAAGGGACGCCTACTGAGCCGTGCATTACATTGCATGATTCACGTCTTGTAATCACTTTCTGTTTGCTCATGAGACCTCTATCCTGGAAAACGAGGCGCCCCTCTGACACTTCCCCCTCCATCCCATGTCGCTCCCGCTTGTTCCCCACTCACGTCCAGCAGGAATTCCACCAGAGTGTCTGCCGAGAGTTCGCCATCAAACTCGATCACACGGTCGTCCTTGAAGACATATAGACTGCCCTCCTCCTCCAAACCTGAGGTCCCAGAGGAAAGGAAGATTCAAGTTGCTTTGGAAACCAAGGGTTGACTGTGAAACAGGTCTAGACAAAATGCTATTTTACATTTTCAATGTAAAGGAATAGTTCATAAGCCTTGTTTTTATATTGGTGTTTTGTTACTGGTGCCCAGGGTTTTTCCCTAGCATATGAATTGACAAGAAAAAAACGATATGTTTGCACAAATGAGGACGTACCCAGTTTCTTTGCCACTTTGGCGTCCTTCTGGGAGTCTAGCATGCCAAAGCCTATGTCCTTGTCCTCCAGGACTTGTGCAGTTAGCTGAGGGTTCGACAAGACACACCATGAGTTGTTTCAACAATGTAGTGTTAACGTGTGTTATGGATTGTTTTTTTTCCCTCTGATCTACCTGCATGAGTAAAGTTTTATGAGTCTCCGCTGGAAAAAGGAAATTGCATGCCCTCCTTTCAAACAGAACTTCTTCTCACTCTCTCTGTCTGGTGCTTAGGACTGGATCTGACAACCTCAGCCAGTGCTGTCTTTGCTAATAAGGCTTTGATCACAAAGGCGAACGGAGGAGAGCCCCCTGTGAACTGGCTGTGGGAGGAACTCAGAACTGTTTACTGTTCAGAGAACTTTTCAACAGAGAAGAACAAAGGCCTCTGAACTATCACTTCTCACCAGTGAATTGGAGCTTGATTCAGGCCGTTGTGTCGAGACTGGGTTGGGTACTTACAGAATTAAAAAACAATGTATTTATAATATCGCAAGGAGCAATATTTGCTTTAGCTAATTTCTGCATTCTGAGCCAATTGGTTCTAAGCTATAATTATGGTCTGACTTAGAACATGGAAATATAAAAAATTAACATCTTGATACCACTCTGCCCTTTCATAGACAAACAGGTTGTGTTCTATTCTGAAATTACCCATCAACCCTAGACAAATGGAAGAAATATCACCCATACATTTCATTCTGTGAAGAGGTCATATGTACTTCATGTGAAATAGCTATTATTGTAGTCTGGCCTTACAAGAAAAGATAGTGGTTTTCAATCCACAGTAAAAGTGCTTTGAATGTAGTCGACTACATTTTACGACCCAGACATTTCAACACACTGCAGTTATACCACACTTTATCTGCAGTAAAACACCTCTCTTACTGCAGTATTTTTATTTTTTGTACGCTCTTTATTTTCTCATGACATAAGGGAGCACCGTGGTAAAACTGCAATAGACAGGTTCACTGACAGGAAGTTACCTGTGATTGAGATGCTATAGTGAACCACTGACATCAAACCTTAGTTATACAAAGCAAGCGGTGTCATTTGGTCATATAGCAGCTGTCCAAGCTGTCCTGGGGCTGTAACTTGGCCACACAGGGTCCATCAAAGGCAATGTCAAGTTTCCCGAAAGAGCGTTAAGGTGTCAACACTGTTTATGATGTGAGTGGAGTTGATGGTGAAACAACTTCAGTAAAACAAGCCTTTTAAATCAACCACCTTGAATGTGATGGAATGACAGTGCTGACCTTGGCAACGCAGAAGAGCTTTGACAAAGACATCTAAGGAACTAGTCTGTTTAAAGTGTCTGCCGTGTCAAAAGAACACTGTAAACGCTATTAACTCAAAAAAATCAAATTGTATAAATGTCCCCAGAGTCATTACTGTTAACTGTTGAGCTTTCCCTTGGCTGTTGCTATACACGTGTTGTCTTGAGATCAAAAAGCACAAACATCTCCTCTCAGACCAGAAAGGTAGGCTGCCCTGAGGTTCATCTCCCTCTCTCTTCTCCTCTCTTCCACCTCTTTTCCCCCTTACCTCCAGCACGAGCTCGGTCATCTGAAGCTGTTTTTGTTTGCCCTTGTGAGCTGGCTGCGGTTCATGGTAGAGAAGGCACAGCATGTCAAACCTCTTCAGAGCCTTCTTGTAGTTGCGTTCATTGATGTGCAGGACTCTGTCCTTCCCGTCAAAGCTGGGGAACTCCAGTCCCTGCTCTGCGGAGCACTGGGACGCCAGGTACAGGCAGGGTAACAGACACAGCCAGAGGAGCTGCATGCTTTTCACACAGGAAAAGTCAGAACCGGAAGAAGCAGAGAAAAACTGTACAGGAATATACCACTTGAAGCTTAAATAGAAAGCAGCCAATACTAGTCATTAATTCCCCACTTAAAATAAAGTTTTGAAAATAAATACCCCTTGCCCCTGTAGTCTCCTGATCTGGTTGTATTCTTACACTGACAACTGCTCTTTCTGCCCCTCACTAGGCACTTTCTCTCACTTTGTATTCCTCTTTCTTTTTCTCTCTTTCTTGCCTCTTGCACTGTGGAGGCACTTCTATCCCCAGATGTACGTGGAAAGCTCACACCCCTCTTCATCACACTTTCAGGGGCTTTTTTTTTTTACGAGGGCAGTTGTTTCTAGGCTTAAAATAACTGAAACACTTCAGAAAAGAGGACAGATAGATAGAAATGAGCACCCCAGGGGGGTTTCGTCTATATATCAACGTCTGACATGATGAAACATCCCTCTAGCTGTTGGGGGAATAACCAAGGCTTTGGTATGTGGGGCAGAGTAAAGAAGTAGATCTGGACTGATAAGTTTGCCATTATTTTTGGAATGAGTGAGTTTTTAGCCATATGTAAAAATGTAACGAAGTCTAAAATGTTCAACGTGGTGGGGATCCTGATCTACAATTGTGGAAATCCACAGTGTTTCACCATGTTTTCCATTTTATCATACTGGGTAGACAGACATAAATAATTTTATAATTTCCTATGAACAGCAACAGAAAACCAAAATAATCAATAAACACATTGTGCGCAAATTGTTTCAATATTAAGGTAAATGTGCGTAGATACTGTAATTACGGTAAGAGTGTTCAGACCAAACTAGAGGCTACCAGAGCCGCAGTTTTTACGGTGTGAGTCGGAGAAAATGGAATTGACATGGCTGTTGATGGCTTTTCTAACTTTACAGTTTTGTGGAGGTGATTTCAGCGTAGCCGGATTAGGTAACGTTAAAAAAAAAAAAAAAAAGGTTCCTCATGTAATATTCACTTTTTTGTTGTCTGTGCTGGACTGAAATGGCATGGTCGAATTTATCTCTGAAGTTCCCATTCAATACTAGCTAGCTACAGTAGCTAGATGATTATTACTTCTTTGTAGTTATCCCAGATACCTAGTTCAGTATTTAAAAGTAGTAGTGTGTGCAAAATAATTCATAAGAGAATATTGACGTTCCATTCAAGAAAAAGTCTGATGAACTGTGGCTCAAATTGTAAAATGTCAGCTAGCGAATACAATGCAACAGATGTCACTACACACTAGTAGTATAGTAGCGCGGATTATCTGTTCCGTTTAAGCTTGTCCTGAATCTTACCAGACCATACTGTCGAAATATAGTGTGCAGTTTATCCTATGTTTTCATCTGAAGTCGGTGAGCATCCTAAGCGTCCTAGTGCCTCAGGTTTTCAGTGTTTATCAAGTAGTGACACTAATGTGCCTATCCGTAGCCCAGAAAGGCCATACTTTTGCTTATCAAACTCATTTTGTCAGGTGATGGTGGCAGGTGGCAGAAATACATTGAGAAGATCACAGAAGCCGTACAGCAACACAAGCCTTGCAGCCCAAACAACTGCAGTTGCCACCTCAGGTACTGCCACTGGAAGAAATGATGATGCTCTCTATTAAAACAGAATTGTAAAAAGCAGATAACTGGTTGACTTGTTTGAAACAGATAATTCATTGTACGTTGTCCTCATTCCACCCAGTGTCGTAAAGGATGACCTACGACCTTTCAGTGGGGGAGTGTCTGAGGATCTCATGGCAGCCACGATTCGTCGTGGCGTGGGCACCCATTACCAGATAATTGACCATAAGCTGTATCGGGAGCAGAACTGTATGTTTCCAGCCAGGTGAGGAAACATCACTAATCAGGGTGCCCATCTGAGTTTATTTGTTCATGTTTTTTTTATAATGCTTATATGGTTCAGTTGTACTCACACTGTGTTTGCATAGACCCCTAAATATTTTTCTTGGACCTGACATATCTGAAAGATATTAATTCTAGCTTTAATATCTCAAATATTTCTCAATGCGCACCTACTAAGTGTGTGCCCTAATATATATTTTTACCCATATTTAACCAAATAGTTTCTAAGAGACCACATTTTTATATACACCAATGACCTGGGAGATTACCTTGCTTAGGGAGAGAATGTTTCTTTAGATTTAGCTACTTTTTGTCTACTGGTGAGATGGTGATGTGACTGCTAGGCAACCTACCAATGACAAGTGTGCTTGAATATTTAGTGATTGAACTGATGTCAATCTGAGCATCCAAAAATGTAATAATTCAACTTTGCTCCTTATTATCCTTGAAGTCTATATTTTGGAGGGCAGACTATTTTACAAGATTGATGTGTAGTTCTAAGAAAGGTATATGGTTTGAGAGGGGAGACGTCTCACATTTCTGCCTCATTGGTTTAGGTGTAGTGTGATGTCTCACCTTTAGGTGTAGTGTGATATTTCACCTTTCTGCCTCATTGGTTTAGGTGTAGTGTGATGTCTCACCTTTCTGCCTCATTTGTTTAGGTGTAGTGTGATATCTCACTTTTCTGCCTCATTGGTTTAGGTGTAGTGTGATGTCTCACCTTTCTGCCTCATTGGTTTGGGTGTAGTGTGATGTTTCACCTTTCTGCCTCATTGGTTTAGGTGCAGTGTGATATCTCACCTTTCTGCCTCATTGGTTTAGGTGTAGTGTGATATTTCACCTTTCTGCCTCATTGGTTTAGGTGTAGTGTGATGTTTCACCTTTCTGCCTCATTGGTTTAGGTGTAGTGTGATATCTCACCTTTCTCCCTCATTGGTTTAGGTGTAGTGTGATGTCTCACCTTTCTGCCTCATTGGTTTAGGTGTAGTGTGATATCTCACCTTTCTCCCTCATTGGTTTAGGTGTAGCGGTGTGCAGCACTTCATTCTTCAGGTGATCGACAGGTTGCCAGATATGGAGATGGTGGTGAACGTGCGGGATTACCCCCAGGTTCCAGGTTGGGTGCAGCCCACCCTGCCTGTCTTGTCTTTCAGTAAGGTCAGCCCTCAGAACCTGCATGTCCTCATCTCTCTCTCTCTCCGTCACACAGACATGCGCAATGATTTTTTTCTAGTGAAATCCTAAATTGCTTCTTTGTTATTTAGAAATGCTTCTAAGTACCTGTACAATGTTGTCGTTTCTTTCTGGAAAATGAAAGTGTGTGTGTGTGTGTATGCATTTAGACTGCTGACTATCGGGACATCATGTATCCGGCCTGGACGTTTTGGGAGGGAGGGCCGGCTGTATGGCCCATATACCCCACTGGATTGGGACGATGGGACATCATGAGGGATGACCTTCAGAAGTAGGTTACACCCGTTTATGAAGATCATTTTGTTTTGTTTATTACCTGGCAACAAGACCTTTTATCAGACAACTTTGTATCTTTCTTACTGTAAGAGCCTTGTTCTGTTAGGTCAGCGGCAGAGTGGCCGTGGGCGAGGAAAGACTCCAAAGGGTTCTTCAGAGGCTCCAGGACTAGTCCTGAGAGGGACCCCCTGGTGCTTCTGTCCAGAGAGGACCCAGATCTTGTGGATGCTGAGTACACCAAGAACCAGGCCTGGAAGTCTGAGAAGGACACACTGGGGAGACCCCCAGCAAAGGAGATTCCCCTGGTCGACCACTGTCAGTACAAGTAAGAATGAGATATTATGGTGGAATTCCATTGAGCTTGGCTTTGTTTAGGCTATGTTGCACAGCATGTTTTACAGCTCGCTCTCCTGTCCCTCTCATCTCCCAATACAGATTCCAGGTCAGCCAGGGATAAAATTAGACTAATTAAAACGCTTCAACTTCGTTTCAACTTCAGAGAGTTTTAGTTGACTGAGTGTTGAGGCCCTCGTTTTCATGGGCTAAGATTTAACCCTCCGTTATTGGTTTCAAGGTCAAGAGTTCATGCCCCTCTTGTTCCCCTCCAGGTACCTATTTAACTTCCGAGGTGTGGCGGCCAGCTTCCGTCTGAAGCACTTGTTCCTTTGTGGCTCCTTGGTGTTCCATGTTGGAGAGGAGTGGCTGGAGTTCTTCTACCCCCAGCTGGTGCCCTGGGTTCACTACATCCCTGTCAAACAGGACCTCTCTGACCTCAGGTGACCTCTCTGTCCTGGCTGCACACATCTTAGCCTTTCACCTGGGCAACACGAGCAGTGTAATATTTGGTAGTCTTATGGGGTTTTTATTTAATCTGGATATGCTCTGTTATGAAGTGATATGCCCCCATTTCTGTCTTTCCAGGGAACTGCTACTGTTTGTGAAAGAAAATGACGATGCTGCACAAGAGATTGCCGTTAGGTAATCACCTATGGACAACAACACATTTCTTGTCTATGGGCTTGTACAACAGCATGCTTGATGATCAGACTGTCTCTGGATGGTTGACCGGTGTTCCTCTATCTGCCACCAGGGGTCAGCGATTTATCCTGGACCATCTGAGGATGGAGGACGTGTCATGTTACTGGGAGAGGGTTCTCACTGAGTTTGGGGGACTGCTCAAGTACAGACCTAAGAGGAAGACCAACTACAATCAAGTTATCCACAAACCTGGGAAAACTGAACTGTAATTCAGCCGAGGGTGGGGGCACTATAAATGGTAGAAGCAGTTTCAGTTAAGGACAGGCTGCTAAATCTTCACAATTGTTTTTTTATAAAGGTCCCTAATGCTGATCTTCACATGTAGGCTTTGGTCACTCCATAGGTTCTCTATTGAGTTAGATGTAATGGAGTACCTTTAAAGTAATATGTAATAGAAGATTTAGGAGTAGAAAAGCACTAGAATAAACATCCATAGCTAGTTGGGATTGTCATTGGGACTAGCACACAACAAGTAGCATCAATATTGGTTCTATCGCATTGTTTAAAGTTTGTAGTTATTTCGTGTTCAAAATATTTGCATTGTTATGCCTTCCAAGAAAGCTAGGGTAGAGGAGTCAGAAAGAACTTAATAGTGTTTGCCATGAACTGATTTCAGTTGTTTATTTACAACCTGAAATTACATGGAACTCAAAAAGCCATAGATTGACTGGTGAATGGCTCCCTAGGCAATGTTTATTTGCTTTCGCTTACTGCCCTCTAGTGGGTGACAGAAGAAACTGTATACCGCTTACTGCCCTCTAGTGGGTGAAAGAAGAAACTGTATACAGCTGAAGACTTGTTGCTTAGTTTAGCACATCTATGCAGTTTATTGCCAATGGCCCGTTCCACTTTGCACACAACCAAGACACTCATCTCACCTCAGACTGTTACCTCTGTTCAAGTACAATTTTTTTTATTGAGATTCATTAGCGCATGAAACTGTACATTTTTTAAGCAATACATACTCAACACCAAGTGCCAATAAAACATTATTCATTAATGTAAAAGGACATGTTGTCAAACCCACAGTCAATACAAACTTGGACCATGCCATGGCGAAGAACATTATTTATAAGCCACAGTAGTGATCATGTTGAATATGTTGTAATGTGTGTGTTAGTCTTCTCATTCTACAACAATGGTATTCACTGTCCACATATGTAATGTTCTTTGTGCTGGGTTTTTTAGATATGAAAATCATGTAGAGGTACAAAGGCAAAAAGCTATGTTCACCTTGCCGGTTTGTCAGAATACTTTATGCACAGAGATTGTAATATTATTTTATTATACTGTCAGGGCTGGCTCATTTACCTGCAAAATCAGTGGAATTGTTTTAATCTGTTTCAATTCTGAGTAATGTATGCTCTCTTTGACTACAACATAAAATATATTGTCATAGGATTCAAATTGCTTTCTGTCTACATTTACAGTTTGCATTTTTATATTGAATCTTGTATTTACTTTTGCAATAAACCATGCCAACATGTAAATTCCGAATGCTGGTCTCCAGTGAATGGTCGGTCCTCCACCTGAGGGGGGTGCTCTCCGTCTAGATGGCTTCAGTTTCGTTGAAATTCGTTCGTCTGTGGTTTAGCACCGTGCTGGTGGAAGTGCTCAGGTAGGAAAGACAAACTGCAAGGACATTTTAGATGGAATAAATACGAAGTCAACTAACTGTTGAAACGCAGCCCATGCGATGTAAGTACTATACATGCTTAGCAAGCAGTGTTAGATACAGCTGACAGCTTCATTAAGCACAGTACTGGTGAATAAGCTAGCTAGCCAGCCTAAATCACCTGCACTTTGCTTATTTCTGCATGAAAATAGATTCACTTCGTTTCTCTACGCTGAATGAACGTTTAGGTATGACAAGTGCACAATGTTCATGGAAATTCAGTATTACATTGAATGTTCGTTCTGTTTTATACAATTGATACATTCATACATAGTCTTTATTTTTCGTGGTTGTTGAACCATGTTTTATAACAGCTGATTGTTGGCTGAACAGTATCTGACATCCTGTATACTGTATTTTCATTTCCTACATGTGTTAATTAAAACTCCAAAGCAATAAAGTACCGCCCGGGAAGCGTATTCTAATGCTAGACATATACATACATACATACATACATCGGCAATGCAGCGTCAGATAGGGTGTCTAAACCGCTGTTGCACTGTGCTTCTATTTTGTCCACTTGCTTTCTGTTCCTCTACCCAAAGGGCGTTTGTTTTAAGCAGAAGGATTTTCTGGAACATCCTAACTCCTGGCCGTGTGTTCCCAGATCCAGCTTCCAGCTCCCGTGGCTGGTGAAGCGTTCACGATGAGTCCTCCGAAACGGCCCGAGGCATCCCCGGCCCCATGTCAGCAGGCATCCCCGGCCCCATGTCAGCAGGCAGCCCTGGACCCGCAGGGCACACTTAGCACCAGACCACTGCTGGGTCTCCTTCAGTCTGCCCTGCCCTCCCTAGGTCTTCTCGTCCCCAGGGCCTATGCAGCTGACAGTGTCGTAACTGAGCCTGTCCCAGAGCACATTCCCTCCCAGACTACCGCTCTCTTTCCCAGCCTCGTGGGTGAGCCAGAGTTTCCGGACTCTGGATGGGACCGCATCAAGGATCTCTTCGACACAGAGTACGTTTTGATCGTGACGCCTCTTTCCTGTAGTCTGTGGCGTAGCCGAGTAAACCCATTTCAAACCACCGCCGCGTTATCAGTGCAAAAGATTCTGTGTTTTGACGTTATTTGACAGCACCTAGTTTAGCATTTTCCAGTTAGTATGCAAGGTACCCGACCTCCAGTGTAAAATAACCAGCCTTACCTTACCTTACGGTACAAGCTGGTTTTCTAAATGCTCTGTTTGATTTTAAAGCTTGTTTATGCTGTCCTCCCCTGTGTTTTTCCAATCCCAGTGAAATGCAGAGTCTTCCAGAGGAGCTGTCCAGTGTGGTGAAGAGTACCTTAACTGCCGCTCTGGCAGGAATGATCTACGGAGGGCTCCCTGCCGCTCGGCACGCCAGGGAGAGGTTCATCCAACTCCACCAGGCTGAAATATACCATAGTCGCGTGGAAGCTGTGGTGAGGGTCTGCCGCTGGGTGTTAACTGCAGGCCACTACACGTATTCAATGATGGACACACTTTTCTTTAAGTGTTCCTTTTGGACACTTAAAGAAAAACAAAAGCACTTTTCTGTATCTCTCCGTCTTTTGTCCTGTCCAGCGTTCTGCCCATAACGCTGCCATCCGGGGCTTTGTCAGGTACGGCTGGAGGTGGAGCTGGAGAGTAGCTGCCTTCGTCACATTATTCAAGTAAGCGAGGACTACACAACTGTATAGACGGTGGCTCACCCATTCACTTGAATGGTTGTGTGTTTCAAAACCCTTGACTGGTCCTGTATATACATGATTTGTTTTCCGGTGCTGAAAGACATTGATTGTCCATCTCATTGTTCTGTTTGTCCCTCGACAGCACTATTAGCACAGGCCTGTCTGTGTACAGAGACAAGTACACCGTCAGTCACTATTCAGCAGCAGGAGGTGAGCCAACTCTACCAGAAATATTCTACATGGGGAGATGGGGATTTGTATTAAACTCCACATTCATTATTTTTGAGTGGATAGTCACTTTGTCTAATGCATCTCTGTGTGTTTATCCTTTATATATATATATACAGTATATAATATTATAGGACTGCATGGGCATTAGGAAACCAAGTTGATCATTTATTGAATACTCACATAGCCATCATGTAGTTGGCCTAAACTACCATCCCGTGCTGAAATTCCTGGAACAATTTTTCCACAAAAAGGCCATTATTGTAATTGAAACCGTAATATGTTTTACCATTTCGCAATGTTGTTCTGACCATCTGGTGTGAAAACATTGCCCCAGAATTAAGGAAATCAAGTTTCTGTGTGGACATGTCCTTTAAGGCCCATGGTGCAGGTGCTCATGGGCCTTGCAGTGCATACTGGGTAGTTCTGGGACACGTAGTTCATAGACTTCGAGTAACTGGGAGATGACTTTTTTTTTTTTTAAATGGAATTTATTGGTAGATCCCTCCTGATACTCTGGTTGGTTATTTAATGATCCCTCCTAACAACTTCAACCAGGTCATCAGGCCAAGCATTTTCTTTAAAATGTAATACTTCATCATTGCTGTCAGAACCCCAACATTAGCATAAATTGCATGAACAATTTTATTAAAAAATTTGAAATGTTAATAATAATGACATATTGCATTTGTAAATAATTTGTAAGCGCATCATGTTATAGTACATGTTATATATATTTTGTTAGAATTTTGAAGAAAATAACCAGTTCATATCTATTATATGTATTCATTTCCTGACGTTCTACAAGGGATGTTGTGACAATTAGCATAGCATCCAACATGATGGAGCGTGACAATGTGAACATAATTACATAACAGTCTGATTGTAAGCACATTATACACAATTCACTGGCTGAAGAGATTCTTATCTCATTTGAGAGAATTCCACAACATACTCTACACATGCACTTATTCCTCTGCGTTGTTATCTAAATAAATACAAACCAATATACAATTGTTGTGAATTAGTATTTATGATCCTAGTGAATTCTTCAGTATGAACAGTTCATTGTGATATTTTTGAAATTAACAGTTAGTATCTAATCTGAATGACTTATTGTATTTTTATTTAATATTAAATTAACATTACAAATTTGAGTGTGATATGGTAAAACGTGACATTCTTCCTTGTGTGTGTTACGCAGCTCTGACAGGAGGCCTGTTCAGGTTGAATCTGGGTCTGAGGGGACTGGTGGCAGGAACAGTCATTGGAGCGACCATGGGGTGAGATATGACGGCTTTCAGTGGCAGAATAACGGTCTGGTCTTAAACACTGCAGTTACCTGGAGTAGAGGCGGTAGAGCGGTGACGAAGAGGCAAGAAAGAGGCGGTAGAGCGGCGAGAAAGAGGCGGTAGAGCAGTTTGAGCAATCCAGGCCCGCCCTGCAATATGTAAACATTGAGAGCAGGGGTAAACAATTTTCACTTGCAGAAGGTTGCGAGAAGCACATTTCTGGCAGCCAGCTGCGCCCCTTCCCTGTTACCCTCTGCTTCCCAGCTGCTCCCCCCCCCGCCGCCGCCTCCGGCCCCCCCTCACCCCAGCTCTGCGCTGGGTGCCAGGGGGACTCGTGTGTACTGCAGAGGGCTGTGTTCTGGGTGGTAGAGCAGCCAGGGAGGCCGAGGCAGCAGCTGCCCCATTATTTTTACCCCCCCTTGTTACGCCAGCCCCCCCCCCTCCCACGCCTCCTCACTTGTCATCTACCTCCCTCTCCTGCCCCCTCCCCGCCGTATCTGGGCCATTCTTCATGTTTTGTACATGAACGCCGGGAGGTGTTAATGAGGCGATGGCCCGGGTGTGGTGGCGTCCGCGAGCCAACGTTCTAAGCTGCCCCGGTTTGCCTCAGTGCCCAGCCACTCGGACAAACAGCCCCGTCAGCACCCTCCTCTCCAGCCAGGTGCACCGCAGCCGCCGGCTAATCGGATGGCACATCACGCTCCAAATGTCCACCCTCTTAGTTGTCGGGGCTGGGGGCGTCACCAAGGGAACGACAGCCACCGCAGCTCTTGGTACCGTGGTGAGTTTAGGGCCGTCGGAATGGGAGCTGTAGTCAATAAAGGGCTCCTCGATAAACTTAAGCCATATATATATTAAATCTTATGGAACTACGACACACTCAGAGAGTTGGCCAACTTGGCGTCTAGCTCTGACGTTGGCCAAACACTGTCTGGTGTACAACTGTCCCAGGGTTCCTGAGAGGAAGGGACAGCCGTACTGACAGACTGAACACTGACACGCTGGAATGAAGCTGATGTCAGGCTGTTGTCTCCTGTCAGCGTGCCGGCCGGAGCTCTGATCATCGCCATGCAGGGATTGGCAGGAGAAACGTTCCGGGAGAGGAGGAGGAGGGAGCGCAGGGAGCTGTACGAAGTCAAACTGGCGGAATGGTACGCTCCCGTGAATCGAAACACACACGAGCGGGTGCAAAACATACGTCTCCTAATGTTCTCTCTCCTCTTTTTTCCCCCCCATGCCCTCAAAGGAATGCCCGTCTGCAGCTGACCGATGACCTCATTGGTGATTTGAGCCGCAGCGGACGAACCCAAGACGCGGACAAGGACATACAGAAGATCGTGGAGCTGCTTAGTCTACCAAGGAACAAGGGCGTGGCCCAGGACTCTGACAGCCAATGACAGCAACCAAAACAAAAGGACTCTTTAATCATAGGCTTCCGTGCACGCATGCAGTGGTGGGACTCCGATCATCCCTAAAAGGGCCTATTGGTCATTTAATGGTGAATGCTGAAGGGGACTCACTTATTTCCTCATCAAAATGTGTATTTATAGTGAATTCTGATTTAAACTTCAAATGTGACCGCTTTGTCTGGGATTTTTTTTACAAGATTTCGAACATACTGTATGTGACTGTATATCAATAATGACACTGTGTTTTCAATATCAGAATGTCACTGCAGTACATTCCCATCTTGGTGCACAGTGGACATGGCTCGAACACAGCCCCTGTCCCGACTGGTAACAAGATGTGACCGAGCGTCACCTGGAGCTCAGGACCCAACGCAGGCTGATGTCCTCAGTTAGCACAGCTTACATTCAGATTCTACTTTAAAGGTTTGCTTGGATGTAGTGGCATTTACACACAAATGACTGTGATTGTTTAGGTTAGTGGATGGTGATTCTGGTCTGATGTTATTCGATGGAGAGACCCTATGAAGAGGCAGATAGCGCCTTTGCCAAATTATATCTATGTTTAGGAGTCTTTTTCGATTTGAATTCAACATTTAAACAGTGCAACACTCCAAATTTGTGAAGGGTTACACTTGTGTGCACTTCTGTTGCACATTAAGCCTACACACAATCTGAGCGTAAACTTAGTCATTTTAAATAAAACAGGCTACTTTACTACAATTAAACAAATCCTGGAGTCTGGATTTTAGTACCCGGACAATATCAAAAGGGCCCATTCAGGTATTAAATAAGGGTACAGCACCCTCTTGTGGTTATAACCTGAAACTACACACATCCCAGAGCAAGAGCTACTGAACAGCCTGACTCTTCCTCTACTCCTGCCCCTCCGAGACAGCTCCTGGCCTCTGGCTCAGCGGCTCCAGCTGGATTGAATGACGACGAGGTGACCTCGCTCTCTCACTGGAGGGAGGGAGAGGGTAGGCTAAGGAGGAGGTGGGGAGGGGGACAGCAGGAATGGAAGTGGAGGAGAGAGGTAGAGGAGGTAGAAAGCCAGGTCTAAGTACTGATTTTGAGGCAGGGGAGGGGACAGAGCAAGCGAGATGGGGAGTGGAGGAGCAGGAGAGCTTAGTCTGACACCCCACACCTGTAACAGGTAGGGCAGGGGGCAGAACTTGCAGATGAGACTCATAAGATGGGGGGGACAGGTGAAGAAGGGGTGGAGCTGAAGTCAAAGACGGGAGGGTGTTCCTACGACCCCCCTGCCAAGGAGATGGGGGGTAGGGGTGAAGTCTGTCCAAGAAGCCCCTCTGTGTCATTGGGTCGCCTTCAATGAGATTAGATCCTCCTTTACACTGTAAAGCTATTTGGACACTGGGGAGTTCTCCTCTGAAGTGTCCAGCGGCTAAGCTTGTCTCAGGGGTCAGTCTGCTCTGAAAGACCTGGGGAAGGTGCTCCGTTGTCGGGGAAAGGGCAGGTCGAGCGGCTGCTTGGGAGATCTCCCTCCGGTGGTGATGGGCAGATCGATTCTCTCTCTCTTCTTTCGCGCTCCCTCGTTTTGCCTTCACCGTCTGTTCCAAGTCACAGTCGTGACAATCAGGTCCCCTTTCTCCCTCTCCTCCT
This sequence comes from Esox lucius, assembly GCF_011004845.1. Taxonomy (NCBI): domain Eukaryota; kingdom Metazoa; phylum Chordata; class Actinopteri; order Esociformes; family Esocidae; genus Esox; species Esox lucius. Next base: position 10,725,256 of record NC_047590.1, read on the forward strand.
TCCTCCCCCAGCCTCTCCCTCCCTCCTTCCTGGTAGACCTTGTTGAGTTGAGCCAGGTTGTGAATAGCCAGCCACGGTTCAGACCACTGGCGCTGTCTGGGAGGGGGAGTACTGGACTGGTCCACTGAACTCAGCTCACAGGGGGAGAGTCTGTTGGCGCAATTCCCCCTCTTACCTACAACGAGATGACAAAGGATGAGATTTGATTCCTGAGGTGTTAAAACATGACCGACCCGACCCCCCCCCCACCCACCCACTTCACTCCATCCGTTGTCTAACCTGATCCTCTGAAGTTGAACACATTGTCTCCGTCAGGTGAGTTGGGTGAGCCTGTCTTGATTATGATGTCAGAGGGCGACATGCAGGGGACAGGCGATGTGTCGGGAGACGGCAGTACATTCAGGTAGCGCTTGGTCACCGAGCCCCCGCTCACGCCTATCTCCGTGGTGATGATGATGAGGTCCCGGCCTTTGGCACGGCACGCGTCCAGCAGCACCTGCGGAAAGCACTCGCCGTGTATATAATTTCACTAAACACAACTACACACTGAACGCACGCAGAACTCCCCCCTGCCTGACCTGTAGCGTAGGCTGGTGATTCGCGTTGACGGCGTAGACCAGTGCTGAAGCCCCAGAGTAGTCTTCCATACTGGGATCAGCTCCAGCTGAGATGAGAGTAGAGGCCACTTGAGCTCCAGCCCTCTCCATACAGGACCACATCAGAGCTGTACGACCAGACCGGTCCTGGGCATTAGGGTCTGCCTGGATACAAGGAAGGAAAACACACACACACACACACACACACGTTTGTTTTTCTTTCCTTCAGGGTTAGGGGATAGGTACATAAACACTAACCCCTAATGTCTATATTTAAAACGAATAACAGTTCTAGGTTTTACAACCTAACCACAGAGCCGCAAATAACCTTTCTCCATATGGGGACCGGTTCACAAAACATTGTGGGTATCAAACTGTCAGGTTGTACTGTGTATGTGGAAGAAACTGGTCACACACACCACAAACCCACTCACAGCAAAAGTCTGCTTTTTCAGAATAGAATCCTACAAAGACCCGAAAGGGGAACGCAACTAACAGAGTTCTTCTTTAAAGCCAGCCACCAACCTGGTTGTCCAGTAGGTATTGGAGCATTTTCAGGGTCCCTGGTCCACTGGGTTCCCCCCTCAGGGCTTTACACGCAGCCAAGAGAGGGGTCTCTCCCTGCGGGTTCCTCTCGTTGACGCGGGCACCCCCTTCCAGGAGCAGACGAACAAGGCGAAGCTTTCCTAGCCTTGCTGCCCCGATCAGGGGACTGGCGTCTGTTAGGAGGTCCCGGGGGTCTGGCATGGTCTGCAGGAAAGCTCAAGGTAGTGAATCAGGAATGGAAAGAAGCACTCTAACAGAGAGGTGAGAGTTAACCGTGTACCTGGGTTGTTAGGTGAGGTTTAAATCCATGTCAGTAGAAGGTCCACAAATCACATGCTGGGAAAAAGTTTCAGCGAGAGGACACGGATGATACACATCCATAACTCTCTCCTATCGCTTCCAGTCTTCCTCTCCCCTCCAATCCGGTTGCCTTCTACCCCTCTATCTCCCGCACCAGGATGTGAATCCCTTTTCAGGTGAAGGGCGTACGTGGGCACCGGCGAGCGTTCAAAGTTGGTTCGGCGGTTTTGAACTCTAAATGTCGCCCATAGCGGAGTCTGCGCACTACAAAGGCCCCCAGAATGACTGACTGAAGTCTGCTTTAAACAGCCTCCATCCGCCAGGCCACCGCTGAGTTCAAACAGCTCAGAGAGGAGTTGTGCACAAAGACAGCACTCTAGGCCATTGACTCGTGATAACAAAAGGCGTATGAATATAAAGCTCTCAGTTAAAGGTTTCAATCACCGAGCCTCGGGTTGCTGTCGGTTCAGTCTTTGGGTAGGCCATTAAACACATTTTCTTTGCCTATTCTCACACTTAAAGAGCGCAAACTGCTTGAAGTCGTGAAAGCCTGGGAGCGTCTAAAACAACCTGTTGAAAGAACCGAATGTCTTGGCGAAAGTAGTGAAGCAATTTTATTAGTTTTTGGACGTATCTACAACAGAGAGGGACACAGGCAAAAACGGACAACTGACGACTCAATGAAAAACCCAAAACAAATTACATTTATTATTGATGCAAGATTTCCCACCATTTTTCAATAAGCAACTTTTTAATCAGTCTAAAGAAACGTTATTACAATAGAAAGAAAACGTACGAAGAGGAAACTTTTTTATTACTACACAAGACATTTAGGAGCTGAAACTAACCTATCAGGAAATACAAAGCAAACCCAGGAAGCCGTTATTCTAAATGTTTAATCCAGATTGACATGATACTGTGTTGCCCCATTAGATATTGTCCCCACTGCTTTAGAGAAAATCCTAAATATGGCAATATTTCAACCAATTTTCACATGATCATTTACATACACATGTTCTCGGTTCCAGCATGACGTGGCGTCACATCATGTGATGGGTCTGATTTCCCTTTCAGTCTTAAATCAAGGAGGTTCCCAATTTGAAATGGGCAACACAACAGAACAAGACACAGGATCATTTTAATGAACTAAACGTTATAAAAAAACTGGCCCTGGGACACAGACTGCCTTGTATTCAATACTGCTTTGTTGTCAGTGAAAAACATGGGGCTGGATCTTAACAGTCCAAAGTGGCTTCATCTCATGTTATCCCCTTCATTTGCACGGACTGGTCTCCTTCCTCACCAGACAAAACGGCTTGACTTAAAGACTATTGAGATGTCTACGACCAAGGAACAGAAACAGAAGAATCTTTCCTTTTCTGCTGAGCCCTCATCCTCCTTTCAACCCTCCCAGAATGACACAGTATTATACGTCACCATAGAAACACAAATGACCAACAATGGGACAACGTTGATTTTACGTACAGGACAGGCGTTTGTACTGGTGCAGAGTTTGACACCTCTTATTATCAGAGGGGAACGACCAGGAGTCAGGAGTTTCTCCTGGCCACGTCATATGTTCACGATTCATGACTGGAGAAGGTCAATTAAGGGGCCATGTTTTTCCTAAGCACATGAAATGGCAGAGAACCTCCTAGCCCTAGTTATGGGAGGTAAATACACAGCATCTGAAATTTCAGAGCAGATCCAACACAGTTTCACGGTTTGTTTTTCTATGATGATCCTCCTCCGACAACACCAGAAACACTTTGCACTGGCACAAACTAAAGCGCAACCCAAACGGCACCGTGTGTCCTACGTAGTGCACAACATATTCCTCAAGTAGTGCACTATTTAGTGAATAGGGTGCATTTCAGATTTGCCGGGTCTGAATTTGTACAACAGTATCTCTAAGTACACCAGAGGCCATCGGCCATGTTTATGAGGATAAAAAATAATTATAATAAATCGCAGGCAACAGCCAACTGACTGATCTATAAATCACCTTGCATCATAAATAACGCCAAATAACTGTTTCTAGATCAGACAGTCAATTAAACCATGATACATTGCGGTTTGAGATCCTCAACCATGGCAATTCACTCCCTATCATTTTACCTTTTCACATCATTAAAAGGAGAATTTCACCTTTTTCAACTTGATGTTAGATGGTTACCCTAAATATGTTTATGGGCCACAGGAAACTAAAAATCCATTATTTACTTGACTTTAAACAGGCTTCCTAATCAACCACTATCTAAGAAATCAATGGAAGTAAAGGGGATGTTCAAAAAATATGTATTTTAGCCAATGCTAGCTCAAAGTCAATGAGTACTTGTTTTGGCTTTTAGCTAGCAGGAGCTAAAATGAACAGACGATCTTACTGGCTGTTTAAAGAAAACTAAACCATAGATAAGATTCCCTCAGCCCATAGACTGTTCTGGTTGAGGAACCCTTTAACACCAAAAGTGAAAATGTCCTTCAAGCTCTTGCTTTAACTTATAAAATAAAAAGAAAATCTCCATTTAAATACATAAAAACCCTTCATAGTAAAATAATTGTATTTTCATGAATCGTTACTAGGGACAGAGTTTTCCCTGAGCACTGAACCTGACCAGGAAAAACTCAGGGCCGTAGTTGTAGCTTATAAGGAAGTGATAATTTAATAGGGGGGGTCCTCCTGGTTTATGTTGACTTTGAGTTCAGCAGTGAGGTGCTGTAAAAACACACATTGTTTCTCAACTAAAACACACTGGGTCCACACTACGGAAAATTCAGAAAAGTTCAATTTGAAGCATTAGCAAAACAAAAGGGTTAACACATAAAAATGTAAATCTCCAAATTCATGGTACAAATGCATCCTTCTGCTTGCTGAGAGGAACTATTTAAAAAGAAATGAACCAGCTACAATGCTGCGTTGTATCACGTGACACTAATTCATTTTAATAATGCTTAAACTTGAACTTTTTATATTCACCAGCATAGCCCCAGTTTGTCTGAATCAAGTAATTTCTCATCAGTCATTGGTTGTGACGGAAATATCAAAACATATCATGATATCAAAATGCACTTTACAGTATTTACAACACAAACCAAAGACAGATGGAGAAGTTATCAGATGAGAGGGAGGTGGTTGAGGAGGGAGGCTGAGGACGGGGGTGGCAGGTGGCCTGATTGGGGGTGGTGTGTGTGTGTAAGGACAAACATTCTCTGGGGCTCTTGACAGTCAGTCACCATGGTGATCGCCACACAGCCACCTGATTGGCTCGGCTCTGTCATAAGAGTCCTATAAGCGTCCAATCATTCTTTCACAGAGGGTTAGGGTCACAGGTTCCCAAGAGAAGAACTGCCCTCTGGGTGAAAACTAAAAACATCCGATTCCATGATGTCTTCCGCTAAGAGATGGATACCGACGGGTGCAGATGGAGTGGGAGATCGACGACATGTCTGTCACAATGGAAAATTAACCAAAAAAAATACAACTGTGCCCCTGTAGGGAACAGAGACACTGGATCTGCAGACAATCCTCAGGGACACTTAGGCAAGCACATTTAAACGCCTTCTCTGGTGGATGGACGGGTGACATCAGAATGGGAATTCCAATTCAGAGTACCCTGATGGACCAGGGCGCACTCCTCTGACGGGGCACAGGGGGCGCACTGATATCTAACATGATTTTTGTCAAATGGCCATTGATAGAGTACATCCTATGCAGACCTTTCTTAAGACCAGTGAAAATTAATTGTGGGGGTGTGTGTATGTAACCATCCCCACTGTCATGTGCCCCTACAAAATAAAAAATTTAAAAAAACAGAAATTAAAGCCTAATAAAAAAAAAAAAAAAAAAACAATTGGAATATTATTAATAATAATAATAATAATAAAAAATAATAGCAATAACACAATACATACAGAGTAATGGGAACGCTCATCGATCAACATCACAACACTTCTGTTTTTTAAATGTATACACAGATTGAACGAGGGGGAGGGGGATGAACTACACTTCCCAGCCTACGTCTTAAATGACACCCAATTCCCTTTGAAGTAGTGCCCTACACAGGGAGACCGGGGTCATGCCAGATTCCTTCCCTGTTCCACCTCTGCATCCATTACAAAACACAATAGAATCCATTACAAACAATAAAATAAAAAATACATCAAAATAAAAGTGAATACAAATCCAATGTAATGTTTGTACAGATTCCAGACAGCTACTGACTGACCCCACCACGCCGTGTCCTGAGGGGGCCGCATCCACTCTCCCTTCTTTATCCCTTTCTCTCTCTCTCTCTCTCTCTCTCTCTCTCTCTCTCCTCTTGTCCCTCTCTCATTGTCCAGACCCCGAGGAGGAGTCAGAGAAGCGGGGAGCAGAGTCAGAGGTGCGACTTTCTGTGTCTCTGTGACCGTTTCCTGTCTATACCACAGAAAACTTCAGGACGCCCCGCCTTCAGAGTCCCAGCATGCTCCAGGGCTTTCCCAGAATGCAATGCAGCGGCGAGAGAGTTCCGAGGAGGTCGGACATGGGGTGGGGGTGAGATGGGATCTCAAAAGCGGGCAAAGGGGAAAAGGGCAGAATGAGTCCGGTCCACAGTGAAGGGTGTAGGGTTGGAAAAATCCAAGCGGAAAGGTACAAAAATAAAATAATCAAATAAAATATTTAAAAAAAAAAAAAAAAAAAAATAGGAGAAAAAAATAATTAAAAAAAAGTGGTAAAAAAATTAAATCACACACTCATGGTCATGTTCGGTGAATACTGTGAAGAAAGAAAGGGAGCGTTGAAGTAGATGCAGGTGACTGAAAACGTAGACATTAGAACATTGAATACTGGTCATCTTTCTCCATGGTCCTGGAGGGCTCACGGGTCAATCACAGGTAGTACTCACACTTTCACTTTGAAACGGGTTGAGGAAGTTCCCACCCATCTCTCCGTCATCCCGCGGCGTCCCGGGAGGGTTGCTCATGCCTCCCATGTTGTTGGGAGAGTTCTGGAAAGAGTTATGGAGGAAGGAGATGAGAAAGAGAGAAAATCCTATCAAACTAGCCTTTTAACGTAGCACCAGTCCACGGCAGAACCACAAGAGGACTTCAACACCGGCATCGCCAGTCTACGTCAATGAATCATCGAAAGCTCTCCACCAATTGATCGGTCGACATTTTAAAATGTTTGTTTTTCCGTTTAATTAAAGATTTAAGAAAATCCACTCACTGAGCATGTCTGACGCCTTAAAAGCACACACAACTATGAAATATTACAAATGACTCAAGGAGCTTTATTATTATTATTATAATATCGGAAGCATGATAACAAGATCTTTCCATTCTCAGATTCTGCACTTGGACTCCTGGAGTTGTTGTTCATGACTCACACAAACACAATCACTGCTCAAATGTAGTCCATGATTAGCAATGGCAAATTGGCAATTGCGTGTAAAAATGTTAAATATTTTTTATTGACCTGCATTTCTTGCTGAAGTCAGTCGTGTTAAGCTGATAATATTTACGATACCAATTCACCTCTCTGCCGTCCATCAACCAACAGGTCAACTAACACAGGCACAAATCAGACCGGTGTCTCGGAAGAAAGTACATCATTTTGACTTACTGACTAGGAAAATCTTGGTTGTCTAAAAACCTAACGACCAAACAAGTCCTAGACATATTACTTGTTGAGCATCACCAAGCCATGTCATGTACCACATTGAAAGAAATAAGCTGTGAAGTAGATGTATATTCACCTTTGGCAACCCATCCATGTCTCCAGAGCCTGAGAGATAATGAGAAAGAGTTGTGGGCCAGTATGAAAAAAATAGGCACAACTGTTAGTCATTGTTATTACAGTGCTTACCAAATGACTTCAATGTAAATGTGGTTTGAATGCTGGTCAATACAACACAGCTAAGGGCTATATCCAGCTATTAGTCATTGCATATTGGTCATACACAAACACCCCTTTGTGCCGTATTGTTTAATTAAAGTGCTCATAAAACTGTCAGAACACCCACCTAGTGATCCGTTCATGTGGTGTGGTTCCATGGCCCCCATAGCTCCCATTGGTCCATCAGGCCCCGGACCCATGGGGAACTGGATAGAAACACAACACAGAATATAAAAACAATATAGAATATAAACAGATGTGGCGAGGTGGGGACGCGGCGTCATACGAGGTGGGGGCGCGGCATCATACGAGGTGTTACATGGTGTAATATCAGATGTAGTGTAACATGAGGTGTGTCTCACGTTGGGTCTGTTTCCACCAGGTCCTATGGGGTTCATCATAGTGTAAATATTTTCACTGGAGTTGTTTGAGTCTGAGTGAGACAAACAAGACAACGTTAGTCCTCATCAGTGTTATATAACACATGCGAACATTAGGGGATGACTGCTTTGTTAGTAAGGGTACATATTTAAGAGACGCACCACCTGGGCTGGGCATGATCGGAGTTCCAGGCGGCCCCCCTCCTCCTGGAGGACCCTGGGAAACAGAGGTCAGAGGTCAATGACAACAGTGCTCACGAACAGCTCCAAAATCAGATATCCTGTTGAAAACACTGGCAGTTGTTTACTCACCACGTAGTTGCCCGGAGATGATGAGGAGTACTGTATCTGTGAGGAGAGAGGAGACGAGCGAAACTAGAGGTCAGGGGGTCACAGTTAGGGCCATCCTGCTAAATAATGAAATTCTGTTCTTAATAAAGGAGATTGGACACACAGCGGCTGAAGAGGAAGTGACTTACTGAATTAGCATTGGGACCAGGCCAGGGTCCTCTGCCACCAGGGCCCCTGGGAGACACAAAACACTTACTGTCATCTTTACTGTACTGTAACCCAATCAAAGATGACGACAATGACAGTATCACTCCTCATGGAGGGAACCCTTACATGTTCATCCCAGGCATGGGACCTCCCATGGAGTTTGGTGGAGGTCTCATACCGCCGTAGTTCTACAGAGAAACAGATCACAGGTACAAAACATCAGACCCATACAAGACAGAAACACAACCCTCGCGTCCGGGCATGGGTGCGTGCCTAGGTGCCTGCGTCGGTTCATGCACGTACCTGCGGACCCATGGGACCCATTCCTCGTGGGGCGTTCATTCTCATTGGCCCGCCCATGTTTGGATGCCCTGCAGACGGTAGACGGCAGTAGTTATCACACTGGTAGTCAACAGAGTTACTGTGGTAACGTGCGGACGAAACGTAGCAAATGAGATGGTCCATCCACACGTAATGCACATATGGCCGGCCTCAACCAGGGAGGCAGGGTTTATGGCAGGCAACACACACCAAAGGCTCATATAATCTAATTAAATGGGACTCCTAGAGGGTTAAGCAGTAGTCCATAATCTCAAGACAAAACACAAAGAGGTTCAGACAATTATCCCCCATGGGATAAGAAATAAACGAACGGCCCTGGAGAATGCCAAGGTGTCCACATCAGTGACTTAATACGGGACTAGTTCACTGCCAGACAACCCCTAGCCCACATCAGTGACTTAATACGGGACTAGTTCACTGCCAGACAACCCCTAGCCCACATCAGTGACTTAATACGGGACTAGTTCACTGCCAGACAACCCCTAGCCCACATCAGTGACTTAATACGGGACTAGTTCACTGCCAGACAACCCCTAGCCCACATCAGTGACTTAATACGGGACTAGTTCACTGCCAGACAACCCCTAGCCCACATCAGTGACTTAATACGGGACTAGTTCACTGCCAGACAACCCCTAGCCCACATCAGTGACTTAATACGGGACTAGTTCACTGCCAGACAACCCCTAGCCCACATCAGTGACTTAATACGGGACTAGTTCACTGCCAGACAACCCCTAGCCCACATCAGTGACTTAATACGGGACTAGTTCACTGCCAGACAACCCCTAGCCCACATCAGTGACTTAATACGGGACTAGTTCACTGCCAGACAACCCCTAGCCCACATCAGTGACTTAATACGGGACTAGTTCACTGCCAGACAACCCCTAGCCCACATCAGTGACTTAATACGGGACTAGTTCACTGCCAGACAACCCCTAGTCCACATCAGTGACTTAATACGGGACTAGTTCACTGCCAGACAACCCCTAGCCCACATCAGTGACTTAATACGGGACTAGTTCACTGCCAGACAACCCCTAGCCCACATCAGTGACTTAATACGGGACTAGTTCACTGCCAGACAACGCTAGTCCACACCAGTGACTTAATACGGGACTAGTTCACTGCCAGACAACGCTAGTCCACACCAGTGACTTAATACGGGACTAGTTCACTGCCAGACAACGCTAGTCCACACCAGTGACTTAATACGGGACTAGTTCACTGCCAGACAACGCTAGTCCACACCAGTGACTTAATACGGGACTAGTTCACTGCCAGACAACGCTAGTCCACATCAGTGACTTAATACGGGACTAGTTCACTGCCAGACAACGCTAGTCCACAGTGACTTAATACAGGACTGGTGGTTAATGCCACATGTAAACCTATTTAGCTCAAAAAGACAAGTATTCATGTGTTCACACAAACACACATCAGGTATCCTATCAAAGAGAGGACTGGTCATTGGGTAGCAAAATGAATAAAAAACTAATCCCTGACCCCAAAGGCTGGCAACAGGACACTTTTGGGGCCCCTCCAAGTACTGAAAAAAAATACAGGTGCATCTGAATTTGAATATCGTGGAAAAGTAATTTATTCCCACAATTCAAATCAAAAAGTCACACCACATATATTCTAGGTTAATTACACATTAAGTGAAACATTTCGAACCTTGTTTGTTTCAGTCTTGACAATTACAGCTTATGGAAATCAAAAATCCAATATCTCAAAATATTAGAATAAAAGAATGTACAGAAATATCAACCTGAGAAGAGCTCTAATCAGCTAATTAACTCCCTGAGCCTTCAGTACACACAACCACAATCATGGGGAAGACTGCGGACTTGACAGTTGTCCAGAAGACACTCAGTGACATCCTCCACGAGGAGGGTAAGCCACAGAAGGTCATTGCTGAAAGGGCTGGCTGTTCCCAGAGTGCTGTATCAAAGCATATTCATGGGAAGTTGACTGGAAGGGAAAGGTGCACAAGCAACAAGGATGACCGCAGCCTTGAGAGGATTGTCGAGCAAAGCCGATTCAAGAACTTGGGGAGCTTCACAAGGAGTGGACTGAGGCTGGAGTCTGTGCATCAAGATCCATCATGCACAGACATGTCCAAGAAATGGGCTACAAGTGTGGCATTCCTAGTCTGAAGCCACTCCTGAACCAGAAACAACATCACAAGTGTCTTACCTGGGAGATGGAGAAAAAGAACTTGACAATTGCTCAGTGGTCCAAAGTCCTCTCTGCAGATGAAAGTAAATGTTGCATTTCATTTGGAAATCAAATGGAGAGGCACAGATTCCAAGTTGCTTGAAGTCCAGTGTGAAGTTTCCACAGTCTGTGATGATTTGGGGTGCCATTTCATCTGCTGGTGTTGGTCCACTATGTTTTAAGTCCAGAGTCAATGCAGCCGCCTACCAGGAGATTGTAGAGCACTTCATGCTTCCATCTGCTTTATGGAGATACAGAGTTCCTTTTCCAGCAAGACTTGGCACCTACCCACAGTGCCAAAACGACTGGCAACTGGTTTGCTGCCCATGGTATTACTGTGCTTGACTGGCTAGCCAACTCGCCTGACCTGAACCCCAGAGATTCTATGTGGTATTGTGAAGAGGAAAATGAGATACACCAGACCCAACAACACAGACGAGGTGAAGGCCGCTATCAAAGCAACCTGGGCTTCCATAACACCTCAGCAGTGCCACAGGCTGATTGCTTCCATTATAATATTGTGGGATCCTGGATTTTTTAATTCCATGAGCTATAAGCATAATCATCAAGATTGAAACAAAAAAGGCTGGAAATGTATCACTTTATGTACAATGAATCTAAAATGTGAAGATGTCACTTCAGATTTTATTTACAGAAGAAGAAAAAAAACTTTTCCATGATATTACATTTTTGATATAAATTGAAAAAATAAATGGGTTGGATGGTTTATAAAAATATATGATACCCCCTAGTTCCATATACACTGAAATGTCCAAAGACGTTTATCCAACAAAACCTCAATTTCATGATCCACCTCTTTTGAGAATTTTTAAAAAGGGACATTATCACTTGCTAGAAAGCTAATGCTTTTAACCAAATTTTACCCACCAACGAACACAGACTTCAGTTTGTTTTGCTAATACATGGTTACAATAAGCCAACCTTTCATAACCTGTCAGTTTTAAAGCAGAGTCCTCCATGCACTTGCACAAACCCAGGATATAGACAATACATGTTATACATTCACTGTTCGCTTTAAAAAGCTCACACGTTGTAATACATGTTTCATTCATGCCCAGAACCAAGTACTAGCTATTAAGCCAGTGTTTCAGCCACAGGCAGTAGACAGTCGCTAAACGAAGTGTACGAGGCTCTGAAGGCAACGTTAGCGGTATCAGAAGCAGGCCCGTAGGCAGGGGGAGACCTGGGTGGTAACCAATCCACCGAACAGAGACAGGCCCACCTAGGTGGAACAGCGGTTCTGACATCCATCCATCATATACATAATTAAAACACAATGTAGACCTTCTACGGGTAGAATAAATGTAAAGTTGGCCATCCGTGTCAATTTGTTACTGACAGAGTGAATGTGAGGTGGAGTGCCAGGAGTGGACTGCTGTGAGGTGATTTGAGCGCAGAGCAGGTTTCCATCATTTCAGAGGGGCAGCTCTCTGTCCATTCTTCATCTTTCTTACGATTTAGACATGGGCTTGTTGAAGTGTTAATGTTGAGTGCTTCTTGGCTAGCCGACACTTTAAATGACTGCCTATTCATGTAGAATGTAACTGATGTGATAAATAAAAATATAGAGAAGATACTCTATTAGCCAAGTCATAAAAGCTTTATTACAAATTGTAAATGGACTGCTAGATTAAAGTTTCTGTATTTTCCTATGATAAGCTGCAGTGTTGGAATAATAAAATGCATGTTTACTCTATCACTGGCTTGGTTAGCAAACTGCAGGCCCATAGTGTCATTTAAAATTTTACCCCAATGAAGGCCAGTGCCAGAATGGAAAAGGAAACTAAGATTAGCAATTGCAATGTTATTTATATTCAGGCTGATGGAATATTAGCTCAGAAAACAAACTGGCCTGAGGCCAAACCTACCTGCTGATCCCTGCCTTGCGCAAACTTTAATAACCTAAACTTCTTGCCCATACTTTTCTGAGCCTTATTTTAACCTTAACACAAATTATAACCCTCAAGGGCAAATGTCCTCACTTAGAATGATTTTCCTTGTTTTACTACAGTAGTGAGGAACAAACACACACTCCCCTACCCTGTGGCCTGGTGGGGTCCATGCTGTTTGGCAGTAGAGGCTGAGAACCAGGGATTCCACCCGGAGGCTGAGGAGACAGTTCAAATACAGAGGGACCAAATGAACGATCAAAGAAGGACCAGCATCATGGACACTGAATGCAGCGTGCAGCGCGTGTAGTGAGGTGTACCTAGGGTGGAGGCACCAGCGCGTGTAGTGAGGTGTACCTAGGCTGGAGGCACCAGCGCGTGTAGTGAGGTGTACCTAGGGTGGAGGCACCAGCGCGTGTAGTGAGGTGTACCTAGGGTGGAGGCACCAGCGCGTGTAGTGAGGTGTACCTAGGGTGCAGGCACCAGCGCCTGTAGTGAGGTGTACCTAGGGTGGAGGCACCAGCGCCTGTAGTGAGGTGTACCTAGGGTGGAGGCACCAGCGCATGAAGTGAGGTGTACCTAGGGTGGAGGCACCAGCGCGTGTAGTGAGGTGTACCTAGGGTGGAGGCACCAGTGGTTGGTCCTTACCTGATTTGGCATTCGAAGTGAGGGACGGGGTCCACCTGGAAACCGTGGCGACATGAAAGGCTGAGAGAGACACAGAGAGAGTTTGGTCAGACAGATGATGATGGACAGTGTATGGATGGAGGACATTGTGTGGAAAGAGGATGAGGGTGTTGATGATGGGAAGGTGTGTGGATGGGGGATGAAGGTGTGGATGATGAACAGGGTTTGGATGAGTTGATAGAGTGGATGATGAATAGGGTTTGGATGGGAGATGAACGTGTGGATGATGAAGTGAATACTGATGAGGGTGTGGATGATGAACAGGGTTTGGATGAGTTGAAGGAATGGATGATGAATAGGGTTTAGATGGGAGATGAAGGTGTGGATGATGAACTGCGTATGGATGGGGGATGAGGGTGTGGACAACACACGGAGAAAAAAGTTAAACAACAAAAATTGCATTTGCTCTCCCTTAGCTTTACAGACCATAATAGATGGTAAATCATATTTTATTTGCATTTCTGTGAGTGCGCGCGGACATGCGTTTTGTCTGTCCTGTGCACATACAAATCTGCATAGTCAGTGTGTAGATCCACACTGGCCCATCCTTTGTTTTATTAATGAGGTGGTAGAGGAGTGTGTGTGTGTTAGTATGTGAGTGTATGTGAGCTCCCAACCCCCAGTAAATTATTTATCCAACACAGAGGGAGTCCTGGCGGGGACGTGGGTGTGTTACCTGTCCATGTGGTCCCATGCCGTGGGGGGGGCGGCTGTGCGTGAGGAGACTGCTGGGAGCCCGGTGGACCCTGGGAGAAAAGGAAGAGTGTCATTAAAAAAAAGGGGGGAGGGAATCACAGAATTACACCTGCAGGACCCAGCCAATCAGTGACGACTAAGAGAAGCTGGCCAGTTGCCAACCAGTACACAATGAGGAAGAGAAACTAGCCAATCAATTACTGACTATCCAGTCAGGGAGATATGGCCAGGCGGAATCTTGAATCCAGAGTAAGAGGAGTACTTCACCACTAGAGGGCGATGTACACAAAGCTAAAACACGTCAGAACAGCGGAAGGGAGGCAATTCCACACTGATCAACATCAGGACATGAAGTGGGACTCAAACTAGACAGTCGATGTGTTTGTATGACTTTGGTGAATTTTCTTTTGTATGTTCTGTGTATGTATGCACACGTGAAAGAGAGAGGCTTCTGTCTTATTAGCACCGTGTGCGCACAAACACAGCACCACAAACACAGCACCACAAACACAGCACCACAAACACAGCACCACAAACACAGCACCACAAACACAGCACCACAAACACAGCACCACAAACACAGCACAGGCATATTCGCAGCAAACAGGCCTAGCTAATGATAAGGCCACAAAAAGGACAACAAGCACACACGCTCCTCCACACGCTCCTCCTCGTGCTCCCCCACTGCTGTTATAAATAGCACTCCTCCTGTCCCCCTGTCCCCCCCCCCCCCCCAGCGCTCTGTCACTAGTCTCTGGCTGTCTCCCACACTCACCTACTTCCTGTCTCCCCTCTCTCCCATTATGTCATGCCAGCCCTGTGATTGGCTTGCTCTGTCTCTACGGCTGCTCCACCCTCTCGCTTTCTCTGGACTAACAATGAAGCGGTAGCCACAGAAACACACAGAGGCCAGGTTCTCCCTCCCTCACACACTACCTACATTCTACCTTATCATCCCTGCTGCCAAATGCCAGGGCTGTCCATCACGCGGCACTGGCTGTTTGCGCGTGTGATCAATGGCGGTGGGGGGGGTGGGGGGTGCGAGAAGGAGATACAGCCGGAGAGACTGGAGAGTCCGAAAGGAGATGGCCGGACAGATGGAGGGATGAAAAAAGCCAGATGGGTGTTTCACCGTGAGTAATACAGAGAAGTGAGGGATGAGGGAGGGATGAGGGAGGGAGGAGCACGGCGTTACCTGGAAGAACCCTGGCGGCATGGGGCCTCCTGGCATCCCGTCGTTAGGGGGCATGTTTCCCATCACCGGGCTGGGGGCTGCAGCCGCACTCTGAAACCAACACACTAACACATCAAGTACACACACACACACTGTAGTAGGAGTCAACACACACACACTCCCTTCCCCCTCTCCTGTTAAAGGGAAGGCCCAGTCTTCATGCTAATTCGGCCCGTGAACAGGTCACACAGTCCCCTGGGATGACACAGGGTTCCGGTCTCTTTCTTTCGCAGTCGTCCGGCTCATTCCCTTTGACCTTCTCCCCATCCAAACAGCTGTGCTGATCTCCCCCAACTCCTCTTCAACACCCCCCCCCCCCCCGTCCCATACTCTCTCAACTGACAGGCTCCTTACCCTCTCTCCCTTACCCCACCCCCCTTCCATCTTTCCCATCATCTCTCCCTCCCTCCCTCCCTCCCTCCCTCTCTCACAGTAGCTGGAAGCTGTTGCTATGGAGACGGGTCCTCGGCTCCCTGTCCCCTGTCAGCCTCCACTCGGAGAGTGAGACCAGATTCAGAACCAGTCTAACCAGGCCCTGCCTTCTCAGTATGAAATAGCAGCCGGGATCTAGACAACATGGTGGGACGTCGGCACCGTTGTGGTGAGGCTAACCTACTGTTAACTAACCAGGCAACTAGTAGGCTTGATAAGAACAGACAAATGACTGGATAAATTCACCCACACAAATAAATCTCAACATGTAAGTGTATGGATCCCACATACACACCATCTGAAACACACACACACACACACACACACACACGCACGCACGCACGCACACCTAATGACATCCAAAAACAAAAGTTCACCCTCAACCACACAACATGCAGCTCCCTTGTAACATCTCCTCTAACACAGGGAGATCCTTCATCTCCTCTAACACAGGGAGATCCTTCATCTCCTCTAACACAGGGAGATCCTTCATCTCCTCTAACACAGGGAGATCCTTCATCTCCTCTAACACAGGGAGATCCTTCATCTCCTCTAACACAGGGAGATCCTTCATCTCCTCTAACACAGGGAGATCCTTCATCTCCTCTAACACAGGGAGATCCTTCATCTCCTCTAACACAGGGAGATCCTTCATCTCCTCTAACACAGGGAGATCCTTCATCTCCTCTAACACAGGGAGATCCTTCTTTGCAGAAAAATATTCCAAATCTTAACTGTCTTGGTGCAGTCAGGGTTATTTGTGGTTAGGGTTAAGAGAGGTCTACAAGAAGTCCTACTGGGATTATTTAGTTGTCAATTTAACTTCAATAATGTTGTCATAGTGTGTTCTACATTTTCTTAAATTTGGTAAATAAATATCTAGTTGTTTTTAATGGACATAGATTGCTTAATTTCATTTCCTATAAAAAGTGAATAAATTCCTACAGATGGTGTGATAATTCAATTATATGTATTCTTCATCCATCTCATAGTGCCTTTATGGTACCTATAATCTAGTTTGAAAGTCACATCCCAAAATAAATGTCAAAACATTGTCCAAATGCTTTCAGTTAACAGAAGACTTCAAGGGAAAATGCTGACAAAGTTTGAATGTCTGACAGCATCAGGTCAAAAGGTGATCACCTTTGAAAATCGCCTTCAATCGTCAGAGGGATGTACGACCAATCGTCAGAGGGATGTACGACCAATCGTCAGAGGGATGTACGACCAATCGTCAGAGGGATGTACGACCAATCGTCAGAGGGATGTACGACCAATCGTCAGAGGGATGTACGACCAATCGTCAGAGGGATGTACGACCAATCGTCAGAGGGATGTACCACCAATCGTCAGAGGGATGTACCACCAATCGTCAGAGGGATGTACCACCAATCGTCAGAGGGATGTACCACCAATCGTCAGAGGGATGTACGACCAATCGTCAGAGGGATGTACGACCAATCGTCAGAGGGATGTACGACCAATCGTCAGAGGGATGTACGACCAATCGTCAGAGGGATGTACGACCAATCGTCAGAGGGATGTACGACCAATCGTCAGAGGGATGTACGACCAATCGTCAGAGGGATGTACGACCAATCGTCAGAGGGATGTACGACCAATCGTCAGAGGGATGTACGACCAATCGTCAGAGGGATGTACCACCAATCGTCAGAGGGATGTACCACCAATCGTCAGAGGGATGTACGACCAATCGTCAGAGGGATGTACCACCAATCGTCAGAGGGATGTACGATCATGCTATCAACCAGGACTTTTTATGTGTATGGAGAGAATGAGAAGATTATCTGATTATTAGCTACCTAATTATGTGCCCTCAAAAACTGAAAACAAAATATTAGTCTCCAAATTTAGGTAAAATAAATAATGATAGTAATGCCACACTATAAAACCATTTAAAAAACAACAATTATTCATACACAAAGAGGGAGATGGTAAGACAGAGGCCCTACCATACATGTAAAGGCACGGGGGGGCGGAAGAGTTCAAGGGTGATAAAGGGTAGAGAGATACAAGATAACCCCAACCCACGTTTTTGCAATCTCAACTTTTTGTTGGGGCGCAAAGTTTTTCAGTCATATATATCTTTCCGAATCCCAAAACCTGACCCCTGAAACCACTTTTAACTTTAACCCCAGAATCAGAAAGAGCCTTTATCCTTCAGACAAGTGAAAGATCGGCTCAAGTTCAAATTTTCCTTGTTTTACTACATTTTACAGGCAAACAGCTTAGTAGAACACGAACTCACACACACACCGAGCCAGAATAATAGACATGGATATAGACATACACCTTGTGTTTGAGTCCCCATCTGGTCCTTGAGACAGGCAAACTGGCACTTTACTCACTAACAGTTGCCAGCCAAGGCAGACAACACAGAGCGTGTACACCCCCACCCACTCTTAGAAACAACCCCCCCCCCCCCGCACACACACACACACACTTACAAACACACCCACACACAAAACATGCACATACACTATCACTCTCTCACACCACTCACACACACGCACGCACATCACTCTCACAACACACACACCACTCACACACAACACACACACACCCCACAACACACACACACAAAAGACACACCAACACACAAAACACACACCCACCCTTAAAACACACACATAGATAGATCCACACGGTTAACCATCTCCCTCTGGCACTGAGGGTGTGAAAGCCCCCCCCCCTCTCTGGGCCAGCTGCCAGGGCTGCAACACACACAGACACACACACACACAAATCCCTGTCTTAGCCCCGGCCCAGTGCTGGGATTAGGGGATTAGGACCTCTATTCCATTATCTCTACACACTGACGATAGCAACACACACACACAGGCACGCACACACAAAACACACACACACACTTAGGCCAGAGGGAAGAGACAGGCTTAAACACACACATGCAAATGTTTGGTTGTGCGTCTTTGTGGGGACTAGAAAACCATAAATCCATGTTCCCGATCCCTAATCTTAACCCGAACAACCTAATCTATTCTCTATGCCTAAACTTAACCTTGCCATAATGCCTAACCCTAACCTGTAATGACTACACATAGAAGCAACATCAGTTATAAAAATAACCCTAATTGTAAATATTACCCTAAACTTAACTCTCAAACCAGAAATAGCTTTTTTCCTAGTGAGGATAGGCTAAACTTGTAGAGACAAACGTGTCATGTTAATACATTTATGGAGACTTCTGTTCAGATGTATTGCTAGCACGCACACATGCACGCACACACAGCCCAGAAACTTACATAGTCATGGAAGGCCTTGGCCTCGCTGGAGTGTTCACAGTTCTCCCGTCTGTCCGGCGCTGCGCAATACAAATCCCAGAATACACTGCAACAGGTGGACAAGGACTCAAATTAAGGAGCGCCAGATGAGCCAATTTATATCAGTCGTTTGCTATACCAGAAACACACATCCTAATGTTAACGGTGCAGCCAGGAGGAACACACACGCCCTAACTCACCACCACCATGAGTGTAGGAATCCTGGAGGCTCCCCTAATGTAATATTCTTTTCCCATCGTATCTGAAACAGAGAGTGAGAGACCTTAAATGAATGGAAGGTTCAGAAGCTTCAACATGAAGTCCAGCTCGAAAGTCAGTAGTAATGACTGTGATCCTGGTTTTACTAGACATGTGCAGACCAGAAATCACACACAAAGATAGTAAAACCAAGCAATACAATCCTAACAATGTGTTTTTTAGGTTGTCCCCACTAGGAAAGGATGCGTCCATCTTAGGTGTTAGGTTTAGGGTATAGTTTGGCATAAAGGTTAGGTTGTTCAGGTCATGGTTAGGATTATGGTTTGGGGAGACAGTCATATTTCTCCACGTCCCACAAGAATAGAAAAAGAAATGTGTATGTGCTCATTTTTATATCTTAAATATGTTTTTGGTCCTAATTGTTCAGGCCTAACAAAGTAAAAAGGTGTGTGTGCGTATGTAATGTGTGTGTGTGGTGAGAAGAGGATTATTTGTCAGTCTACAGGTTAAGAACACAATCTCTGTCAGTCAATGCAGATGCTTGCTCTCTCCATCTACCTCAGTCAGTCTCTCTCCCTCTGCCTCAGTCTGGCTCTCGCTCTTCTTCTACGTCAGTCATTCTCTCTTCTTCTACATCAGCCTGGCTCTTTTCCTGTACCTCAGTCAGTTCCACCTCCTCTACTCAAGTCTGTCTGTTTGTCTCTCTCTCTCTCTGTCTGTCTCCCCTAGTCTCTCCTTTTCTGTCCATCTCTCTACCTTTGTATCTCCCTCTCATCCTTAATCTTTCTCTTCCCTCCATCTGACTCAACACCTTTACCCTCCCTGCCTAGTCTCTTACTTGGTGGGAACAAAGCCGGAGAGAATCAGAAAGAATGACATTCTCTGACAGAAAGGGGCATGCATGTCTTACCTCTGACAAGAAGGTCTGTGCAGACTTCTGTGCTCCTACGTGCAGCAAGTACTCATATACATACAGTGCTAACCTGGAAGAGACAAGGATGCTGTTAAATTCCTATAATTTTTTCTATGGATTTATTATGATGTGGATGAGATTACAGAAAACTACTAGAATAACAGACTGTTCTGTCTCCTAGGGCATGGTAATACATAGCTGTGATCAGTGATCCCATCACACTGACCAAGGAATACAGTGATTTGACCAGGGCGCAGGGCAGTGATTTGACCAGGGCGCAGGGCAGTGATTTGACCGGGGCGCAGGGCAGTGATTTGACCGGGGCGCAGGGCAGTGATTTGACCAGGGCACAGGGCAGTGATTTCCAGGTCAGTAAGTGCTCTGAGTCTGCTGTTATAAAGACACAAATTACTAAGTAGTACACACACTTCTCTCGACCATTTACAGGAGGCTGTGCTTATACTGATCTCCCCCACGAGGGCATTGATGACATTTGTATCTGAGGCGAGGCGTGAGTGTCTGTGATCAGGGGGGCTATGAGCACCTGGTCCACTGCATTATTTAAGCTAAAGAGTAGAGAAGAGTTTCTTGAGCTGCAACACTGGGAGATGTGATGAGCAGATAGTGTCTTCGCCCATGAACACACGCCTTCAGACTGCAAAGGGACATATTTCTAGAGCTCACTTAACCCTCAGTGTTTCAACATAGGCCCGTCTTCATGTTTGTCCATTATCCCACACACACACACCTCCCCATGATGTGTGCCACCAGTACACCTGACATCCTGCCTGCAGACAAAACCCCTCTTTACACGTGAATGAGCCAGTCCACCAACAGCACACACAAAAACGTACACACACATTGCTCCAGATGAGAGTGACCTGAAACACAGCCATACACACACACACACACCCCCAGCTCCAACTCAGAGCAGAGAGCGACCGCTTCACTCTGACACTCAATAATTCAAGACAGAAGAGAGGGATGGGGACTTGGAAGAGAGGGAGGGAGAACAGATAGGAAGGAAGGAGAAGAAAAGAGAGAAGGCAGAAGATGATACAGATAGACAGAATGGAAGAGAGGAATTGAATAAAAGTTTGCAAGCAAACTTGTTTTAATGTTGCTTTCTGAGCCAAGCTATAGTTAAAATAAATGTGTCTATATGGTAGAGATTGATGCTTGCATAATGCACACAAACAAAAGTAACAGACATGCGTTGACAATATATTTGCACATTTCAGACATAGAGTTGCTTTAATTGAAATATGGACGGCAACTGTGGGGAAAACAGCGCATTTAAGGTTCCTGCTTTAATGAGAAAACAGTCATATACAACTTGTCAGTTAATTTCAAACAGTTTGAATAAAGCTAATAGTTGCATTGTTCACCGAAAATAATTATGGGTGGGCCTATCGCAGTGTACATGTCATCACATTACATTTGAAATCCCTTTACAAACCAAAAGAACAAGACATGTTAGGACAAACATGGTTAAGGTAAGAAATACCAGTCCAACATTACGGTAGTGCAGCGTAAAGAAGATAAAGTTACTAAAGCAGTAACACTCAGTTACTAAAACAAGCGGACCAGCATCCTTTTTACAGACAAAACGGCATCCGTAGCTAGCAGACAAAGGGATAGGTAAGCTACCGCTATCCCAGCTAGCTTTAGCCTAGCTTATATATCAACAATTCTTCTAAACCCGCGTGCGGCACGGTGGGCAGTTTTGAATGAGCGCAAACCTTGTTTTATAACGTACATGTATTTTACTCCTTCATATAGGCTACACCAACTGTCCTACCCCAAAGTTGTCATACTTGCCGCTAGTTAGCTCCCATAGCTTACCTAGCAGCAGCTCGCGTGAAGAGACAGACATGGATAAAAATGTGGCGAGTGAGTTCGAAGAGGTACTTCTTGAAACGCTGAACACTTTTACATTGAAACCAACGCTGGTTTCCACTTCGTAATAAGTATCAGTCGGATACATTAACGTAGCATGAACTAGCTATAACCATAGGCTTCCTAAAGGTATAACACGAGCATCTTCCTAAATGCATTGTTCCCAATACCTAGAGAGGTCGAGAGGGAATCTTAATTTAGTGTCCAATATTAAAATGCAACATATTGCACAAATTATTTATACACAAACAATGGCCTTAATATTGTACAGTACAATATCATAAAGTGAACGTTAATTATTGTTCTAGATTAGAATAAAACAAGTACGAATGGCTAGCTTGGTGCTTAGCTAGCTAGCTAGGCTAGCCATCACCCCCCCCCCCCCCCAACAACTGCTTGCTAGCAGGGAGGGCTGCAAGACTCACATCAACACAACCAGAAACCCAAATAGAAAATAACGTAGAGAGAGCTTCGTATCTGCAGGCTTTCAATGACAATCGAATGTATATGAGCATTGGAGAGAAACAGAGTATACCCAGTTAAGCCATAGTGTCTCTATCCTTGTTGTGACAGTGCACTGTTCCCACTTACTTTTCTCTTGCTTGGTTATCGGAGGGAACAACAGCACCTTTCCCCTTGGCGTACATCATTGAAGCTGGTTTCGATACTTTTTATTTAGTCCAGTTCCGACACCTGTCAAAGGAAACGACCACGTACAATCTCCATAGCTACCCAGCAGTAGTGTTCTCTCTGTTTCTCTCTCACACTCTCACTCTCTGTCTCTCTCTCTCTCTGTGTGCCCCGGTGTCTTTTTTTTCTAGCAGGCTACATCCATCCTCAACATTGCCTATCTGAGCAGGGGTTGCTGCCGTTGGGGAGCTTGAAACCGTCTGTTGGTGGATCTTTTTTTTTTTTTTTTTTTTTTTTTTTTCAATCGCTGTTCCAGGATTCTACTCACACTCCCCCTGTTTTGGAAGGGTGGGGGCTTCTTAAAGGGACAGAGACCGTGTTTTTGTTTATCTGACAAAATAAATCAAGATGGTCTGGACTATGTTCTTTATACCTGGTTTTGGAGATGATAGTGTGTATAAGGTTCTATCACTGCACTAACATACATCAATCATCAATGTCCTCAGCTGTGCAGTGGAGTGTACACACTGTTAACACTGCTTTTTTACAGTTTACTCACAAATTGGGATGTTTTATCTACATCATGGTCCCACCAATTGTGTTCTCTGTTCATTGTGTTTCAGCCACGTGTGGTATATAACATATGTATTGCATGTACGATTAGCTCTGTATGTTGTGTATAGGAGTTGCTTTGTGTGTTTAGATGTAGCTATGTGTGTATTGTGTTTAGGAATACTATTGAACCATGTGTTGGGTGAGGGAGTAGCTCTGTATGTTGGGTGAAGGAATAGCTCTGTGTGTTGGGTGAGGGAGTAGCTCTGTGTGTGGGGTGAGGGAGAAGCTCTGTATGTTGGGTGAAGGAATAGCTCTGTATGTTGGGTGAAGGTATAGCTCTGTGTGTTGGGTGAGGGAGTAGCTCTGTATGTTGGGTGAAGGAATAGCTCTGTGTGTTGGGTGAGGGTATAGCTTTGTGTGTTGGGTGAGGGAATAGCTCTGTGTATTTGGTGACAGAATAAGTCTGTGTGTGGGGTGTGGGAATAGCTCTGTGTGTGGGGTGAGGGAGTAGCTCTGTATGTTGGGTGAAGGAATAGCTCTGTGTGTTGGGTGAGGGTATAGCTCTGTGTGTTGGGTGAGGGTATAGCTCTGTGTATTGGGTGACAGAATAAGTCTGTGTGTGGGGTGAGGGAATAGCTCTGTGTGTTGGGTGAGGGTATAGTTCTGTGTGTTGGGTGAGGTTATAGCTTTGTGTGTTGGGTAAGGGAATAGCTCTGTATGAGGGTATAGCTCTGTGTGTTGGGTGAGGGTATAGCTCTGTGTGTTGGGTAAGGGAATAGCTCTGTATGAGGGTATAGCTCTGTGTGTTGAGTGAGGGTATTGCTCTGTGTGATGGTATTGCTCTGTGTGTTGGGTAAGGGAATAGCTCTGTATGAGGGTATAGCTCTGTGTGTTGAGTGAGGGTATTGCTCTGAGTGATGGTATTGCTCTGTGTGAGGGTATAGCTCTGTGTGTTGAGTGAGGGTATAGTTCTGTGTGAGGTTATAGCTCTGTGTATTGGGTGAGGGTATGTTCATGTTCGTGTGGGACATGTGTGTTCTGTCCCTTTAAGAATGTGTGTGTGTGTGTGTGTGTGTGTTCTGTCCCTTTAAGAATGTGTGTGTGTGTGTGTGTGTTCTGTCCCTTTAAGAATGTGTGTGTGTGTGTGTGTTCTGTCCCTTTAAGAATGTGTATGTGTGTGTGCGCGTGAGTGGCAGTGCAGTGCACATTTTGTGTGTGTGTGTGTGTGCTTGCAGGAATGATGTGTTCTGTTTTTATGCTGCTCAACTCTAGAAAGGACACACTGACTGTGTGTGTGTCTGGTGCATGCGTCTTGAATTTGGGGTTTGCCTCCTCCAGTGTTTTCTACAGGACACACAAACATTACAAACAGTACACACACACACACACACACACTACTAGAGAAAGGAGGAGAAAGAAGCAATAGAGAGCACAGAGCTAGGGCACACAAAGCACAGTCTAGGCGGAGATGCTCCATGGGGAGAGAGAGGAAGACGGGGAGACAGAGGAAGAAAGAGAGAGAGAGAGAGAGGAAGACAGGGAGAGGAAGAGAGAGAGCGAGTGGGAGATAGAGATGGGCAGAGAGAGAGAGAGTGTTTCTACTCAGCTCAAGACCGCAAACTCTATCACTGTCTCATCATAGCAGCAGTATCGATCGGTCTGAGCCCAAAGATCTCTCAGAACACACACAGACTGTTGAGGAGGTGCAGATGCATGTGTGTGTAAGTGTGTGTGTGTGTGTGTTGCTGATAGGATAGGCTTGATCACAAGGTTTAAGGTAATTATACCTCAACACCCTGGAATTCCGAAGTATTCAGCCTAATGTATGCACACACATCTCATATACACTCCAAACAGGTTGTGTTCAATCAAGCCAGACCTGTATTTTCAATCACTCCAAATGAGGGGCTCTCAGAGTTTTACATTCACATGTTTCATCACTAATTGAATACGCTTGTTTGACTCACCAATTACGCCGTTTATTGGATTTCTGGATCAGTATTTACTCGATTCCTATAGATTGCTTCATCGTAAAGACTTGAGACCTTTTTCAATCCTGTGCCAAGATTTTTTTTTGGTTGGGACGGGGTTCTGACATTAGCGCATCTGTAGTGTGTCCTAGTTTGTAGCTGAGGGGTGGTTTCAGTAACATCTTAAACCAATGTGGTAAACCATTTTGATTCTCACCACACTTCCGGATACCTGATAGTTACCTCTCACTACAGATCTAGGATCAGATTACCCTACCTCGCATTTTAACTTTCCTTTAATGTCCCATTAACTGGACTGAACACGGGTCAGACCTAGGACCAGTCAGTTAGGTCTACCTGCTCCTGTCTCTCTAATCTTTGTTCTGTATGAATACTTCCTATTTCCACAGGAATGTAATCTCTCTACAGATCATGCTGCCTTGGTTTCTCTATGCCCCTATTTTCGCTCTGTAGGAAGAAACACAGACAACTTCTACCACTGTGTCTTGAGGCCTCTCCTGCCTCTCCTGCCTTCTCTCTCCTCAGTGCTCCTCTCTCTCTGTCCCTTTCTAGGTCTCCTCTCCTTTGCGCTCCTCTCTCTCTGTCCCTTTCTAGGTCTCCTCTCCTTTGCGCTCCTCTCTCTCTGTCCCATTCTAGGTCTCCTCTCCTTTGCATGTCTCTGCTTTTTTTTGTGTCTCTCTTTTATTTATTCTTTCACTCATTTTCTCTCCACCCTCGTATACTATTTGTGCAAACTACAAACAGGTACTGTGCAGAGGAAGTACACCCCCAGATTTATGAAAATAAGTGCATGGATATTATATCTTAATTCAAACACTGGACAGTTGAATGTAACTCATTTAACAAATACCACTGAATGAAATACACTTTGTAATCATTTAACAACAATGGGCAGAAATGCAATTTCCTAGCCTACGATAAATAAGTACACCCCTAGATTTAATAGCTGGTGTTGCCCCCTTTGGCAGAAACAAGCTCATATTGGCATTTCCTATAAATGTTTTTCAGTCTCACAGTTTTTGCACACTCTTCCTTTTAGTGCTGCTTCAACTGTATGATATTTTAGTGGTTTTATTTACATGTATGATTCACTTCAAGCTCCCTTTAACATTTCTTCAGGATTAAGATCTGGGCTTTTGACTCAGCTATTCAAGTGTTTTGGATCATTGTCCAATTGCAAGCTGTTTTTACAGTTCAGCTTCAGCTTTTTGACAGATGGCCTCACATTCTCAGGTATTCTCTGGTACCCTATAGAAATCCTAATTGATTCAATGATAAGCTGGACAGAACCTGGTGCAGCAAAGCAGCCTCAAATCATTATGCCCTGCGCCACCATACTTTACAGTTAGTATGCATTCCTTATGTTCAAAGGGAGGGAGTTGATGCCTTGTATTGTGGCCAAACATCTCCACCTTTGACTAGTCTGTCTAGTGTACTTTGATGACTTGTACCCCAGGTGTTTTCTGACAAACTTCAGTCAGGCATTTGTAATTGTTAATATCAGAGGCCTCTTGTTTTCTGACCTCCGATGTTAAAGTTTTTGCAGTCTCTTTCTGACAGTTGACACATGCACTTTGACATTGATTGAGGCCAGAGATGTTTGTACATGCATGTTGTTACCCTGAAAGTCAACTTTGTGTGTCTGTCAGACAGCTTTTGGCCTGAATTTGGTGGGACAGCTTGTTCTAGATAGACTGCCAGTGATCTGGAATGTTCTCATATTTGTTGATTATCTGTTGGAAAATGTAGTGTTTGACTTAAATTGTTTGAAAATGGTTCTGTAACCCCTCCCAAAGTATTTGAATCAACCATCCTTCGTCTGATGGCGTCAGAGATCTCTTTTTTGTTAAGACTGCTGTATCATTCAGATCTTTATGTAAGGCTTTCCCAACAAGTTCCTCTCTGAAGATTTTCAGATAATTTGCAACTGATTTAAATGTCTGCAAATTGATATGATAACAAAGCAAGGAGTGTACACAAGTATAATTTCTGACTTTATTGCATCTAATAATCCTAAAATGTCATTTCTGTGCTATTACAGTATGTAACTTAATCTGTCAGAAGTGTTAAAATTAAGATAAATAATTAAGATAATATCTGCATGTACATATGTAAATATGTAACATTTTAGGGGGTGTACTCACAGAGCAGTATATCAGTTGCAGGTGCAATAATGCAATTCAATAATGTGTTCCTGCACTATATTTACACCCTGATTGGAGGTCCCTTGCAGATTTCCTGTTTATTACCATGTTATTAGATGTGCTTCAACAGAACATAGTGGTAACCAGGAAAAGAAAGTCACAGGAGATAAACATAATATAACCCATTTTCTAAATGATTATCAGCTAGAAAGGAAGCAAAAGATGAGACGGGGCAAATAAAAGTGGTGGGAAGAGGAGGGAAAGTGTGTATGCATATATGTGTGTGTATGTGTGCATATATTTGTGTTTGAATGTGTGTGTGTGTGTGTGTGTGTGTGTGTAAAGAGGTCAGCCTGGGCTTATGGAACGGTCTATAACCTATCCTGCCCCATTTCTCTGTACAGTCATATCATACATACAGGCACGCAGCCTCACACACAGGCCTACACAAGATTGGGGGGTGCAAATGTCGAGGCTCAAAATCAGCCAAGTGTCGATGGTGTGTGTGAAAGACAGTAAACCTTTAAACAGTTGGAGTGGTGGTGTACGTCTAACCTAAGATCTCTGGAATAAAAGCATGTGGTCCAGGGACGTTAAATAGGATCCAGATTGCATGTCCCCTTAAAGAAGGGTTTAATAGAGGCGCGCACGTGCGCGTGCACGCCAGCACACATAGACACACAGAAGGCAGAGTCTTTTTTTCATTAAAAGAACACAGACAGTGGTGTAAACTGCTGCTACACACAGCGCGCAGATGTTCCCTGCTTTTAAATTATTCTTTTAAAACATTTCAGCTGAATATAATGAAACTCTTACTGCAAATCATTATGGGATAATGTCTTCGTATCGCTTTATTCCTCACATCAATTAATTCTAATCAGATCTGCACAAAGGTTTTGGGTCAAATTACCAAGTAACTTCTTTCACAGGTTTGCTTGTTGACAATGCATTAATAACACTCTCTCTCCCATCCCCCATTCAAATCTCTTTCCTCCCCTCCCCCTCTAACTCCTTCTCCCTCCACTCCTCTCTGTAGAGATGTGTTCAGCTCTGCCTGGCATTAATTCTTGTCTTATTTCAGTTGTAGGTGTTACATACCATGTTATGCACACACACACACACACACAAAGACACACAGACAAAGACCCTGTTTTTGGTCTGTATATATTTTGAGTGTGTTGTCTGGAGGTTTTGATACATGTTGTTGACAGTCTCGCCCTTTGGCCAAAACTACAGGGCCTCTTTACCCCTCTGTGGGCCTCTAAACCTCTCTCTCTCTCTGTCTGTCTGTCTGCCTCTCCTTTCTCTCTCTCTCTGTCTTTCTTTTCTCTCTGTCCTTCTCATTCTCTACCACTGTTCCTCTCTGCAGACTCCTTACCTCCTGCTCTCCCTTCTTTCTTTAATTCTTGCTTTCTCTCAGTCCCTCCTCCCCTCTCCCTCCTCCCCCTCCTCTCTCCCACTTCTACACACCTCACCTTTCCCTCTTCCCCTCATTTCTCCCCTCAATTCTGCCTGCTTTACCATATCACCTCCCCCCGCCCTCTCACCCCACCTCCTTCCTCCGCACACCTACCTTCTCCTCCCCCCTCTCCCTCTCACACCCCCCCCCCCCCCCGCCCCTCCCCTCTCCCTCCTATCTCTAACACACATGGTGGCAGTACTATACTCCACCTCCCAAAGGAATAGTGTTTAACTCGCTGACAAGAAGGGTTTAAGGCCGGGGACGGGGTGTACGTGCGTGTGCACGTGCGTGTGTGTGGTGCGGGTGGGGGCGGGGAGGGTAAATTGTTTAGTGTTTCTGTGCTGACTCCACATATGATCCCCATTAGCTAACAGGGCGTTTGCTAACACAGACACACACACGGTAAGGGGTGATTTTAATCCGGTGTTAACCATAATGGATCCAATCGAGCTGTTGGACAGTAACCGTAGCTACCGCGGACATCCCAGACACCAATACTGGCCTGCTCTCCTCCATTGGGTTCTATTCTGATGAGTTAAACAAACAACTAATATGTCTGTTCTGTTTTAATGATTTCTGTTTGTGAAAATGTGATGGCGATTATAAGGTCGTATAGATTATTAGGGGTCAGGGGGACAACACACCCTGACTACACCCATAACAATTTAGCATAATGAGCCACATAATCAGAGACGTCATCATCATCAACAGAACTCCCATTAGGTTATATTTAGATTAAAACTGCACTAAGAAAATGTTCATGCTACAAAGCGTTAATTACATGAACAAAACTTGCCAGATTTGCGTCACAGATACATTTTCTTTACAGTGAACACGGGTGATAATGGCAGTGGTCCCACGTCACCTTCTGAGATAACATGGGACGCTTTCCTGACAGACGTAAGTAATCTTAAACATCAACAGAATCAGAAATGTAAAACATTTTGGGAAGGGAACATCTCACACTGGCATTTGAACCATTCCATTATAACCACCAACAGGACTTGTTTGACAGAGAGTGGCATGTTAGAAGGTAAACAACGTTGTCATTGAGAATTCGCCTTCCAGGTCAGGGGTCTGGCCGAAGCACAGCCTGGGCATGTGTTCTGCTTCACGGCACAGCACAAGTTTCTCGTTGCTTGTGTGACTCTAAAATTGTATTTACATATTATGTTAATGTTATTTAAATTAAATTGTTGTCATGACAATTGATGTAGTCGAAATAGGTTGGCCCTTCATTGTATTGTTTTAATTCACACACACACACACACACACACACACACACACACACACATACAAATGTAAATCCAACTGCACAAAACTTAAATACAAATTTAAAACTCCTAGCTGGGAAGTGTCACTGTCCTTTTGTACTAAAATTATGCTATATAACTTATTTCTATAATTTCAGACAGTAGTTTTCAAAGTTAACAAGCCAAAACAGGTCCCTGAAAATTGCTTACTGTGTCATCCATTTGGTATGATATGTTATGTCCTGCAGAACTCACACAATATGTTACGAATTTGCAAATGCCTGGGCTGCATATCCTTTCAGGAAGGGAAAATTACTTTTCCATTTATTAACAATAATTGTAAATGTATATGTAAAACAATTATTGTTAATAAGCTAATTATTGTTAAAGCAGTCAAACTTTTTGTTTGTCTTTCCCTTTTAATTCTAGAGAAACAAAACAATCATAGTTAAATCACTAGTTACATAAAAATTGGCATGACATCTATATTAAGTCATTATTTTTGATACATGCTGGCATGCATCTTCACTAACGGTGAATAATATGAAAGGTGGATGTACATTAAAACACAAAAAAGAAAACCTTAAAATCCATCCTCTAAAAATGGCAAAATAAATGTAATTTCTTGTTGGATTGTTCCAAAGCATCAGTAGTAAAATGTCAACATGCTGTACTTTTGTCGTAGTCCGCTAACATGTTCGTATCTTATTTAAAATGTACTAATTCCTTATTCTTGCGGGGGGAGGAAGGGGGTGGGGGTGGGGGAGTGAACCGGTGACTTCAACAGCCGTTCTGTGACCCAAAAAACTGTCAGTCTTTGCCTGGAATAAATTGTGGGATGTACTATATATGAGAACAGGGGATTCATATTTTACTTAAGTCTTCTTTCGTAAACATTGACGGCTCAACTGTATTTTTGAGTATTTGAAAGTGTAAAATGAATGTCAAAGAAAACGAATAAATCATACTTTGACGAGTTTTATTAGTTTAAAGGGGTAAAGAATAAAATGACTTAACATTGCAGGCCCCCGTCGTACGACGTTGCGTTTCGAGCGGCCCCATAGTAGAATCAATTCAGCTAGGGGGAGCTTGAAACTGTCAACTCACGCTTTCCTCCTAGTTCTGGAGAAACACAGTCAAACAGAAAACAGTCAGCTAGTGCGATTTCAGCGGCACAGCAGAAGTTGCACACTGTTGTAAACACTCCGCTACTCACAATTAGTGTTATCTTTGAGCTATTATTAAATATGGAATTAAGCTTATGTGGTATACACGAGGTTTCCTTTTCAGCATAGCAAAAGACCGCGTAGCCGAGTGACAAGTTACTGTCACTGGCAGTCATACACACTGAATGGGTTTTTGAAAAAGTCTCGTGATTAAGTATGTTCACGCTCATTGTGTTTACCATGTACCGTGGCTGAGCCCAGTCTTAGATCTGTCACAACCCAGGGAAGTTAATTGATATTCCAGTTCTATTTCAAAGTGCCTTTTATTTTCAATGACAATTTATCTTACTACAAGTTCTATTGACTTAAGTGATATTCTCCCACGACCCCTGGTCCTAACATACCTGAAGCTCTTGTATTATAGAAACTGGGGTAACAACTAATTAATGTGGAGGCAATATAAAGCAACTGTAGAGTAGATTGGGGTTCCCAAACATTTTCCCACAGGGCCCCTATTTTACATTTTATAACCCTTCGTAAAGTTCAGTTAGTTGGGTTGGTTGGACTGGTATGGCATCTGGGTGAGATTGTATATGGTGAAATGTCATTAAAGGGGCATTATGTCGATTTTTGCGTTGTAATATCTGAACATTACCATATAATATCTCCAGTCATAGTGGGATAACAAAATGTATTTACAATAAATTATTTGGTTGCACACAAACCTCCCTCTCTTCCATCAACGTCGTTGAGACAAGCAATCAACTCTCCTGAAACAAACAATGGTAGGCGGGGGGCAAACAAAATCCCTTGGTCATTTCCTGGTTGCTAACATTCACTAACTGTTCAAGTGTGAAAACCAGCACTGAATAGTGTTGTGAATCATTGTGCCATCTACCTATAAATCAAGTTAAAAGTGAATATAGCGAGTGCACTAGTGCGTTTGAATGTAACCTTCCACATGGTTCCAAAAACAAGGTTAAAGGCCTATTCAGTTAATAACATAAAAACGTATAAATAAATATGTGTAATAATCTCCTTTGAGGAGGATGAAAAATAATAAATAAATACATGCATCAAACAAATTAGTTTTTTGTACACCATTAATAAAGTAAGACCCAGGGCCCCCTCAGAAATCGCTGGGGCCCATTTCCTTGCTAGGGACAGTTGATGCTTTCATGACGCAATTGCTATGCTTATTCTACAATACCCATGTATTCATACCCCGAGTAAACGCTACAAACAAATACATATCATCAGCCCACTTATCCAGAACTATTAATCACACAGAATTGATAACAATGACCTTTGCATGTCCAAATTCTAGGTAGGATTGGCTCTCCCGAAACGTACACTTTACAACTGATCTGAAGATATCTGCGTTTTGGCATGACGACGCCCCCTGTGTTGTTCAGCTGGCTTAGAGTGGAGGGTGAGGATTGCCACCCCTGTTCTACTGGCGCAGTGTTTATGCCCCCTATCCGCCTTGAGAAGTCACTTCATAGTCATAATCTCATTATGCATAGCGCAATCCTTCTTTAGAAGGAGATGGAAGAAGCGGCTGGGCTGGGGATTTTGTCTGGGTATATCGTTGGGGGGGTGGGGGAGCAGGGTTCCCTTTTCTAAATGTTTTGGGGTCTTCTGTTATGGGTACCGTATCCTTTGTTTTTTTACAATAAAAGTTTTAATTGTACATTTGTGTCTATCAACAAAAAACTTTATTGACTTAGCTAGCAGTGCTTATATATCTAACCGTGCAGCAGATTTACTATACCATGTTTTACAGTGTTTTAACTCTATGACGTAAAATTACCTTGGAATGTCTGTAACAGAAAATCATGTCTGTCTTTTTACTTGCCTGAGAGGATAGAATTAACATGACTATCTTTCACAATATTGTTTTATACGAGTAGAGCATTATTTTATTAATACCATACTGTTTTTTTTTTTATCACATCATGCATCATCATGGACTTAAAAGGACAATACTTATGAAAAATACTTATGTATTTGCTATACATATTTTGGAACTACGTAAGCTCTTCAGGCGGACACACTTTCCATGTTACACTAATGTACGTATCTTACTTTACGTCACAGGGAACATGGCTTGGGGAGAAATCAGTCACACTAGGCTCTTGCATGCAAGTGTGTTTATCTCCCATAAGCAGCAATATAATCAGTGTGTGCATATGTGTGTTATTGTGTGTAATGTATATGCATAAGAGCGTGTGTGTGTGTGTGTGTGTGTGCGCGCATGAGTGGATATGTGTGTGTTTACTGTTGGGGTGGCATCACAGTCAATGTCACCTTCCTTCATGGAATACTATACAGTACATATAGCTTCCTTCAGAATAACATATTCATTTTGTGTGTGTGTGTGTGCATGGCTGCCTGCTTGCGTGTGTGTGTGAGAGATGTTGGAGCACCCTTCAGAAGGTAACAGATTATGTTTGCAGGCGGAGATATTGATGAGGTCATTTGTTCCCAAGGTCACATAAACATTTTATTTCAGACCGGGACCGTTTCAGCCTCCAGACTCCAGGATGGCTGGAGCCCTTTTATCGTGTTCATCCCCTCCGTCTAAAAGAGGACCGATTCAGACCTGGGATACCTGGTTGTTGACATTAACGACCAGGTAAAAACGAAACAGGAACTGAGTTGAATGTAGATCAGGGGGTTTCCAATCTCCACTTATACCTACAGTACGTATGTTTGCTGAAGTCTTGAACAATCTTCCCTTTCTTATCCCCTGACAGCTATATTTTCCATTAACATGCAAGGCTTTTGACTGGGTTGTCCCACTCTGGTCATAGTCAGGGCCTTATTACTGATGGGCTTACAGAACACATGCTCTGGGTTCCCAACCTCCAGAGCGCCCACAACCCAATTGTTATTTTTGGCCACAGGTAGGAAGGTCCCCAACCAAAATGTACTGTTGAAGTACAATATGGCAGAACATAGAGTAGCCAGACATTTGGTTTAAAACTGCAACATTATCCGTCAGCCTCATGGAAACATTTGTAGTATAGCAGGGTTAGCACTGGTAGTCATTGAAGAGCTCACAAAATGCAAGCATGTTTTATGAACCCAGGAACAACTCATTAAAATACTCTTTTAGTAGGGGGCGTAACATTTGCGGGTCCTTGACAGTAATCAGTTTGACCCCTGCTCTAGAACCTTCCCTAGAATGTCCACATAGCCATGCCTTTCCATTGCCTTCCCGAGAACACTTCCATCTCCATCTCCATGCCAACATTATACATACACAGTACTCTAAAGGAGCTAACACATTTAGGGGGCAATAGCAGAGTACATTATTTGTCATTCTCATTAGTTATGAAAGCATGTAACAAGGTTCATCTTCCTAAGCATATCCAGACAGTACAAGAACCGACACAGCCCACTTGAAGCCCCACCCCTATTTATCTTTTCATCTGGGCAGGGCCACTCTGGTCTGCCGATATCCCCTGTTCCATGAAGGAGTGAACCCAAAAGTAAAATATTTCCTGTTTGGGGCAATATGAAGACCAGAATCCCCTAAAGAGGGGCAGGGGCAGATCTAAGGTTGAGCAGTCAGGAAGTAAAATGGTTATTCACTGTCCTCATACAGTTTTCAACGACATTGCTGGTTATCGTACTTCCAAACATTGAATGGATACAAACCTATCTGTGGTGAAGCATTAATCCAGTAGATTATACCTTTTATTTATTGTAATGCATGAAGTATAATGGTAAAAAACAGAGGTAACTTCTTAATCTTTATATAGAACTATGTTTTAAGTGATTGGTAATCTTTTGAAGCAACGATTTGACCAGCAATGTTGTTGAAATGTGAATGAAAGAAAACTATTGTGCGTTTTGCCTTATTAGTCGTATACTACATCCCCTCGTGCCATATTGCTCAAATATACCCAGGCATATACTTTTATACCTTAGCTCCATTCGATATGCTGCGTAAATATATTCACTCGCATTAGCTGTGTTTTGTTCACGGAGTAAAAAGCAGTTGGGTACAAGTTCAACCATTTCACAACAGACTGTAATCACTCATTATTAGGCTTACGTCAAAACAAAATACCTTTTCGGGTGGATTCAAAAATAACACTACACCTTTGTTTGATTTTGATTATCTGTAGACACTGGAGTAGGACTTCAGTTGCAAAATTGTATGAAAGACAGGCTCAGAGGCACCTATGCCAAATGTGTTGCATTTTGTTGCTGTAAAACAATGCCGAAAAAATCTCCAATGCCCCATCAACATTGACTCTGTAGCAGCCGGAGACACTGAATACGCGGAAGCAGCCTTGCCTCTATGAGCTATGAATCAGAGACACTCAGTCAGTGTGTGTGTGTGTGTGTTGCATTTGCCATGTGAGTCATTCTTGTCATGTGTTAGAATCCTCTCTTACTCTTTACTCTCCTTCCACCTCCTTTTCCCTGTCCTTCCGTCTCCTCTCTTCCCCTACGTTTTACATTTACATTTTGGTCATTTGGCTGACGCTCTTACCAAGAGCGACGCTCATACATTATTGACTGCACACATTTAGTACCTATAGCACTTTACACAATTCTTGAGGGACTGAATGAGCCAACTGAAAGCTAGCAATGATTAGGAGGCCATGATATTAGGTCCAGATTTGACATTTTGCCAGCAGACAGGGTTTAACAGTCCTACCTCAACGATGTGTGTTGTAGAATCTTTAGTAACCTCACTGAGTCAGGACAACCATTGGGCAATATCCATTCATTGCAATGGGGTAGTGGGGTTTTATCTTTGAACTGGAGGGTGCCCCCTACTGGCACTCCAATACCTCTTCCAGCAGCATGTTGTGTCCCATCCAGGGACAGAGGAATATATCTGCTCTGCAGTTTTTATTCCTTCATTCAGATAGACATCCTTCTAGTTCTAGTCCTCTGATTTTGATCCCAGGTGTTAGACATGGGACACCTGAGCTGTGTTCACTGTACTGCTTGCTATGTACCAGAACTATTTGTACCAGAAAAGCATAGTTGTAGGTATGTTTACTCCCATTTGTTGGGTGTGGTAAGATGTGGCAAGAAGCAACGAGAGATGTATTTAAAGGACAGGGGCCATATTGACAGGGTTCCCCCACCCACAACCCAACCCCTCCCCATTTTTTAACTGATCTGTCAGTTCAGAACCATTTAGTTAAATTGAACGTGCCAGACTCTAAAACAAACCAAACCAGCTCAGGTTAACCCTCCTCTGGCCAATCAACAAGTGAGCACAGAAAATCAACTGTACAGTAGACCTGGAGGTTTGGATTGGAATATGCCTGACACTATGGCCTTCTACAGAACACACACAGAGATAACATCAGCTAGCACAGAGGGGGAGGGGACTCACACACAAACACACACAAAAACTAAAACACACAAGTCTGACGTAAACCAGTGGTGACTAATGCTGTGACGTCTACTGAACAGTCCTATCACCATGGGTAGAAGAAAGAATAACATAACTGAATGTGTCTTGTTGTTATGAGTTGCTTGTTGTTGTTCCCGTTGGTCTGTAGCCGTCTTCCTCCCTCTAGTGGAGGATTACCAACCAACTCGCAGTCAAGAACAAGCCCTACTACGGTGCAGCGAGGCACAAGTTTTAATACATAATACAATGAACAATGAATATGCATGAGTTCCCGGTGGCACACCGTTTCCTTTGTCGGGCACAACTTTTCCCCAGAGACCTGTTGGAACCAGGCTACACGTTTGGTCACGGGCTGTCAACTGACTGGAGGGGCCCTGATGGCACATTCAATTAGATGAGTCTCTGAAAATACCTAAAACTCTGGGACTGGCATGGGCGGCTCTCGTGCACCCATCTTCTCATTGTGTCTGCCTGGTTGAAGGTGAGGTAAGTCAGGGTGCAGGGGGAGTCTGGTGTCTACCGCCACTTGATTTTCATTTAAACAGACTCCATTTGATTTACAGTACGTGGAGGAAAATAAACACACAAATGGGTTTTCAACTCAGGTAAGTTAGGGTAGGGGGCCAGGTTTAGGGATAGGGGTTTGGGTAGGAGGAGTGGGTTAATAACTATTGAATATTAAAAGAAAGAGGATAAATATTGGATAAGTTGGCTAGCACCCTAATTATAGTGAGGTCACTATGGGGTTTTTGTGAGGTTACTTCTTCCCCCTGGTCCACTTCCTCCTTACTCCATATAGATTGAGAATGATCAGAACATATAAGTGATACTTGGTGATACGTGGCTTTGGGTAACTGTGCAATCCGCCACTTGCTTCGAACTCCTTTCTGCTCATTCTTATTCTACGGCAACAAGTCCTGTTTGCTACAAAATCAGTGGATTTTTCCAGCGACATAAGAGTCTTTCATCCTCTATGCCACTTCCTCTTCCTCATCATCCTCGGGCAGGTTGCCCGGGCAGGGCTCCATGGTCACCGCCACGCCCATTCCGCTGCGTCCTAACAACATGTTGGTGACGGCGGTCCACTGGTTGGCATTAGGGCAGTAACTCTCAACGCCGGACAGAAACCCTGTGGAGTTAAAACCACCTGTAGGGGGAGGGAGCGGAGGAGAACAGGAGAGGGTTAGGGTCAGAGTGAGAGGAAGGAAACGGGAGAGAAATGGTGGTGAGCGAGTGGGAGAGGGAGGATGTGAGTTAGTGAACGGGAGGACGAGGTGGGGGGGAGGGGGCATGTTTCTCCGGACGTACCCAGAGCGAAGATGCGTCCCTGGTAGGTGGTGACTCCATGAGCGCTGCGCCGATCTCGCATGGAGGCCACAGGCTCCCACACGTCTCTGGCCACACTGTACCTCTCCACAGAGCTGAGCTGGACAAGGCCATCGTAACCCCCCACTGCGTACAGGTACGAGTCCACGCACACCATACCTGTACACACACACAGATTGAGTGTTTCACGCACCTTACAGTTGTATTCCCACACACACACACACACACACACGCACACAAGCGCACACGTGCACAAACACATACACAGATTGAGTGTTTCACACACCTTACAGTTGTATTCCCACACACACACAAAAGCGCACACGTGCACAAACACATACACAGATTGAGTGTTTCACACACTTTACAGTTGTATTCCCACACACACACACACACACACACACACACTTACCCAGCCCGCTGCGTACGGTGGACATGGGGGCCAGTTGGTGCCAGGTATCGGAGTCGGGCTGGTACCTCTCCATTGTATTCCAGCGGTTTTGGCCGTCGAACCCCCCCGCCACGTACACACATCCCCCACACCCGGCCACGCCCGCTCCCAGACGGGCTACTGACATGGGTCTCACAAACACCCATCGGTTGGCCTCTGGGTCGTACCTGCCAGACACAGAGAGAGCGTTTATGGCTGTTGTCGTCTTTGCACTAGTTAGCACCGTTAAAAACCATTCAATCAGTGATTACGGGAAAGCTAGTTTCACATCGTAAAACACTTGGAGATCATCAAGGAGAGATTTAATTAACACGGAGCTGGACCGACCTAACGTATATGAGCCGAAGTATCTTTCAGTGGATCAACTGAAGCCGTGCAGCATTTAGTAACAAGCTTTGTGGGAAGGAGTGAAGGAGGGTGAGCAGTGAACAGAGAAGATGAGAAGAGAGAATGGCTGGACGGACAAACGGAAGGAAGTAGTTGCACATCTCTGAGGTGCCCTACAAGATTCACGGATCCTTTAAAGAAATTCCAGTGGAGATTATTACTTTCCCGTTAGCTGCCCAGCAGCAAGTCATGAAACATTCCTCACCAGATTGACATTTCTTAGACTCAGGTCTCAGTGCATCAAGACTGAATGCTGTGTCAATCTAGTTAGTCCGTCCTCCTAAGGCTCAGGAATCTCTGTATTGTTTTTTGAAAATCTTTTCGCTAACCCCCCACTCCTCAATATTTCCAATCCCCCCCCCTCACCTCTCTACGGTGTCATGATGAGTCGGTCCCTGCGACCCCCCAACGGCGTAAATGCTCCCGTCGACGACAGCCACCCCCACCCTGTTCCTGGGGCTGTTGAGGGGGGCGTTTTGACTCCACTTGTTGGTCATGGGGTTGTAGCAGCACAAGGAACTAGACTCTGTGTTATCCTGTAGGGACAGATTCCTGCCTCCCACCTGAGGAAAGAAAGGCAGGACGGAGGTGAGTGGGGTAAGGCGGACTGACAGGGATGTAAAGGCAAGGTGTGTGTGTGTGTGTGTGTGTGTGCCTACCGTGTAGAGCAGGCCAAACAGCACACAGGAGCCCAGGCCACTGCACGGAGAGTCCATGCTAGCTAGCTTCAGCCAGACGTTCCTCCTGGGGTCGTAGGCCTCCATAGAAGACAGGGAGTGCTGCCGATACCTGGAACAGAACACAGGAGTATCAGACAGTGTACTTAATATCAGAACCGTGTCACAGCATGAGCATATCTTCAGGTGATACATTGTACAGTTAATGCTGCATTGTCCAAAGCTTAACTATCCTAATAAACAATCAACCATTACAAAATCATATAATACAAATAATAGTGTGTGATATTTTATGCTACACAATCCCACGACACCCTGTGCCAACACGGCTGTAGAGCTGCATACCCTCCAGCTACGTAGATGAGCTGTGTTCCACGATGAGGGACGGGTGGGAGTGGTTTCCTCAAAGCCATTTCCTGGAATATCTTAGACAGGAAGTCCCTGCAGGAGTTGGCCTGAAAGGATGAAAGGTAGAACTTTAGAAGAAAAGTGAAAGTGAAAATAAAGACAAATTATATAACCTGTGAAAAAGTGAGTACACTCCCTGGAAAGTTGTCTTTTTAAACACTTTTAGACATATAATAACACTACATATGAAAGATAATGCGTTGCAATCATGATTCATCCAAAACAACACGAAATGCAATTTAATTGTGCGGAAATTAAATAAGTAAACCCCTACCTTCAATAGCTAGTGATGCCCTTTTAGGGTGAAATAACGTAGTGTAGCTGTATCTTGTAATTGTCTATCAGTCTCTTACATCGACTGGGAGGGTTTTTCTGCCCACTCAACTGTGTCTTGTTCAAGGGTATTGCTATGGCCCTGAGGCAGAAAAGCAGTCCCAAACCATAGTGCCTCCACCTCCATGCTTTACAGTTGGTTTGAGGTTCTTTTGGTAAAAGGCTGTGTTTCTCATGGTCTCTGGCGCTGGAGCCAAACAACTCCACCTTGACCAGACTCATCTGCCCAGAACACAATGTTCCAGTAGGTTTGGTCTTCATGCAAATGTTGTCAGTAGAAACCACTCCCACGTAGGCCAAGTTTGTTTAGTTTCGTTCTGACAGCTGACTCATGTACTCTGGCATGAACCTGAGATTTCAATGGGCAATTATAGGTCAGCTCTTGCTTGTATCTGGTGGGATGACCTGTCCTACGTAGACTGCTGGTGTTCTCAATTTCTAGAGGATTCATCAGTGAAATGCTGTACTTTGAATTGACATGATGTGTTACCACACACCCTAAACTGTATTGAAGGCAGGATCCCCCAAACTACATTTCTAATGATTTCTATTGACACTCACATTATCTGGTGCACCCGATTCTAATTAAAATGTTATTGTGAAGGTAGGGGTGTACTAACTTTACATTACATTTATTTTTATTTGAATTCCATAAATGGTTTTAATCTTCAATAATTGAATTGGGTTACCTTCATCATTGTGTCCAAATATGTAAAGAAAATAGAAATCCACATTTCCAGGGAGGGTACCTACTTTTTCACATAACCTGTGGGTCACTAAACTCCACAGGTTGCACATATAGAGTAACAGCGACTAGCCTTGCTGAGGATGGGGCAGGACTGGAGCTGAATCTTGATGAACTTGGGAGGCAGAGCATAGACGTGTAGGGCATTGAGGAGGGCGTGGAGATACGGAGCTCTGCTCTCCAAATCCCAGCGCACCCAGTCAGTACACGCCTTGTACACCTGACACGGAGAAGCTCACGGTCACGGTTTTGCACCGTCTAAATATACTGCCCAGGTAAGCATGTATGAGAAAAATAGAATACACAACATTTAAAATATAATGAAACAGTATACCTCTGATTCACAGAGCACCTTGAGGCTGTCCTGACTGATAAGCTCTAACAGCTGACAGTGGGTCAGGCTGAAGAACTCCTCCTCCTTGGTCACCTGGGAAACAGACGCACAGCCGCACGTGTAAACAACACACGTCAAATGCTCACATGACACGCTTCTTTCTGGGGGCACGGGGTCAGGGAGAGAGCGGAGGTGGTCAGACCGACTGACATCCCTCAGCAGAGTCGCTGTGCATGGAGAGAGCAGGGTGAGCACAGGTGTGTGAAGACACTGGGGGCGACGTCCGAGCTGAGACCGCTGAGACACAGCGGTGTAAAGCAGTGGAGAAAGACTGCAAGGGGTTTCTGCACACAACTGCTGTATGATTGAGGAAGGGTTGACGTTGTTTCGTGGTGGATAGAAGGTTTACTGGCGACTGTTGTCTGTCAGGTTTTCCTTGTGTGGACAGCAGTCACTTTGGGTTCGGTCTCAATTGTTTTCACAAAATGCAATGTATACTCAATTCTGTTCCGAACTTTGGAACCTTAAAAATGCTAAAGTTTACATTGACAATAGCAGAATTAAACAGTTCTATCAGAATATATATATATATATCTTTCCTCCACTGTCTTCAGGCAACCCAAAAGTCTTAACCAGATAGCCAGATAGAGCGAGGATCCTCAATACTGTCATCACCATGAGTGTATACTGAGTGAATGACCTG
This sequence comes from Esox lucius, assembly GCF_011004845.1. Classification (NCBI taxonomy): domain Eukaryota; kingdom Metazoa; phylum Chordata; class Actinopteri; order Esociformes; family Esocidae; genus Esox; species Esox lucius. The sequence goes on from NC_047590.1 coordinate 10,767,268, forward strand.
AACAAAGGTATTCAACGTTTCCTACCATGTTGAAGTGTGTGTTGATGTACTCGCGGCTCTTCAGGTGCAGCTCGGTGCAGCCGATCTCCTCGGCAAATCGAGCGATGCCGATCACGTTGGCTGGCTCCAAGTTTTTAGTGAGGTAGTCACAACAAGCCCTGGCTACATCCTCCATCTGGTACCTGACACACACATACACACACTTCAGACATGTTCAGTGATAGAGTAACTATAAATTATTGTAATGAACCTATTCTTACAGAGCGTTAGTATTCAATGCAGCAAAACAATATTGAATAGGAACTGAATTGCTGTTGACTTCCCAACAGAAAAGCCCTATTCTTCATCCTTCCCAAACATTTTAGGTATAACATTGCTGATGGAGGCAGGACACAGGCACTGGAAAAACGTAGAGGGTTTTAATAACTGCACTGAAACACAACAGAACTTGACAACAGGACATGAAAACTAAACAACTTAACACAGGAGCAGATTCCAAATAATTAGCGACAAGCCTCATGAGGAAAGAAGAATTTAAATGGGAACAGTGACCAAACATGTTCCAAATGAGGAATGGCGGACGTTGGTTCTCACCTTGCCATGACGTGACACTGGGAAACTATAATAACGACAGTATTTACTCAAATAACTTTTATTTCTGGGGGAGTAAATACTTTTTTCCAGGTGGGAACTTAACATGCACCAGTATACGTAGTACAATATTGCTCACCCATTAAAACATTTTGCTTATTGAATTCTCCTACCAATTCAAATCATGTTGTGCGTCACTTGACATCTATTTTACTCCATAGTTTTCACGCCTGGCATAGAGCTTTTACCAAGGTATCTATTCATCCCTAAAAAACCCCAGGGGTCAGGCAGAAACGGATCACATTTATATAGAACTATGGCCAGCATGTAATTAACATGTTACAGCAACGAGTCCAGTGAGCGGCGACGGAGAACACAGACCAGTGCGACTGTTGGCGTTGCCACAGTCTCTTACCTCATAGAGGATAGCAGAAGGTGCATCACACAGGTCTCTCCCACAGTGATGCGAGAGGTGTAGGCGAAGTCTATGAGCCTCTCCACCACCAGGGGGCAGACGTCACGTAGCGTCACCTCTGAAGCGTGGCACTCCTTAAAGCTGCTGGTGAACATGGCTTTGAAGTACGGGCTACAGGACGCCAGGACCACTTTATGAACCTGACGGGGAGGGAAGTTGTGACAGGTTATCTATGTGGGCGGAGTACAGAAGTTTGTGCTGATAAGGTAGTTTACAGGCTTCGCTACGATTGGCCGATCCTGGAATAAAAACGAATAGGGTATTTCACAGACAGCCATCATTTATATTAGGGATGCATCAATAAGAAAGCTCTTGGCCAACACCGACCGTCGATATTCTGACAACAGTAATCGTCCGATAGCGATTGCTGGCCGATGTGTCGGTGCCTCCCTAAAACACACGCAATCTGTTTCTTTGTATAAGAGGGAATAGAGAGAGCCGGCCCCTCACCTTGAAGTCAGTGGTTGTGTCCTTATATGTGACGTGGAGGGTGATGTCACAGAGCATCTCATGCCGTCTGAACTCTTCCATGGCCTGGAGGGCTCGACACGGGTGGCTCTCTATGGTGTAGTCCAGGTACCCAGACCCGCGCATCGACGGCACCACAAATGCAGAGAAATCTGCATCCTTCGTAAGGCGCTTCTTCCTGGGGCACAACATCCTGGCCAAAGGCGATGGGGGGCGGTGGGTCGAGGTTCAGGAAGTTAATTGGGACTGATTAACCAATCAATGGGCTAAGCATGGATTGGCCATAGAAACTGTGCATCAACACTTGCTCCTTATTCCTAATTAATTCCTACTGAATGATTTTAACACACTGCATAGTGCATACTTACTCTCAGCACATAATACTGATCAATACTACTAAACGTTCAGGGGGAGTGGGGATTTCCATGCTGAATCTGTCTCTCCAAATCAAACTCCTATTCAGGTGAAAGCCATTTATCTCTCCATTTGCCTGATTTGAAGATCATAACATCCGTATCCATCACTAGAGGTTGTATTTCCTCAAGTGTCAATGTTCCAATAATATTGGCATCTCTGTCCCTTGCAAAATGGTTATCGGTTCTCTACCCATCCATGAACACCAGTCATTTATCACAGAATAACCTGCTCAATACGACGTTTTATCAATTATGTATTTAGTCCCGAGATTCCCGTTTCAATACTTAAATGTGGAAATTAGTCCGCTGTACTCCATCTTTTCATCCTGATATTCCCGGTTAAAGAACAATTTAAAATGTATTCCATGGAGGTCTGGGTTTGTCCAGCGTTATAACAGATATAATAGATATTCTGGTTTGTCCAGCGTTATAGCAGATATAATAGACATTCTGGTTTGTCCAGCGTTATAATAGATATTCCTGACTTGACATTCCAGCTTGGTTCTCTCAGATTCCGTGAGCTGTTGTCCATTTGTCGCCTTCTGTCCTCTAAATCCAAGTCCAAGACAACAACATCTGAGATGATCAGTTGGGTTCTAGGAGCAAATGATCCTGTGGGAGAAAGACTACAGAGTCAACAGGGGAGGCAGTGTGTGGATTATATTGACCATTCTGATTCATTTTAGCCAAAGCACCCACCATCTCAGATTGTTCTGAAATAATTTCTGTCAATACCAAGAAATACAGAAACTATTCCTGCAACATTCTTACAGAAGAGATTCCTGAAACATTATTTAGTTGAAAGACATATTTCAACGTAAGATAACAGATTGCATCCAAATTGACCCTTTCAATTTAAAGTATTCATATAACATGTAATAAATATAGTACAACATTTAGTTTGTACCAAACTTTTATTATCCATTAGGTTAGTAGGAATCCATATCCACATAAATATTGTCTACACTTGACAATATGAAGCTGTGGCTTGGTTCATTCTATGTATTCTCTGCATACATCCTGTTTCATTGGAAAATAATATCCTGTAGCATTTTTTTAAATATAAAAAAATGCTACAGGAGAGAGCTCAAGCATTGTTTCACATCCTCAAAAGAATAGCCAAAAAATGTAAAACAAGAATGACATACTACTAGTCTGTGGGTGACACACTCAATCTACCCTGATCACAAGACCTACATGCAGGCACTCAGTCAACAGAAAAACGTGCATAGCAACAAAATCTGCAAATACAATAGCTTAAACTAAAAAAGTTAATTACACCTAGAAAACGGTACACTGTTGACAAAACTGAGAAATACAATGCATTTCTATTCAAATATATTATATTCAAGTTAAAACAAAGGCACTTCTATACACCACACACAGTTTCAGACACTAATAGTAGCGAGAAACAATTAAGAGACAGCCTCAACAAGAACTCACTGTGTAGCTACATCACTAAAGGACACATTATTAGTAAGTAAGTAACTCATGCTCATTCCATTCATCATTTAACAACTATTTTAACACCGAGACGTTCCCAGGCCAGCCGGGAGACATAGTCCCTCCAGCGTGTCTTAGGTCTTCCCTGGGGTCTCCTCCCGGTGGGACGGACCCGGAACACCTACCCAGGAAGGCATTCAGGAGGCATGCGGAACAGATGCCCAAGCCACCTCAGCTGACCCCTCTCGATGTGGAGGAGCAGCGGCTCTACTCTGAGCTCCTCCCAGGTGACTGAGCTTCTCACCCTATCTCTAAGGAATCGCCCAGCCACCCTGCGGAGAAAGCTCATTTCGGCCGCCTGTATCCGGGATCTTGTCCTTTCGTTCATGACCCAAAGCTCATGACCATAGGTGAGAGTAGGAATGTAGATTGACCGGTAAATCGAGAGCTTCGCCTTGCGGCTCAGCTCTTTCTTCACCACGACAGACCGATTCATCGACCGCATTACTGCAGAAGCTGCACCGATCCATCTGTCAATCTCCCGTTCCATCCTTCCCTCACTCGTGAACAAGACCCCTAGATAATTAAACTCCTCCACTTGAGGCAAGAACTCTCCACCAACCTGAAGTGGGCAAGCCACCCTTTTCCGACTGAGGAAATCAGTAACGTCTTATTTTTACATCGACCATTAACTTTCAATTAATTATACAATGAACAGTAAAACTGCACATTTTAGAGTGGCCTTTTATTGTGGCCAGCCTAAGGCACACTTGTGCAATAATCATGCTGTCTAATCAGCATCTTGATATGCCACACCTGTGAGGTGGATGGATTATCTCAGCAAAGTAGAAGTGCTCACTAACACAGATTTAGACAGATTTGTGAAAAATATCTGAGAGAAATAGGCCTTTTGTGTACATAGAAAAAGTCATAGATCTTTGAGTTCAGTTCATGATAAATGCGGGCAAAAACCAAAGTGTTGCGTTTATAATTTTGTTCAGTGTGTGTAGAACTCTCTTAAAAATGAATCAGATGGTCAAATTAAAACTAAATGTTTAAATCCCTGCGGTACTTCCGCTTTGATGCCACTAGGGGTCTGAACGCCACTGGGTTAAACGTTACATGCAACACAACCAAACACGGGGTGAACATTTTGCATTTACTCTAGCTTGATAACATTTGTTTTGTCAGCAAGCAATCTGATATTTTTGTTTCCCTTCACTTCAGTTGGGATTAAAAAATTGACAGTATTTATATGCATAATTGCATATTTTTGCACATGTGCATGTACTTGCCACACAACTTTCTTAGAGAAGGATTTGTCAAGGTTGTAGAGAGCAGGCCAGGGGCAACAGTGCTGAGGCTTGTTCGAACATTATGACAAATGGGCAGGCGGTTCTGACAGACAAGGGAGACATTAGAACACGAATAGAATAGGTGAACGTGTGTATGTGTGAGCTTGTGTGTGTGTCTACTGAATGGTATCTGGCACATGGACACATTTAACTGCAACTCTGTTTCCCAAAAAGTTTTGATGCTACGTAACATGTAAATAAAAACAGAATGCACTGATGTGCAAATCATTTAAAACCTATTTGCAATGGAAAATAGTACAAAGACAACATATCAGATGTTGAAACTGAGACATTTTATTGTTTCTTGAAAAATATATACCCACTTTGCTACACGATTCAGAAAAGTTGGGACAGAGGCAACAAAAGGCTGGAAAAGTTGTGTAATGCTAAAAAACTAAACCTGGTGGAATATCACACCACTAATTAGGTCAACTGGCAACAGGTCAGTAACATGATTGGGTATTAAAAGACCATTCCAGAGAGGATGGGTCTGTCAGAAGTGTGGATGGGGAGGGGTTCACTACTCTGTGAAAGACTGCGCAGGCAAATAGTGCAACAATTTAAGAATAACGTTTCATAATGTAAAATTGCAAAGTGCTTGGGGATCTCATCATCTAAGGTACATAATATCATTAAAAGTTTCAGAGAAATCTCTGTAGGCAAGGGAAAAGGACGAAAAAACAATATTGGATGGCCGTGATCTTTGGGCTCTCAGATGGCACTACATTAAAAACAGACTAGATTCTGTAGTGGACATCACTGCATGGGCTCAGGAACACTTCCCAAACCATTGTCTGTGAACACAGTACGTCGCTGCATCCACAAATGCAAGTTAAAACTCTACCATGCAAAGAAAAAAACAAGATCCAGAAACACTGCTTCCTTCTCTTGGTCCAGGCTCATTTAAGATGGACTGAGGCAAAGTGGAAAACTGTCCTGTAGTCTGACGAATCAAAATGTGAAATTATTTTTGGGAATCATGGACGCCCCGTCCTCCGGACTAAAGTGGAAAGGGACCATCTGGTTTCTCATCAGTGCATAGTTCAAAAGCTATCATCTATGATGTGTGAAGGGACAATGCTGAACAATATATACAGGTTTTGGAGCAACATATGACATCCAGGTGACATATTTTTCAGGGAAGGCCTTGCTAATTTCAGCAAGATAATTCCAAACCACATTCTGCACATATTACAACAGCATGGCTCCAGCAAGAGTTTCGGTGCTAAACTGGCCTGTCTGCAGTCCAGACCTGTCACCCATTGAAAACATACGGAGCACTATAAAATGAAAAATACGACAGTAGACCGCAAACTGTTGAGCAGCTGAAAGAATGGGAAAACCTTTCACTTTCAAAACTACAGCAATTGGTCTCCTAAGTTCCAAAACACTTCCAGAATATTGTTAAAAGATGTGATGCAACAAAGTGTTCAACATGCCCCTGTCCCAACTTTTTTGAAACGTGTTGCTGGCATCAAATTCAAAATGGCGCATGTATTGTTCCAAAAACAATAACATTTCTCAGTTTCAACATTTGATATGTTGTCTTTGTAAAAATAAATTATTTGCACATCATTGGATTCTGTTTATATTTGCATTTTACACAGCATTCCAAACGTCTGTATTCTTTTTCCAACATGGAAGTCATCCATGGTCACACAATATACACCGATCAGTCGTAACATCATGATCACTGACAGGTGAAGTAAATAACATGGATAATCTCGCTATGGCACCTGTCAGTGGGTGGGATATATTAAACAAGCAGCAAGTTAACATTCTGTCCTCAAAGTTGATGCGTTAGAAGCAGGAAAAATGGGCATGTGTAAGGATCAAATTGTAATGGCTAAACGACTGGGTCAGAGCATCTCCAAAACTGCAGCCCTTGTGGGGTGTTCCCAGTCTGCAGTGGTCAATACCTATCAGAAGTGGTCCATGGAAGGAAAAGCGGTGTACAGGCTCACTGATGCACGTGGGGAGTGAAGGCTGGCTCTTGTGGTCCAGTCCAACAGAAGAGCTACTGTAGCTCAAATAGCTGAAAATGTTAATGCTGGTACTGATAGAAAGGTGTCAGAACACACAGTGCATCGCAGTTTCTTGCATATGGGGTTGCGTAGCCATAGACCAGTCAGGGTGCCCATGCTGACCCCTGTCCACTGCTGAAAGTGCCTACAACGGGCACATGAGCATCAGAACTGGACCACGGAGTAATGGAAGAAGGTGCCCTGGTCTGATGAATCACATTTCCTTTTACATCACGTGGATGGCCGGGTGCGTGTGCGTCGCTTACCTGGAAAACACATGGCACCAGGATGCACTATGGGAAGAAGGCAAGCGAGCGGAGGCAGTGTGATGCTTTGGGCAATGTTCTGCTGGAAAACCTTGGGTCCGGACATTCATGTGAATGTCACTTTGACACATAGTACCTACCGAAGCATTGTTGCAGACCATGTGCAACCTTTCAGGGCAACGGAATTCCCTGATGGCATTTGTCTTGGTGCTAGATACCACAGCACACCTTCAGAGGTCTAGTGGAGTCCATGCCTCGATGGGTGAGAACTGTTTTGGCGGCAAAAGTGGGGGCCTACACAATTTTAGGCAGGTGGTCATAATGTTTTGACTGATCAGTGTGTATATATATATATATATATATATATATAGTATCTCACAAAAGTGAGTACACCCATCACATTTTTGTAAATATTTGAGTATATCTTTTCATGTGACAACACTAAAGAAATGACAATTTGCTACAATGTAAAGTAGTGAGTATACAGTTTTTATAACTGTATACTCACTACTTTACTGTCACCTCAAAATAACTCAACACACAGCCATTAATGTCTAAACCGCTGGCAACAAAAGTGAGTACACCCCTAAGTGAAAATGTCCAAATTTTGACCAATTAGCCATTTTCCCTCCCCGGTGTCATATATATAGGGCAGGTGGTTATATTATTATGGCTGATCGGTGTATCAGACCATAAAGATATTAGCCCCTATTACACCAGCTATTACATAATACTTTTCTATGCCAATAACTGGAACCTGAGTAGACCCATACTGATACTGAGAACAACATGCAGAATCAATACCTTTATCTTGTTTATGTTCATTCATTTACATGACTCACTCCATAAAAGTCAGCTATATTCTAGTCCCTGACGAACACAGTTCCTTGGTTGTTCATGCACAGATCTGAATTAACAAATATTCAATCTTGAGTTATCAAACTTTCAATCAAGGGTATATTCACATTCTGTGGATGCAAAACATTTTGTCAAAAAAAGAATATACAGGTCAGTTTAAGCTATTTTTCTGTTTGATTCTGTCTTACAAACCGAGTCATTATTATAATATAAAAAAGTTGGGTTGGATAGATGTACTTGATTTTTTGACAATCTTTGATGGAGATTTAGGCCATTCAACTTGCAGGCAAAATACCTAATTTGATGTCACACAGAACTGACAAACACAATATAAATTAAATGTGTCTACAGTGGACTTGCATGACAATACTGTTTTCTGCAATTACAATCTTCATTATGGTCTTGCCAAAAGGTGGGGTGTTTCTCCTTGCAAAAACCTACTGGTTTCAAACCCAAACATGTAAATTGTCCACAGATTTTATGTAGGAAGGACTGTGACTTAAAATAACTGTTTAGCATTGTTTTTTCTGTAGGTAACACAACATATGACATACACGTGGCATGGAATGGATTGGGTTAAGCACACACAAATGAACACTAGAATATCATTGCATTGTGTATTACAGTACTCTGCAGTATACTATTCAATTGTACAGTGAGCACTAAACCATCAAAATAATCTACAGTGTGTAGTGCACTGTACTGTACTGTAATAGTCATCATAATACCATTCTATGGAATGGGGCTTCCCAGACGGGCTCACAGGCTCTGTCATAGCACCAAACTGACCACCAGTCTAGGCTGGGAAGACCTGGTAAAAATGGAAATTGTCCAGCACTCCCTGGAGAGTGGGGAGACATCGTCAGCGAGGTTTTCTTGATCTCATCAAGCTCTAAGCTCCATCATGCGGCTTAAGCGCCTGCAAAATGCTAATTGAAGTTAGTCTGCCCTCATACACCGCTGACCTACGTTACTTCCTTGGTGTAAAAGCAGTGTGGAATGAAGCAGAATGGCAATCTTCAACTCTCCCAAATTGGCTGGGAATCGCGATGAGATAGGGTCATATTTACAATTCACAACGACATTTGGGAAGGGAAGAAAAGGGTTGATAAAAAATAAAAAATAAGCACAGCGTACAGTGTGTAGTACAGTACTTTACAGTTAATATAACGTTATTTAGGAACGACTACACCATCGAGATAAACAGTAGTATTCTAAAGTGTACTACAACACTCAATAGTAACGACTACACCACAGAGATAGACAGATAGGGTGTATTACAACATTCTAGCCCTACTCGAATGAGGGATATACAACACAGTGTGTCATGGATACAGGGATTTATGTGTGGCGCTCAAATGCTTGTTAATCAGTTTCGACTTCTCTTTACAGACTGGAGCTCATTCAAGCAAAATCTAAATTGTATAAGTAAGAAGTAAAACCCTCAGCACTCAAATCAATAAATGTTAAACTCACCTGCTATATCACCTGTTTTATTAAAACACAGAAGTAGTTCCCAACTATTGTGTTTTTCGCAGTTCGGGACTACGACTCGTTCTGCTCACTGCCTGTCAATCTATAAACCGGGCTGTCAAACTGCTGAAGCAATAGTCCTTTGACGACGCAAACGCGTATGCTATGTCAGCAAAAAACAAAACCTGCCACTTTTCTGAAAACACATCACATCTTTGGTATCAAACAAGATTCAGACACATTCAGATGTACAAAAGCCTACCTAATTTGAAGCGTGTCCTGTCTTGTGCTGTGTGCGCATGCATAAACGCTGCGCGCTTCGCGTTGACGGGGTATTCTGCATTCTGAGCGTGCAGCGCGCGCGACTTCTAGATCACCATGACTTAGCAACTTCAACTTCATAGTAGCATAGTCCAGCATAACTTCATAACTCACATAACTGACGATGCAGACTCGGCATACGCAAAAACAAAGGCATTAACATTCCATGGTAGAAGAGTAATATCGTGCAAGCTGTCCAAACACAAGCGTCATTCAGCCTGGCAGGTCTCTATTGCCATCAGACATTCATAGGCCAATAGTAAGCTTATAATATTAGCTCTTAACTCTAAATAGTTTAATTGATGCATAGCCTGAATAACAGGGTTACATACATATTTAGTAAAATCTGTACCTCACATTGAAAGTGAAAAATATCACTTTCACTTTGAAGTGTGTGTGTGTGTGTGGGTATGTGTGTCTACAAGGTCATTCATTTGCATTGTAAACTAAGCACACAGTCCATGTGGATACATGTATGCTTAGTTTGGTGAAACAGTAACAACTGTGTGTGTGGGTGTGTGTGTGTGCATGCAAATATTTTCTTGTCAGTATATTGTACTGTCGAAGAAAGCTAAGTAAAACTACCCAGGCACTATGACACAGCAGTGTAGCTGCATCTGATCCATTAGAAGATCATTCCTCTTCATACCGTTGTCTCATTTCCTTCCTGTGCACTTACATAAAAACATTGGACTGTTGGAGTAAAATTCCATCTTGATTTACAAGACCCCTCCTCATTTCTGCCCCAAGTAATTTTCTGTCCCATATATTTGACCTGTTGTTTTCTTGCAAAAGTAAATGTACAATAATTCCCCTTCTGGACAATAAGAGACATTACAACTTGTTTACTGGGTTCCAGCTGCAAGGTGTCCAACTGGCACCTCTCCTCACTTCTCTCACCTCTCACATGAGAGATGGTCAAATTGCAACCCAGACAATCATTTATTTTCCATGCACCCTCATCTCTGAGCACACCTAGTGCCTAGCAAGGACAGGGTGGGTTTAAAATGTACATGCTACTTGTTCTCTGTTCCCTCATTTCAATGTGTGCTAGTTCATGTGGGATTATTTCAGTTCCTCCATCTGCATTGCATATGTTACTGCAATGGCCTGTTATTTTTATATTCCGATAAAATTTTCGTCTGATTGGCTGGTAGTATATTACTTTCTTATTATAATCTACTGTCTTCCTTGCATTTGTCCATTACAACGTAATAACATGGTGTTTACTCTAGCAGCGCACCATTAGTCATTGTGGCCTGTTATTAGCATTCTATTCAGGAATGTTCCCCTCCTGTTATTACATCCATTACTATACTGTTTGGTAATCTTGCATTGCTTTGTAATACCATCCACCAATATTACTAGTCATTGTAGCTGTGCAGCAGTGCAGGCTTCCTAACCAGGCAAAGAGACCAACGTGGGCCCAACCAAACCGCTCCCAGGTCGGCACAATCACAGCGGGGAGAAGCCCCCATTCCAAAGAGGAATGAGATCTGTTCCTAGGCTGAGAAACCTAGGAAGATTCACAGCCCGCGCTGACAGTAAGTGGCTAATTCTTCGAACCCAGAGAAAGTGTGCCACTTCCAACAGAAAGAGGGAGCATGTCCATGTCCGTTGACGCGAGCCAGCGCTACCCTGTCAAGTCCTGACCAGAATCACTTGTACAACAGGGAGCCGAAGGTTTGAGGTAAACAAAGCGCTGTGGACATTGCGTAACCCACCCAGCTAAATTCTATAAAGGATGTGTCTGAGGTCACAAAGTTGCAATGCAAGACTCCGCCCACTGGAGCCTCCTGTGGAGGACCTCTCCAAGGGACCAGTGCCCAGAGGCATGAGGCGGACAGTCTTGACCCATGTAGGTGACACGACATGTTCAGGCATTCGTCCAGCAGCAGTGCTGAACCAGCCATAACAGCCCGAGAGTGATGACAGCCATCAGGGGAGCCATCAGGGGAGCCATCATTCCCAGGAGACGAAGGCAGTCGTTGAAAGCGCAACGACACTCCGAGATGGAATCGGCAAAAAAGCTTCCCGCCTGTGAGTAGATGTGAACGCATCACTGAAAACCGAGACCACAAAAAACGAACCAGATGAGAAGGAGTAGGCCAACTCTACACCAGATTTACCCCCAGAGAGTGAATGTGTGAGAGATGCAGAGCAGTGTCCGCTGCCACCTGCTGGTGTGACTCTGTTACTATCAGCCAATCGCCCAAATAAGCCAGAACTTTTTTCCCACTGAGTCCCAATAGAGCCAGAGCTCCTCGACCACCTTGGGAAAAAAGTGGTAAGACAGGGAGAGGCCCAAAGAGAGGGAGTCTTGTACACCACCATGAAAAACCACCAGCGACACTTCCTTCCTTTGCTTCAGAGATGTGAAAAGTACATGTTCTCAACTGGGTTCGGGTGTGCTCACCACTTTAGGGATATCCAATTGATATCTAAGGAACCAGGTAAAGGTAGTTCAAAACTATTCAGTGATCAATTAAATAAAAAGGAAGACTGTACATTTCCGATTAAGGTTACTGGTTAGTTATGAACTCTGTTTACCTGCACGCTCAAAAATGGAGGTACGAAACAAGAACAATTCTGTACTTACAGGTACACTTTCGAAGAATGTTCCCTCAAAGGTAAAATGTTGGTTTTTATGAGGACAGAAGAGCACCTTTTGACTAACAGAAATGGTACAGAGTGAATTAAAACAAAAGAAAGAACAAACGTGTACAATTTCACCTCCTGTGTAGGTCATTTGCTGGGGAACACAGCCAAGTACTCCTACATTGTACTTTTTACACCTCAGGTGAGCAGCCATAACTTGAACATACTCAAATAGCGCTAGTCAACCCTTCTCGGGCGCCAGGAAGTAGCTGCTGTACCAACTGCTCAGAATCCACCTTTGTCTGAGGCAGAATACACACAGCCAGCTTCCACAGTATCAGAGTAATTACTATCTTCAGTACGCGAATGTCAGAACCCAGGACGGAACAGGCAACCAATCCCTGAACAGCAGGTGGTCTCAAGATGAACGGAAGTGTGTACCCATGCAACACAGGGAGGACCGATGATCAGCACCCGCTCTCAGATCCGTGGGCACGCACAGAGCACTCACTCCCTCTCTCTTGCTTACTCACTGGCCTCGCTGTCAGCCAGCAGGCAACTGCGGCGATGGACGAAGTAGGGGGGCAAACCAAGGGAATCTACTATACCCCATAGCCTGTGCCACTCCAAGGAGAGTCAGCCACCCTACCTAAATCAGTGATAAAAGGTGTGACGGATATGAGTCAGCCCTCTGGCTTGAGCTTCGTAGGCAGGGGGGGAAATGACAAACCAAGCCCAGTGGAGGAGCCAATGATGGGCTACAAACAAACATCAGAGGCTGAGCACAAACCAAAATGGCCTGGAACAGCAGAAGTAGCCCCTAAGCTGAAAATACCAAACACTCCCAAAGGTATCGTTCAACACAAGGTACAGTTTGCATAAGCAAGGACAAGGCGAAGAACCCACCTAAACTGAGCAAACAAACAATAAAGCCCTGGTGGAATGTGACCCAAAACTAACAGTTAAGTTGCTGAGAGTAGCAGAAAGCAAGGCACGCAGAGAAAGACTGGCACTGAAGTAACCAGCCAAAGGGGAGCAGAGTTGGAATGATGGCAAAGATAGGGGACAAAGGGCACTAGGCTGGATTCAATCCCATGCCAAACCACCAAGAAAGGTACATTTTAGTGCTACTCTTTTGAATTAGTGGTTTACCACTTAACCTTTTGGAACTACAGAACGTTTGGAGGCACTTTAACCAGCATTCTATAAATTTTCTGATATAAAATTGTATGTTCGGTTTTGAACCATAAACTGGTTATGTACTTTGAACAATGAAATAAAAACTACTTTGGTCAATTCAGACATATTTTAGGGGCAAAGTGAGTTATTTGTAGAAAGTTCCAGGGTGCTAATGCATTTGGCCCCTACTGAACAAGTTCCCATCTGCTGCCCTCTGGTGGATAGAAATGAAGCATTCCTTCCAATCATACTGAGGCCCAGATCATTATGTTGTGGAATCTGTGGGTGAAAACAGCCAATAGCCAAAATCTATCCAACCCACCAAGTTCAAATAAACATGCACTTCACACAGACTTCAATAAACACACACGTCAATTCAATCCATAAAACAGAGCGATTTACAGAAAAACCCATAATCCCCTTATCCTCAATTTTGTGTTTTGATTTTATGATTGTTTATGGAAACACTTTGGGTCTAAATGGGAACAGAAGAGGGGGAGAACGGAGATGGAAGGCGGGAGAAAATGAAAGAGAAATAGAAGATGTGTTGGCTTGCTTCAGAGGTCCTGTCATAGGAGAGACACAGAGAGAGAGAGAGAGGAGAGAAAGAGAGAACACGATTGACGCACATCTGTCATGCATTATTTCAGGAAAAGCTATCGCATGAGAGAAAGAGAGAGCACGGCAGAGGAAGAAAGAGGAGTACAATTGAAAGGCTATGTGAGAGGAGGGATGACAGTTTGGTTTGTTGGCTTGACTCATCCCAGGGGTCTAATAACCAAACATATACAATACAACCACTCTGAATTACTGAAAAAGGAGTAGTCCCGCTTCGTGTCTCAGGGAGAAACTTGTTCATAACCAGGTACTGATGGTCTTGAACCCAACGGCTTCTTCTAATCAGGCTGAATTGGACCACTGGGTCTCTGGGGCTGAGATTAGGTATGTAGAGAGGAAACCGTCTGACTCTACTTATCTCTGATTACCTCTTCCACTCTTTCTCAGTCTTCATGTCTCTCTATCCCCTCTCTTTCTCTGACCGTCCATCTCCCTCCCTCCCTCCAGTTCTACCGCTCTTCCCTCTGGTTCATCATCTTGTGTTCAGGCAGGGTTGGTGAGGCTCCCAGTCCTGATCAGAGGGATTTAAAAGTAATCTCTTCCAAAATCTCCTGTCCTGGGTCCATACATAAACAGAGGGGAGTAATACACTCATAATTACAATTTAATTTTTATTATATTATACGGTCTTATTCCGTACGACTCAGTTCCGCTCAGTTCGATGCTGGTGTGCCCCGAAATGTAGTCATCCGTCCCTTTACTTGATTATTTAAGCCATGTTTTTCAGCCATATGCCACTGGTTTGCAGTGAGCCTACGTTCCAATCCCTGTGGTGTGTTCTGAAGGGAATTGGGCTGTCCACCCATGTCTGTTACACTGTTAGCACTGGATTGAACTACTGCCTACATCCTGTCCTCCTCAATGCATCAACTTAGTTGGAAGGCACACGTCAAACACACCAGCTTACGCACAGCACGCGCGCGTGTGTGCGTGGGTGTGTGCTGTGCACGTGTGGCGGCCCTGTGTGTGTGTGTGTGTGTGTGTGTGTGAATCAGGGAAAGTGAGGTTCTCACTTTGAAAAAGGCTTTTCAGGTCTGGGTTAAGTTTAGGGTAGTATTGCGGTAGTGATAAGTCGGTAAGTTTTAGGTGTAGGAGTCGGGGTTAAGTTTTGGATTTTGGAGGAATTAACGGGTTCACGTTTCGTTTCTTTAGGAAAGTAGGATGTTAAAGGGAATACATTTTGGTACCAAAAGGGTCTTTTACAAGTATAGCACCATGCATATACGGTGTGTGTGCTTGTACCAACAAACTTTTTCTGTTGCAGTGATGTCTGATTAACGTTTTCCTTTTAGTCCCTTTCTAACACTGGGCACCCTCTTTAGCAAATCAGTTTAATTCCAAAGACTTAGAATGGCTAACACATGTCCCAACACAGGGTTCTCTCACATTAGAACATTCTTTTCACAGTTACGGGATTCCCGGATGCAGTCACCATGTCATGAACAGGAATCGCCTCTGTAACAACGGGCGCCTCTCTAGGCAGAAAGAAAGCATAGCATTGTGGGACATTGGCCTCTGAGATGTTGGGGGTCGCTACGGTTAACATTCTCCATCCGTACAGTCACAGCCGTGCAGGAAAGCCGCGTCATTGCGACCAGGAGTTCAAACCCCAGTCATGGTATAATGACAATTCATGGGGTGCTTGCACGTGGCAGCGAAAATGTAACACTGTCCAGGGTTAGTGTCAGAAAAGGGTTGGCATGCCTAATCATGCTCTGAAAACGTGTACTTTAGGTGCCAGCGAACTAAACCTTGGTTGTTG
Organism: Esox lucius; assembly: GCF_011004845.1. NCBI lineage: Eukaryota > Metazoa > Chordata > Actinopteri > Esociformes > Esocidae > Esox > Esox lucius. The sequence goes on from NC_047590.1 coordinate 10,783,115, forward strand.
GACAGTAAATCCATTCACCTCCAAGTGCGTAGATGTTGGAGAGCTGGCATACTATGTTGAACGGGCATTGTGACAAGAAGCAGAAGGAAGTGGTGCGATGTGCTATGGAGGACACGTCTCAACCTATGCCAAGCCAGCCGGGAGTTGCTGTGATTAGGCCAGGCCATAAGCCCAAACTTCATTTAGTAGTGGAGAATAAATCAACGTTCTCAGTCTCTTAACACTGACTCAGTGAATAGAGGGAGTGAAAAAAGAGAGAAAACAAGAGTGACAGTGAGAGGATGACAGAGAAAGGAAGAGCGAGACAGAGAGTGAGAGTGAGGATCATAGGACTGGATGCAAGAAACAGAAATAACTGACAGCAGGGAGAACACAAATGGAGAAAGAAAGGGAGAAACTGAGAGACAAAGGGTGAGAGAGAGAGAGAGAGAAAGGGGTGTGTGAAAGAGGGTGAGAGACAGTGAAAGGATGGTAGACAGAGGGTAAGAGACAGAAAGACTAACATAGAAGGACTGTAGGTCTGTGGGTTTTATTAGTCATAGTTCCCATTGAGGTTTCTTTTTATCCTCCACAGACAATGCAATGTGATTGGATGTACAGGATGTTGTGACTAGATGGCCTCACATCATCATCTCTCTCGTGTGAATGGAGACATTCAGGGAATTATCCTAAGTTTCAGATGACACAAACTGCCACCAATCCAACCATGTAAAGTCAGTGATTACTGGAGGAGGGAAGGAGGATGCTGTAGGAGGGCAAGAAGAGTGTAAAGGAAGGAGGGAGAAATTAGGTATTTATAAAAATTGGTTTGAAGGTTAGATGGAAATGTATGTGTGTGTGTGAGTGTGGTTGTGTGTGTGTGTGAATGTGTGTTTCCCTGCAGCCCAAGACATTAGATAAAGGTTACACAAGCAACCACAATACATGCCTTTCACCAGCCATCATCATCACGTCAAAACAAACACAAATTCAACCACCAAACCATCTCAGACATCACACACATAATGTATACACACATGCATGTGATTCACACACACACACACACAATATAGGAGTCAAAGCAATTACGTTTTTGGTAATTTCTGGTAATTCTCTCTGACTCAGCACTCCACATCCCCCAGTGCAATAAAAAAAAGGAGAGAAAGGAAATAGAGAGAAAAGAGTGATTCGGTGAAAGTGAATGGATGTGACTGCTTGACGCATCACAGGCCAAAAGAGGGGGAGGGAGGAAGAATAGAAAGAGTGGAAAAGGGGGGGGGGGGGGGGCAAAAATGACTGGCGTTTGTGTGGGAAGAGGGGCGGAGCTTGAAAAAATATGAACTTGTGTATGAAGACGCAGATAGACAGAAGGCCAAGCAGTAGAACACTAAACGGAGTTAGGAAAACCTCACGGCTACCGACGTTTCTTTAGTACCCGAGTTTCATGCAATCAACGGATCAAATAATAGGTTTGGACTGACCTTAGGTTTGGACTGAACTTGCGCATCAAAGACTTAAATTCGGACTTCGGTGCAACTTGATCCCGTGCGTTTTTTGATCCCTTGTAGTCTGTGTAATTATGTGCTCAATAGAAGCTTAAAAAGTGAAAAGTTCACTAACTGAACGAAAAGAAGACAACATTTGCCATTGTCAAAATGTTGTCACTATTCTTCCTGATTCTGTACATTCCTGCAGTGATGTCCTCATCGTCACGTAAGTGGGGCTGATCTTTCATGTGATAACACTCGCTGTCGGTAAAGCTGGTTTTGTAGGATATAGATTTACTGTTGGTAATGCAGTCCTATACCTTGTTTTTAAAGGGGTATTATATACGAGATTTATTGGGAGTGACAATTTTTTTTAAATGCTATAAAAATGATAGGGCCTATATTTAAAACGTTTATTAATTGTAATGGTGTCTTAAAATGATCTGTATTAGATAATGTGAGGTGTAAACACATTTGATTAAAAAAAATCATTAGAATTATCTATAACTTAAAATGATCTCAAAAGCATTAAATAAGCCCTATTGTACTATTTATACATATGCAACATTTTAGTGCAAAAAGTGTTTCATGAACTATTCTTAGCTTTTAGTTTTGATGAGAAATTGTAAAAATGTATAATCCTACCACCCGGTATTCTTGACCATGCTGTTGATGAACTGTGTCTCAGGAGGTGAATTTCAGATCATGATTCCTTTAACACATGTAACACGGGCTTTACAGATCGCTGCACTGCGATGACTTCATATGGTCGGGTCTAACGGAATGTTAACCGTCAGCTTAATGCAAAGTAAAGTAAAGTAAATAAATCACAGTTACGCGTTGAGGTATGCCGACTTAATGTAGATTTAGTGCTAAGCTTATTTTTTTTTTAGGTGAGGTCACAGAACTATTTTGGCATAGATCATTATTGTACAACAGCTTGTACATTTGATGTATTTTAAGGTGTTTAAATTAGAAAATAATGCAACTTTTTTTAGTATTGTAACTATTTAGCAGGTCTTGGACTTTCTGGCACCTGGTTCAATAACAAGTCCTTCAAGTTTCTCCAGGAATAGAATAATTAACATAACAAAAAAAAAAGTGTTTATGTCTTCTTGGTCTAAGGCACTGCATTATAGTTGCGTAACTGTGTTCGGGGTTTAAGCATTGGCCGTGTCATACCAGCAGTGTCCGGGAAGCCCAAAAAGGATGGCGCAAGTTGATTCAGCAAGGGAGGAGTATGTTGTGCTCTACAGTCTCCTTGTGGCAGGTTCGCCACCTGCAAGTTAATTGTGCTCGTTTGCCTGAGGAGCGCTCTCCTCCAAGAGTGTTGGTCCTGGATGACTTTCTGGTTAAGGGAGTGTGATAAGAAGCAGCATGGCTTGGCAAGCCTGATTGTGCCTGGTTTGGTAAGTGGATTTCAAGTGGATGTTCTCTAGAAGATTTTCTGTTCTTGTCAAAGTTTCCAGTGAACCCTCCATCATATTAATCACCATTCAGAAAACATCACACCGTTCAAAGTGGTCAAATGTTGCACGAGCTGGTTCAATTCCCTCATAGATTGGGCCTCCATCCAATGTTCCACATGTGGTTGCTTTGGTCTTAGAAACAGAAACCGCTTTTGAACAGTTCTGTGTAGGAGCGTAAGGTAAACAGTGTCCTGAAATCGGCCTTTCACGCATCCCTGAGGACTGACATCCATATCCTGGAGGGTCAAAAATCTGGGGTAATTTTTCATCTAAAACCTCGTAGCGTAATCCAGGGTTTACGCTCGACAGCTACTGTGTTTACTTAGATTAAAAGCGGCGCTCTTCCCTGCTGAGATGTATACACAGGGAGCAGGGTTTGGTTCCAGCCCAGCGTTTTACACTGTTGATCCAACTGATCGCCATCTTGGGGAGGAGTTGATTGCGAGAATTTGTTTTTTTGCAGTGCTGCCAAGGAATAAAACCCTGCAAAAATAATGGAAGCTCAGAAGTTAATGCAGTTTGTGCAGAAATGTTCCAATCAAGGCACAATACACTATGAAAAACTATCCCTCTAATATATGCACTGGTTCACACTCTAATCCACCCTGACTAATGGATGCCACCTTTCAACCATCATCTAACCAGCCCTACCTCAGAAGACCTTTCAAAAAACAAATCATATTTTACAGCCCATTACTTTCTCAGAACTCATCAGGAGAGAAAATACACAGGCGTAATGGCTTCTGTCGTTGACTTTGTACACTGAATAACATGCTCTCATTCCTATTCCTAGCCTATATTTAGTTTAGTTTTGTTTTGAATACAGCTGAATTGTGTGCTGACCAACTGACAAATAAACACAAATGTCAATGTTTATTGTCTATCAATAAATTGTGAGGGTTAAGAACTCGATCTTCCGCAATGTGAGTCAAAGATACAGTGTTTTCTGGCCACTGGCTGTAAAAGTTTCACTGTTGATCCCAGAAAACGGTGTGCTGTGATTCTACTTGTGACCCATGTCATTAAACCACAATGAAACATGTACTACATCAGCTCAAATGTTTTGTTTTAAATAGTGTGTGTGTGTGTGTTAGGGGAGTTTCGCTGAAATGCTCCTCTTTAAAATGGCATTCAAAGCACCATATCACCATATCTAAGTCTAATAATGTTATTTAAAAATTCAGTTCAGTTGGGGAATTCCTGGATGGGAGGGAATAACACGCTATAAAATTCAGTTTTTCAACTAGGAATACTGGAAAAACAGAGAATTTATTGAAAGTTCCAGGACTTTCAAAAAACTAAATATGAGTTGAATCAATAAAAACACAGTGAATTCATCCTCCTCCTTCTCTCCAGAGACAGCAGCCATTTACCCCCAGGACCCAGCCCTGACCATCGGCTCCACTCTCACTGCCACATGTTCAGTTAGCCCTGACCTGGGCCTACATGCCAGCTCTCTGTTCTGGAGCCTTAATGGCCGTCGGCTTCCAAGCTCTTCCTACAGTGTTTTGAGCCCTACAGCTCTCAGTGTCACTCTGCCTGGCTTGCCAGCCTCTAGGCAGAGGTCAGGGGACAACCTTGTGTGTCATAACCATGGCGGACATGTTTTGGCCGGGTCCTGTCTCTATGTTGGGAGTAAGTGGAGCCACACACACACACACAGAAACACACACACACACACAGAAATACAAACACACAGAAACACACAGAAACGCACACAGAAATACAAACACACAGAAACGCACACAGAAATACAAACACACAGAAACACACACACAGAAATATACAAACACACATAAACACACACACACATATACACATTAACACACACACTGACACACACGTACACATAAACACACACACTGACACACACACTCACACACACAGAAACACACTGACATGCACAAACACTGACAGACACACAAACACATACACACACACACAGGAACGAACACAGCTAAAGGTCCGGTTGGCCTTCTGTGTGAATGACAACAGCATGCAGGGGGCTCTGTTACACACTCTGTTACTCATAATGCATGGGGTCTGACACACACACACGCACACACACTGACACACACACCCTGGGCCATTATAGTGCACTAATCTCCATGTGACATTCCTGATCAACACCTTGTCTTCAAAATGATATGGAACTTTAATCCCAGACAGACAGAGGAACATTCCAGACAAAGGAAATGTCCTCCCTCCTTCCATCTCACCCCCTCCACTCTCTCCTCTCCCTTTCTCTCCCTTCTCTCCCCCCACCCACTTTTTCCCCCAGTGCCTCCTGTGAAGCCAGTAAACCTAACATGCTGGTCCAGAAACACCAAAGATCTGACTTGTCGCTGGGCACCAGGAGGACAGGGAGAGACCTTCATCAGGACCAAATACACACTCAAATACAAATTCCGGTATATACTTTACACACACTACAAACACACTACTATATAGATAAACACACCCATACACACAAACACACACACACACACACACACACACTGTATGTGCATTATAACTTACATGCAAGTGATAACATTATATAGACCTATATCAAACTATTGACCTGCATCAAATCTCCCTTTTATAGCCAAGATCATTGAGATGTTTGTTTTCATTCAACTCAGTAATTTTGTGAACTCTAGCGGTCTCTTAAACAAATTTTAATTAGGCTTCTGACCTCACCACAGTACTGAAATGGCTCTGATAAAGGTTTTAAATGATATATGGCTGAATACTGATTCAGATAAAATAACTTAAGTTCTGGTTCAATAAGAACTCTGTGCTGCATTTGACACTGTAAATCATAGAACACTTCTAGACAGGCTGGAAAATTGGGTAGGACTCTCCTGGACAGACCTTAATTGGTTTAGGTCTTATTTAGATGGCCTTGTCGCCATTGGCAATCATTAATCTGATAGGGTGGCTATGACAAGCAGAGTTTCCCAGGGATCAGTCCTCAGACAGCTTCTCAATCTCTATATGCTACCTCTGGGCCAAATTCTACAGAACAACAACATTAACTACCACAGCTATGCAGATGATACTCAAATATATATGGCTCTCGAACTGTAAACTCAATAGACTCATTGTGTCACTGTATAGAGCACATAAACACCTGGAGGAACCAAAATTGTCTACAGTTAAACCAAGATAAAACATTTTGTTTGGCAACAAAAATATGAGAACTAGTTTTAGTAAAGAGCTGGATTCTCAGGCCCTAAAAACTAGGGACCAAGTGCGTAATCTTGGTGTTCTGACTCAGAGCTCATGTTCACAAGTCATATCAGAATGGTCACCAAAACAGCATTCTATCATATAAAAAATATAGCCAGAATCAAGGGCTTGGTGTCCCAAAAAGACCAAGAAAACCTCATCCATGCTTTTATTTCCAGTAGGGTTGACAACTGTAATGGGCTGTTAACTGGACTCCCCCAAAAGACTGTAAAAGAGCTGCAGCTCATTCCGAATGCTGCTGCTAGAATATTAACCAGGACCAAGAGAACAGAGCACATCACTCCAGCTCTTAAATGTTTGCAATGGCTTCCAGTCAGTAACAGAATAGATTTTAAAGTGGTGCTTTTAGTCTATAAATCACTGAAGGGTTTAGGCCCCAAATACATTTCTGATATGTTTGAAGATTATAAACCGAGCAGGGCTCTTAGATCCATGAACTCAGGTAAGCAAGTAGAGCCCAGAGTCCAAACTTAATATGGCAAAGCTGCGTTTAGTAGTTATGCTGCATACAGCTGGAATAAACTTCCAAAATATCTTAGACGTGCCCCAAACATATACATTTTTAAATCCAGGTTAAAAAAAACTAATCTTTTCTCGTGCCTATGACTGAGCACTTAAACTTAACCACACTTTTAGCCTTACAGCTTTTATAGCTTCCTCATCTACTACGGAATGTACCAGTTACAGTATCTCACAAAAGTGAGTACACCCCTCACATTTTTGTAAATATTTGAGTATATCTTTTCATGTGACAACACTGAAGAAATGACACTTTGCTACAATGTAAAGTAGTGAGTGTACAGCTTGTATAACAGTGTCAATTTGCTGTCCCCTCAAAATAACTCAACACACAGCCATTAACAACAAAAGAATATACCCCTAAGTGAAAATGTCCAAATTGGGCCCAAAGTGTCAATATTTTGTATGGCCACCATAATTTTCCAGCACGGCTTTAACCCTCTTGGGCATAGAGTTCACCAGAGCTTCATATGTTGCCACTGGAGTCCTCTTCCACTCCTCCATGACACCATTACGGAGCTGGTGGATGTTAGAGACCTTGCGCTCCTCCACCTTCCGTTTGAGGATGCCCCACAGATGCTCAATAGGGTTTAGTTCTGGAGACATGCTTGGCCAGTCCATCACCTTTACCCTCAGCTTTTTTAGCAAGGCAGTTTTGGAGGTGTGTTTGGGGTCATTATCATGTTGGAATACTGCCCTGCGTCCCAGTCTCCGAAGGGAGGGGATCATGCTCTGCTTCAGTATGTCACAGTACATGTTGGCATTCATGGTTCCCTCAATGAATTGTAGTTCCCCAGTGCCGGCAGCACTCATGCAGCCCCAGACCATGACACTCCCACCACCATGCTTGACTGTAGGCAAGACACACTTGTCTTTGTACTCCTCACCTGGTTGCCGCCACACACGCTTGACACCATCTGAACCAAATAAGTTTATCTTGGTCTCATCAGACGACAGGACATGGTTCCAGAATCCATGTCCTTAGTCTGCTTGTCTTCAGCAAACTGTTTGCGGGCTTTCTTTTGCATCATCTTTAGAAGAGGCTTCCTTCTGGGACAACAGCCATGCAGACCAATTTGATGCAGTGTGCTGCGTATGGTCTGAGCACTGACAGGCTGATCCCCCACCCCTTCAACCTCTGCAGCAATGCTGGCAGCACTCATACGTCTATTTCCCAAAGACAACCTCTGGATTTGACGCTGAGCACGTGCACTCAACTTTTTTGGTCGACCATGGCAAGACCTGTTCTGAGTGGAACCTGTCCTGTTAAACCGCTGTATGGTCTTGGGCCACTGTGCAGTTCAGTGGTCTAGTGGTTAATGACAATTCCTTTCACGTGGGTGACCTGGGTTCAATTCTTGAGAGGGCAGTCATGATTAACACATTTTATTGTGGGCCGGCTGAATAAGGCTTGCCTGGTTTCTTGTTTTAATATTTTTATTTTTCTGTTTAGCACATTTAATTGCTTCTATGTATGAATTGGTCTATATAAATAAACTTGCTTGCTATTAATAGTTATATTCCCACAATGCACCATCATCAACAGTATGCAGCAATGAAACTTTAATGGCGCCGACAATTACAGGTTTCCTTTTCAATACAGAAATGCACATTCTAACAGAGCCTGAGCCTAATGCTTGTGTGTGTGTGGCATTCTGTGTGTGTGTAGGTGGTATGGCCGAGAGAGAGAGTGTGAGGAGCACAGTGCCGCCCAGCCATATTCCTGCTACATACCTGGTGACCTCGCCCTGTTCACGCCCTACGAGATCTGGGTAGAGGCCACCAATCAGCTGGGTTCAGCCACCTCTGATGTCATCACCCTGGATATCCTAGATGTAGGTGAGTGTGTGTGCGTAACAGAAAGACAGAGAGTAAGTGCTTGAACTCTGACCCTCTGGCTTCAGAGCTTTGCATCTTGCTCCAGGTGGAATTCGTTCTATCCTGGACCCTTTGGGCTGGGTCTAGGACCAGATCACACAACCCATATCCTAACAGTAACTAGTAGTGATGGTACCAAAAGGGAATGGCTCTTAGGTCAGCATCTTGGAGCAATTTCATCCTGCTATCCTAAACCAGCCTTCAGGCGTTGAGGGGGAACACACACACGGAGACACCTATGCACCTGGTAGAGGTCGGGCAGTGTGACTAGGAGGAAGACGAGACACACCCTGTCTTTTGATGAGCTCATTTTCCTTTTAATCACGCTGGGTGGGCACACACACCCCGAGGACGAGGCAGGGCGAGGAAGGTGGGCGACTGACGCCTGACACCACTCGAGTTGCTACTCGCCGTTCCCTCATTTCACAACCTCCACACTGAAAAAACTAAATAAAACACAAGTGGCAGCAGCTCCACTGAACATGTTCGGATGAGTCTGACTAGGGTCAAATCCAAAGAAAAAACTAACTTTGGACAGGGCTTTTTCTTTCTGAACTAGTTCTCTGAGTGCTGTCGGATATCTGCCTCCGCCCCTCCCTCTGCAGTGACGACAGACCCACCGTCCGGCGTCTGCGTGAGTCGCGTTGGGGACCTGGAGGACCATCTGACGGTTCGATGGGAGTCCCCACCAGCTCTCAAAGACTTCCTGTTCCAGGCAAAGTACCAGATCCGCTACCGGCTGGAGGACAGCTCCGACTGGAAGGTCATGGATGACGTAGGAAACCAGACGTCGTGTCGGCTGGCAGGGCTAAGACCAGGCACTGTGTATTTTGTCCAGGTACAGTGTTGTGTGTGTGTGTGTGTGTGTATATACGTATATTTGTGTTTATGTGTGTGTGTGTATGTGTAAATTGTACCCAAGTGTGTCCTACACAGGTGCGCTGTAACCCCGTAGGGATCTATGGATCTCGTAGAGCGGGTATTTGGAGTGAATGGAGCCATCCAACCGCCGCGTCGACACCTCATAGTGGTAAGGATACAAACGCACACATGTACACACACTCACGCGAGCACGCACGCTAACGGCTCAGTGACACCTCCTCTCTCTTGCAGAGCGAGTGTCATCAGGTTCGTGCGACTCCAAGTCCGGAGATTCCAACTCGACGTTACGCCGAGAGCTGAAGCAATTCTTCGGTTGGGTACGAAAGCATGCTTATGGCTGCAGCGGCATGTCAATCAAACTCTACGACCAATGGAGAGTCTGGATGCAGAAGTCCCACAAAACACGCAACCAGGTAGGTAAGGATCTCCTTAGGGCTCTCCCGCACTCACACACAACAACGCACTTGAGGGGTTTAAAACATTCTAGCTCTGTCCAATTGATACCTTTTAGGTAGCTAAGATGTTTGGAGAATCGTCTAGGTGGACAGTCACCTGTATTGTGTAGCGCAGGATAATTGGTTCATGCCCAGTATAGAGCAGTCAGACAGTGGATGAGGCTAACCTGTTAGCAGCACATTGACTGCCCTTGTGTAACGGACGCTACACTGTTTGTTTAGCAAGTACCAGTTCCTCTTGATCAGCACATACCGAGGCTCAACCCTAAACCCTGCTTTGCAAACCAGCAATGGCCCTCCTGTAGCCTATTACAGCTGGCTATTACTCCTGTAGCCTATTACAGCTTGGTATTCCTCCAGTAGCCTATTACAGGTAGGTATTCCTCCTGTAGCCCATTACAGCTGGCTATTTGATGGCGCAAGTGAGGACACAGGCTGAGGAGTGAGTTGTGGCACATGCATACTACCCAGTTAACGCAGACACTTTCATTAAACAATACTACTGTGTTTGTCATCACGTTTGAATCATTCGTCTTTCGTTGTGCAGAGAAATCCTCACAAGCTTCGTCCTCTCTCAGGTCCTGCAAGGGGATAAGTCCTAGTGAACAGTCAAAGGTTCAGACAACAAACGTGTGTGTGAAGAACGCTGTCCACTGTGGACCGTGATTGTGCCATTCAGCGAGCTGTGACGGGGACAGGAAGACCAATTTGGAGGCAGCCACCCTACACTATACGGGAGATACTAACAATACATGAAGGAATGAAACTTTGAGGAGCAGCAATCTTCTCGTTCCTGTAGAAATGCCGGCAGCTCTGAACAGACTGGGAGGACCAGTGGATAAGGACCGTTGGAATGTTTCCCATCCATGTCCCAATTTTAACCATGATGACCCAGTAGCTGTCTGTGAACCATAATTTGGGAAGCCCGGTCTGCGGGCGCACATTGCTACAGGATTATAGACAGACTTTGTTATCTGTAGCATACTGGAGATCAGTATTTAATGATAAGTACGGCCAGGAGTTATCCTGACCTTGTAACCCTGTACACGACAACCTTGTGAACCTAATGTTAATGTTTACCTTTGGACACAGATAACCCTCTTTATTTTTGTACTGTGTTGTGCTATCATATTTAAAATGTTTTGTTTTGTTACTAAGTTATGTTTAGTTTGTGAAATTGTTATTGACTGAACAATGAATTATAGTGTTAGAAAAGTGCTTGGAAGTTGTTCTATTCACTTGCACACACAGAAAGAGAGGTTGGGGTCAGCCATGCACTTATACCCTGTTATGTTTATGTTACTGTCATGACATTACATTTGGGAACAGCAAAAATGTGAGACATAATCTACACACAACTCCATTAACCCAGTTCATGCATGTCCTACTCCTGTGTGTTCATCACAGAGACCCATGCTTCATTCTATAAGGACATTGTGTTCAAGGCTGAGAAGCAATGAGCACAGTCCCTGGTATTAGTCACATACAGATCCACGGAGTATGAGATGTCCGACCTCCCTTCTAAACAGGCCTGTGCTTAAAACGAGTGGTAAAAGGAAAAGGTTTGTGACAGAAAATGTCGTTTTATTTGCATGCACACTGCATTAGCAAGCAAAAATGGCTCAGCACCATTTGGAGCAACCCGACTCTGTTTACTCAGCTTGTTTATGGTCAACGCCCGAATTGTCTGTGGATGACATGGCAGTCGGGTCCTGTTACTACAGCCAGAGGGCATCCTGGGTCATTGTCTGTTAATAATTAAGCAGGCTTGGGTGGTCAGAGCTTTACTCACCTCCCTCTGCCATTGAACACTGGGAAGTTAAACCTAGACTCTGATACACCGCGCTGCAACATTGTTAACTAGCTTATCAAAAGCCTTGGCATTAGTTTGCTACCACAAGTAAATGTTAAATTGTTAGAGAAGCGTACTAATGCCACAAACATAGATTCTCCTCTAACACACTGGGAAGTGACACGGTGATTTTGGTGAACCCAGGGCCGGATAATGGAGATAAAGTTTCCTCGTCTCACTAAAGACCATCTATAATTTATCCTCGGAGGCTGTGCTTTTCCTAAAGAGACAGGATGTGCAGGGATAGACTCAGTGACAGAACAGCGAAGTCTGGCCAGCAGAGAGAAGGAAAAACTAGGGAAGAGAGAAAGCTCTCTGTGCAAGATTTAGGCTGTATAACTTTTTTGTTAAGGTGTCTAAAGACCCATACCGACAACATGTCTGGACTAACAAAGGATCAAATCACACAGTATCTGTTCTCCTGCTAATCATTGGTGTTACGCTGATTGGCCTTTTTTTGGACCAGAGGCAGCAGGCAAATCGCAGGGCTGCGCATAAGCATTAGCCACTGTACCTGGGAAAGACTGAAGAACAAAACGCAGAGAAAGAAAGGAAGGGGGAAGACAATATAAAGAGATTGTCAAAGAATGGAAGCAGTGAAGAGACGTCCGATCATCGCTGGCAGAGAGAGAGGTTTGTGTAATACCTGTGTGATGCGATCTGTTTGATGAATGTCTTGATTCAATGTTGAATTTAGGTGACGGGGACAGGCGCTAAACAGAAATGGTGTCAATATTTCTGTTTTCAAATCAATATAAACTGATTTAACCAGGCGCTAAATGAAGAATGCGCTGCTGAGAATGAAAACCTAGCAGCTTTATTAACAGGAATGTTCATGAAGGAGTCAAAAGTTAAACTTGCAGTGGTTTTTTTTTTTTTTACATCAACATTGGTCATCTTCATTATATTCATTGCTCCATTGCTAGGCCCAGGCCCTGGTCGCTATGCTCTACCTCCAACGGTGGGCTACATCAACCATGACTTCACCAAGCCCAGTAGCCCCGCCTACTCCTTTCACAGCCGCCTGAGCAGCAGAAGTGAGTGAGTCCCTGGGGTCCATCTCAGTCCTGTCGCGTTGCACGACTTGCGCATTGCACTTGTATCATAGAACTTATTCAAACACTTTGTCACCTGCCATGATAATTCCAACTCCCGGGTAAAGTCTATGAAAATCCCTGCAAAAAATGTTCAAGTTCTACCTTTTAAATTAAACCTGACCTTTATTAATATGAATTATTGTATTCTTCTCCACAGTGGTCTCTGTGGATTCCAGTCCCGGACCACGGTACCATGTCGATGCCAAGATGACTCGTTTTGGCCGCGACGGAACCCCTTCTTTCTCTATGCTGGGCAGGGCAAGACACATCGGTTAGTCTGGCTTCTCCATGATTAACTTCAATGTAACGAAAACTCAGTTCAGCCCAAACGGTCCATTTGTTACCAGACATTCTTCATGTTCTCCATGGCTTTCTCCACCAGCTGAGCTTTTCCAGACTCCAGGTCCAGGTGCCTACAGCCCAGAAAACGCTCCTCCCTTCAACACTCATCGCAGACCTCCCTCCTACACTATTGGCTCTCGGACACGCTACCGTATAGTGGATGCTGTGCCTGCCCCCAACAGGTATGAATGAGAGATAGAGACAGACAGACAAACCGAGAGAGAGAGAGGGGGAGAGATTGGGAGAGTAGTGTACTGCATGAATTAGGTTTAAAAATAAGGCTATATTGGACATCTCAGTGAGGCGGTGAATGAACTGAGAGAAAGCCCTCTGCATCCTACACCGTTAATTACAACAAATAAAATGAATTGAAAAGCCTTTAAACAGATATTGAATGGGTCATTAAGCCAAAACGTGATTTTACTAACTAGGAAAAGAGCCCTATTGAACCCCTGCTCGCAGAATTGTAAGATTATCCGACATGTCCAGAGGAAAACTACGAACGATGCATGCAGGGCTGAATGAGGCCAATACCCAGCAACAATAAAAATCCATCATCATCCGAGATATCCAAATGAACGAAATTACCAAACAAAATGACCTATTGGGAAACAAGTATAAAACAAAAACAAAAATGCGTTGCTATTTGGCCCAAAATTGATAGTAAAAGATCATCACCAGTTTAGAAATGTGTGGACAAAGTAAAAGCTCAGAAAACACAGACTCGTCATTGAGAACGGTATCCACATGAAAACCTGGCTCCCAGTAGACTGTACCAGTTGTTGAGTGAGAGCTGCATATCCTGACAAAATGTACCCCCCAAAAAAATATTACTAAAGCGTGTAATTTCCCCACATTTGAGACCTTATTCATGGTTTTCAAGACCTCTCTGATGAGAAACCGGTACCCCATCCTTTTTGAGGGAGAATGCAGAGAGCTTTGGTTTGGAAGATTAGGCTACACTGCTGCCTGTTACGAAATGAGGGACAATGTCTGACAGAGCAACAAAATTGCACAATGTCTAAAGCCCTTATTGTTGTATGTTTTTCTAATGTCTATTATTGATATACTCATTGCCCTGTTGAACATATTTATATTTATTATTATCATTACATTAATCATGATGAGTAAGATTCTGCAGTACAATTTGTACATAGATACATCAGTAAAGATATTTTAAATGAATTGAGACAGAAAGAGAGAGATAGATTACACTACATTTTTCATTTGAGTCTTATTGTCTTCCCAGATACACGCTCCCTAACCTGCTGGGTACCCAGGTGCCCCACAAGCCATCCAGTGCCAGTTATAGTCTGGCAGCGCGCAGGCAGGTAGGAGCTCCATCAGAAGACCTTTCCATGACCCCTGGACCAGGACGCTACAACAGCACTGACCCCAGTGTCTACCTCACACGACAGCCCTCTTTCTCTATGCAGGTTTACAGCTTCATTTACATTTGCTTTTTAGGTTTTTGTTTATGTTTGGTTTAATAAAATATATATATATATATATATATATATATATATATATATATATATATATATATATATATATATATTATATTACATATTCCTTACTGGACAAATTATGATTTTAAATTCCCTTGGTTGTGATTGGGATTTCAATGTAGAGCCGGACCAGACGGCCCAGTGACCAATCACAGAAGCCCGGGCCAGGGACCCACAGCCCAGAGAAGGTTCTGCTCCACCTTCCCAGACCTCCATCTTACTCCCTGGGCATCAGACACTCTGAGTTTGTAACTCCTCTAGTGGTGGATGTTTTAGACTGATATGTTTTTGTTTCTTTTACATATCCGTGCTTTATTAAGTTGCTGTAGCCAATTTTGTGTTAAATACATTTGTATTGCTTTAGTTAGCATTTATATCACAAAATGTTTCAAATAAAGTGTCAATTTCATTGCTAATCCAGATTATATTGATGTACATTTGTGTGATCTATGTGTAAGATCTATGTGTATACAGTATCAGTCAAATGTTTGGGTACATTTACCCATTAAGGTCACACCCTTCCCTACAAAAACTTTTGACTGGTGCTGTATGTGTATGTACAATATCAGCTGGGCATCAGTCTCATGGCATAGTGACAGTAACGGGTGGGCTCCAGTTACTGCTCTGGCCCATCCCCATGTGCTCCATGGAACACACCTGAACCAGGTATGATCTCCCAGGAGACAGGCCAGGCAAAACCTTCTGGGTGTTCTCAAACGGATCCAACTGTGGAGGGAGATGATGGAGGAGAGAGGAGTAAGGGGTGGGAGAGAAGGAGAGAGACAGGTGAGGAGATAGGAAGCAGCCTATACAGTCGATATGAAAAGTCTTCACACCCCTGTTAAAATGCCAGGTTCTTGTGATATAAAAGAATGAGACAAAGATATATCATGTCAGAAATGTTTCCACCTTTAATGTGACCTATAACGTGAATAATTCAATTGATAAACAAACTGAAATGTTTGAGGGGGGGAAATAAAGAATAAAAAAACTCACAATAACCTGGTTGCATAAGTGTGCACACCCTTAAACTAATTCTTTGTTGAAGCACCTTTTGAATTTAGTACAGCACTCAGTCTTTTTGGGTAGGAGTCTGTTAGCATGGCACATCTTCACATGGCAATATTTGCTCACTCTTCTTTGCAAAAGCACTCCAAATCTATCGGATTCCGAGGACATCTCCTGTGCACAGCCCTCTTCAAATCACGCAACAGATGTTCAATTGGATTCAGGTCAGGGCTTTGGCTGGGCCAATCCAAAACACGAATCTACTTCTGGTGAAGCCATGCTTTTTTGGATTTGGATATGTTGTCATACTGAAAGGTGAACTTCATCTTCCGCTTTCTAATGGATGCCTGAAGTTTTTGTGCCAAAATTGCCTGGTATTTGGAACTGTTCATAATTCCCTCCACCCTGACTAAGGCCCCGGTTCCAGCTGAAGAAAAACAGCCCCAAAGCATGATGCTGCCACCACCATGCTTCACTGTTGGTATGGTGTTCTTTGAGTGATGTGCAGTGTTGTTTTTGTGCCAAACATACCTTTTGGAATTATGGCCAAAAAGTTCAACCTTGGTTTCAACAGATCATAACACATTTTCCCACCTGCTTTTGGGGGACTTGATGTTTGAAATTCCTGCAGTTACTTTAATGTTGCTGTAGGCCTCTTGGAAGCCTCCCTCGTCTTTTCATAAACATTGGAGGGACGTCCAGTTCTTGGTAATGTCTCTGTTGTGCCATATTTTCTCCACTTGATGGTGACTGTCTTCACTGTGTTCCATGGTATAGCTAATGCTTTGGAAATTCTTTTGTACCCTTCTCCTGACTGATATCTTTCAAAAATTAGATCCCTCTGATGCTTTGGAAGCTCTCTGCGGACCATGGCTTTTGCTCTGAGATGCAACTAAGAAAATGTCCAGAAAATCCTACTAGAACAGCTGAACTTGTGATTAATCAGAGTCACTTTAAATTATGGCAGGTGTGTAATGACTTCTATTTAACATGAGCTTGAATGTGATTGGTTAATTCTGAACACAGCAATATCCCCAGTTATAAGAGGGTTTGCACACTTATGCAACCAGGTTATTGTAAGGTTTTTATTTTTCATTTTTCCCCCTCAAAGATTTCAGTTAGTTTTTTCATTGAATTGTTCACATTATAGGTCACATTAAAAGTGGAATAAGTTCTGACATGATTAATTTTTGTCTCATTCTTTTACTTCACAAATACCTGGCATTTTCACAGGGGTGTGTAGACTTTTTATATCCACGGTATGTCACACCACACACACCCTTACGTAACCCACACCTGCACATAGACACGCACATGCGCATAGTCTGTCATACTCACTGTTATCGCATGCGAGACGCCCTTGTTCTCCCACTGGTATCTCACTTTGTACATGAGCGGGAAGAGGGTGTGGTCAGACCAGGAAGGGGGAGGGTCCCACTTTACTAACAGCTTCAGTTTCCCAGGTACAACTTGCACAGTGACATTCACAGGGGGGTCTGGTTTCACTACACACATACAGAAAGATGCATACAGTTTCGAAATGTAATACTACTACTGCTGTTGAAATTGGTGGGAGACAAACAGACAGCCAGGCAGGCATGTTCGTACCAATGTCCTCTAGAGTGAAGAGCTGCAGGTGGGAGGCGCTGCCCGCAGTGTTGACCGCTGTGACGTTTAGTTGGTAAGAGGTGTAGAGCTTCAGGTCTTCTAGGACACAGCGCCACATTGTCCTTGCGGAGGAGTTGTTTTCCCTGGGTAGAGAGGACTCAGGGATGGAGAGAGATGCCATGGAGACCGGGTGGGGATGGCACTGCTGGATCTCCCCGCCCTTGACACTATGACAGAGTGAAAAACATAGAGAGAAGGAATGCTTCGTTAATCTATAAACCTATAGCTCTCTTTCCCAAACACACGAACACACACACACACACACACAAAGTTGTACCTGTAGGTGACGATGTAGTGAGTGACCAGCTGGGTCTGTGGCAACTCCAGCCAAGAGCATAGGACTTTGAAGGGGTAACTTGGAGACCAGCAATGTACCTCCAGACGCGAGGGGGGATCTGCCATGGCAAAAGACACACTCAAAGCCCCCGTCAAATACACAGGAAAGAGAGAAAGAGAGAAGGAGAGAGAGAAGATGAGAGGGCATGGAAAGGTAAAGGAGAGGGTTATCTACAATGTTTCAACTTGGCATCTCTTGAACGATGCAATCTCACCTAAATCTGTTCTGTTCTCCCCTGATGGAGCTGTCAGAATTGTCCCATTGCTGCAAAATAGTCCACTGAGAGCCATTAAAGCGCAGGCATACAGCCAGAACAGAACAAATCCACAATGCTTGTGGTACATTCCTCGTATGTTAAGACTAGACAGAATAAAGTGACTGACTGACTGACTGACTGACAGACTGACTTTATAAGTGACTGACAGTTCTATTAAGCGGCCCACAGTTCAAAGTCTACTCAATTTGTCTGGATGCAAATAAAACCACAAACCCCCCAGCTAAAGCTGTCCCAACCTGTAGGCAGATTTGGAGTTGAGCAATACACACAAATGTTCGATTACTGTTTCAGGACAGTTGGTAACAACAAAGCCAGTAACAAATAATATTTTGACAGGGCAAGGTGTTTTTCAATTCAGAGCTAATATCTGCACTTCACGTTCTCACTGCCATTGTAAATACAACATTTGATTTGCTTTTGAGTGTATTATTTTCAACCCTAGATAAGTAGGTTCTAGACCATATGGCATAATAGGTATTATTCCCACTCCCTCCGTATGCAATCCCATTTGAATAAATATGTTTTATAAGTTGATGTATTGCTGAAATGACCACCCTTTGATGGCCATATAATGATTGTTTAGAGTAGATTTACATGAACATTAAAAATATGTTGAATGTGTACTTTTTTATGTGACCGACTTCTATTGTGAAGGCTGGAGGAACCGGACCAGAAGCGACTTCCGCTGTTTTTTTTAATCATCGCATTTGGGGCAAGCTAACTAGCCATTTACTAGTATTAACGGACAATCCTTCCATTTTCGTTGTTTAACGTAGCTTTTGTTTCTTTTTAAGAATGTCAGAAAGAAAAGTCTTAAACGTGAGTATATATATTGTGCTTATTCATCATGCCTTTTTCCTCGATTCGCTGAAAACTGGGATTGCTATGCTAGCTCAAAGTTGCTAGCCGGGCTTGCATGTGTAAACCAAAACTTTAATTTTCTTGTTGGCTATCTAACTAGTAAGGTATCACATTTTCCGTACTACCTAGGTGGTCAACAAAAAAGAACTTTAGGCGTATGTGACAAGCTAGGCTGACTGTGACTGAATGTTTTAATCTCATTATATGTTTTGTTATTGTGACCCTGATATTTTGTGGTTAACTGACACTGCGTTCTTTCTACTGTAGAAATACTACCCGCCAGACTTCGACCCATCTAAAATCCCCAAGCTCAAGCTCCCTAAAGATAGGCAATATGTGGTCCGGCTGATGGCTCCCTTTAATATGAGGTATGTTAACACCGCAGCCTGCCTAGAAACAGTCCCCAGGCAAATGGGGTAGTATGTGTCAAGGTGTGTGTTTGCTCTGACCCTGCCCCTTCTTCTGTTTACCTCATAGGTGTAAGACCTGTGGGGAATATATTTACAAGGGGAAGAAATTTAACGCCCGTAAAGAGACTGTGCAGAATGAGCTGTACATGGGACTGCCCATCTTCCGCTTCTATATCAAGTGTACACGATGCTTGGCTGAGATCACATTTAAGGTAAGTGTGTGTGTTCTTGCCCAGTATGTAGTGTGTATGTAGAACTATCCAATGAAAACAGACTATGCCTTTGAAAGGTTTTTGTATTTGTGTTTTATGTGTCCTTAATCCAGTCTGTGTTTTGTATGTAGACTGATCCGGAGAACACAGACTATGCCATGGAACATGGTGCCACAAGGAACTTCCAGGCAGAGAAACTGCTGGAGGAGGAGGAGAAAAAGATAATAAAGGACAGAGAGGAGGAGGAGTTGAATAACCCTATGAAGGTACACTTCTAAAACCTATGCCAATTTTGGACAGGGACTGATAAAATGTGATGAGATATACTGATGAGATTGTGTTCTAGGTGTTGGAGAATCGTACGCGGGACTCAAAGATGGAGATGGAGGTTCTGGAGAATCTCCAGGAGCTCAAAGAGTTAAACCAAAGACAGGCTTCAGTGGACTTTGAAGGAATGCTAGGAACATACAAAGTGCTGGAACAAAGGGAGAGAGAGAGGGAGAAGGAGGAGGACGAGAGGGAGACACAGTGAGTTGAGAGGAAGAGAAGAAAAAGACATGGTTGTTGAAAGTCAAGGAAATTGGTTTTATGAAGTATATCAAAATGACAACGTCTGTGTGTCTGTGTTACAGGGAGATGCTAGAAAGAGCTCTAGTGAAGAGGTTGAGGGACTCAGACTCTGACTCAGACCAGGAGAGTGAGAGCTGCAGCAGCAGACCCAAGAAACCCAGCATAGACCGGCCTACTGACATCCTCACCACAGACAAACTCACAGACACACAGGTAGGACGTGTACGTACACACACAAACACACACACACAGTCAGTTTTGACCAACATGCCTGATGTCCATTTTGTTGTGTGTTTCTACAGGGGCCCTCGGTGGGAACATTGAGGAAGCCGAAGGTGGCGAGCTGGGAAAGAAGTGTGGGGGGGCTGGGAGGTGGAGGGGCACTGGGAAGCCTGGTGGTTAGAAAGAAACCATCCATCCCTAAACAAGGCACTCCAGTGCCCCCTGCAGGCCCTAACACACAGACAGGTAAACTTTGTTCACAGACTGAAGGCATTGTGGCTTTTAAAGGCAATGTTTCAGTGCTTAGATCCCATTCACGGTAAATCCCATTCACTCAGAAACCGCAGTTCCTGTACCAGGCGGTTATGCAGCTGGAGACCCTTTGTGAGGGTCCTCTGGGACTGTCTGAGGTTGACGAGGCACTGTTTGTTTTTTCACTGCAGTTGTGTACAGAGGGATCATTTCAGTTCCTTATTTGAACACTGAGGTCCTTGAAGCAATTTTATGGGATCAGAAGATGTAAATAAGTTGCATCTTTCATAGGGAGCGAGTTAGAGGGGCACGTTATAGACAAGCGGTAGTCAACTCTGGACCTCGAAGCCAGCTCCACTCACCATTACTCATTATTGAGGCATACAAAGGCCTCTGAACTTGAGAGTACGGTCGAAACAGTCTTGCCAAATGAGGATTTTGTTAGCACTGCAGGAAGTCACTATGCTATATGGTGACTGTATGGTTGAAGATGCTTCTGCTTTGTCTCATTTTAACCTCTGTACTTCCTGCTTTGCAGTTCTGAAGACGGTAATTTCTGCTGCAACCTTGACGACAGAGACTGCCAAACCAGTCACCACACAGAATGGGTCATCATCTCTCAGCCTCCTTGGGGCGTATTCTGACAGCAATGACAGTAACGACAGTGAATGAAAATCTGGCAATGCTTTGGCTACTCAAAATGCTCAGCCATCGACTGAAATGTACTGACATGGACCACAGTTTCATTGGATATAGAAATCTGTTGATATGATTTTGAACAGTTCATGAAAAGTCAATCCAGAAAAGTAATGGACTGATGTGAGATCAGATTGTTATTTGTAAGCAAAGGGTATAATTTCATGTGTATGTTGTTATAAATAAGAGAAAAAACAGAGGGGCAATTGTGAGGTAAGAAACAACCAAATACTATAATAGCATCTAATCATTAGCTGTGGTATATTGGCCACAAACCCCAGAGGTTTCTAATGGCTATTATATTTCTGTTACCAACACAGAACAATATGAGAAGATATTGAGGGTTTGGAGCCAGAGGGGCATAAGTGTCATTTAACAAATTTTACAGGAGAGCCAAAACTAAATTTGGCCAAAGCCCATTTTTAACAGTTAGGTCTTTAAGATTTATTGTTTTATTCTTTATTGGTCATGATGTCACTTCTTTCATTTTGGCACTGAACAGAACTCGAGAGCTTTCATTTGATATATATATATATAACTCATATTTGCCCAAAGTGTCACTTATGCCCCTCTGGCCCCCCTTGATATGCAGTGCTCATGGTATTGGGCCTGATATGCCCCAGCTGGACTCAAACAGGGTTTAAATTGCCTGGTGTATATCTGCTGTAAGTACAGTGGTTGTTTCAGAGTACAGGAGAGTTTTTGAGTCTTGATTTGTGAACCCTACCCCAGATTTAGTTTTCACCTGGTATTTTATAAAATAACTTTTTTAAAGCCACTACCCTCCACCCCTGTGTAGGTGTGTCAGTTTGTTTTGTGCCTTTCTATTAAATACGTATTTTACTTTAAATCAGTGGTTCTTTAAAAAAAAAAATTGCATTGTGACTTAATCTGAAGTATTACTTACACAACAAAACTGATTCATTTGATGTCTCTTAAGTCGTAAACATTAAACTTGGAGAATTTATGGTAAGTTGCAACAACCAGGCATGATTGTAGGATGACAATACGCTCACCGCATCTTACACCTGACACTAACTTGATCCTTGTTCTGGGTCTTTTTTAACAATAGAAACGCCAACACCTTCTTTTTCCACGTTTCCACAACTCTCTTTTAATATACATCACCACCCTGCCCTAATATTTTCATTATTGTCTGGGAGAAGGGCTTTGTGGGTGGCAGTAAAGTATCATGGAGTCAGTCCAGTGGACATTAAAAGTCGGTAGTCAGCGGTCCAGTCAATGCCTTCCATTCTCGTCCAAACTGACAAAATTAGGAAATCAAAAAGTCAAAGCAGTTCGTCCGCCTCCTGCTCCATGAAGACGTACCCTTTTAAATGATCGTCCCTGTACGATGCATACCAGGCCGGTGTACACCTATAATTTAACAGTCAGCGTGGGAGTGCAGGTCGGTGTGGTGCCAAAAACAGACCCCCTGCCAGCATCGTACCCCCTCTCGTGAACACGCACGCAATATATTGGCCTCCTTAATGATGGGACGTCCTTGCAGAAATGTTTGCCCTTCACGCCGTTGTCAGTTTAGCTTAAGTTTCACTGATGTTAATATTTAAGCAGTAAACACTATGTGTCTTTAATGACAGCAGTCAAATTCATTTTCAGCCTTCAATTATAGAAATATATCGCTGTTTGTATACACGGGAGGCACTCGTAATACGCCAATTTATAGAGCTAAATTATTGTTCACTAAATTGACTAGTTGGCGCTGCACGATCTAGTGTTCGAGCTGCTAGTCCCGCCTGGCGCGCGCATTTATGGAATATATTTTTTAAATAAAGTTAATCGAAAATAATTTCCTAAGCAATTTTAACGGTCTGCGAGCTGAAAATATCATTATTTGAAACACAGTTCTTCGTATTTATTTATCAAGAAGATTATGTCTGCCCAACTTCAGTTTCTGCTCAAACAGTCACACTCCCCTTTAATTTTCAGTTCACTTTCTTGTAGCTAGCTAGGCTAGCAAGAGATTGTAACGTTAACTAGCCATTTAGCTAAAGCTAACTGAAATAATGTCTCGGTAATGCAATTAATTATTTGTTTTAACCTGAAGGACGCAGTGTTTTACTTCGTGATTGGTGGTAGAGAAACTTGTTTTCACTCGCTAGAGCTGAGAAGTTCGTTTTAGCTATAAAAGCGCCAGCTAGTTAGCTACTGTAGCTAAGTAAATAAGTTAGCTAGCTAACGTTAAAATAAAATGTTTGTGATTTTATGGGGGGTGTACACATAACAACGAAGTCTCTGTGTAGCGGCCTAGAGTTCTATTAAAACGTAAGTATTGGCAGTTAAAAACATTTGTGGAAACTACAGAAAATATGTTAGAACTAGCCAGGCCCAGCAAATCATATACAAAGACCATAGATTGCTAGCTAGGTAATACCACTACTTACTCCATTGCTATAGCTGCCGAGCTATCAAACCTATTGTAGTGTATTGTACTGTTTCCATATGCATTAACTAGCTAGCCAACACATTAAAAAAACTTGAAATAGCTAGTTCAGTAAGAGACAAGCAGTTATATACTGTACCCATGGCTGGTAACTTTATCACTGCCAGCAATACATACTTTGCATGTAAACATTTGGTGGCACGAAAAGAAAAATGGATAACATGCAATTTAGTGACACAATTATATTTGACTATACATAACAGTTGTTTAGTTAAGATGGACACTTGTCTAAGACTTGGACCGGAACATAGAGACACGTTTGGGGAAGCAGGCTTGGACTGGGATTCGACTCCAACTCTAGGTTGAGTGCTTAGATGACAACACTAGATGCTGTCTCTAATGTTAGCTATTTTTTATTTTTTTCATTTTACTACATTTTAAACTCTTAGCTTGAATAAAGTAGCTACCCTGCTGACCTCTCATGGAAGTGACCGCCCAGTGTGAGAGCCCAGGGTATATTACAAGAGATTTGAGCAGTGAGAATGGTCCCTACAGTTAACACTATCATCTATAACAAACCTGTTTCCGGGCCAGGTTAAATCGCAGCTAATTCCTCTTGCCCTAAATAAATGCAAAAACTCTTCATAAAGCATGCCATAAAATATATTTCATATTGAAATACCTATCATATTACACATTTAGTAATACACAATATATTGTAATGTAAACACACTTTAACACTTGGGTGTGACCATTGATGTTGCAGATGAGAAAATATGCTGTGTGCATTGTACACCAAAGCTCATCAAAAACTACAGCAATAATATATTTTCCTTCTCTGCAGACCCATGGCAAAGTGGTTAAAGGAGTACTTGAACTTTGGCAGCCGGCGTGACGCCCCCCAACCCCCACGGCCTGACTACAAAGAGAGCGAGATCCTTAGGGCCTACAGAGTCCAGAAAGAACTTGACTTTGAAGACCCCTACCAGATCTCAGATAAACCACAACATGGCTGTTATGGTGGCTGCAGTGGGACAGTAAGCCTGCCTGCATTTCCGGCATTTGCTTCTGTCCTGCCTAATGGTGCAGAGGTATGGGCATTTTGTTTTATGACTGTGTTAATTCAGCAGCGGAGGCTACTGGGTAGAGATATCATTGTTTTAATGGAATGGATAAAACCGTATCAAATGCAGTGTTTATGACCATGTTATTCTGGATGTTTATGGACAATGTTATATTCCAGGTGAAGGTGGTCTCTCCCAAACACAGGTTAATTAAGTTGGACTCTCAAGAATTCAGTCGCAGTAAGATCCCTCTTAGCCCCGTCTCCATCCACCAGGAACCGGTAAATTGACAGTTTGCGCTTTATGTTGCAGAGCCCCTTTCTTTTCTTCTTCCTCTTTCATGTTGCTTGTATCCGCTTGATTCGTCAACGCCTTTAACCTTTTCGTATCTTTCCCCGTCTTCCCTCCAGGTGCTTCCCTCTGCTCCAGCTGCAGTAGGGGACTCAGACACTGACTACTCAGACCCGTTTGATGCCAGACCAGTTCCACAGCTCAGAGCGGATTGGGAGCCCCACTGCAGTATAGGCCTTGCCTTGAGCCCCATCTCAAGTCCCACTCTGGTAGCCTTCAGCCCTAATCCTACCCCAGGTCTCAGCCACAGTCTGGGGGACAGCAGCAGCTACATGGAGCCCTTTGAAGCCCAGAGGGTCATCACAGGCAAGTTCTTATAATGGTTGTAGTTGTAAATCAGTGGTTGGACAGGCATTGTCAACAGTGATGGTATTGTGATGTGAACCGTAAGGTTTAGCTTGTTTCTACAAGAACAGCAAGGCACAATAAAGTGTGCATAGCATAACAACATGCAAAAATCTTTTTATTCCCATTTGCAATACAGCCCCCTTTTTTCAAGTGTGTCATTTGTCAATAATGTGGTAGGTAAATTATATCATATTTACTTGTCCAGTGTCGGATAATCATTGGACTTGCTGTGAACACTCCTTTGACTGGCTTGTGGTTTTTAAGCTTAGCCTGTGGAAATGTGACTCACTGGCCTAGGCATAGTTTGTAGGCTACACTTTCAAGAGCTACCATTAATCTAAACCTTTTGGCTCAGGGGTGACATCAGGTTTTTTAAATTTAAATGTTTTTTGTAATTTGTTAATCATAAATACTTTGCAGGTCAGAAAGGGGCAGTCATTAAAACATTTATACAGTAGGTCCAATATGTCTAAATAATTTGTATTAATATGTATAAGAATGGGCTGGTGAGTTATGTTTTACTTCCCCTCAAAACGATTATTGGATATTTACATTACATACTGGATTTGACCCGCCAGCCATAGTTTGCCCACCCCTGATCCAGGCCATCAATAACTCATCCGTGACAAGGAATGATGAGTTGTTTACGTCCGTGATGCCCTACTGCACACCACTGCAATGGTTTTTGCTCAACTTCTGGCTTGTATGATTCTTTCCATTCTCCTCCAACCTCTTTGATCAACAAGCTATTTTTGCCCAAAGGACTTTTCATGAATCAATTGTCAGAGAACAGAACTTGTTTCCAACTTCTCTTATCATTTACAGATCACTGGAAGCAATCCAGCAGGAAAAAGTTGTATTCCTTTGAAAAGCAGTAGGTGGTTGTGAGTGTGCACGTCCAAATCATTTTGGATCTTCTGAGAGTTTTGTAATGAGACTTGTTGAGAGTTAGACACACCCAAGCCCAAACATATTTTCACGGCAGATTGAAGCACCTGATATGTGCATAAATACCTGATTTACTCAGATTTTATAGACAGCAGAGGCTATATACTAAATCTTATTCCTATTTTCCGGGAAGCCAACTTTATCTGGAAGAATACTACTTCATGATGGCCACCACACAACACACTGCTTCTCTACCAGAAAGGAATATTAATGATTTGTCTGCACTAAGCCTCTTTCCTAGGGTTTTAAAAACAAATGAGCGGAGAAAGCTCATTTCGGCCGCCTGTATCCGGGATCTTGTCCTTTCGGTCATGACCCAAAGCTCATGACCATAGGTGAGAGTAGGAACGTAGATTGACCGGTAAATCGAGAGCTTCACCTTGCGGCTCAGCT
Source organism: Esox lucius (assembly GCF_011004845.1). Lineage (NCBI taxonomy): Eukaryota > Metazoa > Chordata > Actinopteri > Esociformes > Esocidae > Esox > Esox lucius. Next base: position 10,809,838 of record NC_047590.1, read on the forward strand.
CTTTCTTCACCACAACAGACCGATACATCGACCGCATTACTGCAGAAGCTGCACCGATCCGATACATATTTAATTTATTGATTGCGTGTGTAGAGATCCAACAGGGTCCAGAGCGGGGTCGGCCTGGAGTGGGCAGTGGAAGGTCAGGGGTTGGGGTTGGGGGTCAACTCTATGACAACCCCTACGAGGAGAGGACATGCCATCACCACCAGGGGGCGCAGCCGCCACAGCCGGGGAGAGAGTCCCTTAGAGATGAAACAGTAAGACCTTCATTTTATTCAACTTCTGTTTTTTTTTTTTCTTTCCTGATTCTGTCTCATCCATCTTCATCCTCTCATCTTCCAGAAGGAGATCAGAGATAGCAGGCTGCCTCAGGACGATGAGAGACCGGCAGATGAATACGACCAGCCCTGGGAATGGAAGAAGGACAACATCTCGAAAGCCCTAGCAGGTAGATATACAGCTTCACTAATGTGTTGAACCAAAAGGCATTGTATCTAACGCTATAGAAAGTAAACTGGTGCTTTGTATTAGCCTAGTTTAGCAGGCATTCAGTGGCGGTTGCAAAGCTAAGTTTAAGTAGTTGGCTAATTAAACTCATGATATTTAGTGAAGTTTGAGGGGGCAGAATGGGAGAGGTCGTTAGCCCAGTCAGACCAGGCCAGACTGCCCAGGACCAGCCCCACAGCCCCAGGGAGTGCAGCCAGCCTTCTGAGGCTTGGAGACACCCCCCCTATCCTGGGGGAGAGAGTGGACCCCTGCTTGCCTTTGGAGAGACAGGTGTAAGTACTGCCCCTCAACCTTGTCAATGGTTAAGAAGCTCCTCCTGGCTAAGTTTTACACAGGGATATTTTCTTCTGCAGGTGGTACCACGGTGCTGTGAGCCGTGCAGAAGCAGAGACTCTACTGACGTTGTGTAAAGAGAGTTCCTACCTGGTGAGGAAGAGCCAGACCTGTCCAAAAGACTACTCCCTCTCCCTCAGGTACCAATAGACTCACGCGCGCGCACGCACACACACACACACACACACACACACACTCCCTTACTGTCTGCCATATTCTCCTGTTGTACAACGTTATAACCATTTCATGGTTTTTTTCTGGACTGCGAATGCAGAGCCAGCCTAGAAGAGCGAATGTCTCTTACTGACTTACTGACTGACTGACTGAGTGAGTGCCTCACTGACTGAATACCCCTTGTTAATTAGCGTAGTGGTTAGAGAAGCGGACTACGGAACAACAAGTCCTGTGTTCGACTCCCTTCAATGTCAAAATGCATTATGCCGGAGGGTTTTTTCAGGACGGACAAATACTTCGCTGGCTACAACCTTCAGTATCTACCTTATAGGAAGCCTAAAATAAAATGGTTCTGGTGGATTTTCGAATTATACATTAGGATTTGTTCAGGATAGACAGAAACTGCGCTGGCTACATGATTCTCTCGTCTTTTCACTTGATTGACAAAGTCAGTTATCGTCACCTATATTGATAGTTATTGTGTTAATGTCATTCACGAATGGCGAATAAGCTGTTAAAATGGCCAGTGGCAAAAGCCATACAGTTCATAGATGCTATTTGTGAAGGAGGTAAACTAAGAAACGTTAGTCAGTTTAACACAATGCATAATGGTGTCTAGCAAAATATTCAAACTTTGCGTGATGTTAATGGGTGACAGAATGATTTAATGTGGAGACGGCATACTGACAGTGGATAAGTGTGCAGTTCCGTGATGTAGTGGCTAAAGACTGCAACAACATTCACCACTTTCAATTGTGGGCCGGCTAAACTAAGCTTGCCTGGTTCCTTTTCTATTTTTTCCCATCTTCATTTAAGCTTTATTTAGGTGTTAACCTAGAGATTAAAAGAGGTCTCCCTGTGAATCTAAGCTATTATAGTGTATTTTCCAACATGGCCACCTCTATGTTAAAGTTGCCAGTTGTGGTATAATTAGCTGTCTGATCCCTCATAATGACCTGGTTGGAGTTTTGATTAAATTACCAACTGGGTCATTAGGAAGGATCAGCCAATGAGGTTTGAAGTTCTGCCCAGTTGACAACATCCATGCCTAATGTATCCCCTAGGTATGTCCTCTAACCATATGTTAGTGTTAATGATTTCACCAAGCCCCCCCCCCCCCCTTCTTTTCTCTCTCTCAGGAGCTGTCACGGCTTCATGCATATGAAGTTTACTCGGAGTTCAGATGGCCGTTATGTCCTAGGGGAGAACAGTCCTCCATTTTCCTCTATACCAGAGGTCATCCACTACTACACCACGCACAAACTACCTATTAGAGGGGCTGAACACCTGTCCCTGCTGTACCCTGTCATAGTACAGACCCTCTGACCCTCTGATGAATATCCACAGCCTGAATTGCACAAATTTCCTTTGTGTACTACTTTTGGGGCACATCAGTCTTTACTAGTTTACTGTTTAGGTAATAGTGTGCCATTTGGGACAAAACGATTGACTAATACTGAAGATCCTGTCCTCTGGGGAGATTCTAACATGGCTGCTTGTGGAACTGTGATGTTTTTTTAAGTGCTTCATTATAGTTCTGGATTGAAATCACAAAGGCCAAACTGTATTATATGGCCAATGGCAAATACTGCAACAGAGCAGGTTACTGTATGTCAATAGAGTATTATCTGTCGTCCCAATGGCACATTAAAAAACGGAGTTGAATAGGAGTTGCCAACAAGTGTTATACAGTAGAACACTACATTGCCATAGTAGAAAGCTCTTACTGAAATGTATGCCTCAAACCTATTTCAGTACTTCTATGGATTCATGGTTTTATTGTGTGAAAGTGTGAATGATTTTGGACTGATCATGATAGCTGAAGACAAATATATTGGTTTATTACTGTGGTGGTGGTGGTTTGTAAAATGTTCTTGTGTTTTATGAAAATAAAGTGTGATTTTGTTTTTAGTGAATTGTTTAAAACGTGACCACACACACACACACACAACGTGTTGGTTGAAGAAGTGTGAAGTTTCAAATGTAATAGTTTACATAAATTGCCTGGATATACAATGGTAATAGAACAAGTATTTGTAAGTTATTTGAGCGTTCAAAAATGTGTTTATTATAAATGCCAGTTAATAATGTAATCATTAATATTAATTGGGAGTTTTCTAGTTCCTTGGTAACGACTACCACGTGAACACATGAGTCGAGCGTCATTATAGTGACAATTAGGGTTCAGTATCAGCGCGAACCGGCCATCAGGTAAGCTACGTGATTTAATATGCTCATATTTTTTACCTGCACTTGATTGCTTTTGCGTTCAACCGTATCAAATTAATATGCACTTGTGACTACATGCGACTACTGAGGCTGAATCGTTACTCCTGCAGTACATCTCTAGAAATGAAGTCGGTGGCAGCCAGGGCATAATTAGAAAAATGTCGATGTATTAAGTGGTCAAGCCATTGATAATATACTTGGTCGTGACACTTAAGTGTTATGGCATGGTTATGGTAGACTAATGTAATGTGTTCAGAGACATTTTAAGATAATTTAGTGGTACGCTTCTGCAGCTCACAAGAATGGCGACCCGGATAGAGCAACTTGCACTGCCCAAACCCGACCTGCTCAGATTCCCTGACCGGTATTGTAAGCCCACACGTAGTTTATTTTACATAGACATTTTAGCAATTTATTACGCGCAAACTTTCATCCCTACTAACAGTAATGATAGCATACATTTTTCAACTTTTTTGCATGACAAAAACACTAACTGATCATTGTCTTTCCAGTCGTTCAGTCTACTGGCTCGATGAACTTTCACCTGAAAGAAATGTCTCAACCACCACAACTGGTAAGATATTGTTATTTTCCCTTACACTCATATTTCCTCTGTCTCCATTCTCTCCTTTTGTCTTTGGGATGTCTGTTGTAGATGATCAGTTTTCTGGATTTTCTCGTTCCTTTCATGGAATCCAATTGTACAACCCTGACTCGGGAGAGTTGAAAATTGTGACATGTCTTCCTCTACGGCACAGGTGTCAAACCGGTTCCACAAAGGGCCGAGTGTCTGCAGGTTTTTGGTTTTTCCTATAAATTGGTTCCTAGTTCATACCTACACAACCAGGTGAGGGTAGAAACTAACCAATCAGTGACCTAATTAACCAATCAAGTACAAGGAGAGAGCAAAAACCTGCAGACACTCGGCCCTCCGTGGAACCGGTTTGACACCTCTGCTCTACGGCAATCACGCCAAGACATTCAGCTTTTTTCCCACACTGCACATCCAACCAGAAAGTCAGTCAGATCAGTCTGTGTGAAGACATCCTCACTTGATGACGATTTTAGTTAGCCTTTACAGGTGCCTAACGTGCCTTTAGCAGAGTTGCTAGAGTGCAGTGAGACAAAGATATCCTTGCCGCCGAGAACACCCCTTACCCTGACAATGCCTGGCCAATATGCATTTTCAAGTGGTACTCCCAGCAACACATCAGTAAGAACGGCTTAGCAACAACAAATCACCTTAGATCAGTACATCACCTGGGAGCCCTGTATTAACCTCTTTTATATTGTTACTATAGTAAAGTTGATGCCCCGCTGGTCCAATCTGTGTGTCAGGAAGCAGATGAATGCTGGGTTTGAACAGAACAGGTGAGACCTTACTGTGTCAATGACAGTTAAAAATGTATGTCAGTAAGTGCTGTGTATGACGTCAGTGATTACCCACGTCCACCCTAGACCATCTTCCCAATGGAAGGTCAGTGTTGGAGCTCTGAGGGCACATCCGTCCGACAGAGTGTGTTCTCTGGCTTTGCCTCGACTCCCCACCGTAGGCTGGGAACCAGAACGCCTCCTTCTGGCCTCCGTAAGTAACACACACAAGTTGATCTTAGAAGGTCTTCACAATTTCTGACCGTCTCTCTGTGTGTCTGTAGTCGAGCAGAGCAGTACAGACTGCAGTAGCCAGTCCTAGGATCTGCCAGTTGGCCTGCCCCAAGCGGAGACCAAGTCTCCATTCTCCCCATCCGTCCAAAACATCACTGGGGCCCCACTGCCCCAAAACGGCCTCCTCCCGACTACAGCTCCTCGCCAGTAAGGCAGTCATGGCTTGTATTGACCTAACACGGTGACAGCCACACAACTGTAGGCTAGTGTTATTTTATTATCTTATAAGTCTCAGTCACACACACTCTAACTCCTCACCCCACAATGCTCCCCTCTCCTAGTCCCTAAGTCTGACCATCCCCAGTATCACCGGGACCGTCCAGTAAGTTGGCCAGTGCCGAAGTCGGTGAAGGAGGCCGTTGCCAGTGAGAGGATCCAGGTCCTTTCCGAGCCCAAGCAGAGGAAGGCGATGTACCAAGGCTATGATCCCTACGTGGTTACCCTAGCTGCACGCTCTGCTAGTGCCACGCCGCGGGCTACTGGTGGGCTGAGTTTCTTTCATTTACTTAATTACTAATTTTTTTTAATTGGAATTATATTTTTCTGTTTGTTTTTTTACAGGAGCTTTGTCTGCCATTGCCTCGGAAATGTGAAGCCAAGTAGAAAATGCATCTACTCTTATACATCTACCTCTGGCTGCCTGTTTTTCAGATACTATTTCTCCTCTGTCTACAGCATGCCAATGTCCTTGATCCTCCCTACTCCTTAATAAATAAAGACCATCCATAGTATCATTCACACATGTTGCTGGGTCATTATTTTAGTTGAATGGAAGTTGTCTGTTGAAGAGTCACAGTATACTGTTCATTCGATAACCAACACCAAAAGGGAGTTGACACAGAACGTTATGTAATTTCTGTGTAATAGATGTAGGTGACAGAAAACCCACAAAAGGGTTTTTCTAAATGAGTATGCCCTCCTGTTAATGACCCTGCAATTTCCTTTCATTGTTTTCTCTCATTTATTAAACACTGCTTTGTTACTTACCCCCGGTGTCCCATGTCAAAGAGCTTTGAAGTTTCATAGAGCTGCTCAGAGTGGACAAAGGCAATAAAAAGAGAGAGGTGTGGTGAATCCCTTTCCAAGTTTCCACAAAGGAAACTATTTCTGAAGTTGTTTCTTCAGTTATCTGTGCTTACATTCGGACAATGTGCGAACAACACATTTCAGGACGGAGAGCAAGGTACCCCACTGAATTAATAATTCTGAGGCATCATGTTCATTGTTTAAATCCAAAGGGAGAGGAACCACTGCGCCCAGCCTGATCTCAATATAGTTTTGTATTCCAAAAAGTAGAACGTGTAGAGTGGATTTTGTAGACCATGGGTAGACAATGGTGTAATTTAGGATTGCATGGCAAATGTAGTTATTGAGCACATGCACTACACAGAGGATGTGTTTCCTAACAGAAACATGCTAGATTGTGCCAAGACGGACCAATATGATCACCCTTTAAAATATTGCAAAACCTATATTGTTTTCTTGTACTGTAATTGGAGAAATAATTTCAGGTACACCAACTCAATCGTCTGTCTCAATTTGACTACATTTAACCCACACCATTCCTACACAGAATACACAGCTTTGGAAAAAATTAAGAGACCCACTGATAATTTTGCAGTGATCTGGTTTTACTATTCATAGGTATGTGTTTGAGTAAAATTAACAGTTTTGTTTTATTCTAAAAACTACTGACAGCATTACACCCAAATTCCAGTATTTGTATAAAACAACTGGTCAAAATAACAAAAAAGGTATGCATTGTTTTCAGACCTCACATAATGCAAAGAAAACAAATTCATATTCATTTTTCCACAACAAAATACAAATGTTTTAACTTAAATAAATAATTGGTGGAATAACCCAGACTTTTAATCACAGCTTTCATGCATCTTGGCATGCTCTCCACCAGTCTGTCACATTGCTGTTGGATGACTTTATGCCACTCCTGGCACAAAAATTCAAGCTTGTGACCATCCATCTTCCTCTTGATCAAATTCCAGAAGTTTTCAATGGGGTTCAGGTCTGGAGATTGGACTGGCCATGACAGGGTCTTGAACTGGTGGTTCTCCATCCACACCTTAATTGACCTGTCTGTGGCATGGAGAATTGCCCTGCTAGAAAAAACAATTCTCAGAGTTGGGGAACATTATCAGAGCAGAAGGAAGCAGGTGTTCTTCTAGGATAACCTTGTACTTGGCTTGAGTCATGCATCCTTCACAAAGACAAATCTGCCCGATTCCAGCCCTGCTGAAGCATCCCCAGATCATCACCAATCCTCCACCAAATTTCCCAGTGGATGCGAGACACTGTGGCTTGTGGGCCTCTCCAGGTCACCGTCTAACCATTAGACGACTAGGTGTTGGGCAAAGATAAAAATCTTACTCGTTACAGAAGATTAATTTACTCCATTCCTCTATTTGTCCAATCCTTATGGTCTTTGGCAAACTTCAGCATGGCTCTTCTTTGCTTCTCATTGATGAAGGGCTTTTTTCTAGCTTTGCACGACTTCAGCCCTGCCTCTAGGAGCCTGTTTCGAACCGTCCTCACTGTACACTTCACCCCAGCTGCTGTTTGCCATCTTTTTGTAGGTCACTTGATGTCATCCTTTGGTTGTTGAGTGAAATTCGTATTAGTTGACGCTCATCTCGGTCAGTGGACAGTCGTTTTTGCCCTCTGCCAGTCTGTAGCTTTATTGTTCCCAATGTCTGTTGCTTGACTTAGTTCATATAAACCGCCGTCTTTGAAACTTTCAGGATAGAAGCAACTTGAAGCTCACTGTATCCCTCTGCCAGTAGAGCCAGAATGTAACCCTTCTTTTCAACTCCTTTGTCATGCTGAATAGTTATTTTTTAAATTCAAATTACCTTTGAGGTACTACTTGCACAGTTTTTGCTATTCGGCTGGTCCTATTGTAAGAGGATAGGGATGACCACAGCAGTGGTTTTTATACTTTTCCTTGTTAAATTAGATCAGTACCTCATTAACTAAAATGAAGTGTGCCTTACATGCAGAGATGCTGATTTCAGAAAGATTAGGAGTGTTCTCTGTATATATATTCTGTGTAGGAATATGGTGTGAGAGACTAGAAAATAACAAGAGCCAGCTCACAAACTGGTTGGCCAGCTCAATCTCTTTCTTCACATTTTTCATATGTCTAATTGAGACAGTATAGCCTACTTATTAAAAAACGAAGCACTTCAGTTATCAATGGAATCAATTAAAAATAAGTATTTTATATTAAGTTAAAATAGCTTTACACAACAAAAAAAAATATTAACCTCAGGTTGCTTATCATGTTTGGCTGTTTTATAATAGCACACACAAAATGATATCTCTTGCATTGAGAAAATCTCATCCACTGCCTCTTTTGATCCGGTAGGCGGGCCTTCTGACTGTAGCTGTTGCGAATACGCGTTTTATATTCTACATCTGGCAACTGCATAGTTTGCGTCGGCCACCACTCGAGCCGCATTCAGGTTTCTCGAGCTCACCTAGCCAGTAAATACCGTAGTACAGGTAGTAGGCTACATGAACGAAATCCGGAAGAACACCCAAATCAAGTTGCTCAATCTTTCCACAAACACATGCAATTATTCTTCTTCCAGTTATTTGATTTTAGTGAAACAAAACGTTTTGATTATAACGCCTATTCTGAGAGAGAGAAAATATGACGGAACCACCAGTTCACAAGAAAAAGATGCTGATTCTAGTTGATGTTCTCTGTGTAGTTGTCGGTAAGTGTGCTCTTTTATCTCCAATAACCTGGCTCATATTCTGTGTAGGCTAACATAACTTTTTTATTATCCTATTTACTCTACAGAATTGACAGCTGCAAAAATAAGCCAATCATAATTAAGTTAGTCAATTGTTTAGAAACTTTGCATTAATCAGAATTCGATGTGGGTACTTTGTAAACAGTATTTATGCAGGTTAAACACACCCTGACACAGAGTCAGCATTCTTGTTATATCTTGTTTAATGGATTCTTTCACAGTGTCTGTGGACACATAACAGATGTTCTGATCTGTATTGATTCACAGAGACTAATAAAGACCAATGTAGTCACCAGCCAGCATGCTAGTCAATAGTCAGCACCAACAATATTTAAATGTTCACTTTTCTTATGAGGACCATTTCAATATGCCCACTGTGTGATTGTGTGTTCAGAACCAGCACCTGTTTGTTCTGATTTGCCCTGTACTCTAAAAACTACAGGAGTTGTAGTTTACATTAGACATGCTGTTGATTATTGGTCATTGGTGGACAAGTCCCTTTCTGTCTTTCCCCTCCCTCACTCTTTACTCTCGTTATTCAGTGAAGAAAAGAGTGGGCTTTGCAGTTAAGCAGAGGTAAGCCTGTGCTTGTTGACAGATGACGTTACTTTGTGGCATAAGCATTTGTTGCACAGACTCAGGAGGGCTCTGTGTGTGTTTTCTTTTAATCACTCCCATCTCTTTCTGACATTGTTTCTCAACTCCCCCGTTATGGACATTGCATTTGCATGCAAATGATGTCTTATTGAATGGACAAACAAAATATATTTTGATGTCTGTGTCTATATTACCATTTGGGGAAAGTTTACTGGCCAAAAAGTGGATTTGCAGTCACCTGACATCAATTGGAAATATTCTAATTAGCCCCGAATAAAATATCAATCTGTTCCTGTAGGATTTCCTCGAAAGCCTCTTGGGTGCATAACGCAGAGAAAGCCATAGTCCACAAGGAGCTAACACCTGAAAGTCAAAATAAAGCCATTTATTTGGGTAGTAAATGTTTATTTGTAAAACACTTACTACCCAAATAAATGGCTTTAGTTAGAATTTCTCTGCCTAAGAATTGTGCACAGTCCTGTATATGTCATGTAACATTGTGAAGACCACTAGAGAGAGAAGCTAGATGGACAGGGCAAGAAAAAAGCTCAACAGGGAGTTTCTGCTGGGATTTCTGTGAGGAACTGGTCATTTCCGGCAGAGTACAACCATTACACCTATTCCTCATAGGTCTAAGCTGTGGGCTGAGGTGACAAGACTGAAGTCACTACTCACAAAAAAGAAAATCCAAAACTGTATGAATTTCTGAAAACCATATCTTTGGCTTTCATTGCAACGTATGTTTGGCACAAAGCTGTGTGTCGTCAACCTCAATACATCGTACTAACTTGTCAGTAATGGTGTCAGTGGAATAAGACCCCAGTGCTGCTTCTCTTTGACAGGGACAGGGACTCTCTTCAGGATATAGAGGACAATGGCCTTCCAACACAACAACAACCAGATCAACAAAGGAATGTCTTGCAAAAATGAAGATCAATGTCCTGTAATGGCCCAGTTAGAGCTCAGACCTCAAACACATGGAAAATCTGTGGGCTGACCAAAAGAGATCCCTTTGGAATTTTACTATGCTTGCACTCTTCTGCAAAAAAGATTGGGATAAAATGGCAAAATCCAGGTGTGCTCGGTGGAGACCTATTTAAACAGACTTAGTCCTGTAAACCAAGCTCCAGTTACATTTTACCAACAATAAATGCAACCAAGCCATTTACTTTTTTTTCTCAATTATGACTTTTCAGAGAAATTATTCATTTGTTTTTCAATTAAATGGTGTTGTTTGCAAGATTCTTAGTAGAGGTGAAAAAAAGGTCAGCCCTGATTTTTCTTTATACTGGCATTACATTAACAAAAGAAAGAGATTTGCTATTCACTGTGGCTGAGTTGGTAAAGCATGGGGTTGTATAATACCTGGTCTGTGAGGTCGGAATAGAAAATGTATGAGTCCACTTTATGGTGTATTTCCCCTCTCCTTCTCTGGTGTACCACAGACATATGTTGATGTTTTTTCTCTGTCCATTCTAACACAATGAAAGGTTCACTATGTGAATGCAATGACCATTATGATTTAATGAGGTTAATGACAGTGATCAGGTTTGTTCTGTGGGTCATTAGAGCCATTCTAATGAATCTAAATGAATGAACGTTGTACATTTCCTTCTAACTAGGAGTTGGCTGTGCTGGCGGTCAAAGTCCTTTAAAAGACTTAAACTTGGGACATCAAACTCTCTCAATGTTGAATACGAGGCATGAGACAGCTGCTGTTGCTATGCTGAAATTATTACTGTTTATTTGACATATTGTTAAATTATTTTGAAAAGAAAAGGAAAAAAAATAAGATGTAACTGATTCCAGCTGTTGATGTTTTTGTGTTTATTTAGATGCTTTTTTTTTTGCTGGGGTTTGCTGACAAAACTTGTTTTGAAGAAAATTCTTTCCCATTCTTTTATTGATGTCCAAAGCCTCACATGCACACACGCACACGTTGTGTGTCTGTTTGCGTGTGTGTGTGTGTGTGTGTGTGTGTGTGAGTGTGTGTTTGTGGAGCGAGCAAGAGGGAAGCGGGGGGGTTTTGACTCCTGCTCCCTGACATTACTGTGTGAAAATAACCAGGATTCTGACAGGAGAGTGGTACACTTCTGCCATAGAGTACTGATCCCAATCTTGCTGTCCCAATCCTGATCACTTGTCTAGATGTATTCAACAGGCGGCAGGGTGACCTTATGGTTAGAGCACCTCACCAGTAATCTAGATTGAAAAAGGATCTTTCATTATGTCCCTTTAGCAAGGCAGTTAACTAATTCATCCTAGGTTTTTTCTATACAGTTTTGGATATTCCCACTTACCTGGGAAAATAAAAGTAAAAGTAAAAAGGTACTTTACAGTCATGTGTTGTAATCACACTATGTTGGATGTGGCTATAGTAGTACGGAAGGGATGTGTACACTTTCTGGCATTTAATCTGGGGGAAAACAGGAACACTTCTTGGGTTCCTACTTCCTGTTAGGTTAGATGTCAGGAGGAAGTTGGATGCTGTGTGTCTCATCAGACATTCCTCCGTGTTTGTTTTCTCTGGGAGAAATCTGGAAGCTTCTATCTAGACATATGAGATGGTGAAACAATGTTATCCCTCTGCTTTTATCTGTCAGACCACGCTGTCCGTTTTGATACTGGAGACAGGCTCCCTTGGCCAACAACAGTGTGGCTGGGGGAGTGGGGGTTGTGGGGTTGGATTTGTGGGGGGGGGGGGGGTTTGTCCAGTGTGCCTGCATTATATCTCTGAGGAAGGTCTGGATATGTTCTAAAAAACAAACCATCAGTTGATACTGAAGAAAAGACTGAAATCATCAGACATTTTTCTTTTTCTACCATGAAGTCCCGGGGAGAGGTCAAAATGTTACATGTTACAATGACAAGAAGCGTTGACGAATTGTTTGTCATCTGTGCCTAACTCACTGTATCAGTTGTTACCACGACATATCTTGATAGTGTTTGGGTCTTTAGTATTTAATCTTTTTATATTCTCTTCTTTCTCCTTTCTTGTTTTATCAAAGCCAGCTCAGCCCACTCTCTAGAGAGAAACAATTTGGGCTACAGTAGTATAAATGAGCAACAGGGGAATTCCACCATTATTGACATTACATTTGCATGCACAATCAGAACCTTGATGTCTCACAGAACGGACAAATATTCCAAATCTGAAACTTTGATGTCCGTCCATAGACGTCATTGGGGAGTGTATACTCCCCCCAACAAGAACCGTCAAATCTGAACATTTTAGTGCAAGTCGTACTTTAAAGTACGACTTTTTACTTTACTTTACTACTAGCATAATTGACAAAAACTCTGCAGTTAAGGTTTCAATGTAAAACTAACAACAACATTGTTTTATTAGTTCCTGAGATATTCCCCATTTCAAATTTATTTTGCGTTTCATCTGTCAGTTCACTTTGCCTTGTAATCTCATACTCGCTTTAGACACTTGCAGTACTATTCCCTAACACCCTAAACCACCCTGGACTAACTAATACTATCGAATCCACTTTTTTTTCTTCCACTGGGTGAATTCAGTATATTGTTTGGTGCTTTCATTTAAATAAGAAAAATCACTCCATCTCTCACTGCGTCAATGGGCGTTCTACTTGCTACACAAGAAACATTCTATAAGTTGGTTTTCTGAACCTGCGCTGAGCATGTTTATTAGCCTCAAATATTGTACATTTGACCACCCACTCCTTTCCCATGCTACGTCTTTTGATTATACTGAATGGGTTTCTAGTAAATACTAAACCGGGTATTCCTGCTCTTATTGTCATGTAAACATTACTCATGTTTTTATATTGTCAGAACCCCATTTAAAGGGTACCTCAAAGAATTTGAAGAACATAACACGCTAAAAAAACATGCCCAAAATGTGATCTGAGGAACCATAAAACAGGAGCTCTTCTTTAAAGAGCTCTTTAAAAACCCTTTAAAACGGTTCCCCTACTCTTTGAGTTTGAATAACCCCTTTGAAACCCAGAAAACCTTTTCTTTTCAGAGTGTACTGTGACAGATGACCTGCGAGCAAGCTGCCTGCCAAGCTAGCCTTCTAAGTAACTCTCCTGGTAGGGGTATTCATCTGTTTGAATATAGGAAACCCCGCGTACATCAGGAGGCTTAGGCCGTTCAGATCTAACCCTTGAGGGACGCACACAGTGCAACTTACAGAACAGATTAGGAAAAGAAAAAAAATCTGGTTATCCTTCAAGGTAATCACCCCAAAATGTTAATAGGGGAACAACGCAAGATTTAAAGTGTTGTGTGCATCCATTTGGCGCTGTCTCAGACTGTTACACGCAAATGACAAGTGTTAAGTGATAGTTATTCCAAGCTCACGAGAATGCAGGCTTAATATGATGGAAATGTGTTTTTCTGTCAGTTCAAGCGTGACTTCTCCGTTCATATGCTGCTGAACAGTGACAGTGTGAGGCCAGAGCAGTGGTCATGAAGGGAAGGAGACACGGAAATGAATTTGTGTATTTGTGACTATTAAGAGTTTAGTTTGCATTAGGGGAGCTGGCAGCAATACTGTTTTGTTCCAGGGTTCAGAAAACAGGAAAGCTATTTAGAGTTCAGATTTCCCAAAAGCAGGCCTTTTAAAACTGTACCATTGTCCTGTCAGATTAGTGTGTGTCTACACCATTGTTTTGTCAAGAGACAGTTTTATAGTCTATCCTGGTGCCAGTTTTTCTGCCCTGATCTGTGAGTCACTGAACTGAGGCAAGAGAGAGTGAGGGAAAGTGAAAGAAAGTAATAGACATTAAGAACAGCGGGAACAAGGTTGGTTTGAGTGAAGGAATGACAGAAGCACAAGAAAAAGGTTGAAGCCCACTGTAGTGTTCTGTGCGAGATTAGTTTGGGGGAGTTTCTCATGATAGCTTTGTGTATAACTAAATATACAAGGAATGTCCAGTTCTCTCTCTCTGATAGTATGCTCCCATGCCCTTGTCTTTGTCAGCAGCGCTTAGGCTTTAATGTCCAATGCCAGTCTGTCCAACAATGTATCTGTATGGGGAAAGCTAGCAGCTTCCTCTATGGGGGCTGAGGTTCCTCTAAGGTTTAAGTACTGGATAGACTAGATTTCACTGTAATACTGCTGACCAGTAAGTCCTTTGAACTACCTTCACATACCTATCTATTGTTCACAGTGGATTATGGGTCTTGCCTAGCTGATGGATTTAAACATGTCACTCAGAGCCTGTCGAGCCGTTTCCTGAACCTCAACCCAACCTAGTCCTATAAAGAGACAAGCTCAGCACCAGGTTAATGGTCTCCCGTGTCTCACTCTGACCCGCACAACTCTTTCCCTTGTTACATTTTTAACCTTCCCCTCTCTCCCTCCTCCCTCCCTCCCTCCCTCCCTCCCCCCTCTATTTCCCTCCCAGCGGCAATGCCGTCAGCAATCCTGACGTTAATGTTCAGTCCGTACCAGAGGGGTATCTACTGTGATGATGAGAGCATCAGGTATCCTTACAGAAGATCCACCATCTCACACAGGACCATGGCTGCAGTTACCATCACCTCCTCTGTGGTCATAGTAAGTTTGATATCAGGTCGTTGGTTTCTAGGAGGCACCCATTTGGTGGTGGGATTTTAAACTGGGCTCTGCAGACGTAAGTTCTGAAAATCTTTAATTTACTGAAGCCGTGAAACCCGCTTGTTATCTGCTCCCACACACTGTGAGGAGGATGGTTTTAGAGGGGAGTTATTCTCTGTGGATCCAGTGTGGGAATTGCAAAAGTCCGTGTAATCTTGGATTCATCACACGTTCTGTTGATTTAAACTGATTCATTATTTTTCTGATAGTGGAGAAGAGTGCATCAGTCTTCAGAACTACAATTAGTGTCACCAAAGGAAAGCTGTTAGTCTCATCAAGACATAAACGTCAGCTACTGGAGTTTGTTAAACATAATTGAAACCTTGTGACACAAATCCTCCCATGGAGCATTTTCTTCCTAAGGCCTTAAAAATGTAGGATACATCATGAAAAGTATCTGGAGATTTTAGACCAAAATCCTTCAGCCTCTACTAGGAAGCTAAAATTGCTTCAACATTGGATCTTTCAGCGGTAATCTTCCAGATCCACACAAAAATGTCTTACTGACTATAGAATCTAGAATTTTGCAGTGGCCATTCCAGTTCCCAGACCTAAACCCCATTGAAAATATGTTGGGTGAGAGTCTACAAGTGAGGTCCAACTGCTTAAAAGTATCTGGAGAAAATCTGCCCTGATTAGTGTATCCTGTCAAGGGGAGGGTGCACAAAAATGTGTCAGTAAATATGATAGGTTTTTGAGAAATTATTATTCATCAGTTAAGTTCTCCTCTTTTTTTTTTTTTACCCAATTGCTTTTAGTTTCATTCTGATATTACAGTATTCACCCCCCTGGACTTTTCCACATTTTATTGTGTTCCAACATAAAATCGAAAAAAATTTAATCAAGAGTTTAAGCAAATTATTCCAATGTATTCAAATGTACCAATCAGATATAGGATATTGGAACATTCCGACGGCGCTGGATGTCCCCTGGAGCAAAGTTAGGTCCATTATTAAGAAATGGAGAGAAAATGGAGCAACTTCAAATATGTAGAACAGGGCGTCCTCAAAAACAAACTGTATCTGGGCACGAAGGGCACTAAAGTGGGAGGCCACCAAGAGGCCTATGACAACTCTACAGGAGTTACAGTGTTCCACAGCTGAGATGGGAGAGACTGCATACTGCAACAAAAGCCGAGGTGCTACACATAAGAGGCCTTTGGGAGAGTGGTAAAAAGAAAGCTTTTGTGGAAAAAAATAACCCATCAAATCTCAGCTTGGGTTTGCCAGAAGGCATGTGGGAGGCTCTTGAGACCAAGTGGAAGAAGGTTCTATGGTCTAAAGAGACCAGAATATAACTTTTTGTCCATAAAATACAAAGCACTATATTTGGTGCAAGCCCAATGCCATACATCATCCTGAGATGCTTCCATGAGTCAGGGCCTTGTGAAGATAGAGGGGGAAATGGACGTAGCAAAGTACAGAGAAATCCTGG
Organism: Esox lucius; assembly: GCF_011004845.1. Lineage (NCBI taxonomy): Eukaryota > Metazoa > Chordata > Actinopteri > Esociformes > Esocidae > Esox > Esox lucius. The sequence goes on from NC_047590.1 coordinate 10,826,149, forward strand.
AATAAAAACCTGCTGAGGTCTGTTTAACGCCCTGGGACTTGGGAGAACATTAGTCTTCCACCAGTACAATGACCCAAAACATACAACCAAAGACTCCCTGGAGTGGCTGTAAAACCTAAAGATCAATGTCCTGGAGTGGCCCAGTCAAAGCCTGGATATCAATCCAATACAGAATATGTGGAAAGAGTTGAAAATTGCTGTTCACCCAAGGTCCCAATCCAACTTTACAAAATTGCTCAAGCTCTGTGAAGAAGAATGTCCAGATTTGCAAAGCTGGTAGAGACTTATCCAAAAAGTCTCATGGCTGTAATTGCTGCCAAAGGTGGGAAAATATGAGGTGAGGCGGAAGAGTTTTACCAGTAACTGTGGAGTGTAAGATTAAGGTGATGAACAACAATGACATTTCATAGAGCAATTTTTGCTCATCTTTACCACATGTGCCAATACATCTGGAGGGCACTGTAAGTTACTTAAACTCACCTAAAGGATTATTAGGAACCCCTGTTCAATTTCTCATTAATGCAATTATCTATTCAACCAATCACATGGCAGTTGCTTCAATGCATTTAGGGGTGTGGTCCTGGTCAAGACAATCTCCTGAACTCCAAACTGAATGTCAGAATGGGAAAGAATTTTTGGGAATGATGGGGAAATGATTTAAGCAATGGGAAATTATTTAAGCCATTTTGAGCGTGGCATGGTTGTTGGTGCCAGACAGGCCGGTCTGAGTATTTCACAATCTGCTCAGTTACTGGGATTTTCACGCGCAACCATTTCTAGGATTTACAAAGAATGGTGTGAAAAGGGAAAAACATCCAGTATGCGGCAGTCCTGTGGGCAAAAATGCCTTGTTGATGCTAGATGTCAGAGGAGAATGGGCCGACTGATTCAAGCTGATAGAAGAGCAACTTTGACTGAAATAACCACTCGTTACAACCGAGGTATGCAGCAAAGCATTTGTGAAGCCACAACACGCACAATCTTGAGGCGGATGGGCTACAACAGCAGAAGACCCCACCGGGTACCACTCATCTCCACTACAAATAGGAAAAAGAGGCAACAATTTGCACGAGCTCACCAAAATTGGACAGTTGAAGACTGGAAGAATGTTGCCTGGTCTGATGAGTCTCGATTTCTGTTGAGACATTCAGATGGTAGAGTCAGAATTTGGCGTAAACAGAATGAGAACATGGATCCATCATGCCTTGTTACCACTGTGCAGGCTGGTGGTGGTGGTGTAATGGTGTGGGGGATGTTTTCTTGGCACACTTTAGGCCTCTTAGTGCCAATTGGGCATCGTTTAAATGCCACGGCCTACCTGAGCATTGTTTCGGGACCATGTCCATCCCTTTATGACCACCATGTACCCATCCTCTGATGGCTACTTCCAGCAGGATAATGCACCATGTCACAAAGCTTGAATCATTTCAAATTGGTTTCTTGAACATGACAATGAGTTCACTGTACTGAACTGGCCCCCACAGTCACCAGATCTCAACCCAATAGAGCATCTTTGTGATGTGGTGGAACGGGAGCTTCGTGCCCTGGATGTGCATCCCACAAATCTCCATCAACTGCAAGATGCTATTCTATCAATATGGGCCAACATTTCTAAAGAATGCTTTCAGCACCTTGTTGAATCAATGCCACGTAGAATTAAGGCAGTTCTGAAGGCGAAAGGGGGTCAAAGAAAGTATTAGTATGGTGTTCCTAATAATCCTTTAGGTGAGTGTATAGTTAAAGGCTCTGCCTTTGGAAGTTATCATCATTACTCCTGTCAGAAGTTTGAGATGCCCTGAGCCGAAAATTACTTGGGGTGCTAGAAGGCATGACATAAGCCATTGCAAAGTGTAGAATTGCAGAACGTTTGCTGAAAACCTAATGGCGTATTGCACTGCTTGCTGCATGCAGCTCTCAGAAACTCAAAAGGCAGCTTGTGAAAATCTATATATTTGTAAGTCTCCTTAACCATTTTTGTAAGGGCTCTACATGCTTTTGGAAGTGGTGTTGGGGGGCCTGCAGGGGCCACTCTCCCCTCTGGGCATAAATATCAAATTCCAATTCCCCAGGACAGTAAAGGAGCCATTGCTTTGCACGGGGCACCATCTTTTGGATTGGAACTTTAAACAAGCTTCCACGACTCTCTGTGGTCACTATAATAGCCTTGATCATAAGGCGGGGTTGTTAACTTGAGTGAAATTACAAACTTTCCAATTGACAAATGACAAACTTATACCAAATGATGCCCATTCATCCCCTCTCCACCCCTGTAATTATTCCCCAGAATGTTGCTGTAAAATACAATGTTTTCTCAGTCAACTAACCTGGGGTACGGAAGCCTTGGAATCCCCTGTGGTATGAGTTTAGATAAGTGATTAGTTGATCCTGAGTTCAAAGAAATTGCTTGCTTTATATCTACTGTACCTTAGCAACAAGTTGGGTGTGATTTCTCTCTCCATTTTTTCCCCAATAGATAACGACGGGAGAGGCATACCTGGTATACACCAAACGTCTCCACTCCAACTCCAACTTTAACCAGTACCTGTCAGCTCTCTACAAGGTCAGTTGAAATTAGAGAATCCCTTTTTTGGCCAACAACATGCAGTCGTTGTGGCTTCCTGCTTTTTTTGGGCCATTTACCTCTGAAAATAATCGCTATGAGGGAGTGGCTCATCTTGCATTGTTTAATTTCTGCGTTGGCTAGGTCGTGGGGACCTTCTTATTTGGAGCCGCTGTGAGCCAATCACTGACTGACCTGGCCAAGTTCACCATCGGCAGGCCACGCCCTAACTTCCTGACTGTGTGTAATCCCACGGTGTGTTCTGGGTACATGGTTCAACTTAACTGTACCGGCAACCCTCGAAATGTCACAGAGTCCAGGTGCGTGTCTGTCTATCTTTCTCCTGCTATCTCATGCCACATTTTGTCCTACTTCTCTATCCTCTGTGTTCCAGGTTGTCCTTTTATTCAGGACACTCCTCCTTTGGGATGTACAGCATGCTGTTCCTAGCGGTGAGTGTTTTCCCCTTTGTCTGACTCTGATAAACAAGCCCAGACAAGATAATGAATTTGTGTGTATCTGTAGTTGTATGTGCAGGCCCGTGTGCAGGGGAAATGGACCCGCCTGTTCAGACCCACAGTGCAGTTCTTCCTTGTGGCATTTGCATTGTACGTTGGATACACGCGAGTTAGCGACTACAAACACCACTGGAGTGATGTACTGGTGGGATTACTGCAGGGAATGCTCATCGCTGTGCTAAACGTGAGTGTGTTGTGTGTGTGTGTGTGTGTGTGTTGTGTGTGTGTGTAAAAATATTACTAACTGCCAACTCTCTTTCAGGTTCGCTACGTGTCAGATTTCTTTAAGCGCCGTCCCGCTCCGCGATGCCCGCAACCAGAGACCACAGAGGATGAACATCTAGAGGCCAAACCTGGCATGAACCCAGAAACGCAACACAAGAACCACTACAACTACACGACTACAGCCTGAACGCATAAACATAACCCTTACTATATGTACACGACTACAGCCTGAACGCATAAACACAACCCTTACTATATCTACACGACTACAGCCTGAACGCATAAACACAACCCTTACTTTATCTACACGACTACAGCCTGAACACAGCTGTACAACCACTAAACAAGATTCACAACCGCTATTGTGCTGCTGGTGTGTTTCCGCGCACGCTTGCGTACACGTGCATGTTTGCTTGTGTGACTGTTTTAATGCATTTTAAATGTAGTTGATTTCAATATTATGTACTGAAAGGTGGAACTTTTGGTTCTAGCAAAGAGTTGGTCTGGTTTCCTGGATTTCAATAATGCTAAATTAAGTTAGCATATATTTGTATCCTGCAGTACTTTTTAAACTGCCCTGTAGTTTGTATTGGGAAATGCATTTTTTATTTGTGTTTGCAATGCTTTGTTTCCTTTCATTATTTACACTGGAGCGAACATTCATTTTATATCCAATTAAGAGAGCTGCCTCCAAGCCTTGTCCCAGGGGGTCACATGGGTTGCAGGCTTTTGTTACAGCCCAGCACAGACACTGTGACTAGATGAATCAAGTGTTAATGCTGGGCCGGGTCCAAAGTATGCTCATTCTGAAGTCCTCCAAGAGGGTCAAAGTCCAAAGTGGTGTTAAAATGGTAGGCCTATGGAGTTAGCCCTAGCATGTCTCTAGAAGACAGACTGTGTGACAGTATTGAGTTAAGACTTACCAATTGTTTTATTTCTGCTGTATTTGTGAGAATATAATACCACTGTGATATTTGTTATTGACCAAACTTGTATGTTTTGTATTAGTTATTCCACTTGACTATGCTATCAAGCTGTGCACAAATGTAGTATATGTCCAGAGATCTTGCCATGAGCTCTCCTGGAAATGTAGATGTGGACAATCAGCAGTGTCAAATTTTCCACACTAATCTTCAATAAATGTGTCTGTGACACTATAGCCACAATCAACTGGGTATATGTAGCAGTACGGCCTAGAACTTCAGCAACTGTTGAAGGAACAGGGAATGTTCAGGATTCATAGCAACCCGTTTACAAAAGATCTGACTGGGTGGTTTGAATCCAGAATGCTGATTGGCTGATAGGTGTGGTGTACGAGACTACATACTACAGATATGACATCACATAAATTTGTACTGCTCTACTTATGTTGGAAATGGGTTTATAAGTTCAATAAGGCATCTTGGTGGTTTCTGCTATATTGCCAATATACCACAGCTAAGCGCTGTGTCCAAACATTCTACAATGCCTCTTGTCTAAGAAAATCTCTTAGTTGTCATATAGTAGCCATATACCACATCCTTTGTGCCTTATTGCTTATGCATATGTCCTCTACGGACCTGATTGTGGATTGTGACATATGGAAGGGATATCATAAATGTGTACCTCAACCAGGGTTACTACAAAGCCATGGGCGTGGTTTAAACAATGTCACGGTGGATGGTGTCAACCCTCTTTTTCAAACCCTTTCGCAGTACAATTTTCACCCTTGCAAATTAGCCTAGAAGCTTATGTGGGTGAAACACTGTAATGGCGTTCAACTCCCACGTTGCAGCGGGCCTGTCCAGACATGTCTAACGGACTTCAGGATACCGGGATGCCTGTCAATTGGATGAACTCCAGCGTACCGTACAGGCATTCTTGTATGCAAACAGTCAAGTACATCCAAAGAAAGCTACGTCTCTCCGTTGAGTCATTTATTTGTAAGGCACCGTAGACATTTCCTTACTGCATTCAGTCATGTTGTGTAGTTGATGTTTGGTTGGTTTACATTAGATTTTACTTTTCCCCCTCCGTGTCTTTTCTTTTAAATGAAGTTATAAGTATTGTTTTTTTTTTTTTATAACACATACAACATATCGCCAAGTACACAATTATGAAGTTTCACATAGAACAACAAAATAAAGAGTTTAAAAAATGACATTTACAAAGCTCAACAAGGAGGCAACATTTCCTCAGCATTGTCAAGGGGCAGGAAAGGAGAAGAGGGGGTAGATGGGGAGGGGGGGGGGTTATTGGATAGTACCTCTCTTTCCATAGCACATCACAGAACACGCGCTACACTGAAACAGTCTTATCACACGCATACATACACACTAAAAGCAGCTTTGAAACATACAAAAATGCTTTAAAAAATTATACATGTATATTGATATATTTATATACGTATATAAATGGGCCCGTCACAACAGAAACGAACAGACACACATCATTCATGTGTATGGGTCTTGCTCTGTAAATCCAGTCAAACCTGCCATAGCAATGCTGACACAGTGTTTCAGCTTACAAACCTGAACACATTCTCAGATTTCTGCCTAATGAAAGGGAATCTACCTGGTGGCAGAGGTAATAGGGCTTGTAGAATCCTGTGATTTAAACTGGACCATGGAGGGAACGAGCTTCAGAGTAAACAACAATGGGGGTTTGATTGAATACCGCCGTGTCTGGGTTTGCTTGTGTGGAAATGCTGCCACCTACTGTCCTGGAGGAGACCCACATGCTTTCTTGTTAGAAAACCGGTTGTGTCTGAGGGTCAGGTAAGTTATGGGTTAGTGCTCTATGGTTTGGCACGACGCTCGCTCACAACACAATCTCCAAGTGCTACGCTAACCAACAGAGCGACATACGCAAATCTGTTCATCTACTTTTCCACCGACAGGATCTGATTTGAATGAGCACATGATTGATGTGAAGTTCAGGTCCCGTTAGATTTAAGCCCTGTCCTGGGTGAATCCACATCCCCTACACACTTCCTCTAGGAAAAAGTGCATAGGGAACAGGGGTTGATTTGGGACAGGACCACAGAGGGGGCTACTTAGAGCGGACATAGAGATAGGGCCGGGAAGAGAGGGAGAATACAAAAAGGTGCTTCATAAAAAATAACCAAAATATGTACGTTTGCACACACATACACACACTCTGACTTTTATACTACTAGACTGAGTCTTATTCAAGTGGCCCTTTCAGAATATGGTCTCTGTGAGATCAGTGAGCAGAGCAAGTAGTGACTGTCTGCAGCCAATCAGCAAAGACCTACAGAATGAAGAGGAGAGAGGAAGATAGTTGTCCCTAGACACTGATCTATGGTCATTTAATGTTTTTTTATTGTTTAAATTTGAGCCCAAAGGCAACTTCTACCAGGAGTAAGGGAGAGGGTAAAAGGTCAAACGGTGAGGGTAAGTATCTGTTCGCGAATGGATGTCAGCGACAACAGTGAACAGAGGATCAAAGGTAGAGGCAGGAATCAGAGGGGACCTGTCCGACAGGCTTGGCGACAAACTCATGTGATGATAACGACATATTAAAAAGATAGATAAGCAAGCGATGGAGAGTAGTGTCGGAGAGGGCCAGAGAGCAGCACTCCCAAGAGCTAAATCAGCGCATCAACTACCGTGCTAGCACTCAACTCACCCCCCACCCTCCGCTCATCCCCTCCCACGGCAGACCCTCTCTTGGTTGTCCATCAGTCCAACTTGTCTCACCCTAACCCCTCTTCACCCCCCCCCCCCCAATCAACAGTCCTCCATCAGTCTGACTTATCGCCGTCCTCCTCCCTCGGTTCTCTCTCGGCTGCGTCTCTGGCCTTGTCTTCTTTAGCCAGCTGGGCCTGGGCCTGTGGGGAACAGAAGAGGAGGACCTGGAAATGGGCTGCTTGTTTCAACCTTACATAGAGTGGGCCTTTCCTTACGCATCAGCCCTTCACGTCTGGCCTGAACAGCCTCGGTTATCCACGAAACCAGTGACGACATTCAGGAGTCTGAGCAATGCTGATAGGTTGACAGTACGTGGTCTTCAGTTTGAAAACATAAGAAGCCTACGTAAGTCATGGGCAAGGCAGCTAGCGGGGTAGGCCTACTGCTGGGTCATCTGTTAAGGGCCTCACAGTGTGGACAGTGTTATGTATACCCATTAGGTGTCCTCACGTGTCCTGTTTTAAATGTAAATTTTATTTTGTGGGTTCAATAACTATGCGGACTTGCGTTACCTGCGCGTGTGCTGCCTGCGAGTGGGAATGGGAGTGCGAGGCCAAGATGGAGGACAGGGACATCAGCCCGGCGCTGGAGGTTGGAGGGAGACTAGGAGCAGACAGACCCATAGGAAGAGGGGCCATAGTCGGGAGGCCCAAACCCTGGAGCTGGGACAACTGGTGCACCTGGAGCTGCTGCTAAACACACACAAAAACATGGTTATGTACATAGAGCTTATACCCACCCACCCAGACAGCCACGGTTATGTACGTATAGCTTACAAAACACTGTTCACAAACATTTCTCTTTGTTACAATTTGTGGTTAAGTTTGTATCATTATTTGCCATTATTTTTTTACTCTGTTACTACTGTTTATATTCTTAAATCGGCAATGTCTGCACAAAAGTGCTCAAACACACATTCTTTTGTTCAGGATCCAGATACACTTAACAGACCCAGACCCAGACCCTACCCGTATGATGGAGTTCATCTCTGGAGGGGTGACCTGCTTGGCTCGTTCTATGGCCCCCAGGACCTGCTGCTGATGCTGCAACACATATCAACAAGACCTATTACCCTGCAGTCGATTTCTTTTTTTAACAGAGTTACACTGAGGCTGTCACTGAATGCTATCCTATGCAACGTACAGGATGTGTGAAGAACAATGCAATACCTCTTGAGACAGGTAGGGGAGCACTTGAGCGCAGATCCCATTTAGTCTCTTCACAATCTCGGCCTGGGTAGGAGAAAGAGGCAGTGAAAATACCAAACTGGCTTCACCCGCAACAGAACAGGAGAAACGAAATGAAAGAGGAGTTCAGCCATAACATAAGGAGAGAATAAACATACCTGTTTGTGCATTTCGATGTTCAGCCCATATGACATCTCGTAGTACTGAAAAAAAAAACGATTTGGGGCTTTGTGACATTATACTCTCATGTAATGCTTAATTCCATGACATTATACTCTCATGTAATGCTTAATTCCACAACAAGTATGTCGGAGAGGAAATGGAGACCTATCAAAGGTGTCCCATGTAGGCTGAAAGTCAAAGGAAACGTCATGCCACTCACCATAATGTAATGACGCTGCATCTCGGACTTCTCACTAGCCAGCTTGTCACACTCCATCTTCAAGCTGATTGGATAGGAGACATTTGATTAGATACCCTGTTTGGTTTGTATGGATGTGTGCATCTGACCCGGAGTGCATGCAATTTGCAAGGTTAGAGTTCACTCGTGTACAGGTGCGTATTTGAGTTTGAGTGTTTCCCCCCCCCCCACGTCACCTGTGGTATTGTGCTTGTAGGAACTGAAACTCGTCCTTGATGCGGTCGCAGGAGTCCGAGGTGGTGAATTTGAGAGGCTGAGAGGACTGGGAGGAAGCCTGAGGGACAACAATCACAAACATCATCACTGGGTGATAACAGAAACAACCAGACAGTCAACACTGTTACTGTTACCTATTTCTAAAAGACATCTGACTCCCCAAAGTGGGCATTTCTAAATCCTGAAGATGGGACTGTGTTTATCACCAGGTAGGGAGACTTACAGGTGATGGTGGGTGACACCTAATAGGGGCAGAGTTGTACTGCTTGTTAAACTTCTGATTGTACCGTTTGTTTTAAAGAGAGGGCTTTTACTAGGGGTGCATTCATAGTCTGAGTGGATGTCTGTTTGCATGTGTGTGTTTTAAAGTGCTAAGTGGAGAAGGAAGCAGACTATGTTGGATGGGATAGTAAGAGTGACGCATCCACATTCGGGAAACAATCTGTGTTCCCACCACCTCAGACACAGATCAAGGTTTCCAGAGGTGACCAGTGACCACCAAAACCATAATCCAGTGTTAATCTCCTCATCAAGGCCTTCCAGACTGATGGAAGGAGGCCACCACCCAGATTACACCCACCACTACAACTACAACTTCTCTCCTGGAGACTTAGTTGGTTCTGGCTCATCCTGGTCCAAATAAGCAGATGATTAGTAGAAACAGGCGTGTTATAGCAAAGATTGAGCAAAAACTTGCAATCCCAGTAACTCTCAATGGCGGTTGGTCATCCCTGGCCATGAGAGAGCATGGGGAAATCCAGGAACAACCCCTTATAGTGAGAACTAGCTAGCATCCCTAGGGGGTTTTAGGAACCACAATAGAAATAGAATAGGCACAGAACCAGGCTTAAGTATAACAATGAGGTACAGTCTACATAATTTGCCAGTCACAATCCTCATTACCACACCCGTATTAATGAAAAATAGAAATAAAACATTTAGGCCAACGTTTTATCTACGACAAAGACCAATTATGTTCTAATCTCACATGGCATAGATGCAGTAGGTTATTTTATGTAATCAAGATCAAAATACTCATTTATTTAATTGACAAGTAGAACAAGTCTGGACTGACTTAATTTCACAGGCCCTTAAGTAGTTTTAGGTTGGACTAAGGACAAAAGTTATCAAAATGGTCTCTTCTGTCCAGCTAGCTAGGCTAACTAAAATAGTATAAGCACATGCCACTTTGCTATCCGGGATATCCCTGTTCCAAGGGGGCAATTTACGAATGTTGGTGGTAAACGTTTAGGCCGTTATTAAAGAATTACGTTGAAATAATATAGGTAGATAAAAGTCGCCATATCCATTTTAAATGGTCATAATGAAAACTAGCTAGTTAGCTAGTAATCGTTATTGCCTAGTTAGCTGACTCGCTAACTAGCCTGAAATGTAAACAAATGTATGGGGTGCGTGACAGACAAGCGTTTGAATCCATCAACAAAACATAGCTACATGCAAACAAACATCGGTATGTTCCTCGTAAATGGTTTATCAATGTAAGTATAAAGATAAATCGTTATTTAGCATCTACTATAGCTACCCGTGCTAATGACGTTTGCTACTTACCGAGTGTCTTGATTGTGGAAACATCATGTCAATGGATTTATCGGTGTTCCTCAGCAACCAGGTCCAGGATCAAAATATATAGCTAGTTAACGTTAGACCTGTTTTTGTGCACCTAGTTAGCTGGTTACTGCCTCCTCTCGTGTTACAGAAAGATAAAGTTAGTAAACGTTATCTTATCTTGCTAGGAAACCAATCACAGCCTCTTTTCGTCGTGATTGTTTCGCTAGCTAACGTTCGCTAAGTTGGTCTTGATAAGATACCTTGCGAACTAGGCTAAATCAACAAAAGGCCCTAGAAACGTTTAACCATAAGACGTATAACGACAGAAATATTGCACCGATTGGTTAATCTTAAAATAAATCTTAACGGGTAAACAATTACATGTAATATTTATTTATTCGTAGATACAGTATACCTCCTGCAAGGCAAGATAGCCAATGTAACAGATATATGCCGCTTTAGCTTGTTATGTTAGCAAACTACAGTAAATCTTAGCAGATAAACTAACCAAAGTAAAGCTATTTAGTCAGCAGATTTCTATATTGTCAGGTTCCTCGAAACTTTAGCTATTTTAGCTACTTCAAAGCATTAAGCCAAATATTCATCGTGTGCCGAAAATCCGTTGTTCTTTAACGCGTATTCAATTCCACAGTGTTAGCAGGCTAACTAACGTTAGCTGGCTATCTGGCTAGCTAATGTCCACACACAAGCCTTGACTAGTTGTAACCACCACCCCTTGCGCTACAAAATGTACGAGGCATCGAGGAGCGGGCGGTGCATGTGATGAGGGAATGAGGTTGCGCTCCGAAGGCCCATTTTAGATGTCAAATGTATACAATTACAGTTTGCGGAAGTGTTGCTGCTGCCGTATGCCCCCGGTGGAAGGTGTGCAGAACTGACCCACAGATCCTGACCAAAACCTCATGATGCAAGCACATACACAGTTTTTGTGTGGCGGTTCCCAAACATATTGATAACCTACTAATTTAATTACGACTAAATTCCCACAACAATATAATCATAATCCACAGAATTTAGAAGACATAAGGCCATCACTGATTTATATCATATTCTGCAGCACTCAATTTACATTCTGCAATCAGTAGTCGGTGAATGACAACTGACCATTCTGCGAGATTAGTTTTCAATACACCAAAACAGAAAAGAAAACCTTTAACAGACGCCAGTGTAATTTTATTTCTGTAAGCCGGCTTTGATACAACAATGGCCATGGTCAGAAACAACCCCTAATGCTACTACGCCCTCATTTTCTTGTATGGACACTTATCCAACTCTGCACTAAATGGTTATGGATTGTTTCTAGACAGGGCAAAAGGCCCAACTATTAATGAACCACACACACCCCATCAGCAAGTATAGGAACACATTTATTTCAATTTAAAACAGATACCTTGTCATTATGTTTTCTCTCTCTTAGAAGGCGGCTATGATCGTAATAAATCATGTTCATGTTTGAATGAGGATCAGGCAACAGTGGTTGAAACAAAAACATGAACACATAAAAGAAATAAGAAATATGGCAAGAGTAATGCAAATCAAAATCCCATAATAACCATCTGATGAATCAATAAACGATTCCACCCTTTTACCAAGGGTTATGCATCTGCCAGGTCCTCCCAGCACAAAATAAACAATACATGCAAGTATAATTACAACTTCTTAAAAAAAAAAAAAACAGCAGGTTATTATTTTAATCTTCGTCAATCTTAAATACAGAATAAAGTCCATTTTTCATGTATACTTCTAGCTTTTGTTAGGGGTGGCGTAGTCGAACAAGCCACTTATGTTTAGTCTCTGGTGTGTTCTTAAAAAGGAGACCATCCAAGATTTTTGTCCCCTGATGATGTCAGCGTTGGCACTTAAGAGAGAGAGAGAGCCTGGCTCTGGAGAGAGTGGGGTTGGCACACTCAGTATAATACATCATTTACATTTGGTTTACATACAAAAGAAACAAAACAAAAAAAACAGCATTTTACACACCAACTAAAACATTTAACCCTCAGGTTTTCTTAGATAAAAAAAAAAGAAAAATCTAGTGGTCCTAAATAGAATAGTGTTCCGGTAATGTTTTCTTACAAAAAAGAATGAAAACAATTTAAAGAAAAGAAGTCAAGCTTTAAGTTCTCAATATGCACCACGTCCATGTTCATCTGACCAGGTAAAACTCTGGGCCCCAATGTGCAGACACTTCAGAGTGCCAACCAATTAACCCACAGCAAGTGGAAAACGGATTGTGTTTTCTATAAATACGACTGATTAGATCAACAAATCAGACTTTAGTTAAGGATACTTGCATGGTGGAGGGAGTACGCAGCGCAAGGGCAAGTCTGGTTGGTGTGGGATTTGTCTTCAATACATTGTTTGTGGGCAGGTCAATACTGAATTAAATACTTAATATCATACTTGGCTAACGTCCTCTAATACTGGCTGCAGTGCGTCCAGGCTTTAGTTACAGTCCAACACTAACGCCCTTGGTTCAACTAGTTGTGTATGGAAACCATGATTAATTATCAATCAGTTGACTGGTGTTGGGATGGAACAAAAGCCTGCACGTGTGACATAGTAGTGTTGGCAACTCCGCCTTGAATTGGATTCAACCCAAGGTTTAAAACCCATTCTCTACTGGAGGAGTGGTCTTATGACAGCGTGTCACATTTCACAGAGTACGCCCCTGGATGATGGCACTAGCAGTAGTACATTAGTCGGGCCGTTTCCTTCAACACAGATCAAAGGTGAGGGCTGCTGGTGTCTAAGCTGACCCAGGATTACAGCTCTCACCATAACACAACAAAGAACCGTCAGGGACTGAAAAGATTCCCTCAATCAGAGCTGGAAGCTTATGTGATCCACTGTTGATCAAGTACAAGTAAAAAGGAATCTTCTGGTAGTGTTGGTCATGTCTGTACACCCTAATACAATTGCAGTCACGCAGTCTTAAATTTCTTTTTTTCCCTTTTCTTTCTAAGAACAAATATGATCGCCACAAAACACCCATAAATGAATGGCCTTCGTGATCCTAAATCCAGCGGTGCACAGACTAGGCCCCCCCGAGGTCCACATTCCTGCTGGTTTTCACATCTCTCTGGCATTTACTTGATCGGCGAACGTTACAGATTAGCTGGAGACTGCAAACAGCCGATTACAAAGGTAGAGGTTATTGGTTAGAAGGCAACAGTGGTAACCAGCAGGACTGTAGCACTTGAGGACAGAAGGTAGTCAAGCACCGCCCCCCGCCCCCATTCTACACCGCTCCTCGTTTCTAATCCATTCACTACCATTTCAACTCGCTTTATGAATTGAGCCCTGTTCTACACTAGTCCTCTGAACCATTTGCCTGCCATTCTGATGCGTTGTGATAGCCCTTAATGACCATAATGAAGGGAAAGTCGCGTGTAGAAAGAAGGTTATAGCTTCAAAAAGAGCAAAAGTAGATTTGCAACATCACTGGCACTATCAAAGCAAGCCTCAGAAGTGGAACTAAAACAACTCAAACCAACGACGACTCAAACAGTGTTTAAATTACAAAGAGCAAGCATTGACCATACCGGTCTCCAATCACTGGTTATAAAAATCCATCACGGTTCATATGGTACATTTCCTATTTATGCAGTTACAGCGCTGTGCCTACTAGAAACCCACAGGAGAAATACAGGTTTTCATCCTTGAATGAAACAAAGTGACTTGATGTGAGAGGAAAACCATAGAGTTTAACATGGATATAGATAGAATGGCAAAGTACATCAGGAAATGTCTTAAGAGAAAAATATTTAGTCCATACTAATAGACTTGTTTTGTTACAGCAGTTTAGACTCAAGTCTAGCCTGACCGCATTTCAACATGACAGAAACAGAAGCAATCAAATTATCAACACCTTCAAACCTGGTTCCATAAATTATTAGATAAATAAAAAAAAGAAAAATATTTAGTTACTCTTTTCAAATCATGTATTTTTTTTTTTATTATTGTGAAGAACTAATCTGATCTAGTGTTAGTAGGGAGGAGCTGTAGAGGACTGCTACGGATCTAGGATGTTCAACGGTTCTTGAAATAGATGGCAACTGATGGTTAACAACCTGTGTACGCAGAGTGGTCCTCTCCCCGTGGTGCAGCCCTCTCTGGGTAGTCCTCTAATAATCAATCAACCAAATCCAGAATCACAGTATCAATAATATAGTAAATTCATAGGAAAACAAAAACAGTACACTATCAAAAAAAAAAGTGGATTATTTTCTCTTTTTTTTTTTTTTCTCCGTTGCCAAAGATGGTGTACTGTACCACAGAGTGTTTTTGTACAGGAGCGTTTCTGTGTACATATATTTACAAACAGAAATATACACAAAAGCAGACTTCAGAGTGCGCTTGTCTGTCCATCCGGGCGAAACAGGATCACATACACCTCCTGCTCCCACCTATCAACAACAACCTCTCGTCACCAAAAAAAGTGTCTATACAGTAAAAAAAAAAAAAAAAAAAAGGTAAACACTGTAAAGCTTCCTGTGTATCTGTGTAATGGATGCCATGGTGTCATTCTCCCTGGGGGTGGAATGCCCACAATCTCCAGAACACATCTGATTGGGTGGCTGGCCGATTAAACGCATGACGCCATTCGTTCATGCACACAGACGTACCGTACGCTGACGACATCATCCACACATGGACCCCCCCCCCCCCTCAGTAACCGTCCTATGGGAATATAATCGTGAGTACGGGATGTTCAGTAATCTCAAAGTAGCATGTCTCCATCAGAATGGAGTGCTGTGGTTGTCAAACGGAAGGCTTCAGTCTATCATCAGTAGAAACGGTAAATGAGGGAAGCGATGTGATCAAACATAAACATGAACAACCACAGATGTCTGTTAAGGATATCAATTAAATTCCATTTCACCATATTGTTTTTGTGACATTCCAATTTTTTTCCTCTTTTTTCTTTTTTTTTTTAAATACGTTTTTATGATTTAATTTTCTTAACCGTCTAACTTTTCAACTGACTTATTATTGGATAGAAGTAGACATAGCAACAAGTTACTATTATTAAAAAAAGATTTTTAAAAAAGCTCAGTGATATACACAAATGTCATCGTTTTGCTTGTTTCTCTCTCCATCTCGTGCTTTTAGTCTTAGTGTATTCAGTTTACATACATAATTACTTTATAACATATATTTAGTTCTATATTTTTTGCGTTTGCGACACTCACTCGAAGGTTACATTCATCGATGCGAGGTGGAGACAGGATAATTGGCCCTCCCCCTCACTTCCTGTGCATGACATTACTTCCTGCTTGGGTTTGGTGGATTCCTTTGTCCCTACATCATCTCCAGCCCCCTCCCACTGCCTTTAGCCCCTCCTACTGCCTTTAGCCCCTCCTACTGCCTTTAGCCCCTCCTACTGCCTTTAGCCCCTCAGAGTAGAAACTATCCCCCTCTCAGGTGGTATTTTTTTTGCATTATGGTTGGTTTACTCGTTTCCACAAATCAAGAGGAGACTAGAGCTTCTAAGCCAGCTGACTAGGAAGGTTTAAGGATTAAAAACCCACCGTTCACTGACAGCACCAGTCCTCTGCCTTCCCATGTAACACATACATGCAGACACACACTCCACACACACAAACACACATTTCATTGTCCCCTCCTGTAGTCAATGTATGCTGCACGGCGTGTTTGTTTGCGCGTGTGCGAGAACGTGAAGGAAAAGAGAAGGAGAGGCTAACACGAGCTGCCGAGAACTAGAGGGAGGAGGGGCTAGTGGCAGAAAGATAGGAGGTCTGATAGAAAGGATGGGGGGGTTCTTAACATCGCTGGAGTGAAGAGCAGGAGAAGAGGACAAACTAGATGAACGTGTGAAAGCTTCATATGCATCTATGGGTGTTTTGTCTGTGTGTCTGTGTGTTTCTGTGTGTGTCTGTGTGTGTAGGCTAAACTGTGCAACAAGGAGGAGTGTGTGTGTATGTGTGTAAGTCTCTCAGACCAGGTTGTATTCTTTGAGGTTAAGCTGCAGGATGGTGTCTTTGACGGCGGCGAACACAAAGCGGATGTTCTCCGTGTCCGTAGCGCAGGTGAAGTGGGAGTAGATGATCTTGTCGCTGTCCGGGTTCAGGTCCACAAACATCTTCAGGATGAACTCTCTGGCCGCCTGGGCGTCTCTCTGGGGACCTGGGTCGTACACAAACACATCGAAGCTCATCACTCCGCATCACAGTAGTCACTCTCCCAGTACATGACCGGGGTAACGGTAGATTCACACCCCCCCCCCCACCCCCACACACCATCAAACTCAGGAAAGTAGTCAACCAGGTGTGAGTATGTGATCTTCTCCTCCAGCAGGTCCTTCTTGTTGAGGAACAGGATGACTGAGGAGTTCTGGAACCAGGGGTAGGTGATGATGGTCCTGAACAGGGCCTTACTCTCCTCCATTCGGTTCTGACAGATGGACAGAGGACTTTTAGTACTGTACAGTCTGACTCCACACCTGCAGCAAAGTGTCTCGGCTGATTATTTCCCTTTGATTGTCCTTTCATCTGAATGTGTCCAATCTGCTCCGGCAATTTCTTTGCACAAGTTGTTTGCTCAAATTGGTTCCTATTGTTTTTATTGTTATTTATTTTCTGTTGCAGTTTTGTTGAAAGTCTAATACCTTATTTAATACATTCATATCCGGGCCTTGTATCATTGACAATTACAAAAAGAGAATGTGTTTATTAAAATATGGTGAAAGGTATCTTTCGTATGACAGAATATGCATTTGGCAAAAAAAGAAGCATCATCAAAAGCAAAATGTTCATGTCAGGGTACACTGGTACAGAAATGATTATCAACATTAGCTGAATGTGTTGAATGAATATGAATGTGTGTATATGTGTACACATACCTCGTTGTCAGACTCCACCAGGACTTGGTCATACTCGCTCAGGGCCACCAGGAACATAATGGAAGTGACATTCTCAAAACAGTGGATCCACTTCCTCCTTTCTGACCTCTGACCCCCTACATCCACCATCCTGGAGCACAGTGAAGTGCACAGAGCGGCCAGGACACAGGCGACAAAAATGTTGTGTTACCAACTGTGCTGCTGTGTGTCTGGACCTTATAAGGCAACGTCTTGTCTTCCAGAATGCCAATCAGTCCAAATGTATTTTCTACGGATGGATTTAACAGATACATGAATTCATGTAGCTGTTAAATCCATATGCGTACGTACAGTGTGGTGGCAAACTTAATGAGATGGTTCGCCAAGATAATCCAATAAAACTGAGAAAATACATGAGAAACATTGGCAGCATCATGGAGGTCAGTTTGCTAAAGTCTGTCTCATCTATGGCTCAGAGCCATCAGTTAGAAAGGCTTGTCTAGGGTGGAGAACACATACAGAAAATGGAAAAACACACAGTGTGGAAACATACTAAGGTAACACTTTATGGAAGATCTGCCTCTTAACTGCTTCTTTATAAAAAAAAATGGTCAAAGTTTATATTCTTATTATTGCATAAAGTGTTACCCAGTGATTGGATCATCATTAAAAATTGTGCCCATCACCATTCTCAAGTTGCCCCCGACCACACATTAAGGATCAGAGGAATGCCCTCCAAGATCAGTGGACGGAGGCAAATTCGACATAACCCACTCGTGGTTTACTACGGCAAGACGGGAGGGCCAAAAGGGCAATCTAGCTCTCCCACCTTCACCTAGTGTGTCTGTGTGTCAAAAGCATCTGCCAAGCGCAACCCTGGTGAAGTATCACGTGAGACAAAGAGAGAGGACCGGAAAAGAAGAAAATAAAAGACTAGGAGAAGAGAAAGGGGAGCAGATTAAAACTCATGATGGGATGATCAGGACAAAGACACAGGAAGGGATGAAGACAAAGGAAGGGATGATAATTAAATGAGAAAAAAGATGCAGATGAACAATGAATGGGAATGAAAGGAGCGGATAAACACTGAGGAAAGCATGAGAACTAAAGGAGGAAGAAGATGGATACAGGAAGCACCTCTGATGGCAGAATTCCTTTCTGGGTAAACGGCAGGAGTCCTTCAAGTAGTTCTGACTGAAGAGTGAGTGTGGGAGTGTGTGCTTGCGTGGGTGTGTGTGTGAGAACAATAGAGAAAGTGTGTGCATGACGAACTTTCTTCCTTCATTTTTTGTTCGGAAATGTCGTCCTAGGCCTGTCTTTTAGGTTTTGATAAGTGTTCTTCTGTGTTAAATGGTTGAAGTAAAAGGAGAGTTAAGTTTAGGGTGGCCTCCCCTCCAGGCTTCATCAGACAGTGCTTGCCCCGCTCACAATAACTATACGCAATCAGTCTCAGTGGGAAAGACTGCCTAATGACTGACCTTTTCATATTAGCACATCTAAATATTGTTAGACGAAGCTTCAAATTAACCGATATTTCGGACATTTGATAATGTAAACGGCTTCGGAATGTCCCCTCCCCCTTTGAAATGAACAGAAATCTGACACCTGAAGAAAACAATATATTATTTGACTAAAAGCACCTAAGTAATGCTGCTCGTTATCTCACGCATTATAATTATTTTTATGACAGCGCCACAGTACAATCTATGTATTCTGTAAAACTAAAACCGGTGTGACCCAGGTGGGACTTGTTTTAATCAGTGATATTATAAAATGATTTAACGTCCAGCAGAACTGGTGACTGGGGGTATAGATTTGTATAGCTCAGTATTTGAATCAAAGATGTGAAAGGGGTCTTTATGAAAGGGAATGGATAGGATTACATCCCTCTAGTGGTGGCATAGGGTACTGCAGTCCATGGAGACTCCGAGCCAATCAAGAGCCCTGTAGGACCCCAGGCCTGAAATAACATCCTTTTCTGGGGGGGGGGGGGGTGACCTCCTTTCCTCTGCCAGGATGAGCAGAGGGGAGGAGAGAAAGGGTGACCCATTTTATAAAGGGAGGCGCCAGAATGTAGGACTTTGGGGACTTTGGACTCACATAGACGTGTGAATAAAGTAGACGAGGTTGGGTGTGTGTGTGTGTGTGTGTGTGTGTGTGTGTGTGTGGGGGGTGGGGGGTTCAGATTCTGATCACAGTGACACCATCCCTACGAGGCACTGGGTGACATACACGCACATGAACGACTTCCCTGTCAGAAGTCAGAAACGACAACAAAAAAAACGACGATCTCGGCGAGTTCACGTCCGCCCCCCCCCGCCCCCCTGCACCTGAATACGATGACGTTAGCGGCTACACCCGAGTGTGGATGCATTGGGTCAGGTTAATGCCAGCGTTGTCTACCTGAAAATGATGCTTGACAAGTCGAACGGATACTCTATGATTCCGGTGGTGGGGATTCGCACCCTCAGAACATCTTGTTGGGTGGGCAGATAGTTGCTGTCTGAGATACGGTCCAGATCAGTTAGATAGCTGCACACCGAGGGACAAAGAGGGGGAGAGGAGGAAGGAGACAGGGAGGGGGGACAACAACAGTCATATAAAGCACAGCAAGACAGCATTATCGCCACACACCCCCCGCCCACCCCCCCCCCCAGTCAAACCCGGAGAGGGTGGACTGGCCCGGTGAGACCGTACCAAGTCCACAGGTTAACAGGGTTGGTTCCGGATCACCGCTCCCAGTTCCACACAGACCCCGCCTCCCCCCAAAGCCACTCTCTGAGAACAAGTCTTTGACCTTCACAATGAAACACCCGGGCATTTTTCTTTTTTGGTTTTTGCACCCGGCCAACAAGTCATCCAGCTATTTGCACAATTTCCAGTTTGAGGTTTCCGAAACGGTTTCATAATATAGTCTGTGGGTCCCGAGCAGGTCCGGTCTCAGAGAGCGTCTCTGCGGGTCCTGGGTGTGCGCGAACAGGCCTGCAGCAGGAGAAGCGGAGCGGCAGCAGTCCCTGGCTGCAGTACCGTGACGGTACCTGAAGATGCAGTTCTCCAGGTCAAACGGATACTCTATGATGCCCGTAGTGGGGACCCGGACACGCAGCACATCCTGCTGAGTGGGAACATATCCCTCCGCCGTGACGCGGTCTATGTCAGTAAGGTAACTGTGGACACACACACACACTGACTATATAGCACTTGAGTGACAGGCTGCTAAAAGGCACGCAACAAGCTAACTCTTAACACAAACACGCACGCGCGCACACACACACACACACACACACACACATACATCCTTTAGAGTGGGTGAAGGCAGAGCAGACTGGATAGCGGTGATAAACCAGGGTCTCTGCCAGGGGGCAGTGTTGGGTGAGATTCTTCATCTCTGCTCCGGTAAACGCACTTGGCCTTGCAGGCTTTAGATCCAGTACAGTCCAACTTACACTGTGTTCGGCTCGTCAAGGTCCCAGTGTGATTCTATCAGCAGAGACGGTTTCCTTCCATAACATTAACAGGCCATCAACACAGGAATCAAAGATGAATATTAGGGCCTCACAGACAGACAAAAAGACACTAATAGGTCAGTGATGAATTGTGTAAGTGGTGGGTTTTGGTGCAGCAGTTATTTTATCTATGATGAGTAAGCACTGGAGATTGTAATCCCAGTCCCTCTTGGGAGGGGAAACCAATGGCGTTGTTCAACATTAGCCTTCAATTAGCTGAGAGTGTGAGGGCTGGAGAGAGCAGGGTTTGAGTGTGTGTGTGCGCGCGGGTCAGTCAGTCTCAGCCTGTCGGCTCTCACGAGTGGAGGCAACTGGTCAAGGGACACCCCACCCACATCAACACCACCCCCCCCCTCCCCAACCTGAACATCCACGCCCCACACGGAAACACACACACCCCACAGCACGTACTACTTAGTGGAGTCGGAGAGCTGGTATTCTCTGCGTCTGTCGTAGGCTTCCTGTATCCCGGGATCAGCCCACAGGGTCTTAATGGCATTGATGTAGGGCTGGTCAAAGCCACAGATCTTCTCTATGTCCACTTCCTTCACCAACATTGCATTAGACTGGAGAGACAGGGAGGGCGTGGAGAAACAGGGCAGAAGCACAAGGAGAATTGGTTGTGGACAGTGAGAGAGTGGCTACGCTTGGGTGATGCTTAGACAATGGGTGTCATGATTTCCTACCCGGTTCTGTTCGTATTTGAACGGGATCTTGAGGTTCTCTGTGGCTTTGATCATAGACTGCATGGAGGTGAAGATGTTCTGGTAGACCAGTCGAATGAAGCCGCGCTTGTCTTCCTCTGTGTAGCCAGCCCCATGGATAATTCTCATCTGCTTGATGAACGTACTCTTACCACTCTCTCCTGTACCTGAACACATAGAATATATAGTGTTAGCACACAACAGTGTAAGCACACGACAGCCCTTTACCAAGAACTACGTGCAATAATTAGCAGGACAGGTGTGTAAATTCCTGTTACAGAGTACATAGATATTTTAACTGCACTAGGTCACTGGAGAGAAGTGGACACAGAGATTGTAGAGAGAGGGAATGTGAGGGAGGCAGCGTTGCTCCAGTGCCAATGTGACAAGGAATCCAATGACGTTCCTTAAAACCAGCCGCTATGAATGCAGCGGACAGAAGCTCCTGACTGAGAAACAACCCGATCCTCGGCCAGGCTCCCACCCAGCCCATCTATGCCGGAGCTCAGTTCAAACTCACGGTCGACAACGAATCCAGGGCGGTTTGATCACGAGGTGAAAAATCTACTAATGTACACCCACCACTTAGACAGCCTTGACAGCTGCCAAGTAGTGCTCGGTCAATGCCACCTAATGAATTGAAAAACATTGGACTGCTATTGACATGGGCTACAGGGAATTTCCACTGTAGAGAAGGTCCTGAATTTCTTCGGACCACATGACCTGGTTGCGTAGACATGATCTTTCCAGGAGACACGCACTCTGTCGTGCTTTTCCCTCGTCTGGCTTAAACAAGGCCAGTGTCTGACAGGCTGAGCCACTGCGCATTACAAAACAGTACCAGGAACAGATCAAATTGATTAGGCTAAACAGTTTAGGCTGTCAGAGGCTCTTTGTAATAATGCTACGGCTATCTGAGGGAGCTCATGAGGAACAAGGGCCGGGAGGTTTACGGAAGACAATAAATGCTATATCATTGGGTGAGATTACACAACTTTGTTCTACGTCTGAATGTTAAGATGCTTCTCTTAAAGGCCCAGTAATTCAAAAACTAAATTGTTCCTATTTTAGGAGCAATATTTCCACACTATAAGGTTGAAATAACACTTAATGTCTTAAAATGATCATGTCCTTTTTGGGTAAGAGCCATTTGAAAACAATGCCTGGAATTTCTAAATCTTAGGCTGGGATGATACTTTTGGCTAACTTCATGATGTCACACGGCTGATTTGATTATAATAGACCAATAAATATTCAGCGGGGTAAGGAGGTGGGCTCTAGACCATCAACCAATCAGGACTGTGTATTGAATTATCCTCAGATGTATTTTCTAAAACCCACACAATCAGACTGAGCATTTGAGACAAAAAGGCTCAGGGAACTACAGTATTCAAATAACATTCATGACATAAAAAATGACAGTGATTTATTAGACATGAAGTAATTTCAGAAAGGCTTGTTCAACTCCCTGCCTAGAGGTCAAACATGCCACTACTAGTTGACCCTGTAATTAACAGTCATGGGTCAACTAGTAACTCATGTGCAGTAGGCACAATAGTGGAAACACATGAGAGGTACCATCTAAACCCCAATCAGGGAGGCTTAGTTTATGATGCAATGGTTCGATGAGAATTCACAAAAACGCATTTTGCAAACTGTTTTCTTAATTTTTTCCTCAAGCTTAATTTCCTCAAATCGCTGGTTAAACCTTCACCAGCCAAGATAAGGGGGGGAGGGGTTGGGTTGGGAAACTCATTTTATAGCCTCTGCACCATATGCCAGAGTAATACATAGACACGTCTGCAATATCTGCTAACTGAAACAGAGAAAATAAATCTGATTGTGAGATACACCACCACCTACATTCAAGGTTTTTTAAGAGCAGCCATATTTTCGTTGCCATAGCAACCCCTCCTCTTCGCTCTCACTCTCTTTTCCTGAATTTTTCTCTCTCTTTCCTAGCAGATAGTAAATATACAACTGCACCATGGGCTGTCTCCTTCGCTGCCTCCGTTTCCCGGTGCTGCCACGGAGAAGGGCCCTGTCCCACTTCACACCATTAGACAGCGCTACTCAGTGGGATCAAGTTGTCTCTAGACACTGCCCATCTAAGGTCAGTATTCCCTATAACAATATTGGGATGCAGCCCAAAGAAAAGAGGAGAACGAGGCTGTGTATCATTATTGGAACAGATCCTAAGGTGAGCGGATGATGCTATGTAAACCGTATTGGTACACGGCCCGATGAGAAAGATGGAGCCTTTAGAACTGTCAGGATGCAGCCTGGGCCCTCAGTGAGGGATTAGTAAAAGGTCTGATTTATTTCTTGTGACCCCATCACAAGATCCCACTCTCTCAATCTCTTCTGTGGCTTTCGCTTCTCTACAGACTCCCATCCCTCCCCCTCCTTCTTCCCTCACCTCCCCCAATCTTTGTCCCTCGTCTGCCTCCCTCCAGCTGCCTGAGTCTGGACATCCATCTCCCCCATTCTAATCCACCTCCCCCTTCTTTTCTCTGTCACTGTCTCTGCTTCCCACTCATCTCACCTCACACACACTCCCCCTCTCTTCCCCATCAAACGTTTGGAATATTCAGAACGAGAACCTGTCCATTCTTTTTTGGCGCTGACCTAGAAAAACAAGGTCACCTTTTAATAGATCACACTACAGGGTTGGTTTTGATAACGCTTTTCCTTCCCAGTCAGAATTAGGTGCAGAGACAGACATTTACACTACTCAGGTCTTTCCAGCTAGCAGAGCGAGAAAGCAGTGCTTAGAAAACGCCCACGATGCTACAGTGCAGGGTGAAATACTGGCCCCACACACACACACACACACACACACACACACACACACACACACACACGCACGCACGCACGCACGCGCACACGGTAACAAGTGGGGTGGCTTTGGAATGAGAGCAGATTAAAAGGCCATAAAGCAAGTGGAAACACACCTGAATTCTAGCTGACACTTACCATACATGTCAACATAAAGCTAAATGTCTATCTGACATATCCCCAGTTGGAACTTTATACATCCTGGCATTAAAACGGCAATGCAATGCGTCAACAATCCCATAAATATTTGATCAGAAAACTGACTTGCATTAAAAAAAGAAATGTGTATTTAATGAAAAATGAAACCCGACTATACACGTAAGTATTCACCCCCGAGTTAAAACGTTAGAAATGCTTTAGGAAGTGTTCCCCACAAAATCTGTGTCTTGGCCAAATGGGGCACATTTGGATCATTACATTTTTATTTATTTTTAATACATTATTGCATCCACAATCCGTTAGACTCCGCCAAGGTGACAGCGATTAGGGCTT
The DNA here is from genome assembly GCF_011004845.1 of Esox lucius. Lineage (NCBI taxonomy): Eukaryota > Metazoa > Chordata > Actinopteri > Esociformes > Esocidae > Esox > Esox lucius. The sequence goes on from NC_047590.1 coordinate 10,850,942, forward strand.
GAAAGCAATTCATGTACACAACAGCCAGAGTTTAAAGCAGAAAAGAGCCTATTCAGCAAACATCAATTGCCATGAACAGTTTTCAATTTAAATAACATTAAATGTAAGCAAACATTTTTTTTTTTTTACCTGATTCTGTTTAGGGAGCTTATGTTATGGAAGGACTTACAGAACCAGACCTCCTATGTTACCACTAATTCCAATCCAATACAGATTAGGCGAGATGTTGTACTTAGACCTCAGCAGCATGATGCTACAGTCACGCTTGAAAATAAATATGCAGTCACTCTATTAATACGCACCCAAAACTTAAGGCTTTGCATTCAAGCTAAAAAGTATTCCTGTAAGATTTTGGCAGTATTATCTTAGGGATTTGTTGCATAGAATGCAGCACATAATTTGGACAGCGACACATTTTGTTGTCTTGGCTCCATGAATGACTAACAGGTTAAAGTGCAGACTGTCAGCCTTAATTTTAGGGTAGGAATTACAGCCCTTTTTATACATAGACCTTTTTAGAAATGTACATTTCAGGAGGACAATGATCCCGAATAGAAAGGCCAAACCAGTGTCTCAAAAACAAGACGGTGAGTGTCTTACAATGGCCGTGTCAAAGTTCTGCTCTCAACCCCGTTGAGAATCAGGTTGTTAGTTCTTTGTCATCTCTCCGCAGACGCGACCCAGTCGTTAGCACGTCTTGCTTACTTGCTACGTAAAAGGCCTGTTTGTCTGTTCGGCGAAAACTGGTTGCCGTACACTGACCTGTCTCGGTTAGAGGAGGATAAACTGCACACTTCCGACAGCCATTGGAGGTGATTGCCATTTCTTAGTCTGGCAGGATCAACCAAGTCATCTCTCACAGCGTTAATGTATAGCATGGCATGCACCTAGCGTGCTCAGGTAATGGAAGCTGAAACAACAGGTGTCTGGCACCGGTGAGGGAAACCCCCACAAGTCTCACTGCGTGGGGGTGTCACGCTCCACCACGGGACATCGGTTAAGGACCCCCCGAGTCAGACTGATTGGGTCTCGATCGGAGTGAGGCTGGATTGGGCTACATTGGAGACATGGTAACCGTCCCCAACCGAGGAACTACTGAAGCCCCTTCAGGATGGATTGATACCGGGGGTTGACCGTCTAATGCAGGGAATGATAAGTAGAAATGGGAGTGCCATAGCGCCCACAACAGGGCACCTGCATCGTTTGTCATGCCAGTTAAAATATTAAAAACCAGATTCTCCCTACAGGGCAGAGACTGACCCAGAGATCGCCAGAACAATGGTCACCTGCAGAAAAGTGAGAAACCAGGTCTGGGAGAATGAATATGTAACCTGTACACTTAGAGGAACTTAAAGGGTCAGAATTGCAACTGAATACAAAAAGGTCTAATGTTCTTTCTTATAAAATAAAAAAGGTATTTATAAAAGTTTATTAGTAGGTTGCATCCCCTGGTGACACCAACTCCATTTCACACCAAGGGGAATACATGTGGTGTAACTTAAGAGTAGGTGAAGGCAGTTACATTATTTCATTAATTTAATTAAAGGGGCCTTGTGTAGAAATGTTGCATTTTAATATCAGAAACTGATATTATAGAGAGGTGTGTGTCTTTCTAAATCATGTCCTGTCAATTGCATTGGCAATTTAATGGGTAGCTAATGTCATAATTTGCTCAAGACAGACTTTAGTAAAACATGTCAACTGTATTGTAACCTTGTTGGCAATATGAACATACTCGCATATTTTGAGTCTTTAAGTGTTTTCTTCATATGTACCAAATTCCATTACATTAGGAAGATCCTCGACTGATGTAATTGCATTCATGCCACATGCGAGTATTCATTGACCAAGTGGGCATGTTGTTTAGGTACTAGTCCAGCAGTAGGATTTTAGGGGTTTTCACAATTCAAAACAGCAGGGAAATAAAAGTATCATGACCACGAGTTCCCGAGGCTAACGTGTTCCTCGTAAGAAGGGCCTGTCATCGAGGTTTCAAACCCAGATGAGGAGTGAGAACGGGGTTGCAGAGAAAGAGAGGAGATGGAAGATAAGTGGCGATGCGGTTGGGAGTGTGTGGTAAATGGGACAGTCTCTTTTCTCTACCTTCTTAAAACTCCCAGAGCTTCAGAGAAATTCATGACCCCGTTTGGGCTGTGTGTGTGTGTGTGTGTGTGTGTTCCCTGAGAATAGACGACTGTAGGACACATTCAATTAAAATGGTTTTCATTAGCATGGTGATCACCTGGGAAAGTATTTATAGGCTGGCTTTTTTTGTGTTTTTGCGTGTGTGTGTGTGCACGCATGTGTGTGTGTGTGGGTGTCTGAGACTGTGAACCACTCAGTAACAGGAAAGTCAGAACTATCGGTGTGAACCTGAACACTGTTCCTGGGTTATGCCAATATGTCCACCACAGAATATTGTAATAGTTTAATTTAGTTTAAGCATGCAAATTAGAGTTCCGTACACTTAGTGTCCCATACAAGTAACTTGTTCATGTCAACAAAAAAAACTGGTTAAATTCACATCTGTCCCCTTTTCTAACAAAACCAACTTCGAGACATCTACAGCTTCAGTCTCAACACAGTTCAAGTGTTGGAACTCCACTGGCTCACTTTAAACATGACAAAAGGGTGAAGGGAAAGCTCACAGGAAACATGAAATATGGGGGGGGGACTAAACAAACAAAAAATTTATTCACACAATGATGAAATTATCACCTCTAAAAATACAAATAACACACGCTAACAAGTTTATACAATCGTTTAAAAACCTATATGGAGATTCTCTGTGAAATATATGAAACAAGATAAAAGGCAAAGATGGAGAATACTAAGTAGCATCCTCTAAAGATAGTCGACTCAGCCATTACCATTGGTTTCCGCCTACTTAAGCTGGTTCCCTGTACCAGCTGCAAAGTTTAACGACTTCCAATGAAATGAAGGACTTCCTTCAACGTATGCTTACTGTAAAAATTGGTGGTCAGAGCTTTTTAAGAGTTAATGTTACTTCATTACTATTGATTATTGAGGTCATGCAGTAGAATAATTTCTTTTTACCTCCACCTACACACAATCAGGTTGATTTAATTACCATAATTCTGCTGCATTGTTGCGCTATCAATTACAGACCATCGACAAGTGTATCGCTTCACGCATTATTGTTCAAATTAAACCAATCAACTATCCAGAGCAAAGCTTTTTTTCAACATCTGTTCAAAATTAACCTTCTACATTTGTGACTTATTTTCTCTGGATCCAAAGCTTTATTAAAATGCGTGAATAATAATAATAATGACAAGCAAAAATGTACTTAAATCATAAAGCATCAGCATTGGAATTGGCAGAAAAGTACAGTAGATCTATAGGTCTGCAGGATTTGAATAAAATAAATATTGCATTTACAATTATGAATTGCAACTTTCAAACACTTTGGTATAAACAGCATAGTTAACTCTCCTTACATTCAGAAAGGAGAGCCTATGAATCCTAGCCTAATTAATGCACTAGCTGAATAAAAACAAAAAACCCATTTATGATGCCAAGACACAAACACGCCCGGTTTGGATTTCGTTGGCCGCTTGTGGGCATGTGTTTTTTTCCCCAAAGAGTCTTCATAAAACCCACAAGGTACACCAATTGCCTCGAGCAACTTTACCCATACCACTTTCTTTATGTTTGAACATTATACTGCTCTGGAAAACCAGACACCCCAATGATTAACCTTTCCTCCATGTTGGTTGAAGGAAAGATTGTATGGTAACTTTTCACAGATACTGCCGACAGGAAGACACCTTTTCTGATTGGTTCTTGCCCAACGCCGTCTAGTGAAATTCATCTAAAAAGTACGTATTATTTTGAGGAGCTACATTTTCCTGCGCCTCTCAAATAAGCCCCTGACTGCAGTGTGCAAACGTTTGACTCCGCCCACCTTTTTTGTGTCTGTGTTTTGACAGCCATACATGGAACACAAACACACGTTTGTGCAAGACACACGTTGAATGCTAACGTATTTCATTTTTGAAATATTATATGAAGTGGCACCAGCATGTGCTTCATGCTGTATTTGAAACCAATACCGATATTGTTGCAGTGAACAGAGAAGGGAAAGCTTCGGGTTAAATGCATTTGACTCCGCCCACATTGAGGCCAGCCCTGAAATTCACACTGCAAAAAGGGGTACTTACCTCAGCTTCGCGCTGCCAGGTATCCCATATTGCCACAAACAGATCGCGTTCGCTCAATTAATTTCAATGAAGGGAAGAATGGCAAGCAAGTGGCTCATGGAGCGATGCATGCATGACATGGGATGTGATGGCGAACTTTTCCCAACTTAATACCAATCAACCGCGCCAATTACTGTGGATTTTTTTTGCTGGCTAATAGATTTGCTGAAATCTTGACGCACAACTAAAATTGCTGTTATGACGCAAACACGCCACAAGAACGCCCACAAGCGAGACAAATTTTTTTGCAAGTAGTGTGTAGGGGCCGTAACACTGAAAAACCCTAAAGTATTTGAACAAAACAATGGAAATAGCCAAGAAACACTGACAAAGTTTCACATAAAGAGAAACAAATTATCTTGTGCAAAATAAATGTGATGTAGGCCCACTAGGTCGACGGCTTCAATTATCATCATCGCATACAAGGAATGGAGTAGACTATGTAAACTACAAAAATAAAACAGAATGATGACGAGCCCTGACCAGCACTGTCATACTACAATTTCGATGAAGGACCTGCATGAAAACTATGGACGGACAACACGTCCGTCAAGCCTAGCTTATACCCCTGATTTTGATGCTAACACATTAGCTACCTCCCAATTCCCTTTCATTGCAGCCTTGTTAAAAATCAGACTAGCCATTATTAAGTAATGAATGTCCAAGCGCTTTACGTCCATCCAATGCAGTATCTATATATTTTTTTAAACACACTAGATGTCCAGCAACAGTAACTTAGATTTTCCAAAACATTTGGTCTTATTTTGCTGTTTAATTAAATTACATTTAGAAAAATAAACATTTAGAAATAGTGTACAGTCATAAAAAGCATCCCCTGAGAAAGTATTAAGAAAATGACCTAATACTCATGATCAGTTCACACTTTGTATAGTGTTGTAGTTTGTGTGTGTAACTCTCCACAATACATTTTATTTTAGAAAGAAAATTTTTTTGTTCTTTTTTTACTGTAAACCACTAAAGTTCCCATTCGGTTACATTGCATTGAAAGACAGCATTTTCCAGGAAACTTTGATGATTGACTGCAATAATCCATTTAGGATGTTTATTTATAAATGAAATGCTATTGAAAGATTTGTAATACTTGAAATTAAAAAAGTTGGCATGTTTAATGCTGTCTTGAGATTGGCCATTTGGAAAGCCCATGAACTTAAAAGGACAGTTTAAACTTCTCACATAATTAATAAAATATCTTTACCCTAGGGATGTACCACTAAGAAAATAATTAGCCAACACCAATATTCATATACCACAATCGGCAAATTCTGATGTTTCGTAATTTCGGTAACTGTGTACCCTGGCATAACTATTAAAAAAAACGTTTCTGATGATGGTTCTTATTTCAACAAATGTAAATTCAAGCGTAAATAGTAATCATTCTACACTGAAAAAAATTATGAACGCTTTATCACTTTGCCCCCATTTATCATGAGCTGGACTGAAAGATCTAAGACTTTATGTACACAAAAGGCCTATTTCTCTGAAATATTGTTCACAAATCTGTGTTAGTGAGCACTTCTCCTTTGCCTAGATAATCCATCCACCTCACAGGTGTGGCATATCAAGATGCTGATTAGACAGCATGATTATTGCACAGGTGTGCCTTAGGCTGGCCACTATAAAATGTGCAGTTCCATCACACAGCACAAGGCCACAGATTTTGGCCCCAAGTTTTGAAACCAAAGGCGTTTCAGAGAATTTGGCAGTACATCGAACCAGCCTCACAAATTTCACAGATCACAAATATTTCACTTGCACCTGAAAAGGGATTGCCATAACGGAGACAACAGCACTAGCCTGCGTCTGTCAGCCGCCACTCACTAGCGACAACAATCCCAAGCAAAATTTATAAAGCCCTTTTTACATCAGTGCTTTTAGAGACACCCAGCCTGACACGACTGCCTTGTAGTCATTTGACACTATTGCTAGCGGTTGCATTTTAAACTCAAACAAAAATTGAAAACCGCCACGCGTGTGAACAAAACAATAATAGAAAAAGAAAAAAAAATATATATATATATACTGTCTTCAGGTGAAAAGTATCTTGGTTGGAAATTAATCTTTCAAAGATCCACTGCACTTGTGCTCTCTATAACTCTCCTCTACTTCAATTCATGTGTAACAAAAAGTTTATGTCAGGAAAAAAAAGAAATTATATATAAATAAGCTGTGGTGGCTATGGTTTTGCCATGGTAAAATGAACGCAGTGGAAAAGCTGGAAAGCCTTATTGGTCTGATATATTTAAAAGCAATTGTCCGATACCAATTGCTGGCCGATGTATCGTGCATCCCAACTTAACCCCACATGAAGAAATTCTGAAAAACATTCAAATTATATCACAAATACACATTCATCTTTCATTTTCTCTCCAGTATGTTTTCAAAAAAACAATGTGCAGTGTGTATTTGAAATCTGTAAAATTTTGATGTGCTTAATAGGTGGGCTTTCCCTATGGAATTATACAGTTTTATGTAATGTAAGTCTGATTATTATCCCACAACCTGACCCTTGGCATGAAGGGTCTTAATACACACGCAGCTGTCAAAACTAGCTCAAGAACCATGACTACATTACCATATAAGACCAAAATAAGAAACAGGATAAAAAATAACACCTGACTCTAGTTTCCTCCAGGCTATTGCTGCTCTTACCGACACCAGGGTTTAGACCTAAACCCCTCAGCCTGCCCTTGGTAACTAAATGACCACCCAAACCAGACTTAAATCAGAGTAAGCATTGCCTCCAATAGGAGAAACTGACCCCTGCTCACCCTATGTGAACAGAAACCGCTCCCAGATTTAGCTGAGCAGCAGGGCCAGATAGTGAGTGACTGTGAGCTGGAAGCTGTTCATTTAGCCAACAACTCGGGTCACCTAGGCCACAAATCCCAGCCAGTCAGCCAGCCAACACATACCCAAGTCAGGCCACCGCAGCCCACGGCCAGCCAGCCCTCAGGGTAGACCAAGTAGAGGCAAACGCCACCGGGGCTGTGGAGCACGGCCGGCTCCATGGCCAGATATGGCTCTCAGTAGCACGTCTCAGGAGAGACGCAGGAGTGGCAGTGCAGACGAGGTAGAGACGACAGGTAAAAATGTAAGCGGGGCCTCAAACATCAGTCTCTCCACTCAGGCTATACAAGCACCATACTCAAACCAAGCAAGTCCCCAGAAACCAAAGTATTTGCATGCATAGTCAGCTATTGAAAAACACAACTGCTCTGGACCATCGTAACATCATGCACTAAACAGGGGCTTTCAGTTATGGAACAATTAACCAGGCAGTGCTTGCAGGACATGTGGATAATAGGAGTCAATGACATGGCAGACTAATCTGTAGCCATGTTTAACAAAGCCTATTATAGACCTGGACTAATCCTTCCTCACACCTCCTTATCCACGCTCAGGCACACAAAGCCTTGACTCACTCAGAAGAGTCCATATGCAACACGGTCTGGTCAATGGGCGTACGAACACACCTGGCAAACGAACACTCTACAATGCGAAAATGACATCCTCTCCATCTAGCCTGATGTGCACAGGCTTATTGCCATGCAAGAATGGGAACAGGCAGCAAGTAGGAACACAGATACACCGATGCGTTCCAAACCGAGTCGCATCATTCGTCTGGGTGCCAAACACTGAAAGCCTTAGAATAGAGGGACATGGAAGAAGGGCCAAATATCCAACCATGCCAATGGGATACATATTCCTAAAAATAATCTTCACAGGTTCAAGTAAAATACATAACCAAATACATTAGAATGAAATAGGTAAATCTGAAAAGACAAAAGTGGGGAAATTCCTAGATTAGAACAGGACTGAGTAGTGAGAGTTGTTAGCATATGTGTGGTTTGGCCTGATTGTCAGAGCTGAGTGGGGATCTACTGGGAAACAACTGGAGAGGGGCAATCACACGTGTCAGACAAACTGGGATATGTAAGCGTGAAATGGGAGCAGACCTTTCAGAAACAGAGTTAATTGAACGTGTCCAACAAAAAGACTCAATGTCATATTTTACTTGTACCTCATTCAAGCAAGCAGACACTGGTAATCTACAGTCAGTTCTTAATCTCCAATAACTACAGTTAAAATTGAGTAAAGGCAAACCATTTAAGGGCAACCTCTACAGTCAGGAGCGTTTACATTTCTTGTCCTGATTTTGCCCCATTAATGCACTGCTGCTTCAATAGTTGCTGTGAACATGAATACACATATATACAGATAGTATGTTTTCATACACAACACACCTAGTTTCAAATGGAAATGTAATTCAGAGAACACATATCCCTAGATGTAGGATGCAAGGTAGTGAAATATGCGGCCCTCTAGTGTAGTTGGCCTGTCCAAATCATTAATCTGCATTTTCTGCCTAACAGTAGAACTTGTTACAATTTGTTTACATCCTAACTTAAACTAGACAACGAATGTGGTTTAATGCCGTACACTACCATAATATCATAATCAGGAGAACTGGTATCTGTGGTAGGAGAACTGGTATCTGTGGTAGGAGAACTGGTATCTGTGGTAGGAGAACGGGTATCTGGTATCACTACTTTCACTTGTGTAAGGAACATTGGAAGATAGCATAACCACATGATTTGAATAAACCACAATTTGAATACAAACAATTCACAGATTTGCTACATTGACGCATTGCACTCGTAGCTAAACGTGGCTAAGCGGACTAGTTAAACCAGTGGTGGGCGGTTAGCAGGCAGGACGGTTAGCTGGTAGCTAGTAAGGAAGCAATGCCAACACCAACGTGATGTAATTGGTAGGCTAACATTAGTAACGTCAACGAGCACCAACATTGGTTTAAGTGCCCACACAAGTGGTTTGGTAATTTATCAAAGAACCTGTAATAGCTTAGGTTAACTAGCTAATATTAGCTAGTTACTTAGCTGCTGTACAGTACGGCAGCTATCTAATCTAGCGAACGTTATCAATTTAGCTATCAGGCTAACAAATTAACGTTGGCCTTACAAGCACATACATACTGTACAGTTAGATAGATAGCTAAACACCAAACTAACACATCTTAACTGGTTAACTACAATTAACAACGTACCTTAGTCATGTTGGCTAATTTGTTTTTTAAGACAAAACTGCAGGCCTTAAGCTAGCCAGCCAACATAGCTGGTTAGCTAAATGTATATTTTTACAAAACGCAAACTAGCTACCTAGCAATGTCGAAGGTCCAGATAAAGACCAATATATGATTGACTGTATTAGTTACCCAGAAGTAGCAATTTCAGTTCTCTCCTCGAGTCCCGCTTGTCTCGCCGGAGTTGTTTGTCAATCTCCGCATTGATTCGTTTCGACTCCTTCGCCTCTTCGCTCAGGCAGCAAGCCATCATCGACTCCAAAGTCATCCCTCCTGGTTTTTGGCAGCCCGCTGGTTAGACGGGACTACTGTAGCTGGATGACACTAACTTCGCTTTGGTGGGTTAACGTTAGCTAGCCGATCCTCACTTCCAGTGGTCACTGGCAAGGAGGTGGACTGAGGGGTCTTGGGTGGGAATGGGGGGAGGGGAGCTAGGGGCCTCGCTGTCAAGTTGTCCCCCAACCGAGAACTGACCGACTTTGCCCGTGGACGGATCTCAGCAAATCACGGGAAGATCGGGAAAGAGGGGGCAGTGTCGAGGCAAGGGGGTGTGTTGAGGGCCTCTCTCCGGCTCAATGCTCTTCAAGCCTTGTTTTAGTAAGCTAGATTTCTGACGTTTCAATACCTAGGAAATAGCTGCCTGGTTAACGATCCCTTTTGCCTGTCTCGATTGTGATAGCTGCCCCATCGACTGGTTCAGTCTTCGTATGCGTATCCCTGGTCCCTGGCCTGAACAAGAACGGGGCTAACCGCACTGTCGCGACATCCAAGAACAAGCTAGTTGTTTTAGCCAACTGGCTGCCTTCTCTCCGCTGTTTGCCCCTAAAGCCAATCCACAACTGTCAGTAAAATGAACACGAAGGAGACGCATCCATATGGACAGTCTTTCAATGGAACAGTCTCTGCTGTTCCGCAAATCTTCGTATTTTCCTTCCCAACCCAAGAACAGTAGTTCCAGCGTTATTATGGCTCGCTAGTCGAACTGCTTTGTGATGTGTCAGAGCTGTGATGTTGGCAAGCTGAGAAATGACCATTCCCCAGTCAGATTTGGCCGACTAGCTAGCAGAGCAGCATTCGATTGAATCTCGCATCATATTTGGCGCAGTTTGCTAGCAATCTAGCTCACTAATTAAATTGTAATCAACAAAGCCGCTAGTTGATATTAATATAATAAATTATCTCGATGGCCATAGTCCAAAAAAATCGATGAATCACTCATAAGCGACAAGCAGTCCCATTTATTAACAGATCGTTGCTTCTCCTTTCCTGTAGAAAACCTTGGGCATGGCACACTAGTTTGATTCCAAGAGGGTACTTGGCAACCAAAATGAGTGACAGTGGGTGACAAACAGTGGGTTTGCGCGAGACATGAGCGGGAAAAGCCAATTGAAAAAAGGGGGCGGGACTTGTCTTGATTTATTAGGGAGGTGGATTCTGAGAACTATTTTAGGTCAATTGTATGGCATAGCAAGCGTTAGGAAGATAGGGTCCACGTAGACAGCAAAGATTATATATAATAAAATCAGTGGCATTATGTAGACATTTGGTAAATTACACGTAATTACCACCTTTTTACCGTATTGCCTTTTACAGGTCCATAATGTATATATCAGCATGGACAAGGGTTAGCAGGAAAATTTTCTACAACAGTACAGGGCATCTCTGTGCTAATCGGATATATGATGTCAGTAATCTGAATCTGATATTTTCGATATTATAACTACTTTTAGTTACGACACATTTCCGCTTTGGTGGTATATACTAGCAGGTAAATGCTGCGTTATTGATCTTCGATTTTGACGTATTGCATATTATTTACCTGAAATAAAGTTTTGAACATTGATTACCGTTAGCGTTGGAGATAATGTTTGCTTGTTTATTAAATATATAAACAGAATCTGCAAGAAAAACGGTAAGGAGTGAGCAAAATTCAGTATAATTTTTATGACATCGTGTGGCCAAATTGCAGGAGTGCATAAAGAAGGCCCATTCATTGGCACTAGATTTTTAAGTTTTGTAAAATGTTGTTATAATTTTGAGAATTTTTTTATTAGACAGGAAAGTGGTGAAATACAAGATATTGTTTTTGCTGAAAGTAGCAGATTTCTATATTCAAACCCATTTAACCCATTTTGACAAATTACATGGACAAAGTTATAGAAACCCTGGAGCTAGAAAATGGTTGCTCAGCCTTTAGCAAAAATTATTCCAGGCTTCTTGGCCATAGATTAGCATGTTGTTGCACCTCGATTGGCAAATTGTCACACTATTAGAGCAGACTGCTCTAATTTTTCATTGCTTTAGAGGCACCCTCCATCAACTGCTATTTTCAGCTCTTAACGTAGTTCAGATCTGCACTTTTCTTTCACCACTCAATAAAAGTCCAGTCATTTTGTGATGTCTAATTCACAATTATAGCCTTGCTTCCAAACAACTACACAGCAGGTTTAGGAAAGGCGAGCTGCATGTGCTCCGATGCACGTTTGCAAAGCTGTTCTGCTTATCACGCTGCGCACTCAACTAGAATGTATTCCCAGACACAGATACTGGAGAGTGCATTTCTCAGGCAACAAGCATGATTGAGCTTGCAGGTGCCTAGCTTATCACAAGGACCCCCCTGGGTGCAATGAGACAAAAAAGCACTGTCCTATGTCACCCCCAAACAACGCTGAGCCAATCTGCAGCGGGCCCTTGGCACTTTTGGTATTCCATGACTAGAATTTCAACATCTGGTAACAATTTTGGTGATCCCTGAGGCTCTCAGTGGCACCAACTCAAGAGTATTTATATATATACATTTTATGTAAATACACTGCTAAAATAAATTCAGGGAACACGTAATCATCACAGTGTAACACTAAGTCAATTAAACTTCAGGGATATCAATCTGTCCTGTTTGGAAGCATAAGCGATTGTGCATCAATGTCACTTGTTTTGGTGCAAATGAAAGTGACAACAGGTGCACTGGAGAGGCAACAGCAAGACAACCCCTAAAAAGGGAATGGTTTTGCAGGTGGTGGTCACAGACAATTGTTCTCTCCTTGGAGGGACGCACAGACCACGTGCTAGCCAACAGTACCCTGACTGCTGTTAGGAACCGGGAATCCTCAGACCCATTGTCAGACGCAGGGGGAGTGGGCCCTGGGTTCTTCTTGGTACAGGACAATGCCTCATGTGGCCAGAGTATGTAGGCAGTTCCTGGATGACGAAGGCATTGATGCCATTGACAGGCCCTCATGTTCCCCAGAACCGAATCCAGTTGAGAACCTCTGCGACGTTATGTATCGGTGCATCCGATGCCGCCAAGTAGCGCCACAGACTGTCTAGGAGCTCACTGATACCCTGATCCAGGTCTGGGAAATCCCTCAGGACACCATTCGGCGTCTCATCAGGAGCATGCCCAGACGTTGTTGGGAGTGCATATAGGCACGTGGAGGCCAAACACCCTCCTGAGTAACATTATGAGTTGCTGTGTTGAAATTCACGCTTCAAGTTGGAACAGCCTGTGATTTCAATTGTTTACTTAGGTTTTTGGTGTGAGTTTGAATCCAGCCCTCAATCAGTTGGTGATTTTGGCTTTCATTGACCATTGTTAAATAATTTAGTTCTCAACAAATTACACAATGTAGAGTAAAGATTTTGATCTTTAATATATTTAGTTCATCGATACCTGATGTATGATTAAAATTTTCCTTGTGTTTTTTAGAAGTTCAGTCAGATTTCCTTGTCTCTTCCAGCAGTGGGGGTTTCCTGTAATTACCATCAACAACCAAATTAATTGTTCAAAGAACAATTAATTATGTGAATAGTTTGCTTTTGAAAAGTGGGCCAAATTACTCATAGAAATAAGCACCAAGCTTAATAATGGCCACAGGATGCATTTGTTCCCAACGACATTTACTGTGACAAGACCTGCAAGATCCCCTGATGTTACCTTGGGATTCTTATTAGACTTCTGTGAGCAACTTTCAATCAGCTCTTGGTCTGAATTTGGTGGGATGACTAGTCCCATTTATAATGCGAGTGGTCTAGCATTTTGGCTTTGTAACCCCTCCCAGACTCATTGGCATCCACGGTCTTCCTTCTGAGGGCCTCAGGTCTTCTCAGCTTGGCATGATGTTACCACACGACCATATGGTTAAGAACACGAGTCACTAACCCGTCGATCGCGGTCGACAAGTCAATCTTGGAAGCATTTTAAGTCGATCGCGAAGAGTTTTCAAAATCAGAGAAAAAATGTATATATATATATTTGTATTCATTATTATTTATTAATTTAAAATGCACCATGTGTGAGCCTATTGTGTGCAGTAAATGGTGTCTAGGGGAGGGAGAGGCTGTCCAATCAAATAGCCTATAGTTTACATATGAAGAGCTCTCTGTTTTCGGTTCTGATGGAGTGGTGACGCGTTCATGTTAACGGCACCTAAAAGCTGTCTCAAAGAACCAGCTAAAGTAATGATTATGAATATGTAAAATATTTCAATAAAACATTTTAATTGTTTATTAATAAACAAATGTATTTTATGATACTGACCCGCGATCTTCACAGAACGCTCCGGAGAGAAATGCACATTTCATATGGATTAATAACTAATTTTCATACTAAAGATTTATTAGAATTAAGATACAATAAATACAAAAGTATTTTTGTAGTGACTAACAGGCAACAAAGAATGTCAAACTACATTGTGGCCTTGTTTTTTCATAATTTTTTGCAAGTGGTAGATCTTGGTTTACATTTGGACTCGGGATGTGATCTTAGGCTTGAAAAGGTTGGTGACCACTGGTTAAGAACAAACACGACCACGTTTCTAATCTTAATGGAAGACTAGACACTCCCAAGTTGATTTCCTAATCGTTTGCAAGTGTTTTGGTGCAACTTATGTTTTTTTGTTATGGTAAAGGTAGGGGTGTACTAACTTTAACTAACACTTTTGGAAATATTATTTATTTTAATTGTGTATACTGATTAAAATTAGAATTTCCTTTGTGTGACTTAATGAACTGGGTTACGTTTAGCAATGAACGTGGTTGAAATTTAACTAAAATATCCATGTGTCCAAATGTTAAAAGAACTTTCCTGGGGGTGTACGTTTTTACATGACTAGATTCACTTCAATGGGTATGTGTCCATGTGTACCTATGATGTACTAAGGTCTAGAGCAGGGTTACTCAAATACTACACATTTGATGTGTCAAATGTCTGGATATGTCAGAAAAATATATATTAATATAAATGCATGGCACTACACACAGCCAACCAAGGCCCAGAAACATACCTAGTGACAAACAAAAGATTTAGTAAAAAAATTACTTTAAGTACTTATATTATTCATCAATGACTATGTAAACTATACAAAATGCACGAAAACAACCTACGAGGAAAATGTAACCATCAAAACAGTAACAGAACAGACAGAAGTTACAGTCGAGAACAATTCTCTAATAGAGGACTCACAGTTAAAAACACTGAGAATTTACAGTAATAGCCTCTGTCAGAGCATTTACAGTTAGTTTGAGGATGTACAGGATGTCTCTTTCATAACAAAGATAAAATAATGTAGAAAGGTGAAAAGAACAGTAACTGACATTTGGCCTTAGAATACTGCAGTGAATAGCTTGTGAATCCCCTAAACATACATTTCCCTCTTAACCTCCCATTACAACACATTCAGTCCTGTTGTTGTAGTTGAGGCTGCTGGAAATAGTCACAGTACATCTGTCGGACCTCCTCTCCTTGGAGGTAGTCTGGAATTCCAAATGGGGAGTGGGAGCGACCAACAGCATGGCCAGGCTGCGAGTTCTCTCCCTGGGTCACTTCGCCCAGCCATTCCTCCTGGAACACATCACCGTGGGCCTCACACACATTGTGCAGAATGCAACAGGCCAGGATCATGGTGGGCACCACATCCAAACTGCAGTCATTCCTCTTGCTCAGGCACTGCCACCGCGCCCGCAGGCGAAGTAGCGCTCCCTCCACAACATGCCACGCCTGCTCAAATCGCTACAGCAGGGGACAAAGTCATGGAGTTAGAATGAGATTTTTTTTTTAAAACTCTATGCCTGTGAAATATTAATTGAAGTTCGGATGTTAAATCTTTAGTAAAATGCAGGATTTGTTTTTGGGTTATTCAAAGAATTAAAACCTGCCTGGTTGAAGACTCTCTGGGATTCCGTCAGACCTATGTCCTCATCATCCTCAACATGATCCTCTTTCTTGGAATAGGCTTTCATCAGCCAGGGCTGAAGTGGATATGCTGGCTCCCCTAACACCACATATCTGGACAAGACACATTTATATTAGATTAAGAGACAAATGTGCTCTCATTTAACTTTCCGGTGTACTGCATGCCAACCTAGAATTTGATAAATTAATGTAAATTATATATTCACTGTTACATATTCAACATTACATGTTGTGTGTAAAAGTACTTGGCAAACAAAAGTGAATCTGATCTACTGTTTTTTTTTGTGCCATTTATTAATTAGCTAGATGGTAGATATTGCTGGTCTGTTGCAAGATTGTACATGCATGTTGGCTATTGAGTAAATCAGTGCCATATTTTCTTAAGTGCCAAACTAAAAAATAATGGGGAAAAATGAATGCAACTTCAAGAGGGTATGGATTGAAATGGGCAATGGCTTCTTTTAATACCCTCCATTAATGTCATCTTTTATGTTCTATATAAGACTAATCATTGCACAGCATGCTCTTCCCATTTATCAGTAAAGTGTTTTACTGTTTGTTAACTTTGACAATGCATCTTGCCATTACAAAATGTATAATTTGTTAGGTATGTTATTATTACAAAGAAACCTAATTCACTACTTAATCGTCATCCATGAAATTAAGGGAATGACGCAACCTCTGTAAGAGGGAGGTAATCTGCTTTAATTTGTCCTTAACTCACAGCTCAAGGCATTTTATTCAGGATGAGTTGAGTTAGCCAGGATCCTGGATACTTCCAAAGAATACACTGCCATAGAAATTAACCTGGCTTACAAGATGAGGTGCATTTGAGTTGACTGTTCACATTGAACTGGGACAAACGTTTCTTTGCCAACTCCTCAAACTTGATTGCTAGTATACCTTACCGGTATGGCACAGATCACCAGGGATATGACAATTGCAATACTGGACCACGATTACTGCTACTGCTTAAATAAATAGTACTAAAACAAATAACCATGTCTCTACTATCTAAAAGGCAAATAATAACATTGATGATACCTCAGTGGCTTTCCCATGAAGCTTTTGGGTGGGTTTGGTGATAACCCGCCTTCTGAGGCTGTCGCCCAAAGTGCTGAGTTCTGCAAAATGGCCTTCGAATCAGTGCTGCCAGGAAAACCAGCGCAGACGTCCCAGAACTGACCCAACCCGTTCACAGCCACCTGACAGATAGATTCATACTTTTTCACACAACCCCACACAACTTGGTGAAAACCTATTTCCACATATGGCACTACCTCATCACACAAAATGCTGGCTGGCTTAGAAGAGTCAAAGACAGGTGAGCATTTATGTTGTTCATCGCACTGCTTAATCAACCAGGAAACAGAAGTCCCGTCCTACCTGGGAGACAACAGAGAGCCACCCGCCTGGGTTGGTGTAGTTGGCCACATTAGCGGACGGCGTGAGGATGGCTGTGTGGAAAGTTGCCACTGTGCCCATGCAGTGAGGGAAGCCCCAGCGAGAGAGAAAATGATGTGCTGAGTCTTCCACTTCCTGTTCGCTAGGTGAGCGTAGGTAGATGGGCCTGAGCAGGGTGACAATGGCGTGACACACATCCCTTACACACTTACAAACCGTAGAGCTGCCAACGCCAAACAGCCCGCTTATGGTGCGGTACTCAATGTTTGATGCCAGCCGCCACAGGGCAATCGCCACACGCTTCTCCAGAGGAAGTGCAGGGCGTAAATGGGTGTTCTGGCGAGCAACACGGGGCTTGAGCTTCCCACACAAGAAGAAGAAAGTCTCCCGGCTCATGCGAAACTTCTCTAGCCAATCAGAGGGTTTAAACTCGGTCATGACCACCCGCTCCCACCAATCCGTGCGCTCAGTGCTCGTCCAGGGTCGGGTACGAATATCACAGTAAGGTCGCGTGTGGATGTCACAGGTGCAGCGCACGTTTTGTGCTACCAACATCTGAGGGGAGGGAGAGACGTGGTTCTTTGTTTGTTTTAACAATTTTAGCTTCAAGCAAGCTTGTGTAGCTTTATAACAGCAATTCCCTGTTTTTTACAGTACCTTCTTCGACTTACCAAGAGCATTCGCCTCTGCCTCTGGAAGAAGTACTGTCTATGACGGATGCGTCTCTGCACCTCATTTCGCCTCTGAGTATCAGCGTTGTTAATATCTCTTCGGCGCTTCATTAACATGTAGGTCATTAAGAACATTAACGGCCCAAGCGTGTCATCATCCGCCATTTAAATGTATTGTAATTAGCCAGTATATTAAAAAGTCGACATATAATCATACGTTCAAACCATATCAAGTTTCATCTGTCATGCTGTAACTATTCTTCTGCTAGTACGGTCCGGTTCAGTCGTCAATGGTTTGGATCTACTATGACGCTTTGATCACAAACGCAAGACAAAAGGACATCCGGGTCACATAGAAACTTTCACAATAAGAGTCTATTGGCAAATGAGTATACTTCGCAAATTACTGATTAGGGAGACATGGAAAATGCTATTAATATATTCTGTTCTGTATTCTAAATCTACAAAGTACATGAGGGTCTGTTATATTGAACACTGTATGTTTTTTTTTATAACTATCAAGTTCAATTGTAATTACTTTTTACCAGCATTTTAGTGACATGTCTTTTTTGGCTGGTAATACCTTGTACATCATGTACATAAGACAATGACAACATGGACTTAAGTCTTTTAGAAGGTCTTTATTCTTGTTTTTTAATATGTAAAAAGCACCCATTTTGTCTACATACATTTTGTTGATCTTTATTGTGGCTTCTAAAAAAACAGAAACATTTGAAATGGTATGCATTATTTTGGATGTGTGCAAGTGTGATTGAAAACACACTGCATAACATTACCCATGTTCAGCTATTTCAAAATGACTTAAACACAATTAATGTCAGAACATAACCTAGCCCACTATTTGACGAATATATCAAGTCTGAGTGCTGAACTAATTTGCCTGACAGCAATTTAAGAAAATTACACAAAGTTTGTGTAATTCAATTAGTAAAAATGCTTAGTATATGATAAAATAACAGAAATAAACTTTAGAACAGAGAGGTTGAAGCACCATTTTGTTTCAACAAGGGAATACTACTGAATGTATTTGTCCCCATCCATGTTTTTAATAAAATAAATGGAAAATGATGAGTAATGATTATTACTGAGTTGGCATCAGCTCCAAGCAGTGATTCACAACAAGACATGCTCACCGGTAACCTACCTTACAGACAGGACCATTTGGTCTATAAAAGATAAAGTTTTGAACTAGAGCGACTTAATCTAATTTCACAGAAATAGGTAAGAAAAAAACACAAATCTACATTATACACTATATAAAGAGTTGAAAATATTTGAGGGATGTAACTGTCTCTATAAAGCTGCGGACACATCTAAACTCTTCCAAATGACGACAGGGACCTAATCCCATTACCCAATCGTTGCCTCCTTTACTACATGTGCGCCAACCCCACTCTCTTTGAAGGGATGGTAACCGTTGCAAAAAACGGACTTAATCTTGGCAGCTTCGTCTTCTTTGATGCGGTCGGCATAGTGAGGCAGAAAGCCGCTTTGAAGTTTGTGCTCCAGATGCATATGATTCTGAGGGGGAAGGCCGAGGCAAGCCCTGACAGAGACGGAGACAGTGTTATTGTCGGAAGATAGAGAGACAGGAATACAGTAACAACTGTTATGATTGTTGCCCATGAAGACAAATCCCTGCCCGAGAGGGCTGCATCTATTCTGACCTCATGATATTCTCAATGCAGGCTCTCTGTCTGAAGAAGGCATTGACCAGCGGGGCCCCGGGTGGGATCAGGGGAGCTTTACACAGGAAGGAGAGGATAGCCAGCACGCTGTGGAATGACTGGTAGGTCTCTGATCCCTGGGGCCGGACAGACACACGCTGGCACAACTCTGTTAGCAGCACCAGGTCCAGGATGATAGGGCTGGCTAGGAGGGAGTCCTGGAGAGAGGCACCTCTGTTAGAATTGGCAGATTCCATGTGTGTGTTTGTGAGAATGGGAGAGAGAGACTGGGAGAGAGTGCCTCACCTCACAGGTGTTGTGCATTACAATAGTGTTGGTTCCTCCCATCATGATCGCTGAGGTGTACTCATCCATAGCCCTCTTACTGTCCCCCACATTTGGCACATACTTAATCACCACCTGCAAACAAACATACTTAATCACCTCCTACATACTTAATCACCACCTGCAAACAAACATATTTAATCACCACCTACATACTTAATCATCACCTGCAAACAAACATACTTAATCACCACCTACATACTTTATCACGACCTGCAAACAAACATCAAGTAAACAAGTGGATAGTTTGAGACCGATAAAGAAAGAAATGCAATTGACTGCTACAGGGTATAACCCCCACCCCAACTCAGATCAGCACCCCCTGGGTTCGAAACACACATGCCAATCTGTCGCGCACTCTTACACAGTGGTCTGGTTTTTCCCCTTTGCGGTAGAGTACAGGATTGGACTTGACCATGTCATCCACCACGTTGCTCTTGGAGATCTCCTTGGAGCGGAACTGCTGCGGTGCTGAGAGGTTTTTGCCGTCATTGTTGCCAAGGTGATTGTAGCTTACAATTGAGGTGGGCTATCATGGCAATAGATGACAACACGTTATTGTTCAGCCAGGTATTTATTAATATTTACATACACTTTACATCAAATGGTAATTGTATAAATACGAAAAAATATTATCAATCTTTTGTTCGGCCCTAATTAAACCTAACCGCTCCAGTGATACCATCAATCATGGCTTAGCCTGAGTCTTGGAAGTGTCTCTCAGGATATGAAAACAGGATATGAAAACAAATTCAATTCACAAATGAGTGAAACTAAACAAGTATCATTATCTCCAAAAATGGCCTAGATTGAGTCTCACCTTGATCCCAGCACTGATAAGGAAGTCAACCAGGACAGACTTGACCTTGGTCTGACCAGACTTGAAGTCGTCTCCTCCTATGAACACGTTTCGCTCCACAGCCAGCTCTATGGCCCCAGGGACAAACGTGTTCTGAGGGGAACCATTGATGTAGGCACAGCCCTCCAGGATACTGGCTACAGCAAAAAGGGTAGAGGGAGAAACCTCACCACCTGACTGACAGAAAGAATGAAAGAAGACGGAGTAAGAAAAAGAGATAGAGAAAAACAATAGTATAGATCATGATTCAACAGATCTGCAAAAACTCTCCACCTGTATGGTGGCCAAGAGGTTCTCAGCTGTGTCGTTGACCCCGGGGGTGATGTCACAGAAGCGTTCAGTGTTGGCCGTCCAGAGAACAATGACTTTGTCCACGCCGCTCGTCTGCCGGAAGTCCTGGATGTCAGCTCTGATCTGCCCCAGCTGCGAGGAGAGAAGAATGACTCAGACACACAGAAACAGAGAGGGCCTAGGATGTATGATGGAGGAGTTGAGACTTGGCTTAGGAGCAGAGGCCCAGACTACATGCACACGTTACTTGCGATTGGCCATACCTGTTCAGCCATGGTCCCGGTCAGAACATTGTTTGCTCGGCTGGCCTGGTTTTCAGCTATGAAATCTGGGTAAAAGATCGAGGCCCGAGGACGAAGGTGGCTCATGTGTGGGCGAAGCTTTTCCTGGAGTGACCAGTCCAAGACCTCAGCTCGCTCCATCGCGCTGCCCAGGTCCATGGATGAGATGTCCCACCCTGATACACACACAAACTCTATTGAATTTGTTAGCTTAAGTAGGCCTACACAAACTATACAGTCTTTCTAGAAAATAAAAACCGGCAGAAAGGCAAACAGATAAGCAGCTGGACTAGAGAATCGGAGGTATGTTCTGTGCCTCTTCCTCCAGGCCACTGCTACGTGGTGGAGACAGACAGTCTGACATTACACACGTGTCTTGGCAGACAGATATTCAACATGGAGTCTCCTTCACATTCCTTTCCACAGAGTGGCCCCCCCAAGCACTGACAGAGGCTCAATGTTTCCCCCTAATCACACCCAGACACACACACACAGACACACACACTCCTTTACCATCAAACACAATATCATCAGGATGCACCATAGGTAGGAGGTTGCGGAAAGGAACGTGGATTTCCTCGCCATCGGGACCCGCTCCCAAACACACCGTGGACGACTGGAAGAGGGAACCGAAGTAGTTGGCTTCCTGGAAGGTGTGAACAAAAGGGTAGGTGGAGGAAAATAGAAAAAAGTAAATAACTACTGCATAATAACACATTAAATAAAGGATTACAATTATAATTCATGTGGGTTTCAGGAAATTCATCCAGAAATACTGAATGAGCGGACATACTTCACAGAACTTTTGCTACTACAACACAGATGCTTCTGTAAAACAGGGAAGAGCAAGTTGTTGAGTAGAGAACAGGCTACGTTTGACTAAAAGCTTACAAAAGCATATATTTATTTTGGTAATGTTTGATCAATTAGACTAGATTATGTTGGTCATGGTGTGCGTGAAGAGAGAAACGTGAAGGGAGGGGGATGTTTCCGCAGCAGATATGTATGGAAGAGAGAAGACGAAGACGAGGAATATCTAGCTACGTCAAATCTTTATATAGTGTATAACACATCCACAGTCACTAGGGTGAAAAGGTACATTAAAATGATTCCCATATAAGGTAAAGGACTGCCCGTGTGCTAGGAGCTTGTGTGTCAGTTTTTAAGCCCCTTAACACTCCACTAATCTGTCAAATCTGTGCCCGCGCGAGTCGTTGTATTTGGGATATAATGAGGTTCTCCTAGTTAGCTTTGTATCAAGGGTGACACATTCCTTTGGAAAATAGGACATGAAGCAATTGGCCCTGTCAGGGGAATTTCTTGAACTGATGTACACTTAGTCCAATACGTCCATAAAGAGGTCCTATTAATGGAATTACCATAACAGCCCAGAGAGAAACACATACATGAAAAGCCACACAACCTGTTCTCCAGTTTTGGTTCTCCAGCGAAGTCCCAGTCTATTTGCCAGTACCGCAGCAGTGACAGTGGTTCCGTTGTTTCCGCCCCAGCCCACTAGCATAACCCCCAGTCTGGGAACACACCTCTCAGTACGGAGCACCAACTCAGTAACGGTAGGGGTCACCTGGAGGGGTTTGGAACGCAGACATTCTCGGAGTTAGCGAGGGTACACGTAATGTTGGCGGGGCAGTCGTGTTTTACGAAGCCGACTCACTTCAAGCGTGTCACCATCCCTGCATACCGCTGTAGTATGGTAACGGTACTCAGCCTCGATGTGGGTCTCGGTGTACTTCACGTTTGGACTGTTGACACGAATGTTCTCAGTCATGACTGCAGTCTAGAAAGAGGGACAGATAAGCTTTTTAGACATGGAATGGGTAACCTCGTAAAGCCGCCACGATGGAGTGAATGACATTAGCATTTGGCCAGGATGGTGCAATCCAACACGAATTGTGTTAGACTGCTTACAATGCCAAAAATAAAAATGTGCTAGCTTGCTTAACACTGAGACACACGAGTTGTACAGCTTCAGGGCAAACCGTTCTGGGAGTTTGGGTTTCCCAAGAACTTCTGGTATTGAGGTTTTGCCCAGCATGGTGCCGCACGATGCTCCATGCTGAGCCATTGGCGAAACACGGAGTATGTATTCATGGCACGATCTCTGTTGTCTGGTAGCACTACAACCTTCCAAAGTAATTTACGATGATTTGGATCTTATCCAGTTCTGCCTGTGTGGTCACTCCACACTGCCCCCGCCCACATGGACAAAAGAAATAGCTGTGTGAGAATGCTGCCCATTGGCTCACTGCTAAGCTTAAGGGAGTAAATATCTCCCTCTGCAGCTGGGTCCTGGACTTCCTGACAGGCCGGCCCTTGATGGTAAAGGTCAGCAGCAACATCCTTCATGCCCCTCTGGTTTGCACGCTTAATCCCCTAGTGTACTCCCTGCTCCCCCCACAATGGAGTGGCCATACATAACGAGGAAGACTTGAGGCAGGAGGTCAGAGACCTGGCAGTGTAACAGCACTGCCTCCTTTAGTGTCAGCATGACACTGAGGAGCTGATCGTGGATAACAGGTGAGGGGCAAGAATGCATCGACTGAGTTAAAGTGGAGACACTAGTAGACAGCGTTAAGTAAGCATTTCTCTTTTAGTCTACACCCGACGTTAATGAAGCATGTGGCAACTTGAAGAAAAAAAAATTACTTGGTTTATCATACCCATTCAAACCCTGAATCCTGATTGTCTAAAGCTGCAGTATTAGACCTTATTCCAAACCCCCTTGCTTTTTATTTCTATAATAAAGACAATACCAACAGAATTGGATCAGTAAAAAGTTGCATTAAATCATTGCAGTGTTATAACACTCACATACCATGTCTTTCAGACAATCAGCATTCAGGATGCATACTTCTTTATAATAAAGCAAAAAGGCAACAAGGGATGTAGTATATGGCCAATATACCACGACTAAGAAGGAACCACCAATCGAGCACCTGAACACATCCCGTTGTAAATTGGCAATAAACCAGAAACCCTCGAGATGCCTTATAACGATTATAGCCTGATTACCCCAGCCATTAGAGCAGTAAGTAATGTGACATCATAATTATACAGTCTCTTATAAACTGTGTGGTTTGAATCGGTTTGAGTCCTGAGTGCTGATCGGATAATAGCTGGAAATGTTTGACAATAATTATTATACCATATTAATTGTTAAACCATATTAAGTGTAAAACACTGGCACTGCCTGTTCCAGAATCTACCCGATCTACTCAGATTGGTTAAAATGTGAACACGTGCCGCGCTCAGCATGCACGCATTGGTCAGAAAAAAGCTTATGCCGTGCCAATCAGAGCCCTCATGGGTATCTCCGCTTGTAAACGCAGTAAAATGTACCACTGCAGACGGTGATTCGCAAGTACAAGTCGTATTGTCTCAAGTCTAGCGAACTTTCTGTGACAAAGCTTAGTGCGTGCGTATTTTACATAGGCAAGCGTGATTGATAAGTTGCATGATTCCAAATATCAAATGAGTTATAAGTATGCAAAAAAAAAAATTACAACTACAAAATAACACGTTTGCCAAATAATTTACAAGTATGCAAATCTTAATTACAACTACAAAGCGAATTAGAAGTTTGTAAAACGTTGTTATAACTGCAAAACGAATTACAAGTTTGCAAATCATTTTTATTCCTGCAAAAACTGATGTCGCTGTTTTACCTTCACAATTTAGCATCAGTCAAACACAAAATACATATTTCTGAAAATGTGAGAGCGCATTACTGCTTCTTGCATGACAGTGAGAATTTTCCGAACGCAGTTATGTACACCGTCGCTCATATTGCAGAAATTCACAGTAATCCTAAAAATTTACCCTACGCACTACGCAAGTAAGAAGCAATTCAACCTACCGTTAGATATAGATGTAACTTTCTCTTATTAAAAACAACAGTGATATGTTTAAGACGTTTTTCCTTGATTTGATGTCTTGTTTGTTTCAATGTTTCTATTAAAGCCTATTTGATGAATGGTTTGCCTCTTGTTCTTGTGCGCAGTTCGCTCTCTCCAATCCTCTGAGCCGAAGTGAATTACAAATGCGACGTTCCAGTAGTTTCGCTGCGATTGCTCGAGGACTTCCCATTCAAGTAGCTCAGTAGGCTACACACTTTCTGAGTATTTAACAGATTGAGGCGTGTCTACCTATGCAAAATACATTTTGACAAAACCACATTTTCTAAACTACATAAGACTTATTATAATTGCTACTTTCCAAATTAGAAAAGAAAATGAATAAAACTTGATTTTACATATTCCTATACACATCCGTAGCAACAGTTATATTGAAAGTACTGATCATTAATAACTTTGGATATTATTATTGGCTTTTTAAACTTGATCATATTATTGCCATGTTGTAAAGCTGTTTCAAATCAAACAGTTAATCCTCTCTTGAAGTATACCTACCAAATGCGTTCGAAATGGAGATGCAACTTTCTCTTCTTAAAAACAATGATCGATTACAGACGGTTCTTCGTTGATATGTGTATTATGCTCGTTTCGGGTTTTCTATAATGTTTTATTCATTTATATAAAAGTTAACTAAGTCAACTGTTCAAGTGCGAAGCCTGTCGTTTCTTGGCCTAAAGCTGTTCTCTCCAATTCTCGAAGCCGTAGTTAAGTAAAATAAAGATGCGCCGTTCCAGTACTTTCTTTGCGAGTGCACGATGCATTTCCATTCCAAGCAAAATGCAGAACGGTCTGAGGCGTGTGCATGTCTATCAAAAATCACATTTGGGAAGGTTAGTTATTCTAATATATTAGGCCTTACATACACTAAAAGTACTATAACACATTTGATACAGCTTTCAACAAGCCCAAACTTTTATCGACCGTAATTTACTCCGCTCAAAAAAATTAAGGGAACACAATCATGACAGTATAACACGAAGTCAATAAAACTTAAGGGATATCAATCTGTCCAGTTAGGAAGCATAAACGATTGTGAATCAATGTCACCTCTACTAGTGAAAATGAAATTGACATCAGGCACAGTGGAGAGGCAACAACAAGACAACCAGGGAAAGAGGGAATGGTTTTGCAGCTGCTGGCCACAGACAAATGCTCTCTCCTTATCCTTCCTGACTGATTCTTGTCTAGTTTTGCATTTTGTTAGTGTCATTGTCACTACTGGCAGCATGAGGTGCTACCCCTCCAGGTTGGCACTGTCGCAAGAAGGTCTCCCAGTACGGTCTCCAGAGCATGGAGGAGATACAAGGAGACGGGCCTTTACACGAGGAGACCTGGACAGGGCCATAGAAGAGCATCAACCCAGCAGCAGGACCGGTATCTGCTCCTTTGTGCAAGGAGGAATAGGAGGTACACTGCCAGAGCCCTACAAAATGACCTCCAGCATGCTACTGGTAAGCATGTTTCTGACCAAACTGTCAGAAACACACTCCATGAAGGTGGCATGATGGCCAGATGTCCTCCAATGGGACCTGTGCTCACAACCCAGCACCATGGAGCTCGATTGGCATTCTCCAGAGAACACCAGAATAGGTAGGTCCGCCATTGGTGCCCTGTTCTCTTCACAGATGAAAGCAGGTTCACATTGAGCACGTGACAGACGTGAAAGAGCACATATGACAGACCTGCAACATCATCCAGCATGACCGGTTTGGCGGTGGGTCGGTGATGGTCTGGGGAGGCATATCCTTGGAGGGTCACACAGACCTCCACATGCTAGCCAACAGTACCCTGATTGCTTAGGTACCGGGATGAAATCCTCAGAACCATCATCATACCTTACGCTGGGGCAGTGGGCCCTGGGTTCCTCCTGGTGCAGGACAATGCCCGGCCTCATGTGGCCAGAGTGTGTAGACAGTTCCTCTGGGACATGATATATTGGTGCATCCAGCGCTGCCAAATAGCCCCACAGACTGTCCATGGGCTCACTGATGCCCTGATCCAGGTCTGGGAGGAGATCCCCCTCAGGACACCATCCGCCATCTCATCAGGAGCATGCCCAGATGTTGTCGGGAGTGTATAAAGGCACGAGGGGGGGGGGGGGGGGGTACGTTACGTCATTTTGTCCTCAACGAATTACACCATGTACAGAAAATATTCTGATCTTCAATACATTTCCTTTATCGAGACCCGATGTGTGACTGAAGTGTTCACTTCATTTTTTTGAGAAGTGTAATGTGGACTGTTATATATTGAGGTTGACTTGGAGAGGGTTTTAGTTTGAATGCCAACGTTTACTGTTAGTTCTCAAGTACAATCAGTAAGAATAATGATCACAGTGCCACGCAGTGGTCACTAAAGGAAAAGCAACACAATACGTAACATGGACAATAATAATTTAGACATTTTGATTATTATAAAGTTTATATTATTGATAAATGTAAGCAATAAGACAGGAAGGGATGTGGTGTATGGCCAATATACCATGGCTAAGGGCTGTTCCGCACGACGCATTGCAACACTTTACAACTTTGGTATATTGGCTACTGATCTTATGCATGAAGCATTATGGAGTTCCTGGACACAGTGCTTACCCGTTGTAAATTGGCTATATATCACAAACCCCCTCATGCCATTTTACTTACATATGCCACAGCCAGCTATCCATCAGTTGACTGTAGGATTCTAAAGACCTGGTTAATCCTTAAGCAATGGCCCGTGTAGTTTATGTTAAATATACAACTGAGAGCAGTTCTTAGGCACAGTGCATTGCAATTTAACAAAAATTGTTGCAAAACATTCCAAAATGTGCCCACTCTGATCGTAGGCAATTTGTACTTTGAAATGTTTCTGTAAATTTGCAACCTATGGGCTTCTTCATCAGGGGACTGTTTACAATGTCCTCTACACTCAAAACAAAATGTTACCATTGGTACAAAGAGAGATGGTACTTTCTCATTCTGGGGCTATTGCAAACTGATTCGCAAGTAAAAGTCGTATTGTCACAAGTCTAGCGAACTTTCTGTGACAAGCTTAGTGCGTGCGTATTTTACATAGGCATGTGTAATTAATGAGTTGCATTATTTCAAATTTCAAGTCAGTTATAAGTATGCAAATCTAAATTACAACTACAAAACGAATTAGAATTTTGTAAAACGTTGTTATAACTGCAAAACGAATTACACGTTTGCAAATATTTTTTATCCCTGCAAAAACTGATGTCGCTATTTTACCTTCACAATTTTGCATCAGTCAAACACAAAATACATATTTCCGAAAAATTAGAAAGCGTATTACTACTTCTTGCATGACAGTGAGAATTTTCCGAACGCAGTTATGTACACCGTCGCTCATATTGCAGAAATTCACACTAGTCAAAACAATCTACCCTACGCACTACGCAAGTAAGAAGCAATTCTAGCTACCGTTAGATATAGATGCAACTTTCTCTAATTAAAAACAACAGTGATATGTTTAAGACGTTTTTCCTTGATTTGATGGCTTGTTTGTTTCAATGTTTCTATTAAAGTCTATTTGATGAATGGTTTGCCTCTTGTTCTCGTGCGCAGTTCGCTCTCTCCAATCCTCTGAGCCGAAGTGAATTACAAATGCGACGTTCCAG
Source organism: Esox lucius (assembly GCF_011004845.1). NCBI lineage: Eukaryota > Metazoa > Chordata > Actinopteri > Esociformes > Esocidae > Esox > Esox lucius. The sequence goes on from NC_047590.1 coordinate 10,879,570, forward strand.
TAGTTTCGCTGCGATTGCTCGAGGACTTCCCATTCAAGTAGCTCAGTAGGCTACACACTATCTGAGTATTTAACAGATTGAGGCGTGTCTACCTATGCAAAATACATTTTGACAAGACTACATTTTCTAAACTACATAAGACTTATTATAATTGCTACTTTGCAAATTAGGAAAGAAAATGAATAAAACATGATTTTACATATTCCTATACACATCCGTAGCAACAGTTATATTGAAAGTACTGATCATTAATAACTTTGAATATTATTATTGACTTTTTAAACTTGATCATATTATTGCCATGTTGTAAAGCTCTTTCAAATCAAACAGTTAATCCTCTCTTGAAGTATACCTACCAAATGCGTTCGAAATGGAGATGCAACTTTCTTTTCTTAAAAACAATGATCGATTACAGACGGTTCTTCGTTGATGTGTATTATGCTCGTTTCGGTTTTTCTATAATGTTTTATTCATTTATATAAAAGTAAACTAAGTCAACTGTTCAAGTGCGAAGCCTGTCGCTTCTTGGCCTAAAGCTTTTCTCTCCAATTCTCGAAGCCGTAGTTAAGTAAAATAAAGATGCCCCGTTCCAGTACTTTCTTAGCGAGTGCGCGGTTTGCTGTGTCTCCCAGTACGGTCTCCAGAGCATGGAGGAGATACAAAGAGACAGGCCTTTACATGAGGGCAGCTGGACAGAGCCATAGAAGAGCATCAACCCAGCATCAGGACTGGTACCTGCTCCTTTGTGCAAGGAGGTCATTTTGTCCTCAACGAATTACACAAAGTACAGAAAATATTCTGATCTTTAATACATTTCCTTTATCGAGACCCGATGTGTGACTGAAGTGTTCACTTTTTTTGAGAGGTGTAATGTGTACTGTTATATATTGAGGTTGACTTGGAGAGGGTTTTAATTTGAATGCCAATGTTTACTGTTAGTTCTCAAGTAAAATCAGTAAGAATAATGATCACAGTGCCACGCACTGGTCACTAAAGGAAAAGCAACACAATACGTAACATGGACAATAATAATTGTAATAATTTACACACTACTGAGTAACATTATTAGTTGAAATTGAAAATTAAATTCACGAAAGTTGGAACCGCCTGTGATTTCAATTGTTTACTTAGATTTTTGGTGTGAGTTTGAATCCAGCCCTCAATCGTTAGGTGATTTCTGTTTACATTGACTGTTGTTACATCATTTTGTTCTCAACGAATTACACAATGGACAGAACAGATTTTGATCTTTTATACATTTCCTTTATCGAGACCCGATGTATGACTGGAGCAGTGTAATGTGGACTGTTATATATCGGGTTTGTGCACACCTAATTTCAGTGGCTAGGAAAAACTCCCTAAGGCCGAAATTTAGGAAGATACCTAGAGAGGACTAATTTTTTTTAGATGTGTTGATGCCATGAAATTTAAAATCAACTTATTTTTACCTTATAATGATACATTTTCTTAGTTTAAACAATTGATATGTCATCTATATTGTATTCTGAATAAAATATTGAAATTTGAAACTTCCACATCATTGCATTCTGTTTTTATTCACAATTGTACAGTGTCCCAACTCTTTTGGAATCGGGTTTGTAGATGTGAGTGATTTTCAGTATTGTTGTGTACTGTCTATCCAGGCTAGTCTGAATACTTCCAACTTGGTGGAGCGCCACTTTTGCTCCAATTTTATGGAGGCTTGCTTGAGTGCTCTAGTATTGTCTGTGTACCAGGGAGCAAGTTTCTTGTTGCGTATTTCTTTTGTTTTTAGTGGTGCAACCGTATCTAAAGTATTTTGCAGTGGTGAGTCCTCGATTTGATCATTTGCGGATTTATTTACTCTGTCGTTGATGAGCGAGCTTGTAAGAATATCAACAAATCTATTTGTTGTACATTTATATAGTACAGCTTTTGAAACTCATTGTTTGCGGAGTAATACTTGTTTTAACTGTAAATGTAATAAGACAGTGATCTGATATTCCAGGATTCTTGGGGGAAATTATTAGATCTACAATATCTATTTCTTGTGACAGGACTAAATCCAAGGTATGATTGTGGCAGTGTGTTAGACCTGAGACATGTTGGATAAAACCCATTGAGTCAGACTTTTCCATATGAATATTGAAATCGCCAAACATTTTAATACTATCTGCCATGACTACAATTCTGGAAACTCATTGAGGAACATTGTGTATGGCCCGGGGGGCCTGTAAATAGTAGCTATGTAAAATGATTTATCAGGCTGGTTAACTTTCATGAGTAAAACTTCAACAGAATGAAAACCAGTGATGTGTTTGAGAGTAAATGTATATTTACTGTCATAAATATTAGCAACACCCCCTCCTTTTCGGGATGCACTGGGGATATGATCACTATTATAGGCAGGAGGAGAGGCCTCATCTAGGGCAGTGAATTCATCAGGCTTTAGCCATGTTTCACACAAGCCAATAAGAACATGATTAATTAATTTACTGCAACTGCTTGTGGAGCAAGGGATCTAACATTTAGGAGTCCCATTTTGAGATGCGAGGTGATACAGTCATTTTTATTTGTGACCGAGGTGGAGGAAGGCTTTATCTTAATAAGGTTGCTATTGTTAGCACTACCTTATTTAACTTTTCTCAGCCTGGAACGAGTCACTATGGCAATATTTCAAGTTAATTATTTGTGTGATCTCCTGGGGCAGTAGAATGGTATGCTGACCGATATTGTGAAGGGTTAATAGGTTGTATGGAGACTATCCAGGTGCCTTCTAGAGACACTGAGGCCTGCTCAGTCATGACAGTCATTCCTTTATTTAGTCTGGAATCAGGTGATGTAGATCAGGACTGCCCAACCTTGTTCCTGAAGAGCTACTACTCTGTATGTTCTTTCAAACCCAAATTTTGCCCCCCCCCTGATTCTGTTAATTAGCTGGATGACAACCGAAATCAGGTTAATCACTAGTAGGGTTGGAGAGAATTCCCAGGGACAGGTTTGGGCAGCCCCGCTCTACTAAGGAAGGACCTTTTTTTTTTTCTTCTTCCCAGTAAGGATTGGACTAGGACTGATTACAGATCTGTGCCTGTGGGCAGACTTGGGTCCTCTGACCCAACAGGATAATGTTACACAAAAAAAATCTAGACCATCCTAGAATGTAAATTGCCCAAATGATGATACATAACCTAAGACGAAAACGCGCCGACACACTCACTCACTTTCATTGGAGGGCAAGTCCTTACGTCGTGAGATCTGATTGGTTTGTTTACGGAAGCTGTCGCCTAGGCAAGTCAGTGCAGAAAAAACTTCCGTCTTGTCTTGAGGAAAGAAAATACAGCTCGGCTGATATAAGTAAGGCAACTAGCTGTGGTTAGATAGATAAGTACTATTTAAACGTTAGACGCATGTCTATTCAATGACAATATACATGTCATTAGCGAGTCACTAAAGTTATTGTGGCTAGCTAACACCGGTAACTACTGTGCAGTTAGGTAGCAAGCGAAATATTAATGTCTAATAGAGTACTAGGTAACGCAGCATATTGATATTTAATAAGGGTATCAACTAGGTTTTACCGTCCAAGGAAAACAAACGTGACAGCCAGCTTATTTAACTAGATACTCTATCTAACGCTTGCTATGAACCGGAAATGTTTGCATGGTAACGTATAACTAATCTCTTTGGTAGCTAAAGTATACTATAGGCAGAGGTTGAAGAGACCCAGTACTACTGCACAAGACCAAACAAGCTATACCCGGAAAGTTCCCATACAGCTCTGTACGTGTAGAAATACGTTGGTTACTTACAGATCGACTGATCCAACACTTACAGCAGTAATTCCTCTCCAAAAGTTAAATAATATTGCTAGGTCTGTAGACTTCCGACCTGTGCGTGGCAGTACCTAGCAGAATGGGTAGTAATGAATTCATTGGAGGTGCGGAAGGGATGCTTCTTTTTGCGCACGCGCAATGGTGTAATATATTTTTAGTTTTCGTTTTGCTTGTGAACTGATATTTTGAACTTTTTTAGTGAGGTACTTACCAATATGAACGACAGTAAAAACAGAGAGTTCAATACGGAACTCAATAATTAGTAGGTAGGCTAACTGATGTTTTCTGCCAATATAATGCAAAACTGGCTAATGGCACCTTGAACCAGAACGTTTCTGGGGAGAAACTCGAAGCCCATTTACTGATTTAGCCAAAACCATAACTAAGATGACCATTTAGCATGATTTTTTGTGACATCAGAAATGTTGAATTTCAGGTATTCAATAACAACTCCCTCTTTTTGTCTAGGCTTGTCGCTCTGGGGTGTCTTCAGTGTGTGTGAGAGTGAAATTGATAGAAAGTGGGTGAGTTTTTTTGTGTTTTGCTTTTTATCTCTGCTCCTCTTTGGAGGATGACCATGGAAGAGATGAGGATTGAAACCGAGACAAACTCCATGGTCTCCATGACGCTATACGCTGTGATGTACCCAGTCTTTAATGAGGTAATGTGTGTGTTCATTTGTTTGCGAGATTAGTTAGTGTGTATGTTTGTTCATGTCTGCCCCTAACATTTGTGTGCACATGCACAATGTTCATTTGACAGCTGGAGAGAATCAACTTGTCAGCAGCCCAGACTCTGAGAGCAGCCTTCGTCAAGGTAAAACACACAACTACTGACCTCCAACCCCTTACCTGATCACCATATGACCCTTGCCCTTATATACCCCTATGCCCTGGTTGACCATAAATCAGGGATGGGTGGCATAAATAATCAAATTGTTATTATTATTATTTTGTATTACTAGGCGGAGAGGGAGAACCCAGGCCTAACTCAGGACATCATAATGAAAATTCTAGAGAAGAAAAATGTTCAAATCAACTATACCGAATCTCTACTGCGCATGGCGGCGGATGATGTTGAAGGTGCGTGTTAATGTGACATTACTAAGCCTCTGCTTGCCCAGTCGTTCATTTCACTTCAATCTCCTGTGTATGTGTGTATAGAGTTCTTAGTAGACAGACCAGAGCAGGAGTTCCAGGATCTCAACGATAAAGCTAGAGCTCTGAAAAACATCCTCAGCAAGATACCCGATGAGATCAATGACAGGGTCCGCTTCCTACAGACAATTAAGTGAGTAAACCCACAAAAACACGCCAATACAATCTTGTTTGCATGTCCCAAAAATCCTGCTTCTTGTCTTGTTGTTTTTCCTTAGGGACATAGCCAGTGCTATAAAGGAACTCCTGGATACAGTCAATAATGTCTTTAAAAAATACCAATATCAGAACCGTAGGGTAAGTCAAACACTTATATATATTCAATTGTAATGTGATCAGTGGCTTTGTTCTTATCTCTCTGTTTAATTTGTGCTTTCAGGCTCTTGAGCACCAGAAGAAGGAGTTTGTCAAATACTCTAAAAGCTTCAGTGACACCCTTAAGACATACTTCAAAGATGGAAAGTGAGTTGTTTGTAGACAATTTATAAGGGTGTTGAAAACGCGCGTAGCGTATTATGTCCACGAAAAAAGCGCTGATTTAAACGAACAGCGCAGCATTAACCATAATATTCGAACTGGGAAAGTTTTATTTCCAAATGAAGGCAAATGTTTTTTAAATGTATTGTGATTGATCTTAATGCGTCTTGCCTATTTAAATGCTTTGGTTTTATTTGTAGTTGTTCAATAGTAATGTAGAGGAACATGGTCTTATTTCCAGGGCAATCAATGTGTTCATCAGTGCGAACCGACTGATCCACCAAACCAACCTCATTCTACAGACCTTCAAGACTGTCATCTAGGTATACTAGATGGGTGTAATCCTGGTTTTACTATACATGTGTGGGGCCCATAAATATAGATACCAAAACCTGACTAATTTGTCTGAGGTTCCCACAACACCAAAGGCTATCTCTGGCTCAGGAGTTACTTCTAGGGTAGAACTTATAATTGGTGTTAGATTCTGGGTTAGGCATACAAGGAGGTTATCAACGTTAAGTATACTTTAATGGATAGTATTCTATTTAAAATGGTTTCATTTTATTTGGTTGAACTGTCTTAATGCGCTAACCCATTCCCTTTGGACTTTTGGTTACATTGTGTGTGGTTAAGCTTAGGGTTAGCTTTAGAGTTAGTGGGAAATTAGGATTCATGTTTATTGTCCCTGCAAGTAAAACAAGTGTGTGAGTTTGATTATGATACTGATGTTTCTGTGTGTGTCCACTGACAGCCTTTCTGTTTGTGTGTGCCTTTGTCTGCGTGTAGGGTTGCCTTGATGACGACATCCCCTCTTCCAACGACTCAACAGAAACAATGGCAGATGATCATAGAGCACTGTTTACCAGATAGAAATGTATCATAGAGGCTTGATTTTATCGGACAGTTTTAATTTATACGTCTGACGTTTGTTCAACAAAGCTGATATTAGCAGTGAACTGTCAGGTTTCTATGTTTTCATACTAGCTAACATCACTGAACTATAAATGCTGAAAAGCTTTTTAGTTTTTAACTGCTGTCTAATTGATTCAGCATATATAGGTAACCTTTTTGCACAGTCTTTATGAACGCACACGTGTTCTTGTTAGAAGTAGAGATGAGTTTTCTGATTGTTTGGCATTTTTTATATCTTATGCTTTTCATTAGCCTCAAGGCTGAAGTTGCCCCTAACCACAAATTCTGGAAGAGATTACCATTCCCAAATCCTAACTTTGAAAAATTATTCCTGGAATGGAGAATATCCCGCCTGCTGTGAATCTCAATAGTCTCCTGTCTGTCTGTTTATTATGAAAAAAGTTTTCCAGTCTTAACAGACAAGTGACTCACAAATGAAAGGGGAGGTGCAAGTAGAGTAAACCCTGTTAGAGTAATGCGCCCCTTGATTTTGACACTCTGTTATGAAAAAGAAAGCCAAAAGACTTCAAGCAGAGTTTCTGAATCCGAGAGAGACTCCTGGACTATGGAATAGGGACTAAGACTCGGTTTTGGGGATTTTAAAACGTTTGCCTTACCACATCATGTAACATTCCCACTGAGTGTTGTGTGTAGCTGCAGTGCCAATTCAACTGGGGAGAAAGAAGTGTGTGTAGAGGGACAGTCTGTCTCTGATTTTGAAAATTGAGAGAAATGGCTCCAGGTAGACGATGTGTCTGTATTTAACTGATACTTTGTCTTGTTGCAAATGTTGAATAAATAGTTTCGCAATGATGCAGTTTCTTTTGGAAACGGTGAGTACAAACTCTAATCTTCACCCCTATGCCAGAGATAGCATTTTTATTAGTAGGGAGTGACTAAAGAAATTATGTTGGGACTGAATTGTCAAGTTTTACTGGCTTTTGTGGTGCTTCTGGTTCCCGCATGTACTGAAAAGACTGCATCTCCCTTACACAACACACACTTGATTTTGTTCTGAAAGTAAGGACCAGAAATTAAGAACTCTTTAAGAAAAAAAAGTCTAATCCTACAATTTACCCTAAATTAAAGGTATACTTAAACTCAATAAACTAAAATGTATGTTTAAAAGTAACTTTACCCTAACTCTTAAATGTAACTCATTGGGCCCTCTTGTGGACACCAATTAAATCAATTATTGGCTTAAAAAAATCAATCTTAATTGAGAACTGCATTGAGATAGATTATTTTTGGGTAGAGGACTAGGCTTAATCTGTGTCTGCAGAACTGACACATTATGCATAAATCTAATCCTAAATCTAACCTTATCCTGAAATTGAACAACAGATCTAAAACATTTTTTAAGTTTTTCTTAACCTAAACTTAACTTCACCCTAAACTCATGAACCCAAGATTTATTTAGTTAATTAACCTTAACTTAACAAGTAATTTCGAACTCTAAATTTCACCCTAATAAAAATGTGTATTCAGAATTAGGGCCAGCCAAATGTCCGCAGATTGCCTGAATCATCTTGTTTCACTGTCGTGATGAGGAACCAGAACAAATACAAACAGACTTCGGCCACTGGATGGCAGTGTGGTGCCGCATTTCTGTTGTGTGTTCCAAAAAACGAGTAAAAATGTGAATCATTGTTGGTTCGTCACATCCTTCGTTATTAACCGGTGTAGCTAGATGTAACTAACAGTAAAATTCTTATGAGTAAAGGAAACTGGTAAAGAAAGAAAAATTTAACATACCACACAGATATACAGGTGCTGGTTATATAATTAGAATATCATCAAAAAGTAGATTTATTTCAGTAATTATATTCAAAAAGTGAAACTAGTATAATGTATACAACTAATGAAATCCCCAAATTCAGTATCTCAGAAAATGTGAATATTGTGAAAAGGTTCAATATTGAAGACACCTGGTGCCACACTCTAATCAGCTAATTAACTCAAAACACCTGCAAAGGCCTTTAAATGGTCTCTCAGTCTAGTTCTGTAGGCAACACAATCATGGGGAAGACTGCTGACTTGACACCTGCCCAAAAGACGACCATTGACACCTTGCACAAGGAGGGCAAGACACAAAAGGTCATAGCTAAAGAGGCTGGCTGTTCACAGAGCTCTGTGTCCAAGCACATTCATAGAGAGGCGAAGGGAAGGAAAATATGTGGTAGAAAAAAGTGTACAAGCAATAGGGATAACCGCACCCTGGAGAGGATTGTGAAACAAAACCCATTCAAACATGTGGGGGAGATTCACAAAGAGTGGACTGCAGCTGGAGTCAGTGCTTCAAGCATAGACGTATGCAAGACATGGGTTTCAGCTGTCGCATTCTTTGTGTCAAGCCACTCTTGAACAAGACACAACGTCAGAAGCGTCTCGCCTGGGCTAAAGACTAAAAGGACTAGACTGCTGATGAGTTATGTTCTCTGATTAAAGTAAATTTAGCATTTCCTTTGGATATTCAAGGTCCCAGAGTCTGGATGAAGAGAGGAGAGGCACAGAATTCACGTTGCTTGAAATCCAGTGTAAAGTTTCCACAGTCAGTGATGGTTTGAGGTGCCATGTCATCTGCTGGTGTTGGTCCACTGTGTTTTCTGAGGTCCAAGGTCAATGCAGCCATCTACCAGGAAGTTTTAGAGCACTTCAGGCTTCCTGCTGCTGACCAACTTTATGGAGATGCAGATTTCATTTTCCAACTGGATGTGCATCCCACAAATCTCCATCAACTGCAAGATGCTATCCTATCAATATGGGCCAACATTTCTAAAGAATGCTTTCAGCACTCAATCAATCAATCAATCAAATGTATTTATAAAGCCCTATTTACAACAGCAGTTGTCACAAAGTCCTTTACAGAGACACCCGGCCTTAACCCCAAGGAGCAGACAACAGTAGTGTTGAATTTCAGTGGCTAGGAAAAACTCCCTAAGGTCGAATTTTAGGAAGAAACCTAGAGAGGACCCAGGCTCAGAGGGGTGACCAGTCCTCTTCTGGCTGTGCCGGGTGAGATATTAAGAGTCCAATTGGAATAATAAATACATTTCTCTGGGCTAAATCCAGAGTCTATTTGATTGACTAGGTCAGAAGTATGACCAGGTGGACAAGGACAGGGACAGCAACGGGCCCCCCAAACTCATCTCCTTCTAAAATTTAAAACTGGAGGAAACAGAAAAGTTAGTAGTACATCCCTCATATCCCCCAGCACAATAATATAGCAGCGTAACACCTTGGAACTGAGACGGGGAGGCCCCGGACAGGGCCCAACAGGCAGGAGTGCGCAACAGAGAGTCAACAACAAGCCAGTGACTCTTCCCCCGAAAGGCATTGGAGGGAGGGCATCCCAGTGGCGACGAAGAGCCCACCTGGCAAGACAGCAAGGGTGGACAGTATCAAGCCTACTGGTCACCTTCACGCCCCCGGGCCAGACTACACCTAATTATAAACCGTGCTGTAGAGATGAGTTTTTAGTAGACACTTGAATGTTTGCACTGAGTTTGCATTTCTAACCTTAATTGGCAGATCATTCCACAGGAGTGGAGTTCTATGAGAAAAGGCCCTGCCGCCAACTGTTTGTTTAGAAATTCTAGGTACAATTAAAAGGCCTGCATCTTGCGATCATAGGTTACGTGTAGGTATGTATGGCTGGATCATTTCAGCAAGGTAAGTAGGAGCAAGTCCATGTATTGATTTATAGGTTAAGAGTAAAACCTTAAAATCAGCCCTAACCCTAACACCTTGTTGAATCAATGCCAAGTAGAATTAAGGCAGTTCTGAAGGCGATAGGGGGTCAAACACAGTATTAATATGGTGTTCCTAAAAATCCTTTAGGTGAGTGTATAGTCAACTTGGTTAACTGTAATGGATTAGACATGTGAGGCAGAGCATGGTTGTTTCATTTTGTGTATCCCTCACAATAGTCTGCGAAGAGGGGATGCAATCCCTGTCACATATTGTATATCACAGAAATCGCTGTTAAAACAATTAGTACCAATATCCACTACAGGATTCTTTCAACTAATAGATGTTATTTAGACCATGTCATTGTAATTTTCGGTTATATGCATTAGTCAGTATTTGGATCTGAAAGAGACAGTAGTTTGAGAAGAGGGTGTGAACTGATGCAGTTCCTGTCACGTGTGTTATTACAGACTCAGTAAAGAAAAGGAACCAAAGGAAGCTGTGGGTGTCGTGGTATTTTTGTGTTGTGTCCTGAGTCCGCTGCATATATGTAATTTTGTAACCGAGGCCCATCGAAACATTCCCAGGCCCACTTATTAATGACGTTCTGTATCCACCACTGCGTTTAACCCGCGGTTGCTTTTACCAGCAGTTTGAATAAGGACAATATCCCGTGGCTGATGGCCACAAGTCGCTTTACTTCAAGTTTCCTGAGCATGCGTATTCATATTTTCACACGTACAATGAACATAGCATTGTGAGAGAGGGGATAGCCACACATTCACACTTAGCCTATGGCCTACTACTGCGAACTCGAATTGGCAGAACGCAGTCTGAAGCAGCAAGGCAGGGACCAATGAACATTAAATAAAATCCTAACACAAATGATATGCAATTTAGGAAGATGCTATGTTCATAGATAATAAATTATAGGAAGTAATCTTCGAGAAATAAAAATATTTTTTTCTGTTGACAACAGGTGGGGCTGTACAGTCCCCCTAATGACCAGTATTGTGTTAATGGAACGGCTTGAGCCTTAAGTGGAAGTTGGCATTTATTCAATCCGGGCTTTTTTAATTAAGCTCAGATTTCATTAGCGGCGTTGATGGAATACCCCCCAGGTCAAGAGAACGATAGTTAATTCCGAAAACCTTTGGATACCATCACAATTTTCATGATTTTGTCTCTGTACGCCACCACAATGGATTTGAAATGAAACAACCTAGATGCAATTGAAGTGCAGACTTTCAGCTTTATTTCAAGGGGTTGAACAAAAGTATTGTATTACACGTTTAGGAATTGCAACCATTTTCATACACAGTCCCCTTATTTCAGGGGCGCAAATGTATGAGGGAGTGAGTGAGATAATTTTTACATACATACTTAGACAATAAAACCCCAGCAGTTGGGTATTGTCTACCTGTTTCTCATTGTTCCACATTCAGTCAGAACACAGCTCACCCTTATCCGTGTGCACGATCTTGGGTAGTTGCGTTCTCCTCCTCACCCACAAGCCTTTGGAGGGGGCGTAACACGTGGAAAGGATCTTATGATCATCCACCACGATTGCCTTCTGTGGATGTCCAGGCCTTTTTGTGTTGCAAAGCTCACCAGTGTGTTATTCTTTTCTCAGAATGTACCAAACTGTTGATTTGACCCCTCCTAATGTTCCTGCTATCTCTCAGAATTTTTTTTGCAGCTTGTTTCACTTGCAATGAGAGCTCCTTTGACCGCATGTTGTGGGTTCACAGCAACAACTTTCAAATGTGAATGCCACACCTAGAATCAACTCGACCTTTTACTTGCTTAATTGATGAAGAAATAACAAAGGAATAGCCCACATGGTTGGTGTTTACCTAAATTACACAGTTGATTCTGAACTGCGATGTTCACTTAATAAGCAAAATGTCATTGAAGGGTAGGAAATTTGAGGGCGGTGCTCAAAAAACAAAGGCTCCACAATAAAAAGAGGTCCATGAGCAGAAACGATTATAAAAAATTCCTAAACTAACGGAGTTCTATAAATCTGTGCCACCAAATAATCCTAAACATGAAAGTTACCAGAGAAACAGCATCTCCTGACTTTTTGCTAGCTAGCTTCAACATTGTTAGCCAGCATGGAGAGCAACTGTCATTCTCGTCATCACCCTCAACGCCCTCCTCTTACTTGTCTGCAAAGGATAATTTGTGGCAGCATACAAAGATGAGCTAGGTGTTGTTGGTGAGTCAACCAGCCGAGGTACAACAATCTCTGTGCTGTTCCAGCTTGGCTCTGGATGATGTTAGAAAAGACAACCCATATAGGACAGATCTTGCTTGCTGGGGCAAGATGGACAACAACGTCAATTAAATACATATTTATTGGAGTAATTTCCTTTTAGCCCATTTTTAAGTCAGTGCCTTCCATAAAACGTTGGTAAGGCAAGTGCTATGTCAAAAGAACTGGGTTTCTTTACTTGAAAGACAAATGTATCACATTTTTAAAGTATTGGCATGCAATGCTATGTAGCTAACATCAGTAACATCACTTTGGGCAATGCTAATTATGCAAACTTTGGCTGGGGAATAAGTAGAAAATAGATCATTATTGATTCCCTCAACATCAGGGGCTTAGCTTTCTTCCCCATGGGTGCGAACCAAGCCACGAAGGCCCCACGCAACCCGACCCCCCCGCTGCTAAAACCTTACTACTGGTACCAAATTTCCCAACTAAAAGATAGAGGAAGATAATAATTATACTTCCCAAAAAATATGTAAGTTTCATGTACCATAATGAACAGACACTTATTAGGCTACAACAAAAAAACATACCTGCAGTTACAAAACATGACTGCTAGCTGCTGTTGGACCTGGATCATAACTGTATTCCCCCTTCGCTTGAAGCTGCGATGCTGCTCCCATCATTGTAACATCAGATCTATCCATCTTATGCTCCTGCTTCTCAACAACTGTACTAAATAAGTTTATCAAGGGCCCATATCATTATATTAATATTTTTTAAATATATTACTATTATTTCCACGTTCCATCTTTATGTTTTGTTACTTAAGCTAGCTATCTTCCACAGTTAAAATCTTTAGCAAATGAGCCCACAAGATCCGACATTACACCCAGGGATGCCATAGATCACTTATTTCATCTATACAACCCTATTCGTGTCATGGTGCGGTGAGCAGCAGCGCCACCGTGCCACATTATCACAAGTTCCCATATCTCACGAACACATCCCGGACTGTCACATGTTTCCAATCTTCCACACCAGGTCCCAATTTGTATCATTTGTATGTGTATATATGTTTCCCCTCTGCTCCCCACATTGTGGATCATTGTTGCTGTTTGTAGGTTAATCGGTGAGTGTTGTTTAATGTACTGTTTGAATGTTTATTGTTAAGACGCATGTTGCGCACTTTTATTTCATTCAGTCATTAGTATTGTTTTCCGTTCGTGTTTGGTTTGTTTGTTGTTTTAATAAAACCAACGAACGTGATATCTGCCTGCGCCTGGTTCCCTCCAACACTACACCATGACGAGTCGTTACAATTCGCCCCATGGTCACATATTGATCATCATACAAATGCATTATGGAATAACAAGACAAATATAGATTATTATCACTTCAATGTCAACTATATAGTATCTATGCAATGTTTTTTCAACCTTAAGATACACTTCTTCTGGGGCCCTCTGATTGGCTGCCATGGGTGGCGCGCAACCATCGCACCCATTTAAACTCCGCCTCTGCTCAACATGGGCCTCCAGACGACTGAATTGAGGCAAGAAAAATTTACCCAAGGATTGATTTCGCATTAACTGTCTTTTAAACATAAAGGCACTTTTGCCTGGTATAACCTATAATAAACACAACACAAATAACACATTTATTACAAGACACCATTGCTTTAAACCATTATTTTCCCCTGTCCTTCACAAACCTAAAAATCTCTACGCTCATGGAAAAAAGTTAGCAATTCTTGTCCATTTACAGGCAAAGAGGTGCTGTTGAGCCAAAAAGGGTCACCACAACTTATGTACAGTGTCACGTATTCGCTGATTTGTGCCTCGAATTAGTTTTCAAATTTAATACAAATTATTTGACAAATATATTAATCACATATAAACAATGTACTACACATCCAGCTAAACCCCTAAACTGTTCATATGTTTTCCTCTGTAGAAAACATTCAGACTGAATATTAGAAACATTCTGTCCTCCCTGCTGGATCAGTGCTTGGAAGTCTCTTTGTTGGAACATCTGGAACAGCAAAGGCATTAAGGGCTAAACGTGTAGCTCTGATATTGTCACCCCAACTTTCTCTGTCTTGCTTACCCTGTGGTTAGAAACCCTGCTCGCTCCAGTGCTTTATCTACATTAGGCACCAATTGTTTCTCATAGTCCCAGATCCTCTTGTCTTCGTGTAGCTCCTCCTTGCTCAGTCCATTTTGTAGGGGAACTCTGACATGGATAATATGGCACAGCTGAGGAGGAACATTTATCGTCTCCCCAAAGTTACGCAGCACAGAGTGGACCGATGTCTGCTCCACTGTCCTGGGGTCAGAGTAACAGGCGGGTTGTTAGTTTCCATTCTAACCTGGGTCATACTATCATTTTGCAAGAATGGTGGATTTTAAACATGGTCGTGCTATTACAGGAGTCGTAAATTCTAACCTGGGTCTTATGATCATCTTGGAGGGGTGGTAGATTCTATAATCTGGCTCCTCTCTGTAGATGTGCTGCATTATGTTGATCCCTGGAATGTCCCTCCAGCTGAGCCGATCAAACCTTCCGCTGGGCTCAAACTGAGACTTTGGGAAGATGTGGTTCTCTATGAGGAACACTCCGGCCTGGGGGGGGGGGGGTGGGGGGACGATGAAAGATTTAATAACAGTTAAAGGCTACATTTACACACTCTTCCCAAGACTACCAAATTCTGATTTTCAGACTGTCCAAATTAATATACAGTGGGGAGAACAAGTATTTGATACACTGCCGATTTTGCAGGTTTTCCTACTTACAAAGCATGTAGAGGTCTGCAATTTTTATCATAGGTACACGCGAGAGACGGAATCAAAAAATCCAGAAAATCACATTTTAGGATTTTTGAATAAGTTTTAATTTTCTTTTTAATTTTTTTATTTATCCTTTATTTTACCAGGGGATGTCCCATTGAGATAATCAAATCTCTTTTACAAGGGAGCCCTGGGGCAACAGTTACACAAATTACACAGAATCACAGAAACAGTCACAACAACAAAATTAATTTACAAAACATATGAAATTATTAAAAATAACATAAAGGGGTTATTTAAAACATGCGCATTGTTCAGATTTGGATTGCCTAAGTAATTGTTTAAAATGTTCAAGTGGGATAAAAACAGAAAGCTTCAAAACTTTTTGGAGCAAATTCCAACACCAAGGAGCAACATAACTAAAAGCAGTCTTACTAAATTCAGTTGTTACTGTAACAAGGACGCGCATGGAGGACGCGCGTCACCCCTCCCGACGTGGTGTTCGGCGCGCGTCATCGCCGGCCTTCTAGCCACGCCGCTCCTCCTCCCACGGCACTGTCCTGTCTTGTTATTGCACACACCTGGTGTCCATTCCCTCATTAGATTGCTTACATACGTTCCTGTGTTTCTGGCTGTCTTTGTGTGGTATTGTTCTATGTTTGGTGTTTGTATTGCGTAGCAGTTGCACGCTTGTTTGTTTTACGCGTGCCTATTCTCTGAATAGAAAGAAGAGTAACTACCTCCCTGCGTTTGGCTCCCTTATTCACGCACCTTGACACACCTTTGACAGTTACACGTGGGATATTCAGAGTCAGAATGTTATTGGAGCGGAGATTGTAAATAGAATGTTTCCTGGTTAACAAGCTAATAAGATAGCTGGGTAAAATACCATTGATAGCTTTATAAATAAAAATGTGCCAATGGAACCATCTACGCAGACCTAAAGAGCTAAAACCAGTCGCCTCATGAAGATGACAATGATGAGTGCGTGTCTTGGCATTAGTAATAAACCGTAATGCACCATGGTAGACTGTGTCAAGTGCATGCAGCATGGTAGAGGCAGCATGCATATAAATAACATCCCCATAGTCCAAGACTGGTAAGAAAGTGGCACTGATCAATTTCTTCCTAGCTTGAAGAGTAAAACAGGATTTATTTCTAAAACAAAAGCCAAGCTTTACTCTCAGCTTTCTCACTAATTTATCAATATGAACTTTGAAGGTTAGCTTTTCATCAATCCACAGACCAAGATATTTATAAGATGAAACATTTTCAACACACTTCCCATCCAGTGTGGAAATGGCTAGGGCGGTTGATACGGGTACTATGCGAGACTTTGTGAATTTGCATTTTATTGCATGACATAAGTATTTGATCACCTACCAACCAGTAAGAATTCCGGCTCTCACAGACCTGTTAGTTTTTCTTTACGAAGCCCTTCTGTTCTCCACTCATTACCTGTATTAACTACACCTGTTTGAACTTGTTACCTGTATAAAAGACACCTGTCCACACACTCAATCAAACAGACTCCAACCTCTCCACAATGGCCAAGACCAGGGAGCTGTGTAAGGATATCAGGGATACGATTGTAGATCTGCACAAGGCTGGGATGGGCTACAGGACAATAGGCAATCAGATTGGTGAGAAGGCAACAACTGTTAGCGCAATTATTAGAAAATGGAAGAAGTTCAAGATGACGGTCAATCTCCCTCGGTCTGGGGCTCCATGCAAGATCTCACCTTGTGGGGCATCAATGATCATGAGCAAGGTGAGGGATCAGCCCATAACTACACAGCAGGACCTGGTCAATGACCTGAGAGCTGGGACCACAGTCTCAAAGAAAACCATTAGTAACACACTACGCTGTCATGGATTAAAATCCTGCAGCGCACGCAAGGTCCCCCTGCTCAAGCCAGCGCATGTCCAGGCCGTGTGAAGTTTGCCAATGACCATCTGGTTGATCCAGAGCAGGAATGGGAGAAGGTCATGTGGTCTGATGAGTCAAAAATTTAGCATTTTGCTCTAAACTCCACTCGCCGTGTTTGGAGGAAGAAGAAGGATGAGTACAACCCCAAGAACACCATCCCAACCGTGAAGCATGGAGGTGGAAACATCATTCTTTAGGGATGCCTGAAGGATCTGGAGAAGGTCTGTATGGAGGATTGGGACAAAATCCCTGCTGCAGTGTGTGCAAACCTGGTCAAGAATTACCAGAAACGTATGATCTCTGTAAATGGAAACAAAGGTTTCTGTATCAAATATTAAGTTCTGCTTTTCTGATGTATCAAATACTTATGTCATGTGATAAAATGCAAATTAATAACTTAAAAATCATACAATGTGATTTTCTGGATGTTTTAGATTCTGTCACTCACAGATGAAGAGTATCTATTATAAAAATTCTACATGCTTTGTAAGTGGAAAAACCTGCAAAACCGGCAGTATATCAAATATTTGTTCTCCCCACTGTATGTATACTACATATATACACACACACACACTTAGAAATGTCTTTGTTTTAGAAAGAAAAGCAATTTGTTTTGTCCAATAAAATTACATAAAATTTACCAGAAATACATTGTAAACATTGTTAATGTTGTGGACGACTATTAAAGCTGGAAATGGTACATGGAATATCTACGTAGGTGTACAGAGGCACATTAAGATCTTTTACAACATTGTGTACTGCTCTCTTTACAGAACAGTGCAAACTGGCTCTAACTAGTATAGAAAGAGGAGTAGGAGGCCCTGGTTAACAATTGCGCAACAGGATTTAATACATCAGTATCTAGTTTGGGAAACAGACGCCTCACAGGTCCTCAACTGGCAGCTTCATTAAATAGTACCTGCAAAACCCCCGTTTCAAGGTCAACAGTGAAGTTTACAACATTAACAATATCTACACTGTATTTCTGATCAATTTGATGTAATTTTAATGAACAGAAACTGTGCTTAGCTTTTGAAAACAAGGACATTTCTAAGTGACCCAAACTTTTGATATACAGTGGGGAGAACAAGTATTTGATACACTGCCGATTTTGCAGGTGTTCCCAAAAAGCATGTAGAAGTCTGTAATTTTTATCATAGGTACTCTTCAACTGTGAAAACAAAAATCCATAAAATCACATTGTATGATTTTTAAGTGAATAATTTACATTTAATTGCATGACATAAGTATTTGATAGATCAGAAAAGCAGAACTTAATATTTGGTACAGAAACCTTTGTTTGCAATTACAGAGATCATACGTTTCCTATAGTCCTTGACCAGGTTTGCACACACTGCAACAGGGATTTTGGCCCACTCCTCCATACAGACCTTCTCCAGATCCTTCAGGTTTCTGGGCTGTCGCTGGGCAATATAGACTTTCAGCTCCCTCCAAAGATTTTCTATTGGGTTCAGGTCTGGAGACTGGCTAGGCCACTCCAGGACCTTGAGATGCTTCTTATGGAGCCACTCCTTAGTTGCCCTGGCTGTGTGTTTCGGATCGTTGTCATGCTGGAAGACACGACCCACGACCCATCTTGAATGCTCTTACTGAGGGAAGGAGATTGTTGGCCAAGATCTCACAATACATGGCCCAATCCATCCTCCCCTCAATACGATGCAGTCGTCCTGTCCCCTTTGCAGAAAAGCATCCCCAAAGAATGATGTTTCCACCTCCATGCTTCACGGTTGGGAAGGTGTTCTTGGGGTGGCACTGTTGTGTCTTATTTTCTCCACTTGATGATGACTGTCTTCACTGTGTTCTATGGTATATTTAATGCTTAGGAAATTCTTTTTTACCCTTCTCCTGACTGATATCTTTCAACAATGAGATCCCCCTGATGCTTTGGAAGCTCCCTGCGGACCATGGCTTTTGCTCTGAGATGCAACTAAGAAAATGTCAGAAATATCCTACAAGAACATCTGAACTTTATTTGTGATTAATCAGTCACTTTAAATGATGGCAGGTGTGTAATGACTTCTATTTAACATGAGTTTGAATTTGATTGGTTAATTCTGAACACAACCAAATCCCCAGTTATAAGAGGGTGTGCACACTTATGCAACCAGGTAAGGTTTTTATTTAAAATTTTTCCTGCTCTGAGATTTCAGTTTGTTTTTAAAATTGAATTGTTCACATTATAGGTCACAATAAAAGTGGAAAACGTTCTGACATGATGCATCTTTGTCTCATTCTTTTACATCACAAAACCTGGCATTTTCACAGGGGTGTGTAGACTTTTTAAATCCACTGTACATATACATAGATATGAACACATACTTATATATACACAAATACATATATATACACTGTCAGTGGGTGGGATATATTAGGCAGCAAGTGAACATTCTGTCCTCAAAGGGGATGTGTTAGAAGCAAGAAGAATGGGCAAGTGTAAGAATCTGCGTGACTTTGACAAGGGCCAAATTATGATAGCTAGACGACTGGGTCAGAGCATCTCCAAAACTGCAGCCCTTGTGGGGTGTTCCCGGTCTGCAGTGGTCTGCACCTATCAGAAGGTCCAAGGAAGGAAAAGCGCTGAAACGGCGACAGGGTCATGGGCGACCAAGGCTCAATGATGCATGTCGGGAGCGAAGGCTAGCCCGTATGGTCCGATCCAACAGATGAGCTACTGAAGCTCAAATTGCTGAAAAAGGTAATAATGGTACTAGTAGAAAGGTATCAGATCACACAGTGCATCGCAGTTTGTTGCGTATGAGGCTGCTTAGCCGCAGACCAGTCAGGGTGCCCATGTTGAACCCGGTCCACTGCCGAAAGCACCTACAATGGGCACCTGAGCATCAGAACTGGACCACGGAGCAATGGAAGAAGGTGGCCTGGTCTGATGAATCACGTTTTCTATTCCATCACGTGGAATGCCATTGCCATGAAGGGGTGTACCTGGTCCGCAATGATTTTTAGGTAGGTTGCTGTGATGGAAATTCCATTTATCAACACTCAGAGTAAGGAACACAGAGACAAAGTTCTCTTTGTACATTCTAACAGTTTTATTAACTATTATGCACATATGAGAGACGCGTCAACCGCTTACACACACATAATCGTCTGAGGAGTCTCTAACTCAAAACATAATTTCAACAGTATTTATTACATAGAAAAAGGGGTGTAAGATGCTGTCCTATGTCAATAAAACACATTCCCTTTGTTCTATCACAGAAGTCAAATGCTATCTTCCCCCACCTTATCCTTACTGCCCCCTGTTGTGTATCTTCTCCTATCCTGTCCTAAAACCCATTGATCTGCATCTACCCCCATCCTGCTGGAGCTTCATGTTTACCTCAACACCTCATACTTCCTTTCCCACAGCACAACCAACATTCCTTTTCTCATCTAAATAGTTGCTCAGTCGTTTAATCAGTTAGAATACATTATTAAAGAAATTTCCACAACAGTTGCACATGTCAAATAGACATTCACCTGAATATCTGGACCCAGGGTTTCCCAGCAAAGCATTGCCCAGAGACTCCCTCCACTGGCTTGTTATCTTCCCACAGTACATCCTGGTGCTAACACTTCCACTGGTAAACGATGTGCTTGTACATTTTAGTCACCTGTGCTTATTTGACTTTAGTCACCTTGCTTAGTGTTTGCTAAAGGTTGGACTATTTTCCCTTGATTATTTCTCCATAAAAAAGTATACCGTCAGGGAGACCGTGAACAGTACTGTACTCACTACATCCTAAAAATAAACTTTCTTTTATTTATAAAGGATTTATAAACCAAAAGTCATACATCTAAAGTCCAAATAAATATTTCCACATCAAGGCGTACCACATCAAACTTCAATTTTCCCAGATTCTGACACAGCATCATGCTGTGGGAATGCTTCTCATTAGGAGGGATGGGGAAAAATGGATACCACAAAATACAGGGTAACACTGCAAAAAAACCTGCTTCATTCTGCTATATATTATTTGTTCTACTAAAGCCAAAGCGACACCTATTTAATGGAAGAATGGAGGGAGTAAAATACAAGGAATCCCTGCAAAAAACATGCTTCGTCCTGGGACAAAAATTTTGCTTGGGAGAAAATTCAACCCAAATCAACATTGGAGTGGCTTAAGAACATTAAAATGACCGTCTTCAATGGCCCAATCAAAACCCTAATCTCAATCCAATTGGGAACAGGTGGAGGCAGTGGTGGTGGGTGGGTAACAGGTGCAGGCAGGGGTGGTGGGTGGATTCGCACCTGCATGCTAGTGAGACCGGCACACAACAGACTGAGTAAGTAACCTGACGATTAAATTGTCTGCATGAAATCTGATATTGTGACAGGAGTGGTCCCAGCGGCAGCTGATATGTTGCTGACCAATGCCCTGTCGAGTTTCCTGTCTGAACTGGCTATGCTAATTTATGTTAACATAGTTTTTTGCCCTACCTCTGGGTGTTGCCTCTGAAGGTCCTCCATCAGCTGAGTCAGGGTTTCATGTTGGTATGGTGTAATAATCTCATCTATGTCGTTCAGCAGAACATAGCGTGACTGGTACATATATCTATAGACACAGTCATTGAGAGTGGTCAGCTGGCCATAGTAGTGGATGTCCCCTCCATGCTCAGTGGGCTGCCATCCACTTGATGGGGTCATGTGTTTGTCGATACGCCAGGGCACCACCTAAAATCAATCAAACCCACCCATCAGTCAAAACGTCCATCCATCCATCCACTCCAATCCATTTAATCCCTACCTCCAAAAAGCCGTCATCTGTGTAACTCCGCAGAAGTCTCTCCAGGTCTGGACCACAGCTGGTTTTATACACCACGACACGTTGCACATTCAACAACCTGTAGTACACCAAATCAACCAACCAATTAGTTTTTTAGAGTTTGTGTTTGCATAATGTTGCAAGAGCTCTTATACAGAATGACTTACAGTGGAGGGAATACATTTTCGGACTATTGTATTGGCAGTTAAGCAACAATCCAATATAACAACCAGTCAGTCATTGAATACCCACTTGTACATCTCCAGAGTCTGGGCGAACTGAAGCACGTTGTTATAGTCACCAAACAGATTAGAAACACAGACAGTGAAGTTAAGTGGGAATGTCTCCTCTTCGTCCCTCTTCAAAAGGTTCTGGATTCGGAGGAAAGTGTGGTTCTGTGCATACTGGGCATCGGCTTGTTTGGAGAGGGTGACATGTGTGGGGTGGCAGCCGGGAGGATGTGGACACAAGACATCAGTCGTCCCAAAGGGAAAACCTTCATCCAATCACAAAACAAAGGCAAATAGACAGTACAGTGAAATCAACTACACTGAACAAAATTATGAAAGCATCACTTTTGTTTTTGCCCCCATTCATCATGAGCTGAACTCAAAGATCTAATACTTTCTCTATGTACATAAAAGGCCTATTTCACTGAAATACTTTTCACAAATCTGTCTAAATCTAGTGAGCACTTCTCCTTTGCCAAGATAATCCATCCACCTCACAGGTGTGGCATATCAAGATGCTGATTAGACAGCATGATTATTGCACAGGTGTGCCTCAGGCTGGCCACAATAAAAGGCCACTCTAAAATGTGGAGTTCCATCACACAGCACAAAATTCACAGATGTCACAGGTTTTTAGGGAGTGTGCAATTGGCATGCTGGCTGCAGGAATGTCCACCAGAGCTGTTGCACGTGAATTGAATGTTCATTTCTCTACCATAAGTCGTCTCCAAAAACGTTTCAGAGAATTTGGCAGTACATCCAACCGGCCTCACAACTGCAGACCAAGTGTAACCACACCAGCCCAGGACCTCCACATCCAGCATCTTCACCTGGTGGCGGTGGGGTTATAGTATGGGCAGGCGTGTGTTATGGACAATGAACACAGGTGCATTTTATTGATGGCATTTTGAATGCACAGAGATACCGTGATGAGATCCTGTGGCCCATTGTTGTGCCATTCATCCACGACCATCACCTCATGTTGCAGCATGATAATGCACGGCCCCATGTTGCAAGGATCTGTACACAATTCCTGGAAGCTTACTGGAAACATCCCAGTTCTTACATGGCCAGCATACTCACCGGACATGTCACCCATTGAGTATGTTGGGATACTCTGGATCGGCGTATACGACAGCGTGTTCCAGGTCCTGCCAATATCCAGCAACTTCACACAGCCATTAAATAGGAGTGGACCAACATTCCACAGGCCACAATCAACAACCTGATCACCTCTATGCAAAGGAGATGTGTTGCACTGCGTGAGGCAAATGGTGGTCACACCAGATACTGACTGGTTTTCGGAACCCCCGGACCCCCCCCGGATCCCCCCAATACAGTGAAACTGAACATTTTAGAGTGGTGTTTTATTGTGGCCAGCCTAAGGCACACCTGTGCAGTAATCATGCTGTCTAATCAGCATCTTGCCACACCGGTGAGGGGGATTGATTAACTAGGCAAAAGGAGAAGTGCTCACTAACACAGATGTCAGTGGTGAATCACCAAGCTCTTTGTACACAGATTCAAGTGTTGATTCAGGCATATTAATGGTTAATCACCTAGCTCATGTTTTGGAACTAATTCAGGTGTCAGAGGGTGTCACCCTGCTCTTTATTTACCGATTTAGGTGTTGAAAACGGTGTAAGTGGGGGATCACCTAGCACTTTATTCAGTAATGTAGGTGTTAATTCAGGTGTGTCAATGCAAGGTTGAGCTTAAACCAAATGCAAAATACCAAAATGGTCGGAGTGCACTTGTACTTCTGCCTCCATTCCAGTCTTGGCCCAGTCAGCCCCACAGTAGAACACGCAGTACAGAGGCTCCACAGAGTCTCGTCGGAAGATACTAATGATGCGTACGGAGCGTCCGGTCACACGATATTCCTTGTAAGCACCGACCATAAAATGTCTGGTGCCATAGACTGGCGTGATGGACTGGCTGGAGGTGTTGAATGGATAAAGTTGACTGTGGGGTTTGTGCTTGCCTGGCTGTGACCTGCTGGATAATGAAAAGACCTATTATTTCCACAGCAGGTTTGTTTCCTGTTACACATTTCTGCCTTGTTGCAAGCTTTACTGACATACCTGGGCAATGTGATGATGAGGTAGACCATGACTGCTAGAGCAGATGATATCAGTAGAGGATACATTCTGCTAAACATACAGCTGGTCTTCATTGTGAGGAAGGACATTCAGGGAGTGTGAACAGACCAAGTGGGAACAGACCTTTCAAGAGAAGGGGAAAGATATTATAGTGGTCCTTGGCCTCTGATGACTTGACAGAAATGGAGACATACAAAACATGAAAGATCTAATGACAATCAACGGGCCTCGACATCCAGTTTCAAGTATTCAACTATTTGTTCCAGAGCGCAATTGGCTTTGCAGATGGGGAGCGCACAAGACTTTGAAATCCTCAAACACACAAAACCTTTAAACACAGTCCGAATTATTGCTCTTTCAGCAAAAACGGTCTGCATAATACAGGAAATAACATGGGTCCCAGAAATGTTTAGCATCACATTTCTGTCAAAATGTTTTGCACATATTTTTAAGGGGGCTACTTTTAAGACCTTGTTGACTGGTCAATGGGCTACATTTCTGCTAGACCGGACAACCTGGCAAGACAGAGATGTGTCTATTATATTACTGTGCATATTAAGGCACAGTCATATTCCCCATATGTTCCATTGTTTCCCTGTAATAATCATATATGGTTTATAAGGGGCTACCACGTCCAATCTGGGGTTGGTGCTAGCAAAGTCAAAAAACGGGCAAGTATAGAGAGTACTGTTTCCTCTATTGAGACTGTGACTCGATCTAGGTTGACCAAAGTTGTAGTCATCATAGCAATCTTAATAGAATAAAGCCCTCCTCCATCCCTGTCAAGAACAGAAAAATACTATAATAATATGAATGTTAGATCCCATGCTTCAAATGCAATTGCAGTCAATGAATGAATCCCTGATCATATCCTGGACGTGCCTGTGTTAAGCCTAATTAATTTAACTTAAGCCTGATCTCTCCTCCTGGTTACACTAGGGGACTTATCCCCTGTGCTTTCCCCAAAGGGGGAGGTTTTGCTAATATTTATGTCACCAGAAATCAATTTCACTCAAGAAATGATTAGTTTTCTCTCTTTTCAGGTTTTAGTCAAAAAAGTATGCAGGCTTATGAAATCAAATTTCAAAGCCCTGTGCCGTACACATAATTGCTCAATGAGTTCCCAGAATTCTTATTGGACCTTCTTTGGAGAACTTGAGCACACAAACTAGCAACTACCATACCATCTTCTTCCGCTTATCCGGGGGCCGGGTCGCGGGGGCAGCAGTCTAAGCAGGGATGCCCAGACTTCCCTCTCCCCAGACACTTCCTCTAGCTCTTCCGGGGGGACACCGAGGCGTTCCCAGGCCAGCCGGGAGACATAGTCCCTCCAGCATGTCCTAGGTCTTCCCCGGGGTCTCCTCCCGGTGGGACGGGACCGGAACACCTTCCCAGGAAGGCGTTCCGGAGGCATCCGAAAAAGATGCCCAAGCCACCTCAGCTGACCCCTCTCGATGTGGAGGAGCAGCGGCTCTACTCTGAGCTCCTCCCGGGTGACCGAGCTTCTCACCCTATCTCTAAGGGATCGCCCGGCCACCCTGCGGAGAAAGCTCATTTCGGCCGCCTGTATCCGGGATCTTGTCCTTTCGGTCATGACCCAAAGCTCATGACCATAGGTGAGAGTAGGAACGTAGATTGACTGGTAAATCGAGAGCTTCGCCTTGCGGCTCAGCTCTTTCTTCACCACGACAGACCGATACATCGACTGCATTACTGCAGAAGCTGCACCGATCCGTCTGTCAATCTCCCGTTCCATCCTTCCCTCACTCGTGAACAAGACCCCTAGATACTTAAACTCCTCCACTTGAGGCAGGCACTCTCCACCAACCTGAAGTGGGCAAGCCACCCTTTTCCGACTGAGGACCATGGCCTCGGATTTGGAGGTACTGATTTTCATCCCCACCGCTTCACACTCGGCTGCAAACCATCCCAGCGCATGCTGAAGGTCCTGGTTAGAAGGGGCCAACACGACAACATCATCTGCAAAGAGCAGAGACGAAATTGTGTGGTCCCCAAACCTGACACCCTCCGGCCCCTGGCTGCGTCTAGAAATTCTGTCCATAAAAATTACGAACAGAACCAGTGACAAAGGGCAGCCCTGCCGGAGTCCAACATGCACTGGGAACAAGTCTGACTTACTGCCGGCAATGCGGACCAAGCTCCTGCTTCGGTTGTACAGGGACCTGACAGCCCTTAGCAAAGGACCCAGGACCCCATATTCCCCAAGCACCCTCCACAAGATGCCGCGAGGGACACAGTCGAATGCCTTCTCCAAATCCACAAAACACATGTGGATTGGTTGGGCAAACTCCCATGAACCCTCCAACACCCCGTAGAGGGTATAGAGCTGGTCCAGTGTTCCACGGCCCGGACGAAAACCACACTGTTCCTCCTGAATCCAAGGTTTTACTATCGGCCGTATTCTCCTCTCCAGAACCCTGGCATAGACTTTCCCGGGGAGGCTGAGAAGTGTGATCCCCCTATAGTTGGAACACACCCTCCGGTCCCCCTTCTTAAAAAGAGGGACCACCACCCCGGTCTGCCATCCCAGAGGCACTGTCCCCGACCGCCACGCGATGTTGCACAGGCGTGTCAACCAAAACAGCCCCACAACATCCAGAGACTTGAGGTACTCAGGGCGGATCTCATCCACCCCCGGTGCCTTGCCACCGAGGAGTTTCTTGACCACCTCAGTGACTTCAGCCCGGGTGATGGACGAGTCCACCTCTGAGCCCTCATCCTCTGCTTCCTCAATGGAAGAAGTGATAGCGGGATTGAGGAGATCCTCGAAGTACTCCTTCCACCGCCCGACAACATCCTCAGTTGAGGTCAACAGCTGCCCACCTCTACTGTAAACAGCGTTGGTAGGGCACTGTTTCCCTCTCCTGAGGCGCCGGATGGTTTGCCAGAATCTCTTCGAGGCCAGCCGATAGTCCTTCTCCATGGCCTCACCGAACTCCTCCCAGGCCCGAGTTTTTGCCTCCACAACCACCCGGGCTGCAGCCCGCTTGGCCTGTCGGTACCCGTCAGCTGCGTCAGGAGTCCCACAAGCCAACCAGGCCTGATAGGACTCCTTCTTCAGCTTGACGGCATCCCTTACTTCCGGTGTCCACCACCGGGTTCTGGGATTGCCGCCTCGACAGGCACCGGAGACCTTACGGCCACAGCTCCGAGCGGCCGCTTTGACAATGGCGGTGGAGAACATGGTCCACTCGGACTCAATATCTCCAGCCTCCCTCGGGATCCAGTCGAAGCTCTGCCGGAGGTGGGAGTTAAAGATCTCTCTGACAGGAGACTCGGCCAGACGTTCCCAGCAGACCCTTACAGTACGCTTGGGCCTGCCGAGTCTGTCCAGCTTCCTCCCCCGCCATCGGATCCAACTCACCACCAGGTGGTGATCAGTTGACAGCTCCGCCCCTCTCTTCACCCGAGTGTCCAAGACATACGACCGCAGGTCAGATGAGACGACAACAAAGTCGATCATCGACCTGCGGCCTAGGGTGTCCTAGTGCCACGTGCACTGATGGACACCCTTATGCTTGAACATGGTGTTCGTTATGGACAAACTGTGACTAGCACAGAAGTCCAATAACTGAACACCACTCGGGTTCAGATCAGGGGGGCCGTTCCTCCCAATCACGCCCCTCCAGGTGTCACTGTCGTTGCCCACGTGGGCGTTGAAGTCCCCCAGTAGAACAATAGAGTCCCCAGTCGGAGCACTTTCCAGCACCCCTCCCAGAGACTCCAAGAAGGTCGGGTACTCTGCACTGCCGTTCGGCCCGTAGGCACAAACAACAGTGAGAGACCTATCCCCGACCCGTAGGCGCAGGGAAACGACCCTCTCGTTCACCGGGGTAAACTCCAACACATGGCGGCAGAGCTGGGGAGCTATAAGCAAACCCACACCAGCCCGCCGCCTCTCACCATGGGCAACTCCAGAGTGGTGAAGAGTCCATCCTCTCTCAAGGAGTGTGGTTCCAGAGCCCAAGCCGTGAGTAGAGGTGATCCCGGGCCTCTAGCAACTACATTCGGAAAATGACAGCGGATGTGGAGGCCTTTGAAAGCACTGCAATCAGACAGCAGTGGCCCAAAGGGCAGTGGGCAGGACTTATAATTCCTTTTATAATTGGTCCAGTACAAAAGGCCTATCTGGATCTCGATAATACAGCTGCAGTGAAATATCCGCCCATCATAAAAATTCCCCAAGGAACACTTCCACAGACGTGAAACACCATGCGATCTCCCCCACATTGAGAGACGACACAGTTTCCACTGCCATGAGGTAGGCCACCAGTCCCCAGGGCTATCCTGCTGAAAGAGGCCCTAGCACTTAGGGAATATCACTGGATCTACTGGCCACCTTTCCTCGTCCACAGGCAAACAAATCTAGGGCTGATCAGCCTCTGTACATCCTTCTGGTCATTGCAATACTCGGCCATTCAAAACAACACTGTAGTGTCTAATCTAAAAAAACACTTGAAAATGTAAATGCGTAATTATATTGATTGGCACATGCAGAGAATCATGAAAATCCAGTAAAACATGTGCTTGTATGTTTGTCATGCCAAGCTACTGGTGTCACACCCTGTAACCTATCGCTTCTCTTTACTTCACTCCCACGTGTTCCCAGTTTTCTTGATAATCCAGAACCTTTTGAAGAGTATTTAACCTATGCCCTCTGTTTGTTCTGTGCCAGTTCGTCTTGTGTTTCCCTGCCAAGCATTCCCGCGTCTGTTTCCTAGTTTGCTCTGCTTACCCACCTGTGTACTGATGTCCTGCCTGCCCTAGATGGGAAACCGAGGCTTTCTGAACCACTGAGGATTGTTTAGAAAAAACGCTTTATTGCTCAAAGCTTTCCAACACAGTGCACAGCAGGGATATCTGCTGGACAAAATGTAATATGAAATGTTTGATTTAGACATTGTATTTAGCCCAGAGCGGTGTATTCGAAATAATGGTAAGGATGAATAAATAATGAAGACAATTGAAAAAGTTTACCTCAATAAAACAGTATGTGGAGGGAGAAAGGGTGACATTTTGCATTTAACAAAATCGTATTACCTGCAACAGGAAGAATCTAACCTGTGGCCATGATAACAGAAGTCTGGAACAGTACAGTTACACCACCGTGTTTCGTCATTTGTAAACTGTGAGGTATTGTGTTCTGGTTTGGAAACAATACCCAATCATGTCATACACACATTCTCCATTGCTCTCTGATACACAATCCTATTACCCTTTCCAAGAACCTAGCCAAGCAACACTATTAATATTTATCTAGTCTACAAATTACCTATTCTTTTGAATGACTCTCAAATAATAGCTAACCAACACTAAATTATTCTCTTATATGTGTTAGGGAAATTTCTGTAACATGATAAAATATATTCTGAGTAAAGGACTGAGTCCCAATGTTTAAATGCATAGAGGAGTGTGGGAGAGGGGATCTGGGTTTTGTCCTAGGGGGCATTCTTGATTGGCCACGAGTAACTTTAGGGTTAGTCATCTACCTATCAGTAGGTTGCTCAGATGCTTTAATTCCCCCTTAAGGGTTAAGAAAGTTAACCACATGAGGGAAGACACCATGTCCTTTGTGTCAAGCCCAGGACATGTGATAGAACACAGGGTGTGTGTTTGGTTGACATGGGACAGAGGGGCAGCATCTTACCACACCCCTTTTTCCCTCCTTATATACCGATGCATTTCCTATACTGATTTAGAGATTATTCATTGTTACTTTGTAACCTGTGTATTCTCTCCTTGCAAGAATAAAACTGTTTATTTGAGTTTTCCTCTGTCTTACCTACCATTTTCGTAAATAGATTGGACTTTAGAAATTGCCATCACATATGACTCTCAAAAGTACAGTTCTGTGACTACAATCAAATAACTAGCTCTAATTTATGACACTCTTGCTCTTTCAAATACTTCTCTCTAATTTCCATTCACATGTGTTCAATCGTTCAATCCCTAGTCTGCCCCAACTACGTTCCAACCTACTGTCTGACTGCCTGATTTGCCAATAACCTGGTACCAAGAGCCTGCAGCCCATGTCCCTATTCACACATTCACAGACTTTGAAGCGCATTCTCACAAAGTCTGTGAGGGCTTATGGCTGTCCCACTGTCAAATTATCAAGTGCGCGAAGGCTCTCGCAGACATTTTGAGCCCTTTATGCAGACTTTGACTGTTTATCAACTCCAAGTACGCTAAGAACATACAAACCCGATTCCAAAAAAGTTGGGACACTGTACAAATTGTGAGTAAAAAAGGAATGGAATAATTTACAAATCTCATAAACTTATATTTAATTCACAATATAATATAGATATCATATCGAATGTTGAAAGTGAGACATTTTGTAAAGTCATGCCAAATATATGCCAAGGTTATTATAGTTTAGCATTTTTTATTAGTTTTTATTTTTATTTCGTTTTGACTTTTTGTTTTCAAATTCAGTTTAGTTTGAATTAGTTTTTAAAGTGGATTTGCTAGTTTAGTTTTTGAAAATGCTTAGTTTTAGTTTAGTTTTTATTAGTTTTAGTGTTAGTTTTAGTCTTTTTCGTAATATGGGCTATTTGTCTAGGGCAAGATTCAAAAATGTCAGAAAAAGTATTGTGTAATAATAACTCAACAAAAACTATGTTGTTTAGGGGCAAAGTGTTATGATATGTATATTTGGAGCAAGGCACATATTCACAGATGTTAGCACTCAAAACCAATAGTTTTTTCGTTCTTTTTCGTTAACGATTATAACCTTGATGCCACACAGTGGTAAACATGGCCTTGCAGATGATGGGGCAATGTGGAAAGGAGAAAGGACTTTCAGCTCCCTCCAAAGATTTTCTATTGGGTTCAGGTCTGGAGACTGGCTAGGCCACTCCAGGACCTTGAGATCCTTCTTACGAAGCCACTCCTTAGTTGCCCTGGCTGTGTGTTTCGGGTCGTGGTCATGCTGGAAGACCCAGCCACGACCCATCTTCTATGCTCTTACTGAGGGAAGGAGGTTGTTGGCCAAGATCTCGCGATACATGGCCCCATCCATTCTCCCCTCAATACGGTGCAGTCGTCCTGTCCCCTTTGCAGAAAAGCATCCCCAAAGAATGATGTTTCCACCTCCATGCTTCACAGTTGGGATGGTGTTTTTGGGATTGTACTCATCCTTCTTCTTCCTCCAAACACGGCGAGTGGAGTTTAGACCAAAAAGCTGGTCTTGGCCATTGTGGAGAGGTTGGAGTCTGTTTGATTGAGTGTGTGGACAGGTGTCTTTTATACAGGTGACAAGTTCAAACAGGTGCAGTTAATACAGGTAATGAGTGGAGAACAGAAGGGTTTCTTAAAGAAAAACTAACAGGTCTGTGAGAGCCGGAATTCTTACTGGTTGGTAAGTGATCAATTACCTGTGTCATGCAAGCAAATGCAAATTAATTATTTAAAAATCATACAATGTGATTTTCTGGATTTTTTCCAGAGTTGAAGTGTACCTATGATAAAAATGACAGACCTCTACATACTTTGTAAACAGAAAAACCTGCAAAATCGGCAGGGTATCAAATACTCCTTCTCCCCACTGTATGTTGACCACGTTGTCCACAGACCAGTAGGCACACTGCAGTGGGTCTAGTAGTGGGTTGGTGATGGTCTTGATGTGGGACTGAAAAAGGTGCTCAAATGACTTCATTCCCACAGAGGTCAGGGTGATGGGTCACCCTGCGCACGCGCAGTCACTCTCTAGTCTAGTGCGTGGTCTTGCCATTGATTGATCTCATTTGCGGGCGTCAAGGAGAGCTATCAATATGCGGAAGATTCCCATAACTTCTGGGACAGTTTGGATGTCTGGATAAAGATATAAAGGCATAAAAAGGAAAATTTCCTCTCGTTTGTCGCGCTCCACCTGTCACGTCTCTATTCCCCACCAGTGGGGCGCGCCTCACGCTTTGAGAACCACCCGTACTGTGTGTATTTGTGTGTGTGTGTGTGTGTGTGTGTGTGATAGGCTATGCTACGTTATTAAACAACCTAAACTACTATAAAACAAGAGAGTAACGTTATAATTGCTAACAAAGCAGAATACATTGGTGACAATATTACATTGGTAGGTAACTGTTAGTTAAGTTACACAAGTTAATTTACACAATAATATTTTTTTGAGATGATTTATCAATGACTCAGCATCATCTATATTAGAGAGAAAATATCCGATGAACTTCATCACTTCATCCGATGTATAATTGTGAATAAAATAGCCTGGACTTACTGAGGTTTCACAACTACTGAAAACTTTGTTTTCTCCCGCCACCGACTGTGTGTGTGTCGGTGGTGACTGAGGTAAAGGGAGCAGCCAGTGGACCAAAACACTTTGAGGCAAAGCAGGGGGGACTCAAAATGTTTAAAACTTTTTTTGTTGTTGCCCCATTTGCATTTATATTGTTTTACTACTTACACAATTATTTTAAGTATATACCATTATATTATTTACAATACACCTATTTTAATTATATTTTAGGGGGGGACAACCCTCAGAAAGGGGGGGTTCCGACCCCCCCGCGATTTCCGCCCTTGCCTGGTGCTTATGTGGGTAGAGAGGGTTTGAAAAGAGCATACTTGGAAAAAACCGGGGAGATCCTCAAAAATGGTGAGGCCGATGACTGGCTGCTCGCCCCGGATACATACGCTACACAGGCCTCTAGCTATACATTTTAAAAGAAATAGAGTTATTGTTCATGAGATAAATTCGCAATTTCAGCTGGATTTGGTTGACATGAGTGTCTACAGTGTGGAAAACGATAACATGAAATTTATGTTAACATGCATAGATGTATTAAGCAAATACCCATGGATTTGCGTGCTGAGAAATAAAAGCGCTATAGAGGTAAAGCGAGCATTTGAAGACATTAAAAGAAGGAAAAACACCGCAAAAAGGACAAGGGGAAGGAGTTTTTTAATTCACATTTTGAAATGTTGATGAAGAAGTACAACATAAAACATTTTGCTACAGGAAATTATGTCAAAGCGAGTATCGTTGAGAGGTTTAATAAAACAATTAAATCACGAATGTGGAGGTATCTGACAGCTGCCAACACCCTATGTTGAGGTTATTCAAGATTTAGTTTGTGGGTACAAGATGAAGCCTGCTGACGTTTGTGAAGAAAATGTTAGATTAGTTCTCAAGAACCTGTATGGCACAATATTAACAAGAAATGGTAATCAAAGCTACAAGTTCCAGGTTGGGGATACTGTGAGACTCTCAAAGCTGAGAGGTGCGTTTACAAAAGGCTATGAAAAAGGGTACACAGATGAATATTTTACAATAACAGAATGCATTCCTCGGGTACCTCCTGTATATAGAATAAAAGATTACGATGGTGATGTGATAGTTGGGACCTTTTATGAACAGGAATTGCTGAAAATAATCGTGGCTAAGGATAAAACTTTTAAAGTGGAAGCAGTTTTGAATGAGAAAGTACAGAAAGGGAGGAAAATGTGTCTTGTGAAGTGGCTTGGTTGGCCTGAGAAATTCAACAGCTGGATACCATCGGAACAAATGGTTGACCTAGAAACTGGATAAAACTCCAGGATTTACAGGATCACGTCATTCACATTGACTGCGATCAGCATGGGTGACGGTGGCTTCTACATAACGCTGCCCAGTAACTCATCGAGACATGTCTATCCAAGCAACACGAGTTCGTGCTATACCACTAAATTTGCCAAAGGTATAGATTTGAAAGGCGATTGGGAAGTATCTTTAATAGAGTTCCAATACCCGCATACGTGGAAAACTTTTACATGGGGTGAAAACACATTTGAACTACATGACTTGAATAACGACAAAACTTGGAAATATGAACTCAACACCGGTTATTACAGCAGCATATTAAAACTAGTGATAGAGCTCAACAGTTATATAAAAACACATGGTATATCGGTGGGGTACGATGAATTTAAAAATAGAGTGTTTCTAAAAGGTGAGCCCCAGTTTAGTTTGAAATTTAGTGCAAAACTGGAACAGATATTGGGGTTAAAACCAGGCGAGCGGTGGTATGCCCCATGGTACGGAGCATACCCCACAGCATAACACCCTATACATCTACACAGATATAATTGATTATCAATGTGTTGGTGACAGTCAAGTACCACTGCTGCGAACTGTACATATTACAGGGAGAAAGAACGAAGTTGTCACAGTGACGTACGACAAGCCACACTACGTCCCACACAGCAGTAGACGCCTACGCGGATCCGCATCCAAGTCGCGAAACCCGCGTGACTGTCACATTCGTTTTGGCACCGCCCAGAGGATCCGCTCCGCCTCCGGGCAGCGTGGTGAATTCTACTGTCCCACACTGGACCCGTGTCGGATCCGCTCCGCCTCCGGGCAGCGCGGTGAATTCTACTGTCCGACACTGGATCTGTGTCGGATCCGCAGAAGTGGACGCGCCTTTACTGTAAAGGTTGAACTACAACCTCTTGGTGTGCTCTTGCTACGCCGAGACAAGAGTCATATCAGTGGAGATTTTCTTTCCTGGGACACGGTTGCGCTGAACTATCTGAGTAAGTGTATTGATTTATTGCGACATTCACAGCAAACATAGGCCTTTGTGTTTTTTTGCTCATCATGTATAATGATTGTAATGACGTTGTTTGATATTAGGACTTTTGTGCAACATGCTATTGCTAGCTGAGAGATTATGATGATATTGTAGCCCATTTGATTTAAAATGGGATAGTCATTTCGGCAGAATATGTTATGGTAGTGTGATAAAGACTGGTTTGGTCTGTTTTAATGTGTCGCTGCTATCCATATGTAGCTTATGCTATGTTAGCAGCATGTAGCTGCTAGCTAGCATGCTGCTAGGCGCGATTGCATCATTTCGCAAGTATTGATAATGCCTATATATAGCTATATGTTTGAGTTCACGTTTGCGATGCAAACCTATAACTGATAAATTGGCACTGGTATTTCAGTCAATGAAGTGGGGTCAATATTACAGTCAGTGAAGCACTTGTCTGCTATGATAGCTAGCAGGTACAATTTTAGCATGTTTAGTTTCTAGCTAGCTGTGCATTAAGTTTGCATTTTGTCAAGTTTGGTCTCATGTGTAGTGTCTATCTGCCATCCTCTTTATAATGAAAATCAAGCTTCGGCATTTTAATCACTGTTTAAGTCGGTTCAGACAACTAATGGGTATTGGCGCCTGTTTGAACGTCAAGAAGTACAGGCTTTTCTGCTAATGGTAGCTACCGAACATTACTTTGAAACCATTCAGCAAATACACAGTACATATGGAGATTTAACATCACCGCTCATTTTACACACCGTTTAAAATGAGCGGCTAGTAATGAGTGAACATTACTAGCTAGCTAGCTACGTTTTTCATGTTGGTTTTGAGCGGTAGGCTCCCCCACTAACCTAGAAAATAGTTTTAAAACAGTAAAATTAGCTAGCTAGCTAGCTAATACGGAGGAATACTCCATGCAGCGGGGGAGTCAGAGGCAGAGGGACAGTCACCGCAGCGTTAGCTAACGTTAGCTTCTTGTTTCATTTGGGGTCTAATAAATAGTACTTTTTCCTTCCTTATACTTCTTCCCACCTTGGGGCACCATTCAGGTTAACTTTCAGCCCATCTAACTTGCTTATTTGTATACATTGTAGGCCTATACTTGTGCATGCTTTAGTCCATGTTATTCCTTTTTTGATGATGAATAAATACCCTTTTTCTTTCTTTCTACATTAAGGATGCCTTTTCATCTAATTGAATTTCAGGCAAGCGAGGACATTGCTTTTGTGCCAGTTGACTGGTATGATGACGTGATATGATCATGGATGTAGCACAAAATTCTGGGCCCTGTACATAGGCGGTCTCTGAGGGCCCCTCCCCACTTTATTCAAGATTCAAACATTTTTTGAGGGCCCCTCTACACATTAGGGCCCTATATACTTAGTACCCCTTTTCCCCCCAGTCCAACGCCCCTGGATATGATGGTGTACTGGCCCAGCTGAACGTGTGAAACTGGCAGCTGCTAACGAGGAGAAGCATGAGCCAAACTGGCCAAGATATGACGTAAAGGTCGTCAGAACTTGTGGTATGCCAATTCATAAAATTATTGTTTCAAAATAATTTCATGGTTGCTTCTCCTTATGCTTGGAATAACAAACCCTTTTATTTTCTGAAAATGCACATGAAATTGTCTTTGCCTTGCAATTTTTAAAATGTTCAATTTATATCTGTTGATGCTATTCTTGGCCAGGTCTCTCTTGTAAGAGATATTGTGTTCTCAACGAGACCAACGTGGTTAAATAAAGAATAATAATGATACTAACAATTATCATCATCAATAATAATATTCTGTGCAGCTCTACAGCTAATTTGAAACTCATGTTCATTTTAACATATTTCA
The DNA here is from genome assembly GCF_011004845.1 of Esox lucius. Classification (NCBI taxonomy): domain Eukaryota; kingdom Metazoa; phylum Chordata; class Actinopteri; order Esociformes; family Esocidae; genus Esox; species Esox lucius. The sequence continues at coordinate 10,916,073 of NC_047590.1, forward strand.
TTTTAGACAACTACAAAGACGCCATCAGGCTAATGAATCAATATCAGACCGGCTGCAACGCCTCTGAGCTACAGTCTGAGGCAGAGCAGGAGGGATAGCTGCCAGAGAAATGATTCAGGAAGCCAATGTAAGTCGGTTCGGTCTTGTTTTTGTTATGTTTCTACAGTAATAGGAAGGTTATTTCCTGTAGCATTCAAAAATACTATATGTATTATATGTATATTTGGCAATTTTGGGATTGCAATAACCAAAATGATATGGTTACTTAACAGCCATCGTTTTGGGGACTCTGATGAGTGTGAAGAAGAGCCAGAAAATTTGGCTGGTGTTTCAGTTGGAGCCTCAAGCCCAAACCAATTACACTGGCAGAGTAAGGAATAATCTCTTAACATCAAAATAACAAAATCATAATATTAATAATATAGATATGGTTTACCTTGTTAGTGCTAAATATATTCCCCTCTCCTTGTATCCATTCCTCCAGCTCCACCATCTCACGGAGTGCCATGCAGCAGAGTCACTACTCCTCAACCTGGAGGAAACTGTCTAGGTAAAAGGGCCCCGTCTAGATTAATTGTTTTTCACTGGCAATCCATTCATGGGGTTGAAATAGGTAGTTCATACCAAAATGTTGAAACATACAAATTCATGTTCCCCATGACCAGAGATTTTTTGTTTGCCATTGTTTGGCCCTGTAGCTCGCAGCATACCATTGGTTAACAGATCACAACCATTTAATAGCAATTTCTCTCCCTTAGCACCTGACCATGGGGCCGGACCCCAACACCCTTCACCACCTCAACTCCCTGCACCTGCATTTAACATGAGGAGAGTTACTCAAGGTAGGGACTGATTTCTGAAATATTAGTGAATTGGAAGGCCCCAAAGTGTATTATAAGTCATGGTTAACAGATGACTACCATTTAATTAAAAATAATTCCCACTCTCTCACACCACCCAACTCACTATGGGCCAGGAATGGCAGTCCCTCCTCAACTCCCTCCACCTCCCGCACCGGCCCTCAACATGAGGCGAACAGAGGAGCCCTCTTCAAGCCTGGCCTACAGACCAACATGGCGAGGGGGAGGAATGACCGATACCATTCCCTGCTCTGGTGAGCACTAACTGACAAATCCATAGGGGCATTCTGTGCCACAGATTTTGGAAAAACATCCCACAACCATCACATATTTTCATAACTTTTGTCATTAACTATTGTCAATAACTAAGGTTAGTATTATGAGTAATGAGGATAAACACTGAAACGTGATATATTTTATCCACTACATTTTAGCTATATTTCTTGTGTGTCAACAGTGGCTGAGGTCCACATCCTTAGCCTGCTGGAGACCATTAAACAACAACAAGACCAGCTTGTGGCAAAGGTGAACTACCTCAGCAGCAGGCTGAACAGCAACCCGGGGCCAGATGTTGAGATGCCGGACAATATCCAGTTTCCCCTGGAACAATTGGAGGCAGTGGAGGCATTTGAAATGTTTTTAAAGGAACCGTCAAATGGCCCAGCTCGACAGAGCGTGGTGAGTTTTCTTACTTAATATGAATCTTGCCTTTAGGTTTATTGATTGTCCATGATTATTGCAAATGTTCTATTGAACAGCCCTGAACAGGCCTGTCCTGATCCGCCTTTTCCCAGTGGTTAGATTCTGTCAGTGAGTGACAATCTCCCTCGTGGAGATGCTAATACAGTGGCATACCTGTATTTGTGCGTAAGAGCGCAACTACGGTCGAAGTTTGGGGGTTGGAATCACAGTGGATTGTCATGTTATCAAAGTAAATGCACGCAAATGTATTGGCTGCCTGGTGGTTGTGATAGCTTCGCTCGCGTACATTTGTCTTGGCTCTCCATAATAATAATAAACACTGATGGAATGCAGTTGTGTGGTTTGTAAATGACCATGTGAGTTGTATTTTAATTTAGTGTTGCTTTTGGAATGGTTAATCTAACACTAAGGTCTCTGCTGCAACATATAGCTTGAATGTTAAGTTGCTTTGGATAAAAGCATCTGCTAACTGACGTAATGTTAACCAGGGCTGTAAGTTTACCCACCGCTCAAATGTCAGAAATAGAGTTTATCTATCTGTTAAGAGTTTACCTCCAAATAGAATCTATGTAGGACCCTACCAAACTTAAAATACTGATTTATCCACATACAATTGTGCTCTGATCAAAAACCATTTAATACCACTGATATTGTTTGAACATTTTGGATGTCTTTTTTAAACATCCGATAGCGAAAGGTGTGGCAAACCTTACCCTGATCACAAATTCATAGTTTACCCACCTCTTATTTTAACCACCGCAACCCTGTTTATAACTTTATAATAATTTATAGTCATGTTTCTTTATTTAATCTCCTTAATACCTATCTCATATTGTATTGTGTAAGCATACTTGGCTTTGGATGCCACATACCATAATCATATCTGTCTGTTTGATTACAGGTGCTGTGAGGAAAAACACAGTGACACGGTCAGCCACGGACGCAGAGGTCACCAAGCACGCAATCAGGTGGTTCAACCTGGCAGCGGATCGGGCAACGAGGAGACGTGTCCCGCCTCAAGCCACACAAACGGAGTAATAGGAGAAATAAGCAATAAACAATATTTTTATTGAACTTCTTGTCGTTCACCAGTTATTAATTTTCTGATATTTTAGCTGTGCATTTCATTGAAGTTTTAGCCTAATGGATAAAATATTTTATGTCTGCACCGACCTAGGCCTATAAAGCACTAAATTAGGTTTTGACCACAAAATGAATGTAAAGCAGCTTAGCCAACGTAGGCTACTTAACAAAAACGGAATAGAAAGAACTTGTAACTTTCCATAAATGTAAATGACAATTTTATATTTCCATTAAGTAGTGATTACTTTTGTACAGTGAATTGATGTCTTGACTTGAACCTTTTCTGTTAGGCCTATTGACAATATTGTTAGGTTAAAAATACAAGGCAATGCAGATTTAAGATTAGGTCTATGTTGCTGGAGTAACCTAGACTAGGCCTAGTGATAGAAATACTATGGTTTAGTTTATCCTATTTTTATCCTACAGCAAGAACAGTCCTAGGGATTTTGAAAATGAGAAAAACAGGTCCAAAACGGACCCGGGCCAGATGAGCCAGGAATCCGTCACTGAGCGGATCCGTCACTGAGCTCTAACAGACACCGATACAGTTCCGCTTCGCGAGTCCGTTCCGAAAGCCGCAATACCTCCGCAGCGGTTCCACCGCGGAGTCCTTTTGCTGTGTGGGGTACCTCTTAGTAAGAGTGAATTTGATGAGATCTGTATTGAAGTAAAATCTGATCAAAACCAGCTGGTTTCATTTGTAGTGGGGAAGGTGATTGCAAAATTACACTTCAGACCCGTCAAACAATCTTTTAGAATTTAAGATGCAGCCGCAGAAGCTCTATGATGATCCTCAAAGGTATGTTGAATACTACACAACACAGGCCGGTAACGGTTTACCGGGGTATCATGGTAGCTCAGCAATGTATGGGGCCGGTCTAGGGGGCCTTTTCCGAGGGCTTTTCCGGATGGCAATACATTTGTTGAAGCGCGGGTTCTCCATAGCAAAACCACATCTGAAGAGTGCGGCTAGGAATATAGTTGGCGATGTTGTCAACAGTGTTATGTCACGACAAAAAAACAGCAGGACGGTTCTGGATTGATGGTTATGTCTCGAGGTTTTAGAAAGAGACCACCTGGTAGGCGGAGCCTACCCAAGAGTAAAAAACACAAGAATGAGACAAAAACAAGAGCCATGGTTAAAAGAGGACATACACCCCGGAGGACACTCAAAGGGAACACGGCAAAGCTGATTAAGAATATATTTTAGAAAGATGGCACTCCTACACCGTCTGGCGAATGTATGAAGACAGAGTTGGATTTATTCACAGTCCCCTTCACACAGACATCTATTGAGAGAAATACATACATTGAAATACAGACCCTATCAGCAATATCAGACGCAGCCCCTCTGGAGTTCTTTATTGCAGAGAATGGCGAAGACTACGTTGATCTAAACAATACTTTGCTGTACCTATGTGTAAAAGTCACTAAACGTGTTGGGGTTATCAACTATCCGATAGCCACCCTATTTTCACAAGTGGATGTCTCCTTGGGTGATCGTTTAATTAGCCGTTTAATTCTGCCTTATGGGGGTCGGGGATGTGCATTATCGTTTGCATTTACTATCAGCGTCACTATTTGTCAAGAAAGTGTCTGTTTCGCCAGCCGTGAAACTTGGACACGCTCAAGCGCTACTCTCAACCAATGCCAAGTACCCAATTGAAAGAGTGTGTATGAAGAAATTTAGTTTACCGGCTGGGGGTCGTGTTTTCAACCAGGAAAACCTATTTTTAGGACCTCTGCCAAAATGTATTGTAATCGGATTGGTGGTGTTGAGATAAATGTTTAAATAATGCTGATTTAATAACCATGTATTCTTATGTTTTTGTTTTATTAAATTGTATGCTGCAGCCAGGTTAGGGAAATATGATTGAATACAATAACCATAAAAAGTTTAGAACTCCATACATTACACTCAGCCACACTCACTCAGACTTTACACCTGGCTCAGATAGAGAGACAGGATTGAAACCCCACAATTAACATACATATGAAACTGCCCCCTATACAGCACAAAGAGACCTTCTGTCTCCAACCCCCTGATGTTCTAGTCTAGGTTAGGACAATAGAATGTAAATTACTGTAACCTGGTTAAGATTTCACACCTGTATGCAAAGAACCTGTTGATCTATGACCGAGAGTAACCCCCAAATGGGAAGAGTTTAGAGCATGCCCTTCTTCATTGGACAGCGAAAAACAAAGAGATTCGTCCAACATGTCACCATGCCAACGAAGAGCCAATAAGGATGGGTTTTACTCACGAGAGTGAAAAGTAACCGCCCCTGTGGCGGGAGTATCAAAACCGATGTTCGATCTTTATTCGGGGCGAATATTTTGTGGAAACTCGAGGGTTGAGCAAATATTTGACCGCTGCAGTGTATTTAATGTATTTTGACTTATCAGTTCATATTAATAAATCCTTGTGCTAAATTTTCATTCAGACCGGAGCCTCGTCCTTCTTCAGAAATTCTGGTACACGTAAAATTCTTAACAATTGGTGACCCCGTACACGTGATTTCTGATAGGAGGACGGAGGAACGAGTAGATTCGAAAGGACTGAAAGGTTGATACTGCTGCTAGACTCTTACATGGGCCTATCTCAAAGGTAAGCCATTCCTGTTTAATCGAATTTGGCGTAGGATTATGTAGAAATATTAGATGTAAGAGTCAACAGCCGTCAACTCGTAAGTCTATTAAAATCTGTAAAAGTAATTGATAAAAGTAATATCCAATTGAAAACTATTTTGAAAATGATAAGTCAAAAGCAATGTCTGTGAATTGTGTGTGATTGCTTGTGATTGTCTGGGTAAAGCTTAAAAAGACAGAAAGAGTTAAAAAGCCAGAGGAAGGGATCCTGGTATAAGTGCACATTAGAAGTTCGCTAAAGTCGACCAGGGTACATGTATACATTTTTGGGTGTATGTGATCTATTTAAAAGAGACCTTGTTGAACCTGTATAAAATTGTGAATAGATTATTTTAAACCGGTGTAAATTCTTAAATTTATGTGATCTAATTAAAAGAGACCTGGTTGCATGTGTACATTTAAAGATTTATGTGATCTATAAGGAGACCATGTTACGCCTGTTTAATTTCAGGAAACATTAAAAGTCCGGATTCAGTAATTGTTAAAATTCCGGATTGGGTAAACGTTAGAAGTCCGAATGGGGTCGGAGGAGTTAAACTCACTAAAAAGACAGCGAGGCGGCAACATAGTAATTGACTCTGTTAGGCACAAAGATAAAACATAGACTTTTTTAACGGTGTTGTGTGGCAGCGCTGTTTTTTTTAAAGCCAGCTTTAATAGTTGTAGGTGATCTACTTGTTACAGCTGTGGAGGAAAGGACTTGGTAACGCTGACGTTGGCGTGACGACGGACGTAGATGCGCCATTTGGAAGTGCTTCCAGTTTTTTCCTCGTGTTAATAGCCAGAAATAGGAATCAATTTGAACATAGGTATAGCGAATTGTGTGAAGATACACTTAGAAAATGTACAGAGGCCTACTGTAAATATTTTGAAATAGAATGGTGTTGATAATTTGAGTCCGTGGCAGCGACTCGCGCAGTGTGTGTTTTGTGATAAACTGTAAATAATTAATTGCATAAATAAGATTGGGTTGTTGAATTGGGAGCGAGCGAGCTCAAGCAGTGTGGTTTTAAACAGGAGAAAGCGCCCATTAGCGCCAATTCTGTAGTGAGTGGGAAGGATTTTTAAACTGAAAAAACTTATCAGAAAGGTCTGTTTGAAGTAACACATTCACAAAGTATAAGTGTCCGCCTAATGGTAGAAGCCTGGCTCTATATTAAGTGAATTAAGTGTAAGAAAACAAACAGATCTTTGAGTTTTACTCTGTGGCAAAGGGGGTGGGGAAGTGTGTGTAAACTAATTGTGTATTGGACTGGAGCAGCAGACTGCGTCTAGACCTGTGTGATTAGAAAAGTTGTTCCCTCTTATGGACAAAAAGTAACACTGGAAACAGGGTGTAATTGTCTTAATTTACTCAATCCAAACAAACTAAAATAAATTCTACAATCCAAATAGGAAATACTCTAATGTTAAAACAACTAGTAGTTAAAGGAGCAAACATTTAATAAATCTCCCTTGGGATTTGTAGACAGAATCCCCTGATCCCCATCAGTGTGAACATTAGAACATCAGACCTGGAAAAGTAACAGAGAGAAGTGAAATCAGGCACCAAACTAAGATTTGCATAAAATTAGAATCCTCCTTGAATTAGTACACAGCCTTTTGCTTCCTTTCCTTATTTACATAAATGTTCTAGTTTCATCCATTTCTTTAAGCAAATTATCTAAAATTATCTCAACATAGATTCATGCTCGTTCAAATATCCAAGTTAGATACATTTTACGCTTTGTTTTAATTTCCTTTCTTGATTTCCATAATAGGTTAATTTTACTCTTCTGCTTAAAATCTGTTTGTTTATTTATTTCATTTTATTTAGCAACTTCGAATAAGAAAAGAGAAATCATAATAAAACTCACAATAGATTCATTTTACATTTTTGTTTAAAATTGTATTTGTTATTCTAAGAACTTTCTGGTCTCATTGATTTTTGTTATCTTTAGTTTCAAACACTTACTGATCACAGTCTAGGTTAGCACAATGGTAGACAAACAGCCCCTAGAGTTATTCCCAAACAAAATGACAGAAGACTGGAAGAATAGGATTTTCCCAAAAAATTGAAGAGGAATATAGGGAAAAATAGTAACTTCAGCTATAACCAGTTTCAATACTAGTGTTGGGGTGTACTTGGAGTGTAAATTGTGTAAATATCTTTGAGGCGTTTGATGTTGGGAAAGCGTTGTGTTACGTCTTTGGCGGCAAAGTAAGTGTTTAGTTGTTTGGGTATGTGAACAAATGTTTCTTCGAGTGTTATTCGGTTTTCCGGTGACTGGCGTTTCCTTTCGGTGACGGATGCGCGGCCTGGCAGGCTGTTTGGAGGAAGATGGACGTGGTAACGTATGAAAGTTGCAGAAGGCGTAATATTAAGTTGTTTGGAAGGTGTAGGCTACGGTATGTAGAAAGTGGTGACTGATGGGAGCTTTGGGAAAGTACACTTTTCATATGCTTTAGTAAACTATGTGGTTGGGTTTTGTATGTCAGATTTGAGGGTTTTGTGGAAGTTGATAGACGGATTTGAGAAAGTGTGGAAACTATAGGTTATTTTTGGAGTATTTTAGTTATAGCACCTGTAATTAGAATGATGTCGTTTTGTTCCATGTCCTGACAACCATTCCCCTGCAGCTAGCCTATTGTGTTGCGATTAGTACAGGATTTTAGGCAGTTGGACTGCGAGAAGGAGAAGTTGAGTGCTCCTGTATATAGTTAAACTTTATCTACCTCAACAGGAAGCTGGAACTTATCAAGGAAACCTGATCACCTTCCTCGGTAATAGCCAAGCTTATTTAATTAAATATTACATGTAGTTCAAGAAACATTTTAATGTTATATAGGCGTTGATGATAATGTGTAAAACGGTAAGGCCCCAAGGGGGGTCTCACGGAAAAGTAGGTATGCCTTAATCAAGGCCTACCACGTGGTACCTGACTGTTGCGTGCTGAGCTGTTTGCTAGCACAAGTGGGTACATCTGAAACCTAGTGATGAATTAGAATTTGGTACAATGATTTTCTAATCTGGTAAAATAGTCTCATGGTCAATTATTTTCACTCTCCTCATATATTGAATAAGTGGTAGAATGAAGTTTATCCACATGGTGATAAACTTGAACATTAAGGAGACACGCTGTGTCCCAAGAGGACTGAATTTGAATCCAATATAGTCATAAATCTTAAAAGGGTAATAAACCTAAACCCACAATCAAAAGTAGATGTATTTTAAATGCTGAATTGAGTTTGGTTAATTAATATAGTTTCACTTTGTTTTTATTTACAATTATATCTGGGATAATACTGGTGTTTTCAAACCAATGCCTGATACTCGTTCATGGAGTAAATTCTAAAATGGTACATTGACGAATGAACAAATGGGGTATAGATGTGGAGGTGTTTAAGGCTTACATTGAGTTTCCTTTGGATTACTTATTGTACCTTGATTTTAGTGACGTCATGCATCTGGTTTCTGTCTACATTACCATTCTTACGAGTTTTCTTAATTTCCACCCTAAGGTTTAATTGTCGTGTAGATAATGATTAGCACATTTTTACAATCTGCAAAAATACAAGATGGGTTGGACACTAACTCAAAATCATCAGTTAACAAACATTGTAGGCTAAATTGATAGTATAGACTGAGGACCATAAACAAACAGTTGTCCTTTTTAATGAAAATAATAAATGTGTGGAGCCCAGAGCTTCAGGAAGGGGGGTTAAATCAAAATCGCCTATTAATAAGGGTTACATTCAAGTGTTCAGTCTGGTCTCATCTATGGTAATTTCACCAACACAAGCATATTCAGTTTTGGGATAATCAAACAATAAGTGGAAGCTAAATACATTTTCCTCTCAATAGATTTAATGTTGACATTTATGATTTCGAATCAAATTGTAATAAGGGTGGAGACCTTAAGTCATCCAACATTGTTAATTGATAGTACAAATTTGATGTCTTTGCATGACATATGCATGAAAGTAGCGATTTTGGCTGACTGCCACTATTTTGAATGACATAGTCTTGCATCTACAGTTGAGAAAATTCCCTAGACGTTAGGAGGTAAATTGAGTCATGATGTTTGTTTAATCTCAAATTCGTTTGGCCGTTGCCTGTGGAAATGCAAAATGTGTATATGCTAATTTGGCCTGTAGGTTTTCTGGGTTCCTTCACACGAGCGAATGTATGGCATATTTGTTTTAGTACCTGATTTACTTAAAGTTTTTGTCATTTTCATTTGTTTTTGTTACATTTTCGATTAGAACATTTTTACTGAATGAATGTTGCTTTCACTTGGAGTCGTAAAAGCAATGTATGAAATAATTGTCTATAATGAAAAAGAGTTGAACTTAGTGTTCAAAGGGATTTAAATAGGTATTTAGAGAGTTACATGAAGAATTTTGTTTTTTATTTTATAGTTATAGCAGAAAATTGGTTGCTGTATAAATCTACATCCCTTAATGTCCGTTCACAGTTTGTCTAATTCGGTTTTCTGAAAAGTTTGTTTTATACAAAATCTAACATGGTTATGGTTGAGTAGAATACATCTTACCATTTTGAAATGGTTTAGCAAAAATAACTAATTTGATGGGATTGTTCAGGTATTTGATATTTGATTAGAAGTAATCTCATGCACTAAGGAATAAGTGGGTAAAAAGGTGCAGGGAGCACATTTGGATATTCGTTACATGTTTATACTGAGAAAGTAATTCTGCTTAAAGAGAGGTACAGACCCCATGGCGTGCCCAGCTCACTGACACAAAACCAGTGAAATGGGTGGGGGGCTGTTCGAAATAGGTCTTTGTCTTGTTTGAGCTATTAAGGAGAGAAACAGACTCAATGGGGACATCAAATTGGGAATTCTAATTCCAGGTTTATTTACATATTCAATACCTCTTCATTATTTTTATTTTTATTGTAGTTCTGATACAACACAATCAGATGTAAATGATATAGGTGAACTGAGAATTGTCCATGAACTACTCTTTGAGAGTGATACTTCAATGTAAACAAACTATCTTAGCTGATGAGTAATTGAAACAGTGACGGGAAATGAGAAATTATGTACTGGTGTTATTTGTTGGTTGGTAAACCAACTATAGAAAAGAGTGGAATTGTTGTTTTGCTACACTAGCAGAACAGAAGCACCAGAAATGTTAATGTTTTAACGATACTGTTACTGTTTACAACTGGTCTAATCTATTTAGTCAAAGGAAGAAGAAAGACATTGGGAATACGGTTTTGAGTGTTTGATGGAACTGGGTTACAAGCTAATGTAATGGACCTATTTGTGATGGTGTACTGTGCAGTTACAACTAATCTTCTCAAGGATGATTCACACTTCAGGTACCGGACATTTGAAAACAATTCGACTGGTTGGAGCCCACAGAGACTGAGCTTGGCTTAAAGGACAAGAGGCAGGTGGGCAGAGATAAGATGGACACACAAACAAACACACACACTGGTCTACAGCTACAAGCAGAGTCTACACTGAGGCGCCACACATCTACAGAGAGGTCCCGGGTTCCTGTGAGGTTCCTGTGAGCTGGACTAATCCTAGTCCTGACGATTCTGCCATGAGATGGAGAAGGCAGCCTCCAACCGAGCAGATGGCGGCGAAGGAAAGCGCCGGTTATGGACAACATCTATAGGGGCGCGGAAAAGATATACTGCACAACATCATGCTACGCTGGTTGGGTCCATACCAGGTAACATCTCATCTGCTGTCCAGGTAGCTGAGAGAAGAACCTGCAGGTCAACGACACATGCTATAGGAGGGCTTTGGGATTTAAAGGGAGGACACACAGATTCTCCTGGCCTGGCTGACAAAGCAGCTGGAATGAAGACAACAACAGCAGCATTGGAGCTATGAAGGACACCTTGGAATATACATCAGACTTTTATGTCCTGTTACACCGGTCTACAAAGAAATGGTTCACAACTGACTATCTGACATTTGGAGGAGCAGAACATTTGGGATGACTTTGGAAGTACATCTAATTGGAGTACTTAGTTGACCATGCTGTGAACAAGTAGGTTTTGATTGAGATAATGGTGAATTTGGATTAGACACAGCAGAACCAGAAAACCTTTGTCTCTCTTTCTGGTAGGTTAAAAGATTCAACCTCCTAGGAATCTCCTTGAAATGTTCCCCCTGCATCAGCAGAACAAAATGGAGAACAAAAAAGGAACAGTTGTTGTTAAGACAAGCACCATTAGCACCTTGGATGCAAGATGAGGAGTCAGATAGCGAGGTCGGAAAAGAAAATGAAGCTCTTGTATAAATCATGATGTATTCTCTTTTTTACAACTTGTTTACATTCCTTTCCAGCAATCTACCATGAAGTATTTTTTACAACTGGTCTACAAAAATTGATGTTTACATTTGTCATATTTATGTTTAGGTAATGACTTTATTCTCAGTGACATTTATAGTTATTTATAGTTAGTTTAAATAATGCTGATTTAATAACCATGTATTCTTATGTTTTAGTTTTATTAAATTGTATGCTGCAGCCAGGTTAGGGAAATATGATTGAATACAATAACCATAAAAAGTTTAGAACTCCATACATTACACTCAGCCACACTCACTCAGACTTTACACCTGGCTCAGATAAAGAGACAGGATTGAAACCCCACAATTAACATACATATGAAACTGCCCCCTATACAGCACAAAGAGACCTTCTGTCTCCAGCCCCCTGATGTTCTAGTCTAGGTTAGGACAATAGAATGTAAATTACTGTAACCTGGTTAAGATTTCACACCTGTATGCAAAGAACCTGTTGATTTATGACCGAGAGTAACCCCCAAATGGGAAGAGTTTAGAGCATGTCCTTCTTCATTGGACAGCGAAAAACAAAGAGATTCGTCCAACATGTCACCATGCCAACGAAGAGCCAATAAGGATGGGTTTTACTCACGAGAGTGAAAAGTAACCGCCCCTGTGGCGGGAGTATCAAAACCGATGTTCGATCTTTATTCAGGGCAAATATTTTGTGGAAGCTCGAGGGTTGAGCAAATATTTGACCGCTGCAGTGTATTTCATGTATTTTGACTTATCAGTTCATATTAATAAATCCTTGTGCTAAATTTTCATTCAGACCGGAGCCTCGTCCTTCTTCAGAAATTCTGGTACACGTAAAATTCTTAACACTATTGTCACCATATCGCCATTAATCAGTTCAACATTTAACAAACGCAGGACCAAAACACAGCAATACAAAATCAGATTTCACGAGTTGGTCATTAAGAGAATGCAGCACATCTTCACCCGGAAGTGACAGCATAAGCCCATACTAACACAAATACTACAGTATTTTTTTTTTAACCAACGTTGCCTATTATTAAACATTTCTACCAATGTGTGGAAAACAATCTTGCGTTGATCTCTGTTGTACAATTTCAAAAGACGCCTTTACGAATGTTTTAATTACCTGAAATAACCTATCCTTACCTGTCAACGATTCGCCGTTGTTCATGCTAATTTATATGCTGCCTTGCGGGTAACTTCGTTTTGCCCTATAATGCAACTTAGAAGTTAATGCTGACTTAAACAACCATTTTTATTACAAAACTCACCATTGCTCATACATTCACTTGTTTTTATTTATAAAAATATTTTAAAACCCAAACCGCGACACAATCCACCTTTGCGTAATGTGTGGTTGGCCCGGGCCATGGATGCTCCTTCAAAATAATAGCTTTGCTCATGCGATGTTAGTTTGCTGTAATGCTGTGTTGGACTACAAACCGTGAGACACGGGATGATTTCTAACCTGCATGTACTACAGTTTGTATTAGTGGTTATTTAAGGACCATTACTACCGGGCAGATATAACCTTGAAGCCTATATCTTGTTAAAATGAATGTTGGGCTGAAACTATCCAAAATCGTAAGTCCCTACCCACCCCCTTCTTTATATCTTACAGAAAAAACATGTCTCTCACGTGAAACTCCGTGCTTGTGGAAAAACACCACGTTACAACCACATTGTAAAACATGGAAGTATACATCTGTACCACATGCCATTGGAACCCTGGCACCCTTTTGTTGAACACCAAACAACTTACTGCTGACACAACACTGGGAATTTAACATTCCGGAACCCTAAGCCCCATTTGTTAATCATCAAACATAACCCACCTGTTATAACACTAGTCTGGTTTGCTCATCAGGCGTGGTAAAACATCAAACACTTCAATGTAATCATAAATCACCGGACATGCATACGTCACTCCTGAAGTCCCGCCCTAACACACGTCATACAGGAAGTCCCACCCTAATATATGTCATACAGGAAGTCCCACTCTAACATACGTCATAACGGAAGTCCCACCCTATAAACCGGATGTCCTGCCAACCTGTCACATCAATATGGAAGTCCCACCCACCAGGGCCATAAATCACCATTCTGACACATTATACCCTACACTAACTACTTAAGTGATCGCATGTTGGCGTGGAATATTCCTAGTAGTGGAGTCCGTAGTCCACGGCGCCTTGAGCGTATAAACGCTCCAGTTCATTCACCTTGCCGATGGCGTCTCACTACTTGACAAAGTGCAGATTTAGCCGTGACCAGTAATTCAACGGTTTATTAGGAGAAAATCTGGGGAAAGATCTACAGGAGTTGTTTCCCTGAGAGTTTATGATCTCTACTCTTGAGCAAACAATCCAAGAATTGTCGCAGTACACTGATTCAACATCTGCAGCGCCATCTTAGTAGCTTCAAACTGAAATAAATTTGAAACATCCAACCTTTAATTAAAGCAAATTTATCTGATTATTTTCGGTATAGTCATCCTTTGGTTCAAACCAAACCCACCTTCATTGTTTGTTGCCAAAAAGCAATATATTTGTTTAATCTGACAAAATTACTCATGTCCAGTCAAAGTTCCAGTAGCATTTAGCATACTGCTGGCCTTTACCTTTGTGGTGTAATGATAGGAATGTATTTTTTCTGGTATGCTGTCCAAATAATATGTTGGCATGGAGATGGCATCTAACGCTAGCTTTGGGGATTTTGTAACCCCAAGATGCTACTCTCCTCTGTAAATCTCCAACAGTGATCTTTGGGAATTTTTTGCCTCTCTTACCATCCTCTTCACTGTGCATGGGGGCAAAATAAACTTGGGTCCTTTTCAATGCAAGTTTGTAACAGTTCCAGTTGCTTTTGTGGAATCTGAGCATTAATAATTAACTATTCACTCAAGTGAAGTGAATGTGCTAAGACAATGAGAACAACAGAAACATTTGTGTTTAGATTATCTCTCGGTAGGTTGCGCTCTGACAACCACAGGAATGTTTCCTGGCATGCTTACATTGGCTGCCTGTTAGGGTTAGGGCTGATTTTAAGGTTTTACTCTTAACCTATAAATCAATACATGGACTTGCTCCTACTTACCTTGCTGAAATGATCCAGCCATATATACCTACACGTAACCTTAGATCGCAAGACGCAGGCCTTTTAATTGTACCTAGAATTTCTAAACAAACAATTGGCGGCAGGGCCTTTTCTCATAGAGCTCCACTCCTGTGGAATGATCTGCCAATTAAGGTTAGAAATGCAAACTCAGTGCAAACTTTCAAGTGTCTACTAAAAACTCATCTCTACAGCACGGTTTATAATTAGGTGTAGCCTGGCCCGGGGGCGTGAAGGTGACCAGTAGGCTTGATACTGTCCACCCTTGCTGTCTTGCCAGGTGGGCTCTCGTCGCCACTGGGATGCCCTCCCTCCAATGCCCTTCGGGGGAAGAGTCACTGGCTTGTTGTTGATTCTCTATTGCGCACTTGTGCAGTTGGGCTGTACGCTACTAGCAATACTCGGCCCTCATTCAGGGGGGTTGCGGTTGGTGGGTGTCCCTTTGGTTGATGCCTGGCAATGTGGTTGGATTGATTTCCTGCCTGTTGGGCCCTGTCCGGGGCCTCCCCCGGGTAGGGCCACAGTGTCACCGGCCCCCCCCCCCCCGTCTCAGTTTCCAAGGTGTTACGCTGCTATATTATTGTGCTGGGGGACATGAGGGATGTACTACTAACTTTTCTCAGTTTCCTCCAATTTTAAATTTTAGAAGGAGATGAGGTCCTGGTCCACACCTGCGGATTACCTGGTTTGGGGGGACCGTTGCTGTTCCTGTCCTTGTCCACCTGGTCATACTTCTGACCTAGTCTAAAATCAAATATACTCTGGATTTAGCCAAGAGAAATTTATTTATTATTCCAATTGGACTCTTAATATCTCACCCGGCACAGCCAGAAGAGGACTGGTCACCCCTCTGAGCCTGGGTCCTCTCTAGGTTTCTTCCTAAAATTCGACCTTCTTAGGGAGTTTTTCCTAGCCACTGAAATTCAACACTACTGTTGTTTGCTCCTTGGGGTTTAAGGCCGGGTGTCTCTGTAAAGCACTTTGTGACAACTGCTGTTGTAAAAAGCGCTTTATAAATAAATTTTGATTGATTGATTGATTGAATGTTTACATTGACCATCTGGGCTTGGGGGTTACTGTCTTGTAAACATGATATTTGCCAGGTCAACATGCCCTTCAATGTATATGTCAGCTTGTAAACAGCATTACAGTGAGAAGATGTTGGACATTCATTGAAATAGGATGCATTATTCCAATAAATACAGAATGTATTTTCTCCCTTGATTTTGCAGGTTCTCTATTATTTAACCACTATACGTAACTGCTCAATTCTACCAGTTGGTGCTGTGAGCCATATGGCTTAACTTTCGATTCTACCGTAAAACTACAGTTCTTGCTGGAGAATCTGAGATACTTAAGCTGACTGCGGACACCTGCATGGAAGTTGGTCCGTGAACAGCTGACCAGTTCGGTGTAGGTCAAAAACCTACACCATTTAACGACCAAATTGAGTAATGCTATAGCTTAGGTAGTCCACAAAGACCTAGGAAATCTAAATTGAGTGATACATTGGTACAATTATGATTTTCCAATTTTGGTAAAATAGTCTCATGGTTTACTTACAATAGGTTAAAATATTGTGTTTTCTCTCTCCTATAAAGTAGTAGAATGAAGAATCCACATGTTGATAGTCTTTAACATTAAGAAAACACACTGTGTCCCATGAGAACTGAATTTGAATCCAACATACAGTTGTGCTCATAAGTTTGCATACCCTGGCATTAATTGTGAAATGTTGAAAGTAAGACAGATAATAATTAAATAAATTTTATTTAAGCATAGTGATCATAGGAAGCCATTTATTATCATGTGGTTGTTTGGCTCCTTTTTAAATCATAATGATAACAGAAATCACCCAAATAGCCCTGATCAAAAGTTTACATATCCTTGAATGTTTGGCCTTGTTACAGACACACAAGGTGAAAATGGCAATTAAAGGTGAATTTCCCACACCTGTGGCTTTTTAAATTGCAATGAGTGTCTGTGTATAGAGAAGAAAAATACAGGCTGCTCTGGAAAAAAGACAGCTGCATGGTTGAGTTGCCAGAACGAATTCTTTACTGCACCAATGCCACAAAAAATCATTTTTATAATATGCCCGACAACACATTGACACATGCCTCACAGCTTCTGGCACACTGTAATTTGGTCTGACAAGACCAAAATAGAGCTTTATGGTCACAACCATAAGCGCTGTTTGGAGAAGGGTCAACAAGGCCTATAATGAACAGAATACCATCCCTACTGTGAAGCATGGTGGTGGTTCACTGATGTTTTGGGGGGGTGTGAGCTCTAAAGGCATGGGGAATCTTGATGGCAACACACTTTTGCCTCATTTGATTTGTGCGTTCTCATATCTTTCCCATGTTGATGTATGAATAAGGGAATACTCAGTGTCACCTCATATTTATGCCCCAGTGAAGTAATGGATTACTGCTTGAGAGTTCCCAAACACTGATCAACTTAAAAACTTAAAATTTAAACTGACAAAATGCTTCAGTTTCTATTTGCTCATAAGAATTTCGAGGGGTTTCGTTAGAAATAATAAATGTACTACAATTAAATGTTGGATGTTTCAAAAAATGTCAGTGTTACATTATGCTAATTCAACAAAAGGTTTTTTTTTATTACCCTTTTGTACTCATCTTCACTAGGGGTGCAATTCATTGTGGAGGGCATTGTAAATATCACTGGTTATAATGTTAATGTTGGTGACAAGGTCAGACATGAATATTATTGTGAAATCCTTTAGATTTCCCTTTAATGTGCAAGATTATTGTAGTAAGTTATACATGGATCATTTAAATATTAAATTATACTGTTTTTACATTTTTTGTAAAAACAGATCTTATCTCCTGACATACGAGACCATAATGTCAAGGGAATGATACGAAAGTACAAACAAAGTCACTACTTCGATGTTTCACAATATGGACTAAAAATCTATACACTTATTTTTTGATGAGTGTATCCATAGTAACAAACAACAAAAAGTATTATTAAATAACGGCCAGTTAATAATTATGGAATACGTGGGTTTTACTTTCCGATAAGGGTATATGAACTACCATTAATGAATACGGTAGTTAACGTGAATGAATGATGAACAGAGACATGAACAAACGGTTATGATAACCCTTACTTTATAAATGATTAACAAATGAATTAACTAATAGCGAGTAGTGTAATTTGTTCATTTTGACAGAGGACAAACTCATGTCGGTTTTTGCAGGAACATTGTCCATTTTCCTTGATAAATATATGCTATAATGTAGTTGTCGTTGCTAGCATCTTACGCTCTTGTCTAAATACACCTGCTAATTTTACTGCTCTATATGAGGGGGCTTCTGTCATCTGCAATAATTAGGCTAGTGATTTTACAAAATTACTATCATATAATTTTTTTTACAGCTCTCTTATAACATGTATACATTTTTGGTAAACAAACAATATGTACAGCCAGTGGTAAACAAAGTTGTTAACAAATAGTGTGGGGCTTACCTGTTTTAGAAATCCGGAGGCTCTCACGGTAAGACAAAATATCCCCGTCCCAATGACAGTAACTAAAGATCGTTTTAATTGAATTACCTCGTAACCGTTTGCCAACACTTGCCAGCAGTAGCAGTGCAGCTGTCCGTATCAGGCTCAGCAGGAGAATGGTGCATGCTTCCTTATTGTCAAAGGTGTCAGATCTGTGGGAGCTGGCATCATATCACTCGGTGTTTGGTCCTTTCAGACATGACATGTTGTTTTCCGCCGATTTGCCACCCGCAATGGGAAGTAGATTAGACACAAACATTTTCTATTACTTTTAAAACTGAACATATAAAAAACATGTAATGTTTTTACATTCGAAATGATATAATGATATAAGCCTGCACATGGGTTGCGTTGACGTTCTCGCAGTGGATGTCCACTGTTCAGGCACGGCCGTTTGAGCTGTTCCGGCGCCTTAAGAAGTTGGGCCACGGTCAATATAATGCAAATAAATCCGGCTAACGCCGATGAGGGAATATCTACAGACCGCAAGTCGGGGGCATAATTAATATGGGAGTTCCTTAATATTAAGTTACGCTCATTAACAATTTCCATTGGTGTGGTCTTTTTGATTTAATGCATGCGTTTATGAAGGAAGAATTGCTATAGTCAAGCAGGCAATATCAATTTATTTTTTCGCTTGGAATGTAATGTTTTGAATATTTGATCAGGTGATTAAATGTTTAATTGTCTAACTAGCATATCATTTAATTTTGTATTTTTAGGTTATGCCATTGTGACCAGGTTGGGCTAATCTATTTTTCCTATCGACAACGCCACCTAGAATTAACAAGAGCTCTAGGAACTCAACCAAAAGTTACAATAACTTCTCATCAGACTACAAACTATGCTCAGGTTCGTTTGGAGGGAGGAGCAGTATATAAAGTATTCCAAAGGCGAAGCTATACTTTAATCAATATTTTATTTCACCACAACTTCAATAGGTAAATTACATTACAATACTTAAAACATCGAGCAATAAAATATATATATATGAAAAACCATATCTATGCAATTGTCCCAGTCCCTGAGATGCAGCGTACACCGGCGACCAGCCGAGCAATCCGCTCCTTTCCACCGGAGTTCGGCCTTCGTCTAACTGGCAGGAAAGGGCTAAACCGGAAAACAAAGGAAGACAATGTGCCAGTCTGGTGTTCTTTTAACTAGGCTCAAAACGGTCACTCCAGAGGAGTATACCACGTCTGTCATCCACGACCAGGACCCTACATACAGGACAACCGCTCTCCGTATACCCAAACAACAAAGCGCAACAATCTCTCCACGTTAGCGTACTCACACTCTGTCCGGGTCACAGGCAGTAGTAGCCCATTCCCCGGGGTGCGCACGTCGAGCCTTATGGGTATACGGGATCCTGCGTGGATCCTCTGGCTCGTAGATCTTGTGTCTCGCGTAGTAATTTCTTCCACCGCTTCAAGCTGGCTCCGGTAGTCTTCTCCTCCTCTCCTTCTCGGTGTCCGGTCTTTATTTCCTGTTCTTATTCTACAGTCCAATCAATAGCCTCATTGTACAGGTCGAAGTTCACGGGTTGTTAACCAATTAACGAATAGAAAAATAACACAAAAGCACTACAACCAAAACACCAATCACAACACTAAACCACACACAACATCCAAATCAAAATCACAGTAGATCAAGTCACAAACATAATCAAAATACATGCACAATTAATATCCAACCCGTGACACCATTAACCAATTTCAACTTTCTGGAACAATGCTGTTAAATTGAACAGTGCAAGTCAAAGGAAGGAGAAACAATTACAATGATTTGTATGAATACTGGTCAGATCTACACAGCAGAAACCACAGATCTCGGCAAAGGACTTTCAGAACAGTTTAGCTGACACTGAAGTTGTTGCTCACAGGTCCACCGCACAATGTACCTGACACAGCATGTTCACATTTGTGTAATATGTTGAATCTATGGAAAATGCATAAATGGTAATCCTGCATAAACCTGTGCAAAAGGGAGCCCTTTTTAACTTTGTAACATGTAGAGCTCAGATCAACTATATTGTAACTGAAATAAGCAGCATTTTCAACCATCAACCTCTTAATGGCCCTCTATAACCAATATAACCAAGCAATGGCTACTCAAAGAACAAGAAACCAGGCAAGCCTAGTTCAGCTGGCCCGCAATAGAAAGTGTTGCAATCTCAAGATTCGAACCCAGGTTGCCCAGGTGAAAGGCTGTGTCGTTTACCATTACACCAGAAAATGTACTTTTGCCGGGTGTCAGTATAGCATCTTGTCTCTATTCGGAACAAATCCTCTTTTGCCACTGGCCGTTTTAATAGTTAATTGGCCATTTGTGAATGAAATTGAGAAAGTTAAACTGACTAACGTTTTTTACTAAGTTTACCTCTACCACAAATAGCGGCTATGTATTGCATTTGCCACTGGCCGTTTTAACAGCATATTAGCCAGTAATATGCTTTAACGGTATCTACCAGTAATATTCATAAGAATTGAGGAATTGCTAGCGAGTCTGCAAAGGCTATTTCATTTCATGGCATAGGACCATATTTTATTCTTTCATTGCAAAACAACATACTTTTTTTTAGTCACTCACTCATTCACTCAGTCAGAGACATTCACTCTTCTTAGCTGACTCTGCTTAAACTGAACAGGGCAGGCATAGTGAGTATGACTGTGCATGTGTATGTATGCATGTGTCTGTATTATAACTGCACTCAGCAGCTTTCTAAACCACCAGTGTCTCATTCTTGACTAACCAAAACATTTAAAACTATTTGTAGAGGCACTTCAGCCTTCAAATTAATATATTTCAGTTGTATGTTATCAAACATTTTTAATCCTGAAACAAAATACAATTCAATGGTATTGGAAAATACCATTTATCCATCCATCCATCCATCTTCTTCCGCTTATCCGGGGCTGGGTCGCGGGGGCAGCAGTCTAAGCAGGGATGCCCAGACTTCCCTCTCCCCAGACACTTCCTCTAGCTCTTCCGGGGGGACACCGAGGCGTTCCCAGGCCAGCCGGGAGACATAGTCCCTCCAGCGTGTCCTAGGTCTTCCCATTTAATTTTACATAATTGGTACAAGCATAATCAGACCAGAGTGCTTTTTCAACATGTAGTCAAAGCAAATACACTTTTTGTTTTCTATATCAATGCTTGAACTGCTTGAACCTACTGTTATATCTTGACAAAAGATATTTAATGAAATCACATGGACTCTGAGATAAAGTTGTAACCTTAGTTAACTCCTTTTCCTCCATTAGCACACTCAACAAACTGACGTCATACCCATACATGACACCTAGCGTCAAACCATGTGTCAAACCAGGATGTCCCCAAACTTTCATAAACAAGAGACTGGCCCAATCCCAATATCCCCCCTAAACCCTAAGCCCTGAACCCTCACTAAATGCTATAAATAGTATTGGGACAGCACTTTGCGACTTTATTATGTTGCCTTGATGACGCTGAAACGTGTTGCACACTATTGTGGGTTTGGGACATTTTATTTTACGTTTTTCACTTTCTTCATGGCCAAGGCACTTAATAGACCGACTACCTGATTTATATGTATTGCAGGCTCTTGCCCTACATAGTGGACAAGAGGTCATTTTCAATAACAATCTATATTTGTCAATAATCAATGTACTATTTTGGGTCAAAACAGCATTGTTAAGTAAAAACTAAAATAAATAGTTGAATAAACTAGGTGTTTAATAAGGTGATTACATTCCTCTGATTTCATGTGTTCTTTGTGCTATCTTAAATCTTTGTTAACCCTCTATGGCAGAGTGTTTCCCTCAGGCAACAAACTACCTTTTTGGACCTCACAGTGCTCCTTTTAATTTTTTTATTTAAAAGAAATATTTATTAAATCACCAGATTTTTTTGGTCCAATGAAATGAGGGACTGTTGTTTGTGTGTCCTTTTGTCTTGGGTGGAGCTGTTTCAGGAAGCAAAGCCGCACAGGACATAGTGCCACCAACTGGTAAGATAAATGTCCTTTTTTAACATGTTTAAATGGAAATAATGTTGAATAAAAAATACATGCATGTGCGTAAGTATGTAAAGAAGTATGTTTGATTGTTTAAAGGATAAAGATGTAGCAAAGGTTGATGTTCCACGCCTACCTCAGTGGAGAGCAGCCCAGAATGCACACATTCAGATACGCTGAAACACACATGCACATACACTGATGAGCCAAAACATTATGATCACTCACAGGTGAAGCGAACAACCTTCAAAAGCGCCTACAATGGGCACGCCAGTTTTGGAACTGGACCTTGGAGCAGTGGAAGAAGGTTCTTTCGGCCAATGAGTCACATTGTGGGTGGCCATGTATGTTTGTGCCGTTTACCTGGGAAGTGATGGCACCAGGAGGCACTGTGGGATGATGACCAGCTGTGGGAAGGAGTGTGATGCTCTGGGCAATGTTCTGCTGGGAAACCCTGTGTCCGGGCATTCATGTGGATGTCAATTTGACACGTGCCACCTACCTAAACATTGTTGTAGACCAGGTACACTCCTTCATGACAATGGTATTCCCTGATGGCAATGGCCTCTTTCAGCAGAAAAGGGGGCCTGCCACACTGCACACATATTGATCAGGAATGGTTTGAGGAACATGAAGAGTTTAAGGTGTGTCCCTGGTCATCAAATTCCCCAGATCTCTATCCAATCAACCATCTGTGGGATGTGCTGGACCAACAAGTCCAATCCACAGTGGCTCCAACTTAAAACTTACAGAACTTGAAGGATCTGCTGCTAATGTCTTGATGCCAAATACCACAATACACCTTCAGAGGTCTTGTTGAGTCAATACCTCGGCAGGTCGGCCCTGTTTTAGTGGCGTGGAGGACCAACAGCATTAAGCAGGTGGTCATAATGTTTTAGCTAATTGGTGTATACCTGCACACTCAGGCTAACCCCTCCACTCTCATGTCCACATAGTCTCACACACACACAGGCAGTTATTTGGATATTGGATTGCATGTTTATATGAAATGTGAGAAACATTTATACATGGTGTTAGTTGTGATTAGTAGTAGTTTGTTAATTAGATTTTTAGATGTTTTGACAGTAAGGATTCTAATTGTGATAGGTTGGAACCATTTGTGGTTGATGTTCATAAAAATAGGTTTATAAGTTAGTTCTGTGTTATTAAATGGGCTGTGAGTATTTAGCATTGAGTTGTTTGTTTTATATGGCAGCACCACAGAAATATGTAGCCTGCTAGCGTAGTGCAAATTATAACGTGGGTTTTTCTTTTGCCCATGAGTGAGAAAACAGAATTTTTTGTACGGTTTATGTTAAATTAAAAAAAGTTCACGAAGAGACGTTAACAGAGCCCCCCCGCCAAAAAACAACCACCCATAGTGGATACACCCATAACCCAGATCCTTGATCTAGACTAATATGCATTTCAAATCGCATATTTCCTACGACAAGTACGTACTTTGCTGATGATTGTGAAGTTCGTACTGCTTGGTATATAGCAAGCTAGTATGCTAGTATTGGGACAAAGTACCATAATCATCATCTTCATCCGCTTATCTGGGGCCGGGTTGCGGGGGCAGCAGTCTAAGCAGAGATGCCCAGACTTCCCTCTCCCTAGACACTTCCTCCCTAGTCCCTCCAGCATGTCCTAGGTCTTCCCCGGGGTCTCCTCCCGGTGGGACGGGCCCGGAACACCTTCCCGGGAAGGCGTTCAGGAGGCATCCGGAACAGATGCCCAAGCCACCTCAGCTGACCCCTCTCGATGTGGAGGAGCAGCGGCTCTACTCTGAGCTCCGCCCAGGTGACCGAGCTTCTCACCCTATCTCTAAGGAATCGCCCGGCCACCCTGCGGAGAAAGCTCATTTCGGCCGCCTGTATCCGGGATCTTGTCCTTTCGGTCATGACCCAAAGCTCATGACCATAGGTGAGAGTAGGAACGTAGATTGACCAGTAAATCAAGAGCTTTGCCTTGCGGCTCAGCTCTTTCTTCACCACAACAGACCGATACATCGACCGCATTACTGCAGAAGCTGCACCGATCTGTCTGTCAATCTCCCGTTCCATCCTTCCCTCACTCGTGAACAAGACCCCTAGATACTTAAACTCCTCCACTTGAGGCAGGAACTCTCCACCAACCTGAAGTGGGCAAGCCGCCCTTTTCCGACTGAGGATCATGGCCTCAGAGTTTTTGCCTTCATAACCACCCGGGCTGCAGTCCGCTTGGCCTGCCGGTACCCGTCAGCTGCCTCAGGAGTCCCACAAGCCAACCAGATTTGGAGGTACTGATTTTCATCCCAACCGCTTTACACTCGGCTGCAAACCGTCCCAGTGCATGCTGTGAAGGTCCTGGTTTGAAGGGGCCAACACAACAACATCATCCGCAAAGAGCAGAGACGAAATCATGTGGTCCCCAAACCTGACACCCTTTGGCCCCTGGCTGCGCCTAGAAATTCTGTCCATAAAAATTACGAACAGAACCGGCGACAAAGGGCAGCCCTGCCGGAGTCCAACATGCACTGGGAACATGTCTGACTTACTGCCGGCAATGCAAACCAAGCTCCTACTTCGGTCGTACAGGGACCTGACAGCCCTTAGCAAAGGACCCAGGACCTCATACTCCCGAAGCACTCTCCACAGGATGCCACGAGGGACACAGTCGAATGCTTTCTCCAAATCCACAAAACACATCACCCTGTAGAGGGTATAGAGCTGGTCCAGTGTTCAACGGCCTGGACGAAAACCACACTGTTCCTCCTGAATCCGAGGTTCTACTATCGGCTGTATTCTCCTCTCCAGTACCCTGGCATAGACTTTCCCGGGGAGGCTGAGAAGTGTGATCCCCCTGTAGTTGGAACACACCCTCCGGTCCCCCTTCTTAAAAAGAGGGACCACCACCCCGGTCTGCCATCCCAGAGGCACTGTCCCCGACCGCCACGCGATGCTGCAGAGGCGTGTCAACCAAGAAAGCCCCACAACATCCAGAGACTTGAGGTACTCAGGGCGGATCTCATCCACCCCCGGTGCCTTGCCACCGAGGAGTTTCTTGATTACCTCAGTGACTTCAGCCCGGGTGATGGACGAGTCCACCTCTGAGTCCTCAGCCTCTGCTTCCTCAGTGGAAGACGTGACGGCGGGATTGAGGAGATCCTTGAAGTACTCCTTCCACCGCACGACGACATCCCCAGTTGAGGTCAACAGCTGCCCACCTCCACTGTAAACAGCGTTGGTAGGGCACTGTTTCCCTCTCCTGAGGCGCCGGACGGTTTGCCAGAATCTCTTCGAGGCCAGCCGATAGTCCTTCTCCATGGCCTCAGGAACTCCTCCCAGGCCCGAGTTTTTGCCTCCATAACCACCCGGGCTGCAGTCCGCTTGGCCTGCCGGTACCCGTCAGCTGCCTCAGGAGTCCCACAAGCCAACCACGCCTGATAGGACTCCTTCTTCAGCTTGACGGCATCCCTTACTTCCAGTGTCCACCACCAGGTTCGGGGATTGCCGCCTCGACAGGCATCGGAGACCTTACGGCCACAGCTCCGAGCGGCCGCTTCGACAATGGAGGTGGAGAACATGGTCCACTTGGACTCAATATCTCCAGCCTCCCTCGGGATCTGGTCAAAGCTCTGCCGGAGGTAGGAGTTAAAGATCTCTCTGACAGGAGACTTGGCCAGACGTTCCCAGAAGACCCTTACAGTACGCTTGGGTCTGCCAAGCATGTCCAGCTTCCTCCCCTGCCATTAGATCCCACTCACCACCAGGTGGTGATCAGTTGACAGCTCCGCCCCTCTCTTTACCCGAGTTTCCAAGACATACGGCCGCAGGTCAGATGAAACGACAACAAAGTCGATCATCAACCTACGGCCTAGGGTGTCCTGGTGCCACGTGCACTGATGGACACCCTTATGCTTGAACATGGTGTTCATTATGGACAAACTGTGACTAGCACAGAAGTCCAATAACTGAACACCGCTCAGGTTCAGATCAGGGGGGCCGTTCCTCCCAATCACGGCCCTCCAGGTGTCACTGTCGTTGCCCACGTGGGCGTTGAAGTCCCCCAGTAGAACGATGGAGTCCCCAGTCGGAGCACTTTCCAGCACCCCTCCCAGAGACTCCAAGAAGGTCGGGTACTCTGCACTGCCGTTCGGCCCGTAGGCACAAACAACAGTGAGAGACCTATCCCCAACCCGTAGGCGCAGGGAAACGACCCTCTCGTTCACCGGGGTAAACTCCAACACATGGCGGCAGAGCTGGGGGGCTATAAGCAAACCCACACCAGCCCACCGCCTCTCACCATGGGCAATTCCAGAGTGGTGAAGAGTCCATCCTCTCTCAAGGAGTGTGGTTCCAGAGCCCAAGCCATGCGTAGAGGTGATCCCGACTATCTCTAGTCGGAGCCTCTCATCCTCACCCACAATCTCAGGATCCTTCCCCGCCAGCGAGGTGACGTTCCATGTCCCTAGAACTAGTTTCCGTGTCCAGGGATCGGGTTGTCGAGGCCCCCGCCTTTGACTGCCGCCCGATCCTCTACGCACCAACCCCTTATAGTCCCTCCTGTAGGTGGTGAGCCCACGGGAAGGCGGCCCCACGTCGCCCCTTCGGGCTGAGCCCAGCCGGACCCCATGGGGAAAGGCCCTGCCACTAGGCGCTCGCATACGAGCCCCAACCCCGGGCCTGGCTCCAGGGTGGGGCCCCGGCTGCACCATACCGGGCGACGTCATGGTCCTCAAAATGGTTTCCATCATTAAAGGGTTTTTGAACCGCTCTTAGTCTGACCCGTCGCCCAGGACCTGTTTGCCTTGGTAGTCCCTACCAGGGGCATATAGCCCCAGACAACATAGCTCCTAGGGTCACTCGGGTACTCAAACCCCTCCACCACGTTAAGGTGGCAGTTCACCTCTTCATATAATTGCGACTTAACATTAGATCATTTTGTCACGCATTAACATAACGCCAAGTTTGAATATTCAGCTAGACACCATTAAGCATTGTTTAACTGACAAACGTTTATTAAGTTTAATGGCTTATTAGCCAGTAATAGGTCTACTAGTATCTTACTACTTGGAATAGGCTAGTCATTAGAATTGAGCCTGAAGATTAACTTTACACTGCCAAAGCTATTTCATTTCATGCCATAACAACGTAAATTTTTCCTTCATTCGTCAATGACATTGATACAATAACTGTCAATGTAGGTGACGATAACTGACTTTTGTCAAGTGAAAATATGAGAATCGTGGAAACCCCTCCTCGTTTACTGCCCAATTATTGGAATCAGGTGAGCTAAATTAGAGTTGGCGAGAGAACCTACAGGGCAGTATATCTCCAGGAAAAGGGTGGGCAGCCCTGACCTAGCTGGTCTTTGGTGAAAGGCCTGCTGCATACTTTAGATTGGACTGTAGTATAGTGAAGTGGTCCCGGCGTATTTGCACTAACCACTGCTTCTTCAACTCAACGTCAAGCTATGCATACTAATAACCCCATTGAATTTAGTAGATGCGGTGCACAGAGCAATGTTCTTATAATTCTATGTTCTTAAATATCTTTTTCAAAGTCTAAATCATTTTTATTTATCTAGCTAAACTTGCGTCGTCAGACGAATATATACAACCATAGACATAATAAAGAGTAGACCCCGCATTGGCTGCTGGGCGCGAGAAATACAGACGCAGTCTTGGACCGGTCGTACTCCTAGTTGCGTAGCTGCAGAAGCAACGATGCCAGAGCACTGTGCAGCATATTCCTGCTCAAATCGGCGGACCATCGAAAGCAGGGCTCGGTGGATTACTTTTCACAAGTAAGATTTAACATTACCGTACTATTGGTTGTATTTTGTGACTAGAATATTACCAGAGAGTTGAGAAGGAGCAAGGTTCTTTGATA
Source organism: Esox lucius (assembly GCF_011004845.1). NCBI lineage: Eukaryota > Metazoa > Chordata > Actinopteri > Esociformes > Esocidae > Esox > Esox lucius. The sequence continues at coordinate 10,944,187 of NC_047590.1, forward strand.
TTACTGTACTGCACCAGCCGGTGTTCACCCAGCTATGAACAGAGACTTGATTAGTCATATTCCATAACACTGGCTTAGATTACAACTGACACAAGAATGCTATTGTAGAAATAAAACAAATATTACTGGTATAACATTGGCCTGCTAATTCTACACAAGTGGCACAGACTGTATCATATATAGTCGTATATATAAATAATAGACTGTATTATCAGTGTTGGGCAATACTAGCTTAGCCTGTAACTTAGTATTTTGGTGGTAGCTTCACTATTTCCAGAATCAAGTAACTTTTCAGTAGTAGTAACTCCTTTATTTACAAAGTAGCTTGGCCACACAAGCTACACTTTTCTTGTCATGTGAAATTAGCAGAACTTAAAGTAGCTTCCTATGTAGTGAACTAGCCTACTGCTGTGTATTTGTTATGCATTGTGTTCCTAAGATGCTCCTAACTGCTTCAGTTTTGTTTGTCTGAATTGTTTTGTATTCAGTGTTTTTCAGGTACTAGATGCTTCTAAATGGTATGTATTACACAACATCAACTTTATGCAGGTGTCAGAAAGATGGTATGTATGTTGATATGATGTTATCTTGTTTACATTTTTTTCAATATGCAGTTTTGTTTCTGTTGTCATTATCTTGTATTCAGTGTGTTTTTCAGGTCCTAGATGTTTCTAAATGGTATGCATTACACAACATCAAGTACATGTAGGTGTCAAAATGGTAGGTATTGCATGTGGTGTTTTCAAGTTATCCCAGTTCTGCAATTACATTGTTCCAAGTTAATGTTCCTTTGTGTACAAGTATACTGTATAAGTTAAACAAGAAACTGATCCCATTCCTAAAAACATGGATGCAAACTAATTATCTATCTGCCCTGGTAGCTGTTTACCATTTTCATTCTCTGTGAGTTTGCACCCCTGTGATAGGCACTTTACTGCTTTGTATTAACAAAATCACATGGGGCTTTCTTGGGGTGTCTTTTCGCCATGATCAGAGTAATAAAACTTAAAAACTCAAACTTTCACACCAAAAGAGCAGTTTCATAACTGCCAATGCATATTTTTAGAAACTTTACAGTAATGGATCTTCTTCGGTCTCTGCAGAGGATTAGGCATTTAGATTTGTGAGTTTCATATGAAGAGTATAAATCTATAGTAAATTCTGCATGTACACTACTGTAACACAACTCAATGCAAAAACAGAATCTATTGCACACAACAGTACTCTTGAAAACATGATCAGGGTGTGAAGTTTTTTTATTTACTTTATTCACACACCACACACACCACAATCACTGTGCGGCATCATGTCGCTGAGCTGCATCGGGCCACATCACCTCATCCACATCGCAGGCTATATTGTCTCTTGCCAGGCACCGCGGGAAAAACGCCCTGGAATGGCAAATCCATCCTTGGAAGGCCTCCACTGGGATGTCAACACAGGCCAGCTCCATTGCCCTTAGGAGGTTCTCTCTAGTGTATGGTTGTCTGTCATAAACCTTCCATCTCCACGATGAGAAGAACTCCTCTATAGGGTTCAGGAAAGGGGAGTAGGGTGGCAGACAGACGTTTAAAAAGTGGTTACTGTTGGTGGTGAACCACTCTCTGATTTGGTTTGTTCTGTGGAAGCGTACATTGTCCCAAATGATCACATAAATGTGATGTGCGGCCCCAGAATGGTGTTGTTGGCGGTCCAGGAGGATGTCTTTTAGCTCCTCTAGGAAGGCGAGGAGATGTTGGGTGTTGTAAACACAAGGACAGCATGCCGGTGGACAAGACCCTCCAAACCCATGGCCGCACAAAGAGTAATATTACCCCCCCGTTGGCCAGGAACCTCAGTGATGGCTCTTTGGCCAATGATGTTATGGCCTCTTTGCCTACGTTTCTGCAGGTTGAAGCCAGCCTCATCCAGGAAGAGGTACTCATGAGGTCTGGCCATCGTGTCCAACTGTAATATCCTCTGTGAAAATGTGAAAGTGCACAGGTGTTCAGAACAACAGTCAATCAGGTAGCACAGTATTGTCCAGAAGTAATGTAGGCCATTGAGCAACACAGTATGTCCACTAACTGTACTGTGAACATGGATGTATTCTTACTTGCACATACTCGTAACGTAGGTCTTTGTGTCGCGCAGAGTTTCGCTCAAAGGGAAGCCCTATAGACCTGTTTCATCCGCATCTTTTGGCGCTGGAGAACTCGGTCTATCTTGGCCAAGCTGACATCATCAATGCTCTCAAAGTTGACATTATCGGCAATGACTGTCTCTGATCTCCCGGAGTCTGATGAGGTTGTTCTCACGAACCATATCCACAATGAGGGTTTCTTGTGCCGCTGTAAATATGGCAACCCTCCCACCTCTATGTGGCATTCTTTCAACTCTAAAGAAAGAAACATGTGTTGTCAATTGACATGTTTTACAATACAGTAACAACTGATTTGAAACCAATAGACTACTTTCACAGGCTTGTAAAATTGTATTGTGACAAAGAAAGCAATAGAGTACAATACCGGTTGTGTTGTCTGAATGCCCTGATAACGGTGGCCACGGTGAACCTACTCAGGTTTGGATGGACTCTTAGTCCTGCTTCAGCCATTGTCATGCCATGGACAATGACATGGTCAATGACTGTTGCTCGCATCTCGTCCGTAATGATGGTGCGAGGTTGTCTTGCTCTCCCTCCTGGACCTTCTCCTCTCCCTTGTTGGCGTCCTCCTCTCCCTTGTTGGCCTGCTCCTCTTCCTCCTATGATTTGAACTCCTCTTCCTCGTTGGCCTGCTCCTCTTCTTCCATGGCCAGCTCTTCTCCCTCCTCTGACTCGAATTCCTCTTCCCCTGACTCTGCCTTCATCCATTGTGTTTGTTTGGAATCTTCAGCAAACTGTGCACTCTGAACTTGCTTTTATACATGTGGTCACAGCATTAGCTACAAGTGTCTTCAATTTTGAGTCGTTGTGTGTAATGAATGACGCCAGGTGTGTTCATTGTGTTCAAACATTGCTAACTGTGGCAAGCATTTTGCATCACATGAGCTTTCATTTGAGAATATAAGCAGAGTTCTTTTGCAACTTGTGTTTTAGCAAGGAAAAATGTGTTAAGATTTATGAGAACGGAGGATTGTGTTTTGTGAATTGTGTCTTCATGTGAAATGTGTTTATGATATTGGAAAATGATGGCTAGATTTAGTAAATGTGTTTAGACAACAGGTCATTTGGTTTAGAGGATTGGCTTTTGTGTTTTAGCATTTGAGAAAAACTGTAATATCGACACGTGATGCTGATGATTCCTGAACTGCTTGGAGCTCCTATTTAATTCAATCAGAGCATCAGGTAGGGTTGGTGTTCTTTTAAATACAATTAATTTGGAAAATATGCCTAATGAATAGCTTTATGTCTTGTGAGTAATGTATGTATTGTGTGCTTGTTTTCCATACGAGGCGGGCTGGAATAACAATCCATTGGCATGCCAGTTCCAGGCCATCTTCCGCCGCCTGATGTTTCGGTGTGGTATCTCACCTGGTGAGACAGGCAATGTGGCAGCCCTGGATAACACTGTGTCCCTGTCTGCTGTGGAGATGTCCTCTCCTGAAACTGCTGAAGAGCACCCATCTCCATTCGCCAACATTTGGCCCTTGTGTGTGACCACAGTTATGTCCCCACTCGGTTTGGTGGTCTGGTGGCAAATGCTCTGGTCTACATAGCAGGGTTTGTAGTCCGGCAGATTCTATGAAAACTGTTCTGTGATGTGTGCCCATGCGAGCTTGGTCAGAGATGCTGTACCATCTTCGTTGGACAAGAGCTACCACCTTCTAACCCTGAAAAACAACGGCATCCTAGTTATTCCATCACAAGGCACATTGAAGGCTTTATTTATTTATTTTTTATATGTATAGTAAGGTTGCTTTGTTCTTATTTTCTCTGTTTTGTAAAGTGTCTTTGAGCACTGTGTAAAGCGCTATATAAATATAATGTTTTTTTTTTTTTGTAATTATTTTAATAAGGTGCTGAGAGCTGCAGAGGGGGTGATCCGCCAAGCTTCACCAATGCAAGCTCTTGAGGTGTCAACAGTCACACACATTGTCCGGGAGGAGATTGGAACGGAGGATGTTTTTCTGCTTGAGGAACACATTGAGGAGACACAGTTTGGCATCGACAACCATCAGTCTGACTTGTTGTCATTGGTTGTGTCTGTGTTTCTCAAAATAAGGCTGCACCACATTGCCAAACTCACCTCTCTTGAACTGCAGAAACGGAGCACCAGGAAGATGCTCTGCAAAACTGTCCTCTTTCAGGGGTTTTAGAGCGTGTGTGTGGTTCCACGACAATTCAAGACTTTAATCCTAAATTCCGGCATCCCAAAACTAATTCTAAGCTTTATAACTGTACTTTAACCTTACTCATCACACATAGTATCTTTATGTCATATCGGTCATCATTCTGACAAGATTAACACTGAAACTGAAAGCAATGGCTTAAAACTGGCTTGAAACAGTGGTCTGTCACATTATATGTGAATACTGCTGTAAGTGTTGGTGGGTCTGTAAATACCTCTGTTTGTTTGTGTTTCATGAACTCTAGCCTCATGGTGTGTGTCTCCAGGAATGAAAATGTTGGTCTCCTTTGCCTTACACTGGGTTTGCGAGGTTGTGTATAGTAAAATGTATCTATACATTATAGCCCCTCCATGAACTGCCACCTTAACGTGGTGGAGGGGTTTGAGTACCCGAGTGACCCTAGGAGCTATGTTGTCTGGGGCTATATGCCCCTAGTAGGGTCTCCCAAGGCAAACAGGTCTTAGGCGACGGGTCAGACTAAGAGCGGTTCAAAACCCCCTTAATGATGCTTAAGATTTTGAGTTCCATGACGTCGCCCGGTATGGCGCAGCCGGGGCCCCACCCTGGAGCCAGGCCCGGGATTGCGGCTCGTATGCGAGCGCCTGGTGGCCGGGCCTTTCCCCATGGGGCCCGGCCGGGCTCAGCCCGAACGGGCGACGTGGGGCCACCTTCCCGTGGGCTCACCACCCACGGGAGGGACCATAAGGGGCCGGTGCGAAGAGGATCGGGCGGCAGTCGAAGGTAGGGGCCTAGACAACCCGATCTCTGGACACGGAAACTGGCTCTAGGGACGTGGAATGTCACCTCGCTGGCGGGGAAGGAGCCTGAGATCGTGCGTGAGGTTGAGAGGTTCCGATTAGAGGTAGTCGGGATCACCTCTACGCACGGCTTGGGCTCTGGAACCACACTCCTTGAGAGAGGATGGACTCCTCACCACTCTGGAGTTGCCCATGGTGAGAGGCGGTGGGCTGGTGTGGGTTTGCTTATAGCTACCCAGCTCTGCCGCCATGTGTTGGAGTTTACCCCGGTGAATGAGAGGGTCGTTTCCCTGCGCCTACGGGTCGGGGATAGGTCTCTCACTGTTGTTTGTGCCTACGGGCCGAACGGCAGTGCAGAGTACCCGACCTTCTTGGAGTCTCTGGGAGGGGTGCTGGAAAGTGCTCCGACTGGGGACTCCATCGTTCTACTGGGGGACTTCAACGCCCACGTGGGCAACGACAGTGACACCTGGAGGGGCGTGATTGGGAGGAACGGCCCCCCTGATCTGAACCCGAGTGGTGTTCAGTTATTGGACTTCTGTGCTAGTCACAGTTTGTCCATAACGAACACCATGTTCATGCATAAGGGTGTCCATCAGTGCACGTGGCACCAGGACACCCTAGGCCGCAGGTCGATGATCGACTTTGTTGTCGTCTCATCTGACCTGCGGCCGTATGTCTTGGACACTCGGGTGAAGAGAGGGGCGGAGCTGTCAACTGATCACCACCTGGTGGTGAGTTGGATCCAATGGCAGGGGAGGAAGCTGGACAGACTCGGCAGGCCCAAGCGTACTGTAAGGGTCTTCTGGGAACGTCTGGCCGAGTCTCCTGTCAGAGAGATCTTTAACTCCCACCGAACCCGGTGGTGGACACCGGAAGTAAGGGATGCCGTCAAGCTGAAGAAGGAGTCCTATCAGGCCTGGTTGGCTTGTGGGACTCCTGAGGCAGCTGACGGGTACCGACAGGCCAAGCGGGCTGCAGCCCGGGTGGTTGTGGAGGCAAAAACTCGGGCCTGGGAGGAGTTCGGTGAGTCCATGGAGAAGGACTATCGGCTGGCCTCAAAGAGATTCTGGCAAACCATCCAGCACCTCAGGAGAGGGAAACAGTGCCCTACCAACGCTGTTTACAGTAGAGGTGGGCAGCTGTTGACCTCAACTGAGGATGTCGTCGGGCGGTGGAAGGAGTACTTCGAGGATCTCCTCAACTCATTTCACCTGCCAAAACAGATTACACTGAGGGGAGTGGCTGACCGGTCCAAGATGGCGGCCCCACGGCTCGTCAGCGCCAGTAGGCAGTAGCGGTCGATGCGGCGTCTACTCTTTATTATGCCTATGTATACAACTAACCCGCGCCGGAAACTGGCGTGCAGTATTATTGTAAAAGGGAAGTACGTCACCACCTTGACTGCAAGTAGCACATATCGCCATAGACATATATAAAGGCTAGACGTGTCATGGCGCAGTCACTTCCGGCATCACCGGTGGCCATCTTGTCACAGGCAGGCTTCCTGGCGGGCTCTGTGGTACCTGATGTAAGTTGAGTGATCAGCCGAACACAAATACTCATATCTCGCTGAAACCTTGACGGATTTACAAACGGTTTGGTTTCTTACAAACGTAATTAACGTGGCTATAATTCTGAATGCTTGAAAATGTTGAATTTGCAACTTTTCTAAAAACGACTGTGCAACATCGCGTGGCGGTCGGGGACAGTGCCTCTGGGATGGCAGACCGGGGTGGTGGTCCCTCTTTTTAAGAAGGGGGACCGGAGGGTGTGTTCCAACTATAGAGGGATCACACTTCTCAGCGTCCCCGGGAAAGTCTATGCCAGGATTCTGGAGAGGAGAATACGGCCGATAGTAGAACCTCGGATCAGCTCCTGGACCAGAACCTGGACCAGCTCTATACCCTCTACGGGGTGTTGGAGGCTTCATGGGAGTTTGCCCAACCAATCCACATGTGTTTTGTGGATTTGGAGAAGGCATTCGACTGTGTCCCTCGCGGCATCTTGTGGAGGGTGCTTCGGGAATATGGGGTCCTGGGTCCTTTGCTAAGGGCTGTCAGGTCCCTGTACAACCGAAGCAGGAGCTTGGTCCGCATTGCCGGCAGTAAGTCAGACTGCCCTTTGTCGTCGGTTCTGTTCGTAATTTTTATGGACAGAATTTCTAGGCGCACCCAGGGGCCGGAGGGTGTCAGGTTTGGGGACCACACAATTTCATCTCTGCTCTTTGCAGATGATGTTGTCGTGTTGGCCCCTTCTAACCAGGACCTTCAGCATGCACTGGGACGGTTTGCAGCTGAGTGTGAAGCGGTGAGGATGAAAATCAGCACCTCCAAATCCGAGGCCATGGTCCTCAGTCGGAAAAGGGTGGCTTGCCCACTTCAGGTTGGTGGAGAGTGCCTGCCTCAAGTGGAGGAGTTTAAGTATCTAGGGGTCTTGTTCACGAGTGAGGGAAGGATGGAACGGGAGATTGACAGACGGATCGGTGCAGCTTCTGCAGTAATGCGGTCGATGTATCGGTCTGTCGTGGTGAAGAAAGAGCTGAGCCGCAAGGCGAAGCTCTCGATTTACCAGTCAATCTACGTTCCTACTCTCACCTATGGTCATGAGCTTTGGGTCATGACCGAAAGGACAAGATCCCGGATACAGGCGGCCGAAATGAGCTTTCTCCGCAGGGTGGCCGGGCGATCCCTTAGAGATAGGGTGAGAAGCTCGGTCACCCGGGAGGAGCTCAGAGTAGAGCCGCTGCTCCTCCACATCGAGAGGGGTCAGCTGAGGTGGCTTGGGCATCTGTTTCGGATGCCTCCGGTCAGGTTGGTTCCTGTGCCGCTTGAAGGACAGCGATATGTCCTGACCTACAGGTTCCGCCAGGACCACTTGGAGCTTTTCTTCAATTCCATCAGAGCATCTGGTAGGGTTCATAATTTATATTTACCAGCCGCAACACTAAGTGACACAATGTCAGCAAATGCATGTATTGTTTTCAGTTTGTTGGTCCATGTTTTTTTTTTTACTTTTGGTAAAATATGTTTTCTGAAGACATACACTACCTGGAAGTGTCACAAACGATAACTACGATAGTATGATATTACTAACTCAATTACTAACTCAAATTTCAGGATTTGTTGTGCGAAATAAAAAAAATTTTGTTCAAGGATATTTTCATATGGATGTCCATGGTTTTAATGGTTCATATGTATGCAGTGTCATAACTTAATCTCTGACGTTTATAACAAACCAAACCGTTTGAAAGTTGGTAGAAAATGTAGCAAATTATGGTTATTTAAAAAGTACATGCACCATAAAACACAATGTTACGAGTGAGCGAGCGACCTGTGGCAAGATGGCCGCCATGTGGGGACATCGACCTCCATTGGCCAACAGCGCATATCGTAGTTATCATAGAGACCCTATAAATCAGAATGGAGCAATGCGACAGCCATCTTACCTGGGACCTGTTCTAAACAATCTAAAATACAAACACAAAGAAGTGGCATTTAAGTTACATTTTCTTAATAATATATAAATAGCCACTGTCATGCATAGCATAATACATAAAATGTGTATTACTATAATACTATAAAATGAATATTAACACACAAATGAATGTATGTGCATATTTACATTTTATTTCATTGTAGAAATCACTTTTAGTAACATTACAAATGTAATTGGATAAATTACAACTTTGTGTCCATGGAGGAGGCTGAATCGGCTCCAGTGTGTGCAACAGATTGCATTGACTTTGAAGCTCTTATCAACCGGATAAGAGCTTGAAACTCTCAATTCTGTAAGTAGGCATGTAGGCCTACTTACAGTCCTGTAGAAAACAAAACCAGTCCTGTTGAAAAGATCCCTTATCAGTCCCTGGGGCACAACCAAAGACACAGGTGTTATCTCAAGGATCACACAAGCTAGGCAATTATTAGAAACCCTTTTGTCTCTGCATTCGCTCCTAACAGAAACAACTGTTAACCATAAACATTCCAATGACAGCCTATTAGAATAGAAATTAAATACAAAGGTATACTTGTCTATAATAAATAAAGAAGAATCATTGAATGTGTAAATAGACATAGACTTGACACTTCTGGTTCCTTCAAGAAAGACTGCGGGAAAAACCGTGAACTCTCAAAACTGTATTAATTCCAAAAAGTAATGACTCCACAGTCCAGGATTAGGCTAGATTATCCAAAAAAGGCCCCAGGTTCAAAAATAGCGAACCTTTAATTTATGGACAGCAGACCTTGCATTACAAATGGGCAGGACATTTGACCTAGCAGGCCTAGTGCTTGACTCCCACTAAAACCTTATTCATTATCATAAGGGACGTTTTCATGGAAGATTACGCATTTTCTTGGACTACACAATCATCAAGTTCAATTGTAAACTCAGCAGAGCTTGTTTTTTTTAGTTAGCAAACTTATTCTGGATCGGATCTGGCCCGAATTTAGCGCTGGATCTGGATCACAAATTCGGCACAGTGACAAATTTATCAAATGGCCAGTACCGGTGTGGTATAGGATTACGGATTTGCGCCAGAACTGGCCCAGAGGCGTATTGAATACATCTCTCATTCTAGCCACATGTGATGCTGGTCTGGTACAGATCTGGAATTCACCTTCTGGTCAGCCCCTCCTTTTCGGCTCTAGATTGACTTCTCTTGATTGTCTAATAAAAATATCATGATCTATAGCATCATGCATAGTATTCAGATTTAGTAAATACCAAATGCACATGGGAAGCACACATTAAATAAGGCATTTTATTTATTTACCCTATGTTACCACAAACCCATTGAACAAAAAATTCTAATGTCTGAACCCATATAATGTGTCAAACAACACAGTCTAGCAAACAATTGATATCGCCATTGTTTAGTTCTGCCAGTTCTGTCCTTTCTGAGCAATATTTTAGAGACAAAAAATGTATAAAAGTTATCTTAAAAGTTTTTTTTGTGCTATACAAATTGAGGATAAACGGTTCCTCTTCGAGCGTTGAGGTTAATAATCCTTTCAGAATTAGTATTTTTCATAATAGTTTCAAACTAAAACATTCAAATGAATGTGCTTTTAGGTAGGCTACTTTACAATATAAACATACGAAAAGGGTGTATAAAGGGCCCTTCGTTTATTTAGTTGCTATTCAAACCTAGCGAAGGAGCTAAAAGCATTTTCAAACAGCAGATACAATTTTTATTTTATGACGGAGACTCATTGCCAGCAAGTTGATGAACAGCAACACAAAACATAGTTCCCCTACACCAGTGGTTCCCAAACCTCTCCTGCCGAAACACAGAAACACATGAAACCTTGAAAATTAAGAATTTCAAGACATGCAATTGTGGAATCTGAGCATTAATAATTACAATGTGAATGTACGTTTCATTAGAAGTGAATGTGCCTAGATAATGAGAACAACAGAAACCTTTCTGTTTAGATTATCTCTCTGTAGGTTGCGCTCTGATAACCACAGGAATGTTTATATTGACATGGCATGGGGGTAACTGTCTTGGAAACCTGATCTTTCCCAGGTAGACACACCCTTCAATGTGTATATCAGCTTGTAACCAACATTACAGTGAGAAGAGATTGAGTGGGATGAGATTGAGGTTGTGTAAGGAAGACCAGGTCCTTAACCTCATAAACAAGGCTATCTAATGCTGCAATAAATAATCGAATTACTCTCTCCCTTGACAACCGTGTATGCAATAATTATTTCAACCACTATACGAAATGGCTGAAATGGCTGACACTTGAGTGACAGACAGACCTGTCATTCAATGGTCTATTTGATATATGATAAGGATTTTGGAGTATTTACACCGATCAGCCATAACATTATGACCACTGACAGGTGAAGTGAATAACACTGATAATCTTGTTATTATGGCACCTGTCAGTGGGTGGGATATATTAGGCAGCAAGTGAACATTCTGTCCTCAAAGATGATGTTAGAATCAGGAAAATGGGCAAGCGTAAGGATCTGAGCGACTTTGACAAGGGCCAAATTGTGATGGGTAGACAACTGGGTCAGAGCATCTCAAAAACTGCAGCCCTTGTGGGGTGTTCCCCGAGCTGCAGTGGTCAGCGCCTATCAAAAGTGGTCCAAGGAATGAAAAGCAGTGAACTGGCGACAGTGTCATGGGGAGCCAAGGTTCACTAATGCACATGGGGAGCGAACGCTGGCTCGTGTGGTCTGATCCAACAGATAAGCTGCTGTAGCTCAAATTGGTGTCAGAACACACAATGCATCGCAGTTTGTTTGCGTATGGGTCTGCGTGGCCGCAGACCAGTCAGGGTGCCCATGCTGAACCCGGTCCACTGCCGAAAGCACCTGCAATGGGCACGTGAGCATCAGAACTGGACCACGGAGCAATGGAAGAAGGTGGCCTGGTCTGATGACGTTATCTTTTACATCACATGGATGGCCGGGTGTGTGTGCGTCACTTACCTGGAGAACACATGGCACCAGGATGCACTATGGGGAGGAGGCAAGCCGGCGGAGGCAGTGTGATGCTTTGGGCAGTGTTCTTCTGGGAAACCTTGGGTCCTGCCATTCATGTGGATGTTACTTTGACATGTACCACCTACCTGAGCATTGTTGTAGACCATGTGCACCTTTTCATGGCAACGGTAATCCCTGATGGCATTGGCCTCATTCAGAAGGATAATGCACCCTGCCACAAAGCAAAACTGGTTCAGGAATAGTTTGAAGATCACAACAATGAGTTCAAGGTGTTGACCTGGCCTCCAAATTCCCCAGATCTCAATCCAATCGAGCATCTGTGGGATATGCTGGACAAACAGGCGCGATCCATGGAGGCCCCAACTCGAACTTACAGGAATTAAAGGATCTGCTGCTAACGTCTTGGTGCCAGATACCACAGCACACCTTCAGAGGTCTAGTGGAGTCACTGCCTTGACTGGTCAAGGCTGTTTGGTGGCCTACACAATATTAGGCAGGTGGTCATAATGTTATGACTGATTATATTACAGGTCAGTTGCCAGTTGTTTTGGTTACATGCACATTCAGTTTGTGCAAGCCAGCTTATTGCTGGGTAGGCAAAGCTGTAGTAGCATGCGTGTCATGATGGTCTAAATGTGGTACATATTTCAATTAGTTAAGATGACAAAATGTTACCATTGGTACCATGAACACGAGAAACAAAACACCGGAAACGGATGAATAGACAATACGATCTGGCAGCGGGCAAACAGAAAACCCAGGCATGAATAGTCAAGGGGTGAAGAGAATAGGTGGAGGGTGGAGACAATAACGAGACAGGTGAAACAAATCAGGGCGTGACAGATGGTTCTTTGTGAAACCTTTAAATATATGTTTCTTCACAGATCCTACTTTCGCTCTTCGAGGAACCAAAGTAAAATGGTTCTAGGTACACCAGAATTGTAATAGTTCTAATGAGATCTTATATTGGTTCCAGGTAGACCTGAATTTGAATATTTCCTGTGAAATCCCAAATTGGTTCTAGGTGGACATCATTATTTATGGTTATCTTCGGATCCTACATTGTTTATTGGGAGGAACCTGATTGACAATAGTTTTTGGTGGATTTCATATCAGTTCTGAATGGAACCTGTATCTGATAGTTGTTGATGTTTCCAATAATGGTTCTCCGGAGACCTCATTAACAGTGGTTATTCATTTAGGCTATCTTACAACAACAACTACTTACCCAAAATAAAAGATGAAGGTTCTTTGAATTACACCTTTCACAAAATGTCTGCAAAGCATGTCAGTTCATTGTGAACTGACAATGGGATGGCAGTGGAAGGAGAAGAAAGTGGGAGGAGGCAAAAGTGTATGTTTCTGATTGGCTGGTAATTGGGCACATGAGAACAATGCTTATGCAGTCTGAAAGCATTAACAATGCTTTCCAAAGATGTGCAATGTTTGTACACTATTTGTATTACTCAGCATCTCACAAAATAACTGACCTATGGTCTCAATTAGCCTAGTCTTGTTTCTTTGATAGTTTAGCTCTGTATTAGCACATCTTGAATTTTCCTACCTGTCTAAATACATGAACTTAGTACTTTACTATCAACACATTAGGTAGCTAGTGATTTTTCACTCTCCTATACAATGGTGTTATTAATCAATACATCAATGGTATAATTAATCATACATCATTTCTATAAATAAGGCCCCACCTTGAACTTACAGGAATTAAAGGATCTGCTGCTAACGTCTTGGTGCTAGATACCACAGCACACCTTCAGAGGTCTAGTGGAGTCACTGCTTTGACGGGTCAGGGCTGTTTTGGTGGCCTGCACAATATTAGGGAGGTGGTCATAATGTTATGGCTGATTATATTACAGGTCAGTTGCCAGTTGTTTTGGTTACATGCACATTCAGTTTGAGCAAGCCAGCTTATCGCTGGGTAAGCAAAGCTGTAGTAGTCTCTGGAGTAGTCCGGGGCCTCCCCCGGGTAGGGCCACAGTGTCGCCGGACCCCCCCGTCTCAGTTCCAAGGAATTACGCTGCTATATTATTGTGCTGGGTGATATAAGGAATTCACTTTCTAACTTTTCTCAGTCTCCTCCAGTTTTAAATTTTAGGAGGAGATGAGGTCCTGGTCAACACCTGCAGAGTACCTGGTTTGGGGGGCCCGTTGCTGTCCCTGTCCTTGTCCACCTGGTCATACTTTTGACCTAGTCTAGAATCAAATAGACTCTGGATTTAGCCCAGAGAAATTTATTTATTATTCTAATTGGACTCTTAATATCTCACCCTGCACAGCCAGAAGAGGACTGGTCACCCCTCTGAGCCTGGGTCCTCTCTAGGTTTCTTCCTAAAATTCGGCCTTCACTACCGTTGTTTGTTCCTTGGGGTTTAAGGCCGGGGGTCTCTGTAAAGCACTTTGTGACAACTGCTGTTGTAAAAGGGCTTTATAAATAAATGTGATTGATTGATTGACTGTAGTAGCATGCGTGTCATGGTCTAAATGTGGTACATATTTCAATTAGTTAAGATGACAAAATGTTACCATTGGTTTATTTAATTTTTGACATGATCTTTAACAGAATAGTGAGCTAGTTATCTGCTTCCTGAATTAGTGTGTTTGAAATGGAGGGGAAATGTCATCGATTTTATGGTTATGACCCGAATGAATTTTAAATTTTTTATTTACCCTGTGCCTCTTACAAACACACTCTCCCGTGTTGTCCCCTATATACACTGAACATTTGACGAAAATGGAAAATAATGTTCAGATTTAAAATCTGTCGATAAAAGAAATGTGTATGTCAGAACAGTGTGACTTTTGCTCCACTTGGCGTTGCGTGCTCTCTACCCCTCCAGCACTCCACCTTGCCAGTGTACTAACTGCCAGCATGAGTCGATGGCAAACACACCCCTCACACACTCACACACCTGTGTCTTGTTAGTCATTATTTTGTCTGTTTGAGTTTCTGGTTTTCACCTGCATCTCACAGGTTATTGTGTCCGTTTTCTACAATATAAAAACAAGCTAAACTGTCGTTTCTCCATGTTGTTGTTTTTTGTCTATCCTTTCACACTCTCACAAATAGACACATGCACACGCACACAAACACACACACTGATCAGTCTAGACAGGAATGCTGCAGCCATCCAGCTTTGGTTAGGAGAGACGAGGCAGCAACTTCATGTAACAACGTCGCCTAATAATGAAATGGGATTAAGGATGAGTATTATGGCTTAAGAGCATTAAGTACAAAGGGTATTATGTACGTTTATAAAACTCCTTAACCCCTGCTGGAGGCTTGATTAGGCTTGTTTTGGGTTTATTACTGTCCCCATTGACCCAATTTCAACAGATTTCAGCACATTATATCCAATTTAACAGACACTTATTTCAGCACATTATATGCAATTTACATTTATTCATGATTGCTAACAAGCATCGGTCAATACTGAAACGCCTTTTGCAAAACTTCTGCATTTGTGGTAATGCATTTCTTTGCATTTCAGTCTGCATTTCCAACATGCATCTTGGCCAAATAGTTAATCTCATTCCAAAACTCAGTAAAACCAACAAAACACATCATACATGTCTCAAAATAAACTACATTGGCAAATATTGTCACTCAGAAACACACACTGACCTAAAAAATACTAACCACAGGGAGCATCACAGAAAAGATGAACTCTTACCTTGTAAGTTTGTCACATTATATTTCACATAAATCAATATTTTGTTATAGAATAAGATGCATGACTAAGTATAATAACACAATACTATTGACTGTATTAAAGTATATGGAACAAGAATGAATCAGAAATGCAGCAATTTGAAGGAATATCCTATACTATTTTTGCATATAGTAAATTACACTTTTGAAAAATAAAAAGTTCAAACACCACAAATTCCTGAAATTTCAGGGCTGCAATAATAACAAACATCAACATGTATAGTACAATCACTAGCCTCTCTGTATTGTAGGGGCCAATGAGCGGTTTGTGTAACAGCAAACCATCATTGGACAGTGCTGCACACATTGTGATGTTATAGCTGCTTTCTGGCCTTGGACATCCACAGTGGCTCTCTGACCAATCACATTTCTTCCCCTGTGGCGTGTTTTTGCCAGGTTAAATCCAGCTTCATCCACAAAGATGAATTTATGTGCAGTTTGCCTGGCTTCCATCTCCATTACTCTATAAAAAAAACAGTAAATCCAGTTTTACAGTACTTTACATTATGCATAGATGTGTATATACCCTGTTTGGTTATTGAACAGACATCTTACCGGGACATATTGATACCGGAGTTCTTTCAAACGTTCCCCGTTTCTCACAATGGGTACAATGTACAACACGTGGGTAGGTTTCAGTATGAATTAGAAAAGAGCAAGCCAGTTCATTGAATGCATGTTGTGTGAAGGCAATGAAAAATTATTCACAGTTTGGTCCACATACACTTCTATTTTCCTGACTGTGTGAAGAGTTCTCTCTCTCTCACACACACACACACACACACACACACACACACACACACACACACACACACACACACGGCAAACCTACCTCTCTTTGACACTTCCTCAATCTAACTGTACTCAAAGGTAATTTCTACACTAGACAATTAGATGTGACTTCTTTTATCACATTTTCGTTGAAAAGACAAGTCTGGACGCAAGCAATGTCACATTATGATCTAATATTAATATTTTGTGTGACTATAGAGTTCTGCTGTTTGCAATCGCTTTGGTTTTGCTAACTGACTTGCTATTATGGCTGCACGATATATCGTTTCAGCATTGACATTGCGATGTACGCATCCGCAATAGTCACATCGCAGAACATGCGATTAAGTAAGGTAAACATATATCAGTCTGCAGTAATGCAGTCGATGTATCGGTCTGTCGTGGTGAAGAAAGAGCTGAGCCGCAAGGCGAAGCTCTCGATTTACCAGTCAATCTACGTTCCTACTCTCACCTATGGTCATGAGCTTTGGGTCATGACCGAAAGGACAAGATCCCGGATACAGGCGGCCGAAATGAGAGGGTGGCCGGGCGATCCCTTAGAGATAGGGTGAAAAGCTCGGTCACCCGGGAGGAGCTCAGAGTAGAGCCGCTGCTCCTTCACATCGAGAGGGGTCAGCTGAGGTGGCTTGGGCATCTTTTTCGGATGCCTCCGGAACGCCTTCCTGGGAAGGTGTTCCGGTCCCGTCCCACCGGGAGGAGACCCCGGGGAAGACCTAGGACACGGTGGAGGGACTATGTCTCCCGGCTGGCCTGGGAACGCCTCGGTGTCCCCCCGGAAGAGCTGGAGGAAGTGTCTGGGGAGAAGGAAGTCTGGGCATCCCTGCTTAGACTGCTGCCCCCGCGACCCGGCCCCGGATAAGCGGAAGAAGATGGTATGGTATGGTATATCAGTCTACAATATATTTTTTTCAAATGGAAAACCAGCATTATATCTGTCTGATATAAGGTAATTGACTCTGATTTGTGGGTTATTAGATACACAGTTTATAATAATAATTATTTTAAACACGGTTGGTTGCTGCACTTAGTTGACACGCAGGCTCTGCTTGCACGTGACGAAATGATGAGCGAGGAACAGGCAAAAAAGACTGAAATGAAGTATTTGGTTGCAAAAATAAGTGCATCGTCAATTACATGGAAATATTTTGGCTACAGACAGGATGATGTTGACCAAAAATAGGTACTTTGCCACAACACGACCAATTTGTTTGATCATTTAAGGTGGCACCACAAATCTCAATGCCGTCTAAATCACCACAAGTGCAAACCATCTCAATGCCGTCTAAAGCAAAAATCTATTTCGGATGCATTTGCCAGTCACCATACGATAAAGGTTCCGAACGGCAGATAGAAATCACAGATTCAATAACATTTCAAGTCGCCAAAGACATGGTACCAATTAACACGGTTACCAAAGAGGGTTTTAAAAACAAGTTGTCATCCCAGAGCTGTACGAGAAATGCAAGGCACAAGTTGAAAAAGAGCTGTCAGAAGTGGAATATTATACAGCAACAATGGACTTGTGGTCCAGCCAGACCATGGAGCCCTACATAAGACCGTACACTTTATTAATGAGGACTTATACCTGAAAAAATGCTGGTACTAATAGAAAGGTGTCAGAACACACAGTGCATCGCAGTTTGTTTCATATGTGGCTGCATAGCCGCAGACAAGTCAGGGTGCCCATATTGACCCCTGTTCACTCCCAAAAGCACCTACAATGGGCACGTGAGCATTAGAACTGGACCTCAGAGCAATGGAAGAAGTTGGCCTGGTCTGATTAATGTAGTTTCCTTTTACATCATGTTCTGCTTTGAAATCTTGGGTCCTTCCATTCATGTGGATGTTACTTTGACACGTACCACCTACCTAAGCATTGTGGCAGACCATGTGTACCCTTTCATGGCAACGGTATTCCCTGATGGCATTGGCCTCATTCAGCAGGATAATGCACCCTGCCACAAAGCAAAATGGTTCAGCAAAACATATTCATATTCATAAAACATTCATGGCCTAATTCCATTCCAAACCCCAAACGTGGCCTAATTCAATTGCAAACGGCCTAAACGTGGCAGTTACGATTAACTTTTTAAAGACTGACGTACGTGACGGCGTAAGTCTGATGTGACAAAGTCCATTTTAAGGCTATGTGCACCGTTAAACCATTGTGCCACGTTATCAGGAAACCGGACCCAGGTCTGTTCGTTAGCAGTGCTGGGTGTAATGTTGTCTTACCTATCCTGGTATTAGCAAGCATATCCCAAAAACAATGGATACAAGGAGTTCCTAATAAAGTGTAGCAGGACCTGATATTCATCCACCCACTCATGGCGTAGCCTATGCCTGTGGCCTATGCCTCCAGAGTCTGGGTTAGTCACAAACTGTTTAAAAAAATAAAATAATGTAAGTCCCATATTGCATCTTTGCAAACACCTGGTTATAGGCTATGTCTGTAATATTTTGTTTAATATATTTAATCATGTTTAAGTGTGAAATGTGCCAGATCTAGGTTTTGTTCATTATTATTATTATTATTATCATCATTGGTTAAGCATTGGATTAAGCCATCTCAATATTTTCATTCATTGGTGAAGGTGTTTTATTAGACGTATTGTGGAATAAGTGTGATGTTAAGGTAAACTGATGAACAATGCTGCCAGACATCTTTCTTTCAAATATTTTTTTGCAAAGCTGCCAGGCATCTTTCAGTCCTATCATATATCTCTATGGTCTAATGACAGACACCCAAACTTTCTAATAGCCATTATGTTTCTCACTTTGATATAAAACTAAATCTAAACCAACCTGTTTGTTGAGATAAGAACCAAGGTGAACAGGAGGGCATTTGCATGCCGCAGAACAAAATGGGGGTTGCTGAATCATTTTTTTTATCCCATGTCCTTTGAAAACACTGTCCATAGTTTTAAGTATGAGCTAATATTCACGAGAATTATGTTTGAACCGAACAATTCGAGTTGCCTAATGCAGCCTCCTTAAATTTAAAATGTCATGACTTTTGACTGAAGCACCAGCTGAAACTCTTGCCAATCAACCGGCAATTGTTGGAGCACCCAGTCATCTTGTTTTCCAATAAATTGCATATCAACCTGCAATTGTTGCAGCACCCAGTCATCTTGTTTTCCAATAAATTCTAGATGCAGACCTCATCTGTCAGGCATCTAGTCTTTGAGGAGCGTCTATGAACTAGGTGCATTCAATAAGTGTGCTGACAGGAAGGCGGGTAACTTATGCTGGGAAGTAAGAGAGTTCTTCATGGTATGTGTTATCAGAGACAGCTTGCCTGTCTTCCCACACTGCCATGCAGCTCACCTGCTGGGGTGGGCAGTTTCTTTTATCCTGGGAATATCCCACTGCAGGACTGAGCTTCTCTTAGCATCAAGTGCTGCTAATATTAATTATTGTTATCATATCACGTGTTATTAATAATATATCAAATACAAGTCAGTGTCACCAATCACTGAGTTGAAGTCCAGTCAAAAGTCATGACATTCTAGATTTAAACTCTAGTGCAATTGTTTTAAACTCTAGATCAGTGGATTTTATACTCTAGACCAATGATTGGAAACTTCCATTCATGAATTTAGACACTGCGAATTACGCTAATTACTAACTGGAACAGAGCTGAATGATGGATTGTTTGAAAAAGTTCTCATGTAACATCGGCTCAATGACCGCTCATGTGACAAAAAAGAGACTGCGTGTATGGAGGAAGCTGTGTGCTAAACTACAGAACTAGAAGACAATAAGAATCAACACACAAAATGTATATTATTGGATGGAAGAGTCTAGAGAAGCTAGTTAGCTAAGCTAGCCAGCTGTATGCTATTTGCTTAACTCACCGTTTTCTGCACTCTCAACCGTCTTTCGATTCCACAGCTGAACTCCATCTTCCCTTTCATCTATAACAGTAGGCTAAGAAGTATATATTGCATCATTCTTACTGGGCCCAACCACATTACTACCTCTTTGATTGAGGAACGTAAATAACAAACAAGTTGTGACAACTGCGCCCTCTGCTGCCTCACCTCCCCCTGCAGCAGACAGGCTCCAGCGTTCGACGTCACCGGCCTTCTGACACCACCGCATCTCATTATGCATTTCACCTGTGTCTTGTTTAGCGCACCTGGTTCTCATCCTCATCATTCCCCCCAGTATATATGTTCCCTCTGCATCCCCTGTCTTTGTGTGTTATTGTCGCTCTTCGTTTATAAGAGCACTGTTACGCTTCGCTACAATTAAACAAACAAACAAACAAACAAACAAACAAACAAACAAACAAACAAACAAACAAACAATACGCATCGCCTTGGGCTCCTACTTCTCCTTCCTCAAAGCCATCACTCAAGTGTAAAGGAGCGCGTTATAAAAACGACTTAAACCAGTATACTTTTTGTAAAATGTCATGGTATATTGTCATATGTAAAAAAAAAAGTCTATTTATTTCAACCAAAAA
The DNA here is from genome assembly GCF_011004845.1 of Esox lucius. Lineage (NCBI taxonomy): Eukaryota > Metazoa > Chordata > Actinopteri > Esociformes > Esocidae > Esox > Esox lucius. The sequence goes on from NC_047590.1 coordinate 10,964,735, forward strand.
AAAAAGATTAGTTAAAAAAATGGGGGTTAATTGAATACACACACAAGTATTCGAATACTAAATACATTTCGGGTATTCGATTATCCGTGCCCATCCCTACTAGGCACCATTAAGCATTGTGCTAAACTGAGTAACGTTTCATATTCACTTTGCCTCCACCACAAATACCATCCATTGACCTGTATGACTGGCCGTTTTAACAGCTTATTAGCCATTCGTGAATGACATTGACATACAATAACTATCAATATACACTCACCATACTAATACTGTGTTTGACCCCCTTTCCCCTTCAGAACTGCCTTAATTCTACGTGGCATTGATTCAACAAGGTGCTGAAAGCATTCTTTAGAAATGTTGGCCCATATTGATAGGATAGCATCTTGCTGTTGATGGAGATTTGTGGGATGCACATCCAGGGCACAAAGCTCCCGTTCCACCACATCCCAAAGATGCTCTATTGGGTTGAGATCTGGTGACTGTGGGGGCCAGTTCAGTACAGTGAACTCATTGTCATGTTCAAGAAACCAATTTGAAATGATTTGAGCTTTGTGACATGGTGCATTATCCTGCTGGAAGTAGCCATCAGAGGATGGGTACATGGTGGTCATAAAGGGATGGACATGGTCAGAAACAATGCTCAGGTAGGCCGTGGCATTTAAACAATGCCCAATTGGCACTAAGGGGCCTAAAGTGTGCCAAGAAAACATCCCCCACACCATTACACCACCACCACCAGCCTGCACAGTGGTAACAAGGCATGATGGATCCATGTTCTCATTCTGTTTACGCCAAATTCTGACTCTACCATCTGAATGTCTCAACAGAAATCGAGACTCATCAGACCAGGCATCATTCTTCCTGTCTTCAACTGTCCAATTTTGGTGAGCTCGTGCAAATTGTAGCCTCTTTTTCCTATTTGTAGTTGAGATGAGTGATACCCAGTGGGGTCTTCTGCTGTTGTAGCCCATCCGCCTCAAGGTTGTGCGTGTTGTGGCTTCACAAATGTTTTGCTGCATACCTCGGTTGTAACGAGTGGTTATTTCAGTCAAAGTTGCTCTTCTATCAGCTTGAATCAGTCGGCCCATTCTCCTCTGACCTCTAGCATCAACAAGGCATTTTCGCCCACAGGACTGCCGCATACTGGATGTTTTTCCCTTTTCACACCATTCTTTGTAAACTCTAGAAATGGTTGTGTGTGAAAATCCCAGTAACTGAGAAGATTATGAAATACTCAGACTGGCCCGTCTGGCACCAACAACCATGCCACCCTCAAAATTGCTTAAATCACCTTTCTTTACCATTCTGACATTCAGTTTGGAGTTCAGGAGATTGTCTTGACCAGGACCACACCCCTAAATGCACTGAAGCAACTGCCATGTGATTGGTTGATTAGATAATTGCATTCATGAGAAATTGAACAGGTGTTCCTAATAATCCTTTAGGTGAGTGTAGGTGACGAAGACTGACTTTTCCGTCAAGTGAAAAGACGAGAGAATCGTGTAGCCGGCAAAGTTTTTGTCTATTCTGACCAAATCCTAATACATAATTCGAAAATCCACCAGACATATTCACAATATAACAGTAAACAGTTTTATTTTAGGCTTCCTATAACGTAGCTACTGAAGGTTATAGCCAGCAAAGTTTTTGTCTATCCTGAACAAATAATTTTTTGCCACTGGCCATTTTAACAGCTTATTTGCCATTTGTGAATTACAATGATACAATATCTATCAATATAGGTCATGATAACTGACTTTTTCATCAAGGGAATTGACAAGAGAATATTGTTGCCAGCGAAGTGTTTGTCTATCCGGAACAAATCCAAATATCCACTAGAACTGTTTTATTTTATACTTGCTATAACGTAGATACTGAAGGTTGTAGCCAGAAAAGTTTTTGTCTGTCCTGAACAAAACCTTAAGCATAATGTGTTTTGACTGAGACAGGAGTCGAACACAGACCCTGTTGTTCGCATCTGTAACCACTACACTATTTAACGTCAATTGTGGGGTGGTTGGTGGGTGGGGATTCGGTTGGTCGGTCAAGGCCAGCTCCACTTACGTGGTCTTGAAAAAACAGTAGTTTCCAGCTACAATAGTGATTTACAACATTAACAATGTCTGCATTGTATTTCTGATCTGATTTTATGGACAAAAATGTGCTTTTCTTTTGAAGGACATTTTGAACAGTAGTGTTTTTTTTGGGGTTGATGGTGTCTTACAGTCTGTCATCGTTGATTTGGAATGGAATAATCCTGTGTGAAGATGAATCCCATAAGGTACCTCGTTGTGTTTAAGCTTGTGCAATTTCACACGATAAAAGGGTTAGAGTGCCTAACTAAATTACGTATGAATGTTTTCGTGTCTGCCTTTGAGAATTGCCTTAAAATATTCAAATAGCTTCTAAATTAAATGTTTTACGTTTATGCCTTGTACAACAACAGTATGGATTGGGTCATTTAAGTTTTATGCATGTTTTATTATTTAAAAACATACAATGCATCATTCATTGCATCGTTCAATCAAAGCACACATGGAAGCAGGACCAGAATTCCTCCCATTATCATTTGTTTCACTTTGAACATGGCTCGTTGCGGCCGTGGGCTTGTGAATCCTGTCATATAATAAAACAGAGGGCAATCCGAGCAAATTGGTTGAGGTACGGAGCTGATTTGACACTGACGGCAATTCTACTGCAGATGCATCTATTTGTTTAATGTGTAAAGTGATTACTCCGTAAGGAATTGTGCAAACTATACAAAAGTGTTACCATTTTTGATCTTTGAGGGAGGTTTGTCAAAATTGCAGGCGTCGGGTTTGTTGCTGAACAACTAATTGCGGAACTGAATACACTTCTAGTTTACTTTTAATTTAAATTTTTAATAAGTTTAAGAAGTTAAGGTTTAAGATCTTTGTCTGACTGGTCCTTGACATTGACTGACAGCAGATCAGCACTTTAGCATGCTGGGGAGAGAGAGAAGTCTTGCATCTGCTGACATGCTAACCTAGGCCCGGTTTCCCAAAGCACTAAGATGATAGTGCATTTCCCGAAAACATCGTTACTTAAGTGGCACGTAACATCGCTCGTTAATTAACGAGTGCTCCGGACCGCTCGTTAGTCCATCATAACAGGCACTGTTTTTGTGAAATAGCGCCTCCCTCAAAATAAGAAGAGTGATTGCCAACAGTTAATATTAAGGCAATAGAAAAAATATTAAAACTCTTTTAATTTAGACCAGTGTATTGAAACAAATTATAAGTGCGTGAGTGGATGTGAATGTAATTGAATGCAATTGTCAAATGAGTATAAAGAAAAACTAACGTAAAACAGTAAAAAGAAGACATTTGAACCGAACAATACGAGTTGCCTAATGCAGACTTTTGACTGAAGCACCAGCTGAAACTCTTGCAAATAAACCTGCAATTGTGGCAGCACCCAGTCATCTTGTTTTCCAATAAATTCTAGCTGCAGACCTCATCTGTCAGGCACGTAGTCTTTGAGGAGCATCTATGAACTAGGTGCATTCAAGAAGTGTGTCCAACGTGAGAGTCCCTCTTAAGGCTACGTGCATCATTAAACCGTCATAAGTGCCATGTCATCGGGAAACAGGGCCCTAGTCTAAATGTCCCTGATGTGTATCAAATTATAGATCTGTAATTTAATCATGAATGTATGTATATATGTTTTATGTTGTCTTGAAAAAGTAAATTCAGTACAAAGTTCGGTCAATCGGACTCATGGTTTACATTATTTCTATATACTCCATGTCTTGTACCAGCTGACACGAAAAGGCAAGACATGGAATGTTAGCTAAAGAGACGACTACCTGCCAGGACCCTGATAACACCGTAAATTACCAGTGACATGATGTATGGGTTGTAATGTGTATGGAAAGGATCAGACAGATACTGCAGAATGGGCTCATAATAACAGCTGAAATTGAATACATCAAGATGAATGAGTCCATCCTTTAATATCTCCTCACACTAGCCACCTATGTGTTTGTGTGTGTGTGTGTTTGTGTGTGTATGTTTCTGTGGGGCCCTATCTGGGGCCCAAAAAGCAGATTGTATGGCTCTCTGTTGTGGCAGCCAGAAGAACGTCAGGAAGCAGACCTCAAAGACCATCTTAATTCCCCACTCTGCCCCCTCTGTCCCCCATTCACCGCCCCTAGGTTCCACAGTCTGAGATGTTCTCCTCACAAATAGATTGTATAGATTTCATACCATTAATATGGCAGATTTCACCCTATTAGCGACTATCATTATTCCACAGTGTTTAATGCCCAGAGGCCTTTCTCAATTCTACTACTTTCTGTTCTCTTTTTTTATTCCTGTCCCTCGCTCTCTCCTTCTCTCCCTCACTTTCTCTCCCTCTCAATTTCTTTCTCGTCACCCCTCCCATTCCCCTTCTCATCTGATTTGAAAGGTTTTAACACGCTTTGGGAAACTGCTTATGGGCTTAACATACCTCAAACTACTGCCTTCATGCATCATTAGAGGACACCAGAGCATGCATGTGTGTCTGTGTGTGTGATGTACCACATCAAACATAAATGCAAGCACCTGCTCTAAATGTGCAAATTTGAGAGTTTCTTTTTCACTATGACAGTGAAAAAAACTTAGATGAACAAGACGTGTTGCCAGACTAGAGATGAAAAAAATTATAGTGAAAGTGTCAATTTTCACACATACAGATAGTACAGGTACCTAAACTACAGTGCCTGTGTGTGTTTGTATGTATGTGTGTGTGTGTGTGTGTGTATGCGTGTGTGTGTATGTATGTGTGTGTGTGTGTGTGTGAGGAAGTGTTGGTCAGGCCTTGGTTTTACAGTAGCACCCTTTATTGTATTCTGGGGTCGGTGTAGAGAAAAGCTACGCCTGATGCAGAGTTGTTCTGTACATCAGGGCTGGCCAACCTTCCTTCTGCACAGCTTGTCCCCGGGACCTTTGTTGGTTGAACAAGATGTGTGAATTTATGGCTCAAGCGAAAGCCTGCACACGGAGGAGCTCTCCAGAAGGAGGTGTGGCCATCTCTGCTACACACTGATATAATATGATCCTGTACAGTAGCAAAGCTCCAACACGCAACAAACTAAGAATAAATATATTCACAATTTCCTCTAATATTTTTAGGAGATAAAATCATCAAAAGGTACCTCCTTTAAAATATAATAATTGATAGTTAATACAAGTGTCTTTCTCTTTTCGAAATCCTTCGTCCTGGATTTAAGTCCTTTTTCCCATTTATAATGTATTTGGGTAATATTTGGAATCCACTGCAGTGACTTGATTGCTGTTGTCTGATGAAAGGAAACATTGTAGTCAAGTCAACGTCCTCATTATGAGTTTATACCTGTGTCTCATGGTGATCTCTCATTCCAAAGGTCAGAGGGTCCCTTAACTTCCACCAGAGAACAACTATTCCCAGAGCCCTATTCGAACAAACACTGTATGTTTTCCAGTAAAAGATAGAAAATGCAAATATACAAATGCCAAATAAACTCTTACAAATGAAAATATACTCATCTGTCTTACAAATGCAAACATACTCCTCTTACTGTACACAGGAGGAAGGCTACTTTTGAGTATAATCCGGAAAATACAGTTTCAGATTTTGATTGAATAGGGCCCCCAATCCAGCAGCTCCCGGCGGTTAGTATTCAAACCTCTGTTTAGATAAATAGATCTGTATTCATAGAAAAATAAGCCTTGAACACATTGCTGGCTCCTTGCAGGCCTCAATCAAATAACTTTGTCAAATACTTTGAAATTGTACTTGAGCTGTTGCTGAATTACTTTGCCCGGTACAATAGAACCAGTGGAATTGCCCATTAGTGTTCACAAAATGAATCCAAGCTCACCGTAGCCACTTTTTTGAAAGTATTTGACACGTGTATTAGACCCAGGTGTGACGGCTAGTTTCTAAGGCACTTGACTGTCATGTCTTCCTCTTTCCACAGTAACACTCACACACAGTGACACTAACACCAGGGTACGAGAGTCCTGGATAAACAGACTTCAACACCTCCATGTTGTTTTCATATGGTAAAAGATTTTTATGCTACATAAGACTGGTATTCTGTTTACACCCCCGTTATGTTCACTGCCGATCTCATATCCTCCCTGTCTCTCTCTCTCTGATTCTCTCTCTTTCTCCCTCTGTGAGTCTTTCTCTCTGTGCCTCTCTCTCTTTCTATCCTTCTCACTCTCTTCCTTGCTCACCTTCTGTCTCACTCTCTCCCTTGCTCACCTTCTGTCTCACTCTCTCCCCCTTGCTCACCTTCTGTCTCACTCTCTCCCCCTTGCTCACCTTCTGTCTCACTCTCTCCCTTGCTCACCTTCTGTCTCACTCTCTCCCTTGCTCACCTTCTGTCTCACTCTCTCCCCCTTGCTCACCTTCTGTCTCACTCTCTCCCCCTTGCTCACCTTTCACAATGTTGCTGGGGAGGCGAAGCTAGTGTCCATTATCAGCAGGTGTTTAAAGAGCTAATAAGAAGACATACCCACCCTTGCTTTGTGATGCTGTGAATACAAAAAGCCTGATACTTTGTCATCAATTGTACAAAAAATAGAAGTTGCTGCTCTTAGGCACTGATCAAGGATCAGATTACCCTCTCCAAAGACTTATCTTCACAATCAGCAAGGAAAAATGCTTAACTGATCATATATCAGTGTTCAGGGAAAATGTCATCATGGTCCCTCAAACGACTCCCCACATTTCTACATTTTCAGGACCTGACAGAGTGCACAAGTTAGTTCTTGTCTTGTCATCGCCGGCATTGGGAACGTTATCCATTAGAACTGATAAGATCTATCCAGGACCTCCATGTAATCTGGTTTGGTCCTGAGTCTAGCTCTCAGCTCTCGGGGAAAATCTGAGTCCTGGCTCTGGTTACCACTGGTCGATCCTGTGCCCGCTGTCGCGCTCGTAACCACAAGCGATTGGTTGGGTCTGGCTTCCTGTATGGGGTCGGGAGGCTCAGGAGGGTGGGGATATCGGGGTGGCGGGGGGCGTGCGTACCTGTCCGGCAGGTCCCGGAACTCCGGGACAGGGGTGGACATTCCAGAGATTCTGAAAAGGCAGTTAACCAATCCCACTTTGGGAGTTGGGCCCTGGCTGTCTATGACCGTCGGGCAGAGGATGCCATTTCCGTGGAGATCAGAGAGAGGAGGTCCCACCGCCCCAGCAACAGTGCCGATGGGGGAGGAGGGTGCCAAGGTCCACTCTCGTTCTTTCTCTCTCTCCCCAGCTGAATGATAACTTCCAACGCTCCCTTTCTCTTTGGAACCCGGGAACAGTTGCAGCTGCTCCAGTGGATGTTTCAACTCCGCGTTGTCCTCGTCCTTGTAGACCCGGCTGCTGCATAGGTGGGTGGATTGACTGAGGTCAGGGCCGGGCCCGGGCCCGCTGGGGAGGATGCTGTCGTAGATGTGGGTGTGCTCCGAGGCGGACAGAGGGGGAGGGGTCTCAGGTAATCGGTGGTGGTGTTGCTGCTCGGTGAATATCCCACACTCCATCTGGATGCCGGCCAGGTCCACCTCCCCCTGTCGCCGGAACGGCAGCTTGTCCCGTCTCCTCAGGGCGTAGGCGATCAGCGCCGCCGCCGCGAAAAACGCGGACACAAACAGCACCAGCAGGCTGAGCACCAGCACCGACAGAGGGATGGAGGCCTTGGACAGGGGATCCAGGGGGCCGGGCCCTGGCCCTGGCACGGGATAGCCGGGAGTTGTGCTACTGTCCGGGGCTGTAGAGCTGTTCTGCACCATCTGGTTTTCCTCTGGGGACTGGTGAGGGCCCAGGTCTGGACAGAGCAGGTCCAGGGAAAGAGAGCGAAGGTCTGTACCTAAAAAAAAAAAACACACAATAAAACAACCTGCACGTTCATCACATGAACAAACTAGAAAATAAATATAGCAACGAGTGTAGGACAGCCGTCACATATATTGAGCCAGAATGCACACCAGGGCAGTGACAAGTGTGTCGAGTTAAGTGGACAGGTATTAAGCGGTGTAGTAATCTAGTCATTGCAACTATGAGCGCCAGCACCAGTACCTGCGGTCTCCTCTGGAGAGTGACAGACCACCTCCCCCACCACCACCACCGCACTCAGGCCCTCCAACCAACGCTTCAGAGGAGCCGCGTCACACCTGCACTCCCATGGGTTCTGCTGCAAGTCCACCTGGGAGAAGATGATGATCAGTTTGGTAGTTGATTCACTCGGTTTACAGAGAAATGTGATTGGCACAGACACACAGACACAGACACACACACACACTGACTCCCTACACATTCCCTATGCACACATACCTGCCCCTTCAAATGTAATTAACACTAAAATGTTTCACATTAAATGTATTGAGATCATAGTGAACATACCATTAATATAATTTATGTTGTAAAATAAATTTTTCAATAACAGTGTTTTTAATACAGAACTATATGCATAAGCAGCACTATCGAACAGACACTTGAGCCTGCTCAAGAACATAAAGAATATGGAATTATTGGTGTAAATATTGTTCCTTTGTTAAGTGTCAATATAGTATAAAACAAAAAAATAAGCATAAATGACCAGAAGACATTTCTAATTTCTCACCGGTCCATCTATCAGTTTGAATTCACTTACTGTCTCCTTATACGCGCTTTAGGTACTCACAGTACAATTCCCCAACACCCTAAACCACCCTGGACTAGCTAATACCATTCTGGTCTCGTTTTGTAAGGGAAGACGTGGATGAGACAAGTCGTGTTGCTGTTTAAATTCAGACTTAGAAACGTTCAAGGGAGGATTCTACATATTGTTCCATTTGGTACCCTTCTCAAGACTAACCAATTTTTGACATTATTGAAGACAGGTCTTGGAACGAGAAGCCATTCTGTTACTGGCCCGATGCCCTAACCCCACCACGGTATGTCCCCTCCTATGGTCACCTCCTATGGTCACGTCCTATGGTCACCTCCAAGCCCCGTGCCCTAGTTCCCCTACCTGCACCAGTCCAGTAAGGTGCTCCAGCACTCCCTCTACAGGCAGACTGAGGAAGTGGTTGTTGCGGAGGTTGAGGCGGGAGAGAGCAATACCCTGGAACACTCCGACTGGGAGTGACCTCAGCAGGTTGGCGTTGAGGAAGAGCAGTTGAAGCGACGGAATAGAGCTAAATGTTCCTGCCTCCACCTCTTTAATCTCATTGTATTCGAAGTACAGGAACCTACAGGGAGACATTAACATACAGTGAGTACAGGGACCTACAGGGAGACATTAACATACAGTGAGTACAGGAACCTACAGGGAGACATTAACATACAGTGAGTACAGGTACCTACAGGGATTCATTAACATACAGTGAGTACAGGAACCTACAGGGAGACATTAACATACAGTGAGTACAGGAACCTGTGTGTCATGGGGTAGAATGGACTCATAGTAACGGACACAGTAATGGACTCATAGTAATAAACTCACAGTAATGGACACAGAGTGATGGACTCATAGTAATAAACTCGTAGTAATGGACACATTAATGGACACAAAGTAATGGACTCATAGTAATATACACACAGTGATGGACTCATAGTAATGGACACAGTAATAGACTCATAGTAATGGACACAGTAATGTACACAAGTATTGAACTAAAAGTCAAGGACTCATAGTGATGAACTCAAGTAATAAACACAAAGTACATAATTAACTCATAGTAATTGACTCAAAGTAATGGCTCAAAACGAATGGACTCAGTAATGGACTCAATAGTAAATGACTCATAGTAATGGACTCTTAGTAATGGAATTCATAGTAATGGGCACAAAACGTATGGACTCATAGTAATGGAATCATAGTGATGGACTCATAGTAATGGGCTTATAGTAATGGACTCGAAAGTGATGGACTCATAATAATGTCCAAAATAGAATAAAAGCAAAGGTATGGACATATCTTCCAATATATATCTTAGATGTAGGACTGACTGGTGGTTTGGTGGTTGAAAGGTCCTACTTCAAAAATTTGAAAGGATTCCACATGATACCCAAAATAGCCATTTTAAGAGGCTAAAAAGGGTTACATATGATTTTCAGCTGTTCCTAATACATTCCAATTGAAAAGATTTAGCCATGATGCAGTTTTAAAGCATAAATGACAATGAATATATCCAACAAGTAGTAAAACTGGATTGGTTGAGTACTGTGGATACAAATGTCTCGGTGAGCCTCTCAGACCCTTTTCGCCCAGAGTTAACAACATACAGCTCCCTTTCAGAAATAACCCTAACCCTTGGTAAAGATGAGCAAAAAACTATCCTTGTTGCTTATTACCTTCGCCTTATATGCAAAACATAACAAAATGTAACTTTTAATTGATGTAAAAAAATGTGAAGAAAAAACATTAATGAATAAATATTATTTCTGAAACACCTGCCACAATTATTGGCACCCCTTCATTTAGTGCTTTGTGCACCCCTTACCAAGAAAACATCACTGAGACTTTTTCTATATTGTTTCATGAGGTGGGAGAATTGAAGGCCATTAATTCATACAGAATCTTTCCAGATTCTTCAGTCCGTGGTCCTTTCTTCTAAACACTCCTCTTCAGCTCACCATCAGACTTTCAATAAGGTTTAGGTCAGCGGACTGGGATTGTCATGGCAAAAATCTGTGGTCAGTGAGCCATTTCTAGATTAATGATTTGGATCATTGTCCTGCAGGAAGATCCAGCGATTACACAATTTTAGCATCATGGTAGAGTCAGACAGATTGATGCCATGTATCCTAACCATGTTCCCAAGGCATTTCGAGCAAACCAAACCAGCAACATTATATTTCCACTACCATATCTCACAATGGGCAATAGTTCTAAATGACCATTGCTCTATTTATAGCAAAACCACTTCTGGTGTTTGTCTTATCTGACCACAGAACCTGATTCCAGTCAAAGTTCCCATGACACTTAGCATTCCAGGTGCTGACGTTTATTCTTTAATGAGAGAAGTTTATACAGCTTGTTTGTATGGAGGTGGCATCTAATTGGAATTTTGGAGGCTTTGTGACTCCATGGTGGAACCAACTTTTGAACCAACAATTCTCTATGGTCCCTGGGGAATTTCTTACCTCTTGAGCCATAGTATTCCAGGCAGGTTCATCACAGCTCCAGTTGGTTTAAAATTCTTCATTATTTGCCTAATATTGGAAATGGGTATTTTTTAGGTGTGTATCTATTTTCTTTATAGCCATTGCATCATTTATGAGATCATTTGTGGATCATTTATGAAATTTCTTTAGTCTTGATAGAAGACTAAAGGAATTTAGGATGTCACCTCATATTTATACCCCAGCAAAACAGAAATCATAAATATCCAACCTAATTTTTAGTGTAAGATAAAGCTGATAAACAACAGTGTCATTTCAATATAATTTTTTGCATATCTTTACCAAATATTCTAGAGGGGACTGTATGTTGTTGATTAATAACATTTAATTATTAATCCCCTGCAGTACATCTGCGAACACCAGGTATCCCCTGCATTAGTGCCACTGTTCAAGATAGCACCTTCTTTTCCAAGAGTGTACCTGAGGTTGTATAGTCCCAAGAACATATGTGGACTGAGCCTCTGCAGATTGTTGCCATTCAGGTAGAGACTTCTCAGGGTTGGCAGACTGGAGAAAGCTCCCTCCTGGAGATCCAGAGAGAGTGAAATGGAGACAGAGAAGCTAAAATACAGGAACGTCATGCCCATTGTTCCACAGGGCCTCTGAATTTAACAAATTTGTACGCTGAAAATCTAGGTTATAGGCCTATTGTTTCCTATTAGCATAACAAATGCAACAATAATCAAACATGGCCAACACTGCTCCCTGTTCATAGCTTCTGGCTAAAGACAACCTGAATAAAGGAGATTCGGTTGTTTCCCAGGTGAAGTAGATCCAGACTGGAGAAATTCCAGAAATCGGACTTATAGATCCGCTGGATGAGGTTGCCGCTCAGGTATAACTTCCTGCCGTTTAGGGGGCGTGGCGTGAGCTGGGACACGTTACGGAAGTTGCTCTCCTTACAGTTTACTGTCAACCCTAGGTCTGGAACAACAATAATAATATAGCTTTATTTGCAGCTTTTTTAGAACATTTCCATCCATAGTATTGTGCAATAAGCACTTCCTGTATGCATGCAAGTTAGTCTATGTATTATGACATCATCAGGTGCAATAAACACTTCCTGCCTCCTTTGCATTTTACACTGAAAAACAGATAGTAGTAGGCTTTGACAATTGTAATTTTGCTGTTGTAGCAGGAAGCAGAAATCAACCTACTAAGCAGAAGTCACCACAGTGTGTGTTGATGTCAAACTGGTCAGCTAAACCTGTACCTGAGATGTGGAGGTTACAGGTGCACCCCAGAGGACAGATTATGGGGATCGGGGGGCGAGTCTGGTACCCCGCAACGGGAGGGGGCTGGTTGGGAAGGAGACTACGTTGGGTGGGAGGCGTCCTTGAGGGCCGGGGGCGCTTGGTGGGCCGAGGTGACCTCTCTCTCTCCCTTCGCTCCGCTGACGATGAAGAAGTCGACGAAGACGACGTATGTGTGTTCTGATGGTGAACCATGGAGGATGGCTTGGTGGGTCTGGGCCTCCCGGGGTTGGGGTTTGCTTTCGGGATAGAAGCAGGATGCTTGGGAGGCTGTACCCCTCCGTCCCTCTCTCCCTCCTTCTCCACCTCGCCGGCGCACAGCTCTTTGCGTGGTATCTCCCTCAGGTCTTTTCCATGCAGGTGAAAGGGGTATTCACAGGTGATGTCCCCCACCACTGCGGTGTACGGGATGTGACCCAGCCAGGTCTGGAGCTGGACCGCCTCACAGCCACAGATCCACGGGTTCTCCTCCAACTGGAGCTCCATTAGGCTGCGGCCCACGTACTCCAGAGTTCCAGCATAAGCCAGGCTCTTCAGACGGTTCCCCCGAAGGTCCAGGTGGGTCAAAGACACAGATCTGGGGGATCCATTGGATGTAATCATAAGGCCAGCGGTCAGTTCCATGTCAAGATGTCATACAGGAAATGTGATAGACCGTCAGAGCGCTGAGTCTATACTGGCCTACAGTGTGGTTTGGGAAATAAAGGCCCTGTGAACGTTTAATTAATAAGAGGCTAAATACCTGAACAGATGAGGGGGCAGGGCAGGGATGAGGTTGTCGTTGAGGATGAGTACACGTAGTTTGTGCAGGTTGCGTAGTGCCCCGCTGTCGATGCGTTTAATTACATTGTAGTCAGCCTGTAGGTAGAGGTGGCCAAGATAAAGTCACAAAGCGTTAACGTTTCAGACGTTTTGTATACGAACAGGAGGCTCAACAGATCACCTAACATCGATGACGACCGACCACAGTGATGTGATTATTGATGGTTGATTTCACAATGACTACAACTGATGACTGATCACGGTTGTTAGAATTTATGATTGGCCACAGTGATCGTGGATGATTATTGATCACAGTAATTATGGATGATGATTGGTCACAGTGTTTCGTGACGATCCTCGCAGGTTGTAATTTTGGAAGACCCACCTGCAGGTATTCTAGTGCCTCAAGGCCGGAGAAAGTGTCGTTGCGGAACACCTCCAGTTTGTTCTCGTGGAGGTAGAGGCGTCTCAGTGTCCCCAGGCCATGGAACGCCCCGGCACGGATGTCCTGCAGTGCGTTGTTGCCCAGGTTTATCGCCACAGCATTGCCCTGGTGCAGGAAGCTGTTGCTATAGAGACGCCTTAGGGAGTTTCTCTGCAAGTTGAGCTTGAAGGGGCGGATCCAGGACTGGGACACCTGATTGGTTGATTGGTTAATTTATTACATTCATCATATATGAATACACGTGTCAAAACAGAAAGAGTACATTGTGTGCAGTATTTTTTTTGCTATGCTACACATTTTGCGCTATAATATGATATGTGGTAGATTGGATTAGGGTAATGTGGTTCAGTCACCTGGCTGGCGTTAGTGAAGCCTCGCCCATCACAGTGCACGTGCAACACACCCTCTTTGACCTCGCAGGTGCATGGCTCAAAGCACGGCTCGTCCACCTCCTCCGAGCCGTCCACCAGAGGGGTGTGTGTGGAGGTGGGCGTCGGGGTGTGTGTGTGAGTGTGTGTGTGGGTCGGGGTTACACACCCCAGGGCTACAACAGTCAGCAGGGGGAACCACTGCATCCTGCCTCTGTAGCCTCTAAGCCCAGCCTAGGGCGTCGTCACACACCCACCCCTCAACGCACTGCAGACAATAACACACACACACACAAGGCAACTTTTAATTCAATCAAACCCCCAGAAGGGATGTTTATGCACTCAACTGTACATCTGTGTTTTGTTGTCCAGTGGATGCAACCTTTGATCAGAATCAATCTAAATAAATCTACCAGAATCAACTTGGTTTTCCCACAGTTCAGTATAATTATCGTTTTACAGGCTATAGTTATTTGCTATTTATAAACCGGGTGGTTCGAATCATGAGTGCTGATTGGCCGAGAGCCATGTAAGACTGTATAACATGAGGTATGACGTCACTTTTAACTTTTACTCTCCTAATAATATGGATTACAGTTTTATAATAGCAATAAGGCATTGCAGGGGTTTGTTGCATTTTGCCAATATACCATGGCGGAGTGTTATATCCAGACACTCCAGGTAGTGTCTAAGAACGTTGCTATACTGGACACATACCATACACCCTTGAGTCTTATTACTTAAATATAGTATAGCTATACCGTGTATGAATATGGCTTAGTCTGCTGGTCAGTGTACCTAAAGCTCCAAGTACCAGACAGTTACGTAAGTAAACACCCATAACATTCATAAACTATCAACAGCAATCTAAACCATTAAAATAAATGAGGATGATTACCATGATAATATGGCAACTAGCTTAAGAGAGGATCAGAAGGCCTCTTCAGAACATAAGAGGCTGCTTTTAAACCGACATAATGACAGTCAGAGCGATGCTGATGATTATAATGAACTAATATATTATAAACATGAGGCCCAGTGGATAAGAGAAGACTGCACCGGAAAACAAGAGATGCAGTCTCATTCTCTGCTCTCAGCAGCAAAATAAGGTCTAAATCAGGCACCTTGGTTTGAATGCCATCATGCAGAAGGTAATAGGCTACTAATCAAGAAGCAATAACAATTAGAAGCTACTAGTTCAGAAGTAAGCTTGTCCTCAGGCTCAATTGTTACTGCATATAGACGGACAGCAAGTCGACCTGCTGGATGAGATTAGTTGGAAAGCAGCTATAATCACTGAAAACATTATTCTCAGAGCGGTAATGAAGGTTAAAATAATGATACAGTAATAATACTGACAAAGCAATAAAGACACAATAACAAATAATAAAACCAATAATACTGTAATAATAAAGAAAGACAGAATAAATAAACATAAATCAGTGGCTGAGAAAATACTGCATTAGGATAAACTGAGAATGTGAGACCGGATCAGATGCCAAAGAGAGAGGTGATTATTACAGAGGGGAGGGGAGACAGAAGAGAGGAGACAGGGGAGAGAAGGGGAGCGGAAGGAGAAGAGGAGGAGGGTCATAGATATGAAGAGTTGAGAGCAGGGGGAAAAAAAGATGAGAAGAAGAATAAGGGAGAAGAGAAAAGAAGAGAGGACTGAGTGTCTCCTGAGAAGAGCAGAGGAGGAGCAGACTGTTGTGCTGAAGAGAGAGCATTGATTGCGTAACCAAGAGAAACCGTGAGTCAGTCAGTCAAGGCTGGTCTCTCTCTCTCTCGATCAAACACACACACACACACACACACACACACACACAGAGCTCCAAGTGAAATGGCTCAAATCTATTGATATTGATTGTATCAAAAGCCTCCCCATCTCCCTGCTCACATTGTCCCTTGGCTAGAGAGAAATAGCAGAAGACAGAAAGAGAGTGAGAAAAGAGATGAATAAAGAGATGAATCGAAGAAGCGCAAGAAAGGCCTGAGAGACATAATCATGGATGTGTGTGTCTCTGGTTGTCTACAGATGCTGTAGCCAATTTGTAATTGATGTTTCTACCAAATACATGCGGGTTTGTATATTTAGTGGATAAATACATGGAATTTAACAGCCTTTTTACATCATGCTGACAGAACAGTATGATGCTGGATCTGTATTTAAATAGCCATATTGAAGTATTGAAATTCGGCCCTTATTGGGGAAATGACAGTCTGACCTATAGACAACACTTTGTTTACTTGCTCTAGCAACTTGATTGGCAAATAATTCTACCCCCCGCCCCCACGGTCTCCCTTTCCACTACCACTCTCAAATAAATCTCTGTCATCCATCCGTGCATCCAGGATAGGTGTGGTTTGGTTTACTTTGTCGTTCTTTGGTGACTCCTACCTTACACTGTTCTCTATTCCATGGCCCTGCACCCTGGCGAAAACCAACCAGCAATGACGCTCGGCAGCTGCTTATTAACACCCATATTCATGTCACATAATCCCAGCGTCTACCTTTGCTTACCAAGCCCACTGTCCAACCAGGGCGGATTCACAGCTTACCATGCGCGGCGCAACCTGGCCCCTCTCCCCTAGAAAAACCATCCACATCGCACCATCCATGACCAAGGCTGTGTATAGCTACATCCAGCCAAGAACATCAATTAGTAACATTACTGCGCACAATTGTAATTATATAATTAGTGCGTGTCCAATTAAATAGTCATTAATATAACCTATTAAGGCACACTGTGTGGGTGGATAAAATCCTTGGCAGAAACGCAATCCATTTATATTAGGCTTTGTCCGCCACCCCCCCCCCCCCCGCGACCCCCCACCCCCACCCCGACTCCCCCTCCCACTAGAGCTAGAACCGTACAGCGGCAGTTGAACTGCAGAGACGCGGGCTTTACTCACTCAGGTCCCCGCGAAGAAATCAACGAACAGCGGATCGGAGACTTTATGCGTTGGCTGACGACATGTCTGTTCGCTTTTCAGCCGCACTCTTCCCTATCTCCTTTCCTCTCCTGGAGCGGTTGAGGCAGATGGGGGGAGCAGGGGGGACGTGACAGGACTGCAATGTGGAGGAGAGAGAGAGAGAGAGATTGCGAACCGTAAAAAAATGAAAAAAAAGCTCAGCTTTAGAATGCAGGTCCGCTCCCCTCTCGAGCGCTCAACAGTGCTGCCCGCGGGAACTCAGCTGCGGCGCGGGACTGCCACCGAACACGCGCGTGATTCTGCGCGGATTATGTGGTTGAGGAAGAAGACTGGTCTCTCCGTATTTGATAACCGGGTAGCCTAATTAAAGACAACAAAAGGAATGAAAACACAAGGAAAGGAAGGAAAGGATGACTGAGTGGAATGAGGAGGGAAACTGGCGAGATATTCCAAGTAGAAGCTGGTTAGATTTAGTGTCCCCATCTCTTGACAGAGAGAGTGAGAGTCAGAGAGAGAGAGAGAGAGAGAGAGAGAGAGAGAAAGAGAGAGCGAGAGAGAGAGAGATACTGACGGAATGGTTGTTGAGGGGGGTGCGTAGAAGGAAGATGTTTCTAATTTACCGGTAACGCGCATTTGGCGCTTGAAACAGGACACATGATTTGCGCGGTATATCTGTTTATTATTACCTATAGAATAAGAAAACCAGGATAGGCTAGGAAACTCGCTAGGAAATAGTAGCCTACAAATGGGGTGGATCCTGCAACCTGATCTATTTGAAAGTCAACGTTTGAAAGTCACCTGTTAATTAGGACCTGCCTCAAATGTAATACCGAATCAAGTAGGCTAAGAACAATGATTTACATAGGATGTAATTATATCTACACTGTATCCATTGTAACCCAGTAGGGGTAATGTAATTGGACAGTCTTTTACACCCAGATTACAATGTTTGCTACCATGGATGTACATTTATTTTCAATGTATGTTCCTTGCCCAGGAGTAAGAAACTTTAAATAAAGTGACCTGACATCTGAATTACTTGGAAGTTACAGTAAGAAAATATAGGCAATAGACAGGAGAAATAAGGAGACAGATTGATTTTATTTATTTTTATATTTATTTAATGGATTTCTCAAAGATTCATATTTAACCCATTAAATAAAATTCCCCATTTGAGTTTCAAAGCAATGATTATTAAGAAAATGTGGTAACTAGTCAAATATACCAAAACAGAGAGGAAATACAAGCTGCATGACATACAACATGGGGCGACAGGTAACCTATGACATAAGAGCATTGGGCAGGTTGGAATGGTTGCTGGTTTAAATCCCAGAGCTGACAAGGTGAAAAGCTGGTGTACAGTTTTTAAGCTAACTGTTACTTTTCTGCTTAAACTGAACTGCTGTTCAGGCCTTCAAGTAGTTAACCCTAATTGTGCTAGAGTCATGGTCAATAATAGCTGATTTCTTGGCTGTGACCCCAATCTACAATCTGGTTTATGCAAAAACATTTTCTATTTAAATATGCATATAAAACACTTTGTACATGTGTGAAATGGGATAAGATACGTGGTTGAGATTTCAATTTCAGATATCAGAAACCTGGTAAACTGACCTCTCACACTTGGTTTACACTAGATCAGTAACCTTGTCCCAGGTTACTTCACGCAGTTCATATGAGATGGTGTGTACTCGCAAATACTTTCCCTGGGACTTACAACTGAGGAAAATGTCACGTGGCTACCTAGTTTGAGAGACAACAAAATGCAGAAAAACTTTTGTCATATTTTTGCATTATTCAACAATGTATACCATAACAATATGTTGTTTAAGTGGATTTCCCCTTCAAGCTTAGGCATGAGGTTAATGTTACATTTAGGGTTAAATACAAAATTCAATTTTAAGAAGACAAATTGTAGAAATAAGGTGGGTTATGACATTATAGCTATCGAGGGTATTGACAACCCCTAACACTCCCGTTAGCAGCCAAAAGTGAAACCCTGTGCTATCTCTGTGAAAAAGGCAATTTCTCAATGTAATGGATTTTATTTTGAATAATATGAAAGGATGTTAACATTGTGCCATTTATAAAACTGTAAAACCTTTAAGCCAGTTCAAACATAGAAATAACCTGGGTACTGGTAGTTAATTACTGGTCGTGAATGACAGGTAGGGCCTTGTGACAATTACCCCAGCCTAGGGTGGTTGAGCATTTGAAGCTACTGCCTCTTGTACACATGTACAGCTGCAGCTTGAGTTTGATTGTTCAAATAAAGCATTAAAATGCCTTATTTATCAATCATTACATGTGGGTTTGATAGGTGGGACACCTTTTAGTTACTCCTACAGGAGGAGAGCTCAAAGCGGTCAAATCTCTTCTCTGTCCTGGCACATTCATGGCGGAACCAGCCTTCCCTTGAAGGTTGGACAGCAGATCCCCACCCCTTTTCCCAAATATGTGGTGAAACTCTATTTTTTTATTAGAGTATCTCAAATAAATCTACATCTATTCAAGCACCAGTCTACCTTTTTTGAGGGCTATGTCACAGAGTAAAATGTAGTTGCTTTGGTTTTCTCACCTAGCTTAAGAGGAATTTAAGTCACTTTGGATAATAGCATGACTAATATAATGTAAAATGTAGGGTAACATGTACCAATGTACCATTTTGGTAACATCAACAGGTTACTTTCAAATGTGTAATTATTAAACATTACAGTACATATTGGAATGAGTGAATGTGCAATTACCAGCCTACACTTCCCTCATTCCAATTGTGTTATAAAAGATTCAGCAACAACCTGAAGTTACATAGAAATACCAGTATCTACTCAGTTGTTAATACAGTTATCCCTGTGTTAGTTACATAATAATTAGGGCACCTTAATATATCAGTCTTTAAAGGTGACCGTATTCTACATTTTGAATTATTTCTCAATTTGCCTACACATAAGGGCTGTTGAGAGATAATGTAATGTTGTCATTCAACAAGGAATAACATTTCAAATCAGAATCCTATTTTTCAATTCAGAATCAGATGCTTCAGAGGGTGAAATTATTATCTAAAGCTGATGTTTTAACATTAACATTCCTTAACATATTTAAGGGACTTTGTTCTTTATTAAAGATGAAAGAACGTGGAAAATATAGAAAGCCTGCTTAAATAGCAGCAGGTTGGATTCAGACTTATGCTGCATTGAAATATGTGCACCAGAGGTTTGTGGCTCTAACTGTGAGACCATCCAAGGCGACGCGTGGAGTTGTCCAAGCATGGCCCTTATGCAAGGATGAGAGCTGTGAAGTTTTCAACTAAGCCTGGCCCCTACACAAGGATGTTTATGGTAAGGGTTGTGCATTCATTCCAGCTGGTAAAGGATTACGGTTAGGTTGAGCAATTAGAATAAAGGTTAGGTGATGAATCCCGCTGGTTACAGTAGCAAAGACATTAGGCCACACAAGCTGTAGTGGGCTGCTATCAACTTTACCTTCACATGCAGAGGCATAAAAAAAACTCTACCCAGCCCTTCAGCTATACCAACAATAATTCATAATCTCATTACTTTATTCATCTCTGCTCGTGCCCTTAAGCACCGTCAACAGATTTCTAGAGAACCAGTGTTTGTTACCATGGCGACCCAAGCCAGCCTGCATCCTTACAGAATCCTTGCACACCTCAGTGGACTGACTTATCTTCTGCTGTATCGTATACACAGCATATATTGGCTGGTTGGGGTACAGGCGCACATGCGCACACAGACATGCTCGCCTTGTTTATATAATTAAGTCAGAAACACACTTGTGCTGAGATGCCACAAACTCAAAGGAGACAAAACTTTCTGAAGTTATACTTCTTTGTGCATTTTGTTGTTTTTCATTAAGGATAGAAAGAGGAGAGAGTGAGCCTAAATAAGAGTGGGTAGGAATCTAATCCACACTGCAGTGCTATTTATTGGAGGCAGCAACTTAGTCCACTAGAAGACCCTGGGCCGAACAAAGCTTTGCTGAAGTATTGAAATACATTATCCTAAGACGTTATGAAATATTAAATGGCGTATCGTAATCAAGGCAAAAGGGCAACTATCACTCTGGGCCAAACAAGGCCATTTACCTGTGATTGCATTCATGACACAGCACTTTCACATGCCTGCTTTTATAAAACATTACCAACATAATAAAATGACAGATAGGTTTTAGATTTTTTATTAAATAAGTTGCGTTTTGTAAATTGTGCATTGAAATGATTCCACAGAAGATATAGCCTGGACAAAAATCTGGTTGTTAGTTATTTTGTCGTACTGCCACAGACTTCCAATGACTTCTATCACTAAAATCTCTCTGTCAACATAACAAAAATACTTGGTAAAATAAAGACATTATTTAAATATCTTTCAGTTTTCAGTTTTATTAATACAGCTTGGTTATTATTTCTTTTTACTATTTAACTGTTTCTTTACATCACACGTTTTCTTTTGCACCTGTAATTTACTAATTAACTATGACAATAAACACATTATATTTACAGCCATTAGGATTAAATGTCTTGATGTCTTATTGGCCGCATGTTCTTGACCGCTAGGCTACCCAGCTGCCCCAAAATCAACCAAGAATCGTTATTACACTGTGGTTGTTAAATATGTTGTTTCTGTGTGCATAATCTATGAGTCACCATCATCCCTTAGTTAGCCATGAAATTCCAAGTTTGAAAGCGACTGTTCTTTTATGAGACGAGACACAGTTTTTAAAACGTGATATGATATCAATATTAAGTTAAGAGAAATGCACCTGATATGGATATGGCCAATCCCCATAGTACATGCCATTAAACTGCTTTCAGTTCAATTTCACATTGATTTTAGCTTTAATGTGACTTATCTAAAAGTAATGGAGTAGGCATTATGTCCTTCCTCCCTCCCTCTCTCACTCTCTCGCTTTCACTCCTTCTTTCTAAGTCTTTCGCTCCCTTCCCTTTCTGTATCCATCCCTCTCAGGCTGTCTTTCCCCGTCTCTCTCCCCCAGCAGATATATAAAGAGGAATCTCCGTTTATGTTTATCAGAGGGAGACTGAAGTACTTCCAGTAATGTGTGTGTGTGTGCGCGTGTGAGTAAGTCAAATGATGGTTATAGATTTCAGAGCTCTCAAGTGCATTAGTGCATAGCAGTTGTCCCACAAAGCTATTACGCACACAGCAGTGGAAACACACAAACACACACAAATGGATTTTACCCATAACATCTGATACAGAACCAGATATATATATATATATATCTATCCCCAATGTGCTAAAGGTTAAGATTGGAGTAATCTGATCCTAAATCTGTGGTTAGGGGGAAGTTCTAACACGGATAATCTGAACACTCAGTACCCTCAAAACTGTAATCCCTGGAGTGTCCCAACATCCCAAGATCACGCATAGACACACACACACACAAACACACACACACACACACATTTATGAAGCCAAGAGAGATGCTAATCAGATATCTTCATCTATTCTCTGGGGGTACAGAGCTGCACGCAGTGCACATGATTGTGGGTTGTTTGTGTCTATGTACCTTTTAGGCTGTAAGAGGAGCCTCTAAAATAGGTAGTCTATTTATACTCAGGTACTATGTACAGTATGTAGAAAGCTGTCCAGTGCATCCCTCAGTTCTCCTCTACCTAACCCTGCCAAAGCCTCTTTCTTTCTGTTTTCTGTCTGTTTGTCTTTCTTTTATTCTGTCTGTCTTTCTTTTTTTTCTGCCTGTCTTTCTTTTTTCGGTTTGTCTATCTTTTTCTACCTCTCTGACTTAGTCTTTCTTTTCTTTTTCTGTTTTTCCTTTCCTTATTCTGTCTGTCTTGGTCCCTTTTATTTATTTCACCTTAATTTTTACCAGGTAAGCCGATTTAGAACCAATACCAATATTGGTCTGTCTTCTCCTCTACTCTCTCCTGCGAACAAAGGCCAGACAGTCAAAAGTCCCAGCTTTGGCTGCTGCTCACCTCTAGTCTCTAACATGTGGTTCAGACCCCATGGGACACACACACATACACACCCAGATACACATACACAGAGAGAGAGACACATACACAGAGATAGGGACACCATTCACACACACACATAAACACACTCACCAGCTAATTAATCAAACCTCCTGCTTTAATTAGGGTTTTAATCAGTTACCATGGGAACCTTGGCCATTTGGAATCTGAAGTCAGAATATGCACACTCATACACATGCGCACACAAAAACACACAAACAGAGATAAAAATAGAACTGAATAATTCGGAATCCTCTCTGGTTCTGCATTGAACAGTGATGTGGTTTCATTGGTCGTTATTAAGAAGTTATATCTAATCTACATTTCTTGACAGTTGAATATAGTAAGTATATGGGTGTGGTATTAGCCATTAAATTGACTAAAAATAAAACCTGTTAAGAAGTTGGTCAAAACTTTTAAATTTTTCTTCAAACGTGTAAGAAACTGTCTTTACATGAATAATGTCAAAGTTCGTTTGCATTTTATTTTTTCTCACTTGTCCATATTGCCTTAGACACAAGCACTAGTAAGGTTCTGTGAAAACAAGGCAAAAGCTGTTCTCTCATGGCTGAACCACTCCCGTAGCTATACAGACAGGCCATGACACATACTACAAAATCTGTCCAGTAGTCGCCCTCCAGCAAAAAGCTTAACACTGGGTATGGAACTTATGTTTCAATTCAGTGAAACGCAGGCCATCATCATTAATTCTGTATCCCACTGTATCACTGTAGCTTCAGTATGTGCAAAAGCCTGTCCACGGCAAAATCAACCGGACAATCGTATCACCGCCTATCTTATTGGGTTTGTGTTACTGCGGTACAATGAATGAACATATAAAGGATTACTGAAAAGCCCTGCTGTAGTGCTGGTTGGTTGTAAGTAGCGAGTCCTGTCGGTCAATCGTAGTAGCCTGGTTGTTACAATGTTACAATGTAACTACAGTTGCAGGGTTGCGCTGCTACAATATACCCACAACGTGACTTGCAGAGAATTTCCCACATGTCGCGTATTATATCTGCCCAATCACGGTCGTTCAAATTTCCCCAAAATCACGCCCCTGGGTGTGTCTGGGTGTTTCGGAGCAATCAAATAATTTCTTGTTGAAATGCCTTTATTTTTCGACGAATCAAAAAGCTCCTTGTAGAAAACGAATCTTTCTATCACATGCAGGGGAAACATTAGGTGCCATCCGTCTGATATCAAGAAGCAAGGTATGGAAACGTCGCAGCGAGCTATGTTATTCATTCTATAGCTGTCAAACTTTATCAAACGTAATTTCTAAACCATAGAGCCTATTTTAAGTAGATTAGGTTCATGGCATTATATTGTTGTGGACAAGTTGTGCGGGTAATGTAGCCTACATGTCGATATCCAAAGTCTGAGGCATTTGAGGCTGATTGTTGTCGGTCGATGAAGGTGAAGAAGCCAACTGTGTTATTTTGACTTTCATTGACAATTTGTATGCAACTTGTCTCACTTCGGGTTGCCGAAGTGAGACAATATATATATAGTTACCCACCCCAGTGCGTGTCTAGAAGATGTATTTTTCTTCTCCAAACATCCATATTCAGTTCAATTTTTATTTTTAGTGAAAGTTGTAGATATGGTCTAAACGTTTAAAAAGTGTTTTTCCGTACTTGGACCTTAAAATATACCTGACCCAAAACTGGTCATTTGATTATGTTGCTCCCTAAATTGCTATAGATGTTATTTGGGACTCCTAATAATTAGTCTGTACATTCCTACGGACATTCACCCTACACAGCAGGCTGCATCAATGTAGACCAACCTAGTTTGCTCAATATCCTCCGCTGTGTCTACTTACCAAGACCTGAATTATGTCAGCTAATATGCATCAATTAAAATATGCAGTGCTAGTGCAGTCAAATATAATTTATTTTGGCATTTTATTCTCTATTAAAATATGAATAAAGAGCAGTGGGTCGGATTCAAACCCATGCCGCCCCAGTACACCGAAGGGAAAAGCTAAGAACGCTGGATGTACATAGGCCATGTGCAGCTAAATCTAATACAAGCACAAGTAAAATGTTATCCTGAATAGTTTTTTCTTTCTATCTCTCAAATCGAGTGATGTTTTGGTGGCTGTAACATTATCCAAAATGTTGACGGTAAGAAAACCGCAGCAATATTATGAACTTAAAATATTGTCTTGAGTTTCTAGAAAGCGGTTGAATTGGGAAAACTAAAACTGCGTCTGAATAACCGTCCAGGGTGTAAGCAGTCGAATTGCCATGCCTATGAGCTCAGTCAAGCCGAGGCGCTAGTGTAGAGCACCAGGGTTGTTTTTTTAGCTGACACACAGCTGAATAGGGGAGAAAAAACCAGAAAGGCATTGAGTGAGTGGACGTATTGTCACAACCCCACTCTATCTATCCACCTCATCTCCCTCTGCTTGGGTGTGAATCGCCATTGAATCGGCTGACTGTGCCCGGTGTAACCATAAAATCATATTTTGATATCTGATCAAAGTGACAAGTGCGTGTTTATTCCAGTCGTTAATTGTGTTTCTTTGCAGACGTGTCATTGCATCATTGACTGCGTAGCCTGTTTTTTTTGTTGTTGAAATAATTGGAAATTCCTTTGAATCCAGCGCATCACCAATGCAGTGCTTGGAGTGACGCCCTGTGTCACCGCATTGGCCTGTAGAACAGGGCTATTCAGCACCGGATCCACTGGGGCCAAACCCCTGTGGTTGTCATACCTCGCCTCTAATCAGAGACTCAGTCAAAGCTGGCACTCAAGGTGAGTGGTCAATCAGTGGGTGGAATCGGCCAATTACCATCCAGGTACAATAGAAGCCCTCCAGACCTCAGTTGGCGTTAAAGAGCTAAACCTACTTATTTTCCCTTATCTGTTGTCTCCCCACAGTGCAAAAGTGTCATCGCTGCTCAGAATGCCACAGAACAACAAGCCCAGATGTGCCTCCGCCAGTGGCTCTAGTGTGGGACTGGGGAGGGGCATAGAAAGAAGAGAAGGGAGGGGAGAGGATGAACCAGAACCCAGGGTCCAAGTACAGGAAGCTGGGGATGGAGGTGGAGAGGGCAACATAGGAGACCCAGAGATCATCAAGTCCCCTAGCGACCCCAAACAGTACAGGTAGTCAGCATTTACCGTATCTCTCCAATGTGTGTGTGTTAGGGTTGCAAGATATTGGAAATAACTGACATTGCGATATTTTACAGTGGGGAGAACACGTACTTGATACACTGCCGATTTTGCAGGTTTTCCCACTTACAAAGCATGTAGAAGTCTGTAATTCCTATCATAGGTACTCTTCAACTGTGAGTGATGGAATCTAAAACAAAAATCCAGAAAATCTAATTGTATGATTTTAAAGTAATTAATCTGCATTTTATTGCATGACATAAGTATTTGATAGATCAGAAAAGCAGAACTTAATATTTGGTACAGAATCCTTTGTTTGCAATTACAGAGATCATACGTTTCCTGTAGTTCTTGACCAGGTTTGCCCACACTGCAGCAGGGATTTTGGCCCACTCCTCCATACAGACCTTCTCCAGATCCTTCTGGTTTCGGGGCTGTCGCTGGGCAATATAGACTTTCAGCTGCCTCCAAAGATTTTCTATTGGGTTCAGGCCTGGAGACTGGCTAGGCCACTCCAGGACCTTGAGATGCTTCTTATGGAGCTACTCCTTAGTTGCCCTGGCTGTGTGTTTCGGGTTGTTGTCATGCTGGAAGACCCAGCCACGACCCATCTTCAATGCTCTTACTGAGGGAAGGAGGTTGTTGGCCAAGATCTCACAATACATGGCCCCATCCATCCTCCCCTCAATACGGTGCAGTCGTCCTGTCCCCTTTGCAGAAAAGCATCCCCAAAAATGATGTTTCCACCTCCATGCTTCACGGTTGGGATGGTGTTCTTGGGGTTGTACTCATCCTTCTTCTACCTCCAAACACGGCGAGTGGAGTTTAGACCAAAAAGCTCTATTTTTGTCTCATCAGACACATGACCTTCTCCCATTCCTCCTCTGGATCATCCAGATGGTCATCGGCAAACTTCAGACGGGCCTGGACATGCGCTGGCTTGAGCAGGGGGACCTTGGGTGGCGCTGCAGGATTTTAATCCATGACGGCGTAGTGTGTTACTAATGGTTTTCTTTGAGACTGTGGTGCCAGCTCTATTCAGGTCATTGACTAGGTCCTGCCATGTAGTTCTGGGCTGATTCCTCACCTTCCTCATGATCATTGATGCCCCACGAGGTGAGATCTTGCATGGAGCCCCAGAGTGAGGGAGATTGACTGTCATCTTGAAATTCTTCCATTTTCTAATAATTGCGCCAACAGTTGTTGCCTTCTCACCAAGCTGCTTGCCTATTATCCTGTAGCCCATCCCAGCCTTGTGCAGGTCTACAATTTTATCCCTGATGTCCTTACACAGCCCTCTGGTCTTGGCCATTGTGTAGAGGTGGGAGTCTGTTTGATTGAGTGTGTGGACAGGTGTCTTTTATACAGGTAACGAGTTCAAACAGGTGCAGTTAATACAGGTAATGAGTGGAGAACAGGAGGGCTTCTTAAAGAAAAACTTACAAGTCTGTGAGAGCCGGAATTCTTACTGGTTGGTAGGTGATCAAATACGTATGTCATACAATAAAATGCAAATTAATTATAAAAAAATCATACAATGTGATTTTCTGGATTTTTGTTGTAGATTCCGTCTCTCACAGTTGAAGAGTACATATGATAAAAATGACAGAGCCTTACATGCTTTGTAAGTAGGAAAACCTGCAAAATCAAATAATAGTTCTCCCCACTGTATATTGCGATATGAAAAAATACAGCTTTGTTCCCTAACATTAGCTTTGGCTATCAACCTGACAGTATATATCCTTCGTTTTCCCCAGCCCCATTCTCTACAATAAAATTTAACATTAATAGTATAGTAATAGCAACAGTAGTAAAATGGAATACGGAATTGGGCATAACTTACCAACTACAAGATGCAGTCTGTGGCAAAAGAACTGCAATCTGGTCCACTTGTTCAGGTGCAGCCTTCACCATGTTCGCGGCATTGTCTGTTGTTATACAGACTAGACAACTCTTATCTAGGCCCCAATCAGCTAAAGCTTCTCCCATCCCTGTTGCGATGTTCTCACTTGTTTGATCCTCTGGGAAAATGCAGTTTGCAAACAGCGACTTTTCAGGTGGAAGTCCTCATTAATAAAGTGTACGGTCAGACTTATGTAGGGCTCCATGGTCTGGCTGGACCACAAGTCTGTTGTTGCTGTATATTATTCCACTTGTGACAGCTCTTTTTCAACTTGTGCCTTGCATTTCTCGTACAGCTCTGGGATGGCAACTTGAGAAAAATAGTTGCGTGATGGCATTACATACCGCTTTTCAAGCGACCGGATCATGTTTTTAAAATCTTCTTAGGTAATCGTGTTAATTGGTACCATGTTTTTGGTGACGTGAAATGTTCTTAAATCTGTGATTACTCTCTGCCGGTTGGAACCTTTCTCGTGTGGTGTAATACTGGCAAATGCCAGTATTACACGCCATTGAAATGCTTTGCACTCATCATACGAAGATCTGTGGTGCGGCCTTAAATGATCGAACAAATTGGTCATGTTGTGGCTACAATTGCAAGGCACTCTCGACAAAGTACCTGTTTTTTGTTAACATCATCCTGTATGTAGCCGAAATATTTCCATTTAATTGACAATGCATTTGTTTTTGCAACCAAATTCTCCATTTCTGTCTTTTTTGACTGTTCCTCGCTCATCATTTCGTCACGCGCAAGCAGAGCCTGCATGTCAACTAAGTGCAGCAACCAACCGTGTTTAAAATAATTATTATTATAAACTGTGTATCTAATAACCCCAAATCAGAGTCAATTACCTTATATCAGACAGATATAAAAACATATCAGACAGATATAATGCTGGTTTTCCATTTGAAAAAAAGATGTATTGTAGACTGATATATGTTTACCTTCCTAAACCGCACGTTCTGCGATGTGACTATTGCGGATGCGTACAAATGATATATCGTGCAGCCCTAGTGTGTGTATAGTTTTGTGTGGTTGCGTGAGTGTGGTTTTGTGTGGTTGTGTGTGTGTGTGGCTGTGTGTGGGTTTTGTGTGGTGGGGTGTGTGTGGTGGGGTGTGGGTTTTGTGTGGTTGTGTGTGTGTGGCTGTGTGTGGGTTTTGTGTGGTGGGGTGTGTGGGGTT
Organism: Esox lucius; assembly: GCF_011004845.1. Taxonomy (NCBI): domain Eukaryota; kingdom Metazoa; phylum Chordata; class Actinopteri; order Esociformes; family Esocidae; genus Esox; species Esox lucius. The sequence continues at coordinate 10,993,875 of NC_047590.1, forward strand.
GCATCAGCATCATAGAATAAGAGTATAGTATTTACCTCTGTCTAAACCCTCTTCCAGGTACATTGAGCTGACCAATGGGCTCCGAGCTCTGCTCATTTCGGATTTTACTGGCCCTGCTTCCTCTGGAGACGACGATTCACAGGAGGAAGAGGAGGACGACGATGAGATGGGAGAGGAGGAAGAGGAAGAAGACGACTCAGGAGAAGGAACGGAGGAAGAGTCTGAGGAGGAGGATGAAAAGGACAGTGACTTTGAGGATGAGGATGACGGAGGGAATAGGAAGAAGGAACACTCTGAGAAACAGGTTAGAGAGGGAGAGCAGCAGACCAGACCCAGTTAAAACCACAACACTTTAAGACCAGTGATGATAAGGATGTTGATGACCGTGTTTGGTTGTGATGTGTGCGTGTGTGTCCATGTGTGTTAGTCTGCAGCAGCGTTGTGTGTGGGCGTTGGCAGCTTCAGCGACCCCAGCGACCTCCCAGGCCTCGCCCACTTCCTGGAACATAGTGAGTATAACCAGAGTTGCTGTTTAATAATTAGGCGATGGTCTCGTCTCCGCCTTAACGATGAGAGTCCTTCCAAAGGGAGATGGCAGGTCTGGCGTTTGTTCTGTTCCGCGTTCATAGATTTTGACGGTTGTGGAATCTCCTGCTTTCCATCTCTTCCTCTTTGGTATCATCCATCAAGGTACTTACAGTGGATGACATATTTGTACCAGCTATTGGGCCATCTTGATTTAGAATATTCTGTGAGTCGGTAAGCAAACCCAAAGGTTGCATACTGCCTTGCCGGAGTCTGTGTTATTTGAGAATGTATTTACAGACACTTGCACTTGTAGATGTTCAGTTTATGATTATAATTAATTGGTTAATTCTACCTGATGAACTTAGAATGTTGTTATCTTCCTCTAACCAACGGGATACCATTTCTTTATATTTGTCCTTAATGTCCAGATAGTTGTCTCTCTATGGTATAACCCCTGACCTTTAAAGATGAGTGTTTGATTGGATAAATGTGATGCATTGCTGTATGTGTGACTGGATGGGAATAGAAATGACACCTTCCTCTCTCCTGCTTCTAGTGGTGTTCATGGGCAGTGAGAAGTACCCCTCAGAGAACGGTTTTGATGCCTTCCTGAAGAAACATGGCGGCAGTGACAACGCGTCCACGGACTGTGAAAGAACCATCTTCCAGTTTGACGTTCAGAGGAAGAAGTTCAGAGAGGCTCTGGATAGGTCAGTAACACCATCAGGCTACCATCTGTGCCTTGTCTCTTGATCCTGATTGGTCTGTCAGCTCTAATTGCTCCCTCTGTACCTGTCTGTAAATGACCCTCTCCAGATGGGCCCAGTTTTTCATCTGTCCTCTGATGATACGAGACGCCATCGACAGGGAGGTGGAAGCTGTCGACTCTGGTGAGAGGAAACAATGCATTTCTTTTTAACCTGATGTTGTTAGCCCACTGAGAGCATGCTCCCTGGTTATTTGGTGGATTGTGTGCAGTCCTCACAGTGGGTGGTGATATTCGCCCTGTCTTTCCCAGAGTACCAACTGGCCAAGCCTTCGGACTCTCACAGGAAAGAGATGTTGTTCGGGAGTCTGGCCAAACCAGGGCACCCTATGGGCAAGTTCTGCTGGGGTGAGAACGCACACACACACACACACTGTCTACTGTGTTGCCATATCTTTACAACAAAGAGGGGTGTTGCATTATTATGGTATGTTAAAGTGATGTTGTCGTGGTTTCCATAGGTAACGCCAAAACTCTGAAGACCGAGCCCAAGAAAAAGAAGATTAATGTTTACAAGAGGCTCCGCACCTTCTGGAAGAGACATTACTCTGCCCACTACATGACCCTGGCAGTGCAGTCTAAAGGTGACACACACAAACACTAGACCTGTCCGTTTAGTCATGCCAGTCTGTTCCTGTGTCTGTGTGTGTGTGTGTGTGTGTGTTTGTGCGCGGGTGGGAATGTTTTACTTCCTTTAGAGGACTATTTGTCAGCACAAGGGATGGAAAACATGACAGGTTGACCATGTTGGGATGTCCGTTCTAGGAAAAACTAGATTTTCTGGCTTAGGGGTTATGTTTAGGGTAAAACTTTCAATTAGGGTTAGATTTAGGCATAATGGCTAGGTCAAGTTTAGGTAGATTATTGAGGTGATGGATAAGGTTAGGGAACATCAAATGTGGTTTGTAATATTGGACTGTGTGTATGTATAGAGAAGCTGGACACTCTGGAGAAGTGGGTGAGGGAGATCTTCAGTGGAGTGCCCAACAAGTGAGTCTCCTCTACCTGGACTTTGAATCTATACTGTACATGAACACCTATGCTGTACATGAATCTCTACTCTACACTAAATTAATTTCTACTCTGTACATGACTTTCTACACTACTACATGAAACTCTCTCTGTACTCTACATAAATCTCTCTGTACTCTACAAGTATCTCGATACAGTGCATCTAAATCTCTCTTAATTCTATCCTTCCTAATTTCAAATGATTCAAACTCTTAACTGAACTGTGTTACTCAGTGTTCAGCCCAAGCCAGATTTCTCTAATCTACTGGATCCCTTTGATACGCCAGCCTTCAACAAGCTCTACAGAGGTACCCAAAAGAAGAACATCTCCATTCACCTGATATCTACAGGCTTCCCTCTGTATCTTTTTTAGCAGCGCACAGCTTTAATTCAGTTAATCTCATTGCTGTGTGTGTGTGTGTCTGGTTGTGTTTCAGTGGTTCCGGTGAGGAAGGTTAATGCACTGACGATCACTTGGGCCCTGCCTCCTCAGGAGAAACACTACCGGTAAGAGAGAGATAGAGGTAGGAGACAGCTACAGGTAGGAGACATCTACAGGTAAAAGACAGCTACGGGTAGGACACAGCTACAGGTAAAAGACAGCTACAAGTAGGAGACAGCTACACGTAAAAGACAGCTACAGGTAGGAGACAGCTACAGGTAGGAGACAGCTACAGGTAAAAGACAACTACAGGTAAAAGACAGCTACATGTAAAAGACAACTACAGGTATAAGACAGCTACAGGTATAAGACAGCTACAGGTAGGAGACCTCTACGGGTAGCAGACATCTACAGGTAAAATACAGCTACAGGTAGGAGACAGCTACAGGTAAAAGACAGCTACAGGTAAAAGACAACTACAGGTAAAAGACAGCTACAGGTAAAACACAGCTACAGGTAAAAGACAGCTACAGGTAAAACACAGGTAAAGTTAAAAGACAGGTACAGGTAAGGGAAAGTTACCCCTCAGCTGCTGTACCACAGTCAGAGTCTCCAGTTGTTGATGCACCTCTCCTGTCTTGACCATGTCCTCCACCTGTTCTGCCCTCTGTCTTCCTCAGGGTGAAGCCTCTCCACTACATCTCCTGGCTGATTGGTCACGAGGGCACAGGCAGCATCTTATCAGTACTCAGGAAGAAGTAAGTCAAGGACTTATCTAGGAGAAATCCCAGATCACACTTGCAGGTGATATGGTGACATTAGCTAGCTCAGCTGGTAGGCAGAAACACACAAGCAGGCTGTCAAATCAAAGACACTCCTATATTGAGTTTTTCTACATGAAAGGCACAGTAGTTGTTTTAGCAAAAGTGATAATTTGTCTGTCATGTTTATGCCAGTTTCAGCTTCCAAAGACTAAGACTCAAATCTAAGTTTCATATTACATTTATTTTTTTAACAATAGGACATATGTTAATGTGGTAGGGGCTGAGCTGTCTGTGTCTGTCTGTGTCTGTCTGTGTCTGTCTGTGTGTTTCTGTGCGTGTGTGTGTCTGTGTTTCACATACAATTTGTGTAATTGTATGTGTTTCTGTGTATCTGTGTGTGTGTGTGTGTAGGTGCTGGGCCCTAGATCTGTTTGGAGGGAACAGTGAAACAGGCTTTGACCAGAACTCCACATACTCCATCTTCTCTATTTCCATCACTCTCACAGACCAAGGATTCCAAAACTTTTACCAGGTTGGCATACACACACGCATGCCCACACACACACACCCAAAAACACAGTCCTAATTCTTTGTCTCTCTCTACAGGTATCTGACTTGGTCTTTCAGTACCTCAAGATGCTGCAGAGCCTGGGTCCCCAGCAAAGGTAGTGTGTGTGTGTGTGTGTGGGTGTGTGGTTGTGCTGGTGGGCGGTCACTGTAGTCATGTGAAATTAAGAATGCCTGCTGTATATTTATACAGTGAATCCTTAACTCTGTCCCTCTGTAGGATCTATGAGGAGATTCAGAAGATTGAAGCCAATGAGTTTCACTACCAAGAGCAGGTAAAAGCCTTCCAGGTGTGGTCCTCTGGATCTCCTGCGGTCTATGAAAGCCCTGCACCCGACTGATGTACCCATGTGTTTCAGACTGACCCTATAGAGTACGTAGAGGACATCTGTGAGAACATGCAGCTCTTTTCTAAAGAAGACTTCCTCACTGGGGACCAGCTCATGTTCCAGTATTCACCGGAGGTACCGAGTATGCGCGCGCGTGTTTGTGTGTGTGCGCGCTCACACACACAACCATGGTTCTACCAGGTAATTGGTGCGTACCTCTTACTGACTCCTGTCTAAGCAAATCTGGTTTGTTTTTCCATGTGTGTGCACGTGTGTGCGCGTGTGTGTTTGTGTGTGTGCGTGCGTGTGTTTGTGTGTGTGTTTGTTTGTCTGCGTGCGTGCGTGTGTGTGCAGGTGATCACGGCAGCCCTGTCCTTGCTAACTCCAGACAGATCCAACCTGCTGCTGCTGTCTCCTGAACACGAAGGCCACTGCCCTCTTAGAGAGAAGTGGTTTGGTACACACTACAGTGTAGAGGGTGAGGAACACACAGGCCTAGCGTGGGTCAGTAGAGGAGGTGCAGAAGGAGTGTCCTGATACTTGTCTTCTCCATCCAGACATTCAGCCTGAGTGGAGAGAGAGATGGAGTGGAGACTTTGAACTCAACTCTGACCTGCACCTCCCTGCCGAAAACAAGTTCATTGGTGAGTGTGTGTTCTTGTCTCTTTGAGTCTGTGTGTATCTGTGTGTGTGTGTGTGTGTGTGTGTGTCTGTGTTTCACATACAATTTGTGTAATTGTATGTGTTTCTGTGTATCTGTGTGTGTATCTGTGTGTGTGTCTGTGTGTGTCTCTCGGTCTTTGTGTGCATCTTTGAATCTGTGTGTGTATGTGTCGTGTGTGTGTGTGTGTGTGTGTGTGTGCGTGTGTGTATTGGGAACATTCCTCCTGTGTTTATATGATGTACCTTCCCTCAGCGACTGACTTTGTCCTGAGGCAGTCAGACTCTCCTGATACTGACCTGCCAGTCAGAGTGTCTGCCAGTGACAGGGGATGTGTCTGGTACAAGAAGGACAACAAGTTCAACATACCCAAAGGTGGGTGTGTGGGTGTTTTCTAAACTGGGTTGATTTGGGAAACGTTTGACCACATTCTCCAGTTTTCCAGTCCGGCTCGGTCAGAAGAAGGTTGGGAACCCCCAGGCAGGCATAGTCATTGGGGATACGTCTCTCTGGGACTTGATTGGCTCAAAGTATTTTGGGTGTTTAGTAGAACTGTTCAATAGAACTGTAAGTGAATTTATTAGCAACAGGGATAAAGGGACATTTATTTTTAAAATATAATTATTTATTTTGTTTATATATTCTCGGGCATTTACACTTAATTGGATGGAGAGTGGAGAAATATTTCCATTATTATTATTACAATCTCGGAAGCATATTGTATTCAGAACAAAATAAGCCATTTCCTGATTTGCCATATCTTGTCATATGCAGTGAGCAGATTTGAAAGTTTAATTAAATAATAACACATTTGCTTCTGTTAACCCCAAGTGTCCCACAAATATCAGGGTAAAAAATGCTTAAGAGACAATTTAAACAGTAATATCATTTGTAAATCCATTTAATACAAGACAATGTAATGTGAATCCATTTTATTGGGATTCCTCTAAACCCTGTTCTTCAGTGTTTATGGCAGCTCAAAGTGATCTTATTTCCCAAAGTGGCTCCATGAAAATGATTAGTGACTACCATACTACTGTGGATGTCATGGCAACTGTTCTTCTGCTGATTTAAAAAGGACCAGAACAAATTAGATCAGTGGAGTTACTAAAACAGTGAACAATTAAAGTGGTCAAGAGCACTCCTGTGTTGATGTCTTGGATTTCTGTTGATTTTATTTATTTTCTGCCTGTCAATGTTTCTCGTTTCTCTTTCTTCCCTCTGTTGAGCTTTTGTTTTTTTTCTTTCCTCCAGCGTACATCCGCTTTCATCTCATCTCTCCAGTCATCCAGCTGTCAGCCAAGAAGTAAGACCAGTGTTTAGTTTGCAGCTCGCCAACCATTGTTTCACAGCTAGGGATAGAGTTTGGCAATGCACAATAGCCTGGAACATTTCTTTCAGAGCCTTTCTCTTTATTTTTTCCCTCACCACCCCCCACCACCACCAACCTAGCCTGGTGTTATTTGACCTTCTGGTCAACATCCTCGGTCACAACCTAGCAGAGCCAGCCTATGAGGCGGACGTGGCCCAACTGGAGTACAAGCTGTCGGCAGGAGAACACGGACTGGTCATCAAGGTCAAGGGCTTCAACCACAAACTGCCAGTGAGTTAGAAAATACACCCCTCCGCCATTGGCAAGACACACAAACACCATGCCAAGACACACACTCCGATGTGGACAATTTTGGTATCGAAATCTCCTTTCTTATAGCTCCTGTTCCATCTGATTGTGGACCACCTGGCTGACTTCTCTACCTGTGAAGATGTCTTCTGCATGTTCTCCGAGCAGCTCAAAAAGACCTACTTTAACATCCTCATACGACCAGAGAAACTGGGCAAGTATGTTGGGATTTTAGTTGCTTTTTCAAACCAACTATTTATGGTGAAGCGTTTCTTTGAGCATGGAGCGAATGGCAGTGGAGCAGTCTGAAGCGTTCGAGCGTTGCACGAGACCACACTGTTAGCAGCAGCACATTGGATTTGGAACTGCTCCACTCTGCTCAGACTCTGCACTTGTCTGTGGGTCTCTCCCACTCCCAGGGACGTTCGGTTGCTGATCCTGGAGCATGGTCGCTGGTCCATGATGGAGCGGTACCAAGCCCTGACTGACGGTGGTCTCACTGTGGAACAACTGATGGACTTCAGCAGAACCTTTAAGACCCTGCTCTATGCTGAGGGACTGGTGCAGGGCAACTTCACTAGCCAGGTGACTGGACCAAACAAACACACGAACACACACGCGCACCTAGATGGACACAGAACTGTAAAAGAACCTTTTCCACCAAACTCCTATATAATTACTGATTTTCTTCTGATCTGTTTACAGGAGTCAATCCAGTTCCTGCAGTATGTCACTGAGTAAGCATACGCACACATGCAATCACACACACACACACACGCACACACTCACCAGCACCTTGCATAACTGTCCGTCTGTCTTTGTCAGTAAGCTGCAGTTTTCCAAGCTGCCAGCAGAGGTCCCCGTGTTGTTCAGAGTGGTGGAGCTGCCGCTAAAACAGCACCTCTGTAAGGTCAAAGCACTGAACAAGGGAGATGCCAATTCAGAAGTCACAGTCTACTACCAGGTACACACAAACACTGACTTGCACGCCTGACATAGCTATATAAATGGGGACATAAAAAACAAACCTAACCTAGTCCTAAACTAAACTTCAAACCTAAACCTAGCCTTTAAATCAAAACCAACACCCTAATTCTAACCGTAACATTTGTATAATAATAATAACCATAACCATTGTACCTTTTACCCATAACCGATAGTTTGGGCACATTTTTCTTCCCATCTAGAAAGTCAAACCTATTGACACATACAAACACGATGGCACGATAAATCAGTTTATGATCAATCAAACAAATGTAATTATAAAGCCCTTTTTACATCAGCAGTTGTCACAAAGTGCTTTTACAAAACACCTGGCCTGAAAGCCCAAGGAGCAAGCAACAACAGTGTTGAAGCACAGTGGCTAGAAAAAACTCCCTAAGAGGGGCCAAAATTAAGGAAGAAACCTAGAGAGGAACCAGGCTCGGAGGGGTGACCAGTGCTGTTCTGGCGGTGCCAATAAGTACTGTTTCTCTGTCACCTTAACTCTCTCTCTTTTTCCTCTCTCTGTCCAGTCTGGCCCAAAGAACCTTAGAGAACACACACTGATGGAGATGCTTGTGGTGAGTACTCCAACTACCAGTCACCCTGTCATCTACAAACACCTCATCCTCTGACCTGTTGTTGTTGTTAATAGTATCGTTTTTAATGTTGTTGTTGTTAATGTTGATGTTTTTTTTATGTTATTGTTAATGTTGTTGTTAATGCTGTTGATCGTAATGTTGTTGTTGTTGTTAATGTAGATTTTTTTTTAAATGTTATTGTTAATATTGTTTTTTCTATGTTGTTGTTGTTGTTGATGTTCCAGATGCACATGGAGGAGCCCTGCTTTGACTTCCTCAGAACCAAGGAGACTCTAGGGTCGGTGTCTGTCTTTCACTTCTCTCTCCTCACTCTGCGCCCTGTCTTTTACGTCTGTCTCCCTGTGTCCCAGTCTCTTCCTGCTGACTAAATGTCCCATGAAACCTGTGGAAATGGAGACGTGCCTGTTTTCACTCTCACCGTCTATATCCTGCAGGTATCATGTTTATCCAACCTGCAGAAACACCTCTGGAGTTTTGGGCTTCTCCATCACCGTGGAAACACAGGCAACAAAGTTCAAGTAAGATCCTTACGCTTCCTGTATGCAGCCATGACATCATGGACTGCAGTGGTGCTGATAGTAATGGCAGTGTTTAATGAAGTATGTTGTTTCATAATGACATGGTTTCGCCTTCCATTTCTCTCTCTCCATCTCTCTGTCCATTTCTCTCTCCATCTCTCTGTTCATCTCTCTCTCTCCATCCCTCTCTCTGTCTCTCTTTCAGTACTGAGTTAGTAGAGTTGAAGATAGAGGAGTTTCTGTCTTCTTTTGGAGAGAAGCTGAGCGCTCTGACTGAGGATGCATTCAACACACAGGTGTGTGTGTGTGTGTGAAGGATTAAGTATGTCTCAGGTGAGTGTACTTGGTAAATTAAAGGTGTGTGTGTACAGGTGACTGCGCTGGTCAAGCTGAAGGAGTGCGAGGACACACACCTCGGAGAGGAGGTGGACAGGAACTGGTCAGAGGTTGTGACCCAGCAGTACGTCTTCAACAGGCTCCACAGAGAGGTGACACGGAACAATTCAATGCTTCTGTTCTCAGTGTGTGCAGATTGTTCTGGTAGTCACTGCAGATATTTAATAATCTATGTGTGTGTCTGAAAAGATTGAGGCCCTGAAACAGATGACCAAAGCAGAGCTGGTTTCCTGGTTTCTGGAACACCGTGGACAGAACTGCAGAAAGCTTAGTGTACATGTAAGTTTGTATGAGACCTGTGTAATTAATGTTTTACTGACACACTGAAAGACAACACCATCTGTGTCTACGAACCTGGCCCTGCTAGCGTAAACTTTCATAAGTAAATTGGCTTTAGTAATTCAGCTGGCTGGCAGGCTGTACTTAGCAGGCCAAAACAAACTCAGTATGACATGCCAATGTTACAGCCTCTCATGCTTCAACTTTGAATAAACCGACTGTGCATTTGAGGTTGCTGCTAAGAAATGGAGTGAATGCTTTAAGATGTTTATTCCAATCATTTCAGTCACTTGCTGTAGTGTATGCTTGGATCCAAGACAAATACACCCCAGGCCTATATTTCAAGCTGCTGCTACAGCAAGGCACTAAACGTCCACATTTCACACCAACGAAGATGTAGTCAGCATCCCATTGACTACAGCAGTATTCTAGCCAATCCTGTTGCGTCTCCCAGACGGAAGACTGCATGTCGGCGAGCTGTGCTTCGTGTCTGTACTCTGACATCCTCGTCTCTTCCTAGGTGGTGGGTTTTGGGCCGGAAGAGGGAGACCCCCCTGGGGAGGACAAGCCGGGTCAAAGTGAGAAGGACGAGGAAGGGTGTGGGATTTCATCCTACGGAGAGGTTTCCAAACTGACCTTCCTCCCCGCCTCCACCAAGATGGCCACTGTCACAAGCATCATGGACATTCCTTCATTTACCCAAGGCCTACATCTCTACCCCTACCACAAGATCATCCAATAGACTGCTACTATTCCATGTGTCTCTTTCATGCCTGACTAAAAAGATAATCCAATAAACTCACTAAAACACACAATCTCTGTCTTTGACAGTGACTTGCTATCACACACGGCATATAATGTATTTTAAACATGGTGTTTTGAATGCTAATGAGGTCGTAGCCATTGTATACCACAGGGATCCCATCACTTTTACTGCTCTATTAAGTGAGCACTTAAATCACACATCGGGTCTCCATGAACGAAAGATGTGTCCTGAGGGATCTCCTCCCAGACCTGGAGCAGGGTATCAGGGAGCTGGACCGTCTGTGGCGCTACTTGGCAGCGTCACATCCACCGATGCATAACGTCCCAGAGGATTCTCATTTGGATTCAGGTCTGGGGAACGGGAGGGCCAGTCAATTGCATCAATGCGTTCGTCATCCAAGGAACTGCCGACAACCGCCCGGCATTGTCCTGCACTAGGAGGAATCCCGGGCCCACTGCCCCAGCATAAGGTCTGACGATGGGTCTGAGGATTTCATCCCGGTGCCTAACAGCAGCTAGCACGTGGAGGTCTGCGCAACCCTTCCAAGTTTACGTCTCCCCAGACAGTCACTGAACCACTGCCAAACCGGTCATGCCGAATGATATTGCAGGCAGCATAACGTTCATCACGGCGTCTCCAGACTCTTTCACGTCTGTCACATGTGCTCAGTGTGAACCTGCTCTCATCTATGAAGAGAATGGAGCGACAATGGTGAACCTGCCAATTCTGGTGTTCTCTGGCGAAGGCAAATTGAGCTGCACAGTGCAGGGCTATGAGCACAGGTGCCACTAGAGGATGTTGGGCCCTCCTGCTCAGTGGTGTAGTGGTGCCCGGAGAAGTGGGTATACTGTAATACCCCCTCATGGAGTCTGTTTCTGACAGTTTGGTTGCTGGAGGTCAATTCGTAGGGCTCCGGCAGTGTTCCTCCTGTTCCTCCTTGCACAAAGGAGCAGATACTGGTCTTGTTGCTGGATTGATGCTCTTCAACGGCCCTGTCCAGCTCACCACGTGTAATGGCCCATCTCCTGGTATCTCCTCCATACTCTTGAGACTGTACTGGGAAACAGCCAACCTTCTTGCAATGGCACCTATGGATGTGTCATCCTGGAGTAATTCAACTACCTGTGCAACCTGAATGGGCTGCAGGTACTGGCTCATGCTACCAGTAGTGAAAAGGACACTAGCAAAACTAGAGAGGAATCAGTCAGGATGGTTAAGGAGAGAGCAATAATCTGTGGCCACCACCTGCAAAACCATTCCCTTTTTGGGGGTTGTCTTGCTGTTGTCTCTCCAGTGCACCTGTTGTCAATTTCATTTGCACCAAAACAGATTACACTGATTCGCAATTGCTTATGCTTCCTAACCGGACAAATAGATCCCTGAAGTTTAATTGAGTTGGTGTTATACTGTGAGTGTTCCCTTCATTTTTCTGAACAGTGTATATTATTGCCATATGTGCCATATCTATAATATTCATTACTACTAACATACTGCTGCTCGTTTACAGTGTTATGCATATTATTTTGCTTTATATATTTTTCTTTATTATCACTACGTAGTTGTCGGGTGCCGTCACAACAATTTAATCGTGCAGGATGACGCTGTGTTGTTCGGTGCATTTGACGAATAAACTTTGAAACTTGATGGACGAACTGTACTGACAACGAAATATTGCTCTCGATTTCGATTTGCATAACGTAGTTCACAAAGCGTAGTGGTTAGCTATTCAACTGTGTTTTCTAAAGAAACGAACCAGCCATGTAATGATTGGAGTCATTGTTTTCATTGTAAGTACTGCATAGCTAGCCACCTAACCTCTTTCTACTTTAATAACGAGTTGAATGTAATGTAGCGACCCTGTTATACCTGTTGTTGGTTTGGATGTTAGCAGGGACCAGTTTCGAGAACCGAGTAGTTTCGACTAATTGGTTTGACAATCAGGAAAACTGACACCACACCTCTACACATGAATCACGTACAACAACACTGGATTTTTAAATAGCGTAGTGGTAACAGACACAGTCTGCCCCATAGGAAACCGCTTATCGAATCCAGCCATCCCTTCTAATGCGCAGAACGCGCCTCTAGTTATTCGGGCCAGAGGAATCATTCCCACCCAAAAGAACTAGTGCTCGTTGTTTGAACATGTTTTATTAAATTATTGTCAGTCTCCATGGTACATACTTTAATATGTTTGGGTCTTTGGTGTCCAGTAATGATTATCCCAAATAAATCTTCGGTATTTTATTTATAATTAAATTGCACCCCATAGCGGTTCCCGAGCACATACGAGGTCAGTGACGTAACCCTATAGTTGCCTATTTAACGCTTTCATTTACTTCCCAATGCTAGGGTGTGGGAAATACTGATCACAGACCTGTTTTGCGCTCTTTTAACGTTTAAAGTTTGAATGAGAGGTTCGGTTTTCTGATCCTAGATCAGTAGTTCAGGGTTGAAGGTAGAATTACATATCGCAGGCTGTTGCTTTTTCCCCGGGGGTACTAGCCATTCTCTCCAGTCAAGCAGGGTGATGGACAAAGCAACATTAACCACAGACAAACTCTACCCGGATCGATGTCTCTGTGTTCTCATCGACGCCACCTGGGAAATGGCATGAGATCTCCGTTTTTTCTCACGCCTTCGCTCTCTCTGTATAGGTGCAAGTGTGGAATCAAGGGGTAACGGAAAGGAAGGGTACCATGAGAGTTCTTTTGTAGCGCGAATACACGGTGCTCAGCTGAATGGGGAAAGGGTTTGTGCTCCAGAAGTAAATCAGCGGGCAGTAAGCTAGTTCACCAACACAAAACCTTAGGGTTTGTGAAAACTGCAGGTTTGTGAAATAGCAGAATACGGCTTATCTGACAGGTAGGCTGTTGTTTGAATACCATCGTTTGTACTGCGATTTCATACTTTGTTTCGTGTATGTACCTGTGTTTTAATGATTCCTTACGAATATTAGTTATTATTGCTATTATTGTTAACGCTAATTTTTTACAGCAACAAATACCCTGGCATCGCTAATACACTGACTCAGTTTGAAGTGACCGAAGTGTCATCAGTATTTGGTGTCATATAGGCTATGTGCAGAAAAACATTATTGTATATAGGAAAAGAACAGAAACATTGTTAAAAAATGCATGCGTTACTCAAAAGCTATGTTTCAAGACTGTTGGTGGTCGACTATGTATGTCAAACTCTCTGACATTGGACCAGTGAGGCTGTGGTGATGATGTCATGTCTCTTCTCAGAGTGCTGTGAGAGGCCATTCACTCCTGGCTGATAGGATGCCATCTTCCTGATGCTGGTTTGTACAGGTAAGATCTGAGTGTCTGTGTTCACATTTTACAAGGAGAATTTGACCAACTGGGCACCTTTTGTCAGTTACGTTTAACTTAAGGGGTAGGAGTTCAGTGTTGGGTTCATGGTTATGTTTGGGGACGATAGGAAATTGTCATGGGAGCACATTTTGTGTCCCCAATCTTTGACCCAACATGAGTTGGGTCAAAAATTTATATCTTGTAATTACTTAAAGCTGTGCTATAAATAGCTTTAAGAAATTCCAAGATGTAAAAGCTGTTCTAAGCTATACTGAACACTAATATAAATACAACAACATGTTGGTCCCATGTTTCATGAGCTGAAATTTTCCACAAATGTATGCACAATTGCTTATTTCTCTCATTTGAAATCCTTAGATTAGGGCCTAGCAAATTTCTAAAGAAGATGAGGTTTTATCGCTACATTATTACATACAGCAAGTGGCGCAGCTGTCCTAGATACACTCAGAGATCAGGATTGAGTCAGGCCGAGAAGTACTTTAGAAGAGAGGGATGGGGAAGAGTCTCGCATACACTACCTGGCTAAATTGTCCCCTGATGGAAAAATATTGTTGCAGGAATGATATTTGAATAATTAAACGCCCGTGGCTTTAAAATTGCAGGCTCACTGAGATTTATTCCTGTGGAAAGTTAGAAGCCTCTCTCACACACACACACACACACACACTCACACTGCAACAAAATATTAATATCATTATTTCAAAGAAGATACTGCAAGTCTCTACTCATCTCTAAATGACAGTGTTTCTGAACTGCCTGTAGACAATCTGACAGGTAGTAAAGAGACACTATAGAGATGCTTCCTCTAGTCAGCCCTCTCCAACACAGTCTCTCTCTTTCCTCCTGGTTAATAATTAATGGAGTTTTTGAAATATCTCTCCTGTGGGAGCACTGATTCATTTTAGGTCATACAGGACAGGTGTGTGTGTGTGCGCGTGTGTGTGTGTGTGCGTGCATGCATGTGTGTGTGTGGGGGGATGTTTTGCTTCACAGTCAAATCGCTATGTCACTTCGAGGCTGCTTGTGCTGTGATGGCTTGGTTGCTGTGATGGTTAGAAATGGGTAAATCCTATAGTTCACTTCTTAGAGAAAGGCAGCGATTGAAACTTCACGTTACGTTTGACAGCATCATCCTGCCCATTTGACTACATTATTTTGACAGCATTTTCCTGCCCATTTGACTACATTATTTTGACAGCATTTTCCTGCCCATTTTACTACATCATTTTGACAGCACTTTCCTGACCATGCCGTTTCTAATGTTGACCTATATTGATGTACAGACCTGTCTGCTGGACATGGTAAATGTAGAATGTCCTATGGTGGCATTGAACAGGTTTGCCCCTCTCTAACACTGCCTTGTTTTGTGCTTGGCACTGGACGAAGGGATCTGAGTTTTGTCCTCTAACTCCTCTTTCTTTAGAACATCCAAACCGAAGAGGATTTGAGGCCACCCCTAGGCTTTGCACGACCCTGCCCCCTTCTTGGTCTTCTCCCCCGTCTCTGCTTCTAGCTGCCAGCTGATGTGAGTTGTAGCCCCAGGGCATCTATCCACAACGTGTCTTTGAGTATCACCGCTGTGTCGATATGGGGTCTGAGTTTATTTTCCTTGGTCACTGTGGCTGCACGCGAAAAAACTAAGTCATTGAAGGAATTGCCCTTTGCAGGTGTAGAACCTATTGCTGATCGTAAGTGTTGCGCCCTTTCAGTGGCCCGTCAAGTTGTGGTGAAATTGTACCGCTTAACTCGGGGGCGTTTACTGCTGAGACGTGTACACACACAATGTCCACAGCCCTCTGCCTGTGTGTGTGTCGTGTGGACCCAGGTTTTGATGGAGAGTCATCGCCAGTTTAATGTCAGCGGGAACAGTAGTGATAAGCGGAGGACTTCTTGCCACAGTCATCCTGCTCTGTATCGTAGCGGTGCTGTGCTACTGCAGGCTCCAGGTAACCGTGTGTGTGTGTGTGTGTGTGTGTGTGTTTGTTCTAATCTGCAAATACTTTAATGAACAATAACTGATTGGAAAACCCCCTCCCTTCCCTAACTCCAGTACTACTGCTGTAGGAAAAATGAGTCGGAGGTGGACTTGGCCTCCGTGTCTGGAGGAGGTGGCAAAAGAGGAGCAGGAGAAAGCCGAGGAAGGGAGGCCCAGACTCAGGCTAACTTTGCCTGCAATGTTTGCAGAACCTCAGGGATGGATGGTGCGGCTGTCACACCTCTCTGCCTGGAACCCCTGGAGGTTAAGGTACATTACTTAACACCAACTCTGACCCTAGGCTTAAACATAGACCTGGCAACATACACAGGATCTCAATGAGTCGTTCTGTTTTAATCATTGCAAACCGGGGGCAAGTCAAACGAACTGGGGCAAGTCAAGTTTACAATGGGCCAGTCAGGTTTGTATTGGACCAGTCAGGTTTATTTTGGACCAGTCATGTTTATATTGGGCCAGTCTGGTTTATATTGGGCCAGTAAGTTTTATATTGGGCAAGTCAGTTTTATATTAAGCAAGTCAGGTTAAAATTGGGCCAGTCAGGTTCATATGAGGCCAGTAAAGGTTATATTGGACCAGTTAGGTTTATATTGGGCCTGTCAGGTTTATATCGGACCAGTCAGGTTTATATTGGACCAGTCAGGTTTATATTGGACCATTAATGTTTACATTGGGCCAGTCAGATTTATATTGGGCAAATCAGGTTAATATTGGGCCAGTCAGGTTTATATTGATCAGCCTACAGCATAGCACCGCTGGTTAGTCTCTGTACCTTAGCAGGGTTGGTCCTGGTTGGTTCTGGACGGGTGACCAGATCCATCTAGAAGTGGTGTTGGAGTGCCAGTAGGGGGCACTCATCCCTCCAGTCTAATTATTACATTTGTCCAGGGCATTATGAACTGGGTGAAATCTTTAAGAATCAACAAGAAATGGGGATGATATGGCTCCCTAATCATCCCCAGATTCCAATTGACCCCTTCATTCCTTTTCCTCCTCCTGTAACTATTCTCCAGGATAAGGCCTCAGAAACAAAAACTTTTCAGTTCAAAGTCTGACAATTTCTCTATCAACCACACATCTATTTCTGCTCTTCTAAAACAATAAATCCCTACGAAACTTTCCTTGTCAGTTTGACTGATTCCACATTTTCCAATATTGCTTTTACCATCCTTGTTACTACAAATGGGTCTCCCAGAAACCCCAAATTATGAGTGATACTTTGGTTCTTTGACTGCTTTCTCTTTTCTCTTTTTTTGAGACCGTATATCACCAGTATGGCATCACTTTTTTACCGATCTAATTACGTTTGCATCTGGTTTATAAGAGCCATAAGGCATCTCAGAGTTTGCAGTATATTCCCAAAATAACACGGCTAAGAGCTGTGTCCAGCCGCTCCACTATGTGCCGTGGTAATCTCTGTCTTCATTGTGTTTTCCAGGATAGCCCTCCTCCACCCAACTACTGCCCCACCTGCTCCCCCTTCTGGCTACGACCAGACATAAAGGACGAGCTGCACAACGGAATCGATCGGCTGGGATTCCATACGTATCACTATGACAACCCCGGCGTGTGCCAATCACTGCCCCTGTCAGTCTCGTCGCAGGCCCCCTTCTTTTTAACCCAGCCCGGCCAATCCCCTTTGAGCTACTACAGCCCTGTGGACACTTGCGCTAACACACCCTGCAGTAACACACGCTCCTACAGTACACCAGTCTGACACACATACACACACTCCTCCCATTGGGGAGCCACCAATTAAGCCCACAGATGGGGGCTCCAGATCGGGGTCAGGGGGTCCTACAGGGGGTTCTTGGACCTGTGGCAGCAGAAGGCTTCTGCGGGCTATCTTGTTTACCATACAGTGAAGGAGTTGAACTATTGGTTAAATAGGATAAACCCAAACAGCAGCACACTGTTGTGTTTCTCCATCTCTCTCTGTGTCTCTCTCTGCCTTTCATTCCCTCTTTTGCCCTCTTTGTCTTATTCGCTATCTTCTACTTGACTTCTTATACTGAAAAAGTGGCAATTGACATGAGGACTGTATGTTTGTTCATTTAAGGTTTGCTTCACTTCTGTAATGTCAATTTACGTTACATTCAATGACTGAAGCTCAAAGATGTATTGTTGTCTTCCGGAGTGCTCCTCTGTCCTAATCTTTTCCCCCCTGGCAGCTGGATGCCTGAACACACACGAATAGTTT
This sequence comes from Esox lucius, assembly GCF_011004845.1. Classification (NCBI taxonomy): domain Eukaryota; kingdom Metazoa; phylum Chordata; class Actinopteri; order Esociformes; family Esocidae; genus Esox; species Esox lucius. The sequence continues at coordinate 11,011,577 of NC_047590.1, forward strand.
CGCGTAACGAGGGCATGTTTCTCAAATTCTATGATGTTGCACTTAACCCTCACCTGTCAAGCCTTCAAAAGGAAACCTGTGTTGCTGAGCACTTCCTACAGAACAGTTTATTAAGACTCTTGATAATATTGATAAAACAGATGTTTTACTTGTCTTTTCACGCAATTTCACACAATGCACTTCCCACTTATAGACTTAACACCGTGGTCTTCCCATCCCTTTGGGATCTTTAGGAAAATATATGTTTACCTGTTTGTGTGTTGATTTGCTGTATAAGGCCACTTCAAATGTGTGTTCACTGCTATGTAGTCAGACACTCACACAAGGACCGTGCTGCCTATTGTACGGCAATGAAGATAACTTTAATATTAAATTCACTGTGTTCCATAATGAAATCCTGTTCATATTAATAGTACACTAAAATGACATAATCCTTCTCAGGTGGACTGCTTCCTGCTAAATGAGCGTTACTATTGTCCTTTCCCCAGCTTGAGATCTTTGTTGAGACGTGGCCACATCGGTAGGATGCAAAAGGGCAAGTTTCCATTGTTGTTGAGCAGGAAGCACCTCTGCAGAAGATGATAACGTTGAGTCGACCTGAGAAAGAACCAAACCCACGCACAATGTTCCTTTTTGAAGATAAATAAAGATGTCTATCTACCTAGACTTGTTTCTTCGCTAATAATTAAAGGCAGACTCAGCATTAAAAGCAGGGTGTCTTCCTCCTGTAGAACCACAAGACCAGAAGTGCTGAGTGGCTGGTTTAGGGCTCTATTCGTTCAGTATTGCTGAAGGTCAGTGTAACGTGGTTGGAATGTAAAGGCAGTATACTGCATTAGCTGAGGCTACATTTCACAAGAAATTCTGCATACGTGGCTGAATCAGTAATTACCTGTATCAAAGTACTGCACTTTCTAAGACACATTCTGTTAACTCACACCTAAACGATGTTATTGAATTGTTTAACACAATTTAAAAAATGTGGCATGAAAACTACATATTGTTAAATATCCAAAGGAATAGTATTTTTAGGAAATCTGGAAAGAGTGGGAAGTTAAATGTAGTCCATGAGAGACGCCAGTGTTATGTCCCGAGTTCTATTAATGAAACTATCACCTCTCTGTTGTTGAAATAAGAAATGAAAAGAAATGAAATATCATGGAGACAGCAGTGCAACTGGTAGTCAAACAAAGCAGCAATGGAGAAGAATTACTAGAACAAATAGAATAAAGCTGACAATATTGTAAGCGGTCAAATGTCAGGCAACACAAGTTGTTTATCTTTGTTTCCCTTCTGTTTGGTTAAAGGTCTCTGGCTCCTCTGTAGATTTGGTGTAGTTCAATGATCAGTCTGTTACACAGAGCTCTGACGGCACTGAGATTTTGGAGGGAAGAGAGGATGCGTAGAGTTGGAAACAGAGTGAGACAATGGAATATTCAAATCAAAAAGAAAAAGTGGGACAGGAATACTGAGAAAGTGAGGGACAGAGAATGGAAAGAGATGGAATGAGCTGAAAGAGAAATATAAATGAACTGGGTGGTTGCAAAGTCTTATAGTTTGGTGTTTAACTTGTTTCTGTGTTACATGTTTGAGACGTTGACGACAGCTGCATGCTGACAAAACACATGTTGGGTTAGTTCATGACAGCTGCATGCTGACAAAACACATGTTGGGTTAGTTCATGACAGCTGCATGCTGACAAAACACATGTTGGGTTAGTTCATGACAGCTGCATGCTGACAAAACACATGTTGGGTTAGTTCATGACAGCTGCATGCTGACAAAACACATGTTGGGTTAGTTCATGACAGCTGCATGCTGACAAAACACATGTTGGGTTAGTTCATGACAGCTGCATGCTGACAAAACAAGTTGGACGTAACGAGTGCACCGGGCACTCTAGCACATGTTGGGTTAGTTCATGACACCTGCATGCTGACAAAAAGGGAGAAACAGATGGGTTGACTCCTGCGTTGTGATTAGTGTACTTGCAGGACCAGTTTAGACTCCTGACAAACTCCTTTCAGCCTGGCCCCCTAGAGACAATAGAACTCGGAGGAACATTTCTCAAAGGGTTATGGTTCAACACATGCCACACGTTCACCAAACAGAACACCATGAACCTGCCCTCCTCTCTTCAGCCCTCTGTTTAAAAATAGACCAACTTTCATTTGTATTTGTGTGCACGTTTAGATTAAGATTAGGTTTGTGGTTTTGGAACCTGTACTTTCTGTTTTCTGGTCCCGACAAGGCTAGAAATGCAAGGCTGTGTGTGTTGATGGGCAGGGCTGGGTTGTGGGGTATCAGGATGAAGAGGTGTGAATCTCTTCACGGGGGGACCAATAGAGAAGGACTGAGAGAAGAGGGGACAGCAGTAGGCGTTTCTCAGTGTCACTCGCCTCATATATGGACCCTGTCAAACCTGTTGATCTACATATCCATGGACTTGTGTGTGTGCTTGAAGTCCACTGCTGTGCCTGCCTGCTTGCTGGAGTGTCTGTGTTACACATATAGAACTTTGCCCTCTCACTTTACCTTTGGACTACCTGGGATTCAGCTACAGCGGACTTAAACGTTTTCTAACTGGAGGTATTTTAACTGGCTTTCACCTGCTGAGTATGTTTGTTGAGTTTCTCTTGGCAGGTACCATCACTGCTGGAGTTAAGCTGTCTCAGGGAGTTGACTTGTATACATCTGTCTGACTGGGAGTTAATACCTTCTGTTTCCTGTTGGAAGTCACCAGTCAGAAGGAGCTCAACTGTGTCTCTCTGACTGGCTGCAATCAACAAGGGTTTTACTTTACGTCTTCAGCTAACCTGTACAGGAGTTTTCCTGTGTAAAGAAGTTCACCTGTGTGACTGGAATACCATCTGACCACCTGGATTAACTAAAGACTTGATCTCCCACTGGGGTTCACCATGCTCAGAGTCAAGCTCTGAATTCCTCCAGCCGTGTGTGTATGTGTCTGTGTGAACGTGAGTCAAGATGATGCAAGAAGTTTCCATCGCGGTAGCATATGACGCCCACATCGTAGACCAGATGACTGAGGAGATCCTGGCCTGCCTCGTGACCGAGTCCTCATCTCAACACATGGTGAGACTAAAACCATTGTACAACCTGTGTTGGGTTGTAACATGTAACATGTCAACGAAAACGATTTTCAACTGTGATGTTCCAAAATAAGTTGTTTTCTCTTTGAAACTCATTCTGATTCCTGTAACTCAGGACCGCGGTTCTATTTAGTCTGTAGAGTTGACCTGTTATAGACTGCATGATCGAAAACGTCTTTTTCTCATTTGGTCTTTATCATATCCTCCACTTACAGTGAAAACAGTTTCTGCTAATTTGGGATCATTAAAAAAAGACATTGCCTTTTAATTTAATAGTGGCATAATGCCAAACATCAGTGCTCCACATTGAATCAGCCCCTTTATGTCTGTCCATCCTTGTTTGCATGACAGAGATTTGACTTTTGTTGCCCTGCAGGTTTCCAATGGGATGGAGAAACAGCCACAGCAGCTGTGTGACCCAATAGACAGATACCAGGTAAGGCCCAACCAACAGTGTGACCCAAAAGACAGATACCAAGTAGGGCCCAACCAACAGTGTGACCCAAAAGACAGATACCAGGTAGGGCCCAACCAACAGTGTGACCCAATAGACAGATACCAGGTAGGGCCCAACCAACAGTGTGACCCAAAAGACAGATACCAGGTAGGGCCCAACCAACAGTGTGACCCAATAGACAGATACCAGGTAGAATAGCCGCCCCCCCAGGATCCCCACTATCTCCTGTCAGATACTCTTCCTGGGGTTCACAGGAAACAAAAAAAGACAAATAACCCAACACTGATTGGTGTGGAGACCCAACCAACCTCACAAATTTAAAATAGAAAAATACAACTAAAACACTTAGTGCAGATTGTTTCTGTGTATTTGTGCATGTTCAACTGCTCATGAACGAGTTTTATTGGTCTTTTAAATTTGATGGTGTTTCATCAGTCTTTTAGAGTTAATTTTGCTGTTTGCTTAAGTTACTGAGGATGGAAGGGAGTTCTATCTGATCATGACTGTACAGTACTGTGTGCTGTAATGGGTTTGTATTAGGCTTAGAGATAGTGAAGTGATACCATGGTGACATGCCTTGTGGAGTATTTAGGGGTATCAGAGCTCCATCTTATTTTATTATTAAACAACTTAAACCCCTCATTGCAGTGTGCAGTAAAGGGTGACGGGTGCTGCTTTCTTTTGAGCCAGCTGTAGTTTTGTTATTTCGTAGTTGCCAAACCAGACCATATAGGGAGTAGAAAGGACTAGAAAAGTAAGGACCCTAGACAGATACCCACTCGTTATCACTCTCACCCCCCCCCCCCCCGCCTAATTAGCCAAGCGTTGCAATACACCCCCTTACACCCAAAACTAGCCCCCAACCCCAGCACCGCTACATGTGCGTTCTCTAGCGGTCTGTACGATGAATTGTGCTTTCTATGAGGTACATGTTGTCTGTGTCCTCTGCTCTGTGTTTCTCCAGACAGAGAACCTTCAGCTGCAGCAGGCCAGTCTGCGTTTAGAGCAGGAGAATGATGTTTTGGCTCACAGACTGGTCACCAGCAAGATCTCCCTGAGGGCTGCCCTTGACCAGGTACCCAACACATCCCTTGACCCCTAAAACACTTGACACCCCAGCCCTCTACTCTCTACATCCTTCCCAGATCCCCCTAATCCCTAGGCGCTTCCCAAGCCACCTAACCCCTAGGCACTACCCCAAGCGCCCTTCTCCCTATACACTGCCCCTAGCTCCCTAATCCTATATAAACGTCTCCTAGGCCCCAACCTCTTAAGCATGTTCCCTAGCCCTCTACCCTATAGGCAATTCCCATAGCCTCAACCTGCTACCCAGTGTCTCAGTGTGTCTATACACTCACAGGCAGAAGACAGAGCTGATGAGCTGACAAAAGAGTTGCTGATTACCAGGAAGAAACTGAAGGATACTGTGGAAGAGAAGAGAAGGAAGGAGGAAGAGACTGTTCAGGTCATTTGTCTTCCATGTTCCCTAATAATGATCTCATGTGATAACATCTCTGGGTAATAACGAAATACTGTACGACATATTTATGAACGGTTTGCCAGCTAAAGGACGCGTTCAGGGGAGAGCTAGACAGGACAGAATCAGAGGTGAAGAGGAGCTCAGGCATTATCTCAGACTACAAACAGGTACGACACACACGCACGCACACACACACACACACACACACAAACACACACACACTCAGTCCTAATAATATGCTGTTTCTCTGTCTGCCAGATCTGTTCCCAGCTGACCCTTCGGATAGAGAGGCAGCAGGCAGCACACAGAGAGGAGCTGCAACACCTCAGAGTGAGAAACGCTGAACGCCTGATGTCACAGTCCGCTCGGCCTGGAGACCACCACTGACCCTGCCTGTCTCTGTCACCATCTCACCTCTCTGTCAGAACGCTGTGTCGGGGTGCTCACGCTGTCAACAGGCCCTAGGTTCTGGTGTCACGGAGGCCGGTGAACTGGACCGGTGGGAAGACCTGGAGAAAGAACCAGACCTGCAGATAGCAGCTACCAGCCAGCCAGACCAGGAGAAGCTGTGTCTGAGCCTCCGGGTCACGGAGCTGGAGAAGGAGCTAGCCCAGACTAAACTACAGATGGTGGAGGCTAAGTGCAAGATCCAGGTCAGCTCAGAGTTTACACTTCGTTAGTGCACACTACTCACTACAAATATCACACTACACACTTATTTACTTCACAGGTTCACAGTGCATACCAGAGTGATATGCATCTTAGAGCACAGTACTCACTCCAGGGCATTACAACGCTTTGCTGTTTCGTGTTGTCCCCGTGTAGGAGCTGGAGCACCAGAAGAGGGCGCTACAGAATGATCTCCACACTGCTCAGGACAGCTGGCTCAATAAGACTCTCAGCTCCATACGGTCGGCCAGAGGCGGCCGGCAGATCAGCAGCCGCCCCAGGGACAGATCCTCAACGCTGGGGGGTTCCCTTCACGGCCTCCCCCTTTCAGCCTGGAGCTCCAAGAGACTGTCATGGGGCCCAAGGGAGGCCCGGGAGGAGTCAAGTGACAGTGAGGCAGGGGAGTGCAGGGCACGCAAGGAAATGGATTGAGGATATAGACATTGGAGTTATCCAAAATTGGTGGTGGTTTCTTTCCCAACTTTACTTGCTATTTTTGTTGTAATTTTTCATATGTATGTAAAGACATTGCTAGCTGCACTGGGTTGGTTGTCCCTGTCATTAAGCATGTAGAAGTTGTGTAGAAGTCCTTACTTCCAGGGCTAACGCTCCTTTATGCATGAACACACACACACTCACTCACTCTCCTCACAGTAAAAACAAAGTAAAATGTAAACTATGCCAACATTTTACAAACAAAGACTTTATTAATCACATAGAATGTCATAATAGATAGCACAGACATACATTGTCTATACATTGTAGCACTTTTGACCAAAGCTACATAGGAGTTGCCTGACAACTCAAACTGAAATATTCTGCTGCACTATTGTTGTGACACTGTGTCAATCTTAGACTGTTTTCCTTCATTGATTGGATCTCTAATTGATCGAATCAAAGCCAATTATGAATTTTGAAGATATTGCCTTACCCACATACGGTCTGGCTCTGGCCCAAACCATTGGATTCTAGGACGAACCAGACAGAAACTTTCAGTTTCGTGGGTCAATTAGATGGTTGGGTTGATCTGCAACCCGAAAATGTGACTCCATACAGAGAACAAACTAGCATGTCTGGGTGTGGCACGGCATTCGGCTATGGCACAAGAGCAAGGGGTTTGGGTTAGCCAGGAAAGAATAGGTCTCTGGCCAAAAGTAGTTCCCTTCAAAGGAATAACATTTAAGGGAAACTAATTTGTTGTTAGACGAATTAGTGTATGTATGTATCAGAGAAGTGACATTTACAAAGGGTTCCAACATGTTGCCTCCTGATATTTTCTGTTAACACAAATAAGACCTGACCCTAATCAGACCACAACACATATTTTAATGATATACAGATTTCCTTAATATGAGACTACAATCCGAATATGGACAAATAAGGACACATTTGGGCACTATGTATAAACAGGGCTAGAGAGAGGCATGTCAGTTCAAAGCAGCAGAGGCATACAATAATTCGATTTGAAGATTCCACAGAAGATTCCACTGAAGGAGGACCAAGCATCTGTACTCCAATTATTTTGTTTTCCCCGCATCCATCACGGTTTTCTCCATTCCTCTCCTCTTACAAACATTTGAGGACATAGAAGTTACAAGTCGTCCCACGCGGGCACCCGCAAAGAGTTCCAACGCGCGCACCTTTGCGCACCGCGCACTGTTCACCTGCGTCACACTGAAAATAAATACACAATCAACAATTCGTTTTTACACGATTATAATCATTTTGGAGGTGGTTATTATGATGTGACATTTATCTCTACATGATTCTGAAAATATGTTACTAGACCAGGTTTTAAAGCAAATCATGGACTAAGTCAGTATAATAGTTTCTTAGCAAAGAGTGATTTCTCAAGCAAAGGTAATATGCATTCACCATCGAGGTTGAAATGTATGTTTATTTTTTTCCCCAAACAGCTTATCTGCATATCTGAGTTCAATTTCGATTATGTGGAGATATCAAAGAAACGTGGTAACTAACTTTATGACTGCAACTGGCCTTTAACAACGTCTTCAATAATTACATTGAGATTATATATGTATACTTACTGATGGCAGCCAGCTGAGTTTCTTCTCTGATAATGGTATTTGCTTATTCTTCAGTTTTTCAAGTACTTCTTGCAACGCCTCAATCTACGTGACAAAGAAAAGCAACAGCCTGATTCAGAAAACTAGCAGGCAACAGTGAGGGATAAATAGGCTAAACCAAAACAACACATTGCCAAGTAAATTAACCAAACAAATTCACCAACAAAATGTTTCTGCAATGTAATGTAAACTTACTAGGTCCTTCTCTTCTTGTGACTTGAGCGGGAATTCAAGCGAGCGAGTATCAAACTCCAAAGAGTTTTCCGCGTGAGCGAGACAGAAACAAGCGCAGCAGGAGGCAGCGAGTAACAGCAGTGTAACGCCAGCCATGCTGCCAAAACCGAGACCGATCGGATGCAGCGGGGTTTTTGCGGTTAGCAATGCTATGGGCTTGACGATGGTTAAACTGGTAAGTCGACTTCATAAGTCTTGGGGAAGATGGGCTTAATTTTATAGCGTTTGGTGCCGTCATGCCGCTACTATAATATTTATGACCACCGACTAAAGCCAACCACAGGCTGGGTTAGGGTGACCAGAGGGACACATGAGGTTGCAATATACAGCCGTTCTCTGATTGAGCACCGCTGTTAACCTCTTTCCAATAATCCCTGGTCAAAGTTCAAACTGTTGACACACATCTTTAATCAGCATCCAATTTCCTGGTGTCTACGTGTGTGTGTGTGTGTGTGTGTGTGTGTGGACGCATGACCTCGAGTTTACTCATTTGGTCCAAGCCAATACTGTACCTGTGCACACAGTGACCAGGCTTGAGACATACGTCATTGGTTTATCACACCAGACCACGAAAAAAAAAAAAAGACTTCTCCCTCACTCTCTGCACCCTCAGAAGCACATACATCTACACCAACTGTATGATTTATTTTGGTAATTTGAAAGTAATGATGAAAGCAGCTCTAGTCCTCTGAACCACAAGTTGTTATCAATGAAATACCAGTATATTTATACTGTATGTGCAACACATTGTATCCCACCGAAGTAGCCCTGTGGTAGTAAACATGGACCTATTGTGCATTGATCTGTATTTAGGAGATCGTCTGACCAAGGCCTGATTGAATAGCACTGTCTTCGAAAAGAAGATTTCAGTTCATGGACACCATCTTGGAGGTCAGTGCAGGCAAGTCTATCTTCTTCACAAAGACAGTACCACCTCCTTCATGGCAGTAAGCAGCTCCACCCTGGTACTGTGTGACACCATGGGTCCTGGAGATGGTGTGGACATGGGTGATATAAGCATACACAAAGACCATGTTCAGGACAGATACTATGTGGAGGCACAATGTTCTGGACAGATACCAGATACGGAGACACAATGTTCAGGACAGATACCAAATAGGTAGAGACGCAATTTTCAGGACAGATACATGATGTACAATATTTCACAATACAAGGCTCAAGAAAGTTCTGATATGAGTTAATTTCACCAGGACCAGTCCTGGAAGATCCTTGAACAAAAAAATCCCACACTGCGTAACATTTAATAAGTATTTATTTTTACATGTACATTTTAGTCATTTGGTTTCCAGAGAAAATTGTAAGTGCAATGAACTAAAGTAAATGTATAACCAGCTATCACAGAGGTCTATTTAAAGGTCACATTAGCTTCTATATTATGAGATGCTTATTGACTAAGACAGAGCAGATTGAACAGATGCCAAAGCAATCTGACAAGACACACCTTTGGGAAATATCTAGTATGGTTCTAGAATTTTCTCAAAACCTCCCTTGGATTGAATCTCTGTTCATACCTTGTTTTGTATCATAATGGTCTTTGCTATAATTGGGTACAGGATTCAAATGTAACATGCACACTCAAATGTAACACTGGTTCAAACCCAGATAGACCACATTTGTCTGAACGTACAGATGATTAATTTAACCATTACCTCTGTTTCGTTGACATAAGAACACCCAAGAGAAATCTGCTTTCTAGATAAAACTCATTGGCTTCTAACAAAGATTTAATTCATTTCAGAATGACTTGCAGATTGACCTCATATTCTGTGATAATAGAGATATTGTTCATTTGAGCATCCAAAAGAGTTTAAATTAACAGCTGAGTAGAAACCTGACTATAAGGTATGACTTAACAAAGTTACACAGAGGCACATTCATAAATACGTTCATACACGTTTAGCATGACATATCGCTATGGTTGAGAGCCATGTCTTTTGCAGATCACTATAACCCTATCTAAGCCTTCATTACATTCACCACTCCTGAAATGACATATGACTTTCTTGGCCTGACACCCAACAACAGTTACAGCCCCCCTTGCAAATGTACCATATTACCATGTTATAAATATAATGTAACTGTGTTAGATTTAAATTCAGTTCTTTGCGGAATTGTCTTGTATTTAATTAATTTGTTTTTATGGTATAAGTAAATGACTCCCATCATTCCCACAGTGCTAGTTTCTCAAGAATCGGGCGTCTCTGGCCTCTGGTCCCCAGCCTGATAGAGGTCATCAAAGTAGTCGTCAGTGTACCGAAGCATCTGGACCACGGCAGAGAGCAGCAGGATGTCAGTATTCACGTCCAACTCAAATTCACGACTGTAGTTCTTCACCGGCACAACACATGACTGGGACACACCGATACACAAGCTCACCTCACGGATCTGAAACACATGTCATAGTACACACACACACACACACACACACATACACACATGCACAGACAGACACACACACACACGCACACACCCACAAGCAGAAAAACACACAGGCAGACAGAGACACACCCACCCAGACAGGCATACAGAGGGACACACAGATCTGTCAGTAGATTAATGCAGGGCATTATATGAGAACCGGGTGTAATTTGACATGTGACCATGCACTCCCTCACCATCTTCTCTATGTAGTGGCTGATGTAGATGTTGGTCAGGTCTTCTTTTACTAGAGGACAGGCTTCATCCACCTTAGTTAACAGGACCAGCAGGGGCACTCCTAGAAACACCATACACATGTTAACATACCAGGAAAACATGTGCTCTACTCTCTCTTATACAAACTCAGTAGATCGGGTGCTGAATCTTCATATATAATCCCAAAAAAACTAAAACAGAATAGTAATCTGGTAGTATTCTTAAATCTACATTTTTATTGCAGCCTGAATTTTTCAGGTCTAGGCCCTATCTATTAAAATGCCTGACAACCTGTGGTTTTTCATCATGGTTGCTAATGGAGCACTGATGTTCACCAATCCTTGTCTTCATTTCAGGTTTGGTGTTAACCATATAGTGAAGGTTAAGCTTGTGCAACAGGTTAGTCTTGATCCTTCACACCCGCCCTGCCACCCTTTCTTACCCTGCTTGTTGACGATCTTGCGGATTGCAGTGAACTTGTCCACCATCTTTGCAGAGATGAGAGAGATCTTGCAGGCATCCAGTACGTAAACTACACAGTGGATCCTGTCCTTCAGGCTGGGCGACTTACAGAAGAAGGAGCTGTCACTCTGGATAGACGTGGATGGGTTAAACTGGGGAGAGAAATGGAACTTACAGTTGTGCTCATAAGTTTGCATACCCTGGCAGAAATTGTGAAAGTCTGGCATTGATTTTGAAAATAGGACTGATCATGCAAGAAATCTGTCTTTTATTTAAGGATAGTGATCATATGAAGCAATTTATTATCACATAGTTCTTTGGCTCCTTTTTATATCATAATGATAACAGAAATCACCCAAATGGCCCTGATCAAAAGTTTACATACCCTTGAATGTTTGGCCTTGTTACAGACACACAAGGTGACACACACAGGTGAAAATGGCAATTAAAGGTGTATTTCCCACACCTGTGGCTTTTTAAATTGCAATTAACTTTATAAAGATGGGAAAGGATATAAAAAGATATCCAAAACCTTGCAAATGCCAGTCAGTACTGTTCAATAATTTATAAAGAAGTGGAACATTTCGTGGATCTCTTGATACCAAGCCAAGGTCAGTTAGACCAAGAAAGATTTCAACCAAAACTGCCAGAACAATTGTTCAGGATACAAAGAAATATCCACAGGTAACCTCAGGAGAAATACAGGCTGCTCTGGAAAAAGACGGTGTGGTTGTTTCAAGGAACACAATACGACAATATTTGAACAAAAATGAGCTGCATGATCGAGTTGCCAGAAAGAAGACTTTACTGCGCCAGTGCCACAAAAAAGCCCAGTCACAGTATGCCCAACAACACCTTGACACGCCTCACAGCTTTTGGCACACTGTTATTTTGAGTGATGAGACCAAAATAGTGCTTTATGGTCACAACCATAAGCATTATGTTGGAGAGGGGTCAACAATGCCTATAGTGAACAGGTGGATCACTGATGTTTTGGGGGGTGTGTGAGCTCTAAACACACGGGGAATCTTGTGAAAATTGATGGCAAGATGAATTCGGCATGTTATCAGAAAATACTGGCAGACAATGTACATTCTTCTGCATGAAAGCTGCACATGGGACGCTCTTGGACTTTCCAGCATGACAATAACCCTAAGCACAAGGCCAAGTTGACCCTCCAGTGGTTACAGCAGAAAAAGGTGATGTTTCTGGAGTGGCCATCACAGTCTCCTGACCTTACTATCATCGACCCACTCTGGGGAGACTTTGCATGACTTGGAGGCATTTTGCCAAGACAAATTGGCAGCTATACCACTTGCAAGAATTCAGGGCTTCATAGACAACTATTACAAAAGACTGCACGCTTTCATTGATGCTAAAGTGGGCAATACACAGTATTGAGAACAAAGGGTCTGCAGTAAAAAAAAATCTTTGTTGCCATGTTTTGTTTTATGATTGTGCGATTCTGTTATGACCTACAGTTGAATGTGAATCCCACAAGAAATAAAAGACATGTGTTTTGCCTGCTTACTCATGTTTCTTTACAAATGGTACATATATTACCAATTCCCCAAGGGTATGGAAACGTTTGAGCACAACTGTAAGCCACAATTTGGGGATTGTGGTTTGGGGATTTATGCTTTCACCAGTGATTATTTGTACAAATCAGGAGTAGGGAAATCTTATTGTAATAGCAGCAATGACTCTATTTTCCTTTACCAGCCTCCACATTCCAGTAGTCTTACCTGATATCGGTCTTGTATATGGCCTTTCAGGACACTGGTGATGTCATCTATGTCCAGACCAGCACCAAGTCCTTCCTCCAGGCCCATGGTGTCGCACAGAACCAGAGGAAGAGCACTCCTGTCCTGCCCCGCCTTGATGTTGTAGGTACGGAACTACAGACAGACAGCTGGACTGTTCAGGGGATTTGTGCACTGAAGCCTTTGGCATGCTTGCACAAATGCGCGCACACACATAAACACACATAAACACACACAAAACACACACACATAAACGCAAACACACACACAAAAACGCACACAGCGTACCTGCGTGGTCAGGCTGGTGCCTGCACTGCCGCTGTTGGCCGGCCCAGTGACATGTCCTTTGAAGACAGAGTTGATGGAGTTGAAGAAGCTGGACTTTCCAGCCCCGACTGGACCTACCAGGAGAACTCTGGCTTGGACCACTGAGTTCACCTCAGGCTTGTAGTTCTGAATGTAGTCCATTAGACGCTGTTTGGTACTGTTAACGATCAAGATGGTTTTGATAATGGTATTGATAGAGATGGACGGAGAAAGTAAGAAATACAGTATCTCACAAAAGTGAGTACCCCCCTCCCATTTCCCTTAAGTGTGTACTCACTTTTGTTGCCAGCGGTTTAGACATTAATGGCTGTCTGTTGAGTTATTTTGAGGGAACAGCAAATTTACCCTGTTATACAAGCTGTACACTCACTACTTTACATTGTAGCAAAGTGTCATTTCTTCAGTGTTGTCACATGAAAAGATATTATCAAATATTTATAAAAATGTGAGGGGTGTACTCACTTTTGTGAGATACTGTAGATGAGCGTCAGACTTGATTGATTTATTGAAGTGTTTTCACTGAACACCAGAATTGCAACTTGATGTGTCATAGTGGCATAGTAATAAGATGCTTGGACAGGTTTTGAGTTCAGACATACCTAAATCCTTCCCAGTTGATATTCCTCCATGGCTTCTCTAGTATGTCGCCACGTTCTGTTGGGAAAAGTAGCCAAACAACAAAAAAGTAGTACGTAAGCCATACAGGTCATTCTTGAACAAAGACAGAAATGGACATTGCGCATTATTTCCACTGTTATCAGGGGAAGGCCCTATATATAATATGTATATAGAAATGTATTAGCTAATCACAACCTGTGAGTATGTCATACATTTTGAGGATTCCACTGGTGTGTCTACATTCAGTATCACTTGGTGTTCGTCAGTTAAAAGGAAAATCATGTTTGATTGATCATAGCATTTGAGTAAAGGCTTTTTAAAGGTTTGGTAACTTTAGATTTTACCTAAACTGTTTCCGTCATTATTTTTACTAATCGCATGATCAAAACTATTTATAATCATTAAGCAATTTAATTTGATTTAGAATGGGATAATGTAGCCTAGTACATTTAAATACAGAAAAAAAATAACTATAATGGAATGTATTTATTCCAAGATGCTGTGCCCAAATTCCACCAACTTCGGGGTCTGGGCCGACTCTCCTCCCAGCATGTGTGTACTTGCGACTGCTTCCTGTTTGAGTGAGCAGTGTGATAATGATGGCTTGATGAGTTGTGCCTCAGAGGACACATCCTAATCTTGACTTTCAGCACAAACAACAAAAATTGTTACTTTGTTACCAAACTTTGCATCTGCGCTGTACGTTCTTAGGTAAATAGCTGGGTTTCTGTAAAATATTCCATGGATATTGTTAAAGCCATTGTGGGTAGACTTGTAAAGGTTTTTGCAGTAACCGTTTTATGTATGGCATACATTATAATCTAAAGAAATCAGACTATGTAGAGAGCAATGGCTGGTTAAGTAGGTACTAATAATTGCGTAGGGTTAGGGGCTGAGTGTTTAAACTGTAGGGGCTGAGTGTTCAAGGTGTAGGGGCTGAGTGTTTAAGCTGTAGGGAAAAGTAAATGAAGGACACTCACGCTCAACTCGGTACACCTCACACTCTGTCAGCTGCAGATCATTGCCATGCATCTCTTCTGGCTCAAAGATGTAGCTGTTCCCTGGCAATTGTTGAACTGTGGCTGTGTTATTATTCAGAAACCACAAGACACCGACATTCAGACCATAGTCTCCATCTATGAAACCATACCGGCCATTGGAGCTGAACACACACAATGGCTTATCCCTCTGGTTTGTGATACTGTAAAGAAAGGCTTGGTCATCGTGGATCTCTATTCTGGACCCGGCATAGTCCTTACTGATGTATCCTCCAAAAATGAACCCAGTCTTGTTGTAAGCCACGAGAATGGTGGGTCCTTGTCCATCACAGCGGTTGTGAAAGGCTTGATGCATGTATCCATGGACGCTGGCTTTAAATGGACAGGCAGACATAGAAAGACAATTGTTACTGAACTAATCTGTTTCACCATGGCTACATCCATTGAGGACATTGAATAAAATGTTCATCAAGCACTATGATTAGTCCATTGCCTGTATGTGTGTGTGTGTGTGTGTATCTCTGTGTGCATATATATATATATCTGTGTGTGTCAGACCTTTGTAAAGCAGGTGGAGTCTAACATTGTTGAATAGAGACAACAGCTTCCTCTCCTGCTCGCCTGACAGACTGGATCCCACAACACTCATGATCTAACCAAAGCACTGAAGTTGAAAGAACAACAAGATTACCAGAGTTTTACATTTTTGAAAATAACAATATGCTGTTGCCATATCCATTTTAAAATATTAATTATTTCAATAAAGAAATACATTATATACATGCCTCTCAAGAATGATTGGTACCCCTGAAAAGGTTGTCTAAAACAGGCAGCAGTAAATCAATGTTTTTCAAAATATGGAATATATTTTTCTTTATTAGTGACTCAAGAATAGCAACCAAAATATTAAGTACAATATATTCTGCAAATTAGAAAATTAGCATGTAGATAATGGCCTGTGTTTTTCTATTAAAGGTGTATTGGCGGAGCTGGGGCAGGATAAGCTTAAAGCAAACCCGAAGAATGATTTAGGACCGCGTCAACGCATATCATTGATGCGACGGTGACTCGTCGAGTGACCGTCGATGAGGCGCGTCTAGCCGGGCTTCGACCTAGTAGCCATACTGTGTTAGCACCCACAATAAAGATTGTTTGCGCCGCTAGTGCATGGTGCCAGTAATTTCAGCTGGTTGTATACCCATCTTTAATGGAATAAGTATACTTAAATGACAAACACATACGGTTTCTTTATTACCTTGGAAATGATGTTAAACTGCAGGATAAAACACCGTATAGCATCAAAACATGCATCACAACATCAATGTCAGGCATTGCATCCATAATCGATTCAAAATACTTTGTTCACTATGAAAACACTCAGAAATGCACACTCGGTAATGTCATCAACGCTAGCTATTTGAATCCTTTTTTTTAGATTAATTCTTACCGTTACTCGATGATGCCGCTGGAAATATAAATATATATCTGATGCGTAGATCCTGGGCTTCAACCAATCCCAAGTATCAACAACGGATTACAGATAGCTAATAGAGATAAAGCTTTTCTTAAAATCAAAAGTTACTTCGATTCCATCAACAAGCTTAATCTCTGAAATTCAGGACCGGACTGTGTTAGTCACATCAGTCTCTTCAACTATAGGGTTGGGCGGAATTTTCCCTCCAGGCGTTTACAGTTGTTTACCCAAAAGTATAACTAAACTGGGCATGTTTTACAAGAATGCTAACAATACCAGCGCTAGTGTATAGCAATAGTCTCTATTTGGTCTTCGCCATTAATCGTGTAAGGTCGCTACAATACTCTTTTTAATGTTTTAAATACGTCGAAAAACCAACATAATGCCTCGTCTCCATGTTCATTTTATTTACTTGGCAAACAAGTTAAACCACGACTCCACCAGCTTATTTCTGAACAATGATGTGACGTGACTCAGCTTTTCTGGGTTTATGATTTAGGAAAATATGTGACAGATGCAATTAAAAACGACCTGCATATACAAATATTCATATAAGAAAACATGAAATATTTATATTTAAATAAACAGTATTGACAGTACCTAAAACCATGCCATACACCTTATCAAGTCCCGATCTGTGCAACAGTCAACATATGCCCCGAGGATGTATACACTGGTTTTCCCTCAGGCCAAACCCAGCAGACTACTTTTTCCACTGCTTTATTGAATATATGTACATCACATCACCAAAAAGACATCTTTATTCTGAAAAGCTCCCTGACCAAATAAACAAGCCAGCCTGCATTACATGTAAGAAATAGACAAGACACATGAAGCTATATGAAATTATAATTACAAGTCTTGATTTATATACATTGTAAAATGTTGTTTAATTTCTGATTTCCTCAATGTCTCTGTCAACTCAAGCATACAAATATCTAGAAATGTCTTTTTAATAATAATAATCTATCCCTCTCTCTCTCTCTCTCTCTTTCTCTCTGTCTCTCTCGCTCTTTCTCTCTCTCTCTCTCTCTCTCTCTATATATATATATATATAAAATGCAAATAAATGAAAATGTGTTTTTCTGGATTTTGTTGTTGTTATTCTGTCTCTCACTGTTCAAATAAACCTACCATTAAAATTGTAGACTAATAATTTCTTTGTCGGTGGGCAAAAATCAGCAGGGGATCAAATACTTCTTTCCCTCACTATATATATATATATTATGTTTTCTAGAATGTATTCTGTGTATTCCTCTTTGTTTTAAGATAGTATTTATGCATTTTCTTACAAGATATTCTGAATTCACCACACAAGAAATGTCAGGTGGCTCAACTTTACAGTTGCAATGAAAATTGATGTTTTTAAATGTACATTTGCTGGTTGCACCACCTGACCATGACTGGTTACGCCACCTGACTGTTTGCATTTTATTATGGTTTATTTTAAAGCTTGGAACAATTTATTCTGCAAATAATATAATTTAAAATGATATATCATTCTCAAATTTCTTACAAAACCATTGTTTTAATGAAACACTAAAGGCTGTAACTAATGTTTTTCTGAACACATCTTTGAGCATATTTTTAAAATAGGGTTGCTACTTCAAATGTAGGAGCTCATAAGCCTGAACATAACTTCAGTGTATTAACTATCAAACATTCTTTCAAGTATGGCTCAGGCACTGGAGGTTCACAATTATATGCTGGGTTTATTTTTTAAGTTGTGCTGATTTCTCTTTGCTTGATAATGGCATCAATTTATTTTTATTAAAATACTTTAGATAATACAATATCATACAGAAAGATGTATATTAACATTAAAATGCAATTAATGTATTCATAAATATCATTTAACATTACTTTTCTCAATTGGTCTAACTGTAAATCTAGTTGCACCATTTGACTTTTGGTTGCGCCACCTGACATTTTAAAGTCCATTCAAATTGAACAGGCATTAACATGGACACCTATATTCACTTTTAGCCTTGAAGTAAAGTATATACATACATTTATTAAATAAAACTGAAATTGCTATAAAGAAAAACATTGTTCATAGTTTACCAGGGGTCAAACCACCTGACATGGTAACTTGACCCAACCTCAACATGGCTCAAAAATGTTAAATAATCAAACATTTGTTAGAGAACTTCTAACCTTGTAACTGCAGCATAGCGGTCATTTGGGGTCCTCTTATGTGATGCCATATTCTCTTCAAGTGATATGACAAAAATGTGCTATTTGACATTTGGAGAAATGCATTTTTCGGACTAAAGTTTTTTGAAGAAATTGAATGCATCTAACACAGCACTGTTTCACAACTTTAAATAATTTATAAGCAATTTAACATTAAAATATGCCAAACTATTTAAATATGAATTTTATTGAGTAATACAATTTTGACTACAATTTGGTTCTCTGCGTCTATGGTTCGAATGGTTGGACCACCTGACATTTTGGAACTTTGGAATATCAAAAATCTAATCATGTTATTGCATGACATAAGTATTTCATCACCTACCAACCAGTAAGCATTCCGGCTCTCACAGACCTGTTAGTTTTTCTTTAAGAAGCCCTCCTGTTCTCCACTCATTACCTGTATTAACTGCACCTTTTTGAACTTGTTACCTGCATAAAAGACACCTGTCCACACACTCAATCAAACAGACTACAAACTCTCCACAATTGCCAAGACCAGAGAGCTGTGTAAAGACATCAGGGATAAAATTGGAGACCTGCATAAGGCTGGGATGGGCTACATGATAATAGGCAAGCAGCTTGGTGAGAAGGCAACCACTGTTGGTGCAATTATTAGAAAATGGAAGAAGTTCAACATGAACTCGGTCTGGGGCTCCATGCAATATCTCACCACGTGCGGCATCAATGATCATGAGGAAAGTGAGGGATCAGCCCAGAACTACACGGCAGGTCCTGACCTGAAGAGAGCTGGGACCACAGTCTCAAAGAAAACCATTAGTAACAAACTACGCCGTCAAGGATTAAAATCCTGCAGCGCACGCAAGGTCCCCCTGTTCAAGCCAGCGCATGTCCAGGCCCGTCTGAAGTTTGCAGATGACCATCTGGATGATCCAAAGGAGGAATGGGAGAAGGTCATGTGTCTGATGAGACAAAAATAGAGCTTTTTGGTCTAAACTCTACTCGCCGTGTTTGGAGGAAGAAGAAAGATGAGTACAACTCCAAGAACACCATCCCAACCGTGAATCATGGAGGTAGAAACATCATTCTTTGGGGATGCTTTTCTGAAAGGGGACAGGGCGACTGCACTGTATTGAGGGGAGGATGGATGGGGCCATGTATCGCGAGATCTTGGCCAACAACCTCCTTCCCTCAGTAAGAACTTTGAAGATGGGTTGTGGCGGGGTCTTCCAGCATGACAACGACCTGGCACCAGTAGGTTGTAGGCTTAATCATCTGCCGACCTGTATGTTGTCTAGATGCTTTAAGTTTCCCTCAAGGGTTGAGAAAGTTAACCAGATGGGGGAAGACAACATGTCCCTTGTGTCAAGCCCAGGACATGTGATAGAACAAAGGGCATGTGTTTGATTGACATGAGACGGATGGGCAACAACTTACCACACCCCTTTTTCTATGTAATAAATACGGATTGTTCATGTATGGAGTTAGAGACTCCTCAGACGATTATGTTAGTAAGCGGTTGACGCGTCTCTCATATTTGCATAATAGTTAATAAAACTGTTAGAATGTGCCAAGAGAACTTTGTCTCTGTTTCTTACTCTTACTCAAGAGTGTCGATACATGGAATTTCCATCACAACACACAGCCAGGGCAACTAAGGAGTGGCTCCGTAAGAAGCATCTCAAGGTCCTGGAGTGGCCTAGCCAGTCTCCAGATCTGAACCCAATAGAAAATCTTTTGAGGGAGCTGAAAGTCCTTATTGCCCAGCGACAGCCCCGAAACCTGAAGGATCTGGAGAAGGTCTGTATGGAGGAATGGGCCAAAATCCCTGCTGCAGTGTGTGCAAACCTGGTCAAGAACTACAGGAAACATATGATCTCTGTAATTGCAAACAAAGGTTTCTGTACCAAATATTAAGTTCTGCTTTTTTCTATGAAATACTTGTCATGCAATAAAATGCAAATTAATTACTTAAAAATCATACAATGTGATTTTCTGTATTTTTGTTTTAGATTCCGTCACTCACAGTTGAAGAGTACTTTTGATAAAAATTACAGACTTCTACATGCTTTGTAAGTGGGAAAACCTGCAAAATCGGCAGAGTGTCAAATACCTCATCTCCCCACTGTATGTAGTTTGTCCACAGAAGTGAACCTGGATGAAAGTTGAGTTACCTTGGAATCTCCTGAAACCTGACTTGTAGGATAGCCCTCAGAAAAAATGCTTACATTATTATATCATATTTTTATTAAGTTGTATACTTTTTCAATATCATCTTTCAACAGCCATACCCACAAAAATATTAACAGTAAAGTATTTAACAGTAAAATATTAACAGTAAAATATTAACAGTGTGCAAGAAAACATGAGTTATGGCACATGAGTGACCAGATACAAAAAATAGATATTATATTTCCTTCATAATCAATAATTCATAATTCATAATCAATCAAGGCAAAAGGTTATGGTAATGCTTAACTTTACAGTCCTGTCTCAGCTGGTGTTAACACTTTGTGGTAGGGAACTTTCAAATAGGTACTATATACAGTATGGTTTTAAATTAATTCAAAAGCAGCCAAACAGTAGTTCTTCTGACCAGGTTAATTCCAAACAGAAAGAAAAGCCTGTAAAACAAAACAGAACCAGAGGTACATACAATACAAACCCAATCGCAAGATGAAAACCAAAGATGAGTAGAGGGTAAAACTGAGCTTTGATTAGTACCAAGGGCTAGACATTAGTTTCAGAATTCTAGCATACTGCTAATGGTAATATGCATTTTAGCATCAATCTATGGGAGAAAACCTCAAGCTGACCATTGATCCATCAGAGGAATAACATTTATTTCCTGGCCATGTTGCCTGACTTGGCTGAACTCCTGGCTCTAACCAGCATTGAACATAAGACACGACCAAGGCAAACCATCAATAAATGAATCAATTTGATTTACCATCTGTAGAATTAATTCATTGAGAAATAATAAAAACTGTCCTCCAGATAGTCAAGTTTAAAAGACAGGAAACTTTGTGTTTGAGTGCAGATTTTACAAACCTGTTGATAATTAGGGGTCAAGTTAGGGTCAGGTTAAGGATTTTCAATAGGAATTTGTCTGGGATTCCCAAAAGGATAGTAAAACATAACATGTGCAAGTGTTACTCATAAGAATTGAAAGAGGTCTCAGCTGTTAAAAACAATGAAATTACACACATTGAATCATGTAGTAACCAAAAAAGTGTTAAAAAAATCAAAATACATTTTTTGTAGAAAATAAAGAAATACCCTTGAATGAGTAGGTATGTACGTGTGTGTATGTGTGTGTGTTTGCATGTGTGTCTCAACCTGCCTGCTAGTTCAATGAGGAAATAAACAACAGACTTAATTATTATGGAAGAGAAACATCATGTCCACAGAAAATATCCTGCATCAGGCTGACATTCAATGAAAACACATTTAGATTTTTGGGTGAAAAAAGTTGATTCCACTTTCATTGAATGATTCTTGTCCTTAGTTTCATATTACAGACACTGTACAGTTGAATAATAATACCAGACTGACTTGATTCCATTTAGAAAGAAACTCAAAACAAACTCAAAACTGCTACCCCCAAACAATTAATTATCGCACGTCTTAAAGAAAGTTTATACACTATTTTTATTTTTTCTAGAATATTTTTTTAATTGTCTTTTACAATCAAGATAGTTTTAGAGACAAGACACTGCTTTGTAACTAGCTCCTGATCTCCAATATAATGCTAGACAAGCCAATGAGCATAGCCCATGGTGAGATCCCAGTAAATAATATAAAACATCACTGGAAGTCACTGGAACATCTGAGGGTGTCATCATGGTACACTGGAAACCCCTGGGATATCTACACTTTGTTGGAAACCTGGATCTCATTGGCAGAAATGGTAATATTTGTACACCACCCTACTGGTTCAAGGTAGAAAAATATGATCCTATATCTGTACTTAAATTTAAAGTTAAGCTGGGGAAAAAAACAACTTGTCTTACAAAATATCTTAACGTAATTAATTTAAACAAATTATGTTAAAAGGACTGCAGTAAACGTGAACACAATTGAACTACAGCCTCACTGTACTTCAATAGAACTTTACCACAGGCAGCACTTACATGTGCAGCCCAATTCTGAAATTTTGCTCAACATCTAATCAGATTGGACAAAATACAAATTCCTGACAATAGATCAGAACTGAGTTGCCTTTGTAAAAACATCCTAAAAACCTCCCTTACCTTATCTGTTAGAGGAGAAACACAAGGATAATCTTAGATCATTGGCTTGCTCCACAAGTAGACAGCTGGATATTTTGCCATGTAGTTAACCAACTATGTAAAAAAATAAGTTCACCGAAGCAGAAACGCTGTTTATAGCATAGATGGAGTCAGTTCCATTTCAATTTCAATTTCAATTCCAGTCAATATAAACACTGGAAAACAAGTTATTGTCAGTGCTTTTCAATTAGGAAACAACTGCATGAATTAAAAATGGAATAGGCCCCAACCATGGTTGATAGCTAACCTTAGCCTGAGTGGTAGTGTGCTGTATGTATGCTAGGCATTAGGTGAGTTGGCTAACACAGTTGTGTGGCACTGAAAATGATCTGGGTTCAAACACGGTTGGTACATGTGTCGTACCAATCTGTGCAGTGACTCTATGCCATTTTCACAATAACATAGAATCTTGTGAAGACACAGATGTTACCGGCATGTGCCATCACCTCTGCCAATATTAAGCAATCCAATAGCAAGTCAGCAAACAAATATGCACCTATATAATTGTATGGCCATGTTGGTTTAGAGATGTTGGGAAACTTTGCCTGAGACATGAAGACTTCCTTGGCTAAAGCCGGAAGATAACACATTCAGCAACAATGGATGACCCAGGGATAAAACCAGATTGGTCACACATACATCCTGCACCCCTCTCCTTACCCCTTATTAATCGAACCATTCATCCATTAATAGATCATAGGGATGGTTTGGGATTTTGTTTACTTCACCTGAGTCAGATGAACAAGGATACAAGGTTCATATGTCTGGGGCCAGTATGAAGGGAGTTAGAAGTATGTTTGCAAGCCAATGCTAACTGTCAGCAACATAACAATTGCTAGTCTACAGGAAAAGCCAACATGCTAGCTGTTCCCGAAGACTTCCATTCATTGCACTGATACTAGTTAGCATATGCACAAACGTTTGATGCTATCTAACTGCACACAGAGACATAAGCATCTTTTCTATAATTTCATCTGACTCTGGGCAAGTAGATAAAAAGTTTAATTGCCAAAATCCTAAAATATCCCTTTAAATCAATCAAACAGCTATTGATTGACTAAAATACATGCTATGCATCAGCCTATACCTTAATTTAGGCAACTGTGTATTCCTATGAAGATAACTGTAATAATCCCCTGTTGACATTAATCTGCCATCTCCAGTTGAGTCTGTAGCTCATTGTGAGTCACAGCCTCAGGTTATTACAGGTTTACCTACCACAGAGGGAGAACACATGGATGACGTTGCTGTTGTAATCTGGTCTGCTAACGCAGACACTGCCCCCTAGCTGTATCTAAGGAGTATGGTGCTTTTCCAGAGTGACTATTTTGTGTGTGTGTGTGTGTGTTAAACAGGGCGGAGCTTTCAGCTATAGGATTACGCAGGGTTTCTTGTCTTTGAAAGGGTTTTCTGACGTTGGCATGCCAACGAGGAGTGGGTCATTACGGGCATGCTGCTCACAGTAACTCATCAGGTCCGCAGCGGCTTTTGACACCTGGAGGTGGGGGTGGGGGGGTGGGGTGATGAGCAGAGGTATATCGTGATGCTTTTATAAAAGTGGGTTCCTCCTATTCAAACACAGACACACACAGACACATTTTGAGAAATATATCTAGGTCCACATAAAAAGTACATTTAATGAAAGATCCAAATATCTAATTGTTCCCTGGATGGATGGTGATGACCTCCTTGTCCCCAGGCATTAGAGACCGGTGACAATATGGGGCTCTTAGGTACTGAACTACCTGCTTTCACATCCATCACACACCTCTGAGGCGCTGCTCTACATCCATATGGAGGAGCGTACCTTTATTTTTTTTTAGAGAAGTCTATATGTGATAACTGTTTCTAAGACGAGATGTACTTCCAGATTTTCACTTCCATGCTACTAGATTGACTTGCCATTTACGTTCATAATGTTTGTGGGGGGGGGGGGGGGGGGGGGGATTCAGCCAAGTTTGATTCTGAGTCGTTGTGAAACCAGACGTTCCCATGGAGGAGGGATGTGGATGTCAAGAATAATACGAGAGGCATGTTAAACGACTTCAGTTGAAATGTCAGTGTGCTGACAGAGCCACCTCCTCCAGATGACAGAGCCGCCTCCTCCAGATGACTGGGCCACACACAGCCGACACCAAGCAAGAGCTAG
The DNA here is from genome assembly GCF_011004845.1 of Esox lucius. Lineage (NCBI taxonomy): Eukaryota > Metazoa > Chordata > Actinopteri > Esociformes > Esocidae > Esox > Esox lucius. The sequence goes on from NC_047590.1 coordinate 11,036,509, forward strand.
CATGAACACAAACCGTATGCTGTACCTTAATACGTTCGATCCCTGCCTCAATCCTCAGCTGTTCTACCAGTTTCCTGGCTTGAGCAATGTTGTTATTGGTCGACATCCTGATCCATCAATACACAGACACACCGACTAGGGAGAGGACAGGGGAGGGAACAGACGGGGATGCGGGGTGTTAAGAAAGAGATTAATCATTTGAAAGTAGCTTTATACTGCCCTCATGTGGTTGGCTGATATAATCATGAGAAGAACATAGCCCTTTCACACAATTATCATTTTGCCATGTATTAATATTAAATATGGCTTCTATATTAGATTTACAAGTTGTATGCAGAATCCAGTTTAATTTAGCCATACAGCGTGAAGGCAGCACTAAACCTACAGTTAAGAAATAAGGCCTGGATTTGGTTTTCTGCCAGTATACAATGGCTAAGAGCTGTTTCCGGACACATTGCATCAGAGACTTCCAGGATACATAAGTTAGCCATGGTGTATTGGCAATATACCAGAAACCCTATCAACCAGTTAGCAATGCAAATACAGCAGTAAAAAGTGTCATACTTGTGGAATTGGGTCCCATATTCTTCATATACATGTCATACTATGTCCTGAGTGGCTTGTTAAATGACTGTACGGTTAAACACAGGTGTCCAATCTGACCGAACATAAAATAAACCAATTATAACAGCGAGCGGTTCCTTGTTGTAGTGGTGTGTGTTTGTTTGTTTGTGTGTGCGTTTGTGGGTAAATAAGGGAAGCCAGAGGCGTTGGGAGGATCACAATACATTCGGGGCTTAGCCCTCCCCCGGCCCACCCCGGAAACAGAAAGTACAGGGTTTTGAACGTACATGAGGAACATTTCGATGTACATGCAAGCGGACTAGACATCTACATTGTCGTAATGCGCAATCAGAATTAGTGATGAACAGATCAGGGGCTATTGACAAAAGATCCGGGGCTACAGCCTCGGACGCCCAGGCCTAACGACACCACTGAGGGAAGCCACAGTTGCGGCCATTAATAATATGGACATTGCCAACTTTGTCACAAGTCCCATTTTCCCCAGGCTTTATGGCACTGTACATGCACTGGCCTAAATCACGCTCACACGCACACGCACAGTGGCACAGGTGCACACATGCCAAACCCCTACCTGGTTGATTGTAAGTAGGTTGCTGTTGGCTCCCGGGTCAGGACTGGTGTGTGTTGCCTGGTAGACAGGTGCAGCAGGTAGGACAGATGTTAGTTGGTTGAGGGGCAGTGCTGACCAAAATATGTTGGGTCAGTGAGCTGGACAGCAGTGGGTATGATCTCAGGTGGAATGCTGTAGGTGTCAGTTTATCGGGACAGCAGATTTTTCCAGGTGAACTCCTGCATGATTGAAACACAAAATGTGACTTTGTATTTAACTTATTCACTTTCTAAATTCATATTTGACACATCTAATAGCTGTTTTATTTTGGATTGAGTAACTAATTACATCAAGTGACATAAAGCTACATTGTCGCTCTCCCATTCTCTCTTTTTCTGGCGCTGGGGAGTTCTATTGTAATTACGGTGGAGGACCTCGAGACTATAATTAGGGTTGTGTGTGTCTGTGTTTGAGAGGGAGGGACACAGTATAATAAATATCTAACTACTAACTATGTATTATATTGGTTGGTCTCGTCACGGTATCTCTGTTCTTTCCTAAATTTGCTAAAATGCAGTTATGTTCATTTTTCATAGCTTATGCTTAGACAAATTAACATTAAATTCTCTCGCTACAGCTCTGTTGGGCAATTCCACAGTCCACCAATACCATGAGTAACACAGTTAAGTACAGCTAAGTATTCCTTAAGCTTACTCCAGAGCTGTCCCTGATGTCACTGACAAGGAATGTTGCTTAGGAGAGAGGTCACGTGTTTTGCGAAGCACAAGACCACTGGTTCACACCTAGTGTGGGGCTGACAGGCTAGGGTGGCCTTTTATTGTCCCCAGCACAAGGTGGACCTATGTAACATTTCTGTGATGCTTTATTCCAGCTTGACATGGAAAACATGGGACAAACACAACATGTTCTGTATTTATGTATATATTTGGTCAGTGTATTTAACCATGAAAATAGGTTACATTTGGTCTTGTTTTAGGAGATACGTCTACTTTGTTTTAAAGTAATCTAGCCAAAATACATCCATAGAATTTGGTTAATTATTTTATTAACACTTACTCATGCCATTAACTAACACTGTTTTCGCTCATGTCCTATTGATTTAAATGTATTTAACTGTCCAGCAAATAAAAGCACAGTCCTAGTCATATTAGTAAACCATGGTAGTTGTTGTGTATTTACATCACACCTCTTCATTCCTAACAAATATTGTGCTTTGAGAAAAGTGGCATTTGTTCAACAAAATGCATTTTAAAACGTGTGCGTTGCAATTTCAAACTTCCCTTATTAGAATGGATTCTCATTATTTCCAGACCAACTGTAGGGTTTGGGTGACCTGTCAAAAAAGCCTCTATCATTTTACATTCTCATAATAATATATGCTAGATTATCTAGACCCCTAGGCTGTCTCATTCATTAGAAACCTTACCGATTTCTTTCGATGTGTTCTATGAATACTACAACGTAAAACAGCATTCTGTTGATAGTGTTCATCAGTTCAAGATTCAACAGGGGTTGTAGGTTGGCCGATATGGGTGAGAATCACAGTAGGTTTCATAGTAGGACCATGGCCTACACGTCAATCTCATATTTTGAGAACAGACTAGCGTGTGTGTGTGTGTGTGTGTGTGTGTGTGTGTGTGTGAATGCGCGTTGCCCCGGTGTGCACGGTAGGCCTGTTCTTCCGAGTGAAAATATAATGCGGGCATTTTGACGGATGGAACAGTGTGTCCTCGAGCTTTTCTGGCCACATACACGAATGCACCCACGGAAGGACGTGTACGCACGCGCGCGCCCACACAACGCACAGCTAAACACTCCGGTCTAATACTCTAATAGGCCTACTCAATCTCAGCTAGGAGAATAGGTTGTTGACATGTTATTATGAATATTTTCGCACGTTGGAAATCATGCATGTCTTGCAAATAGCATATTAGGCCAATAACACAGTTCCTTCAATACAATATCCAGCTGTTTTTATACACCGCTGTGTTGCTCCATTATCCACATAAGCTACAATGTGAGCTACCGAGGTTTTGATAACGTTTCTCACAGAGACCCTGGTCCTCAGTTCCATTCCTCCCCACCCTTTCCCTATCGGTCTTGGGTTGAGGAACTCAAATTCGTGACCGATGGCTCACTTTCCCACAGGAGCTTTCCCTTTTCCAAAATCGTGAAGGCACAATCACATTAACCCCAAATAACGACATGATTCTGTAAAGATGTGTATAAACATATAAAATAGCCTGATATTTCTCAACTCACCTCCGATTGCGCTGTATTCCTGATTTAAAGGGGCAGCTTGGTTGGTTCCACAGTCTGTTCGTTCAATCTCGGTCTTACCGAATCAGAAGCCACCCCCTTCGTTTCTAGCGGTGTCCGTCTACCTACCTCCCTCCGCTACTTCTGGCAACTAGCAAGCGCTCTTACACACAAACTTGATTTACCCCTTGAGAAAAATAGGAGTTGGTTCAGGGAATATATGCATGAAGTTGACCATAGAAACTGATTTGTTAAGTTTGCCTTTTTCCCGATCAATGATAATGGTTAGGGTTTGAGGAAAATGAGACGATCTGAGATCTGTGCCGGGTCCGAGAGTCTATTTGTTGTCTTAATTGTTACTAATCGTCGTCAAAAAACAATAAATGCTGTACAATTCATTGTGCCCTCTTCCTTTTCTGTCCCTCCACAATTAGATTTAGATTGTGACACTTACATCGGTCTATCAAAATACGTTCTCTGGACCGTGGTGTGTGTATTCTCGACTGAAAATTATTTGATTTTAACCAGTCAAGGCTCTGCGCATCTGGGTACAGAATCGATAGAAGTATCAAACATGGTGCAGTAATACATTCATGTCTCAGGGAGGCGCTATTACTTAATGTTATTTACACAGTTCTTATTTCCCGCTGACTAAAGCTGTAGCCTAGTCCTGGATGGTAGACCGAACATCTGCCTTATGCTCACCCAATCATTCAGAAAAGTATGTGGTTGCTATGGAAATATGATATGTAGTTACCTTTAATTTGTCCTGCATGGCCGTGTCAACACAAACACGCACGCAAGCGCGTGCACACACCACTGGGTTTCAGCCCCAGGTTTCCCCGTACAGTGGCAGTCTCTCCCCAGTCCCATGGGCTTTTTATAACCACCAGAGACCTAAGAATAGCAGATAGAGGGAGAGGGAAATGGGGAGGGAGGAAGAGACAGGGAGATGAAGGGAGAAGAAGAGACTGCATTGGCCTCATTTCTACTGAAGCGTGAAATTACGCTGATGCCTATACAGTACAGTTGGCTTTCATTTCCTCTCCTTTGATGTCTCCCTGTTTCTCTTTCCCCTCTCACTTTTTCCCCTCCCTCTCTCTGTTTATCCCTTCCTCTCCCCCCATCTCCCTGTACCTCCCTCTCTCTGATGTGAGGTTGAAGGACGACCCTCCAAAAGCATCTGTAGTGCACTAAAAAAAATAGAGAAGATTACAGTTGACTAAAAATTGAGCTAGCTCAGGGTAACTGCTCAATTGTAATTCACACAGTAGTATTTGGATTCGAAGAGTTTTGCCGTGTTATTGGCATGTAACTGTTTGGTTAGACTTTAGCTCAGTGTCTAAACACATTATTGTGGCATGCAGATGGCCAATGTTTAAATCCAGTCGGTCAAAAGACTAAGGAATGCATTTTTTGTAAATGATCTGGGTTTGAAATACTCACTACCCTCTGAATTGTTACTTGTCAGTATCCAAAATATGGTGCTAAAATGGCTGCCGTCGAATTATGCGATGTTATCTAAGAGCATCGTCATTTGTATGTGTTCAAATACAATGGCTAGACTCTTTACAATATGACTCATGAGTCAATGTGTGTCGCGTGCAGTGGTATATACTTTCTCGCGCCCCCCCCTCTCTATTTCTCACTCTTGGCATCCCTTTCCCTCTCTCCATATCTCTGATTTTCTCCCTGTCCTTCCCTGTTTTTCTTTCTGACTCATAGACTGTGTGAGGAACTCCATTCATTCCATAAGATGTCAGTTGACTTAATTAAAGCCCGGCTCGTGGTGTGTCTGTTTGAGTGCGTGTTTATTTGTGGGTTTTATAGTCTACGTGTTAAAATGTTGTATTGTGGTAAGCCCCTGGTAACTGTCAGGTGTAAACACCAAGCTTGTTAGTTACACTGAGGGTGACATCAAGGGGTGTGACCCTAACGGTGTGTTGTCTCGAGCGTGGCATAATTCCGAGTATTTGTATGTGTTTGCCTAGATGCACCTGCAGCGAGTGTGTTTTTTCCAGGTGTCATTCCGGAAGTGAGCATTCCGTCGTTCAGATCCCATGGTGGGCTGTTAGCCTGAGGTCTCCTCTCACATTACGTGGCGGACTGACTCACACACACACTGAGACATGCACACACTATACGTGAAAACACACACTGTCTAGAAAGTCTCGCTCCGGTAGCCCGTCACTTGGGTCACATTCTGACGCGGCAACTGTCGCCGTCACCCAGTAGCCATGGCAACCGCAGTGGGCGAAGAATCCCCGAGCAGATAATGAAAGAGAGGCACACGATGTGCTTTGGCTGCGGGCACACTGTCAGTGAATGAAGGAAACATCACACTGTATGTTTGTAAGCTGCCGAGAGTGCCATTGTAAGTATTTCTAACCGACCAGGTGTCGCGCAGTTGGCACGCTGCACAAGGAAACAACACAAAAGACTGATGTTGTGTTGTGGTTTTTTATTAGGAAAATCATTTTGCAGATTCAATAATTTCTTCATATATATGATATATCATATGTAATTAGGACGCATCAGCACAGTACATTATAATAGGAAGACTATTGCTAGAATTGATAGCTATATTCATTATTAGGCAATTCTAAAACTTCATCTTTAAAATAAAATCATTATTAGCAATAATAAATGTCTATACATGATTATTAGGTAAAAATAAAAGATTAGAACAAAAACAGAACATTATTACAAAAATGATAGGAGATTAAAAACGTATGCATCTTTTCCAAACTAAAGACATAATTAATGCAATAATTATTATAATAAAATACAAATATGTTAATTTCACAGTTTGTGTCCTTATTGGTTCTCATGCTGTCTGGAAGGAACACTTATTGGGGCCATGCAGGTAGGATGGAGCAGAGATGGAGGTTAGTAGGATTACACTACCCAGTTTGCACCCCTCAGAGGCCTGGTCCGGAATCAACCTTGAGGCACTTCCACATTTTGTGTTTGGCAGAGCAGACAGGTATAAACAATATGGCGGAAGTTCCCCAAAGCCTGATAGTAAATCACTATCCAGTCCCTTTTGACTGCTAGGAGAGAGAAGCTAAAGTCTGTTAGTGGTGTCTGGGCTGGGCTGATATTATGATCGGGGGTGATTCAACAATTCCAAACTGTATCTCTGGTAGGTAGAAACCGAGTTGTTACATTGACTTCTTAACTGACTTCTCTTGCCATAGTCCTTTGTGCCTCTTCTCTTCCGCCACATAACTGGCATGCTTACCCTGTTTCCAGCTACGTGACTTGCTGATATCATACAACAGTGACTGTGGGTTGTTTTCTTATAGAAAACATACTGTGTAGAAAAGACACAACTTCTCTGACAATGTATAATCTACACATTATTTAGTTATGTTTTGTGTTCCAATCTAAGTTTTGATTCAGTCACACAGCAGCCTCTGTCCATTTCATAGCTGGCTGAAGGGTGCTCCCACTTCTAACTAAACAAGAAACGTTCATGTAAACCGCATAATGGACATATTGTGAGGAAGTTACATTTTCTGCATGGATCTCAAGTATAGCTTTCTGGTGCCTGCACACGGGAAAATAAACCATATCATTGGTTTGTCTCTGGATGACTCCACCCTTTGGACTTGATTGGTTGCTCTAGCAGTCCCTCAGGTGTTCAACCAAAGACGAGAGGAACCTATCACAGGGCCATTCTCTCTCTGGTTATGATAATGCTCTGTAGAACAACACAAAATGGCCGCGCTTTCATAGCTGAAAGGACCACACTACCAGCATTCCTTTGAAGAGGGAAAAGTGTCACAATTCCCTAACGTCTCTCGATCCTCTACAGACGTTATGCCCACCCTCAGCAGTCTTTTCACTGCAATCTACAGACGTGGAGTGAGGGGGCGGTACAGCAAATGAGTTACAGAGGGACATACGACAGCCTATTCCCTGTATGGCGCAGTACAGCTACTTATAACGGCAGGGACGGTAGTTATCAGAGGAGCAGATAAGGATGTTTCTGGGGCAAAAAGCACTGCTGTCTGTCTGCTTGGTTCACCTGTGCGTTCATGTGTCCCGTGTGTGTTTATCTATGAGCGAGTGTGTCTGAGCCTAAGCAGCATGACTCATGCGACACCCGTGGGTCGTCTCCACGGGAAACCTCTGACAGACACCTAATGAAACCGTATATAAAGATCCACACGCAGCAGTAGGAGCAGTGGCGACAACAACTACCACCGTGGATGTTGCCCGTTGACAGATGCATTGAGACAGGTGGAGGGAGGACGGGGAGGAAGTGTCTGTCCCCATTCAAACCAACACTGTCGAGTGCGCGGTACACCCGCAGATACACTTAAACACACACACACACACACACAATATTTATGTAGAATAAATGATATAGGATCGGACAAAATACGAGATAGGTTTCATGAGGGTTCTGGTAAATCCTCAAGTGAAGAATGCAGCTGTTTTGGTGGACCCTGGACCTGAAGGGCAGATCTTGTTGATTTAACCCCCCCTGGAAGTCAGTCTCTGAACCGATCAATTAACTAAGTAGCTCAGTTTGGTGCTTACATGGGACGAAATCCTGCTACACCTGCAAAACTTCAGGGACAACGGGGCTGCCTACCCCTGCAGTTTACTGTAGTATCGTTACAGCAGAACACAGTGCTAAAACTGTCTTGTAATCAGGTCACTGGCTGTAGTCTAAAACGTGGACTCAAGAGTTTTCCCAGTCAGGTTTGGAGATCTGGAAAATGTCTGGGCCCTAAACACAACATAGCAACAGCTATAGCATTTCAAATTTCAAACGTGCCCGTGCTTTTTAAGTCATCTGGAATTGAACTGAAAATAAATACTCTCCAATCCAATGTAAGCAGCGATGTAATCAAATCTCGGATTTTATTTAGAGAGACGTGCTTTCTACCTCACTGGGTCCCGCTGTGTTATTCCACATCCCCTCTACAGGCTGTAGTATGCATCTCAACTGGCCCCCCTCTGTCGTAGTACACTACTTTTGACCGGACCATATGTGCTCTGTACCAATAAGTCACGCACCATGTAGAAAATAGGGTGGGATTTTTTAGCTACAGCCTATCACTCTGTCTGTTTCATTAAAACAACCTGTTGTTTAACCAATCAACAGCCTCACTGTGCCTTTTATGTGCTAACGCTGACATGCTGTACACACACCAAACAACACAAGTACCCAACACCTCCGCTCTTTCCCTCTTCAAAATCAGTTGGCAATGGCAGTTATTTATCCTGCAAGATGCCTTTAGATAAAGAAACACAGTAAAAAAAATAGAAAAATAACAAATAAATGAAAATGTCAATACAATTATTGTGCTTTTGGCTTTCCTGTATAGTAAGAAGTAGAATGATTTTGCCCCTAAACGCTGATCTCAGATCATTTCCTCTGTAACAGTTGAGGTTCTGATTTGGAGAGAGTACGCTGATGCTATATCTGCGGTCAGGGGCACCTTCCTTCCACCCAGAGTATGCATACTGTACAAAGACAAACCACCATATTGCTTCATGTAAACCAGGAGAGATGTTCAGGACAGTAATATCATTGCATTTACATGATAATATTTTTTCTTTCAGCCAAAACCATTCACATACTAAGTCGGTGAATGACCACTGGGCTCCAAAAATGTGTGTGTGTGTGTGTGAGAGAGAGATACGGTAAAGTGCAATGTGATGGTATTTGCATGGCATTAACCCACTGAGCTTCTTTTCACTGGTGAGTGTGGTTGGTCCATCACTGTCTTCTGTGCTTTTCTGTGCATTCAGCTCCTTTTTTGGGGGGAACACAAGGCCAACAGAACGTGTCTTCACAAGAAACAGCAAGGGCCAAAGCATTCTCACTGACATCATTCAAGGTCTTCCCAGTCCAATTACGATTATCACAGCCAAATTGCTCCTCAAACATTTCTGATGGCTCTTCACTCAAGTCCATTGTTCATCCAACAATCCAAGTCCAACTACCAATTGTCCAGGCAAATTATTTGTGTCTTTCCCATTTTCCATATCCTAAGATTTCAGCTCACTGTACATTCCTCACTTGAATCTTAACTCAAGTCTAAGAGGGATTGTTGATGTCAGAAGCTTAATTTGCTTTTAGTTAGAAGCCATTTTGAATCCAACTGAACGATGAGTTAGAAGATTCTCCGTTTTGAATGATGACAGTTAGAAACGGTGAGAGTATACCGCCAGGATATTTTAAAGGTGATAGGAAGGGAGGCCATGTTTGCATGGAATATGTACATTATGGCGTTGTGTACCTAGTACAACATCTAGCGACCTCGCCAAAAGGTTATCGCCTCTTAGCGCAATGGCTGAGGTGTCGGACGGATGCCAACAGGTGCAGGGTGGAATGAGTTCCTTCTCAGGCTACCCCTGAATCCTTTCACTACAGTGGGCCTATTGGGAGGGTAAGGACCCTGGATAGACAGGAAAGAGAGGTGTGTGCTGAAAGAGAACATGCCGGTGGTCTTAGTTGGGCCCACTTTACTCTCTCCTTCTCCCATTGTCTCTCCATCTCCTTTGCTTCTACCATCCTACCAGTTCTTATTTTCTTTTTGACTTCCCACCTTCTGTCCGTCCGTCCATCCTTCCTTCCTTCCTTGCTTCCTCCCTTCCTCTCCATCCCTCTACATAACGCTACATTTGCCCTTCAGTCTCTCGGCCCGGGACTGTTTCCCGGAGCGTTTTCCATCTATGTTCAGACTCATGTTTCTCTTCTTGTCCAGGTTGAGGAGCTCTTGGAACAACTCTGTCACGTTGTGATTGGTCTTCGCAGATGTCTCCATGAATGCACACTTCCATGTGGTCGCCTAGGGGACCACACAAAAGGATTATTGTTGTTTAGATATTTATATTCATTGAAGGCAGTTCACTTTACAGTAACCAGCCCGACAGTGCCAGTCAACTGTCCAATATACATGTCAGGTCCATAGGGTGGGCTTTTTTCCTGTTCGGGTCTGGTTTAGTGGACACAGGTTGAGATAGGACTAAATAAAATCAATGTCAGTGCAGAAGTTGAACGTTACAGACCTGTGCTTCTCCGTCCTTAGTCTCCACCTCCCTCTGAGTCTCATCACTCTTGTTGCCCACCAACATGACTGGGATGGTCTCTATGTTCCCCTTAATGGCAACCACCTGGTGGAGGGAAAGACATTACAACACAAATAAACAAACACACACACACACACACACACACACACAAATGTAAACAGATAAACAGACCAAAAGATAGAAGCACAAAGGTAGAAAGACCGACACACACACACACACACACACACACACACACGCGCACACAATCCTTGTCTCTCTCACCTGTTGGTAGATGGGTTTGAGTTCCTCCAGAGACTGTTTGCTTGTAACAGAGTAAACCAGTATGAAGGCATGTCCTTTAGATATGGACAGCCTCTGCATGGCAGGGAACTGGTGACTGCCTGTTGTGTCAGTGATCTGCAGCGTACACACGCTCTTATCGCAGCTGATCACCTGCAGAGACACGCACAAGTGTACAAACACACACACCACGTATTACCAGAGTACTACACCATCTGCAGTTTAACCAATGTTTTCTGCTGATCGCTAAGTTGTATCAGTCAGATTGGCTCGTCGCATTCCGAACACGCTCTATCATTTCCTCTGTCATGCATCATCAGTTCAGCTCTGGTTTCATTTGGAATGGCAAAAGATGGCATTCAGGCAAAAGGTGGTGCACTAAAAAGGGGTAGGATTACCTCTGTCCAAACCCCCACCCCCTCCCCACCACCCCCCAGCTCACCTGTCGATACGTGTCCTCTACAGTGGGGATATAGGTGTCCCTAAAGGTGCCTTTGACAAAGCGTAGGACCAGGGAGCTCTTGCCCACTCCCCCAGCACCAAACACCACCACCCTGTAGTCATTACTCTGCTCTGGCATGCTGCTCTCTACAGCCAGGATACCAAATTACACCTTGAGAAGGGAAATGGAGTGAAAGAGACAGAGAGAAACACGTACAGGTTAAAGGTTAAGGGAAGCGGAGGATGGGATCTAACATTGAGATTAGACACAACAACTGTATGGTGTCCAGCAGGAGAGGGAAGCAGAGGGTGTGTCCCTGAAAGCTATAGAGCTACATCTCCTTTCTACCGCAGCTCATTCCATGTATCCAGACCAAGTCCTCAAATAATATTCTGGTTCATCTATAGGGTGTGTGTGCGTGTGTGTGTGCATTATTGATGACCTATGGAGGCTTAAGATTGGCTATAAGAGCCTTAAACAATAATCATAACACTACAATAAACCCGGAATTGGATTTGAGATGATAAAATGACTATGGGGTTAGAGTGCAGACTGACAGATTTAATTTGACAGTGTTCTCATCCATATTGGATGAAGCGTTTAGAAATGTCAGCATGTTTTGCATAGTCTTCCCATTTTAGGCTGTACAAATATATTTGGACAGTCGAACATTATGTACAGTAAGGTAGTCGGGCTCGGTACTTGTTCACATATCCTTTGCAAGCAATGATTGTCTGACGTATGCGGCCCACAGACATCACTATACACTCAGTGTCGTCTCTGGGAATGCTCTGCCAGGCCTGTACTGCAGCCATCTTCATCTCCTGTTGGAGTGAGTGTCTTTTTGCTTTCTGTCAAGTCTTCAGCATTTCAAACGAATGCTCAATTAGATATAGGTTGGTTGACTGACTTGGCCAGTAAAGTAATGTATGTTTGGGTCATTGTTCTGTTGTGGCATGACAAAAGCTGCACCCGGCGAGTTCAGTGGTGTTTCGTTGCATCTGAGTAACATGATCTGGCTGTCTTCAGAATCCATTCAGCTGATGTCATCAGCAGTTACATCATCAATGAAGACAAGTGACCCAGTTCCTGTGGCAGCCATTCATCCCCAAAACCTAACATCCCCTCCACCAAATTTCACAAATTAGGTGGTGTTCTTTTTTCTCAAACTCTGCAGGCCCTTTAGATACTTTTTAGGCCCTTCTGTGAGACTTTCTTTTTTCACTTTACAGTCCAGGCTCTGTTTTTGATGGTGGTAGTTTCTTACACACCCAGGCCTACCTCCTACAAAGAGTTCCTGATCTGTTGGCCAGTTTCTTTTCCCAATAAAGAGTATTCTTTGGTCATCCACTTTAGAGGTATTTCCTGTTCTAGAAGGTATTTTCTTTCTTGCTTCTTAATTTACCAAAAAGTAGATTTTCAACATTTAACTGTTTCTGATCGATTTATTCAGATGTATCTGCCTGATTATGGCCAGCTTGATTTCCATTGATACTTCTGTGGTTTTCATTGTATCAGACACCATCAACAGACTCCATATGCAAAGCCTACAATCCAAGTAAATATTGACAGCTATCTTCTGCGTTCATTAATGATGCAAACAAACACATCTGTTTAACAAAAACAGCTATGCAACCAATTTCCCAAAAACGGGCTGTAGTTTCTAAATGGATGAAAATACTGATATGATGAAAATACCTTTAAATTCAACTTGACAGTCTTCACTTTTTATCATTTTATCATTTCACACCAACCTTCTGGAATGCTGAGCCTCAAAAAAGCATGCTTCACTGTCCAAATACTTCACTGTGCAAACTAATATTCGCAAATGCACACATTTCTGTCTAAAGATCCACGCAACGCACAAGCCCTCCTGTCCTTGACACTAGGGCAATGAGATTGATGACACTACTCCCAAATGGCCTTTCTCTGTCCGTCTTCATCCGTCCGTCTCACTCGATCTCTCTCACTCCACCTCTCTGTTCACCTTTCTGTTTTCCAAAAGATAGAGAGAGACTGGAAGGATGGAGGGCTTTAATGCATTAATGGTACAAATGTGTTTTGATCAGCCCAGCCAACTGTGCATTAGGGGATAACTTTGGCACAGACCAGGACTCCTCTCCTCTGCTTTTCTCCTCCGTTCTTCCCATCCTATCTTCTCCTGTGTGTGTGTGTGCGTGTGTGTGATGTTTAAGTTGCAGTGGTTCAGACTGATTGACAGTCTGTCCCTCACACGCATGCACGCACACACACATTTGCAATTTACACACATGTCAGCCTCTTCTGTGTATGTGCCAATATGTCTGTCATAAGAATGAAAGCGGTTTCACACATATGCCCTTGGCTGACATCTGCTGGCAGGTCTTGTCGGCAGCCAGAGGAGGTGTGTGTCTGCATGTATTTGCGTGTATATGTGTGTGTGTGTGTGCACCAGCGCAGCCAGGCGAAAGACACTGATACTCAGGCATCTATGATTTTATACATCCCTAGGGAATTGTGAGTCCGTGTTTTGGGAGAAGGCTTTCATGGGGCATGGCCATGTCAGAAACTGACAGCGAGACAGAGAGGACGATACGTGTGACTCATGTATGAGTGTGGCGGAGAATGATGCAAACAGAGGAAATAACCGTCCCAGTACGTCCTGTGTCTACTTCACGTCAAACATTTCAACAGCTTGTCTTCGTCCCAGTTCCACTCAGGAGACCCTGCATTCCATCGCACCAATGGATTGCCCTGACATTAAGCTGTGTGTGCGTGTGCGTGTGTGTATGTGTGTGTGTGTGTGTGTGCACAACAGTGGTCTGGGCTTAGCAGCTAATCATTGAGCTTAACCTCTCTGTTCTTCTGGACTGTCTGCATTGACCCAATTCCCAGGTCTAAACTTAGCAGCTCACCTCCTTCACGTTTACACACGTTTACACACGCATGCATGCACACACACACACACACACACACACACACACAACCTGACACCCACAGTGCATTTCCCTGTTGGTTAGTAGATACGGGAGCGTGGAAAATGACAACATGGACAAACGGACAGCCGAGGTGTTGCTAAAAATCACTAAAAACTTCAGTCCCGCTGGAGATCAGTCCCCAACTCCATATTTCCAGCTAGTGCCTTCCATGCCCTCAATACCCTAATTTGTTACCTGTCTGAATTGCCCAAAATAGCTTGAAATATATATTTAAAAAGATACTTTGCCCCTGGTTAGTCACCATGAGCAGGGCCTCACAGCACACCCATTTACTCAGATATGCACCTATCTGAGTAATATAAAAGCCAAAACATTATGACCACTCCCAGGATGCACTGTGGGAAGACGACAAGCCAGTGGAGGGAGTGTGATGCTCTGGGCAATATTCTGCCGGGAAACCCTGGGTTCAAGCATTCATGTGGACATCAGTTTGACACATGACTAGAAAGAGGAGTGGGAGGCCCCAGTGCACAACAGAGCAAGAGGACAAATACATTAGTGTCTATTTTGAGTGTCTTAATCTTTTCTTTTTATTGGCCAGTCTGAGATATGGCTTTTTTCCCCGCAACTATGCCTAGAAGGCCAGCATCCTGGAGTCACCTGATCAGATGTTGAGACTGGTGTTTTGCAGATACTTTTTAATGAAGCTGCCAGTTGAGGACCTGTGAGGCGTCTGTTTCTCAAACTAGACACTAATGTATTTGTCTTTTTGCTCAGTTGCTCACTGGGGCCTCCTGGTCTTCATTCTATTCTGGTTAGTGTCAGTTTGCACTGTTCTGTGAAGGGAGTAGTACACAGCAGTGTACAAGACCTTCATTTTCTTGCCAATTTCTCGCATTGGAATAGCCTTCATTCCTCATAACAAGAATAGTCTGATGAGTTTCAGAAGAAAGTTCTTTGTTTCTGGCCATTTTGAGCCTGTAATCAAATGCACAGTTCGCCTTTTCAAATGATAATCTTGGATTAACAAACACAGGAGTGATGGTTGCTGATAATGGGCCTCTATGTGCCTATTCCATTAAAAATCATCCTTTTGCAGTGACAATAGTAATTTACAACATAAACAATGACTAAACTGTATTTCTGATCAATTTGATGTTATAAAATGTGCTTTCCTTTAAAAAAGAAATAAAAAAATTCTAAGTGACTCCAAACTTTTGAATGGTAGTGTAAATACTGTATATATTATAACTGTAGTCTATGACTATTTATTAACAAGTCAGCTCCTTTTAAAAAGGGTCTTTGTAGAGCCATGATATCACCATACTAGAAAGGAAAATGTGTGGGTTTGTCACTTTTTCAAGACACACACACACACACACACACACACACACACACTGTACACACACATGCACCAAGTTATCATGATATTTCAGGACTAATATTTTATTTATTAAAAAAATATATTATCTTGAACATCTAACCCTTAACAACAGCCTAACCTTAACTAAACTGTAACCCCAGTTACAAAACGTTTACACCTAAACATAACCCTTATCTTATGGCCTAACTGTAAACCTAACCCATAAGCCTAAAAAATTATTTTGAAAAGTTGTGACTTGCAAAAGGTCCAGAACATTTTGATGATTTTCATTTCTGAAAATATAAGGAAATAAGTAATGCCACTTACTCAAGCACCCATCTACACTCATGCAGCCACAGCCCACTCATCCTTTCCTAGTCTAAAACACACTTCAAAGCTTAATCTCTAGAATTACTGTCATCCCTATCTTTCTCATCCATACCTCTCTCCTTTTATTCCTCTCCACTCATCCCTCTCCTTTCAACTTACTCTTCTCTCTCTCTCAACCTCCTCTCCACCATCCCAACCTCCTCCTTTTCTCCTTTCAACCTCCTCTCCTTTCCTCCCCAATATGAAAATAGACAATGACTATATGGGAACATATATCAGTATAGCCATGGAAGAAGGCCTGCCATCAACAGCACATATACCATTAATCAGACAAGCGGACATTGTCCAGATGGACCTCATGAAAATATGGAGGGATTAAAACGGTTTAGCCTACTGTTAGAGTCAAAGGCTATGCGTCACATTGCCGGAATATAGCCTTGTGTGTAATAATGCATGTTTATGGCAGGCTTGCATGGGAAGCCATACAAGGCAAAGTAAGAGTTAAAAACGACCTCGTTTGTTGTCAGTGGGTCTAGAATACGCCATCACAGGCTAGCCTACTCTGCCCTTTTCATTCATAAAATACCACAGGAACAAGGAACGCCATCTCTCTTTAGTGGCGTTTTCATAATTTCACAGGAGCATCACATCCTCCAAATCATCCATTCATTCAAAATTTAAAATAGGACATCTTACATTAATATGCATATAATATAAAACTTACTCCATTTCATTCCTAACGACAAGGCACATGTTTATCATCCTCAGCAACACCCAAGTGCAATATAAACGTAACATTTGTTGAAAATAACATAACAAACCGTATGCATAACGCTGCCCCATATTTGCTATGAAGAGAATCGCGTGCGTAACTGTCCAGGAGAGCAATAACTCAACGCCACCCAATATAAAAATTATCTAACCAACATAGCCTAAATGATATCAATAAAGATAGATCTGGTTGTGGTTGTGTGTCTCATAGGCCTACCTGAACTTGACGTGCAGACCCGTTTTAGCGACTGTCTTTGGACGAGACGCGTGTAAGGCAATACGCTGAACGCGTCTTAAAACATTTTATACGATTCATGTAGAGAGCCCATGTCGTCCGCGAATGCAATACCACAGCCAGCGTTCTCTCTCTTTCTCTCCCTCGTCGTTGAAGACCCTTGATACCAAAGGACGTGGGAGGTGCTTTTCTCACTCTCTCTTTCTCTCTTTTCTCTATTTCTTTGATATTCCCACACACTACAGTTCTAGCGCTGCGATGTCTTCCCTCTATCGGTATGTCTTTCTTTCCTCTTCCTTCGTCTCCATCGATCCCTCTATACATCCAGAGCGGCGCGTCATCACACGCACCCACGTTTTACCGAATCTAAAACGCAGGACTAGACATTGTTGCGTGAAGCAATCCTTTAGTCTGAAAGTCAAAATAAACGCAAATCATGTTGGTGTGCAATAAACGCTATAAAACAGTTTATCTAGTATCATCCAGAAGCTTAATCCTATACTAATAAATGACAGTAGCCAAGATCAAGCGATCCGTCAAAATAGGCCGTCAAAATATGTATTTAGCCAATAGCTTACATTTTATTCGAGCTAAACAATAACGCTCGCTTAGCATGACCAGTCCCAAACATAAGTGTTAGCTTTTCTTTTGTTAGGTCAAACTTCAAATACGAGTCAGCTGTCAGATTCAGGGACCGTTGGGAAAGGATTTTAGGTGCCAGGACTGCCAGCTAAAGGTCAATGCTTAAACCGCAGCACAGAAGCCTACAACTGCGTTACCCGATATTCCTATGGCGCCAACTGCCTTGGGTAGAAGCCACTCATCCATAGAAATGGGTAAACTCAATTAGAAATGTTTTCAAGTTCATGTGTCGTTACACATTAACAACATCGTTATTGCTATTGAAATGCTTTGTTTCCAAAAACTTGCTCAACAGTGTAGACATAAGTAATACAGTATAATAAGAAAAAAGAATAAAAACAATATACAAGAAATGTAAACCAATCAGTAATACAATAGATAGTTGGTAATAGTTTCAGTTTTAAAATATTTTAAAGCACCTAGGCTGGTTTCAGCATTCAGCCGATAATATTATTACTTCTAGTGCAATAGCACATTATAAAATAATGAATGATGAAATGTAAAATGTGCAATAGATGCAATACATTATATTACCAACAATTGTAGGTAAGGGAGCAGTCGTGGCATAGAGATCCCCAACGCATGTAACTCCAAATTCACAATGACACGGAGAAGTCCGTGTTGAATGCAGTGGGTTTAGCGTCAACGGATCCGAAGTTTCAGTATGAAGCAGAGAGGAGTAGCTCGGCAACTAGCGGTGTTTTCAATAACGTGTAAATGGCATCCAACCAGACCGCAGTTCAGGACCGTGGACAGAGATTATCTAAATTGCCATGGTAATAGCTTTGATATTATTTTCTACCCTTTTCCAACTCTATGCATTTTTATTCCTTCGGACGAATATTGAATTATCTGTATTTTCATTCAGAAAATACAGGGGGGTTCCAGAAAATGTGACGGGGAATATATCACGGTTCACAGGTGGAAGCCAATGGTAATTGTAAGGTAATGGTGTCTTTATGGCAATTTCTGTACTTTGTGTACTCTGGGATCTTCCACCACAGCATATTGGTTGAGTACTTATCCAAGCAACATATTTACGTTTTTTTTATTACAAAAAAGTCCCCAACATAAAACCAATGTCACCCTATTGTTAAGTTTCAGAACTTTAAAATGCATCAAACAGAACGAAATTTCAACATATCATTTGTAATTCAATGAGAGAATTATTCAGGGGTTTGAATACGTATCCAATGCATTGTATATTTACTGTGTGTGTGTGTGTGTGTGTGTGTGTATGTATCATTTATTAACAACTGAATCCATTACTAATACCATATAAAAGACAGAGAGTTTCATCTAGTTATAATACCTGTCACCCTAAGAGAATTTCATTCCCGACTCCAGATGTGTTAAAACGAAATTGAAACTGGAACAAAGAGCTCCAGCCCTTCTCTCCCTTTTAAAAAGCAAAACTTTACCCGTCTTTGAAATAGCTTAATAATAATTATAACAATACAGCTTTAAGGACCCTGAGCTGGTTTACAAAAAGCTTGTGTGTGTAAGAGTTGGGGGTGGGGTGGGGGAGGGGGGGTGTAAGATTAGAGGTGGGGCATTAGGAGAGAAAATGGTGATGGACAGCCCAGGCTGTGGCATTCTCCCCCAGCCGTCCAAGGCATCATGGTCTACCACTTCCCTGTTCTACCTGATTATTGATGTAGTCATTTGGTGTCCCAGGTCAAAACCAAGTACTAATTGGACTGTAAAATGAAGAAACACAGTGGAACTGGCCTTGAGGTCCAGAGTTGAGTATGTGATATCCTAGGGGAAAAAAACTAAACTAAAGCAGATGAAGTACTTTGTCTCCCTCTGTCTATAGATTAGAGTACCGCAAAGCCTACCCACTGCAGTCCTATATTGAAGCTCCAGACGAGTGTGAGTGTGTGCGCACACGCCTGTGACGCTTGCGGACAGCGGAGGCACTATTCAGATTAAAGGAACAGCTGGATAAAAAAGCCCCAGGGAGGGCGAGAAAAACAGGGATGAATTAGACATGCAATTTTCTGTTATCCTCTCTAACCTGACTAAGCTCACAGTCTGTCTTTATGGTTTGTTCGAAGGAAATGTGTTTATGGATTTAAAAAAATAAGTTTCCTGCATTACTAAATAAAACTAAAACACACAGGGCTTGAAGCCATTCTGAATCTCTGTCAGTCAGTTAGGCCAGACATTATACCCCCAGCATGAACACAAGAGCCTTCCCATTCAGACCCGTCTGAGCGTGAAGGTTCGCCAAAACACTTATTTAGTCACGGATGACTTCAGTTCTTGCATACCAGTAAATGTAGTGAGTGGGCAGGTCATCAGGACATACTGTATCAGTGACCCAGTGCAGGAGAGTTCCATTCCAGACACCCAAAATCACTGGAAATGGAATGGTGCAAATAACTAGTTGTGAAAAAGAACATATGCGCATTACTCTATTAATTACCCAAGTTCCAGTTTAATTAATTCAAGATTATTATAGAGACATTTAACAACAAATACCTTTCAGTTCAGTTCACAACCAAGAAAGCATTGTTTTTTTCAGGACAGGTGAGGCAGTTAAAATGTTTGGCACAGATTGGCAGACTTCGGGACACTGGCTACTCTATGCCCCAATCACAAACGGTGGACAACAGTAATATGGTTAGGTTGTAAGAACAACCTCACTCGGAGAAAAAAGCTGATTTCTAAACGCATTCCTATCAACTACAACCAAGACACACAGTGTCTCCTAATCCAGCCATCGCATTTTGGTTCAAGCTCGGCACTAACCCTCTGAAGCCTTAGATTATTTGAATCCAGCATGTCAGTGCTGTGCTAGGCCAAAGGGTGTTCATGGATTGAATGACAGACTACAGATCACACACACACACACACACACACACTTTGGAAGTCAGTCAGTGCAGTGGCTGCTCTTATCTCCAGCTTGCATTCCAACTGATCTTAACAGTCACACTTCACCAACTTGACCTGATTGGACAACAACAGGGTTAGAGTGTAACATCTACAGAACCCCGTTAAGATGATATAGTACACTTATAAGACTTAAGAAACACGGCGCATGCCACTGAGTGAATGATTAAACAGGTGCTTATTCTGGTCACTGCGGCGTTATCACAGGCCGGCTGATCACATGACTGGGTCCATTATAATTTATTATCATGAGACATTAAAGACAATATGTTGTGTTTGGGAGCCCAATGCATCTTCTGGGCTTGTGGTCATTCGTTGGTCTGTCACTGGTTCTTGTCATGACTGGCGACCAGGTTGACAGCTGGAGGGAATAACAAGAGAGAGACAACATGATTGATATCGATCTCGTGACTGTGCGTATAACTGGATTCACACACTGACAGACGGCGAACTGCTGAACGAACATTGACTGACGCCGTTCAAGTGAATGGGCGTGTCCAAACGTTTGACTTGTACTGTGTATGACTGACGGCAAACTGTCGGATGTGTATAAAGCTGGATATCCATTACAATGACGTGGAGATGAAGTTATGGATTTGCATGCCGGACGGCGTGGAGACGAACAGGCGTGTGGGGCAGCCAGAGTCGGTGCGTTTCTCACGGGTGGGTCTCTCACCTTCTTTAGTCACAGTGTCGGCCATGTTCTTGGCCTTGCCACTCAGGTCATTGACAACGCTGTCCAGGGTGGCTTCATGTCTGAGGAACAGCGGACGGATGACGCGGGAATAGAGGACGGCAGAACCGTTCCACGACACCGGGGCCATACACCACACCAGGAATAAACACTGGTGGAGAGGAACCAGAACGAGGGATGGAAGTAAGTGGAGGCACAGTGCGATTTTATGACCGGCTCCTGCATAATTAATGTTACCACACACACATGCACGCACGCGCGCGCGCAGACACACACAGACGTTCATGTCTAAACATAACCTAACCCAAACACAACTCTAACCTGTAGCGCCTTACCTTGCCAGCGTAGTAGAAGGGGAACCAGGAGAGGAAGATGTCAGAAAAGGCCTCGGTGATGCTGAAGCAGCCATAGACCACCCAGTAGGTCAACCACTGAGTGTCGTCATCTTTGTTCTTACTCTCTATGGCCTTGATCCTGATTGGACGACAGGACACGGACAAAGAAATGGAAACACAAGTGATCGGCCGCATTTGCCCTTTCAGGTCCCTTTTTACTTACGAGAAGTATGCCGGGTAGACAAAGCCAATCAGGTTACAGAGGAGAGAGGCGCCGTAGCCAAACAATAGATATGCACCAATCAGAGAAACCACACCTAGAGAGGGAGGGAGACCGCGTGTTACTGTGTGAGGGAGAGATCACATCTCCCAGCAAACGGTCTATTGGCATACAAATCAAAATACATCTGGGTGTGTTAGAGCAGGATGTTGGATGAATAAACAGGATCAGGTGTAGTGTGAACCTGCATTCAACAGTATCTCTCTCTGGTGAAGCCAGGTGAAACATACAGGAGTGTGAGATATTCCATGTATTCTGGTACGGTGTAACCCAAAACCAACAAACCAGTGGGTTCATTTTGCCAAACAAAATGATTGTGAAACTCTGTGCGAGACAGAAGCCAACAGGAACAAATAGTCCACAGGACCAAGGGGGAGGGGCCTACAACCGTGACAGGTCTGTCAAATCAATGGCACACATTTCAGTTAGCATACAGCACAGTGGAAAAGAAACGACAAGACAAAGCTCAATACGTTTTTTTTAAAGGTTGCAAACGGGCCCAGACACAGGAAGACCAAAAAAGGCGGAAGAAACGACAGGCAGCTACAGCCCAAGCCTGCTATTGTCCAACCAGACGCAGGTAATGGTAAGGCACCTGTTGTTTGAATAGGTAAATTAAACACAGCCTCAGGCGATACCTCTGTAGGCTGTGTCCTCAGTGGCTTCAACATTTTTTATCCAAATTTCCAACCAAATGAATCTACATTATGACCTTTTTTTCTTTCCTTCTTGTGAGCATAAGGCCATAGGTGAACAGTGGGTGGGTTAGCAACGCCAGGATTTGGAGAAGCAACGCTGAACATACCACAGTATTCGCGTGACAATGGTGTTCTGTTGAACTCCTGACTTGGAGTGTAGTGTCGGCCATCAACTACCACGCGGGCATACTTCCTACATATGGAATGCTACTGACGAGAAGTCAGTTATGAAAAGAACTTTGGATATATATATATATATATATATATCCCTTAGAACATGAAAATGGAACAGAGGCTATTGGAATACTTGGCCTAAATGATTCAGGTCACATAGTGAAGAGGGTGGCATTGGGGGGCCACAAGCCTATAGGCAATAGATTAATCTGCCTCCATCCAACAGCTTTCGTTGCCCAGTGGACATTATAGCTGGACGCTAATGCGACCCAGCAAAATGGTTTTCATAATATGGGCTGGGCTTTTTCATCCCAAAGAAAAGATAGATTTCAAGCTATTCCCAAAGGCAACTTCTTCTCTATGCTCCCACTACTGTACACCATAGAGAGTTTCACATGTGATGTTCACACCAGTATTTAACTTCATACTTGACCACAGTCAAGTGTGTGTGTGTGTGTGTGTGTGTGTGTGTAAAGAACCTTCAGAGAGCTACATAACCAGTTTGGTCATAGATCTGTTGGGGATATTGTCAACTCGTTTCCTGGCATTGTCAAGACATAAACAATGCAGAACCTCTGAGGGTTGACAACTCCAATGAAGGCTGCAGTCATCAAATAAACTCTCTGCTTAGCATGGATATTTAAGTAGGACGTAAAAATATACTTGGCTTGGGGACCAGTTGCTAGACTTTTGAAGCAGCCAAATTGACATCTAATATCGGATTAACAGCAGCCTCCACCCTAGGCCTCTGACCTTTGCTATTTTTACCTTTGTTGTAAAGTCATTTTAAAGACAGCCTATAGCAATTCCAAGTGAAACCAACGTTACTACTATAAAATCTCGTCTGAAAGGTTTTAATGTTTGTTCGTAAGGTCTAACGGGACTGTTCAGGGTCACAGTCATGAAATAAAATGGTGGCAGGTTAACCTATACCTACACGTAGCTACGTTAACCTTACTGCCGAATATAGCCTATACTATGTGCTGACAGTGACAGCGCTAACGTTGCACAACAAGAAAGTATCCACTAAGCAGTTCTGAAGATAGTGTTTCAACATCGACTGCAGTACAACATTTACAATCAGACAACGTGCATGACTAATGTTGGAGGAAAAGTAGTGGACAACTATTACCTGAAGCGATATATTTTCTCTGTATCCCGGTTTTCTCCTCCATCATAGCTAGGAGATCTGTCACAACGTTCTTTTCATTAAGAAAAGCCTCGTAGCGGGTATGAAGTTGGACAAACATTGTTGTAGTGGCGTGTTAAGCTTGTTGTTTTACGGATTCCCAGACACAAATCAAAACGAAATGTAACGGTGAAGTATATAGGTCACAAGCGATAAAACGTTAACATACTTATTAGTTGGTCGTTAAAACAAACCGTATTATCCGCGCTTGAACAACCTGTGGCCTATGTTGCAGGAGGAAAGTATGGTTGAAGTGGGAGGAGCATGATTAAGACACAACCAATCAGACAACTATTTTGTTGCCACCTGCTATTAGGTTACCACCTTTTAGTTCAGGCGACGCAGGTGTAATACAATTCACTTTTTAGTTAACAATTCTGAAAAATTCAGTTGACAATCCAGACGAACATTATAGAGGTGATGTTGATCTAGTTGTTTATGTAAAATAGAAATAAAAGAGCTGGTAGACCAAGTATGTAAAACTATTTAAATTATGAATTACATGGGACAATAAACAATCATAAATATTTACAGTGTTATTTGTGCTCCTCTGGTTGTCATGGCTCTGGTTGTCATATGATCTCTGTGAAATCCACAATAACCCATTCCCCTCCACCCAAGGTTCTCAATTTATTCCATATTTACAGGTGCCATCACTACAGTCTGCTAAAGCTGAGGGAGTTTAAATCCTCAAACATGTAGGTTGGGGACACATTAACACAGCCCTGGCACTTTAGCCACACAATATCAGCATATTTTTTGGAAATGTAATACAAATGACAGCACCACAGTATGAATACAATACTGGACATGTCAGTAGTTAGCATCTTCTATCTGCCACAGGACATACTGCTAGCGTTTAGTTACAGCAGCAAAGGAGAAAAGGGGCCCTAACTGTCAGAATGAGTTCCACTCTATTTGATGTACATTTTATATTGAACGTGAATTTAAACAACCTCTGCTCATTCGATTAGATAATCGGGCTGTCCCATTGTGGTTGGATTTTGCCCACAGTTTAGCCAAAAACAAAAAACTGTATAGATTAATATAACAACGGAAAAGGTGTGCAACAGATTAAAAACAGCTCAATTGTATTACGTATGTGGAACAACAATTGCATCATTCAAGTCACGGCTGCGTCCCGAAGTTGATGGGTTTCTTAATTCCTTTCTGTAATTTTGTCAGTCACATGTGACAATGGAGGGCTCTCTGATCAAGTACAATGGGCTGACGGTCTGACTTGGGATTCATGACAGTTTCCAGCCGAGCCCCATTAGGCACCATTTGAGATTGCAAAATCTTACACAAAAAATGGATAGGGTGTCTGATTTTATGACACCGATTTATGTCTGCATTTTCTATGTTTGTGTCACGTCACAAAATATGTTCTAAAATATGAAATGCACTGTGGCTGAATCCCAAATAGACACTCCACCTTCCCATCTGCCCTCTATTTGCGTATGTATCTCAAAGCTACAGGAATGAATATGATCAGGGGTGTAGGGGATCATTGGACCTGCAGTGGCCCCATCCAGTGAGTGAGTGACGCTTCAGCCTCCACCAGCAGAGTGGAATTACATAATTGTACCACATTTTTAAATTTGCACAATTTAATACAAAATAATGAATATCCGTGCCAATATATATGATGCACATTTGTTTGTATTATATGTGGATTTTAAATGTGTTACATTTTTTCTGAGGTTTATATGTTTGAAAATAATTGCGGAATTTGTTCATTTGAATTTCATTCTTGTTTTTTTTTATTAAATGTGGACATGAATTGCATCATTTAAGTCAGGAGTTAATGTATTCCTTAAACCCCTAGACACTCTCTTGAAATCACCCTAGGAAGTTTCATCAAGAGCAGATGACAATGAAAGGCACTCAGAGAAACTGGGTGGGGGCAAGTCAGCTGGTTTAGAATTCACACGTGTCTCTAATTGTAGCGGTACATTTGGCGAGAGGTTAAGAAGTGCCATTTGGATTCCACCTTTTTTTTGTTTTGCAGGCAGTGTCCACGTAAAAGTATTCTGTAGATAGCAAGGCAATGCTCACTGAATCTGTAAGTAGTCAAGGACTTTTGTAATTTGGGATCAGTCATAGTGGTCAGGTATTCTGTCACTGTGTATTCTGTTCAGTGCAAGATAGTGCAGAACTTTTATTCTGGGGATCAATACTTTGGTACACCGAGGAAAGAGTAAGGGTAGAAGGGAGGCAGAGTTGTCATGATGTCCTGTATGTCATCATGTCTCCTTGTATTATTCATTTTACATCCCTTATGAGTTTGTGCACCGTCTCATAATTAAAGTTTGCCATCTAATGCACTGATGGGGCATTGTGTTATCCTCTTCAACTTCCTTACAGCCCAAGGCCTTATGCAAGCAATCCAATTTGTTATTTTTTGTTATTTTTCTGTCCAGTTGCTGGATGACTCAAACTGAAATCTTTCCAATAAATTTGAGCAAGACAGTCAATCCCAATTACTCCTAGGTTGTTTCTCGAATTTGTTCTCAGTCGTCTGGTAAAATTATGGTAAATAAATCCTATGTTGCTAAATTTCTGCAGCCTGAGACACTGATTTTATTGGTATTTGTGATTTCCAATGCTGTTCACGCTGGAGCTGTGTAACACTTTTGGCCTCTTCATGTGTCATTCATCTGTTGTGGAAAATGATTAAATATATAATTCAACCGACATACATGTCAGCCGGAGACTTACCAGAGTCTGTATGTGTATATTTTTGTTGTAATTTCCTTGACAAAATGTTTCAAGAAAGGTGAAAAATCTATGATTTCATCCCTAAGCGAGGCATTTAACCCCAATGGCTACTAGGCTGTTGCTGAACACAATAATGTGTTCTCAGTCTTATTTTCCTGGTGAGGTAACAGTAAAACAATGTCTCTGAAGAATCAGATGGGTTGGACAGTATCGATTATACTTTCAGCTTAGATTGGAGAGGCGTTCCAATCCAGACTCCTTGCACTGAAGAAAGTGGTGTTGGGGGAGTGGTGTTGGTTTTCACTGGAGAAAGGAGTTTGGGTAACCAATCGATCTTTTCAGTGTGTCAGAAAGTTATTTTTTCTCTTGATTTTGTACAATTTAATGAATAAAAAAATCCCTGGAAAGATCTTAGTGTTTTCATAGGCTTAATTTTGCTTAGCATGCATATCTGGGAGTTTTGGGTTGTACTTTGAGGATATTCATACAGAATCCTGATTGTGTGTTTTGATTTATTGCTTGGTGAGGGGACTTTAGTCTTCACAACCATAGAGAGCATTTGGTTCTATAACTTATTACAGTATTTCTGAAAAGATGCTGAAATGTTACGTTGTTTTGGATGGTGCTTTATTCTGTCTGGTCTGAGCTGAAATTCAGTGTGATGATGTTGTACCACAAGAGGGCGCCAACAGCCTGCAAATGTCAGAACCATTCACATACAGACACAAAGCTGACAAATTTATTAACTTTGATTATGAGGTAAATTTACCCCATAAGTTGCATTTAACCTTCCTTTTAAGAAATTGTCTCTGGATTTGGAATAACTCACGACTGACAACAAAAAAACACATTCAATGTATAAGCCCAAGGTAAATTATATATATAAAAAAAACATTGTTCCAAAGTTAACACCAATTACAGTCAGATTGGACAAGCCATTTATGATCAATACAAATCAGGTCTGCAATATTCTGGATGGGCAATGTCACTCATCTCTCACTCTAGTTTGTCCTTTCTATCTCAACTCTCTGATGCTCTCAGCTGTGTGTTTGCTAATAGAGTGGTGTTTTCCATAGGTGTACATTATGATAAGGAGCACTGGTTCACTTAACACATGAGTCAGATGATTCCAGAAGAGGGTGTAATCAGACTTGGATTCAGGTTATCTAATGAGTGACACATTTGGATCTTCCTGATGAATTTACACCAAATGTCTGATATTGATCATCCTCTGAAATCACAGAAAAATTACAGAAAAAAGAACTGCAGTGATATGTCTGTATCTGTTACTTCTTCTTTCTGTCAGTCTATCTATCTCTGTATCTCCCTCTGTTTCACAACCAGCAGCTGTGTATTTGCCTTTAGAGTGGTGTTTTGCATATCTGTTGAGCCTCAGTGCTTCTGACACTTTAAGACTGCTGAATTAGCAATGTTGGAACTATTCTGTCTTCTTCTCAGAGACACGGATGAAGATGATGAAGATGCCACTGATTCCACTGCTGATCATGCTGGAGTTCCTGAGTCAGGGTAGGAATCTGCATCATCTTCAAACAACATTTGGACAAAGGGCACCACTGAGAATATTTTTAGGATAACCTGATAACCTTCTATGCTAATATTTGTACAAGGTGGAAGTTTACAGTTTTACCATTTTATGACTACACTCTGTTAACAGGAACATCTGGGGCTGGAGTTGTCTCCCAGTCTCCTACAGTCAAGTCTGTTACTTTGGGAGAATACGTGTCTCTGAGCTGCACAGCCAGCCAGGGGGTGGATGATGACCTGAGCTGGTACCTGCAGAAACCTGGACAGCCTCCTAAGCTCCTCTTCTATAAGATAAATAAACCAGAGTCTAAAACTCCCAGTCATTTCAGCAGCAGTGGGTCTGAACCAGATTTCACTCTGACCATCAGTGGAGTCCAGGCGGAAGATGTAGGAGATTACTACTGTATGGGTGCATACACTGATGGGAACACACAGTGATTTAGCGTCGTACAAAAACCTCCCTCAGTCAGACTGCACAGAGACTGTACTACTGCAGCTGGGACCTACTGCAGGTGTTGAGGTTCAACAGATTATGACAAGGAACACTGGTTCACTGAACACACTAGTCATGTGACATCATCAAGCATAGATAACCACTAGTTCAACACCATAAAGAACATCTGGGTAGGAATAATATATAATGTAAAATCCACCAAATAATTTAGTCCCGATGAAAACCGACAGGTGAAGTCCTGTACATGTACTGATCTCTCCCATTTCTAGATTCTGGATGATTTAGTTCTATTCAGAATGAAGTGTCTCTGTCCCTTTAGTCTTACCCCTTTCAACCTTATAATATACAGTTTTGTTACAGATGAGTTTACTCTTTGTTGAAACAACCAGAAATGCAATAATATTTACATTTAGTTATTCATTTAAAAAAATCAAGGACACCTCATTTGAACTAAATGATTACATTTTTATTTTGTCAATTTCTCCTATTTCCAAATCTGATACTCAGACAGATGATGATAGTTATTACAGTGTG
Source organism: Esox lucius (assembly GCF_011004845.1). Taxonomy (NCBI): domain Eukaryota; kingdom Metazoa; phylum Chordata; class Actinopteri; order Esociformes; family Esocidae; genus Esox; species Esox lucius. Next base: position 11,065,482 of record NC_047590.1, read on the forward strand.
TCTACTGGGAGCACTGTTCTGTCTCCAGTGTCTGAGTGACAGGGGTCTGGTCCTTTAGGGTGGCCTCACAGGTGACTGAGCCCGCCTTCCTCCACTGGTTGGCTGGGAGGGTCAGGCTGCTGCTCCAGCTGTAGTGTCCGTCTTTCTCCAGGACCTCCTGACTCTGGCTACCCTGCAAGGCCCCCCCAGCCCCCTGCCTCATACCCAGCTTCCAGTCCCCTGGGAAGCCCCTGTTGGCCAGGCACACTAGGACAACATCACCCTGGTCCTCCTGCTCACTGGAGGGGAGTAGGATGGTCAGGGAGGGACGAACCACGCCCACTTGAGAGAGAAAGAGAGATGATATCCAATGGTTAATGTGGACAAGAACATTCCAGAACCAATTATAACAACTTCAATATGAAGAACCAAATATAATATTGATTAGCTATTTTATTAAATAAGATTATATCTTTGTAAATGGCAGCAATTTAATATACATCAACAGACTCTTTCACTTCCCTCTATGAACATCTATGAAGCATGACCACACACTACAAATTAATTATCTGTTAAAGTACTTCATAGAAATATAACGTGTGGAAACAACATAAGATATAAATAACAATGCTGCTGAATGAACACTAAAACCATAAAACATTATTATATTATTATAATTATATTTGGTACATCATTCAATGTTTCTTTCAATGTTTGAAGTGTTAATTTTTTTTATTTCACTGGGTTAACAATTTTGTCATCATCTGTCCTGAGGTGGGGTATTTCCATAGAACTGCTGCTTTGCATTGACACCTCATGGTTCAGTGCTCTGAGTGTTTATAGACCTGTGTGTTTCACACTTGATGACTGAGAGCTCCTTCAACACAACAGAAACTACATCAACAATGACTCTGGTCACCATCTTCATCTGGACACTGGTCTGCTTCTGCTTCAGAGGTCAGTCAAGTTCACCATGTAGACACAAGTAGTGTACTAACTCTACATAACGTATTCCTAACGTTCCATTGATATTTGTTCCCTCTCCAGGATCCAGAGGTCAGGTGACTGTGACTCAGCCTCCTGTAGTGACCTTTTCTCCAGGAGACACTGTCACTCTGACCTGTAGAACCAACCCTGCAGTTTATAATGATAGTGATGGAGATGAGGGTGCGTTCTGGTATCAACAGAGACCTGGAGAAGCTCCTAAACTCCTGATAAAATATGCAAAGACAAGGATAGATGGGATTCCTGCTAGATTCAGTGGCAGTGGGTCTGGGAGTGACTTCAGTCTGACCATCAGTGGAGTCCAGGCTGAAGATGCAGCAGTTTACTACTGTCAGAGTTATCACAGTGGTAGAGTGTTCACACAGTGATTTAGAGCCGTACAAAAACCTCCTGCACCAAATGACACACATCAATGTTAACATATTTGAATGTCCCCTCAATGCTTGGTTGGTCTACCAGACACACAGGTGTCCCTCACTTTCACAGAGATGTTGATCTGCATGAACTCTCTCTCAGAATAGAGTAGGACACTCCCCAAGTGATCAACATCCACTGACATGACAACAGAGTCATTCATTTAACTTTGACATTTCCACTGAATTTTCATTCTGCTGAATCACTGTTATGATAAGATACTACTTTATTGGTCATATTACCATGAAATGTCTTTGTTGCAGTACATTCAACACGAAAGCAAGTAAGCAGACATTGCAATAGAGTACAACAAAAGAAATAGTGAAGAAATTCAAAAAGTTTAAAAATTATAGTTGGTGATGATTGGATGACCACCAACTACTCAGTGCAAGAGAAGAGTTACAATTGAATATTGGCTGTTGCTATTAATTAGTCATTTAGAAACATACATTTAAAAACACCCCTGTATGATGGCCATGATGGTGAAATTGTCGGGTTCAAAGCAGGGGTGAATTGAGTTGTCATGCAGGGGTGGGATGAGTCGTCCATGGCCATCAGATTGGCCAACATACTTTTATTAGCCACCTTCTCCAAGGTGTCCAGCTTGATCCCCACCGCAGAGCTCGTCTTCCTCATCAGTTTATGTCTTGGTGATGTTGAGGTTCAGGTGGTTCTGATCACAACACTAAGTCATCCACAGTGCCACAGTAATCCTGCTCCCCATTAGTGCACCCAACTATGGCATGTGTTGGATTGTACCTAAAGTCTGAGGTGTACAGGGCAGGGATGCAGACTCGAGTCACATGATTTGGACTTGATACTCGACTCACCTATTTTGCATCTTGAGACTTGACTTAGTAAAAAGAGAAAACACTAGCAATTGAACTTCAACTTGAGCTGTATGACTCGAGGGACTTGCTTGGATTTGCCCAGCACCATCCTCTCAACCTTTTTACCTCTGTCTGCTCACCTCTGTCTTGAATTGTCTTGACTCGATCTGAGCTATGGAACTTGTGACTTGAGACTTGCTAATCATTTCTTGAGACTTGACTCGAGACTTGAAGGATAAGACTTGAGACTTACTTGTGACTTGTGCCAATGGGGCTTGGTCCCATGTCTGGCACAGGATAAAGAGGAAGGGTACCAGGACTGTGCCCTGAGGGCATCCTGTGTTGCTCACCACCAGTTCTGACACACAGCTCTGTAGCCGTACAAAATGTTACCTTTCCCATCAGCTCGTCAGTCACCCAGGGAAACCAGGGATTTCTGGTCCATGTAAACCCCTGGAAATTAATGATAATCCTGAGATCCATTGACCCTGACCCCCCCCAATATACAATACAAACCTACGCCATTGGGTGAAGGACACTCCAGCAGTCCATGTTTGTACAGCCATTTGATAAAATATACACATATAATTCCTCTTCAAACATATAGACTGACTCTATGAAGAGATTCCAATCCATAACCAGCTCCATCATTTTCATGACCCGATGAAAGAGATTGTTGGTAGCAATTCTATTGATGTAGGGGGGGTTGCGGTTGGTGGGTGTCCCTTTGGCTGATTCCTGGCAATGTGGGTGGATATGAGGAATGCACTTCTAACTTTTCTCAGTCTCCTCCAGTTTTACATTTTGGGAGGAGATGAGGTCCTGGTCCACACCTGTGGAGTACCTGTTTTGGGGGGCCCATTGATGTCCCTGTCCTTGTCCATCTGGTCATACTTTTGACCTAGTCTAGAATCAAATAGACTCTGGATTTAGCCCAGATAAATGTATTTTTTATTCCAATTGGACTCTTAATATCTCACCCGGCACAGCCAGAAGATGACTGGTCACCCCTCTGAGCCTGGGTCCTCTCTAGGTTTCTTCCTAAAATTCGGACTTCTTAGGGAGTTTTTCCTAGCCACTGAAATCCAACCCTACTGTTGTTTGCTCCTTGGGGTTTAGGGCCGGGTGTCTCTGTAAAGCACTTTGTGACAACTGCTGTTGTAAAAAGGGCTTTATAAATAAATGTGATTGATTTATTGATGTAAAACATCATCATGCTGAAGTAAATTTCAGTCAGAGGATAAAGTGTCTATTTGTCTAACAGGGGCAGTGTGTTGCAGTCTTGATTCTCTCAAACAGTCATTTATGAATACTGACTGTACTGACTTCCGAGATCAGACGAGATCGGGCGTGCTCAGGGAGGTGTGGCTGTAAGTCTCTGCTCTTTGCGGATGATGTTGTCGTGTTGGCCCCTTCAAGCCAGGACCTTCAGCATGCACTTGGACGGTTTGCAGCCGAGTGTGAAGCGGTGGGGATGAAAATCAGTACCTCCAAATCCGAGGCCATGGTCCTCAGTCGGAAAAGGGTGGCTTGCCCACTTCAGGTTGGTGGAGAGTGCCTGCCTCAAGTGGAGGAGTTTAAGTATCTAGGGGTCCTGTTCACGAGTGAGGGAAGGATGGAACAGGAGATTGACAGACGGATCGGTGCAGCTTCTGCAGTAATGCGTTCGATGTATCGGTCTGTCGTGGTGAAGAAAGAGCTGAGCCGCAAGGCAAAGCTCTCGATTTACCAGTCAATCTACGTTCCTACTCTCACCTATGGTCATGAGCTTTGGGTCATGACCGAAAGGACAAGGAAGGTGCTCCTTCCTGGGAAGGTGTTCCGGTCCTGTCCCACCGGAAGGAGACCCCGGGGAAGACCTAGGACACGCTGGAGGGACTATGTCTCCCGGCTGGCCTGGGAACGCCTCGGTGTCCCCCCGGAAGAGCTGGAGGAAGTGTCTGGGGAGAGGGAAGTCTGGGCATCCCTGCTTAGACTGCTGCCCCCGCAACCCGGCCCCGGATAAGCGGTAGATGATGGTATGGTATGGCATGACTGTACTGACCTCTCTTACCCGTTTTTGTTGGCAACAATCTAACTTATAGCATTAATCTGGAGAATAGATACAGGCTGCGGAATGGGAAATGTGTCCATTGGAATCTATGATTAGGGAGCCATATCATTCCCAATTCATGTCCCTTAAAAAATACATCCGATTCATAATGGCCCAGGAGGGATGAGTGCCCCCTACTGGCACTCCAACACAACTTCCAGATGGATCTGGTCACCCATCCAGAACCAACCAGGACCAACCCTGCTGAGATACAGAGGCTGACCAGTGGTGCTATGCTGCAGGATGATCAATAAAAACCTGACTGTCCCAATATAAAGCTGACTTGCCTAATATAATCCAGACTTGCCCAATATGAACCTGACTGGTCCAATATAAACCTGAAGGGTCCAATCTGGAATTTCACAAAATTACAATTAATTAGAGGTATTATTCTCTTTTTGAACTGAAGTGAAATTAAACTTGATGCCAAAAGATCACATGAGGGCACTACCTACCTTATAGCATTACAGTCAAATACAGCAGGTATGGCATCAACTAGGGGTCATATCCACAGTTTAACCTGTTAAAGGGACAGTTCAAACTAAAATAAAAAGTATTTTGGAAACTGCATGAAATAGAAAACCTAATACAATGTTTTTCTAAAAGATTTACTGTCTAATCTGGGGTTGTCCTTGTTATTTCTCATAATCTTTCTTATGTTTTATGTTTTCTATGCATTGATCCTTTGTTTTCTTGATGAGGTTTTACTGTTTTGGAATTTCGTTGTGTAACTTTGCCTTTCCCCTGTATTAGTTCTTTCTCCTGTGTTTTCTGTTCTTCTGTGCTCCATTATGCCTATTTAGTTCTGTTCTGTTTTGTGACCATTGTGAGGTATTGATTGACTTTTGCCAACATACTGAGACTTTGTTTAGTGTACTACTTAGAATCCCTGGCATTTAGATATTCAGCGTTTGGACATTGGCTTTGATATTTGTCGACTTCACTTTAGCCTTGTGATTTTGTATTGTTTGTCTCTCGATTTTTTACATTCTGGTATTGACTCACTGCCCGCTTGATTGACTCTGCTTTCTGCCTTGCCCTTGCTTGGAATTGTCAGTTGTCAAATAAGTACTTCTAACACTCCACATCTGGAAAATGCGAACCCTTCTCTCTGACTCATTCATTACAGAAACGACCAACGGCTGACCGTAAAATACCAACATTATAAGTCTATCCCGTTGTCTCGCTTTCAGTCATCTCTCAATCTCTCTGTCTATCTGATGTTCTCTCTTTTTCCTCTCTGTTTCACATCCACCAGCTGTGTATTTGCCTTTTGAGTGGTGTTTTGCATATCTGTTGAGCCTCAGTGCTGCTGACACTTTAAGACTGCTGAGTTACTAGTGCTGGATCTAGTCTGATCAGTCTTCTCTGTGAAACAGATGATGATGATGATGAAGATGTATCTGATCCCACTGCTGATCATGATGGTTTTCATGATTAGGGGTGAAAAACTTTTAGCATCTCTCACTGGGGTTTATTGGTTTAAAGGAGCTTGTGGATGAATGTACATGGTCCCAGTTTAAAAGTCTTTGTTTATTATTATTTTGACTGTCCTGAATCAAGCAGATAAATTAAAGTCTGTTCGTCTGACCATCACTGGAATCCAAGCTGAAGATGCAGGAGATTACTATGGTATGGGTGTTAATGGCGGCCCAGAATTCACACAGTGATTCAGCGTTGTACAAAAATCTCCCTCAGTCAGACTGCACAGAGACTGTATTGCTGCAGCTGGAACTACTGCAGATGTTGAGTTTCAACAGAAGTTACACTGGTTCACTGCACATAGAATGTAAATACTCACACAGTGTTATACAGTAACACATATTTAACTGCTTTAAATCTTTGGTACCACACACGGTCTATGGTACTCAGATTATTCATGATTACTGGATCAATGTTCATTAAACAACTTTCTCTACTAGCTCAACCATTACTTCCCCACCTTTTAGAAACCATCACTTTACCACACTATTGACCTTGACCTTAAAATGTTCACATAGAAATGCATTGTGTAGAATAGATCTCGTAATCTGTCAAATAACCCAATAACTGTTTGCTGTATTCATTGATATTTTATGTAAACATTTCACCAGTGCCTAAAAGTCCCTGATTTGCATTGTTGGGATTTGGGGGTTCTGCTGCTCCATGAAATGAGCATTAATGTGCCCAGAGAGAGAGAGAGACAATCACAAGGATCCATCACAACATGGTTGGTTATATTGAATACTTTAATTTAGCTGTTGATACTTTCATTGGTTCTCACAGTGAATGAACTGTTCCACCATGTTATTTCTACATCAAAATGTATTTGAGAGACAGACAGGGAGATCCCAGTTACAGTGTCAACACAGGACAGTCATCTCTCCTCTATTTAAAAAACAACACAGACTGTTCCCTTCTCAGCATAACTCATGTTAACACAGGAACTAAGACCTAACACAATATTACTGGTCCAACCAGGGCCCGCCCAAAAAAGAGCCTCATTTACTCCTGCTCTCCCCTGACAGAGCTCCTGTTATGGGGCTACTCCAGCGCGTCCTAGCTCACGCACTGACTCCTACGAAGGGCGGAGGCCTGGGTGTATTGGAAGTGGGAGACCCTGCAGGCGTACACCTCCCCTTTCTCCCAACCTGCCTTGCTCAGGGTCAGGGTGCTGCTGCGTCTGTAGACACCTTCACTCTCTTCTTCTGGACTGGTCACAACCCCCTGACTCACCTCCAGCCCGTCCACCTCCCAGCTCACCAGCGCCCCCTGGGGGGAGTAGCCAGTCAGCAGACAGGCCAGCGTGGCAGAGCCCCCGGAGAGATGCTCAGAGGAGGGCCTGAGCAAAGACACAGTGGGCCTGACCGTAGGACCAGCTGGAGAGGAGAGAAAATGTTTAAGTTATTTTACAAGAGTGACTAATGGAAAAATATGACACACTGTATATTGATCAGAAACTATAATTAGTGGAAAACATTGAACACAACGCTACATTGTGATCCGACAACTTAGTGAGTACAAGTAACAATGATATAAATACAATACAATCATTTACATTTCTTGGATGTCTGACTGGTAGGTCTAAAGACACTTTTGATCATAATTTATTTCATTTATTCATTGAGGAATCCTGTTTCCCAATACCATTGTTGAATGCAGATATTTAGATATTTACTATTAAAAACATAGGCATTTGATATGATTGTAATAACAGACATCTTCAAACTCATCCATAATTTAAAGAGAAACAGCCCCTTGGTTTCCTTATATGTAGTTTCCAAGTTGTAATGTGACAATCTTCAGTTCAAACAACAACACAGCAATGGTTGCAAAGACCCTCTATATGAATAAAGTTTCAATATTTATTTATTGTTCCTGTTAGTCAAAATTCATTATATTTACAATCAAAGTTACAAAACAATCATATTTGCATTATGAAAGAGTATGGCAGTTGAACTATCTTAATGAGGAATTTCATTCTTTCTTTAATACTTAAAAAAAATAACATTTTGTGATAATTGTAGTAGAAACTAAACCAGATTTAAAATATTTGACTGAAAAGTCTATAATTTATTCAGACAAATTGTTTTACTCCGTAGCTGAATGTCTCCCATTAACTGTAGTTTCTCTTTAGCAATTTAAATCCTTCATTGTAAAATAAATACTGAGAATGAGAATATTACAGAATATTACTGTTAAAATGTTAATTCTTCAGTATTTCACCATTCTGATTCATTGTAAGAAGCAGTAATGAAAAATAACACTTACTTTTCAGTATCAGTTTGGTTCCTTCACCAAATGTATACCACGGTGATTCAGTCTAGTTAAGACGTCGTACAAAAACTCAAGACTGAGCGCAGCATGCCCTTACAGATGCACTCATACTGTACAGCATTTGTTTGGTAGAGCTCTTTCATACACCAAAATATTCATACAACTGTACATTAAATTAATGTTTAACTTTACAGATGTAAAGAATAAAAATATATTCCATAAGTATATCACACTTAAAAGTAACATTTTTAAAATGTTTGGTCTCCTCTGCTGAGGTGGGGTATTTCCAAAGAACTGCTGCTTTGCATTGACACCTCATGGTTCAGTGCTCTGAGTGTTTATAGACCTGTGTGTTTCACACTTGATGACTGCGAGCTCCTTCAACACAGCAGAAACTACATCAACAATGACTCTGGCCACCATCTTCATCTGGACACTGGTCTGCTTCTGCTTCAGAGGTCAGTCAAGTTCACCATGTAGACACATGTAGTGTACTAACTCTACATAACGTATTCCTAACGTTCCATTGATATTTGTTCCCTCTCCAGGATCCAGAGGTCAGGTGACTGTGACTCAGACTCCTGTAGTGACCTTTTCTCCAGGAGACACTGTCACTCTGACCTGTAGAAACAACCCTGCAGTTGTCAAATATAGTGATGGAGATGAGGGTGCGTTCTGGTATCAACAGAGACCTGGAGAAGCTCCTAAACTCCTGATAAAATATGCAAAGACAAGGATAGATGGGATTCCTGCTAGATTCAGTGGCAGTGGGTCTGGGAGTGACTTCAGTCTGACCATCAGTGGAGTCCAGGCTGAAGATGCAGCAGTTTACTACTGTCAGAGTCATCACAGTGGTTATGTGGTCACACAGTGATTTAGAGCCGTACAAAAACCTCCTGCACCAAATGACACACATTACTGTTGACTTGTCTGAATGTCCCCTCAATGGTTGGTTGGTCTACCAGACACCCAGGTGTCCCTCATTTTCACAGAGATGTTGATCTGCATGAAGTCTCTCTCAGAATAGAGTAGGACACTCCCCAAGTGATCAACATCCACTGACATGACAACAGAGTCATTTATTTAACTTTGACATTTCCACTGAATTCTCATTCTGTTGAATCACTGTTACGATAGGATACTATATTATTGGTCATGTTACCATGAAAGGTCTTTGTTGCAATACATTCAACATGCAGGCAAGTAAACAGACGTTGCGATAGAGTACAACAAAAGAAATAGTAAAGAAATACAAAAAGTTTAAAAAGTTAAAAATAGTGCAGGATAATGGGTGATGATTGGATGACCACCAACTAGTCAGTGCAAGATAAGAGTTACAATTGAATAATGGCCATTGCTATTAAGTAAAAATGTTAAAACACAAACAGGAAATATACCAATTTTTTTTTTTTGGGGGGGGGGGTATAAATGGAGTGTATTGAGATGGATCAGCTGGAGTGGGTGGGGTGGCGTGGGAGGTCAAATTGTTGGGTTCAAAGCAGGGGTGGGATGGGTCGTCCATGATGGCCATGCAGGGGTGGGATGGGTCGTCCATGGCCATCAGATTGGACAACATCCTTTTATTAGCCACCTTCTCCAAGGTGTCCAGCTTGATCCCCAACGCAGAGCTTGTCTTCCTGATCAGTTTATGTCTTGGTGATGTTTAGGTGCAGGTGGTTCTGATCACATCACAACAATAAGTCCTCCACAGTGTCACTGTAATCCTTCTCCTGCTTCCCACTAGTGCACCCAACTATTGCTGTGTCATACGGAAATTTCTGGAGATGGCATGTGTTGGATTGTACCTAAAGTCTGAGGTGTACAGGGCAAAGATGCAGACTCTGGTCACAGGACTTGGACTCGAGACTCGACTCACCTATTTTGCAACTTGAGACTTGACTTAGTAAAAACAGAGAACACTTGCAATTGAACTTCAACTTAAGCTGTATGACTCGAGGGACTTGCTTTGATTTGCCCATCACCATCCTCTCAACCTTTTTAGCTCCATCTGCTCACCTTTGTCTTGAATTGTCTTGACTCGATCTGAGCTCTGGAACTTGTGACTTGAGACTTGGTAATGGTTTCTTGGGACTTGACTTGAGACTTGAAGGATAAGACTTGAGACTTACTTGTGACTTGTGCCAAAGGGGCTTGGTCCCATGTCTGGCACAGGGTAAAGAGGAAGGGTACCAGGACTGTGCCCTGAGGGCATCCTGTGTTGCTCACCACACGTTCTGACACACAGCTCTGTAGCCTTACAAATTGTGATCTTTTCCGTCAGGTCGTCAGTCACCCTGGGGAGACCAGGGATTCCTGGTCCATGTAACCCCCTGGAAATGAATGATAATCCTGAGATCCATTGACCCTGACCCCTCCAATATACAATACAAACCTACACCATTGGTTGAAGGAAACTCCAGCAGTCCATGTTTGTACAGCCATTTGATGCAATACACACATATAATTCCTATTCAAACATATTGACTGACTCTATGAAGAGAGTCAAATCCACAATCAGCTCCATCATTTTGCTGAAGTTCATTTCAGTCAGAGGATAAAGTGTCTATTTGTCTAACAGGGGCAGTGTGTTGCAGTTTTGATCCTCTCAAACAGTCATTTATGAATACTCATTGTACTGACATCTCTTACCTGTTTTTTTGGCAACAATCTAACTCATAGCATTAACCTGGAGAATAGATCCAGGCGGGGGAATGGGTAATGTGTCTATTGGAATCTGTGGGTGATTAGGGAGCCATATCATTCCCATTTCATGTCCCTTAGAAAATACATCTGATTCATAATGGCTCAGGACAAAGTCCTCTTTCACTGTCCTGGACATTATGATTTAATTATTAGTAGGGATGGGTGCCCCCTACTGGCACTCCAACACCACTTCCAGTTGGGGTCACCTGTCCTGGGACCAACCAAGACCAATCCTGCTGAGATACAGAGGCTGACCAGTGAAAAACAAGACTTGCCCAATATAAATCGGACTGTCCCAATATAAAGCTGACTTGCCTAATATAATCCAGACTTGCCCAATATAAACCTGACTGGCCCAATATAAATCTGACTGGCCCAATTTGGAATTTCACAAAATGACAATTAACAAGAGGCACTATTCTCTTTTTGAAAATAAATTAAACTTGATGCCAAATGATCACGAGGGCGCTACCTAACTTATAACATTATAGTCAAATACAGCAGGTATGGCATCAACTAGGGGTCATATCCACAGTTTAACCTGTTAAAGGGACAGTTCAACCTAAAATAAAAAGTATTTTGGAAACTGAATTTACCCCATACTTGTATATGGTACTTTTTTTTATCCTATAGAATGGAACTGTCAAATCTGGGTTTGTCCTTGTTATTTGTCTTTATCTTTCTTATGTTTTATGTTTTCTATGCATTGATCCTTTTTTTTCTTGATGAGGTTTTACTGTTTTGGAATTTCGTTGTGTAACTTTGCCTTTCCCCTGTATTAGTACTTTCTCCTGTGTTTTCTGTTCTTCTGTGCTCCCTTATGTCTATTTAGTTCTGTTCTGTTTTGTGACCATTGTGAGGTATTGATTGATTTTCACCAACATACTGAGACTTTAGCGTACTACTTAGAATCCCTTGCATCTAGATATTCAGTGTTTGGACCTTAGCTTTGATATTTGACGACTTTGCTTTAGCCTTGTGATTTTGTATTGTTTGACTCTCGATTTTTGACATTCTGGTTTTGACTCCTTGCCTGCCGGTTGACTCTGCTTTCTGTCTTGCCCTTGCTTGGAACTGTCAGCTGCCAAATAAACACTACCAACACTCCAGGTCAAGAACATGCAAACCCTTCTCTCCGACTCATTCATTACAGAAATGACCAACAGGTGACAGTAAAATATCAGCATTATGAATCTATCCCGTTGTCTCGCTTTCAGTCATCTCTCAATCTCACTGTCATTCTGATGTTCTCTCTCGTTCCTCTCGGTTTCACATCCACCAGCTGTGTACTTGCCTTTTGAGTGGTGTTTTGCATATTTGTTGAGCCTCAGTGCTGCTGACACTTTAAGACTGCTGAGTTACCAGTGTTGGATCTTGTCTGATCCGTCATCTCAGTGACACAGATGATGATGATCATGATGATGAAGATTTCAATGATCCCACTGCTGATCATGATGGTTTTTCTGATTAGGGGTGAAAAACTTTTAGCATCTCTCACTGGGGTTTATTGGTTTAAAGGAGCTTGTGGATGAATGTACATGGTCCCAGTTTAAAAGTCTTTGTTTATTATTATTGTGACTTCTCAATGCTAATTTCACACTGTTTCACTTTCAGGGGCATCTGCACAACGTGTCCTGAATCAAGCAGATAAATTAAAGTCTGTTCGTCTCTGAGATACTGTGTCCATCAGTGCTGTAGGAAGTTCATGAGGTATTGGTGATGACATGAGCTGGTACCTGCAGAAACCTGGACAGGCTCCTAAATTCCTCATCTATCAAGTGAATAAACTTCAGTCTGGGACACCACCTAGATTCAGTGGTGGTAGGTCAGATACTGAATACACTCTGACCATCACTGGAGTCCAAGCTGAAGATGCAGGAAATTACTATGATATGGGTGATTATGGCGGCCCAGAATTCACACAGTGATTCAGCGTCGTACAAAAACCTCCCTCAGTCAGACTGCACAGAGACTGTACTACTGCAGCTGGGACCTACTGCAGGTGTTGAGGTTCAACAGAAGTTACACTGGTTCACTGCACATAGAATGTATATACTCACACAGTGTTATACACTAACACATATTTAACTGCTTTAAATCTTTGGTACCACACACGGTCTATGGTACTCAGATTAATCATGATTACTGGATCAATGTTCACCAAACAACTTTCTCTACTAGCTCAACCATTACTTCCCCACCATTTAGAATCCATCACTTTACCACACTATTGACCTTGACCGTAAAATGTTCACATAGAAATGCATTGTGTAGAATAGATCTCGTAATCTGTCAAATAACCCAATAACTGTTTGTTGTATTCATTGATATTTCATGTAAACATTTCAACAGTGCCTAACATTCCCTGATTTGTATTGTTGGGATTTGGGGGTTCTGCTGCTCCATGAAATGAGCATTAATGTGCCCAGAGAGAGAGAGAGACAAACACAAGGATCCATCACAAAATGGTTGGTTATATTGAATACTTTACTTTAGCTGTTGACACTTTCATTGGTTCTCACAGTGAATGAACTGTTCCACCATGTTATTTCTACATCAAAATGTATTTAAGAGACAGACAGGGAGATCCCAGTTACAGTGTCAATACAGGACAGTCATCTCTCCTCTATGTAAAACACAACACACAGACTGTTCCCTTCTCAGCATAACTCATGTTAACACAGGAACTAAGACCTAACACAATATTACTGGTTCAACCAGGGCCCCGCCCAGAGGAGAGCCTCATTTACTCCTGCTCTCCCAGACAGAGCTCCTGTTCTGGGGCTGCTCCAGCGCGTCCTAGCTCACACACTGACTCCTGCGAAGGGCGGAGGCCTGGGTGTGTTGGAAGTGGGAGACCCTGCAGGCGTACACCTCCCCTTTCTCCCAACCTGCCTTGCTCAGGGTCAGGGTGCTGCTGCGTCTGTAGACACCTTCACTCTCTTCTTCTGGACTGGTCACAACCCCCTGACTCACCTCCAGCCCGTCCACCTCCCAGCTCACCAGCGCCCCCTGGGGGGAGTAGCCAGTCAGCAGACAGGCCAGCGTGGCAGAGCCCCCGGAGAGATGCTCAGAGGAGGGCCTGAGCAAAGACACAGTGGGCCTGACCGTAGGACCAGCTGGAGAGGAGAGAAAATGTTTAAGTTATTTTACAAGAGTGACTAATGGAAAAATATGACACACTGTATATTGATCAGAAACTATAATTAGTGGAAAACATTGAACACAACGCTACATTGTGATCCGACAACTTAGTGAGTACAAGTAACAATGATATAAATACAATACAATCATTTACATTTCTTGGATGTCTGACTGGTAGGTCTAAAGACACTTTTGATCATAATTTATTTCATTTATTCATTGAGGAATCCTGTTTCCCAATACCATTGTTGAATGCAGATATTTAGATATTTACTATTAAAAACATAGGCATTTGATATGATTGTAATAACAGACATCTTCAAACTCATCCATAATTTAAAGAGAAACAGCCCCTTGGTTTCCTTATATGTAGTTTCCAAGTTGTAATGTGACAATCTTCAGTTCAAACAACAACACAGCAATGGTTGCAAAGACCCTCTATATGAATAAAGTTTCAATATTTATTTATTGTTCCTGTTAGTCAAAATTCATTATATTTACAATCAAAGTTACAAAACAATCATATTTGCATTATGAAAGAGTATGGCAGTTGAACTATCTTAATGAGGAATTTCATTCTTTCTTTAATACTTAAAAAAAATAACATTTTGTGATAATTGTAGTAGAAACTAAACCAGATTTAAAATATTAGACTGAAAAGTCTATAATTTATTCAGACAAATTGTTTTACTCTGTAGCTGAATGTCTCCCATTAACTGTAGTTTCTCTTTAGCATTTTAAATCCTTCTTTGTAAAATAAATACTGAGAATGAGAATATTACAGAATATTACTGTTAAAATGTTGATTCTTCAGTATTTCACCATTTTGATTTATTGTAAGAAGCAGTAATGAAAAATCACACTTACTTTTCAGTATCAGTTTGGTTCCTTCACCAAATGTATACCACGGCGATTCAGTCTAGTTAAGACGTCGTACAAAAACTCAAGACTGAGCGCAGCATGCCCTTACAGATGCATTCATACTGTACAGGATTTGTTTGGTAGAGCTCTTTCATACACCAAAATATTCATACAACTGTACATTAAATTCATGTATAACTTTACAGATGTAAAGAATAAAACTATATTCCATAAGTATATCACATTAAAAGTAACATTTTTAAAATGTTTGGTCTTCTCTGCTGAGGTGGGGTATTTCCAAAGAACTGCTGCTTTGCATTGACACCTCATGGTTCAGTGCTCTGAGTGTTTATAGACCTGTGAGTTTCACACTTGATGACTGAGATCTCCTTCAACACAGCAGAAACTACATCAACAATGACTCTGGTCACCATCTTCATCTGGACACTGGTCTGCTTCTGCTTCAGAGGTCAGTCAAGTTCACCATGTAGACACATGTAGTGTACTAACTCTACATAACGTATTTCTAACGTTCCATTGATATTTGTTCCCTCTCCAGGATCCAGAGGTCAGGTGACTGTGACTCAGCCTCCTGTAGTGACCTTTTCTCCAGGAGACACTGTCACTCTGACCTGTAGAACCAACCCTGCAGTTCACAAATGGAGTAGTGGAAATGAGGGTGCTTACTGGTATCAACAGAGATCTGGAGAAGCTCCTAAACTCCTGATAAAATATGCAAAGACAAGGATAGATGGGATTCCTGCTAGATTCAGTGGCAGTGGGTCTGGGAGTGACTTCAGTCTGACCATCAGTGGAGTCCTGGCTGAAGATGCAGCAGTTTACTACTGTCAGAGTTATCACAGTGGTAGAGTGTTCACACAGTGATTTAGAGCCGTACAAAAACCTCCTGCACCAAATGACACACATCACTGTTGACATGTCTGAATGTCCCCTCAATGCTTGGTTGGTCTACCAGACACACAGGTGTCCTTCACATTCACAGAGATGTTGATCTGCATGAACTCTCTCAGAATAGAGTAGGACACTCCCCACGTGATCAACATCCACATTTAACTTTTACACTGAATTCATATTCTTTTAAACCACTGTTAGGATAGGATATATGACCCCCAACAAGTCAGTGCAAGAGAAGAGTTACAATTAAATAATGGCCATTGCTATTAAGTATAAATGTAAAAACACAAACTGGAAATATACACGTTTAAATATAAACGGAGACATGGAACAATGACCGACAAATGAAGGGAGCAGAGGTGCCACATTTAAACACATACGAATGACCGAATTGGGACCTGGTGTGAGTGATAATGGAAGACGAGACACATGACATGTCCAGGATGTGTTCATGGATGAAAAGAAAAGCAGGAGATGATGGGGCTGTCCGTCACCTCACCATCACAGGGTTGGTTGGAATGGGAGGTCAAGATGTCAAAGTTCACTACACTACTGAAGCACTGAAATGTCTGATGGTGGCAGGCAGAGATCAGGTAGAGGTAATTGTTGCATCAAGGTGAGATTATTCAGTGGCTGTGTCCTTGATGGTCTTGCAGGGGGTGAGATAGGCTGTCCATGATGGCCATACATGGGTGAGATAGGCTGTCCATGATGGCCATACATGGGGGAGATGGGTTGTCCATTATGGCCATGCAGGGGTGATATTGGTTGTCCATGATGACCATGCAGGGGTGAGACGGGTTGTCCATGATGACCATTGTGATGGCAATTTCTAAAGTCCAAACTATTTACGAAAATGGTAGGTAAGACCGAGGAAAACTCAATTTGCACAATAATCAGTTTATTCTTGCAAGGAGAGAATACACAGGTTACAAAGTAACAATGAATAATCTCTAAAGTAAAACAGGACAAGCATCATCATTTAAAGAAGGGAAAAAGGGGTGTGGTAATATGTATGTCAATAAAACACATTCACATGGTAATCCTTTTCAACCTTTTAGGAGTCACAATGTCTGGACACCCAAGGATAGACCCTAAAAGTGTTATACAGATTAACTAATTTACGAGTAACTAATCCACTAGTGCCGGTCAAGGATGATGTTCAAGGATGTCTCCCTGAGACAAACATCAGACCCCACTCTACCTACATTCCTTTACTTATCCAAACATGGGGACTCAGTCCTTTAATCAGTAAGAACACATCAGTGTAAGAAATTTCCCTGACACCATGCAAGGGAAATATTGGTTGTCCATGATGACCATGCAGGGGTGAGAAAGGTATTCCCTGATGGGCATGCAGGGGTAAGATGGAATGTCCATGATGACCATGCAGGGGTGAGACACGTTGTCCCTGATAGTCATGCAGTGGGTGAGACGGGTTGTCCATGATGACCATGCAGGGGGTGAGATGGGTTGTCCATTATGGCCATCAGATTGGACACCATCCTTCCCTCAGCCACGTTCTCCAAGTTTTTAAGCTTGATCCCCACCAAAGAACTCGTAACTATGGCATGCAGGGATGAGACGGGTTGTCCATGATAACCATACAGGGGTGAGATGGGTTGTCCATGATGGCCATGTATGACCATAATGGACAACCCATCTCACCCCTGCATGACCATCATTGACAACCCATCTCACCCCTGCATGGCCATACAGAGAGAACAGAGATAACAGAGAAAACACTTGCAACTGAACTTCAGCTTGAGTTGTATTACTCGAAGGGACTTCTTTAGATATGCCCAACACCTTCCTTTAAAACCTTCTCACCTCTGTCTGCTCACCTCTGTCTTGAATTGTCTTGACTCGATCTGAGCTGTGGAACTTGAGACTTGAGGCTTGCCCATCATTACTTGAGACTTGAACGATAAGACTTGTGACTTACTTGTGACTTGGTCCCATGTCTGGCACAGGGTAAAGAGGAATGGTACCAGGACCGTGCATTGAGGGCATCATGTGTTGCTCACCACCCGTTCTGACGCACAGCTCTGTAGCCATACAAATTGTTACCTTTCTCGTCAGGTAGTCAGTAACCCAGGCGTTCCTCCACCTTCATCTTCCTCATCTTCAGCAGCAGGAGCGGTCTGGTGTTGAAGGCACTGGAGAAGTCAAAGAACATCACCATCACAGTGTTCCCCACTTTGTCCATGTAGGAGTGTGTGATGGTAATTTTATCAATCAGAACTCTTTTAGAAGGAAGTACAGAGACGAAATTCTCTGGGCACAATTAACAGTTTTATTAATAACAGTTTTATTAATCATTTGCAAATGAGAGAGACGCGTCAACCGCTTACACACATAATCGTCTGAGGAGACTCTGACTCGACACATGAACATTCAACAGTATTTATCAAAGATAAAAGGGGTGTGGTTAGATGCTGCCCAGCAGTCCTATGTCAATAAAACACATGCCCTTTATGTTACTACCTAAGCTTCACACAAAGGACAAGCTCTCCTTCCCCCCATAGGTAACTTCTTAAATTCTAAGAGTTCTTACAGCATCTGGACAGACAATAGATGTCCCCTAGGCAAATACCAGATCCCCCACATTCCTTTTCTAATTTGAATAAGGGGCTCTCAGTCCTTTAATCAGTGAGAATAAACTGGTTAGAGAAAGTTCCACAAAAATCCATCCTCTTGATACAATTTCAAACCTTGGTATCAAACCTTAAACAGTTCACTCATTAGGATGTAGACTGCAACAAAACAGTACTCTTTAACAACATGACCCAGTCAATATTATTACCCTTAATGATTAGAGAACGGAACAAATCTGCAATGTCTGGATCCTCCTTTACATTCTTCTAGATCATTGTTTTCGTATAAAATCCAAGATCACACATTGTCATATAAAATCATAACATAGTACAGCAAAACCTTTTTTATATTAGAATCATCATAAACACCTATCACTGAATGCATCCTTCAATTTCTCACTGTTACAAAGTCCCCTCATGCCAATTACTCGATTCACTGAAAAGTCCTCTCCATGGTCCCATTTGGATGTCCTTCCAAAGTCATCACAAACGTTCTGCTCCTCCAAACGTCAGACAGTCAGTTATGAACCACTTCTTTGGCAGGCTGGTGTAACAGAACGTAAAAGTCAGATGTATATTCCAAGGTGTTGTCCTTCTTTATAGCTGCTTCATCACCCAGGCCAGGAGAATCTGTGTGTTCTCCCTTGTGAACTCCAAGATGACCAGTTTTAGCTGAAGTCTCTATAGCTAAAGGCCAGATAGAAGGTGACTGGTAACTTTTCCCTCAGTGACTTTAATTTACTGTGCCTAACCTTTAACCACTGAAGCCCTCCTGTAGCGTGTGTCGTCAATCCCAGGTTCCTCTCTCAGCTACCTGGACAGCAGATGAGATGTTACCTGGTATGGACCCAATCAGCGTAGCATGATGTCGTGCAGTAGATCTTTCTGCCCCCGTAAACGTTGTCCAGAACCCGGAGCTTTCCTTCGCCTCCATTCTCTCGGCCGGAGGTTGCCTTCTCCATCACATTGCAGAATCGTCAGGACTCGAATCAGTCCAGCTCACAGGAACCCAGCATCCTGTAGACGTGCGGCACCTAGACTTGCAGTGAGCCAGAGTAAACTCCTCTCTCAGCTGTAGGACAGTCTGTCTGTGTGTCTGTGAGATCCATCTCATCACAGCCACCTCACAGTTGTCCTTTTAAGCCAAGCTCAGTCTCTCTCTGGGCTCCAACAAGCCCTCTATTGTCGAATTGCTTTCAAGTGTCCTGTTCCTGAAGTGTGAATTATCCTTGAGAAGATTAGTTGCAACTGCACAGTACACCATCACAAATATGTCCATTACATGAACTTGTTGCATCTCGCTGATACATTAGAATCACACACTATCAAACACTGAAACCCTATATTTCCAATGTCTCTACTTCCATTGTCCAAATAGATCAGAACAGCTGTAAACAGTAACATTATTGTTAAAACATTAATTCCACTCTTATCTATAGTAGGTTTAACAACCAACACAAAGAGCAGAAGAACACAATTTCACATTTCTCATTACTGTTCCAATAACACATCAGTTAAGATAGTTTGCTTACATTGAAGTACCAGTCTCTAAGAGAAGTTCATGAACAATTCTCAGTTCACCTATATAATTTACATCTGATTGTGTTGTATCAGAACTACAATCAAATTCACCATTGTTTCTCCTAAATGATCAAATACCTTATTTCAAAATCAAAACATTTCACACCATCTTGAAGGTCAGCTAACATAACTGTTATTTAGCCAATTTTCTCTACAAGATGAAACTTAATGTGAACTTCTATTATCCTAGCACATCAAAGACACTCTGAAATCCTGTCATAAATCATGACCCCCCCCCCCGTCCCCCTTTTACGCCTTTATCACCCCAGGGCTCAACCGGGAGTGGGGGGTGGTCTACTAAGCTAAGGATAACAGACCCTGGTCTTGAAGAATGGTCACCTTATCAATAAGGGACACTGTTGTTATCTTGAGAAACAACCCAGGCCAGATAATAGTGAAACAAACTTTTTTTCTTCTCATCATTCACCTCAAAGAAACCTCTGTTAACCATTAACTTTCCAATGATTACCTAATAGGACAGAAATTAAAATAGAATGGCAACATTTTGTTAACATGTAAGAAATAACTAAATGTGCTCCCTGCACGTTTTTACCCACTTATTCCATAATGCATGAGATTAAAATGATTACTTCTAATCAAATATTAAACAAACTGAACAGTACACTCCCATCAAATTAGTTATTTTTGCTAAACCATTTCAAAATGGTAAGATGTATTCTACTCAACCATGAACATGTTAGATTTTGCATAAAACATACCTTTCAAAAACCCAATTAGACAAACGAGATTATTCACCTAACTTCTTTAAGTATCTATTTAATTTGCTTTGAAATCTAAGGTCAAAATCTTTTTCATCATGGATCATTTCATACAGTCCCCCCCCCCGCTTTCATGACAGAGTCAAAGGAAAATGACTCCAAGCTTGAAAGCAGAACCATTACAGGACCGAAATGAAAAAGAAAATTCTAACATGCATTCAAGAATAAGTTGCAAAATGAAAATCTAAACAAAACAAACGAAAATAAGAAAAACATCCACAAAGGAAATCAAAAAAACAATTGTACCACACGGTCGCTTGTGTGAAGGAACTCCCAAAGTAGCATATCAAAATTTGCATTTCCACAGGCAACAGCCAAACTACGTTGAGACCAACAAACATCATGACTCACTTTACCTCCTAAAGTCTAGGGAATTTACTCAACTGTAGATGCATGTCTATGTCATTCAAAATAGTGGCGGTCAGCCAAAATCGCTATTTTCACACATACGTCTTGCAAAGACATCAAATTTGTACTAGCAATTAACAATGTTGGATGACTTAAGGTCTCCACCCTTACTACAATTTGATTTGAAATCATAAATGTAAACATTAAAGCTATTGAGAGGAACATTTATTTCGCTTTCACTTAATGTTTTGATTATCCCAAAACTAAACATACTAATGTAGGGGAAATTACCACGGGTGAGAACAGGCTGAACACTCGAATTTAACCCTTAGTAATAGGCTACTCTGATGTAATGGGAAAGGTTGTTACTCTGAGCTCCACCCATTTATGGTAAGCCATTGAAAAGGCCAAATGTTTGTTTATGGTCCTCAGACTATCCTATCAATTCAGCCGACATCCTTTGTTAACTGGAGATTTTAGATTTAGTGTCCAACCCATCTAATATTTTCGCAGTTTGTAAAAATGTGCTTATCATTATCTATACAACAACTCAACATTAGGGTGGAAATTAAGAAACTCTTAAGAATGGCAATCCAGACAGAAAACAGATGTATGACGTCATTAAAATCAAGGTACAATAAGCAATCCAAAGGAAACTCAACGTAGGCCTTAAACACTGGTACATCAGTTCACCAAGCTAGAATTTAAACCCCAGTAACGAGCATCAGGCGCAGGTCTGAAAACCATTATATACAGGAGCACGCTATACTCCATCACGCAGTCCAACTGCTTATAATCCAGCACTAATCGCAACGCAATAGGTTAGCTGCACGGGAATGGGTGTCAGGACACGGAACTTAAGCTGACCAATAATTGCGGCAATTTACAGGAGCAATCCCTACTCCTTTCTACAGGCACTGAAAGTACGAGATCCAATCTCAACTGCATATTTAAGTCCAACCTAAATTGCAGATTTTCCAGAAGTCCAACTGCTTAATATCCAGCACTAATCGCAACGCAATAGGTTAGCTGCACGGGAATGGGTGTCAGGACACGGAACAAAAACGACATGTTTCTAACTACAGGCGCTATAACCAAAACACCTAACAAAATTACTTCTATTTACCATACTTTCTCAAATTCATCAAATCTGACATACAAAAACCAACCAGATAGTTTACTAAAGCGAATGAAAACTGTATTCAGGAATTATCTCAACGGTCAATGCTCCCTCTGGTCCGTCTCCTGTCTGACCGTCCGCACCCCTCCCTCAGGCGGTTCAGCGTTCCTGCGTGTTCCCGTCTCTCAACCCCGGGTCTGTAATCTTTGGTCTCAGCCGCAAACACCGGAGATTACGGATGTGTACACCTGGTGTGTACAACTCCCCACTTTTGGAACTTTTCTTGACTCGACCAACGAAAAGGTCCATAGAGCTTGGCCTCCAGCGGGGTTGGCTACGTCGACTGTACGACTCCAACGATGCAGTGTCCCGAGCGGGCCTCCAAGGAGACCCACCGATCGGCCCAGCGGAACTCCGCGAGGTGGGGTGACCGGCGGTCAGAGGAGAACGAGCCATCTAACCTGAGCAAAAGAAAACTACAACAAAGATCAATAGACTCCACACAACTTTACCAAAGCTTCCATCACTCCACACTTTCTACACACCGTAGCCTACGGTTGCCGTCGGCAACTTCCATACGTTACCACATCAGTCACCGAATGAAAACGCCAGTCGCCGGAAAACCTAATAACACTCAAAGAAACATTTGTTCACATGTCCAAACACCGTAAACGACAGACATAATCTTTGCCGATCCACATGTCCAAACACCATAAACGACAGACATAATCTTTGCCGGTCCAGCGTAAACACGAGAGATTGGCAAAGACATACTGCCGCACTTACCCTTAATTTAACCCAGCAAACCCCAAGCGTGGCGAAAATGCCGGATCCAGAGCGAACACAATGGTGAGGTCGAACCTCCACCAGTCACCCTGGTACCTCGATCAATGTGCCCAGCATGCGTTGATAAGCTCGTCAGCCTTTGAGATATTCCTTACACTAGTGTTTAACACAGTGGTCCAACCACCGTACTGTTAACAGTTTTTCCTTAAGTGCTGACTGTAATGTGCACGTACTTCCTGAGGACGAAATGTAAGCACGGGTATACCTGTTCTGATCAGGCACGAGTCACAGCTCCAGTTAGACACTCTTTCTCAGCCCGTCAAAGGATGGGGGATACTAGAGTCCAGAACTATCTCTGGCCGTGCACGGTTAACCTGTTTGGAAAAGGACTCGAACTGAGCAGGATTAGGATCCCAGACGAGCACCCCAAATTGTGATGGTAATGTTATCGATCAGAACTCTTTTAGAAAGAAGTACAGAGACGAAATTCTCTGGGCACAATTAACAGTTTTATTAATAACAGTTTTATTAATAATTTGCAAATGAGAGAGACACGTCAACCGCTTACACACATAATCATCTGATTCCTTTTCTAATTTGATTAAGGGGCTCTCAGTCCTTTAATCAGTGAGAATACATTGGTTAGAGAAATTTCCACAACAAGTGTCTGTTACTAAAAGACATGAGGAGTTAAAGACAGCAGAAATCGAGAGACTGGAACGAGGTCAAAGGTCAAAAGGCGGGAGGTCAATAATCAAAAAAGTGAGTTAGTCCAACCTCAAGATCGCTTGTCACATTATTGTCATCATCTTTATGTTTTAATTGTCTTCACAATAATGCAAACTGATGAATGCATTATGTCTTTAGGTAAAAGTTTACATTCTGATAAAGCATAATTGGCAGAACGGGAAGTAGCGTTTGAAGTTGATCATACGCATTCTAAGGAAAGTGGTTTGAGTGGGAGATGATGAAATGAGGGAAGTTGATGTGTTTGAGGGGAGTTGGTGGTGAAAGAGAATAGAAAAAAAGAAAGTAGTTAAGGAACAAAAGTTTCAAGTTGGAGCGAGATTCTCTCAGAATTTGGGCTTTCTGGGAGACCCATTTGTAGTAAGATGGTTAAAAGCAATATTGGAAAATGTGGAATCAGTCGACCTGACAAGGAAATTTTTGTTCTGATTTATTGTTTTAGAAGAGCAGAAATAAAAAGAGTGGTTGATAGAGAAATTGTCAGACTTTGAACTGAATAGTTTTAGTTTTTGAGGCATTATCTTTGAGAATAGTTACAGGAGGAGGAAGGGGTCAATTGGAATCTGGGGATGATTAGGGAGCCATATCATCCCCATTTCTTGTTGATTCTTAAAGATTTCACCCAGTTCATAATGCCCTGGACAAATTTAATAATTAGACGGGAGGGATGAGTGCCCCCTACTGGCACTCCAACACCACTTTCAGATGGATCTGGTCACCCGTCCAGAACCAACCAGGACCAACCCTGCTAAGAGTCTAACCAGCGGTGCTATGCTGTAGGCGGATCAATACAAACCTGACTTGCCCAAAATAAACATGACTGGTCCAATTTAAACCTGACTGGACCAATATTAACCTGACTGGTCTGATATAAACCTGACTGGCCTGATATAAACCTGACTGGTCCAATAAAAAACCAGACTGGCCCAATTTTAACCTGACTTGCCCAATATAAACCTGAATGGCCCAATATAAACCTGACTGGCCCAAAATAAACATGACTGGCCCAAAATAAACCTGACTGATCAAATACAAACCTGAATGGCCCAAAATAAACATGACTGGTCCAAAAATAACCTGACTGGTCCAATGTAACCCTTACTGGCCCAATATAAACCTGACTGGTCCAATATAAATCTTACTGGCCTAATATAAACCTCACCAGCCTAATATAAACCTGACTGGTCTAATATAAAACTGACTGGCCAAATCTGGAATTCCACAAAAAGAAAAATAATTAGAGGCATTATTCTCTTTTTGAACTGAAGTGAAATGAAACATGATACCAAATGATCACATGAGGACGCTACCTACCTTATAACATTACAGTCAAATACAGCAGGTGAAGGTTCAGTTAGGGGTCATATCAACAGTTTTACCGGTGGAAGGTTAAAGGGACAGTTCATTCTAAAAGTAAAAGACATCTGGAAACTTCTTGACATATAAAACCTAACATTATGTTTGAAAAATATATATATTTCAGCTTAATTAACCCCATACTTGATGGTATATGGTCCTCTTGTTAAAGCCTATAGACTAGAACAACTGACAGGTGACATTAAAATAACAGCATTACAAGTCTGTCCTGTTGTCTCCCTGTCAGTCATCTCTCAATATCTGTCTTTCTGATGTTCTCTGTCTTTCGTCTCAGTTTCCGGTCCACCAGCTGTGTATTTGCCTTTAGAGTGGTGTTTTGCATATCTGTTGACATTCAGTTCTTCTGACACTTTAAGACTGCTGCATTACCAGTGCTGGATCTAGTCTGATCAGTCTTCTCAGTGAAACAGATGATGATGATGACGAATATGCCACTGATTCCATTGCTGATCATGCTAGTTTTCCTGATTAGGGGTGAAAATCTATTTACATCTCTCACTGGGGTTTATTGGTTTAAAGGAGCTTGTGGATGAAAGTACATGGTCCCAGTTTAAAATTCTTTGTTTATTATTATTGTGACTTCTCAATGCTAATTTCACACTGTTTCACTTTCAGGGGCATCTGCACAACGTGTCCTGAATCAAGCAGATAAATTAAAGTCTGTTCGTCTCGGAGATACTGTGTCTATCAGCGCTGTAGGAAGTTCATCAGGTATTGGTGATGACATGAGCTGGTACCTGCAGAAACCTGGACAGGCTCCTAAACTCCTCATCTATAAAGTGAATAAACTCCAGTCTGGAACACCATCTAGATTCAGTGGTGGTAGTTCAGGTACTGAATACACTCTGACCATCACTGGAGTCCAAGCTGAAGATGCAGGAGATTACTATGGTATGGGTAATTTTGGCAGCCCAGAATATTTCACACAGTGATTTAGCGTCGTACAAAAACCTCCCTCAGTCAGACTGCACAGAGACTGTACTACTGCAGCTGGGACCTACTGCAGGTGTTGAGGTTCAACAGATTATGACAAGGAACACAGGTTCACAGAACACACTAGTCATGTGACATCATCAAGCATAGATAACCACTAGTTCAAAACCATAAAGAACATCTGTGTTGGAATAGTATATTATGTCAAATCCATCAAATAATCTTGTCCCGATGAAAACCGACAAGTCAAGTCCTGAACATGTATTTATCTCTCCCATTTCTATTAAAGTCTGGATGATTTAGTTCTATTCATCTCAGAAGTGTCTCTGTCCCCATATTCTCACCACTTTCAACCATCTATTATACAGTTTTGTAACGGAGGAGTTTACTCTTTGTTTAAACAACCAGAAATGCAAGGATATTTTCAATCAGTTATTTTCACTATAGAAATCAAGGACACCTCATTTGAAATAAATGATTTTATTTAGATTTTGTCAATTTCTCCTATTTCCAAATCTGATACTGAGAATGATAGAGTGACCGATGATGATAGTTATTACAGTGTGTCTACTGGGAGCACTGTTGTGTCTCCAATGTCTGAGTGACAGGGGTCTGGTCCTTTAGGGTGGCCTCACAGGTGACTGAGCCCGCCTTCCTCCACTGGTTGGCTGGGAGGGTCAGGCTGCTGCTCCAGCTGTAGTGTCCGTCTTTCTCCAGGACCTCCTGACTCTGGCTACCCTGCAAGGACCCCCCGGACCCCAGCCTCATACCCAGCTTCCAGTCCCCTGGGAAGCCCCTGTTGGCCAGGCACACTAGGACAACATCACCCTGGTCCTCCTGCTCACTGGAGGGGAGTAGGATGGTCAGGGAGGGACGAACCACGCCCACTTGAGGAAAGAAACAGAGAGATGAGATCTAATGTTAAATGTGGACAAAAACATTCCAGAAACAATTATAACAACTTCAATAAGAAGGACCAAATATAGTATTGATTAGCTATTGTATGAAGTAAGTTTATATCTGTGTAGTGATAAAATATATAGTTTGTGAAAAAATTAAGAGACCATCGCACTTTTTTCTTTCCCTTCCAAAAAAGTCAAAAAGGAAGGTTTTGAGTGAGGAAGAGAAGGGTTAAAAATAAGAGACCACTGCAAATGGAACGCTTCTGTCCCTCACCCAAACGTTCCTTTTCAGCCGTTTCAGAAAGGAAGGAAAAAGGTGCAGTGGTCCCTTTATTTTGTACGGAGCTGTGCATCTACAGACTCTTTCACTTCCCTCTATGAACATCTATGAAGCATGACCACAAACTACAATTAGTTTTCTGTTAAAGAACTTCACAAAAATATAACATGCATGGCTACAACATAACAAGATATACGTAAAAATGCTGCTGAATGTTAGTAAAATGCTTTTGCAAGGCATGAAACACTAAAACCATTAACAAAAATCAGATCATATTTGGTACATTGTGTGTTGTCTATGACAGATCATTTGAAAATGATAACAATCCAAAAGATCCTAATTAAATTAATTAAATATCAAAATCAACAACTCTTTCTCATGAATCACTTAACTTTACATATTTCTTAAAATTAAAATATAATATATATATACAAAGTGTATGTTTAGTTTACTTACAGTCTACGATGAGTTTGGTACCACCACCGAAAGTGATCCACAGTGATACAGACTAACTGAGCGGTCGTACAAAAACCTCCCACAGTTTCCCCCCACCACTGACTGCATAACACACATTCAACTCCAACATGGATTCTGTCTAGGTGTTTATACTGTTAATTAAGGTCAGTGCCTTTCAAATTAATTGTTATTATATATATTGTAAAATATTAACACTATTCCTATATAAAAAATATCAAATCATGCTGTAGATAAAAATACTTAAGGTTGGTCTCTTAAGGTTGATCCTGGTTGGTTCTGGACGGTTGACCAGATCCATCTGGAAGTGGTGTTGGAGTGCCAGTAGGGGGCACTCATCCCTCCAGTGTAATAATTAAATCATAATGTCCAGGACAGTGAAAGAGGACTTTGTCCTGGGCCATTATGAATCGGATGTATTTTTTAAGGGACATGAATTGGGAATGATATGGCTCCCTAATCACAGATTCCAATGGACACATTTCACATTCTGCAGCCTGTATCTATTCTCCAGGTTAATGCTATAAGTTAGATTGTTGCCAACAAAAACGAGTAAGAGAGGTCAGTACAGTCAGTATTCATAAATGACTGTTTGAGAGGATCAAGACTGCAACACACTGCCCCTGTTAGACAAATAGACACTTTATCCTCTGACTGAAATGAACTTCAGCATGATGATGTTTTACATCAATAAATCAATCACATTTATTTATTAAGCCCTTTTTACAACAGAAGTTGTCACAAAGTGCTTTACAGAGACAACATGCCCTAAACCCCAAGGAGCAAACAACAGTAGTGTTGGATTTCAGTGGCTAGGAAAAACTCCCTAAGAAGGCAGAATTTTAGGAAGAAACCTAGAGAGGACCCAGGCTCAGAGGGGTGACCAGTCCTCTTCTGGCTGTGCCGGGTGAGATATCAAGAGTCCAATTGGAATAAAAAAAAATACATTTCTCTGGGCTAAATCCAGAGTCTATTTGATTCTAGACTAGGTCAAAAGTATGATCAGATGGACAAGGACAGGGACAGCAACAGGCCCCCCAAACCAGGTACTCCGCAGGTGTGGACCAGGACCTCATCTCCTCCTAAAATGTAAAACTGGAGGAGACTGAGAAAAGTTAGAAGTGCATTCCTCATATCCCCCAGCACAATAATATAGCAGTGTAACACCTTGGAACTGAGACGGGGGGGGGGGGGGGCGGTGACACTGTGGCCCTACCTGGGGGAGGCCCCGGACAGGGCCCAACAGGCAGGAAATCAATCCACCCACATTGCCAGGCATCAACCAAAAGGACACCCACCAACCGCAAACCCCCCTACATCAATAGAATTGCTACCAACTATCTCTTTCATCAGGTCATGAAAATGATGGAGCTGGTTGTGGATTGGAATCTCTTCATAGAGTCAGTCTATATGTTTGAAGAGGAATTATATGTGTATATTGTATCAAATGGCAGTACAAACATGGACTGCTGGAGTGTCCTTCACCCAATGGCGTAGGTTTGTATTGTAAATTGGGGGGGTCAGGGTCAATGGATCCCTGGATTATCATTCATTTCCAGGGGTTATATGGACCAGTCTGTTATATTGGGAGGGTCATAACCCCCCCACCCCCCCCTAATTCTACACCCCTGCCTTCACTTGTTGAGATACAGACTAGTCTGGCAGTGTTAAGATTTCAGGTTTCCAACGACATTTGCTTCTTCAGTTCCCTTGATTCCTTCACCTTTTGGTCCTGCCTCCCTGAAGGAGACCAGTCCTGCTTACAGGACTCATCTTAATTCACCCTCCCTCAGTTCAGCCCACCTACATGGACAAAACAGGGAACACTTTGGGGGTGATGCTCTTTGATTCTCCAGTGCCTTCAACACCAGACCACCCCTGCTGCTGAAGATGAGGAAGATTAAGGTGGAGGAATGTTATTATATTTCTAACATTCCATTGATATTTGTTCCCTCTCCAGGATCCAGAGGTCAGGTGACTGTGACTCAGCCTCTTGTAGTGACCTTTTCTCCAGGAGACACTGTCACTCTGACCTGTAGAACCAACCCTGCAGTTTACAAATGGAGTGATGGAAAAGAGGATGCGTTCTGGTATCAACAGAGACCTGGAGAAGCTCCTAAACTCATGATGAAATATGCAAAGACAAGGATAGATGGGATTCCTTCTAGATTCAGTGGCAGTGGGTCTGGGAGTGACTTCAGTCTGACCATCAGTGGAGTCCAGGCTGAAGATGCAGCAGTTTACTACTGTAAGAGTTATCATAGTGGTTATGAGTTCACACAGTGATTTAGAGACGTACAAAAACCTCCTGCACCAAATGACACACATCACTGTTGACATGTCTGAATGTCCCCTCAATGCTTGGTTGGTCTACCAGCACACAGGTGTCCCTCACTTTCACAGAAATGTTGATCTGCATGAAGTCTCTCTCAGAAAAGAGTAGGACACTCCCCAAGTAATCAACCTCCACTGACATGACAACAGAGTCATTCATTTAACTTTGACATTTCCATTGAATTCTCATTCTGCTGAATCACTTTTATGATAGGATACTACTTTATTGATCATGTTACCATGAAATGTCTTTGTTGCAGTACATTCAACACGAAAGCAAGTACACAGATGTTACAGTAGAGTACAACAAAACTAATAGTAAAGAAATACAAAAAGTTAAACAATTATTGTTGGTGATGATTCGATGAACACCAACTATTCAGTGCAAGAGAAGAGTAATAAGTGAATATTAGCTGTTGCTATTAAGTACAAATTAACAACACAAACAGGAAATATACATGTGTTGTCCATGATGGCCATGCAGGGGTGAGATGGGTTGTCCATGATGGCCATGCAGGGGTGAGATAGGTTGTCCGTGATGGTCATGCAGGGGTGAGATGGGTTGTCCATGATGGCCATGCAGGGGGTGAGATGGGTTGTCCATGATGGCCATGCAGGGGGTGAGATGGGTTGTCCATGATGGTCATGCAGGGGTGAGATGGGTCGTCCATGATGGTCATGCAGGGGTGACATGGGTTGTCCATGATGGTCATGCAGGGGTGACATAGGTTGTCCATGATGGTCATGCAGGGGTGACATGGGTTGTCCATGATGGTCATGCAGGGGTGACATGGGTCGTCCATGGCCATCAGATTGGACAACATCCTTTTATTAGCCACCATCTCCACAGTGTCCAGCTTGATCCCCACCGCAGAGCTTGTCTTCCTGATCAGTTTATGACTTGGTGATGTTGAGGTGCAGGTGGTTCTGATCACAACACTAAGTCCTCCACAGTGTCACTGTAATTCTTCTCCTGCTCCCCACTAGTTCACCCAACTATTGCTGTGTCTTCCGGAAATTTCTGGAGATGGCATGTGTTGGATTGTACCTAAAGTCTGAGGTGTACAGGGCAGAGATGCTGACTCTAGTTACATGACTTGGACTTGAGACTCGACTCACCTATTTTGCAACTTGAGACTTGACTTAGTAAAAAGAGAAAACACTTGCAATTGAACTTCAACTTGAACTGTAATTGATACAATGCACACATATAATTCCTCTTCAAACATATAGACTGACTCCATGAAGAGAGTCAAATCCACAATCAGCTCCATCATTTTCATGACCTGATGAAAGAGATTGTTGGAAGCAATTCTATTGTCGTAAAACGACATCATGCTGAAGTTCATTTCAGTCAGAGGATAAAGTGTCTATTTGTCTAACAGGGGCAGTGTGTTGCAGTTTTGATCCTCTCAAACAGTCATTCATGAATACTGACTGTTCTGACCTGACCTTTTACCTGTTTTTGTTGGCAACAATCTCATTTATAGCACTAACCTTGAGAATAGATACAGGGGGAGGAATGTGAATGAAGTTGGAATCTGGGGGTGATCAGGGAGACATATCATTCACATTTCTTGTCCCATCTTAAAGATTACACCCAGTTCATAATGCCCCAGGAAAGTCCCTTTCACAGTCATGGACTTCATGATTTAATAATTTGACTGGAGGGATGAGTGCCCCCTACCAACACACCAACACCACTTCCACCTGGATCTGGTCACCTGTCCAGGGACCAACCAGGACCAAGCCTGCTGAGATACGGAGGCTGATCAGTGGTGCTATGCTGCTGCCTGATCAATATAAACCTGACTGGCCCAATATAAACCTGACCGGCCCAATCTGGAATTCCACAAAAAGACAAACAAATGATTACATTATTCTCATTTTGAGCTGAAGTCAAATTAAACCTGATGCTGAATGAACACATGAGTGCGCTACTTACCTTATAAAGTTACTGTCAAATACAGCAGGTATGGCATAAGTTAGGGGTCAAATTAACATTTTAACCTGATGATGGGTAAAGGGACAATTCAGCCTAAACTTAAAAAGCATTTGGAAACTGCTTGACATATATAACCTAACATAACGCTTTGACATTCTGCTTTTGACTCCTTGCCTGCCTGTTTGACTCTGCATTCTGCCTTGCCCTTGCTTGGAATTGTCAGTTGTCAAATAAACACTACCAACATTCCATGTCTGGAACATGCGAACCCTTCTCTCCGACTCATTCATTACAGAAACGACCAACGGGTGACAGTAAAATACCAGCATTATAAGTCTATCCTGTTGTCTCACTGTCAGTAATCTCTCAATCTCTCTGTCTTTCTGATGTTCTCTCTCTTTCCTCTTTTTTTCACATCCACCAGCTGTGTATTTGCCTTTAGATTGCTGTTTTGCATATCTGTTGAGCCTCAGTGCTGCTGACACTTTAAGACTGCTGAGTTACCAGTGTTGGATCTAGTCTGATCCGTCTTCTCAGTGACACAGATGATGATGAAGATGATGATGAAGATTTCACTGATCCCACTGCTGATCATGATGGTTTTCCTGATTAGGGGTGAAAATCTATTTACATCTCTCACTGGGGTTTATTGGTTTAAAGGAGCTTGTGGATGAATGTACATGGTCCCAGTTTAAAAGTCTTTGTTTATTATTATTGTGACTTCTCAATGCTAATTTCACACTGTTTCCCTTTCAGGGGCATCTGCACAACGTGTCCTGAATCAAGCAGATAAATTAAAGTCTGTTCGTCTCTGAGATACTGTGTCTATCAGCGCTGTAGGAAGTTCATCAGGTATTGGTGATGACATGAGCTGGTACCTGCAGAAACCTGGACAGGCTCCTAAACTCCTCATCTATAAAGTGAATAAACTCCAGTCTGGAACACCATCTAGATTCAGTGGTGGTAGTTCAGGTACTGAATACACTCTGACCATCACTGGAGTCCAAGCTGAAGATGCAGGAGATTACTATGGTATGGGTTATTATACTAGCCCAGAATATTTCACACAGTGATTTAGCATCGTACAAAAACCTCCCTCAGTCAGAGTGCACAGAGACTGTACTACTGCAGCTGGGACCTACTGCAGGTGTTGAGGTTCAACAGATTATGACAAGGAACACTGGTTCACTGAACACACTAGTCATGTGACATCATCAAGCATAGATAACCACTAGTTCAACACCATAAATAACATCTGAGTTGGAATAAAATATTATGTTAAATCCATCAAATAATCTTGTCCCGATGAAAACTGACAAGTCAAGTCCTGAACATGTATTGATCTCTCCCATTTCTATTAAAGTCTGGATGATTTAGTTCTATTCATCCCAGAAGTGTCTCTGTCCCCATATTCTCACCACTTTCAACCATCTATTATACAGTTTTGTAACAGAGGAGTTTACTCTTTGTTTAAACAACCAGAAATGCAATGATATTTACAATCAGTTATTTTCAATATAGAACTCAAGGACAACTCATTTGAAATAAATGATTTTATTTTTATTTTGTCAATTTCTCCTATTTCCAAATCTGATACTGAGAATGATAGAGTGACATATCATGGTAGTTATTACAGTGTGTCTACTGGGAGCACTGTTGTGTCTCCAATGTCTGAGTGACAGGGGTCTGGTCCTTTAGGGTGGCCTCACAGGTGACTGAGCCCGCCTTCCTCCACTGGTTGGCTGGGAGGGTCAGGCTGCTGCTCCAGCTGTAGTGTCCGTCTTTCTCCAGGACCTCCTGACTCTGGCTAACCTGCAAGGACCCCCCGGACCCCAGCCTCATACCCAGCTTCCAGTCCCCTGGGAAGCCCCTGTTGGCCAGGCACACTAGGACAACATCACCCTGGTCCTCCTGCTCACTGGAGGGGAGTAGGATGGTCAGGGAGGGACGAACCACGCCCACTTGAGGAAAGAAACAGAGAGATGAAATCTGATGTTGACAAGAACATTCCAGAAACAATTATAACAATGTCAATTTGAAGAAACAAATTTAGTATTGATTAGCTATTGTATGAAATAAGATTATATCTCTCTCTCCTTAAGTGGGCAAAAGAGAGATGAGATCTACTATTTAATGTGGACAAGAACATTCCAGAACCAATTATTACAACTTCAATATGAAGAAACAAATTATATATTTATGAGCTATTCTATGAAATTAGTTTATATCTGTGTAAAAGCAGCGATATAATATATAGTTCGTGAAAAAGATTAAGAGACCATTGCGCTTTTTTCTTTCCTTTCCAAAAATGTCAAAAAGGAAGGTTTTGAGTGAGGAACAGAAGGGTTAAAATTAAGAGACCACTGCAGTGGTCCCTTTATTTTTTACGGAGCTGTACATCTACAGACTCTTTCACTTACCTCTATGAACATCTATGAAGCATGACCACAAACTACAATTAGTTTTCTGTTAAAGAACTTCACAAAAATATAACATGCATGGCTACAACATAACAAGATATACGTAACAATGCTGATGAATGAGAGTAAAATGCTTTTGCAAGGCATGAAACGCTAAAACGATAAAATATTTTCGGATTATATTTGGTACATTGTGTGTTGTCTATGACAGATCATTTGAAAATGATAACAATCCAAAAGATCCTAATTAAATTAATTAAATATCAAAATCAACAACTCTTTGTCAGGAATCACTCAACTTTACATTATTCTTTAAATTTAAATATAATATATATATAAAGTGTATGTTTAGTTTACTTACAGTCTACGATGAGTTTGGTACCACCACCGAAAGTGTTCCACAGTGATACAGACTAACTGAGCGGTCGTACAAAAACCCCCCACAGTTTCCCCCCACCACTGACTGCATAACACACATTCAACTCCAACATGGATTCTGTCTAGGTGGTTATACTGTTAATTAAGGTCAGTGCCTTTCAAATTAAATGTTATTATAAATAATGTAAAATGTTAACGCAATTCCTATATAAAAAATATCAATTCTGCCTGTAGATAAAAATACTTTCCCAAACCTTACTAATTACACCAAGTCAGAAATAAAATATAGGAATTATCTTCTAATGAATAAAACGTACACATAAATATTCCTTCAGTAGTTTTTTTCTTTCAGTGTTTAAAGAGTTCTCTTTTTTTTATTTCACTAGTTAAACTTTTTTGTCATCATCTGTCTTGAGGTGGGGTATTTCCATAGAACTGCTGCTTTGCATTGACACCTCATGGTTCAGTGATCTGAATGTTTATAGACCTGTGAGTTTCACACTTGATGACTGAGATCTCCTTCAACACAACAGAAACTACATCAACAATGACTCTGGTCACCATTTTCATCTGGACACTGGTCTGCTTCTGCTTCAGAGGTCAGTCAAGTTCACCATGTAGACACATGTAGTGTACTAACTCTACATAACGTATTTCTAACGTTCCATTGATATTTGTTCCCTCTCCAGGATCCAGAGGTCAGGTGACTGTGACTCAGCCTCCTGTAGTGACCTTTTCTCCAGGAGACACTGTCACTCTGACCTGTAGAACCAACCCTGCAGTTTACAAATGGAGTAGTGGAGATGAGGGTGCGTTCTGGTATCAACAGAGATCTGGAGAAGCTCCTAAACTCCTGATAAAATATGCAAAGACAAGGATAGATGGGATTCCTGCTAGATTCAGTGGCAGTGGGTCTGGGAGTGACTTCAGTCTGACCATCAGTGGAGTCCAGGCTGAAGATGCAGCAGTTTACTACTGTCAGAGTTATCACAGTGGTAATGTGTTCACACAGTGATTTAGAGCCGTACAAAAACCTCCTGCACCAAATGACACACATCACTGTTGACATGTCTGAATGTCCCCTCAATGCTTGGTTGGTCTACCAGACACACAGGTGTCCCTCATTTTCACAAAGATGTTGATCTGCATGAACTCTCTCTCAGAATAGAGTAGGACACTCCCCAAGTGATCAACATCCACTGACATGACAACAGAGTCTTTTATTTAACTTTGACATTTCCACTGAATTCTCATTCTGCTGAATCACTGTTATGATAGGATACTACTTTATTGGTCCTGTTACCATGAAATTTCTTTGTTGCAGTACATTCAACATGAAAGCAAGTAAACAGATGTTGCAATAGAGAACAACAAAAGAAATAGTAAAGAAATACAAAAAGTTAAAAAAGTTAAAAATAGTGCAGGATAGTGGGTGATGATTGGAAGACCACCAACTAGTCAGTGCAAGAGAAGAGTTACAATTGAATAATGGCCATTGCTATTAAGTAAAAATGTTAAAACACAAACAGGAAATATACCAAATTTTTTTTTTTTGGGGTATAAATGGAGTGTATTGAGATGGATCAGCTGGAGTGGGTGGGGTGGCGTGGGAGGTCAAATTGTTGGGTTCAAAGCAGGGGTGGGATGGGTCGTCCATGGCCATCAGATTGGACAACATCCTTTTATTAGCTACCATCTCCAAGGTGTCCAGCTTAATCCCCACCGTAGAGCTTGTCTTCCTGATCAGTTTATGTCTTGGTGATGTTTAGGTGCAGGTGGTTCTGATCACATCACAACACTAAGTCCTCCACAGTGTCACTGTAATCCTTCTCCTGCTCCCCACTAGTGCACCCAACTATTGCTGTGTCATCTTGAAATTTCTGGAGATGGCATGTGTTGGATTATACCTAAAGTCTGAGGTATACAGGGCAGAGATGCAGACTCGAGTCACATGATTTGGACTTGATACTTGACTCACCTATTTTGCAACTTGAGACTTGACTTAGTAAAATGAGAAAACACTTGCAGTTAAACTTCAACTTGAGCTGTATGACTCGAGGGACTTGCTTGGATTTGCCCAGCACCATCCTCTCAACCTTTTTACCTCTGTCTGCTCACCTCTGTCTTGAATTGTCTTGACTCGATCTGAGCTCTGGAACTTGTGACATGAGACTTGCTAATGGTTTCTTGGGACTTGACTCGAGACTTGAAGGATAAGACTTGAGACTTACTTGTGACTTGCAACTAAATGGCTTGGTCCCATGTCTGGCACAGGGTAAAGAGGAAGGGTGCCAAGACCGTGCCCTGAGGGCATTCTGTGTTGCTCACCACCCGTTCTGACACAGCTCTGTAGCCATACAAATTATGACCTTTCTCGTCAGGTTGTCAGTAACCCAGGGAGACCTGGGATTCCTCCACCTTAATCTTCCTCATCTTCAGCAGCAGGGGCGGTCTGGTGTTGAAAGAACTGGAGAATCAAAGAGCATTACCCCCAAAGTGTTCCCCGTTTTGTCCATGTAGGTGGGCTGAACTGAGGGAG
Organism: Esox lucius; assembly: GCF_011004845.1. Lineage (NCBI taxonomy): Eukaryota > Metazoa > Chordata > Actinopteri > Esociformes > Esocidae > Esox > Esox lucius. The sequence goes on from NC_047590.1 coordinate 11,102,721, forward strand.
GGTGAATTATGATGAGTCCTGTAAGCAGGACTGGTCTCCTTCAGGGAGGCAGGACCAAAAGGTGAAGGAATCAAGGGAACTGAAGAAGCAAATGTCGTTGGAAACCTGAAATCTTAACACTGCCAGACTAGTCTGTATCTCAACAAGTGAAGGCAGGGGTGTAGAATTAGGGGGGCGGGGGGGTCATGACCCTCCCAATATAACAGACTGGTCCATATAAACCCTGGAAATGAATGATAATCCTGGGATCCATTGACCCTGACCCCCCCAATATACAATACAAACCTAAGCCATTGAGTGAAGGACACTCCTGCAGTCCATGTTTGTACTGCCATTTGATACAATACACACACATAATTCCTCTTCAAACATATAGACTGATTCTATGAAAAGAGTCAAATCCACAATCAGCTCCATCATTTTCATGACCTGATGAAAGAGATTTTTGGTAGCAATTCTATTGACGTAAAACGTCATCATGCTGAAGTTCATTTCAGTCAGAGGATAAAGTGTCTATTTGTCTAACAGGGGCAGTGTGTTGCAGTTTTGATCCTCTCAAACAGTCATTCATGAATACTGACTATACTGTCCTCTCTTTCCTGTTTTGGTTGGAAACAATCTCTTTTATAGCACTAACCTGGAGAATAGATACAGGGGGAGGAATGTGAATTAAGGGGTCAGTTGGAATCTGGGGGGGACATTTCTTGTCCCATCTTAAAGATTACACCCAGTTCATAATGCCCCAGGACAGTCCCTTTCACAGTCATGGACTTCATGATTTAATAATTTGACTGGAGGGATGAGTGCCCCCTACCAACACACCAACACCACTTCCACCTGGATCTGGTCACCTGTCCAGGGACCAACCAGGACCAAGCCTGCTGAGATACGGAGGCTGATCAGTGGTGCTATGCTGCTGCCTGATCAATATAAACCTGACTGGCCCAATATAAACCTGACCGGCCCAATCTGGAATTCCACAAAAAGACAAACAATTAGAGACATTATTCTCCTTTTGAACTGAAGTCAAATTAAACCTGATGCTGAATGAACACTTGAGTGCGCTACCAACCTTATAAAGTTACCGTCAAATACAGCAGGTATGGCTTCAGTTAGGGGTCAAATTAACATTTTAACCTGTTGATGGGTAAAGGGACAATTCAGCCTAAACTTAAAAAGCATTTGGAAACTGCTTGACATATATAACCTAATATAATGCTTTTCTAAAAAATATATTTGAGCTGAATTAACCCCCTACTTGGTTGTATGTGGTCCTCTTTTAAAATATCCTACAGAATGGAACTGTCACATCTGGTGTTGTCCTTGTTATTTGTATCTTTCTTTCTTAGGTTTTGGGATTTGTATGCTTTGATCCTTTGTTTTCTTGGTGAGGTTTTACTGTTTTGGAATTACGTTGTGTAACTGTGTTTTCAGTGTTGTTTTTGACTGTAGCCTTTCCCCTGTATTAGTAATTTCACAGGTGTTTTCAGTAATCATGTTCTCCCTTGTTCCTATATAAGTTCCGTTCGGTTTTGTAGTCCATTGTGAGGTACTGATTGACTTTCACCAACATACTGAGACTTTGTTTAACGTACTACTTAGAATCCCTGGCATTTAGATATTCAGTGTTTGGACCTTAGCTTTGATATTTGATGATTTTGCTTTAGCCTTGTGATTTTGTATTGTTTGCTTATGTTTCTGCCTTGCGTTTACTTGGAATTGTCAGCAGCCAAATAAACACTACCAACACTCCACGTCTGGAACATGCAAACCCTTCTCTCCGACTCATTCATTACAGAAACGACCAACAGGTGACAGTAAAATACCAGCATTATAAGTCTATCCCGTTTTCTCACATTCAGTCATCTTTCAATTTCTCTGTCTTTCTGATGTTCTCTGTCTTTCTTCTCTGTTTCCGGTCCACCAGCTGTGTATTTGCCTTTTGAGTGGTGTTTTGCATATCTGTTGAGCCTCAGTGCTCCTGACACTTTAAGACTGCTGAGTTATCAGTGTTGGATCTAGTCTGATCCGTCTTTTCAGTGACACAGATGATGATAATGATGAAGATGTCTCTGATCCCACTGCTGATCATGCTGGTTTTCCTGATTAGGGGTGAACTACTCTCAGCATCTCTCACTGGGGTTTATTGGTTTAAAGGAGCTTGTGGATGAATGTACATGGTCCCAGTTTAAAAGTCTTTGTTTATTATTATTGTGACTTCTCAATGCTAATTTCACACTGTTTCCCTTTCAGGGGCATCTGCACAACGTGTCCTGAATCAAGCAGATAAATTAAAGTCTGTTCGTCTCGGAGATACTGTGTCCATCAGCGCTGTAGGAAGTTCATCAGGTATTGGTGATGACATGAGCTGGTACCTGCAGAAACCTGGACAGGCTCCTAAACTCCTCATCTATCAAGTGAATAAACTCCAGTCTGGAACACCATCTAGATTCAGTGGTGGTAGTTCAGGTACTGAATACACTCTGACCATCACTGGAGTCCAAGCTGAAGATGCAGGAGATTACTATGGTATGGGTTATTATACTAGCCCAGAATATTTCACACAGTGATTTAGCATCGTACAAAAACCTCCCTCAGTCAGAGTGCACAGAGACTGTACTACTGCAGCTGGGACCTACTGCAGGTGTTGAGGTTCAACAGATTATGACAAGGAACACTGGTTCACTGAACACACTAGTCATGTGACATCATCAAGCATAGATAACCACTAGTTCAACACCATAAATAACATCTGAGTTGGAATAATATATTATGTTAAATCCATCAAATAATCTTGTCCCGATGAAAACTGACAAGTCAAGTCCTGAACATGTATTGATCTCTCCCATTTCTATTAAAGTCTGGATGATTTAGTTCTATTCATCCCAGAAGTGTCTCTGTCCCCATATTCTCACCACTTTCAACCATCTATTATACAGTTTTGTAACAGAGGAGTTTACTATTTGTTTAAACAACCAGAAATGCAAGGATATTTTCAATAATTTATTTTCACTATAGAAATCAAGGACACCTCATTTGAAATAAATGATTTTATTTTTATTTTGTCAATTTCTCCTATTTCCAGATCTGATACTGAGAATGATAGAGTGACATATCATGGTAGTTATTACAGTGTGTCTACTGGGAACACTGTTGTGTCTCCAATGTCTGAGTGACAGGGGTCTGGTCCTTTAGGGTGGCCTCACAGGTGACTGAGCCCGCCTTCCTCCACTGGTTGGCTGGGAGGGTCAGGCTGCTGCTCCAGCTGTAGTGTCCGTCTTTCTCCAGGACCTCCTGACTCTGGCTACCCATCAAGGACCCCCCGGACCCCAGCCTCATACCCAGCTTCCAGTCCCCTGGGAAGCCCCTGTTGGCCAGGCACACTAGGACAACATCACCCTGGTCCTCCTGCTCACTGGAGGGGAGTAGGATGGTCAGGGAGGGACGAACCACGCCCACTTGAGGAAAGAAACAGAGAGATGAGATCTGATGGTTAATGTTGACAAGAACATTCCAGAAACAATTATAACAATGTCAATTTGAAGAAACAAATTTAGTATTGATTAGCTATTGTATGAAATAAGATTATATCTCTCTCTCCTTAAGTGGGCAAAAGAGAGATGAGATCTACTATTTATTGTGGACAAGAACATTCCAGAACCAATTATAACAACTTCAATATGAAGAAACAAATATTATATTTATGAGCTATTCTATGAAATAAGTTTATATCTGTGTAAAAGCAGCGATATAATATATAGTTCGTGAAAAAATTAAGAGACCATCGCACTTTTTTCTTTCCTTTCCAAAAATGTCAAAAAGGAAGGTTTTGAGTGAGGAAGAGAAGGGTTAAAATTAAGAGATCACTCCAAATGGAACGCTTCTTTCCCTCACCCAAACTTTGCTTTTCAACTTTTTCGGAAGGGAAGGAAAAAGGTGCAGTGGTCCCTCTATTTTTTCCGGAGCTGTACATTTACAGACTCTTTCACCTCCCTCTATGAACATCTATGAAGCATGACCACAAACTACAATTAGTTTTCTGTTAAAGAACTTCACAAAAATAAAACATGCATGGCTACAACATAACAAGATATACGTAACAATGCTGATGAATGATAGTAAAATGCTTTTGCAAGGCATGAAACGCTAAAACAATAAAATATTTTCGGATATATTTGGTACATTGTGTGTTGTCTATGACAGATCATTTGAAAATGATAACAATCCAAAAGATCCTAATTAAATTAATTAAATATCAAAATCAACAACTCTTTCTCAGGAATCATTTAACTTTACATATTATTTTAAATAAAAAATACTCTATATAAAATGTATGTTTAGTTTACTTACAGTCTACGATGAGTTTGGTACCACCACCGAAAGTGTTCCACAGTGATACAGACTAACTGAGCGGTCGTACAAAAACCCCCCACAGTTTCCCCCCACCACTGACTGCATAACACACATTCAATCCAACATGGATTCTGTCTAGGTGTTTATACTGTTAATTAAGGTCAGTGCCTTTCAAATTAATTGTTATTATATATAATGTAAAATGTTAACACAATTCCTATATAAAAAATAACAATTCTGGCTGTAGATAAAAATACTTTCCCAAACCTTACTAATTACACCAAGTCAGAAATAAAAAATAGGAATTATCTTCTAATAAATAAAACATACACATAAATATTCCTTCAGTAGTCTTTTTCTTTCAGTGTTTAAAGAGATCTCTTTTTTTTATTTCACAAATGTTTGTCATCATCTGTCCTGAGGTGGGGTATTTCCATAGAACTGCTGCTTTGCATTGACACCTCATGGTTCAGTGCTCTGAGTGTTTATAGACCTGTGTGTTTCACACTTGATGACTGAGAGCTCCTTCAACACAGCAGAAACTACATCAACAATGACTCTGGTCACCATCTTCATCTGGACACTGGTCTGCTTCTGCTTCAGAGGTCAGTCAAGTTCACCATGTAGACACATGTAGTGTACTAACTCTACATAACGTATTTCTAACGTTCCATTGATATTTGTTCCCTCTCCAGGATCCAGAGGTCAGGTGACTGTGACTCAGCCTCCTGTAGTGACCTTTTCTCCAGGAGACACTGTCACTCTGACCTGTAGAACCAACCCTGCAGTTTACAAATGGAGTGATGGAGATGAAGGTGCGTTCTGGTATCAACAGAGACCTGGAGAAGCTCCTAAACTCATGATGAAATATGCAAAGACAAGGATAGATGGGATTCCTGCTAGATTCAGTGGCAGTGGGTCTGGGAGTGACTTCAGTCTGACCATCAGTGGAGTCCAGGCTGAAGATGCAGCAGTTTACTACTGTCAGAGTCATCACAGTGGTAATGTGTTCACACAGTGATTTAGAGCCGTACAAAAACCTCCTGCACCAAATGACACACATCACTGTTGACATGTCTGAATGTCCCCTCAATGCTTGGTTGGTCTACCAGACACACAGGTGTCCCTCATTTAAACTGAGATGTTATATCTGAATGATCCCTCTTTTAGAATAGGACACAAGTCCCAAGTGCTCATCTGACCTTCACATGGCACAAGAGTCATTCATTTAAATGAGCATAACTGACAGAAATGTAACTGAAAACAGGTGGTCAAATGCAAAACATGGGAATGGCCCGTGAGTCATGGCTACAGTGCAATCCAGACCAATGAAATGCACTTCACTAAAAGGTGATGCTACTGATTTTTCAAAAAGCTGAATAAAATATATTCTTACACTGTATTATACTGAAATCCAGTCCAGTGGGTTGATTTACCAGTCATGCTTCAAACACAAATCCATGCATTTCCCATCAACGAATTGAGATATAATGAATATGGACATTTGCTTGAGAATGTGTACTGATAGATACCATATAACATCGTTTTTAGTTAAATTATTTGATGCGACATTACCCTATTTGGCATACCAGATTTAATTTCAGTTTAGTTCCTAAACCATTTTCAGAAATGCAAACAAATATAATACATGCCGTTCTGTTACACATCCAAAGCTTGAGCAACATCAGCAATGTCTTACGCTTTGCTATCATTTATCAAGTTGCCTACTTCATGTATGGATTAGTACATAATGTAGGCAATTTATGTATTGACCATGGCAGTCGACGAACTGCCATGGTCAATACATGACACCCTGCAACCTGTTATTAAATGTTGCATGAATTCATGATGGGGAAAGCAGTCTTTTTTTTCACTCATCATTTTATTTCATACATTAAAAAATTTAAATTTGCCCCATTTACAAGGTTACGTTTGACAAGCAGTTCCTTTACCTCACCACTTGGCACTGTGGCATTGTCGTCTACATTAAATATTTATATTCATAAATGTCAAGCTTTGTATGGAAATTATCCCACACAGGATTTATCTTTTTATACATTTTTGGGCTTACACATGATTGACAAGTTAAATCCCAGGAGCTTGTTTTGGATGTGCCTTTGAACTCTGCATCCATCTCTAGGTGGTCTTTCATTGCTCTTTCCACCTAACACAAAATCTACCAGTTATAATTGCGCCTTACTATTCTGACCATGCCAATTAGTCTATGGCACTTTACATAGGACTTAACATGGTATTCATCACTGCAGGGTTTCTACACAATAGTGCAGAAGAATGGATGTGGAATTACAGATAATCCTATTTTCTAGGAATCAAGGAGGTCACAGTCAACACTTGTCTCTTGACCCCTGTTGTGTGAGTTACTGTCAGAGGACACAGCAGGGTTTCTATGTTTGCTTGTGTGTGTCACTAATGATCCCAAACAACACACTACACACCGCCCTCAGGTCCGGCAGCTTCCAATGGGCTCAATCAACCTCTTTCCTTTCCTCTTCAACTCTCCCCCTAGTCGTTTCTGTACATCAGAGTGTTGTCTGTTCACCTGCTTGTCTGAGCGCGTGTGATCCTGGTTTTACTACACGTTACCACAAACGTAGTCAAACCTGATAATTCTGTCCCCTGATATTTTGCTTTCAGTTCACAAACAGAATACCTATTCAGGAACAAATAATGTACATTGCTCTTGATAAGAATAACTAAAATGTTATGATAGAGAAGTAAGTGTAATTTCCCACTGATCTGTCATATGCAGCATGTACCATGGATGCAGTCTCTCCTAACACAACCAACTGCTTTTAAATCACTCTGTAGCGCTGAGCTGTTGTGATATAGTTCTTAACCTTTCTACTGTCTGAGGTCATGTGGCCATGTGTTTACATAAGTGTGTGTGTGTGTGTGTCCTAGCAGAGATCCTTCATCCTGTCCATTGTCATGGGCTAGGGATTAGATTATAGGAATGGTTCCAGTGACATTAGTGTCCATTGTGTGAAAGCCTGAATTACGGGAATTAGAAGGCAGCAGGTGACAGTTGGAACATCGCATGAACATGGGGGAACATAGAGAAATAAACGTGGTAAAGCCGAGGCATGGTGCAGACATGATGTCGAATGTAAGACACATAATAAAATATGTGTTTATCGATTCAATGCCTCATGCTCTGGTGAACTTCCAGATTAGCAATACAATTTACTTCTGACCAAAGTCTATTCAAAACCTCTGGCCCATGCAAATAGTATTTTTCCAAATCACTGTCAGTGAAGGAAACAGTATACAATCAACATATTTTCTGGGGATTTTTCTCAATTGAACACCGAGTTAGAACTACAACGCATTACTAGAGATAAACATTGCTCTACTACTACTACTAACTACTAACATGGAAATCAAATATTTGAAAATTATTATAAATTACAGTGACATTGAAGCTTTGGGCCTTTCAATGACATCAGCCATAACATGGCAGAGTGCTTAAAATGAATTAGGCTTTTTACTGCCTGATTCAGAAGAGCCTGACGGGTACAGTAAAACAACACACAAATGTATTCTGTCCTGTTTAGACCATCTCAGAGGATAGTGTCTTTATTAGCCAGACCAGAGCTGGGTCTGCAGTTTCTCCCTGAAGGAAGACGTTGCTTCCAGGTCTGTGTCATTGCAATGGCACCTATCAGCACCATAAGTCGGTTTCTCTAGGAATCTAAAGGTATTTTGCTTGCCAGCTAGCAGCCACAAGCTAACTCTCTTGTGTCCTCTCCTGGGAGTAGCACCTCTGGGCCCTGGACAGAACAGCAGGAATAAATCATTGCTAAAACCGGGACAGCTTTACACACAAGTAACAAAGGAACCTCCTTGGCCAAGGGTCTTGGAGAACAATCAAATTTCCCCACCAGTTTGGCCTGTAGTGAATGCAGACCGGTAGTTTTGAAAACTTAAGCCGTCCAAGATCTTCATGAATGAAGTTGAGTTACCATTCCGTCAGTGATAATAAGTCATAATGCGTTTTAATGGAAATGTGTCCCAAAAAAGGTGTCAGCAACAGGTACTGGCCTAAAACCCATTAATCCCATTGGGATGCTCTGTGTGCCTGAGTGTCTAGGAAGCATAATCCTGAAGGTTTTAATCTCCTGAAGGAGGAGGAGGTTACAGAGAATTACCGTCTGCTTCCACTTCCTCTTAGACATCACTGAGATCAGCCAGTCTGTGGCTGGCTGTCTCTCTGGTCGAACGCATTCCCTTGACTCCCCACAGCAAAACCCTCAACATCGTGGATCTTTGACGTGTTTCTCTGAACGATCAAGAAACCCATATATTTCAAGCCAGGACGGGGACATAAAGAGAACCAGCTGGGAACTGCCAGCGGCTCGCAGCCCATCCGTTTGGAAATGTATTGACTGGACTTAAGGCAGGACGTTGAACCTCCGGCGGGAACACATCTCTCCTGACTTCCCCTCCAGGCTGAAGAGTAACTCGGCATCAGGATGGAATGCGTGAAACACCTGATAAAGAGCGTGGTCTCTGTGAAGATGTGGGCGTTCATCAAGGGCTACTGCAAACGCAACGGACTCCTGACGCTGTCGGTCATCGCCGTGGTTTCCGGCTGTGCGCTCGGCTTCTTCCTCCGCAGCTTGAACCTCTCCTCCCAGGTATGAAGTGGATGCACACACACCATGCACACACACACGCACACACACACACACACACACACACACAGCCACTGAGCCATGGGTTTGGCCTGAGGGGCCAAAGCCTAGGGTCAATATTACTCAGGCAATCTTAGAGAGAGATGAGATGAGCTTTGGGTTCTTACACAAGGTGAAAGTGTTAAGACAAAGGGCTTTGGGTCGATTAGGTGACCTATAGGTCTCCTTCCAAGGTCTGTGATGCAACAGGCTTTAGACAAGAAGCAGCCTACAGCAGGGGTTACGTGTTCTTATACTGGGATATAAACATGTGCTAACCAGACTCTTCTCTAGCCAAGTCCCCAGCCACGTGCACCAACATTTCTACTTTGCAGTGAGTCTGGAAGATTTAAAGAAGCACGTGAACACAACAGGTCCTAGTTAGGGTTTGGGTTGAACACAAGTAAGATCACTCCTAATTCTGATGTGTCCAATAACAACATGAACAACCGTAGTCTTAGGCAGAATTACGTACTGCAGCAATCATGCAGAACAATTCTGTGAGTCCTGAAGCAAAAAAGGTGAGTAACCAGTCATTTCTGACCATTTACTGATGAACATATATTTAACAGTATGTTTGGGTTGGGAAACTACTCTGAGATGGTCAGAACTCAGAACATATTAAAATGCAACAATATTAGCTCAGCTGATGATACAGCCAGCTAGCTACAGTAAAGGTTGGACTTGTCATTTGCTGTACATGGTCCAAGGGTAGCCCTGGTAACCCAACACTTAACAATCACTATTTCAGTATCAGATTAATGGGAGAGGAGCTTCTAATTGTCTGACGCACTGTTGTAATCTTCGTCAGCACTAAATCATCTCAACGTAATAGCAAATAATCTGGGAGCCAAACTTTGACATTATTTGTTTGTTGATTGATTGGTAGAATGCTATCAGTTTAGAATTAAGTGAAATCACAAACCAATTGTAGCAGAAAACAACAAATTCAATTTTAAAATGTACCAGGTACCAGTCCTTGAGAAGGGCCTCACTTAGCTGGGCACAATGGAACTAATGGAAATTTGCAAATTTGAACAGAGTTGACATAAAGGTTTAGGGTCAGAAACTAAACCTGCTATGAAAACATGAAATGTCCCTAAAGCCAGGATAGGCCAAATACGCAGCAAACAAAAGGCACCTGATTGCTACATGTTAATTTTGCCCATGGCAAAATGTGTAGAACTGTGGGAAATTAACTTAAATAAAAAATAAATATTTTGGTCAACGTGTGTGTCTCTTTCCCAGGCTAAGATTTACTTCTCGTTTCCTGGAGAACTTCTGATGAGGATGTTGAAGATGCTGATCCTCCCTCTCATCACGTCCAGGTAGCAACATGGCCACTATGTTTGGCAACATCTTTACTGCTAGAATGCCAACTCTAAAGGTCCAGAACAAGGAAACTCAGTCATAGAGCAACATGGCATTTAAAAGGGGTCATTCTATAAATAAGTTGCCATGCTGAAACAGGTTAACTATGGACAACTAACATTGTTTATTAGCCAGTTAGACACAGTAGTTGGTTCACAGGTTCACATGTTTCAAATTAATCTAATCTTAATGAATATAAATAATGAATTACCCGGCACTTCAATAAAGTAAAAATAGATCTCTGGATAAGACATCTGGATACTTAGTGGGATCCATTCTCTAGCAGGGTGTAGGGGCAACGGAGAAGCACAACATAATGCACTTTCTTATAAATGTCTAGATCTCCCCTCAGCAATTATGATTAGAGAAATAGGTTCTGAAATTTTTCTGATGACTATATATGTATGTATGTACCACATATGTAAATAGTTGTAGTAGATTTTCCTGGACTCTGCATATGCGTAACCAAGGGTACCAACATGTATGTTTCTCCTAAACAGTGGGTGGAGTCTCTGACCAAAATGTGTGACCAACACGCAGATTGCCTCCATACCCTAGATTTAGGAGTTTTAACGGAATATCTTATTTTACGTAATTCTCTGTGAATCCAAACGGGATATTTAAGCAATAAGGCATGTGGTACATGGCCAATTTACTGGTCCTGCGTAGCTCAGTTAGTAGAGCGTGGCGCTTGCCATGACAGGGTCATGGATTTCACTAACACAGGAGGCCAGGATCAATACTGCAGGTTGCTCTGAAAACCAGACAGCCCGTATCCACGGTATATTGGCCTTGTACCACGACAATCCTGATGTGCGCTGTTGCTTTTAAAAAAGACGGCAGTGAAAAGTGACGTGTACGGGTCTGACTGAACGCCTGACTTCCTGTCCAGTCTGATGTCGGGGCTGTCAGCCATGGACACGAAGGCCAGCGGGCGTCTCGGCGTGCTGACCATCACCTACTACCTGTGGACCACCTTCATTGCCGTCATCGTAGGCATCATCCTGGTCCTGGTCATCCACCCTGGGAAGGGCACAGAGAAGGAGGGGCACAAATCCGGGTCAGGGCCCGTCATGACCTCTGCGGACGCCCTGCTGGACCTTATCAGGCATGTATCAAACGAGCAGGGACAAGGACCTACATGCACACGCACACACGCACGCACGCACGCACGCACACACTGACAAGCTTTGGATTATGCCTAGAACTCCAGTTCCCTGAAGAACACATTACGGGGAAGTCGCTCTCACCGCGTGCACACCTAAACTCATTGACCGCCCTGCCTTCCGTGTGACATAATCACACCTGTGTTAACACTTCAGCACACTGAACCAGGTCTGCACTTCATCAAGCTTTGATGGCGTGGGGTCGATGATGCGTTGTAACCTCTTTCCTTTCATCAGGAACGGAATGAGGTACTCACATAACTCAATAACCTAATGTTAGACAAACGTGATGACAGACATTACCTGATGTTAGACATAATCTAATGTAAGACATTACCTAATGTCAGACATAGTGGCGATCAAAAGGTCTATATCTACAGACACCCGGCCTTAAACCCCAAAGAGCAATCAAACACCAAACTGAAGCACTGTAACTAATAAAGAATGCACATTCCAGATTCAGATGGGAAAATAGAAAGCTCTGCAAAGATCCTTTCTATTTGTATTTGTCCTTCGTGGTTAGTATGGCTTTCTTCACAGAAAAACCAGTAGACCCAGTGAACTCAGCTATATATTTTTTCTTTGAAATTTATAAGGTGCATTTTATTTAGCTCACTTAGCTTGAGAATTTGCATTGTTTTAATGGTAAACTACACACACAATGCACACACACACCTATAATACATCAGCACTTCAGCTAGGGTGATTTTTATAATAGGTTTCATTAAACCAGTTATGGCTAAGTATCAATCTACCCAGAACACACTGTTCAAACACCTTACCCAGAACACACTGTCCAAACACCTTACCCAGAACACAGTGTCCAAACACCTTACCCAGAACACACTGTCCAAACACCTTACCCAAAACACAGTGTCCAAACACCTTACCCAAAACACACTGTCCAAACACCTTACCCAGAACACACTGTCCAAACACCTTACCCAGAACACACTGTCCAAACACCTTACCCAGAACACACTGTCCAAACACCTTACCCAAAACACACTGTCCAAATACCTTACCCAGAAAACACTGTCCAAACACCTTACCCAGAACACCCTGTCCAAACACCTTACCCAGAACACACTGTCCAAACACCTTACCCAGAACACAGTGTCCAAACACCTTACCCAAAACACACTGTCCAAACACTTTACCCAAAACACACTGTCCAAACACTTTACCCAGAACACACTGCTATCAAGGACTGGCAATGACAGGCTGTCTGTGTGAAGAATCCTCCAAAGCCCACAGGATTAGGGGTATTTTTGGTCAAAGTTGCGTACGGGCGGGAAGCTGTAGGCTAGAGGACTGCCCAAGGCACAATACATTTGATAGGCTTACTGGGGCTTGGGCTGATGGATGTAACGTGGTACTTTTAAATACACCAGGACTCCTAAGGTTGACAACTCTTAACCTCTGAGACGGGCAGCTTGGTGATGTAATGACATTCTTACATCATGAGGAAGACTGATACACATCTAAAACCAAGCTGCCCGTGTAAAACCAGGCTTCTCTCGTAAAAACAGGACAAACAGACAAACTTTAAAGCCTCCACATGTGAATTAGTTGAGTCACTTTCACTAAGATTAACTAGGTTTTGGTAAACAACAGCCTTAGCCAAAGCAATGATTTTGGATTCATCAGGGTTAATGTTTAGGTTGACGGCTTAAGTCTCTGTCCAGTGTCTGGTTGAGTCTTTCAGAGACAGAGGACCTTTTGAAATCTGGCATGACTAGGAGAAATTGACCCTACTCAGGACTAATGCAGAGAAGATAACAGATAGCAGAAAACGTCCGACATCTTCAATAATGAGTGTGAACCGGTCCAGGCTACATAAACAATGGGTCAGCAGAACCCCATGGATGTAGTCTAGATGGTCCACGTGAAGATGGAGACATCAACTAAAAAATCAGAACAAATAAGAAAATGATGACACATCACACATCATATTAGCTAGACTGTTCAGTTATCACCCCATTGCTCAGAGAAGCAACTCCAATAATGTAACAGTCCAATAAATAATCAAATGACGTTCCTCTTCTTCTCGCACAAAGGAACATGATACCAGCCAATCTGGTGGAGGCGACTTTCCAGCAGTACCGTACCGACCTGGTACCCATACTGACCTCCAGTGCGGTGGGTTCCCAGGCCAACTATGTCTACGTGATGCCCGACTACCACAACCCCCAGCTGGGCCACCCTGTCTTCCTAGAGCTAACCCCAGCACCAGAGGTCAAATACAAGATCGTCCCTGGCAACAGCAAAGGAATGAACGTATTGGGCATCGTCATCTTCTCTGGTACTATGGGTAAGGCCCTCTACACACCCATACACACGCGCACAGTCTGTTCTCCATCCCAAACCTTCCAGTTCCTGACCCGGTGGGTGCGTTTCCTCTGTGCAGGCCTGCTCCTGGGGAAGATGGGAGAAAGAGGCGCGCCGCTGGTCAACGTGTGTCAGTGTGTCAACGAGTGCGTTATGAAGATCATCAACGCCGCCATGTGGTGAGTTGGCGAGGAAGTTCCCCCGGTCACGTCTAAGGGTCGGCTCTTCCTCGTTGGGAGGTGGACCGCACGAACTCCCTCCACCCGTGCTCTCTTACCCTAGACCCACGTCGTAAGTCGGGATGTCAGGGGGAAGCACTTCTCCCTAAAGCTACTTATGGTCTTAGGAAGCCCAAACCACAGGCTCATGACTAAGCAGATGGACAGAGACAGAATTATGATAAAACATGCCTGAATAAGGGTCTAGTCGGCACATTTCTTCACGGTCTCTTCTCTTCAACTGTCAGTAGTAAACACTAGTGTGATCTAGAGAATTATATAACTAAACGTTTGTCTACATTTAACAGCTTAATAGTTTGATTTTGAGATATTTATCACCGTTCTCTAATTCCAGGTATTTCCCATTTGGCATCGTTTTCCTGGTAGCGGGAAAGATCCTGGAGATGCATGACCCCGCCCACCTGGGAGAGAAGCTGGGGATGTACTTCCTGACGGTAATGGCGGGCCTGTTCGTCCACGGACTCATCCTGCTGCCTCTCTTCTACTTCGTAATCACACGCAAAAACCCCTTCACGTTCATCCGGGGGCTTCTCCAGGCCCTGGTTATTGCCTTGGCGACCTCCTCCAGCTCTGCCACCCTGCCCATCACCATGAAGTGCCTGCTGGAGAACTGCGGGGTGGACAGACAGATCGCCCGGTTTGTCCTTCCGGTGGGAGCAACCATCAACATGGATGGGACAGCCCTCTACGAGGCCGTCGCAGCCATCTTCATCGCTCAGGTCAACGAATACGAACTGGACTTTGGTCAGCTGGTCACCATCAGGTGAGGACTTCCTACACGCACAACCTCTCTACCATCTCTAACATTCATATTGAACCTATACTTTTTCTGTCCCCGCAAACACTCCCTCATACTCTGACACCACTTGTCTTTCCAGCATCACGGCAACGGCGGCCAGCATCGGGGCTGCCGGGATTCCTCAGGCGGGCCTGGTAACCATGGTGATCGTATTGACCTCCGTCGGGCTGCCGCCCGCTGACATCACACTGATCGTGGCGATCGACTGGATCCTGTAAGTGTCCGACCGTGAGCGTGCAAAATCCAGCGAGCTGTCTGACGGTCTTCCCCTGTATCGACGGTAAAACGGTGAATCTAACTCAAGCTGTGTGTGACAGGGATCGTTTCCGGACGATGATCAACGTGCTGGGAGACGCTCTGGCTGCGGGCATCATGTGTCACCTCTGCAAGAAGGACTTTGAGAAGACAGCCGCTAATTCTAGCCGGGTGAGAACACGACAGAACCTATACACCGGGCCCAGCCGTGACCCCTCTTCAATAACGGTCCGTCCCGCAGGTTTGACCATGTTTGACTGTGTTCTGTCCGCGTGTTTTTGGCACAGAGGGACACGGTGATCTCGTTCGGCGGCCAGAGCGTCCAAAGCTGCACCATGTCCGAGGCTCCCCTGATGGCCAGCGGCCATCGTTGCGACTATGTCTACGAGGTGGAAGGTGACTGCGTCACGGAGCGATGCGACGGCCCCAGCTTCAACCTGTGTCAGGTTTAGGATAGCCCAGTACCGGTTACGACCTGTGACCTCTGTCAGAACCAAGCAAGTGACCGGCTCCAACCTGTATCAAAGAGAAACTGCGTTATTTGTGGAACAGGTGTCACGGCCAACCCAGAGACAGTACAGAAAGGAGACATCCGACTGGATGACGACAGACCCCTCCCACTGGTTCCGCCCACCCAGCCAGAGTAAGCAATGACCCTTGACCATAACATAACGAGCGGCATGTCCCTAAGCCTGCTGTCTCGCTTAATGTACACTCTCTGGGAAACCTGCCCTGTTACAAGTGGACCCCAGCTACAATCTACATCGCAGAATAAACGTCCCTTGCCACAACTTGTGTCGCAGACAACCTGGATGTTCGGTCTGAGACAGTCCCTGGACAGACAGCAGAGCACACTGCTTGCCTTCAACACAAATACCTTTTTATTAACACCAGTATGGTACAAAAACATTACAAAAAAGTACAGTTCAGTTACGCATCAATGGCTTTGGATCGTGGAATTACAGTGAGACCATGACACAACCCTGCACTGACAGAGTTTGCACTTTCCGCAGTTTTAGATAACTGGGACATCTTTATGACACGTGTCTGATGGCTCAGTAGGTAGCTGCCATAGACCTAGCTCGACATTGTATCAGTCTAATTATTGTCTGTCAAAGGCATTTCCAAAGAACCTCAAGGGTCCATACTGACACCTAGTGGGTGCTGTTGGAACAGCTATGAAAGACGAGCAATGGAACGTTTGCTCACAAGGATATTTAATTGCCGGATCCCTCCTGGGTGATTTCAAATTATCCTTCCTTGACCTGTATGAAAGCCCACACATTTGAATACTCCAAAATGGTTCGTTTTTATTTACAATGCCCATGCTAAAGTTGGCTTTTGGGCACTTAGGTCCTCTGGTTGTGGGATTGATTCCCACATGGAGGAAACTGCTTTGCTAAATACAAACATTACTGTTTGATCACACCTGTGCCATGATGGATGAAAAAGCAGGTTTTCCTCTTTTGGTGGCTGGCAGTAAACCCTACTGTTGCCTATAAATGATAAGGATTTGAGGGATTCATTCAGTCCATATTGTGGGATTTCAGCACCAGTGACATTCAAAGAGGCCACATTCGTGCAATATTTATGTTTGATTGCACAATCTCTAAGACTTCAGTCAGAATTGAGCCCTTAGGTCCTCTAGTTAGGGTCAGAGACCACAGGGGGCCTCGCTTTGTGAGTGTTCCTCTACTATGACGGTGATGCCTTGCAGATCTTAAACACAACCTTTGGTTCATGTACATGTCTGAGCAGGGGAACACTCCCATTCAGTACCGTTTATGCTGTGGTGCATGCGATGATGTCTGAATCAGTTAGTTCAGTGCTGTTTATCACAGGACTGCCCTTCAGTAGCGGCACATACAGTACTGCACCACAGTGCACTTTTTAGGCAGCCAGGTGGTGCTAAAGACACTCTTGGTTAAAGGTATTCTAGTGGTAACCTTCCTATGATGGACAAGTAATAGGTATTTTCACAGTGAATGGTGTTCTCTTTTGCTTTAAGATACTCTAATCTAGGGATAAATACCAATCTTGCTGCAGACAGCAGTATGAGAACATTGATTTAGTATAGGTTACATAGTTAGAAGTGAAACTGGATGTCGCAACCCTAGAATTGTTGTTTTGCCGTTTTCGAGTTGCCTTAACATTGCAACGAGTGGTGAAAATTAACAGAATATTTTACTGTATATTGAAGAGGATATTAAACGTTTTGACACTGACTTAGCTGAAATTCTGACAACAGAAGAGATATATTTTTAAGTCTTGTTAGATTATCTATATATTTATATTCTTTGTAAACACCTATAATGCTGTGGGATCTTGATTCTTGAAGAAACTACTTTGCCACAAATTAAAAACATTGGTGCCCATGCAACATACTGGTCTTGTGCATTATTGCATTATTTTCTAATAAAACGTTGACATTTAAAGGCAACGGTTTGTCTTCCACCTCATGCAATGCAACTCATGGTACACGCACAATAAGCCAAAATCACAATCCTTTCCAGCTTTATAAAGCTTTCAGATATTTTATTCAAATTAATTGTTAGACAGGTTCTGCACAGCCTTAAAAACAGAGGAAATCTAAATTAAGTCAATAAAAAAACGGAACACACTCCAACACGAATAATTTACAAACATGTAAAACCACTTACAACAAGTGAAATAAATTGGTTTTGTGCCACCTCTGCTGTTGCCACGTTCTCCCATCTCCCCCCACATAAATTAAGGCTAAAAACAGAGGTTAATCATAATCTACAGTTATTCCAGTAAGCCTGCTAGCATCTTCAATGCACTAGTACTCTGAAAGGAGAATATAACAAAGCAAAGGCAAATTAGTAGAACTCAATAGAAAACAAATCATATCAAAAGGATGGGGGGGTGAAGGTGAAGCAAGCAAACCAATTCCTCTTGTACCGCTTCTTGTTCAACATTTTAAACACACAAATTGCACTGGTTAAGAACGTGCTTTGAGAAGCATTGAGATATTTCGTTACCCCCCCACCCCCAATAGCGAGGCCTATTGGTATTTGTGGGACATAAACATCCACACGCAGGAAATAGTAAGGCTTCACAGAGTTTGGGGAGGACAGAGTTGAAAACAATATTAAGTCTAATCAAGGCCGAGTTCTGTTTAGGAGTGTGTGTGTGTGTGTATGTACGTGGGTAAAAACTGACCTGAGGTCTGAATCATAAGGAAACTATCGAGTCAGGTCTAGGACCCGATGATACCATGCGTTACGATTTTGTCAGCTATTCTTTGACCACAGACTACAGTATCCCACTGTAAAGCCTACAGACAGAAGGCCAACAAGCTTGATAAAAGTGCAAACCATTCACAAAACGGTTGTAGGTTTATGGTCTTCATATTAAAACCGGTCACATCCTGGTTAAAGATGCTGTTACCGCTCCGTTAAGTCTAAAAACTCTTCACTTCAGTATGCATTTAGATTTGATGGTTTTTAAACAAACCTTTGAGTTAGCATGCATCACTAAATGACAGAGCTATCTGAAGGTGTCTGACCAGGATGCAGTATCAGGACTATTTTGTATGTTATCAACAGTAACTAATTTCAGTATGTTACTATAACACACAGATTGCTAGCATTACTCCTTAGCTTGCAAATGTAGGAATATGATTTAGAAACTAAATGCCGTGTTCCACACGTAACAGAATTAAAACAATGTTCACCTCTGAGGTGTTTTATACTGGACATGACAACCACGAGCCACTCAGACCATCTCAATGTCCCGCTATAGCATTTAAAAGTCAGAGTGGGGTGCGTGGTCATACTGTGGTAGCTGGTACTATCCCATTTACTGTCTGGTGTGTGGGGCTTTTCTCAGCTTTCAGTCAAATCCACAAACCAAGGCCCAAATCAAATGTGAAGAAATAAAAGGAAAAAAAACCAAAAACAAAACTTTGAGTCAAAACGAAATAAAATTTAATGATTGCATATTCAAAGTAAAACAATCAAAACAAAGGAAGAAAATTTAAAGCAACAAAACTCAAAACCAACAAGAAGTTACCACAAAGACCACGCAGTCTCCTTTATATGCAGTCTCCTTTATCTCAGGAGAAGCAATAAAAACGCTTTTGACTGAATATCGGTAATCTAAACTTCAATGTAAAATAGTTTCTCTAGAAAGAAAAATCAAGAAAACCATAATTTTTGAGAAAAGTGAAAAATTTAAGAAAACAAAGTTGCAAAAGTAAAGTTGGATGAGAGAAAAGCATTGCTCCTGAACAGCCTCAATAGCAGCTGTTCAGACGTCCAAACATTTACTGGCGGGGGGACAATATCTCATAACGGTAAGTCTATGCCCATATTTATACCAAAAGCTTCTCAGAGAGCAGAATCCTGATCTAGGATCAGCACATCCATGTCCATATAACACTTATGATATAGTAGGCCCAACTAATCCCAGATCAGGACATGAATACAAGCCCCAGGGGAGTTAGATAATATCATTTCATTTCTTTGGTCCTTCTTAAACCTACTCATAATCTCAAGACCGTTCTACACAGCCTCTGAGAGACAACTTTTAAAAGACATTCCCTAAAAGTAAACACACTCACAACACACACTGCAATGTAAAGTTACTGTCCCGTACCTAACAACTCGCTGCGTATGAAACTCTGATTCTGCAAGGTGAGAGAAGACCAATCCACAGTTTACATCAAAGCGTCTGACTTTCGCTCTGACAAGATATAAAATAAGGATTTAAAAAAAAAAGTGCTTGTTCTTTTAGAATGGCTGGAGAGACAGTGAATGGGTAACTTAAGGCATCTATTTCTACACGGGAACCAGAGTCTAAGACAGCATGCTTTCTCTTACGGTGCAGACTAGATGTGTGAATGTAGTGCATCCTTCTCCATGGTTCTACCATTCATATGGCACATAGTGACAATACTCTAGTCTCACAGAAGAATTTAGGGGGGGGGGGGGGGGGAGCAGCTCTTAAAATGTGAAGTTGGTCAACATATACGGGGATACAGGCCCCCAAAAAAGCATTTAACTATGTTGGAGCATCCCAAAGCATGAATAAAAAATAAAAAAAAGAGATAGATCAACTCAGACTAGCGGGAAGATAAGGTGAGAATGGGCTCGGAGAGCAAGATAACCCTAAAACTAGTTTATTTTTGACCAACTGCGCAGATTTACTCCTCTACCCTCTGAACAACAAGCCAAGGGGTCCTCTCCTCGCTCAATTCACCTAGCTCTACTTGTGGCCTTTGCTGGTCTTGAATGACACCTGCAGGATCTTGTCTCCAAGGCGATAACCGTTAAGGCTGGCGATCGCCATGGCGGCTTCCTCGTAGTTAGTCATGGTAACAAACCCAAAGCCCTTGCACTTGTTGGTGTTGAAGTCTCGGATGACCTTGACGTTGGTGACTGCTCCGAAAGGGCCAAACATCTGCCAGAGGATGCCCTCGTCGGCGTCCTGGCCCAGGTTGTAGATGAAGATGCACCAGCCCGAGGTGGAGTTCCCAGGCACGCTCACCCCAGACATGCCACTCATGTGGTCCACAGACATGGGAGAAAACCTGGTGGGGGGGGGGGGGGGGGGGGGGCGAGAGCTTATCATGGTTGTCAGTTAAGTTGCATATTTTAAGCAATGTGAGGAGGGGATAGAGCAACAGTGTGTGTGTGTGTGTGTGTGTGTGTGTGTGTGTACCTAAATCTCTGAGCCTGGTGGTGAACAGGCCCTCCGAAACGCCGTCCCTGGTTGTGGTAGAGTTGAGATATGAGCTGTGTGTTCTTGGCCTGGTTGGGGCTGGCAGCAAACTTGACTGTGATTGGCTCAGAGGCCCCAGGGGGCTTTTGTCCGTTCAGGTCCTTGATCGCGTCCTCTGCCTCAGCTCGCTTGTCAAAGCGGATGAACGCCACCCCCCGAGACAGGCCTGGGAGGAGAAAAATCACAAAATGATATGTTTTCCACAGTTTGCATCATAATGCACAAGGCCGTATGTGTGTGTTCCTACCAGAGGCTTGGTCAACCAGGACGCGGGAGTTGATGATGCGTCCGTAGCGAGCAAACATGTCCTCCACATCTTTCTGGGTCATGTTCTTGGGCAGGCCACTGATGTACAGGTTGGCATCTTTAATGGTGTCAGAACTCGGCCGCGCATATGACACCTAACACCAGAGGGCAGCACATCACACATCACTGAAATAGATCTAGCAGAAAATCCTTTCAGAATAAGTGCTTACTGGAAAAGTGCTTTTAATTGGTTCAATTGTGTACATTTGCATACAATCTTAGCAAATACTTGAATAAACTTACACAGATGTTCTATATTTTAGTTTACAAAATGTGACTACTTTTGATAGAACATTCATAAATAAGGTCTCAAAAACAAAAAGCATAGTACAACAGTAAGGTGTCTTGACTGAGCACTGCGGCTTTTACTTTGAAATTGAAAGGGCTATAATTTTGGAAAAACCATTCCCTTAGCTGTGGTGACCGGGCAAGACAGAAGTTGGGCTTTGCGATTGTTGAAAAGTAAAGAAAATCATAATAAGGAAAGATCAACATAGGGAAAAACATTCCCAGTGGAAAAACATAATATAAAAAATTAAATACAAATTTAAAACTGAAGTAGTGGTGCTAAATAAAGAAAATATGAATAAACTCTAGTCTGCAATATACTGTTGCACTCCTGTACTCCATCCATCAGAAGCAAGACCAGTGAGCTATCAGACGTCATCGTGTCCTGTCTAATGTCAAACCATACTAACGCTGAATCCCAAATCCAAACCAAATCACTCAGCGCGTCATGGCCGCCTGAAACTTTTGGACTGGTTGAAGCACTGACAAAAATGAGACCCAGCCTACCAAAAGAACAAGGAAATACTGACATAAGACAATTTTGCTTACAGCAACTCAATCCTTTCGGGTCCACAGGAGGACCTGGGGGAAGGGTCTACAGGTAAATTTGGTATTCAGCCTCAGTAATGGGGACCTAGTTCAATAACATGATATGGTTGGGTTGACACAGTACTGTAGGAACACCTTATTGCACGTTACCTTGATAGTTTTAGACTGTAGCCTTAGTCCATTCAGAGTATTGATAGCTCTTTCTGCATCACTAGGGGTAAGATAGTTAACAAATCCGTACCCTAAACTGTGGCCTAGAGAAAAAAAAAAAGGAAAACAATAAAATAAAATAAAAAAACGTTGTATACTTTCAAAAAAATCTGCATACTGGACAAATAAATGATTAAACAAAACAAATCTACACAATGCATGCTAGTCGTAAAACAAGTAACAAAGAAATAGGAATTTTCCTGGGATAAAGGAAGTCGAGCCCCTCACAGGCGCAGAGAGAGATCAAGAGCATTGAGCAAAATGCCCAGACACCAACAGCACTGTACAAAATAAAACTCTGGAATAACTTGAATGTCCCGCGTGAGAGGACAGACATTACAATGATAGAGAGACAGGCCGAAACAGAAAATATAGTAGCAGCATTGATACTAACATCTCATCCCCCAAAAAAATAGTGAGAATGCCAGAGTTGTCCGTCTCAGGTATTCTTAGACGTCAACAAGACGCCGACAGGATACCTGCTGACTGTTATGACGGTCTAGAACCCGGGGGGGCCATAGGGTTGTAGGACGCAACACAGCAAAATGTTCACCCCACACACACACCCCAATAATCTGAACCCCCCCCCCCCCCCCCCACGCACAGACTCACACACACCAGACTAACTCCTCTATCTATACTTCAAGGTCAAAGGTCACACACCTGTAGAGGACTCTGGGACATGGTGTTCCGTACCTGCCACTTTGTCCCGTATGAGCTTGGCAGACTCCACCTCCCCGATGCTGCTGAAGAGATTTCGCAGCTCGTCCTGACTCATGCTCTGGGGAAGGTAGTTGACTATGAGGTTGGTCTTGGCATCTTTTGCCTCGTCTCCTCCTCCCATGTGCTCCTCGTAGCCGTTAGACATGTCATACACCTCCTGGGAGAAAGGAGGAGGGGGTTCAGGTAGAAGATCCGGGGAAGCATCCCCGAGCTAAAGCCTGAGTATGCCCCCACCCCAGTTGATGATCTGCTGCACTTTCACACACAGATTCAACTCTCAGCTATTCTCTGCATACCTGCCTGATCACGCCTATATCGACAAAATCCAAGTGTGGTACTCTGTGGTTGAGATCTGGAGATGACACGGGCCTCGTCCCCATACACAGAAACTATGGCCCCTCTACATTAGATCTGCAGTGTTCTAAACACAACATTTCACCGACCAAGCTGTGTTGATGTGGTCTGACAGCTCTAAAACATTTGTTCTTGAGAGCTACTGGGTATGCCCTGCGCTAAGACGCTGATCAGCAGAATCCGCCAACGGTGATGCTAGAACAGGGCTTGAGCAAAAGCCTGCGACACCTGTGGGAGGAGGATCTGCTGAACCAGCCCTCTGATGTGTTGTGACAGAGCTCCATTCATTCAGACGAGCTATCTGATTGGGTATTCCAGTGGAGAAAGGCAGTCGGCCACCCATCAACCACATTGAATGAATGAAGCCCCTGTGTTTCAAACTAGTAAACACGTTGACCAACATGATGATAGTGATATGCCTTCTCTGCTTCAGAGCAACAACAAATGTTTATACCAGTGGTATGTTAGCAGGCAGAGTTTGTCAGAAACTCGACAAATGTACACATAACTACATCAAATGTGTTGTTCATTAAACTGCAAAACATAGAACAAAGCAAAGCATACAAAAACTGATCTAGATTCTTAAAGTGGAATTTTTAAAGTCACTCACTTTCAAGTACCTGATGTGGCCTCTTCGAACAGCCATGAAGACCCCTCACTGCTCCCAAAACTGGAGATGTCACAAACGAAATATATGGGACAAACAAAAAGGATAGGGGTGAGGGGGACAGGATTTTTATTAAAATAAAAATAAAATGAGATAAATAAAAACGAAACAGTAAATTCAGCGTCCCCCCTGCTGAAGCACCTGTGAAGAAGAGCAGAGCATTTGTTAGGCGGTTAATAACTACGCCTCAACGCTTACGACGAATCTTGGGGGTTTGCGTAATGTTTACATAAAGCAACTAGCTAGCAGGCAGTTTGAATTGTTTCTAACCTTTAATCGTTACTGAATGTAACCATTGCAAATAAAGATTAGGGAGTTACATTAGGATTTCTGGTAAAAGCATCATAAAACTATAGCCACAGTGCGTCGTTGGATAGTTACATTTGCCTGTTCGGTATGGATAAGTTCGACACATCCAAGCTCAGTATTAGTAGGCTAGAAAACGTGAAAATAGGGTTAGCGAACTACTAGCTACAAGTTAACGCCAGTTCAGCACGGTTATATATACGCGAGTTACGGGGGTGTAAACACGTGATGTCATTATCCTATTTAGTTTACTAACCTAATGTTAGCAAACTAGCTAGCTGTTTCTTTAACATCTACTGCGCCAGGTTTCTGCCTACTATCATGCAGCTACTGTATTTACGACGTGCTCTAAACAACTAGTGCTAACCGAGCTAGCTAACAAAACAATGTTTTGCGAGCTAATTACTTGCTGTACTGCAGTTTGTCTAAATATTTGTCATGTAGTAGTTAACGTTGTAGCTAGGTGGCAGCAGCTTATCTGTAAAATAAAAAAATTTAAATTGCTGACGCATGTTAATGTACGTAAATAAGTAAATCGTGAACTTGCTAGCTTTAATTCAAATGTATATGTCCATGGATTGGACAAACAAAATGTCTAATATAGCTCACTGAGTGCAACGTTAATTAGCTGCTACTGTACTGAATTTTGTTGCAGATGATTGCTAAGCTAGCTAGCGTGTTTAACTGTAGGTAACTAATGTCACAGTAGGCCATTATGCCCACCGTTCCCTTATTTTCGGGAGCTTCTGTTAAATGCGGCCCCTCTCTCGCACATTAAACCCCGGGCACCCTGTTCAAGGCCTTGCTAGCTAGATTAGCCAACTTGGCTAACGTTAAGCGTAGGTAGGCCTCCAACACCGCATGGCTGCCTTTCTGCTTTGTTATACAGTAAGTATCAAAGGGAAAAGGTAAACAAACTCAACAACTACTAATATACTTAAGATTGATATACGTAAAACCTACCAGTTTTATGTTATGTCGGTTCTTACGCAGTTCTTGAATAAAGCCTTTTCGTTCGTTTTTTTTTTTTTTTTTTTTAAACTACGACGCTACCAAGCGGACAGCTCCACCTCCTAGTATCCAAACCCAAAGAAAGAGCACTGACGACAACAGTTACCCGCCCACCTCTGCATAATACGGACGTGGTGTGTTATCGGGGTATCAATAAACTCAAAAGCCATGTATGGTAGTGTAAAAGTCACTTTAATGTCATACATGTAAAACAATGTATTATTAACAACCATGTGAGATCATAAATGAATAAAACGTTGCATTTATTTTCTTATGAAACAGAGAAACGTGTGAGAGATGTAAAGTTCATGTCTAACAATATTCAATATAATTTGAGTGCGCCTCCCGTCCTCTCTTTACAGTTCGTCATTGGGTTAGTGAAAGCAACTGGATCACGTTTTAATCAAGTTTACTTACACAAAATAATTGATGATTAATTTCTAAAGTAGACTATCAGTCCAGGATACTTTCTGCCATTCTGGTTCTGTCCCCTTCCCTGTCCAGTAATTGATACTCTGACAGATTCTGAGCCCTCATCAACTGAGCCACACTCACAAACCCCATAGTCTGAGAAAGAGAGAGAGAAGAAGAATGGTTACATCAGGTATGACCTTGACTCCTGCCCACAGTAATGTCTGCAGGTCAAGGTCTGGCAACAGTATGGCAACGGTCTGGCAAAGCAAGAGAACATACTACCTGATCTTGTCCAATATCCAGCTTGCTCA
The DNA here is from genome assembly GCF_011004845.1 of Esox lucius. NCBI lineage: Eukaryota > Metazoa > Chordata > Actinopteri > Esociformes > Esocidae > Esox > Esox lucius. The sequence continues at coordinate 11,128,813 of NC_047590.1, forward strand.
AAATATGATGCTACACCTCTACCATGTTGTTCAGCAATACCCCAAAATGCCCTCAAGTGGTCCCAACCTCCACTAGTGCCACAGCCAGAGATGACCAGATGATGATACGCAGAACAAATCGCAATGCCTCCTCAAGCTTCAACTGGCACCCCTGACAGAGAGAAACACACAGACACAAAGGAATCAGGGCTGGTCTGTGTGTGTGTGTGTGTGTGTGTATAGCAAGCAAGTTTATTTATACAGCACACTTCATACATAGAAGCAATTCAATGTGCTTTACAGGGAAAATAAATGTAAAAATGTTTTTTTAAATTAAAACAGTCAGATTGTTAACATTCTCTAGCTCAGCTGTCTCCAGGGGGACTGCATGAACATCAACACCCGGTATCTCAATCCTCGCATTCCAATGCTAGGATGAACCCGTCAGTCCCTATGTGAGATAATCATTGCATCAATGTCTTACTTGGCTCTCTCCAGGGGGACATTTATGCCATGTCTGTACATGCATTTTATATTAATTATCAATGAATTACAGTTACCATAACTGTTTACTGTACCACCCCGGTATCTCAATCCTCGCGCTCCAGTGCTGAGATAAACTCGTCAGTCCTTTTGTGAGAAAATACCCTACATCGATGTCTAAACAGCAGCACAAGAACTTGCATTATCCGTCATCGGCAGATTGTTACATTTAAACAGATGATATTCCTCTGATAGCACCAGAACTTGCATTATGATTGGTAAAAGATAGAAGATTATGTAATAACAAAATAAATCAAAAAGAGAAATATAAAATACATAAAATAACAGCACAGTAATAAAACACAGAATAAGAAAATGGAAATAGAAAAACATAGGATGCTATAAAAGCTGTAAGACTAAACAACGCAGTTATGTTTAAACGATAGAAACATAGGAAGCTGTAAGGCTTAACAGTGTGGTTAAGTTGATGTGCTCAGTCATAGGCACATGAAAAGAGAAGTGTTTTTAACCTGGATATAAAAATGTATACGTTTGGGGCACGTCTAAGACCTGGTAGTTTACTCCAGTTGTGTACAGCGTAAGTGCTAATCGCAGCTTCTCCATTTTAGTTTGGACTCTGGGATCTACTAGCTGACCTGTGTTCTTGGATCTAAGAGCCCTGCATGGTTTATATTCTTCAAACATATCAGAAATGTATTCAGGTCGTAAACCATTCAGAGAGTTATAAACCAAAAGCACCACTTTAAAACCTATTCTGTAACTGACTAAAAGCCAATGCAAAGATTTTGGAACTGGTTAATATTCTAGCAGCAGAATTCTGAATGAGCTTTAGTTGTTTTACAGTCTTTTTGGGGAGTCCAGTTAAGAAGCCATTACAGTAATCAACCCTACTAGAGATGAAAGCATGGATGAGCTTCTCTTGGTGTTTTTGGGACACCACACCTTTGATTCTGGCTATATTTCTTAGATGATAGAATGCTGTTTTGGTGACCGCTTTGATATGACTGTTAAATGTGAGGTCTGAGTCTATCAGAACACCAAGATTACGCACTTGATCCCTGGTTTTAAGGGCCAGAGAATCCAGCTCTTTACTAATACTTGTTCTTTTATTTTTGTTGCCAAACAAAATAATCTCAGTTTTATCTTGGTTTAATTGTAGACAATTCTGGTTCATCCAGGTATTTATGTGCTCTATACAGTGACACAGAGAGTCTATTGAACCGTTGTCAAACGGTTCGAGAGCCACACAGTATATATTTGAGTATCATCGGCATAGCTGTGGTAGGTAATGTTGTTGTTCTGTAGAATTTGGCCCAGAGGTAGCATATAAAGATTGAACAGAAGCGGTCCAAGATCAGATCCCTGTGGAACTCCGCATGTCATAGCCACCCTATCAGATTCATGATTACCAATGGTGACAAAGTAACTCCGGCCATCTAGATAAGATCTGAACCAATCAAGGACTGTCCCGGAGAGTCCTACCCAATTTTCCAGCCTGTCTATAAGTGTTCTGTGATCTACAGTGTCAAATGCTGGACTGAGATCTAAAAGAACTAGAACTGTTATTTTATCTGAATCAGTATTCAGCCGTATATCATTTGAAACTTTAATCAGGGACGTTTCAGTACTGTGGTGAGGTCGGAAGCCTGACTGAAATTTGTCTAAGAGACCGCTTGAGGTCACAAAATTGCTGAGTTAATTGAAGACAACCTTCTCAATGATCTTGGCTAAGAGAGATTGGATACAGGTCTATAGTTGTTTATTATAGATGCATCCAGTGTTCTCTTTTTTAATTGGGGCTTAATGGCAGCTGTTTTTAGAGACGTTGGGAAAATGCTTGATTGCAGAGAGCTATTAACTATTTGCTTTAGGTCCATTGTTATAGAGTTAAAAATTGTTATAAAAAAGACTGATGGTAGTGTATCGAGACAACACGTGGAAGCTTTAAGATGTCGAACTATTTCTTCTAGGGATTTTTGATCAATTGTATTAAATTGCGACATAATAACCAAATTATGTCTTGGTGGTCATAGTGACTGTACAGAATCCTTGTTAGACTGTGTAGTTCTGATGGTCTGTCTAATACTTTATGTTTCATTAAAGAAACACACAAATTCATTGCATTTCACAGTGGACATGAGTTCTGACACTATCTGCTTTATTGGGTTTGTAAGCTTGTCGACCACGACAAATAGAGTGTGGGTATTGTTGATAACACCATGTGTACATGTGTGTTTTTACCTCTGGATATAGTAGGTCGGGCTGGCCCAGGGTACCATTACATGTGGGGTAGCTGGAGTAACAGCAGCTGTGAGGTACTCTGCTACGCCCACTGCTGTTGAACCAGGGTGTGGCCAGCCAGTCACGGTAGTCATAGATACCGCAGCACTGCAACTGAAGAGGATTCACATCACACAACAGTAATGAATACAACTTTTCAGATCAGTTTACACACAGACACACCTCTTCTTGTGTGGCGTCCACAGCATTGGATTCTGGGTCCTGTCTGCTTCCTGTGTACCTCTCAAGGACTCTCCTGAAGGGTGCCAGCTCTGAGTGCACCTGAACACAAGTCAGTCACATCAGTATGCGTCGTAACCACAACTTATATTGCCAAATACTGACGTGTTTTGTTAAGTCATTTCTAGTCACCTTCGTGGTGTTGACATAGGCCAGAGCAGCAGCTGATGCCTCCAGGCAGAGAACTATGACCAGCAGATAGACAAACTGAAACGGCCAATCAACACCATAAAAAAACATCAGGTGATAAGCTCTGTCCCAGACAAACTTGCCTATGACATAAGTAGACACAACCGGACCTATGTACACAGAAATTCTTTGACTCACCACAGCCTGTAGCCAGGCTGAGTCTCTGAGGGACACCCAGATTCCCAGTCCTCCGCTGGCCAATAGGAAGGCTGCACTAGCCAGAGCTAGGTATGCTGGAAGGGTAATGTAAGTGTGGGAGAAGAACAGGCTGCTTTGTCTGAAGTTCAACAACAGGAACATCCCACTCAGACCCACGACCAAACCCACCAACTACAAAGGGAATGAGGGGAGGGTGGGTGAGAGAGGGTGGGTGGGAGGGAGAATGAAAGATGAACAGAGAAGAAGGGGAAGAGAAGAAGGGAGAGAGGAGTGAAGGAGTGAGGGAGGGAGAGAAAAGAGGGAAGAAATAGGGAAAAAACAGAGACAGTGGGGGAGAGACAAATACAGAGAGACAAAAATAAATGAAGAGTGAGACATGGAGAGAGAATGAAAGAGAAAGACAGTGTGTGATTATCCTATACTTCAGTAGCTAATACTTGTGAGGGTGCTGTGCGGAAACACTATGTAAAAAAAACAATGATAAAATAAATATTACTGTATACATCCATTATAAAACAGGTTTCTGTTTGTTTGTACATGGTGCATTTGAAAATGAATGAAATACCTCTCTAGAGATGTGACGCCCCTAGTTCTCATTGAATCTAATTACAAACATACACACGAGATGCCGTTTTTCAATGAATCATGTGGACTCAACATCATGTAGGCAATTCATCTGACATGTGGCAAGAATGAATAGAAGAGAATGAAGGAGAGGTGCAAAGAATGTATGTAACTTTCTAAGATGTTGATTGTATAATGCAAACAACCTCATGTTAGTGTTACTGGATGTAAAAAGCCAAAGCACCTTGTGGTCAGCTATATTAGTGCTCTAAAATCTTACCCATAGAAGTTGGCATGTTATCTGAAGAACTATGTTTAGAAAATGTCGTCTTGTTTCACTCATTTCAGCCAATTTAGCAGTGTTCCGTGTATTTGAGGAAGTTAGATTGTTTTAGTCAGTCTTCACTCCACTCAGCACAGGAATTCCGTCTCAGAATAAGTCTTAACATGAACAAGCAGTACAAATTGGAAAGATAAATTAAAGCAAAAAATGCTAATAAAAATTGTGTGTGCGCATGATGCAATGTTCTTCTCCAATACTTCAGTCTAATAATGTATTTCTCAAACTCACTGGCTATATCCTTCACTCAGTCAACCAGAGTAGTGACACAGCAGGCAAAGAGACCCAACAGCATGATAGAAAGGAGGAAGTGTAGTGTGGAAGGAGTTTCAATTAACCCCATAACTTCCACCGCGTGAGTGAGCTGATACATGCAACCAGTGTATACAGTATACCATGAATTTTACACTGACACCTGTTCCATGTCAGTCAATAAATGAATAACCCAACCAGACCAGGGTCAAATTGAAGAGTAGGTCATTTTGTTTGAAAATAACATTTGTCATATCTAGTTATAGCATGCATGTACAGACAGATAGAGAGATAGATAAACAAGGTCTCAGGTGTGAATGGGGAGCAGGTGTGTTAAATTTGGTGTTATTGATCTCACATTCCCTCATACTGGTCACTGGAAGTTCAACATGGCACCTCATGGCCAAGAACTCTCTGATGATCTGAAAAAAATAATTGTTGCTCTACATAAAGATGGCCTAGGCTATAAGAAGTTTGCCAAGACCCTGAAACTGAGACTCAGCACTGTGGTCAAGACCATACAGCGGTTTAACAGGACAGGTTCCACTCAGAACAGGCCTCGCCATGGTCGACCAAAGAAGTTGAGTGCACGTGCTCTGCATCATATCCAGATGTTGTCTTTGGGATATAGATGTATGAGTGCTGCCAGCATTGCTGCAGAGGTTGAAGGGGTGGGGGGTCAGCCTCTCAGTGCTCAGACCATACGCCGCACACTGCCTCAAATTGGTCTGCATGGCTGTTGTCCCAGAAGGAAGCCTATTCTAAAGATGATGCACAAGAATGCCTGCAAACAGTTTGCTGAAGACAAGCAGACTAAGGACATGGATTACTGGAACCACGTCCTGTGGTCTGATGAGACCAAGATAAACATATTTGGTTCAGATAATGTCAAGCTTGTGTGGTGGCAACCAGTTGAGGATTACAAAGACAAGTGTGTCTTGCCTACAGTCAAGCATGGTGGTGGGAGTGTCATGGTCTGGGGCTGCATGAGTGCTGCCGGCACTGGGGAGCTACAGTTCATTGAGGGAACCATGAATGCCAACATGTACTGTGACATACTGAAGCAGAGCATGATCCCCTCCCTTCGGAGACCGGGCCGCGGGGCAGTATTCCAAGGTCTCTAACATCCACCAGCTCTGTGATGTTGTCATGGAGGAGTTGAAGAGGACTCCAGTTGCAACCTGTGAAGCTCTGGTGAACTCCATGCCCAAGAGGGTTAAGGCAGTGCTGGAAAATAATGGTGGGCACACAAAATATTGACACTTCGGGCCCAATTTGGACATTTTCACTCAGGGGTGTACTGACTTTTGTTGCCAGCGGTTTAGACATTAATGGCTATGTGATGTGTTATTTTGAGGTGACAGCAAATGTAAACTGTTATACAAGCTGTACACTCACTACTTTACATGGTAGCAAAGTGTCATTTCCTCAGTGTTGTCACATGAACAGATATAATCAGATTCTTTGAGATGCTGTATGAGGATGACACCGATGTGTGCCTCCTATTGGGTACATAAAGTATAGGGTCTTATCCATATTAGAGGCTAACGCTGACATGACACTTGTAGCTGAGAATCAGAACAGCATTCTGGTAAGTCTATCAGGCTCAACACATGCACACGCTGCGCTTTGGCTCCTCTAATCCTGGAAGGATTATAAACTCCACACTACACTTCCTCCTTTCTTCCCAACCATTATATATTTTTTTCTGGTTGTGTTTATACATGGAGCAGGACCAGATTTAATACTACACCACTCTAACACAAACTCGATGAGACATCGTATTTAGACCTCAGTAGCCACAAGGAGTATCTTACAGGGAAGTGTCCCACATTACCTAGGGAAAATGATATGTGACAGTTCGAAAATATACCTGTTTACATGATAATTTTTAAAATCTTCAACATTAATCTGTTCATAATTCTTGTTCATCTAGATACAAATTTTTTTTTTAAAACAACCTACAATACAAAATATGCAACACTGCTTCATTCTCCCTATCAAAATAGTTTAGTGTTTTTACTAAAGGGGACTGTGTACAAAGCATGTTGTAATTCCAAAATATCCAATAAGACCCTATTGTAATTGAATAATTTTTAATCCAACATGATGAAATACAGAGCCAAACAAACATTTTGTTTGGATTGTGTCAAATTCACTGTATATAGAAAATGTATGTAGAAATATCCTGTCAGATGACATGATGATTCATTAAATCTATAGTAGGTATCATAAATAATTAAAAGGCCTGATAGAACAGTTTATATACTTACAAGGCAAAAAAACGTGAGTTGTAAGAACTGTACATTCAATGAGTGTTTATCATGGTATTATTTCCATTCAATAATTACTTTGTGATTAGTTCATAACTCTCATTTTACAAAGACAATTTACAGTACAATATTTAGGTTATAAATATTTACATTTTGAATTTTTAAAGACAACACCTTTTTCTGCAGATAGGTATATTTATAGGAACTGTAAAAATGGTGTCAGCATACATCAATATAACAACATGCTAACAACACACAGTAATACACTGGTAAACCATCTATGTGAGTGTACAGGGTCATGTTCAAGCAGGAAACAGGAGAAAACATATTTCTAAAATAAGTTTTAGTGGAACTAATGTCCTCATTTTCATCACACATTTTTCATCTGTGTTCCGTCTAGTAAAACATTTTGCAAATATGAATATGAAATGGTCCATACTGTTCCTGTTGTATCATGGATCATTTTTTTCTTTTTAATGTTTTTATATCAGAACATCCTGTATTGCTCTGTCCTCCTAAATAGAGGTGAGAAACCTTAACTTCCTGATCAGTCCACATGGCTAGCTCTCATTGGCTTAGTTGTGGATATGACAAGCAAGTTAGCATCTTTGTGGTTTGATTCGTCAGCTATCAGCTGGGTGACCAAACTTCTTCAGATCCACCATTTAAGTGCAGGTGTTTGTATGTGACTTTTCAGAGCTCTCCAACCTTTTGGGCAAGTATATACTAGAAACCTTCTCACGATATATTACTTCATCCAGGTAAGTCAACTTGGCAGTTTTGATAATGGGTTTGACTAAAGTGTAATGGCTTAAATGGTGTTGAGAATGTAAAGGCGTTGATTAAGTAGTAGCCTGAAGTGTCTGATATTGGCAGTTTGCGTTAGAACATGGAATTTGGATGCACCTTCAGAGTTTTCTGGCAAGCTACTCATTAATGGGTGCAAGTCATTGCCAAACAACCTATTGGTAACCCCTGGAGTGCCTAGCCTTCTATGTCCAGATTTCAGTAGGTACCATGCCTTCCTTGGTCCCAACAGAAGGCATTAGGTTCTGTTCTGATAGAAAGTCCAGAGGGAATTGAACCAGGAAGCCTCTGATCCTTTTGAGCTCCTCCCTAGCTTTATCTGGGTCAGACTGGGCCAAGCCTGCTGTGGTTTGGTAACTCTCTAACTCAGCCATGTTACGAACCAGGGAGGACGGTAGGCACCGGAACACCTGTGGAGAGAGACGAGGGAGGCAGGGGGAAGACCAAAAGGAAGAGAGAGCGATAGGCATTTTTTGTAATAAAATGAAATTATACATCTTGCTTTCTTTAAAAAAATCACCACACAATGGGAACAAACATGAAATAATTTATTTTCAAAATAATCAGTATACAGCTCCGGAAAAAATTAAGAGACCACTGCACCTTTTTCTTTTCTTTCCAAAAAAGTCGAAAAGGAAGGTTTTGAGTGAGGAACAGAAGGGTTAAATTTAAGAGACCACTTCAAATTGAACATTTCTGTTCCTCACTCAAAACCTTCCTTTTCGACTTTTTTGGAAAGGAAAGAAAAAGGTGCAGTGGTCTCTTAATTTTTTCCAAAGCTGCATTTTTTTGAAGTACCTACAAAGGTTTCAGAATACCAATTAAAATTTTAAAATGAAAGCTTATATTTCTAAAGTCTTAATTACAGAACTGACACGTGTGCTCAAGAAACAACATTTTCAGCATTCTGTTTTGGAATCTGCATCACTTTGACCAATCAATTTCTCACCACTTCCTCAGTACTCTCTGCCTCAAACCTCAGGGATTTTTGGTACTCACAATATATTATCTCCGATAGCTTGAAGTTTTAGATCAAGTAAGAGTTGTTCTAGAAACCTTATTATAGTTTCCGTAGCTCCACTTAATTATACCATCTTTGCCTAGCTCTGTAACTTTACGATCACTCATTTGGGGGTGGGGGGCTTTCACGTTTCAAAAATCGCAGCAGTTTGTCATGTTTTTGTTCACTTCTGAAGAGGAATCAAAGTCGCATCACTATGGTGTGGAATCCCATGGGCCCTAGCGTCTAATGCTGGAGCACCTCTTAAGGCATCGGGAAGTGAGGTTTTCACTCATTGCACAGCCCTCGCTGGACTCTGTTACACACACACACACACACCTTCTCGTAAATGGTGGCGTTCCGTGCCGCGGTGGTCATCCAGACTTCCTTATAGAAGCGGTCCGAGACAGGATCAGACACATCTATGGTCAAGTCCGTATGAGCTCCGAGGATAGTCCTGACAGGAGAGAACAAAGCAAGAGATGAGCAATGTCTTATTGATCAGATGAAGGCCAACAGAACAGTTACCCATGGTGTGTGTGTGTGTGTACCTAAAGCACTCTAGACGTAGTGTCCTGGCGAAACATCCAGCCTGGTACTCTTGACCATCCATCACCGCAGTGGAAGTCTCAGAGTCTTCAATGATCACCGCCACCTCGCTGTCGCGCTTCCCCAACATGCTGCGGTCGTTTATGTTGGCCGAACCTAACACACGCGCGCACACACACGTACACAAAGACACAGAACATGCATCAGGTCGCAGACAACACAGATGAATCTAGTTGAATGTAGAAGCTGCAGTACACTCCTTCACCAACAGAAGGATCAGGGACCAAAAGCAACGGCTCCTTCTGGAATTTATCTGTGAAACCTGCCGAGTCCAAGTAATGCCAGTAATGGATAGTTAACATTTTATACCTATTTATTTTGAAATTATTCAATAGTAACATACAAAGTCAGGCAATACTCATTTGGACGCAATCACACACACACAGACACACACAGACACACACAGACACACACAGACACACACAGACACACACAGACACACACAGACACACACAGACACACACACACACACACACCTATGATGACGATGTTGTCGTCTACAATGAGCATCTTGCTGTGGACGTAGATGAGCTCTGTGACCAGGCGTCCTTCGAGTTCAGCGTGGGTCCTCAGACCACAGAACGAGATGTAATTCATCCACTGGAGCTCATCCACTGAAACACACACACACTTAGTTGTCAGACCACGGAAACTTTATGCAGTACTGCCACTGTAAGTGGATTTCATAAGGTGTATACAAATGTTATCCTTACTTTCCTTCTTCAGCTGAGAGATGATGGAGTATTCTCCTCTGCTCATGGTCCTGAAGAGGACACCAGAAAAAAAAGAATACACGTTGTGTGTGTGTGTGTATATGTGTGTGACAGTATGTGTGATGGGGGCGGGTCTCACCTATAATTAAAGTGCATGACAGCCTGGAGGGCATTTCCTCCTCCTGTTGTGATGTCACCTTCAAATCCAGGAAGTAGTGGAGTCACCACGTACACACGGAATTTATTCCCTTCCCTATAGACAGATACATTACATACTAAAACAGACTTGACTAGCACAGCTACGTCATTGAGGGCACAAGTTTGAATCATGGTCATAGGTTACCAACAGTTCTGGGGACCTGAAATATGAAGGTGCAAATTGGTTCAAACCCGTCCATGGTTGGTCTCAGAGAAAAGTTAATTTACCTGGGCTAGCAATTCTTGTGAAAGGTCAGAAGCCTTCAAGTTACAGTTGTTTCCCTTGGATGTGTTCTCCTCCAAGAATATATGTGTCAGCTAACACTAGCTGGTTGAGTGAGCAGTGTGATAAAAAGCAGATTGTCCCGATCTTCAACTCTCCTGAGCCTGCTGGGCTTTGCTGCGATGATGCAAGGCCATACGTGGGAATTGGCCTTCTGTCATTGTGGGGCACCCAAGCATTGTTCCTATTCAAAATCGTATTTTTCCTACCCAACTATTTGTCTTTCTCCTCATCGGGACCAGTGAAATGTTCTCACCAGGTCAGATTTTCCTTGTTTTACTGTACTTGCAAGGATTTTTAGGTCTCCTCCAATATAGTGTAAACTATACACAAATACACCTTCAAAACACACACGCACACACCTTATACACCTGCACATGAACGTGTTCACATACTTGTGAGCTCTGAGGATTCTCTCGATGATTGCGTCACCAATCTTGTTATGTACTGTCCTGTTGTCAGCACAACTGATGAAAAACTGGTTCTGGAGATGGACAGAGTGGTTTAGAGAGAAGGGGGGGGTAAAGCAAGAGAGAAGGATGGGGGAGAGAAAGAAGAGGTAGAGAAAGGGTTAGAGAGGAATAGAGAAAGGGAGAGAAAGAATGAGAGAAAGAGGGAGAGAGGGAGAAGAAGGTAGAGAGAGAGAGCAGGAATGGGAACGGGGCAGAACAGAGAATGTAGGGTTACTGAATTATTATTCTGATGTCCTTCTGGTATATGTGTATTCACCAAATACACACAGTAATATAACAGTAGTTACACAGTAGTACAACAGTTGTTACATTGTTAATAACTGCTAGTACTATGTAGTGCTGTGTTGTGTTATGTAGTACAACATACACCAATCAGCCATACCATTATGACCACTGACAGGTGAAGTTGACTGTTCATCAACCACCAAGAGCTCTTAGGTCTGCAAACCAAGGCCTTCTGGTGGTCCCTAGAACAAAACTTAAGACCAGAGGAGACCGAGCTTTCTCCATTGCTGCTCCTAAACTATGGAATAGCCTCCCTGTTGAAATCAGAGCTGCACCAACCCTTGGCATTTTTAGTGAGGCTAAAGACATTTTTCTTTGAGCTGGCATATGCAAATAATAGTTGAGGAAATTGTCCTGGTGCTGTGTATGTATTGTTAAATTCATCATGTGTTATTTTCTTTATTGTTATCTGCAGTTGTCTCTGTACAGCACATTGGTCTACGGAAGTAGTGTTTATTTGTGCTTTATAAATAAAATAAATGAAAATGAATGAAATGAAGTGAATAACATGGATAATCTCGCTATCATGGCACCTGTCAGTGGGTGGGATATATTAGGCAGCAAGTGAACATTCTGTCCTCAAAGTTGATGTGTTAGAAGCAGGAAAAATGGGCAAGCGTAAGGATCTGAGCGACTTTGACAAGGGCCAAATTGTGATGGGTAGACAACTGGGTCAGAGCATCTCCAAAACTGCAGCCCTTGTGGGGTGTTCCCGGTCTGCAGTGGTCAGTACCTATCAAAAGTGGTCCAAGAAAGGATAAGCAATGACCGGCGACAGGGTCATGGGCGGCCAAGGCTCACTGATGCACGTGGGGAGTGAAGGCTGGCCTGTGTGGTCCAATCCAAAAGATGAGTTACTGTCGCTCAAATTGCTGAAAAAGTTAATGCTGGTACTGATAGAAAGGTGTCAGAACACACAGAGCATCGCAGTTTGTTGCATATGGGGTTGTGTAGCCACAGACCAGTCAGGGTGCCCATGTTGACCCCTGTCCACTCCCGAAAGCGCCTACAATGCCCACATGAGCATCAGAACTGGACCACGGACCAGTGGAAGAAGGTGGCCTTGTCTGATGCCATTCATGTGGATTTTACTTTGACATGTACCACCTACATGAGCATTGTTGCAGACCATGTGCACCCTTTCATGACAATGGTATTCCCTGATGGCATTGACCTCTTTCAGCAGGATAATGTTCCCTGCCACAAAGCAAAAATGGTTCAGGAATGGTTTGAAGAACACAAAAACAAGTTCAAGGTGTTGACTTGGCCTCCAAATTCCCCACATCTCAATCCAATTGAGCTTCTGTGGTATGTGCTGGACAAACAGTTCCGATCCATGGAGGCCCAGCTCACAACTTACAGGAATTAAAGGTTCTGCTGCTAACGTCTTGGTGCCAGATACCACAGCACACCTTCAGAGGTCTAGTGGAGTCCATGCCTCGATGGGTCAGGGCTGTTTTGGTGGCAAAAGGGGGACCTACACAATATTAGGCAGGTAGTCATGATGTTATGGCTGATCAGTTTATGTACCTCTATGTAGATGTAGTGCCTTGCAGTGTTATGTAGTACTACATATGTACCTCTATGTAGATGTAGTGCCTTGCAGTGTTGTGTAGTACTACATATGTACCTCTATGTAGATGTAGTGCCTTGCAGTGTTGTGTAGTACTACATATGTACCTCTATGTAGATGTAGTGCCTTGCAGTGTTGTGTAGTACTACATATGTACCTCTATGTAAATGTAGTGCCTTGCAGTGTTATGTAGTACTACATATGTACCTCTATGTAGATGTAGTGCCTTGCAGTGTTGTGTAGTACTACATATGTACCTCTATGTAGATGTAGTGTTTGCTCTTGGCGATGGTCTGAATGTAGGCATTGTGGATGGACTTCTCATGGTGTTTAATACCTGCTGACCAGTCAGCGGCTGACCGCAACACCTGAAGGGCACAACACAACACACAGGTCAGGGGTCTGTTGGTGTCTGCACACTTATCTCAACAGATGAAATTCAAAAGTACAGATTTGTCAGTATTTTTGTCAGTTATTTATGTGTCTGTGTGTGTGTGCGTGAGTGTGTGTGTGTGTGTGTGCATGTGCATGTCTTTGTGTCTGTGTTTGTGTGTTACCTGTGCTTTAGTGGAAATACAGTCAGGCACCTGGTACCTCAGTTCCCCGGCTGTGCTGTGGGACTTTGGCAGGAGGTACGGGTAGGATAGTGAACGATACTTAGGCTTCATTATCTACAGGGACAAACAGACAAGAGAAATACAGCACAACAACTGTTAAAGGAGCTCACGATTTAATGATTTAATGACGTATGGTGTTTGTGTGTGTTCGCGTGTGTGTGTATATGTGTGTGTGTGTCTAACCTTACAGAAGTTCCAGCGCTGTATGAAGTGCCTGGCCACGTCCCTGGCAGCCTTCCCATGGACCACAGAGGAGATGTCATGCCAGGGCATCCTGGGAGTGGTGTACCTGTCAATGAAGTCTACAGAAAAACACAGAGAAAACCGTTCCCACGGGAAATTAGGTTTTATTTCCATTAAAAGTGGAAACGTATTACCTCACTACTGAAGGAAAACATTTATGCCAAAGAGTGAGGTGCGGTGTGTGTGGTGTGTGTTTCTGGGTGGGTGGGTGTGTGTTTGTGTGTGTATATTACCATCAAATGGTTTCTCCAGCTGGATCCAGTCCTTGTAGACAAAGTTGCAGTAGTCTTTACCATGCCAAAACCTGGTGTTACCCAACAGCTCTCCAACACCTGTCTGGAGGCTCTGTACTGAACTGTTGCCTGCGCGCACACACACACACACACACAAACGAGAGTGAGAATATAACAGTATAACAAATAGGTCAGATTACTGATACACACCGACAACCTCTCCCTCCCACACACACACACACACACACACACACACAAACAAGTGAGAGAACATATCAGTAAAACAAAGAGAGGTCAGATTACTGACACACACATACCGACACTGTCGATGGAGCTGATACTGTCTGCATGCTGCAGAGTGTGTTTATGGATGTGTTTGACCAGGGAGAAATGCATCCTCCTGGTTCGACCAATCCCCTTCAGCCGTGGTAGATCCACCAATGGGTCGCCAGGCAATGATTGGTTGCCTCCGTTGCTATTGGCAGCTGCCCCCAGAGAGGATACGCCCCTAGTGGAGGGTTGGTGGTCGGAGCTCTGTGAATGAAGGTGGGAGAGGTCAGAGGTCACACGCAATGTCTTTACTCCAATATGTGTACAGTATGTTTGTAATCTGTGCGTGTGTGTCATGTGTGTATATATAATCTGTGTGTGTGTTTGTGTATGTGTGTGTATAATCTGTGTCTCTGTGTAATTGTGAGGTTTCTTGTCTTTCCTTGTTTGTTTTTTCAGGTAGTGTGCATTTCTTTATTTTCAGATACAGTTTTAGTATCATATATCTATGCTCGGTCCTCTTTTAGTCATGTCTGTTTATGTCATTAGTGGTTTTACCTGTTTTTCTCCATACCTGTGTGTAATTATGTCCTTTACTTAGTTCTGTTCAGCATTCCGTTTATTTGTGAGGTATTCTCTGTTTCGTGCAGCATACTAAGCATGTTTACCCCAGCTGTGTTGCTGTTACGTGTACCAGACCTTTAGCCTAGTCCGTATTTTGACCAACTCTCTTAGCCCAAGCCCTTTTTGTACTTTTGCCCTCACTGCATTTGTCTTAACACGCACCATTTCTCTCTGCCTGGCATCAGACTTTGTGTTTGGACTGTGTTAATGAAAGGAGTGTTCTGTGCTCGGTTCTGCAACCCGTCCCTGTGTATTCATGACAGTGTCTAATATTTGTATCTGTGTAATGTGTCAAATGTGTGTGTGTGTGTGTGTCTGACCTGTTCCATCTGTAGGGTTACGGAACGCGTCACACTTCCCACGTCTGTCAGTCGATGCTCTCGGTCATCCCAGCGACCGTACGCCAGGTCAATCCCACCAACAAAGGCCACTGATTGGTCGATGACAATGACCTTTTCGTGATGCGCCCACAGGTATACAGACGAGGACACGTGGTCCGGGTGACGCATCACCTAAAGAGGAAACACCTGGACATTTACTACACACACACACACACACACACACACACATACACACACACACACACAATGTCCTACCTTAATGTTAGGGTGTAGGTGCATCAGTGTTCTCTTGCTGTATTCACTGTTAATGCCTAGAGCTAGCTCCACCTCCTTGTACAGCATCACAAAGATACGCACCCCCTGTTGCTGTGGGAAAGGGAAAGAGAGAGAGACAGTGAGGATGCAAGGACAAATTCAAATGTAGCTAGTGCATTCGCTACACGGGGGTGAAAATTAGGCAGGCAGTTAGTGGAGTAACAGTTTGAAACTTACTGCTTTCTATTAGTGGTTCATATCGTGTGGACTAACATGTTGAAATGTACTGCTTTCTATTAGTGGTTCATATCGTGTGGACTAACATGTTGAAATTTACTGCTTTCTATTAGTGGTTCATATCATGTGGACTAACATGTTGAAATTTACTGCTTTCTATTAGTGGTTCATATCATGTGGACTAACATGTTGAAACTTACTGCTTTCTATTAGTGGTTCATATCATGTGGACTAACATGTTGAAACTCACAGTTTTTTATGAGTGGATCATATCATATGGATTAACATGCTGGAACTCACTGCTTTGCGTCTGAGGATGCAGTCCAGTCTCCACTTATTTCCCTCCACCACTGGCCTCTTCAGGAAAATCTCTGGACTCAACCTACAAATACACATATGCCCACATGGATACGCACACAGACACACATTTACATTTTACAATCCTTTTGGGGATCCCAAAAATTACCCCAACCTTACCCCTAAAGCAGTAAATATTCCTCATTGGAACAAGCTAAAAGTTTTCACAAGGTCAAATGTTACTTGGTGTAGTACTATAACCGTGAGAAAGTTTGGTCCATACCAGCATGGTAAATCCTGTACACACAAACACACTTCCCATACCAAAACCAATTAGTAAAATATGGTAATATGACCAGTTTCATCAGACAACTAGTTTGTCAGTAGTCTGTTGGGTCCCTAAGTTTACATTAAATAATCTCTGTATATTTACACACAACGTTAACAGCTGTGCCACCCAGTGTCACACAACACAGACAGACTGGTCTCAAACAGAAAGGTCAATATTAGATGTTTTTCATATGGTTTGAACACTGGCCACTAGGGGCAGTGATGAGTGTTGTGAAATGGCATTCTGAAAGTACAGTATCTTGCTAAAGGGGATATTTACTTTGAAGGTTGTGAGATTGAATCCATGTAAAAAGTAAACAACTTTACCTTATCCATTCCCAATGAATACATAAACTTGAACGTAATACCTAACTTTAACCCAAACCATATACACACAGAATTAACACAGAACCCTAATCATGTCACTTAACCCTCATAACTATGTTACTCTTTCATGTGTCCTTAATTCCTTCACAAACAGACACTTGCTTTTTAGGCCTCATCTACCCCTGGGCAAACTTCAAATACTGATATATCACTGTGATATCAGTTTGGAGTAGAGACACAGACACACATACACACACACACACATACCACCAGTCAGTGATGAAGATCTCTTCTTTGGCCTCCTCCAGGGCATCAGCCACATCTTCCATGTAGTTCTTTCCATTCACGTACCTACATGTAGACACAGAAGAACACAAGATTGTCCATGGTTAACACCTTCTGCTGGTTCCTCAATCATCACAAGAGAAAGTAAAAGTTGCTATAGTAACAGTCAGAGTTGACTGTTCCAGTAACACCCACATGATGGTGTCTTCAGAAACACATTCTCCACAAACACTACATCCTACACTTCACATCAACCGTAACTACTACACTACTACTATACTAACCACTGCACTTCACATCTTACAACTATCTCCAATGACGTTTGACTTGGAGCACATCTGCATACTAGTTCACCAGAACAGTTTTTGGTTTATGTTTACCCTTGATAGTTACCCTTTGGCAGTTCCATAGTTACCATTTGGCAGGGATGTTATCCTCCTCCTGAGCAAAGGAATCGAATCGATGGTCTCGAAGGAACGCTTTCCCGTGCGTACGGACAAAGTTTTCTATAGCCTGACCCCACCAGCGAGCATGTCTGTAGCTGTTTAACTTCAGTACAAGTGTCCTACACACACACACACACACACACACGCGCGCAAACAAACAAACACACAGTTAACACCCTGACCACATGGTTTCACCTCCTCCTATTTCTTTGCACACACAGACTAATGCACACACACGTAACACCCACCTGGAAACGCTATCGATGCGTACTCCATGTTTGGTCTCCGTGTCTTTGGAATCCATTTTGATGCTGAACTCTTTGTCCAACAGGAGAACAAAGGAAATGGCTCCTGTGTCTGGTTTCATGTAGAGAAGGAACGAATCCTTCACTACTAACCAGCTACACACACATGCATACATATACATACACACGCACACACACACGCATACACACAAGGAGAGATACATCAGCGTGCATTTGGTTCTTTCCATTAATAGAGGGAGCAATGTGTGAAGATTTGGTTTGATAAACATTTGAAAATAGTGGTTACAAAAATAAAGATATAGATAGAAATAATGACACCATAACACCACTTGGCAACAACCAAACCCATGATATTCAAAATGTCACATGAAACTTTTTCTGTCATGTCTGGTAGCCAGGTTGGTATGGGCTTTTGACAAAACCTATATAACTTATAGCCATGGTAAACATCCCTGAAGAATAAATCAATAAGAACCTGTAGCCCCTAACCTGCAGAGTCTAAACTGCCAAGAAACAACCTGTAGCCCCTAACCTGCAGAGTCTAAACTGCCTAGAAACAACCTGTAGCCCCTAACCTGCAGAGTCTAAACTGCCTAGAAACAACCTGTAGCCCCTAACCTGCAGAGTCTAAACTGCCTAGAAACAACCTGTAGCCACTACCCTATAGAGTCTAAACTGTCAAGAAACAACCTGTAGCCACTACCCTATAGAGTCTAAACTGTCTAGAAACAACCTGTAGCCACTACCCTATAGAGTCTAAACTGTCTAGAAACAACCTGTAGCTCCTAACCTGCAAACAACTGTGATACCTGTAAGAAAGGAAGATAGTGTTTTATTTAAGACTCCTATCACGAAAGACTCAACATGTGAATAATATTAAATGCATCTACGCTCCAACAGTTCCTAACAGTGTGTGTACCGTTTCGACCAGCGGTAGCAGGCTTCACTGTGACCACAGCAGTTCAAGCCCGGGATACGATGACCTCCAGACCGCTTGTGTATCATTCCTTCCCTGAAACACAATGTTGTTGACATGAAACACTCTGAACTTTCAGTTGGCTTTCATATCTGTAATGACATGTATGTTTTCTCACAGTCCTTTAGGTCCCAGGTCATGGATGAAGGACATCTGGCTGACATCTATGAACTCCATCTGAAGAGTGCGAGAAACGCTGTTTTAGAGAAGTAATTGCCACACTCATAGTGATTTCTTTTCTGGTATACACACGTGTGGTATAGTTTAGAAAAGTACTATATAGTTCATTATGGATCCCCAGGAAGCAGAGACTGCTGCTGACTGAAAATATGGAGAAATGGTATCCATTGTATCTGATTTCAACATACACAGATGTCCAAACAGTAGCCAAACAACAGTGCTTACTGAGGAAAAGTGACTAGAATTTGTTGGCTGGTCGTAGCCATATAATCAGCAGATTGTCTGCAATCTAGGGCGGAGAGGGATGACAAAACGATCTATCATGATGCTCTTTCATTTTCAGTTTTGCATGTGTGGCTCTTAAATAGCTGGTCAGGGTCCTTGAGATGTAGCTGCGGAAATGTGCACATTTGTTGATTTCACAGGGCCTTGGAGAGAGGTTTCTATATGAGTTATGAACTGTCTTCTCAGCTGGCTCGTGGGAAATGTGATGTAATTCTTCTTTGGTGGAATACCAGGTAGACAGCAAACGGGGAAAGGAAAAACAAATGATTGCTTTTGAAATGGATCTGGGAGTTGAGTCATTTGAAGAGGAGGATGGGATCGGAGTCATTTGAAGAGGGGATGGGAATGGAGTCATTTAAAAAGGAACATGGAACAATTTAATGGTGGACGCCTGACATGCAAGAAAGGTTTTTGAGACAGTCCTCACTTCTCTGGTCAATAAATGGCCACCAAACATTTCACAGAGGAGCTTCTCGGTCTTGACAGTCTTCTGTCTTAATCACCAGGCTGGGTGATGCTGCTGGTGAGATTTCCTCTGAGCAGCAGATCGGATACAGTCAGTTTGGATTTCCTATTGTCAATGCAGTGTAGCTGAGTCCGTTGTGTTGGAAATAGGTCAGCTGTTTGTTCTACCAGGTCGTGCCAATGTCCTGTTCTAAAAGTATTGATGGCACTGAGAACACATCGGTAGGACAGTGTTGCTGATTGAATTCCCGCCTGAGTCACAGCAAGGGGGACACAGCAAGATGTGATCTACCGCAATCTCTGAGACATGGTTGTCTTCGGTGCCCTGCTTTGGGACAGGCTGTCTGGAGAAGTAATTATATCGGGTAAGAACGGAAAGTCGCAAAGCTTCAGCAACCGTTGTACAGTTCTAGGTTGGAGGGAGGGTCAGGGTTTTCCATGACAGACACAAAGGGCCTGGGATCAGCCGCCACAGTGAAGGTGTGTCCGTACAGCTAAAATAACCAAGGCAGCCCCAAATAACGGCCAGTGCTTTCCCTTCTGTCTGAGGATTGTGGCTCCACAGGTGACAGCGGTGGGCTTGCGTAGGCGAGTGCGAGCATTTTTCACAACTAAGCAAGTCTTAGTAAAAATGCTCCAACACTCACCAGGGCGCCATCTACCACGATTTCAGTTTCTTTTGTTTCTTCGAAGCAGGTCACGACTGTCTCACTGCTGAGTCTATATTCCAGTAAGTTGCATGTACACTGACATTGAGGTCCACTCCCACACATGCCCTTCCTCTGTGAGCACTCTGAGAAGCTGTGTCAAGGCGGTCTGAAAGATTTCCATAGCTGAAAATATCCAAGAGTTGAGTTGATGGTATCCTGCTCCCAAGTCAAGTTTGCAGAGTACATTTATTAATGCCACAGTAGTATTCCACCTTTATTTCTGTAGATCATTTATTTTGCTAGAGGATCTTGGTGAGATTCAGGTGTATGTTCTGTGAGGGTGTGGCTCCTCTGTTTGATAAGCAGTTCTGAATTGTCCCCCGCCTGATCTCTACATCAGCTTCTGGAGATGCACTGGAAGCCACAAGTAATAGTTTTACATTTGATCATTTATGAACAGGATGCACAAGGTACAAACTGTTCAACTAAATGCATACAGTTCCCGCAGCCTGAGGTCTGGCTGTCAGAATGTCTAATATCCAGTAGCACGGTGTGATTTGGGATGGGTTTAGAGAGGACAATAGTGTTGAATGCTGCACTATAGACCATGAACAGCACTCTTATCTAGGTTTTTCTCTTCTCTGTTGTGGCCATGTTAACAGTGATGGTAGTGTCTTCTTCCATTGGTCTGTTGTGGTGGTCGACAAATCATAGCACTTAATGAACCAGTCTATAGGCTTGCACCTAAAAAGCCTGTTACCGGTGATAAATTGGTCGTAATTTACCATTCGCTTTCTCACCAATGCATCCTTCATTTCAAGTCAAAATTTCAGTTTGCCATTGCAAAGACCCTAAACTTGACAGAAACTTTTCATTCCACCTGACGAGCAGCAAACAAACTGCACCTACTCTAATTTGATTTTTTTTTTACTTCACTCGAACTGTAGCAACGACACTAGTTGCTCAGGTCGAAGAGCTGTTGATTTTATCTGTAATCACGGAAATCATTTGGCATCGTTGACGTTTGTTGCAGTAATACTCACAGTGTGGTGGTATTTCCTGTACATGGCCATCCTCAACAACTTGTTCAGATAATCTTCCAACTGTCTCTGTTCAGGGAGCAGAATGGCTCACATTACCTCAGAATAGATGTAACGTTTTACAGTGTAGTACAATATCTATACAGAGGGAGGTAAAATAAAACAAAATAAACGTGACTGTAAAATTAGGTCGAATTGTCAATATAAAAATGACATTTAGTTAGAATGATGAGAATGGCACACTCAACACTCAGGCACACACCTACCCTCCTGCTGGAGATCTGTTCGTCCCGTACCAACTCACCCCCACCACGGGGAAGCTCGGGCATCTTTCTGGCTTCACTGTTTTTCATTGTTTTTCTTCTTGTTGTGTGGCTGAGACATGTATCAAATTCACAGTTACCGTATACAGTATGCAACTATTTCCGTGAATTTCCAAACTTATGGTACGGTGCCCTTTACAATGACTACAATGGCTTTACAAAATGAATGAGTTTATAGCAACAGTGAATTTAAAAAGTATTTAATCAGTTATACATTATTTTATTAATGTTTAAAAATGAGCAGGAACTGGAGATGACAACATCACAGGCCTGGTATAGCATCATTATAGATCATACCCAACAAATGGTGTTGAGCCTGTAATCATTGCATGCAAAGTACTGAACATGGTTATTTTGTAATACATAATGATTATCTGTCCAGTGAGCACTTCAACCACAAAAGACTTTCCAAATACTTCTAGAGTTCATTTCATGCTGTAGCATGGATGTGTGTGTACCATTTCATGCTCTAGCATGGATGTTTGTGTATCATTTCATGCTGTAGCATGGATGTGTGTGTACCATTTCATGCTCTAGCATGGATATGTGTGTACCATTTCATGCTCTAGCATACGTGTTTGTGTACCATTTCATGCTCTAGCATGGGTGTGTGTGTACCTGCGCGAGGGTAGCGGCACCATCATGAACATCTTGTAGCGGAGCAGTTCTCTGTGGAGCTCCATGAAATGTTTCTCCTTTCTCTTGACCACCCAAGTGAACTCTCCATGTCTTAGCTCAATCTTAAACACAGCAGGAAGACTCTACCAGGGAAAGAGAGTTAATAAGTGAGTTTGTGTGTAGTTTTAGGGCTAGATAATAGGAAACACAAACTTCTGGGTTTGGGTTATGGCTAGGTAAAAGGAAACATTCCCTTCTGAGTTAGCGTTAGGGAATAGGAAACATTAACTTCTGAGTTAGGGCTAGGGAATAGGAAAAGTTTACTTCTGGGTTAGGGCAGGGGAATAGGAAACTTTAACTTCTGAGGTAGGGCTAGGGAATAGGAAACTTTCACTTCTGGGTTTGGGTTAGGGAATAGGATACATTCACTTCTGGGTTAGGGCTAGGGAATAGGAAACATTAACTTCTGGGTTAGGGTTAGGGAATAGGATACATTCACTTCTGGGTTAGGGCTAGGGAATAGGAAACATTAACGTCTGGGCTAGGGCAAGAGAATAGGAAACATTCACTTCTAGGTTAGGGCTAGGGAATAGGAAACATTCACTTCTGGGTTTGGTTTAGGGAATAGCAAATATTCACTTCTGGGTTAGGGTTAGGTCTCAGGACCCTGCAAAGACAGAAAGACAAACATGTGATTGTGTGTGTGTGTGTGTGTGTATACACACCTTGTTGACGCTCCTCTGCGCAGTGATGTTGAACCGGTCCTGGGCTGTATTGAATCTCTCCACCTCCAGAATCCTAGCGGTAATGGGGATCGTGGAGAGATAGACCCTGGCTTCAGACTCCTTAAAACTCACTGTGTTATAAACAGCACTGAAACCTATATGGCTTTCCCCTGTAGAGACACATAGAAGGAGGGAGGGAGAGGGGTGAACGTGAGAGAGAGGAAGAGGTGGGGAGCAACAGAGACAGCCAGTGAGCGAGTTAGGGTCGGTGTGAGGAAGAGGGACAACAGTAACAGGGGGAGGTTGGTGAATGTCATCCGAACAGGAAACATCTGTCAGCGTATAATTAATGTCGAGAGCTCTCTTCGAACACGCACCCAGGGTGGTGGGGTCACAGTCGGGGTCTTCTCCGTCTCCTATATCCAGCTCCCTGGTGTCCAGACTCTCAACCACGTCAGACATTTTCCTGCTGATGCCAAGGCCGTCCGCGATGTCACTGGGCTCTACAGCGATGTTGGAGGAGTCAGAAGCCATTAGGTTGAGACTACTGGTGGTAGGGGGGGCTTCACCCAGCATGGTTAGCACTTCACCTTGGGGGCAGGGCACACCTGGAATGGAGAGGGGCACTTCAGCTGTAGACTCACGTGGCTTGTGGTGCACAGAGGTCGGCTCTTGTCTGTTCAAGAGTGAAATCAGTTCCATGCTTATCTTCTTCTATTTTAGGGCAGAGTATCCCTGCAGCGGTGCGTGTGTGTGGACAGTTTATCTTCCTAATGGTCAGACACTCAACTAAAAATAATGCACAATGTTGCAATTTACATACATTTACCAAATACAGTGACACTGCAGACATGAAAATAAAAACAGAATAAAATGGAGTATAACTGCAACTAATAGACACCAATTGTTTTATCAGGGTTTTTTTGTATACTACTTTACTGCTAGGTAGCCTCAGGCAGTGTGGATTGTGAGCCCCTGAGATGACACTTTGCTGCCTTCTCCTAGTTCTCCCCTTTGACCCCATCCTCCCTCAGGACTCACTCAAGCAAGGACCTTTCCCAACCTTCGTGTTTGTTCATCTGCATTGTCATTAGTATTGATTCTAGGTTCTACTGGCTCTGTAGCCAGAATCACCTTTATTATAGCCTTTATTCATTTACAGATTCTTGGTGAGAAGATGCTGCTAGTGGAAGACAACAAACAGGCACGACAGGGAAAGACTATTGTATTCTATGCTTAGGGACTCTGAAGGGCCTCCTGGTGGCATGTCTGTTTTGGTTGGAGTGGGTTCCTGACTGTAGAGACAATTAGCGTTTTTTAACAAACTACAAGTTTTTTCTAAAAACAAGAAAGTCACACATTAGTCTCCTCTATAGCTGTAGGCAAGAGTGACAGTCACACACACACTATTGTCAATATTAGCCCCGCCTATTTTCATGATAAGTCCTGAGTGTTGTAGTTGTAGGCAAAAGACATGCTGCTCTGTTTTCCACCAGCAGCAGCTTTGCTAGGTCAGTCTTGGCTGCATCTGACCATACCTCTGAACAACAGTCAAGATGGGACAACACCGGAGCCCGAACAAGTAGGACAGTTGATGACTGACGGACCAATGATGACGGACCAAGCCCTTGGAGTCCAGCCCCCTCCACCTACTCAATGGGCCACACGCCCTTATGCAGAACCACTTGAGGACCAGAGAATGCATTTAGTCGTAGACGTATTTTAGTGGTAGACGTATTTTAGTCATAGATATATTTCTGTGGTCATCGTCACCAATTCATATCAATGAATGTTAGACCCTATTCAGTCTCGATGACCTCACAGGCTTTTAGTTCTGACACATAGAAGGTGGAAGTGAAATTGTCAGCAGAATACACACACACGCACACACACGCACACACACGCACCCACACGCACACACACGCACACACACGCACACACACAAACACACAGCCCAGAATAGAACCAAAGGTTATCCTCTTGGTATAAGGTCATGGGTCAGAGATGCTGATACCTCATTGGTCAACTGGCCAGCCCTAGAGAAAGACACTGTAACTCTGAGGAAGACGTCTTTCAGGATAGTAAAGCATAGGTCAGTGTTATTTGGTGGGAGGGTGTGTGTGTGTTGTTTGTGCGTGTGTGTGTGTGTGTGAGTGTGTGCGTACGTGCGTGCATGTGCGTCTCCTTTTCCCGAGTGCAAAGCCAGACAGACAGGCGGGGCTCAGTTGCAACAAGAGCTTGTGATGTCATCTCTGGTGAGAAATAGAGAAAGTTCCCTGAAGCTGTTCAAGGTGGATGTTACATTTTAACTCCAGTCAACTTAAGAAATCAACAAAAACTCAAATTTTACTATTTAATATTTAATGTTTTCTCACTGGTAATAATTTAATGGAATTGGAATTAGAATTTCAGGGAACTTCCTGAATTGACAGTCATATACAGTAAATGGAATTGACCCTAACCCTGATTGGCTCACTCTCACTTTCTATCCTTGTGAAGACCGGAAAACCAGAAATCCAAGTTCCCTATCCCCTAGTGCTATACCACAACCACCTAACCATTGATTCCTAAAACTTAACCTAGACCTAATAATCAAAGTCCTAACCCATAATGCCTAGTCCAAAATGTTACCCTAATTCTAACACTATGCCCAATTGGAACTTTTACATCAAACCTTAACCCCTATGTAGGTAAGACATATTTGCTAGTGGAGACCAGCCTGAAAACCTTCTGGGTTCATTCATTTACACATAGACATTGATCACACGCACACACACACACACACACACAAACATTTTACTACAAAACTCTCATTATCTTAACGTGTGGGAAGCAAGTTAAGGCTTGTTGTGTGTGTGTGTTGTGGTGTTATGTCATCTATGAGTCTGTCTTCCTGTTCTGACTTGTCTCAGAAAACCTTCAGAGAACAGGTGTTATATTTTCTAATTTTCAGTCCCATACAGATCATCGGAAAGTGATCATTAATCACCAAATCACCTGAAATGAACTCCATATATGGTTCTATGTACCTTAAAGGTAATTTGTGTTAAAAATATTGGAATAGCAGAGTATTGGCAGAGTATTCCAAGATTTGGAATAGCAGAGTTTTCTTATTTGTACTGTATTTCAAAAGTTTGGATTTGAAATCAATCAATCACCATGAGGTTAGTGTATATATTCTCAGCTTTTATTTAAGGGTTTGTGTTAATATTGGTTTCACCACTCCAATATTACAACACTTTTAAACATATCATATTTCAGGGCATCAAACATATTGAGACAATTGGCTTGACAGGTGTTTCTGGTTAGTCAGGTGTTTTGTCATATTTATACAGGCATATGAGAACTGTTCATGTCTACACTTGAGTCTAGGCTTTACATTTGTCTTTGGGGTCTGCAATTGGAATCTGTCAACATTTGAGTCAGGAAAGCCTTTATGAGGCTTAAAAATCAAAGAAAATGAATCCGAAATACACTGCTGAAAAAAATTAAGGGAACGCTCAAATAACACATCAGGTCTCAATGATTGAAATATATTAAAGATTATTTACAAAATCACCAACTTATTGAGGGCTGGATTCAAACTTACACTGAAGATCAAAGTAAACAGCTGAAATCACAGGCGGTTTTAACTTGGGTGAATTTCATCACGACAACTCATAATGTGACTCAGTAATGTTTACGACCCCCATGTGCCTGTATGCACTCCTGACAACGTCTGGGCATGGTGGATGATGTCCGGGGGGATCTCCTCTCAGACCTGGATCAGGGTATCAGTGAGCTCCTGTGGCGCTACTTGGCAGCGTCAGATGCACTGATACATAACGTCCCAGAGGTTCTCATTTGGATTCAGTTCTGGGGAACGTGAGGGCCAGTCAATGGGATCAATGCCTTCATCATCCAGAAACTGCTTACACACTCTGGCCACATGAGGCCGGGCATTGTCCTGCACCAGGAGGAACCCACTGCCACAGGCCCACTGCACCAGCGTAAGGTCTGACGATGAGTCTGAGAATTTCATCCTGGTACCTAACAGCAGGCAGGGTACTATTGGCTAGCACGTGGAGGTCTGTGCGACTCTCCAAGGTTATACCTCCCCAGACCATCACTGATCCAATGCCAAACCGGTCGTGCTGGATGATGTTGCAGGCAGCATAACGTTCACCACGGCGCCTCCAGACTCCTTCACGTCAGTCATGTGCTCTGGATGAACCTGCTCTCATCTGTGAAGAGAACGGCAGTTCTGCCAATGGCAGACCTGCCAATTCTGGTGGTCATTTTGTTGGGCTCTGACAGTGCTCCTCCTGTTCCTCCTCGCACAAGGGAGCAGATACCAGTCCTGCTGCTGGGTTGATGCTCTTCTACAGCCCTGTGCAGTACTCCTTGTGTAATGGCCCATCTCCTGGTATCTCCTTAATGCTCTTGAGTCTGTATTGGGAGACACAGCAAAACTTGCTACGGCATGTCTGAATGTGCCATCCTGGAGGAGCTGGACTACCTGTGCAACCTAAATGGGCTGCAGGTCCCGCCTCATGCTACCAGTTATCACAAGGACACTAGCAAAACACAAAACCAGGGAAGAATCAGTCAGGAAGGATAAGGAGAGGGCAATTGTCTATGGCCACCACCTGCAAAAACCATGGGGTTGTCTTGCAGTTGCCTCTCCAGTGTACCTGTTGTCACTATCATTTGCACCAAAACAGGTGACACTGACTCACAATTGCTTATGCTTCCTATCTGGACAGATTGATATCCCTGAAGTTTAATTGACTTGGTGTTATACTGTTAGGATTACGAGATCCCTAAATTTATTTGAGGCAAATTTCCAAAACCTTAGGTTTACCAAAAACGACTGATTGGTTGTCGCATACAATAAAAAACAGCGATCACAAGGGGTCTCAATAAAAAGATTTTGTGGAGAGGTTTGTCAAAGATTAACATGTACCAGAATTCTTGGCAAGAAGAATGTGTGGAGAAAAAAGGTTCTCAGCATGCCAGCACATCTGACAGATGACAGTAAAGGCAAAAATACCTCAAAACAAACAACAACTGAAAATGGCTGCAGAACAAGCCTGGAAGAACATGACCAGAGAAAATACCCAGCAGCAGGTGAAGTAAGCGGGTCGCTTCAGGCAGCAATTGCATGTAATGGGTACATCAAGTGCTTAATTTGGACATTATATTAATCTTTCCCAATACTTTTGGAGCCCTGAAATAGTGGGACAATGTATAAAAGACTGTTGTATTTTCCAAAACAATATGCACATAAATACCTCAGAATCAAAGCTGGGGATCTGTACTTTAACCTCATAGTAATTTTGTATCCAAACGTTTGGGCTATCGAGCAAAAAGAAGTAGAAATGCTTCACTGCCCCAACACTTACAGAGGCCACTCCACATGCTCACTGTAGGTCTCATTACATCCATAGATTTCTTTGCTAGAAGTGGCTTAAATTAGAAGTTTGTAGGGCCTGTTTAAACAAAACAGAAGCATGGATTACAGTTTCTCTTGGCTTTCGGCCATCTAAGATTAAGTCAAAAAAAGCTCACCATGACAACAACACAGTGTCTCTGGGAACTTGTGTGAGGCTGTGTGTCTTTGATGTATGTCAGTGTGGTATCTCGCACCCCTGTGTCTAGGGTTACCGTTCGCTATACCAATAAGTTGGAGGTCAGCTGTAGCTGTGTGTGCCTTTCTCTTCCATTGTGACACACAAAAACACGCCAACTCACAGACATAAAAACTGCAGATTGTTATTTTTCTTCACCAAGACCTCTGACAATACCCAATGAATCATTCTTTAACTCTTCTGACTTTTCAGTCACATGATTCCAATGATTCCTCTGGAACTCCCTCCCTGATAGCCTCTGGGCTGCACAGCCATCATAGCTTTTAAAGCAGGCCCTACCCTGCACTTTAATCAAATTATACTGTACATTGTTATATAATCATTTGTATTTGAATTTTAGTTTAATGTGTATTTTCTGTATATATATTTTATTTGTTTTATTTATTTAATATGATTATTTTGTTATTTCTGAATTTCTTTTTCATGCACTTTGAGATTATTCCTCTATAACGAAAAGCGATTTACAAATATAAATTATTATTATAAATAAATTATTATTACTGTTAATGTTAGAGGCTATCTGTGTGGACAAGTAGGATCAGAGGAGTATATAGAGTTTGACCAATGTGTCTGGAGGCTCTGAGGAAGTCCATTTCCCCTCCACTGCCAAGACATTATTTACCCTTTCCGATTGTGATGTTAGTTTTTGATAGTTTTCAATTCATGATGTCCCAAAAATAAAGATATGCAATTCATTGAAAACCTGAAGACAGTATAGACTTGGATACACATGCCAAATGCTAATCGATAAAAAAGACAGCTAATTTTGCCATTCTCTCTTGCTTGTTTGCGGCGCATCATTTTATAGGAAATTCTTGGAGGCGTATTGTTAAATGAGCTACATTTGGAGATTAAAGGTGCTAAAATGTTGACCATTCTAAAACCATGGCCAAAATCTTTAAACATGGCTACTACAACCTATACAGTGTGATAAAACCTCCCTCAATCCTAGAATAAATAGGATCAGAGAGAGGGAGGGAGGGAGGGAGGGAGATAGAGTGGGAGAGAAGAAGAGAAAAAGGAATAACAGCTTTTTATCTCTCTCCTCTCTTTTGATGGAATATGGTCTACTTCCTGTTTCCTGTCCAGGGATGTAATGACGATGTATTTTGACCAATAGGAGAGAACATAAATATCAGCTGCTGTAAGGAGCCAATCAATCTCCTTCCTTGGTTTGTTATTATTTATAGATAACTTTTCCCACTCATTCAAGTGTGCATTCAAGTGTGCAAAAGAAATCCTCAGGACAGGATACTAATAACATATATTATTCAAAGGTTAGTATCATTGGGATTAAGCATTTATTTTAATCCCAATGATGGGCCAGACCTGGCCCATAAAGCAAACATATACACATTGACAAAGTGCATGTAGTGGTGAAAACAGACCACCACTTCATTCCATTATAGCTTCAGTCATACAAATACACAAGCGCATGCATTTCATGCCCTCTACTGTAACTCAATCCTGAAGAAGGACCAACACCGGGATATAATCAGGACAGGTATCTAGGAATGCAGACACACACAAGCACACAAACGCACCCACACACACGCGTGCACACACACGCACAAACACCATAAAAGAAGAAGCAAGAGGAAATGTGTCACCACAACATGGTATTTGCAGTCAATGTGGTGCTTACCTCAGCCTGGCACAGATGACAGAAAGAGAGAGAGAGAGAGAGAGAGAGAGAGAGAGAGAGTAAGAAAGTGGTCTGTGAGACCTCTGTCTCTGCCCACACTAAAGCTGTTCATTATCTAATCATTCACACACACTGGAGAGAAGGAGAGGGGGGAGGAAGGGAGGGAAAGAGAGACAAAGAGAGGAAGGGAAAGAGAGAAGGAGAGTGAGGGAGATTAAGAGAGAGTGAGGGAAAGCGAGTGAGAGGAGAGGAAGGGTTATCGTCATCATCACCAGAGCTGAGTTCGGCTGACGGCAACACAAGGCTTGATTGTACTTCTTTGAGGAAACACATACTAACACTATCAGACACACACACACACACACACACACACAGACACACACTCATCCTACTAATACTGTCAGACACACAAACACACACTCATCCTACCAACACTTTCACACACAAACACACACACACATAGCCTACTAAAACCGTCAGACACACAAACACACACTCATCCTACTAAAACTTTCACATACACAAACACACACTCATCCTACCAACAGTTTCACATACAAACAAACACGCACACATAACCTACTAAAACTGTCAGACACACAAACACACACAAACATATCCTACCAACCCTGTCAGACATAGAAACGCCATGTAAACACTGGCAATGTCTTTCAAGAAGGCAGAGGCTGAAATCAGAGAGCCTCTGTACAGGGTCCAACTACGAACTGAGCTGCTGTAAATCATCACAAATACATCTTTGTTGACAATGCAGGCTTCTACCTGTCCAAAACCTGGCAGTGTGGGCACAATATCAATGGCCAGTGAGCAACTGTCCAAGTGCCTGGACTACGTGGGGGAAACATATCCATGTGAAGCCATCTGAAGACAGGGTGGTAGGACATAAGCCCCTGCTAGGGTCTTACAATGCTGTGACTGCACACCTCACTGAACTCAATGGAATTGTGGATGATAGTGTTTGGTTCCACCATTCAGAGGCGATTCAGGAATGGTTTGGGGACAATCCCTGATTCCTGACCCTAGACCTGCCCCATAAATCTCCTTTTTCATTATGAAGGTGGAAGGTCTATGACCACCATTTTCCTGAAATTGTCACCCTCCTTCAGCCTGTGGAAAAGCCGTATCATGACTTCACTGGTGACCAATGTCACGTTTAGATTCATGAAAAGGTATTCATTGTGACGCGGACAAGACATCATGGCCAAATGCAGACAGACAAACTAACACAAATTAGTGTAGCGTGTGCTAAATACTGACATTTCTTTCATTTGTTTCTGATATTATTTGTTACTATTTGTATTTGGGTTTTTTATAGAAATTCAATTGATAAGTAATGTACAGTAAGAGTTTTGCCTAATGTGAAAAACTATTTAATATATTGTAACAGGTTAATTTCAGCCCTTCAAACAGTCATTTTGAAACATGTGTCTTTACATTGTTTGTTCTTGGACTAACTGATTGTTACAATGACTTCACAGAATGACACTATATTATGTTTTGATTACTTAACCAGTGAACTCATTATATTTCTACAACAACTTAAAAGATGTTTACAGACCAAATGTAAGCGAAATCTGTCAGATTAGAGTTTTGTACTAAAAGTTTTGAAAGAAAATCACCAGATACTTATATAATAGTACCAAAGCAACAAAAATAACCCTGGAAATCAATGATTGATGAAAGCAGAAAGAGAGCCAGGCCAGCCAGGCCTAGTCATTCAACCAGAGGTAACTACCTGCCACACTATAACAAGATATCACGGTTTCTCTTCTGAAGTGAAGAAGAAAATACTCACCCAGCAAAGTAGTGTTATTTTACCTTACATCGACTGGGAGTTTTTGTCCACTCTATGCAGTACTGCTTCAACAGTTTCCAGCTTCAAATCCTCCCATATTTCAATAGGAAGCTCCATTACCCTCCATTTCTTCTTTTTGAGACATTCTCTTGTAGATTTGCTTGTGTGTTTTGGATCACTCTCCTACTGCAACATCAATGTTTGGTTCAGCTTCAGGTTTTTAACAGATTCTCAGGTGCAATATGGAATTCATATTTGAGTCAAGCTGGCCCAGCACACCTGGCCAACCTGAAAGAGGAAAGCAGCTCGAAACTAAAATACCACTGCCTTCATGCTTTATGGTTGGTATGCCATATTTCTGTTCAAAGGCAATGGTTTGTTTATGGAATCTCTTTCTGACAGTTGACTAATACAATTCAGCATTAATTGTGTAAAGAGGCATTTCAATCCTTTGATTTTATCTGGGTATTCTTATAGATTCTTATAGGCTCTTTTGGTCAACTCTAAAGCTGAATTGCATGGGACGACCTGTCCTATGTAGATGGCTAGTAGTCTGGAAAATCCATTTGTAGATAATCCGTCAAACAGTAGAATGATGCACTTTGAATTGCTTGAAAACTGCCTTGTAACCTAATAATCTTTCTTGGTTAGGTCTTTTGATCTTGGCATACTGCTTTACCACAAATGAAAATGGTTAAGACCAAACCAGACCAATTTCTAATCTTTAAGGAAGACTGGAGCCTTCTAAGTTACTCTCTAATCAAATGTTCTAATAATTTGCACATGTTTTGGATTCAACATGTTCTAATTTTAGTCATTTTATGTGATGTTGAGGTTGGGTTGGACTAAGTTTTTCTGTGTAAGGAAACTGCGTTTCTGTTGAATTTAACTGCATACATTTTTCAAAGTTACTTTTTTGTGTGACTTGTTAAATTGGTACACCTTTTAATATGAATCGAATTTTGCTCAGATATCCAACTTTCCAAAGGGTGGATTTACTTTTTCACATGACTGTAAAGGAGACACTTCAAATCGGTACACCTTTGAATATGAATAGAATTTTGCTCAGATATCCAACTTTCCAAAGGGTGGATTTACTTTTTCACATGAGTGTAAAGGAGACACTTCTACAGGGTAAACATGTAGTTTCTTTACTTTTCATTTGAAAGATAAGCCTGCACCAAAGTGAAGGTGGAATGCAACCTCTCAGGTTAAGTTAAGCCATTAAAATCAATGCAGTTATGCAGTAATTAGTGGTGGTTAAGAGCCAAGGATTCCTAAATAAATAAAGAACCATAGAATACAGGTACCTTTATAAAAGGTAGCCAAATAATATATTTTCTAAGAAATCTACTGCATTCAAATGTTTCACATACTGTATCCAAAAATGCATCCCAAATATATATTCTCCTCCACTGCTCCTCCACTGTACATCCACGCCATACTGTCACTGGAATCTATTTATAATACTTTTATTTTTTTTATCAGATACCCACAGATTCCTGAAAATGATAAATACTGCAGAAAATCCCAAGTATATAAATATTTATTTTAACATTGCTCTTCTTAAAGGATTCCACTTGACTAGCTGCTTGCTGGCACAGTCTGCATCATTGCACATTCGTTCAAAGGGGCTGAGGGTCTGATTCGTCCCCTACACCTTTGATCATTCTCGCCTGCTGAGATTTGGGACACTTGCGCAAATAACACGTGAACGGACAAACGGAGGGCAGGGGGTGGAGTTAACGACGGGTCCATTTGGTGATTGTTTGAAAGCAAGTGGTTGTGATGCAATCGGTTCTGATGACATGGGGCCCAAATTGGCACATACATGACATAGTACACAATTTCGGGGCCCTTTTTGGCTCGACAGGTCCACTTTTAGAAACAGAGTCCAGAAATGGCGGATAGTATCTTTAATATAAAGAGTTAAACATAACACTGAAAATAAAAATATTATTCAGTTATTTCAAGGAATAATCAGTCCTTTTCACTATTTGAGTGAACTGCTTTTTAGCAGTTGATGAGAAAGGCAAAGGGGTGGAGGAATGTAACAGAATAACACCATTGTGGGTGATATAAATAATTTGGGAATTTTTACCGGAACTTCAAATGAGTTAAAGTATTGAGATACATGTCCTAAGATGTTTCTACAAAATAAAATTATAGTTTGATGTAAACCTAAGCTATTATACAATTGTTATGCGTTACGGACAAACTAACGAAACACTTTTTGTGTAAACATTTATGAAACGACCAATTCATTTAATCCAAGAAATGTCGGTAATGAGAACTTGGTGTGAAAATGTCAAAAAGGCTGGAAAACTTTTAAACATATTTTGAATAAGACACTCAAAAACGATATCTTTGTCCTTGGAATAATACTACATTTTTGCAAATACATCATTTGTTAAACTGTTTTTAAATGGTTTTCATGAGATTCTCCCTGTTGGCCACTATGGTTTGTAATTAACTGTGTTGAACTGGGATTGGACCCACTTCAAAGCAAGCCACAAAATGGTAATAGCACTCACTGTTTCCCCTACTGGCAGATTTTTAAGGTGATATCCGACATACTGCGGACTCGAAAGGATTTCTAGTTTCTCTGGGAACTTATGCAACCTAGCTGAGTTTATACAGAAACAGGAAGTGGAAAGAAGAGAGGGAGAGAGAGGGAGAGACAGGGGGAGAGAAAGAATGAGAGTTCATGGAAGATATGTTTTCATAGGAGGAGAGCCCAGCGTGGTTCCCTGTGTAATGTGTCAATAATATAATCATAAACTGTGTCATAAGATATCGCCTATTTCAACTAATCAACCAATAAACTAATCACACTGGCAATAAAGACAACACATGCATAGCACTTGTTAGGAGAATTTTTGAGACAGGGGAGAGAGAGAGCGAGAGAGGGCAAAAGAGGGGGCAATAGAGAGAGAAGAGGAAATTGCCAAGGGAGAAAGTTAAAGGAAAAAGATAGTGTGGGAAAGGAGCGAGAGGAATAAAAGAGAGAGGACAGAAGAAAATGAGAGGAATGGATATGAGGAAATTGAGAGGAATAGGATAGAGGAATTGGAGAGAAGAATGGGAGAGCGGAATAAAAGAGGAGGAAAAGAGAGGAACAGGAAAGAAGAATAAAAGAGTAAAGGAAAGAGGAATATTTGACAGGAAAAGGAGAGAAGGAGAGAGGAACAGGAGGCAACAGTTACTGCTCCAGCTATACGGCAACTGTCAGACATTTAGAAGGCAGCAACAAGCTTTCCCACAACGGTGGGAAAGACATCCTTAGTGTAGGCGCACATGCACACACACAGACACACACACACACACACACACACACACAAAGACACACACAATAAAACATTACTTCTTCATGGAAACCAATATAAAACAGGGAGACGGAAGAGAGACAGAGAGAACTTTACTGACCTGCTCATGTGGACTTGCTGTCCTAATTTGGACTTTCATTTTGGCCAGTCCTTCTAGACAACTCAGTAGGCTATACACACACCAAACACTCTGTACACATTTGACAGACTCAGTGTACTGCTCTTCTTGCGAACAACGGTGTATGTACTATGAATAAGTGTAGTGTGGAGACAACTCCCAGAAGCCAATTCCTCAAGGAGGGGCTTTCATACTCTAAACCAATCAGCAAGTTATAAAAAGTCAGCCACTCCCACTGCATGCTTTCATTCGGTGAAGCTACTGGAATCTGAGACAGATTGGCGGGCTTTAAGTAAGGGGAGGGATGAAGAAGAATTTCCTCTCACTGTCTCACCATTCAGACAAAAAACACAGAGAAAAACATCGCTCCCTGTCAATCCCTCTTTCATACTCACTACATCCCTCTCCTTTGGTCTTTCTGCTTGCTTGTTTTTCAGACCACGTAATCAAACAAAAACATAAAACAGACACATTTCGAGTTAGGCATTAACATCTTCACATCAGCCTTACATATAACCAAGCCGTTCACACACAAACACACAGTCCTTAAAATAGATTTAAAAAATAACACATTGTGTATTTTTGTCTTTAACTAGACACACAAATGTTGTTAAAAATATATATATATTTATAACACATTTGATGTAGGTGTACAGCACATCAAACCCATCCCTCCTCCGGACCCCCCTGCACCAAACTCCCCCCCGTACTAAACCTACCCCCCCAACTAAACAGTCCACTCCACCAAACCCTGCACTCCACCAAACTCCGTCCCCACCAAACCCTGCACTCCATCAAACTCCGTCCCCATCAAACCCTGCACTCCACCAAACTCCGTCCCCACCAAACCCTGCACTCCATCAAACTCCGTCCCCATCAAACCCTCCACTCCATCAAACTCTGTCCCCACCAAACCCTGCACTCCATCCAACTCTGTCCCCATCAAACCCTCCACTCTATCAAACTCTGTCCCCACCAAACCCTGCACTCCATCCAACTCTGTCCCCATCAAACCCTCCACTCTATCAAACTCCATCCCCATCAAACCCTGCACTCCATCAAACTCTGTCCCCACCAAACCCTGCACTCCATCCAACTCTGTCCCCATCAAACCCTGCACTCCATCAAACTCTGTCCCCATCAAACCCTGCACTCCATCAAACTCTGTCCCCATCAAACCCTCCACTCCATCAAACTGTCCCCATCAAACCCTCCACTCCATCAAACTGTCCCCATCAAACCCTCCACTCCATCAAACTCTGTCCCCACCAAACCCTGCACTCCATCAAACTCCGTCCCCATCAAACCCTCCACTCCATCAAACTGTCCCCATCAAACCCTCCACTCCATCAAACTGTCCCCATCAAACCCTCCACTCCATCAAACTCTGTCCCCATCAAACCCTGCACTCCATCAAACTCCGTCCCCATCAAACCCTCCACTCCATCAAACTGTCCCCATCAAACCCTCCACTCCATCAAACTGTCCCCATCAAACCCTCCACTCCATCAAACTGTCCCCATCAAACCCTCCACTCCATCAAACTGTCCCCATCAAACCCTCCACTCCATCAAACTGTCCCCATCAAACCCTCCACTCCATCAAACTCTGTCCCCATCAAACCCTCCACTCCATCAAACTCTGTCCCCATCAAACCCTACACTCCACCAAACTCCGTCCCCATCAAACCCTCCACTTGATGTGCTCTGGGTTTCATAATGTCTATCTGCTTACTTCCAGGTAACAAGCTGATAAATTAGTTCAACTAGATTGCTGGGTGTACTTAACCCAGCAACTCTCAGCAATCGTCTTGTGTAACAGCAAAACATTTCAGGTACAGCCCTGAGCATGTACACCAGCCACTGAAACGGTTTGGAGTGGTCTGTTTCCATTGCCTTGTACCAAGTTTGAGTCTATAATGAACCTGCTCGGCACTAAAAATGTACCATGACATGGAGCTATCTGAATTTTTGTGTGGGGATATTTATGACTGAGACTTCGATCAGGGCACTACACCACACCCTAAGGGGATGAATATACCCGAAGCACATTATGATTCACATTTTTACATTTAAGTCATTTTCCAGACAATCTTATCAAGAGTGACTTACAGTCATCACATTTAACTAAAGAAGTAACAACACTTATAACCACACATGTCATGATAATTGAGAATATTGGTTGATTAATCACACACAATATTTTTGGTCATTGAAAATATGAATTGGTCAGCGCTGCTACTTCATACAAAATGAACGTATGAAAGTAACACTCACAAACACACATGAACACACATTACTTGTAAAGTACCTGTTGTGGTGAAAAATGGTGGGTCTCTGACCGCTGCTCTTACTGATCAGACATCTGAACTTCTTTCCGTCATCTAAGGTGTGTTCTCTGTCTGTTTGCATACTTGAGCGTGATCATAAATGTCTTAGTCTAGGTTCACTGTACAGAACAAAGGGCAGTGCTCTAGTACTACAATATACACACACACACACACACACACACACACAAACACAACACACACAAACCGCTCTGCTTTAACCATTAGGTGGCATCCTAGATCTAAGTAACACCAACAAATATGACCCCTCCCCCCGAAAAGCCCCCACCCATTCTCTCTCTCCACCCCCCTCCCCACTCCTCCCTCCTCAACCCCTCTTGGTACAGAAAGCCTGAGTTTTTCCATTGTGACAGTTTCTACTTCATTCAGTGATGACGCACTCAGACCGAAAGAAATGATTGGGACACGGGAATGTATGTGATGTAATTTAATGTGTCATATTTAATAGTTTTTTTCTCTTGGGAGATTTCACATCAAATCACAGAGGAGGACATGTATTCATTGATCTGGACAAAGCAGAAATAGAGAGAAATGTGGACTGCTTTTCTGAAACCTCTCCAGAATATTCAATGTCACAGACTCACTGCATTGTTAATGTTGTTTTGATGTTTTGATTGTTTACCAGTTTCTCTGGGCTGAGCTGGCGAAGGAGCATTTCGGTATCACATCACCAAAGCCTGACTCACCTTCACGCGCTCTACGGTGTCTACGGCCTCCACGGTTACCGTGTTTTTATTTGACGCATAGGAGCTGAGAAAGAACCAAAGAGGGACACTTTTGGGACATGTTTTTTAAAAGCTCGTCTTTTCTTACATGTTGTTCGGCCAGTTTAAAACATGCATTTTACTTTTTTATTCATCTGTACTAGATGGGATAGAAGATCCTATGCATATTTCATTCATTATTATATGATGTGCTCAAGGTGCTCAAATTCTATTTTATTTCACGACGTTTACTGTAATTGGACTAGTTAATAACATGTCTATAATTTAAGCTACTTCTCATAAGTCATAACATGTTGCATGCTAAATGGTGGACAAGGTGGGAAGGTTCATGTTCTACAGTCCTTCCGAGACTTTTCTAAAATATAGGATTCAGAGCTAAGGCTGGTTGGTATAACAGTCAGTTCCATTGCGCCAGCGCATGCACACGCATCCGCGATCACACACACACACAAACGCACTCAAACGCGCAGTAACAAGACCTGAGAACATGGGGAGTCAAGAGCACCGCGCCAGCAGCCCCAAGGAGGACCCCCAGCCGCGTGAATGACCCGCCGGCAGCATGCGCTTCAGGCCCAACCGAACTGATTGCCTCTCTCCCATTAACTGCAGCTGGGGGGAGCTGGAACATTACTTGACCGACTACTTTAATGGGAGCGACCGGGATCCTGTGCACTCCGAAAGCCTTTTCCCGATCCCCGTACTAATGGGAATTACAATCACCTGTGCGCTCTTGTTCCTGGCGGGAGTTACCGGCAACGTAATGACTATATTGGTCGTGTCTAAGTATAGAGACATGAGAACTACCACTAACCTGTACTTATGTAGCATGGCGGTCTCAGACTTGTTGATATTCCTATGTATGCCCCCTGATCTGTATCGGTTATGGAAATACAGACCATGGAGATTTGGAGATACATTCTGTAAACTGTTTCAGTTCGTTAGTGAATGTTGTACTTATTCAACTATTTTAAATATAACGGCTCTCTCTGTGGAAAGATATCTGGCCATCTGCTTCCCACTCCGCGCCAAACGCTTGGTTACCAAGCGACGCGTCCGTGCGCTCATCCTCTTTCTCTGGTTGGTGTCACTGCTAAGCGCGGGACCTGTCTTCATTCTAGTAGGAGTGGAGCACGAAACTGGCCCAGCTGCGGGAAACTCTGTCACTGTGAGTGCTGTTGGGACAGAAAGAGAGATAGAGATAGACACCAGTGAGTGTAAAACCACTCAGTACGCCGTTGAGTCCGGGCTTTTAGCCGCAATGGCTTTGGTTAGCTCTGTGTTTTTCTTCCTACCGGTGTTTTGTTTGACAGTGGTGTACAGTTTAATTGGACGAAGGTTGTGGAAGAGACGGAGAGAGAACAATATTGGAGCCAACGTAGCACACAGGGATAAAAGCAACAGACAGACTGTGAAGATGTTGGGTAGGCTAAAATACGTCATTAGGCCTACTTTAAAAGTTGTTGCTTGATTTCAAAATTATATTTTATCACGTAAAGCTATGCTATGGATGTCTGTAGTATTAACAATTGAATTATATGAATACTCAACGCATATTATGCATAACGCATGTTTTACGCATTACTTTTTTACATTTGCATTTTTGTCCCATAACCATGCAATTATTCAAATATGTGCTAAAATGAAGTTGCTGTAGATTATTGGCTTAAAAGGAGAAATCTAATGTTACGAAAATTAATTATCTGCCTCCTCTCCCTCCCTCTCTCCAGCTGTTGTGGTTTTTGCGTTCGTCCTGTGCTGGCTCCCGTTCCATTTGCAGCGTTACCTCATGTCACATTCCTCCGAGGGCTCCTCACCTATTTGGTCTCTCATCACTCAGTATTGCTCCCTTGTCTCGACCGTCCTCTTCTACCTTTCCGCTGCCATCAACCCTGTCCTCTATAACACCATGTCTAGGAAGTACCGGTCAGCCGCTGCCCAGCTGTTTGGTCTACAGGAGACCCAACCACCCAGGGGGAGAACAGCCAGCACTGTCAAAGGAGAGAGTTCACCCGCCTGGACAGAATCCACAGTCAGCCTGTAACTGTGGAGAATTCGGAGGGTGAATGGGGCTAGAAAATATAATTTTCGGACTTCGATCTGTAGTTGTTGTTAACAACCTTTCCGTGTGTTTCTCGTCGGTGTTCTCTGCTTTCTCTGGTTGATTGAACTCCACGGGCACTATTGCAGACAATCAAAGAATCCTTTGTCCTCATCAAAATGAGCATCGCCTAATGCATGATGTCAATGGAAATTGATTATTTGTGGACGTTTATTCAGTCCACCCTGGCCGGATCAGACATTCTTTGGCTGCCTCAAGGACTCTAAAAAAGGCTGTTATTTTTGTGTCACTGCCCACCCATCAAACACAGACAAAGCTATTCAAGAAAATGTTTTATAACTATTAATTCTGTCACCGAAAAGAACAACACTATAGGCAAAAATGTGCATTGTAACAGATTTTTAAACTAACACAAATCTTTTTACAAATCACACCTTACACTCACAAACATAAACAAAAAGCAGTTATTCAGCTTGCCTTATACGTGAACTGTATTCTGGATGACAAAGAAAAGCACTGTAGATTATGATGTCTTTCTCTGTACCCCTATAAGAGGGGGACAGAAAAGGGACGTGTGTGTGTTGATTGTGTGTATTTAGTAATGGGTTGTGTTAGTGTATGTGTGTTAATGTTGAATGACTGGGTGTGTGAGTGTTTATTCACATTGTGACTAGGTGAGTCTGAGTGTGTTTGTGTAGCTATAGGTAACAGTGTTTCTGCTCTGATCATGTGTAGTTGGCTAGTTAGACCATTCGCCTTACACTGTAAATAGCAGCTTAGCAACCAATCTCATCTGTTTCAGGGCTAAGTTCTTTCGAAACTGCATTGCAATATTTAAGCAGTAATTCAAATTCCAATTATTAAATAACTTATGGATTGTTCTATAGCAGGCTACTTTATAAAAATATACAACTGCTACCAAAGCCAATCCCCTTAAAGGTATGCTTTTGTTTTTCAGAACTAGCAGCGTATGGGCAAGGAATGTATATTGTTAATAAATGATTACCTGCCTTAGTCTTGGCTTATACTATATGAAAATACTACACCACCAGTTGCACGTACTCCTGCTTTCTGAAATGGACATAAAGCCATAAAG
The DNA here is from genome assembly GCF_011004845.1 of Esox lucius. Classification (NCBI taxonomy): domain Eukaryota; kingdom Metazoa; phylum Chordata; class Actinopteri; order Esociformes; family Esocidae; genus Esox; species Esox lucius. The sequence goes on from NC_047590.1 coordinate 11,170,326, forward strand.
TATGGACTACAGAAACCATCTGCAAATATGTATAGAATATTATCTCTGTAAATAAAATGGATAAAATATTTGAATCTCTATAACTACAAACATGGCCTGGGAAAAAAATACTTTGTACATTTTACATGTTTGCTCAGACCAAATAAAAGAAATGCTTAAATAGGTATTTATGTTAATTCTATGATCATATGTATTATGCCTGTATATACTGTATATTTCAAAATGACAACAAGACCATCATGTATTTTCATATTGATCCACAGATTGCCAATGTAGTCAAAACGCAATTAATTCATAGCATCAGGTTGCCATGCCAACTTATTTTAAACAAATTCTGGGAGATTAAAAGAATTCAATTTTTTTTATGTGTCATTATTTCAAACATAAGCAGCTATATTCTGTCTTCTCTGAGGGGTTTATGTCTGTGCAAACACACACACACACAGGTATGCCACAGGCATTTATCTTTTATGGCTGGTGTGACCAACTCAACAAATAATTAATGCAATTTGATCTTTATTTTCAAAGAATCTTTTTGTCTTATCTGATGCCGTTTGTGCACCTGATCACCTGGTTCGAACGTTATCATTGGATTGAATGGGCGTTATCAGTGGTTATCAGCCTCATAGATATGGGTCAGAAGGGGCCTGCTAGCCTACTGGTAGGCTCAGAAGGCTGTTATCATCCATTCACATGGTTAATCACAGATAAATACACGAGAAGACTCCAGATCCAATCTCAGACGAATTCAGGTCGCTGCTACAGGTAAGACCATTAAAATGAGAGCCTTTAAACTGTGATAATTTTGTCAATACTAAATTATCTAAATACTAAATTAACCATGCGAATGGATGATAACAGCCTTCTGAGCCTACCAGTAGGCTAGCAGGCCCCTTCTGACCCATATCTATGAGGCTGATAACCACTGATAACACCCATTCAATCCAATGATAACATTCAAATCGCCTGACCTAATAGAACAGTCCTAGCTGTATAAAAGAGAAAGAACAAGAAGCGAAGATGTTTGTGGAGAGAACAAAATAAATTGGTACAGTAAGAGAGAGAACAAGAGGGTTAGAGAGAACAAGAGGAGGTTGCAGGCTTCACTCATCAACAGTGAATTAGGTAGAAGTTGATTCAATTTCCGAAAAGGGCACACAAAAAATTGTGTGTTTGCGTGCGTTTGTGGAAGGGGTTGTGAACTTCCATTGCAGGTAGAAAAAGTTAATCATAGCTCTATGCTATATTAAGCAACAGGGCATTCATATCATTTCTGTGGCCCAAACGTTTTTGTCATGTAGTCCTTAATTGCTATTTAGAAGGTGTCACCTTTGGTCAATATACCTGTTATATATTTGGACACGTACAGTGTGTAGAATGTGATCATTTTGTTGCCTTAAAACCTGAAATGAAAACACATTAAATCTGACGTTTCCAGCTTTATTTACACATACAACAAAATCAAATGACAAGAAAAATCTAAAGAATTTTAAAAGTAAACAAAAATTCAAACGGAACATTTTGAAAGGGGTTGGTGATTTTTCTATACCCACTTATATTTGTGCTGAACTCCAACCACATTCGTTGATAAAGGTAACCCAATTTAACACATCTCACTAAAATAATTAAACCATTATGCTATTAAAAAACACATGTAATGTAATTTTTCCTTATGCATAAAAGGTTAGAATACACCTACATTTACAATTACATGAAATAGCTATAATTAACATCAGATGCTCCAAAAAAGTTTCAAATGATTAGAAAATATTTAGAGTAACTTGGTCATGTCCAGCCTTTTATAAAGGTTACAAACTTGGTCTAGTTGGGTCTTAACATATTTTAGTGTTTGGTGATGCATCATGCCAAGATCTAAAGACCAATCCGAGGCCATAAAAAAAAAGAAGATTGGTGCTCTTGAGTCTGGGAGGGGTTAAAAAGCCATTTCCAAGCAATTTGAAGAACATCAACCCTGGCCAACTTATCATTGAGTCACCTAAGAATTCCATATTGTACAAGATAATTCTAGAGGAAAATGTGAGGCCATCTTTTAAAAAGCTGAAGCTGAACGAAATATGGCTCTTGCACAGGGGCGACTGTTCATTAGGGGCAGGTGGGGCTATCAAAGGTTAGCATACAAAAGAAGGCACTCTTCTGTTTTCCAAGTCTGCTATTTTGTGGAGATGGTACTTGGTTGAGGACGGGTTACAAAGATTTTAAACATCTTTCTGAGAGGATTGCAAAACATGAGACTTTTTGAGGGCGATTTGAGACTTCAGAGGCACTATGATGCTCAGCCCATCTTCAAAGGGACATCTAGCACTGTACAAAACAAACCGTTAGACTGTATGTATGAAGTGTACAGGGAGGAGATAGCTAAGCAAGTGGACGAGACATCATTTGTTGCCATACAGGCAGATGAGAGAAATGATGTCTCCTGTAAATCACAAATGGTGGTTGTGTTGCGATACATGTTGCCTGTGACAGAGAGGTTTTTGGAGTTTGTGGAAGTCAAAGATCAAACTGGACTCAAGTGATGGCAATTCCATCGATCAGAACTCTGAAAGGAGGAAGTACCGAGACAAAATTATCTTGGCACAATTTAACCATTCATAATTTGCAAATATGAGAGACGCGTCAAATGCTTACAAAATAATCGTCCGAGGAGTCTCTAACTTAATACATGAACAGTTCGTATTTATTGAGGGAAAGGGGTGTGGTAAGTTGTTAGCCATCTGTCTTGTGTCACATAGGTTTTACCCAAAGAGCGGGCTGTCCCCCCCCCACCTTATCCTTCCTGCCATAATGTTTACTGTTGTGTTTACCTAAAGGGGCCAACTAACCTTACTTCCCCCCAAGGACCACATTCCTAAGGAACAAACGGACTGACACCCTTCATTATCCAGGCAGGAGGACATGGCCCAAATACCTAATAATCCTTTGAAATTATACAAACATGTGTGTCAAAATCAAAGTAAAGATTTACATACCAGCCAATGGAAAGATGGACATTTCTCAAATGTACCTTAGTTCAAAATTTCCATAACACTCAGCCTCTCTAATAGCATCAAGGGTGTGCTGGATCCACTGAAGCTGGGAGAATAGCTGATCGCTCAGATTTATGATGGTGCGGCTGTAATGAGTGGATACGTCCAAAGGGGTACAGACGCTAATGAAAGAGACATACCCACATGCCCAGTTTGTTCACTGCTATGCTCACCAGCTGAACTTCACCTTGCAGCAACATTGTTCAACAAGGATGAGCATCCTGAAGGTGTTTTTTTGCAGATTTAACTGCTTTTGCCACCTTTATCTCTGGCGCTCCAAAACGTGTTGCGGTGCTAGCTGAGGCAACACAGAGACGCATTCCAAGGCCACCCGCTGTACTATGGAACTTTAAAAGTATAACTGTCAATGCAGTTTGGGAAAACCGCGCGGCGCTGCTCCTGTGTATGGAGGACATACGCTCACAACCAGGATGGGATGAGGCCAATATAAGTGAGGCATACGGCCTGTCAAAGAAATTCCGGGACCGAGCCTTTCTGCAGCTGCTGGATGTTTTTTTCTTCCTTGTGCCAGAAGTAGATATTTTATACTACACTCGGAGTAAAAACGGAGCATCTGGGATTAGCAGTGCGCTCACCCGTTTCAAGGAGACTGTCCAGAGTTTGGGGAAGCAAACTGATTAATGGGCTCCCACAGTTCACGATGGAACAGACGAGCCAGGCGGACGAGTAACCAACACAGGCCGGTGATGACGGAGGCATGTGACACAGTCATCTCCCAGGTGGAGCAGATGTTTTCACAAAGTAACCACCTGATCGCTGTCAAGCTGGTTGACAGCTTGCTCTTCCCATAATTTGTCCTGTCATTCCCTATATCTGAGCTTGACTGTGAAACTATGGCCTCTAGGAAACGAGGAAAAGTTGAAGTCTGAGCTGACCACTCTGTACCGCCACACTGAGCTTCACACTGGTAAGACGGTCCTGTCTCTGTTAAGATCCATCCATGAGAACAACCTAGATGAGGCTTTTGCTGAGACCGTCACTCTGCTGAAAATTATCATAACAACACCTATTACGAGATCCGAGTCAGAGAGGAACTTTTCCACCTTGAAGAGGGAAAAAACATTCACTCGCAATACCATGGGACAGACGCGTCTCAACCTATTGGCCATTTTGTCCATCGAAAGCCAGCTGATTCAGCAGCTACACGACTTAATTCCCAAAGTAATCGAAAAGTTTGCCCAGAGGAAGAACCGCTGTGCCACCTTTCTCTTCAAGTGAGCCCTCAGCCTTGGTGAGTGAAAGCATATTTTATTATCCTGTGGTGCTGGTCAGTGCATTGGTCATATTTTTGTGCTGGATCGATTGATATAGATGGTGACGAGTGTCAGTTTGTCCATGCTTATCTATTAAGGTTGTTGTCATAGAATGGATCTGTATCCCTAAAAAGTTGTCTTTCTGCTTCGTTGTGGCCTTCAGTGGTGTTGAGCTCATTGCTGTTCGCGTATGGCCCTGTAGGCACATTGGTTCTGAGCTTTGTTGCATTCCTAATTTAGGTTTGTAAATGTGACAGTGGTAATTTTACATGTTTGTGAGGGAGAAGGATAGCAATTACACAAGGTCTCCTTCTCTCTTTCTCTTTCTCTCCAGTATGTGTACTGCAACACCTGGTAGAAGCAAGCCGCTCTGTTGTTAAAAGGGTTTTGTGGAGCCACGCTGTTTGTTGATGTGTTAAATAAACACACCAGTAGCAAGAGGGAGTTTTGTAGCTTTACTGGTATGTATCCTATATTTTGTAATGGTTTGTGCCCCACCAATGTTTTACATATAAAAACGCTACTGCTCTTGCAACAGGACAATGATCACACAAGGAAAACAAATTGAGGGTTATGGAATCACAGATTAAAAGCCCAGAGCATCCTATTGAAATGTAGGAGGATTTGAAGTGGGCTGCTCATGCAAAAAAGACCTTGAACCTGACACAGCTGTAGCAGTACTGTAAAGAGTGGGCAAACATTACTCCAAGTCAATGTGAGAGACAATGTGCTAGAAAAGGCCACATTGGGTTAGGGTGATACACCAGCTTTTGAAGCTAGGGCTGTACTTTTTCTGCACAATGAAATTGTATTTCTGTCGATTTTTGATGAATAACTGATTGCAAAGTGTAATCTTTCACTGTCATTCTCTAAATTAGGTTACCTATACGTGTTTACTGTGTTGAAGTGAAGATTTAAAAAAAGACAAGGTGTGTACTTGCTTTTTCATGACTGTAATTGAAAGTTTGGGGCACTTAAAAATAGAGTGATTCAGAATGAGAGAAACCGTGTGAAAAAAGCAAGTGACAGAGGTAAGAGACAGAGAGAAAAGAGTGAAGATCGATGGCAATGTTTCTACACAAATCAGTGAGTTTCTTAAAAAGTGCTTGGCTGAATGCACTTTTGTGCATCTCTCTACTCCCCTGTTCAAATCTATAGACACACACACACACTCTCACCCCCAAGCCAGAGTTGTACACTGTTCTTGACATTCTATTCTCTATATATGAGCCCAGTTTTTCTTTCACTTCAGTCAAAAAACAGACCAACAACACATTGGGTAGAATTAATTCCTCCAGCTCTGAGTCAGATATCCACTCACATCCACAATACACGAGACATGATTTCAAATGAGCATCAGAAGACCTGAGCTACCTGCTCCTGGAGTATTGAACTGTGTGGCCCCAGAAGGAACAGACACATTTTAGGTTTCATGTTGATCCTGGACGCCCTGATTTTGGTTTAACGTCTTTTCTTATTTCTTACTGAAGGTGTTGGTGTGACAGTAGTGATAAAAAACAATCCCTGGTTGAAACTGCCTGTCTCATCGTGGGACACTTTTCTCCACAGACATGTAAACAGCATGTAAACAACCACCCACAGAGTGGCCCCGGGTGTGCCCCATTGCTGATGCCTTGCAAAGGGCAGAACGGTAAGGGATGGTTTTAATTAACCGACCTGGGATTTGAACGGATTTTGAACTAGTTCGCCTCTCGACCCTTTATATAGACTACCCAGCACACCATAGCATAACACATAACTAATGTATGAATGCAAACACAAACAATGACACAGAATACAAGAGAAGTCAGAAAAAATTAAACATTTATTGGGCATAAATATATTATATAATATAGGCTACCGCGATACAGTTAAGTCTTACATACAGAGGGTAGTATTTGCAAAAATCTATACATTAAAATTGATATGGCAGTTTCTTTTATATAATGCATATGAAATAGTCTAACATTTACAAAACAAAGTAGTAGAAATGTATGGTTTTTCTTTTTTCTTTCAAATTGTAGACTATGACACATTGGAATGTTTGTTTTGATAAGTGTGAGGTAAAAATATGTCGCTGTTTTCTTTTTGTTTCAGACTAAAAAATATTTAAATACATATTGAGTCTCTATATGTTAATCTGGGACTGTTAACTAATCCATCTCCAATCTCTCATTTTCAAAATCTGTACTTCCTGTAAAAAAAAAAAAAGTAAAAAAAAAAAGACTAAAAAAAAACCAATCAGAAGGCACAGACGTTGGGTCGGGCAGATTTATGTGTTGTGTTCAGGACCCACTAGAAGAGCAGGACCAGTGGGCTTGTTGCCCACATATACAAATAGCCACTGGGGCAAGAAATGTAAAAACACTGGCCAAAAGCTTGAAAGAAAATGATCAAAAACCTAAAGGGAACAGTGGATCAACATTGGGTATATTACTCGAAGTAGAATTGGCTTAACCTGGCGTAACATGATCCTAAACTCAGCCTATAATATTCAGCGTTGCTAGGGAGTAGGGACTGGAGTGTTTCCTGACTCTGGTCCAGTCACATGGCCAGGAAAAACTCTGTCAACGCTGTAGGCATCAGGAATGGCCTGGCAGTAAAAAGTTTGGGGAGGATTTCCACAGTGCCAGGCAGTAAAGGACATATCAACAGTCTTCATGCTGAGACGGGGGTCGACAGGACAGACGCATAACATGAACAAGTCACGCCAGATGACATAGCAACACACCTATGGCTTGGTCACACCAAATGACGCAACGATGCCAAACGACTGTCAAAATGCCAAGCGACAACGTAATGCCAATGTAACCGACTGCCCGGTCAGCAGCTGGCCTGGAATCAAAACAAGATGTCGGATAAAAAAAGAATTCTGGTTCTCAGGACAAGGTGATGGGCTAAGTGTCCACCGCTCGGCTTCAAAAGTGCTTCATATAATCTCTGTTAGTTGTCCTTGCCTCAATTTAACCCTCAGTACTCTATCTCTATATGTATAATATCTCTGCACTGAATTATCGTTTCTTAGGAAAATACTGGATACAAATCAACGCTCTAAAACGACAAGCTTGGAAAAGTAGTCATCGTCATCATCACTCTCATTAGGATCATCAGTAATCATCATCATCATTATTATTATCATCATCATCATCGTCGTCGTCATTCTCATCGATCTGAAATCGTGGCTTGATTGTTTTAATCTTTTTACCTTTTCAGTGTGAAATCAGCGTGTTTAAAACTCTGTAAAGGGGCTACACATTTAACAGTGGCACAATTAATGCATTTCGCTTTACAAAAACAAAAGAAAATAACAAAAGATAATATGAAAAAAGCGTAAATCACAGATCAAGTTATGTTTTTCCTTTTTGAGGCAATAATACTAATATAATATCACTAATAATGATGTGTCGTCACAGAGGGAACGCCACGGAACCCTTTAGTATGAAAATAACAGAAAAGTCGTGTGTGTGTGTGTGTTTGGCACATACACACACAAACATAGTAAAATGCGGTGACGCAAGCCTCAACTTTGGCAGAAAAAAAAACCAGGTCATCAGACGGATGTTAAGCTACAACACTAGGCAAGGCCAGCAAGGCAGAAGTAAGGCAACTACTCTTCAGACTCCCTGGGGAACAATGCAGCTTCAGGCCGAGGAAGCACTTTACATCGTCCCAAAGTGGGTTCTGCCCCGGAACTAAAGCCGAGGGCATTATCCCCGTGGAGCTAACCCAGGTCTTCAAGTCCCGTCTTCAAGTTCCAGTAGCGTAGGTCATCAAATGACCTCCCACTACTCCCCTAAGCTGAAACATAGATATACAGTATACAGAAGGTGTTGTTTCTGTTCGTGGTCGAAGTGGGACGGCGCAGACCAGTACGGGAGCTACGTTGTCCTGTTTGAATAATGGCCACTCTTGTAGAATACAGGCTGGTAAGGTAGAATAACAGTGGTTGTCTTCCATGTCAAGCACTGGTTACAGTAACTATAAAGAGTACCTTCATAACCATCAGGGGCCCCTCCCAGGTGGAAGTCTCTACTCCAGTCCCAACGCAGACATTCAAATAACCTGGAAAGGCCAAGGTTTCTGAAGAAACTTTGTGTGCTTGCTCCAGCTGTCTAATATCCTTCCCAATAAGGCCTGGCTAAAGATTTGCTACATCTCTCAATGCATATAGAAAAGCCCACAAGGCGATCATAGCCAGAGTCATCAACTCCATAACAAATACAGATCAATTGTCATTGTTATGATTTGATGATGATGTGTGGTTATGGATAACAGCCAATTCTGTGCGAGGGAGATGACAAGGCATTTGGTTAACGTAAAAATTGACAGACAGAATAAAATAAAAAAACTACATGTTTTCCCAAAAATTGAAAGAGAAAAAAAAGAGAAATGCAAAGGGTTACTGAGAGTACGAAATGCTGGCCTTAAATCAAACATCTAAAATAACATCCAATAATAACAAAAACAGAATAATAATGACAATATAACATGCTACGAGAAGAAAACAAATTAGTACATTTATACCTACACTTACATTTGTCTCTAAATTCTTATTCTTTAAAACAATAAATAACTGAAAAGATTGCACTGTAATTGGCTTGTAAAGTACTGTATGCAAATATTATACTTAAATAAACTTATAGAACCTATAGAGAAATTATAGCGTAACTTTCCCATCGACTTTGGCAAAAGTGTTGGAGCAGTTAAAGGATCTGCTGACTAATGAGACAGAGGAGGCGCAGCTTAGAGGGACAGAGGGAGGACTTCAGCATTATCAGGACCAAGAGGCACCTAGGGAGGACTTCTGCATTAAGGGGAGAAAGAGGTACAGGGAAGGAGGAAAGGAAAGAGGCAGGCTAGGAATGACATAGGGACAGGAAAAAAAGGTTAAGGCAAATAGAAAGAAGAGCATGAAGTGTTACGAGGGCAGACTGGGGCTGAGTTTGTCACAAGGAAAATTTGTGAACAAAGGGGAGCGGGGTTAAATGGTAACTACAGTAACCTCCACATTCTAAAACGGTGGCTGTCAACTGAACCGACCTCAGATCTGCAGATAAGCACCTAAAATACATATTGTTTTTCACTTATACCACTCCCAATCAGCCAGGTTAGCCTGAGACCGGGGGTGTCATGTCCAGTTCTCACAGGTCAAAGTTTTTTGATAGATAACAAAAATTAGAAAAGGTTTTACCTGACACTAAATTGATTAACCGGTGTCACTGATTGGCTAGACATGACCGGTGTCTGGTGGTCTGACAAACTGGGTTGACATCCCTTCCTAAATCCGTGGTTAAAGGGCAACATCTGCCTGGATCCCTCCCCGTCTTTGTCTCTGTCCACCAGACCTCTACACTCGGCCAATTACATCATAGCATCGCCCCTACAGAGATAGATAGGTAGATCTATCATAGATATATTTGATATAGATTGTATATATTAGGTAACTAGTTCCATTCTTTCTTAGATACAACGAAACAGGATAGCAGCATTTTTTAGCCATGGCATCGCTTTGGTAGCTGAATAAAGGAGACAGAAAAGAAGGCATCTGAGTGAGTGTGTGTGTGTCTGTATTTGTCTTGCTGTGTGTGTGTGTGTGTTTCTATGTGTTTCTTTTTTGTGTTTCTGTGTGTAAAGATTGCATTATTTGACCGATAATAGACAATGAAACAGATATTTATGGATACATGGCTGAAGCTTTGGAGCTACATTTCAAAATGGCGCAACAGTAAAAAACTACAAAAGCGAGCAATGCAAATATGACACTGACACAAAAAAAAATAAGGAATTGACTGTAAAGAAAAGTAAGGAAAATACACTTTGTCTAACCGTAATACATACTGTAGGTTCAAAAAGATACAAAATAAAGTCATGCAGGTTGAGAAGAGCTCTGCTAGGCTCGTGGCTGGCTAATGGTTAACAGTCTGGCTTGGTTAACAGTCTGTTTGTTTGTTGTCCAACAAGGTTTTGGCTACGAACAGCTTCCCTCCAAATACATCCTTTAAATGAAATAGAGAGACCAATCTATGAACAACATGAGACAGATTAGGAGAGTGTGAAAGAGAGAGAGAGAGAGAGAGAGAGAAGAGGAAAGAGCGAAGAGATACGTGGACTACAACACAGTCCGATAAACTGTAGTACAGCTCAAGTCTTTGTTTTGTTTCACGTCTTTTTTTGCATAGACGTTTTTCTTTCTTTCTCTCTGGTTTATTTCTCTTTCTATCCTGTAGTTGATTCTCAAGTGTTTTATTTTCTTTCCTTTCCTGCGTAGAAGCTTTCTTCCTTTCTGTTCTTTTCTCTTAAAACCCCATTGCCGATACATCCCCTCACTTCATGACAAAGTATTGTAGCAGACAGGCCATGAGGATGGAGAGACCGGCGAACACACACACGATGACCGCCGCAAAGCGCTCGTCGCTCGATATTAGCCCCGCCCCTTTCCCAGTCTCCACCGTGCTCATCTCTCCCAGCGACTGTTGCTCCTGGCGACGCAGGGTGAACAGGGAGGAGGGGCTTAGAGGGCCACAGAGTTCCTGGTTGGTATCCTGGCAACGGCGGCAGGCGCACACACGGAAACGGTAGTCTGTGTTGCCTTGGAGACCGGTGATTTGGAAGGCACCCTCTTCTCCTTTAAACACCTGGAGAGAAAGACCGAGCGGGTGATGGAGTGAGAACGGCAGAGAATGAGTAAACAAAAACAAATTGATCGAAAGCCAAACGCTGCAGCTCATGGGCATCTGCGTAAGTTAGTATTGGCCCCTAAAAGTCCCCCTTCTGCTATCCTATATTAGCAAAATCCAATCAGTGCTTTAAAGTGGCCAGAGCCTGTTTTTCGGCTATATCGAATACCGATCTATGAGGGATTTAACTACCTCAAGAGCCATTTACACAACCAGGAGCACACACACAAAAACAGGTCTCCTGACTCCAGCTGCTGTTTAAGTCAACAAGAATAAACCTCACTGGTGATAAGCACCATGAAACACTTCATTAACACATGAGATGTGTGTATTTACTATGCTTGAATTTCCTCCTCTCAATTCATCCATCTCAATTTGAAGCTGTCCAATTCACAAGTAGGTCCTTGTCTCGCAACGAGTCCCGCTGAGTTGGGGCGATTCGAAGGCTGCGACGTTTCGTCCGACGCGTAGCGCCCCAAGCCATTCTGTTTGTCCAGACTGTGCTGAGCCAATTCGCTGTGCCTTCAGCGGTACTCCCAGCACTGTGTTTGCGCGCCGACCGTGATTACAACCCGCGCGCGTCAATACTCCGTCCCACTGCTAAAGGGCGACTGTGGTTGTGTCGGAGCGGACCGGCACCTGTATTGAGTTTCCATAAAGTCCCAATGTCAGCAGACATTTTGAAATGTCAGTCATCTTTCATTCTCATTAATACAACCTTCAGCTAACTCTGCTGCAGCATCAGTTTATTATTATTCAGCTGTGTGTGTGTGTGTTAAATGTACAGACTTTAAATTCATTTTATTGCCAGTTTTTCCTACCCTTCTCCATCCAGGCACGTTAAAGTCTGAACTCCTCTCCATAAGCGGACATAACAACATGATCAGAGTGAAACCATACATCTCTATCCTTACATGAACTGTGTGTGTGTGTGTGCGCGCGCGCCATATGTGCCGCAGGCTTTGGAGTATTGTCTGATCGGCCCGGAGTGGAGATGGACACGCATCGAGAGAGAGACTGGGCCCGAGACTGGCTGTGATGCTGTTGTGTCAGGCCCGTGTGCCGTCGTCCAACACACAGGACATCACACCTCAGTAACAGGCAAAAATTAGCTCCGGTTTCAGGAGATGGTATGATCAGAAGAGTCCGCTGCTCTGGACCCTACAAGCTGCTTGCCTATCAGGCCTTCGCCTTAAGGCCTGAACAGCCTCGTCATGCTGACACGCTGGCAGCACGCGGCCTTTAGATTGCAGACCCGCACGAGACAATACGAGGAGGCGGGTGATGTGGCGTTTCGCGTCATCAGCCAGGGGCAGCCTTGCTGTGGTGGGGATGGAGGCCTCCCAAGGTATCCAGATATCCCCGTTCTTGCTTTAATGAACGAATGGTGATTTGTGAACTAATTAAAATGTGCGTGTGCGTGAGTGTGTGAGCGTGTGCGCGCGCTTGTGCGTGGGTTACCTGTTTGTACTCTGACTCTCGTCCAACCAGCACCTGAAGGATGTAGTTGACGCGGTCACCTCTCATGGGTGGAATGGTCTCCCAGGTGACCTCACACACATTCCCTTCCAGCTGGTGGACTCTGGGAGCTGAAGGCAGATAGGACACACTGTCACACACACACACACACACACACACAAGGAAACGCACGGACACGTTTCCCCCGGCAGACACAACGTTACCTTTTAATGCAGGAGGTACAGACTTCGTGGTGGAGAAGTTCTGTGTGTCTGAGAAGGGTCCATCCCCTGACTCATTGCAGGCCTGGATCCTGAAGCGATAACTACTGGATTCTGTCAGGCGCTGAACCTTGTAAGTGTGACTGGGACCTCGGTAGATGGTCACAAACCTGGACAGGAAAAGACGGAGAAGTTAAGGTAGGGGTGGAGAGATGGAGAGAGATGGAGAGATGGAGAGATGGAGAGATTGAGAGATTGTGAGGAAACATTAAGGACCAGCTCTGTGGTGTGACTCGGGGCTCGTTTACATTAGACTACACCGCACTTCCACATATTGAAGAAGACTCGAGATGCTAGATTATTTTGTGGTGTAAACTTGCAGATAACGGTAGCTCGAGACGCCACAGGTTTGCAATTGTGAAGACAATTGTGTAGGAACAGCATCAAGTTTCTGTGCGTAGCGCACACATTTTGCTCCATTCACCCTCAATTGAAAATTCTACCAAGTGCACAATCCCACTCGGTACGTCTCGGACGTGCCAGTGTACATTCAAAAGCTACGGAAAGGATTACGCAGACTTGGATAAGTCTATCTAGCTTTTATTCTCTCTCAAGTAATGTAAATAAGCCCTCAATAAGTAGAGTAGTTACTGTTGTGAGATTGATCTCTACAAGGGGGAGGGAGTATGAAAGACTGAAAATGCATGCAATCGTTACCGTCTAGCTGTGGATGAGAGCATGCTACGCTAAATGACTGTGATGTAAAAAAAAATATATATATATTAAAAAAGAACGAGGATGAACTCATAAACAAACAAATAGGTAAAGAATGAGCCACAGGCAGAGGAAGGCTAGGCAAGTAGAAACCGGACTGTCCTACACACACACACACACACACACACAAACACTCGCATGCCAACATTTCTTGGGTATATTATGTCTGATGCCACGTTCTTTTTATTGCTTTGTAGGTCCAGTTAATCCTTTAACCAGAAGTCAATCTCTCGACAGTATTGCATTCTGTTGTCGCTCTCGGGACATTTTCATAATCATCAGTACTGACACATCTGTGTGTGTCTCTGTGCGTGTGTGTGTTTGTGTGTTAACGATGAGTTATGAGCCAGGGTTGTTTTGACAAGGCAGTTTGACACAACCAGGTCATAACAATAAACACGCCACTGAGCTTCACATCAACATGCACACACACACACACACACACACACACACACACATATCCTGGACACCTGGCACGCACACACACTTCAGACTCATAAGACCAATCACAGAGATGGTCAACAACAGGCAGCGCAACTGTTTAACTGAGTGTGTGTATGTGTGTGTATGGGGAGGGGGGGGCTTTAGGCTTAAAATGTACAAAACCAAAATAGAGAAAGACAGAGAGAGAGAGCAACATGCCTGGAGATATTGAATATGAGGGGGTGAAATATCTTTCAAAACATCTTACAGAGTGAGAAAAGACAACATGTGCTGTCCGGTCATTTGATATATCCATGTTTACCATAAATACTACTGACCTCTCATCCTTCTTTCTCCCCGCCCCCCTCCCCCCGTTTCTCTTTCTCTAGGTGTGTCTCTAGTAGGGGATATTATGTAGTTGCCATAGTAATCTGTGTCAAATGGGGAGATTCCAGGTAATTCAGTGCTAATAAGAATCTGTTCCGGAGCAGCAGGGGTTGAGGACATGAAGATACAGGCGTCTCCAATACTGCCAGCTACATCTCCGATGAAAACTTTTCTACCCAAGTCCAGGGACGGGGTGTCGGGAATCAACTTGATTATATATATTTACTGGGGATTATGGGCCATTGCTAGGCACTATGGACCCTAGTCAAAAGCAGTGTACCACTCTAGTAGGCAGTGTGCTATTTGGAACACGGACCTTGGAATTTAGTTCCTTTCCGGCTGGTGAATAGGCTGCAGGACATACATATGAATAGGTACTGGACTTTCTCCTGGCTGCAATTCAGGTCCAGTTGACAACCAGGACATTTTCCTGGTCCGGTCTCAGGGTCAGTTGTCTCTTGTGGACAGACTGTGTGAATCAGTGGTACCGTAGGGTTGTCAAGAAACAGTGGCTGCATGATATGAGCAGCATCGGCCATTTGGACAAATTACCATTCTGTTGGGGTTAGCATCTTTTGTGCATGTGTGCGCGCATGTGTGTCTGTGTGTGTGTTTGTTGGCATCCACGGGGTCCCAGATTGTTCGCTAATGCCCCATCTGTTAGTCACTACTGTGCGGCTGGGGCTAGGAGTGCTAAGGTGCCAGGACGCCAATCAGTCACCCATGTCATCGCTTGGCTGTTCCCAGTGGTGCCAGAGATACCAATCACCCATGGAACTGCTAGGCAGACAGTCTGTCTCACTCTCACTCACTCTCTCAATTAACTTTTATTACCCCCCCCACCCCCCCCCCACCCCGTTTCCCATCTCTCCAACCCCTCCGTGTCCGTCTCTCCCTCTTTCCCTCTCTTCTCTAATAGACAGCATGGTAATCAGTTAATGGTTATAATTAGTGCTCAGGTCAACATGTTCCCACCGTGACCTCTACCTAGAACCACTAGTTACTGTTGAGTCCACTACTCACACAACACACTCGGACACATGAGCACGACGCGCACGCACAAACGGACGGACGGACACACACACACACACACACGGTGTGTGTTCACCGCGCCGTATTTTCCTCCAGTAGAGCATTGATGTAGGGTCATTAAGCAGATGTTTTAATCTAGAATGCACTGAGTATTACGGCACTGGAGCCATTGAAGTGTGTCGGCAGGGTGTGCGTGCGCGCGCTCTGTACTCTACCTGTGGTTTTTATCCTCCATCTGTAGTGTGTAGGTCATGTCGTCGGAGAGCAGAGAGCGGGTGTGTGTGTGTGCAACGTTCTCCCCCCACTTCAGTTTCAGGCTCTGGGGGCCGGCGGCTGAACACTCCAAAGGGGGAGGAGCTGGAGGGAGGGGGCGTGTTCTAGCCACCAGGGGCGGGCTCAACGGGCCACAGCCAATCACATTCACTGCCTGTATTTGCACCCTGAGAAAGAGGGAGAGAAAAACATGGACTGTTGACTAATTCATATACATTCAGTAAATGTGTGTTTAAGCTCTGGCCAGTGAATGACCCATAACAACCTCAACTAGCCAACATCCATTAAACGTCCTGACTCACATTTTCTAAGTACTAAGTTCCATTAAACAAGCGAACACTCACAGACACGCCATTAAACATCATCCTTGTGGAATGAAATATAAAGATGAACAGCGGTCACACCAACCATTGCGCTGTCTTGCTCGGATCTTGACTCATCTCATACAGTTGATTGCAAATATAGTGCCACTGTACATACAGTGGATTTAAAAAGTCTACACACCCCGATTTCAGTTTGTTTTTCAATTGAATTGTTCACATTATAGGTCACATTAAAAGTAGAAAAAGTTCTGACATGGTTTATCTTTGTCTCATTCTTTTGCATCACAAGAACCTGGCATTTTAACAGGGGTGTGTAGACTTTTTATATCCACTGGATGATCTACTCCAACAGGTCCTTATCCAGGAGACGATAATAACAGCCAGTCCTGAATGACACGTGGGTCGTTAATCGTAGCACCTGGTGCACTGAGAATGTGACTCGCTGCCTCCTAGTTTAGTCTATTTTCTGTTGTTTACTAGAGTCTCTCCGGTGTCTTGTCTTTTGTACCAGGAACACTCCCCTACACCCCCAGCCCCCATTAAGCTTCATTATTCCACTGTCTGACATTTACACACAGTAACCTTTCCCTTCTGACACACACACACACACACACACACACAAACACACACACACACACAACTAGGTGTGTGGAAGGGAGTGGAAGATGACGAGAAGTGACAGGGAAGAGAGAAAAAGAGAGGGAAGGAGAAAGGCAGACAGAATCACAGAATAAGAAGAGTGAGAAAGAGAGACAGGGAGAAAGACAAGACAAGAAGATAGAACTGGAAAAGGGCCAGGAATAGAGAGGGACAGAAAAAGGGGGGAGGAGCACAGGTGAAGAGAAAAAAGGGGGAGGTTGATTGTGCAGACAAGTAAGTGTTTATATTTATCAGATAATTAAATCTATCCTTTCTGTGCTCCTCTTTGTTTAATCCATGTTGAATCTAAAACAGTAAAACTAAATAAGAACATTGGGTTTGTTCCTTGTTTGCCGCCAGGAAATATATTTTAATTGGAAGCAGCATACTGGGCTAATAGACTATCATATAGATGGTGCAATGGATGCATATACATTCAAATGAAGAACACAGAAGAACATGGACATCAGCCAGTATTTCCCATACAGGGTCAGTAGTGATAATATCTCAGTACTAGTATTACCCATGCTGGGTCAGTAGTGATACTGTCTCAGTACTAGTATTTCCCATACTGGGTCAGTAGTGATACTATCTCAGTACTAGTATTTCCCATACTGGGTCAGTAGTGATACTATCTCAGTACTAGTATTGCATCAGTAGTGATACTGTCTCAGTACTAGTATTACCCATACTGGGTCAGTAGTGATACTATCTCAGTACTAGTATTGCATCAATAGTGATACTGTCTCAGTACTAGTATTACCCATACTGGGTCAGTAGTGATACTATCTCGGTAATACTTACTGTTTTGTCATTGTACGCAAGAAGAGTAACAAGAAGCCAATAACAGCCAAATCCACACACACATCCGTGCAGACACACACATCCATGCAGACACAAACATCCGTGCAGACACACACATCCATGCAGACACACACATCCGTGCAGACACACACATCCATGCAGACACACACATCCGTGCAGACACACACATCCATGCAGACACACACATCCGTGCAGACACACACATCCATGCAGACACAAACATCCGTGCAGACACACACATCCATGCAGACACACACATCCGTGCAGACACACACATCCATGCAGACACACACATCCGTGCAGACACACACATCCATGCAGACACAAACATCCGTGCAGACACACACATCCATGCAGACACACACATCCGTGCAGACACACACATCCACACATACACACACATCCACACAGACACATGAACTCTGGGCAACATCAATAGACACACACACGTAGAAACACCGCATTACTCACAGTAACAAAGAATCACCAACACTTACTGAGAACAATAGCCAATCCTCCACAGTAACAATGTGAATACTACCAGGTGCGGAAAATTCTACTAAGTGGACTTACATCATCTCTGACGCAATATACAACACAACTCAGAACTGGAAATAATGTGTGTGTCCGTGTGCGCGCTGTGTGTGTGTGTGTGTGTGAGGCGCGGGTTGACTCATAACCCAGTCCTCGAAGTTCTATCTGTGGGGTGGGCGGGTTTTGGGTCAGGACATGTTGTGTGGCTGTAGGGTGGGTGGTGTGGTTAGGTGGGTGGAGGTTTTAACAAAAGAAAACAACCTAAACTGAATTCCTGTTAATGGTGTGGTTGTCGTGGAATTCACAGGATGAAGTGAGCTGGCTCTTTCCTTCTTTTATCCGACAGAAGGGTGTTCTCTTCTTGGCTCCTTCCAAAAAAAAAGAACTGCTATGTGCGGGTCAGGCCTCAGATCTCATTTAGTATGATGGCTGTGGGCAGGTTGTTAGCATTTGTGTCCAGACCTACACATCACTAGAGTGTGTGTGCGTGTGTGTGTGTGTTGTGTGTACCTGTATTGGCTGTCTGGCTGCAGGTCGGTGATTAGGTGAGTGGTTCCTGTTTCCACAGTGATGAGTTGATCGTCCAGACTGATGATGTAAGACGTTATATCTGCCCCATTACAATTAGGCTCCTCCCACTTCAGGAAGAGGCAGGTGGAGGGGGACTGATCTGATTGGAGCTGGTCAACCAGGAAGAAAACGGAAACCGCGTCGGGAATGGTTGCTGGAGTCTGGAAGCTCACCTGTTCACTGTAAGGCCCCACCCCTGCTTGATTCACCGCCTGGAAAAAGAGATGAAAGAGATGGAAGAAAGAGACAGACACACAGATTTGGCATAACGCTCTATAGCCCAATCATGTTATTACAAGATATTGCTAGGGAATGTAAGGGTGTGTTTCGTACCTGCAGCCTACAGCAGTAGTGTGTGGCAGGGGTCAGGTCTGACAGTTCACACTGTGTCTCTGGTCCACAGTAGATAAGCTCCATTGGCTCCTCCTCCCTGGACCACTCCAGACGGTACTCTGAGATATCAGAACCCGATCCCTCTGGACTCTATAACACACAATATAGAGAGTAGACTAAATGTATTTAAAATACCTATATTCCTTTTTTTTCCATGAGAAAATGTTAAATCAGTTTGTGTTTTACCAAGTAATGGTCTGACTTATTGTCAAATAGGGAGTGATGTTCTTATAGAAAGATAGTTATGTCATCAGCGCCAGCCAGACAGGACTGTTGTGACCAGACAGGACTGTTGCGACCGAACAGGACTGTTATGACCAGACAGGACTGTTATGGAGACTTGGCGACGTTCTGAACAACAGACACCTTCAAAACCTTCCTGTCCTGAACACTTCAGTCATGGTGTGGGACTTCTGAGAGTTTTAATATCAGAGATGTTCCCAAGACACGTTGCGTGAAAAAAGCGATGCCGAGAAATTGGGGTTTATTATCCTCCACTGCAGAAGCATTCTGGCTCTAAATCCAGTGCTCTCTGAAAGTATTGGGACGTCGAAGCACTGAAGCACCGTAGTCCTAAAGTTCGGATTTGAAATAAAGCAATTACTATGAGGTCAAAGTACAGATAACCAGCTATCATTTCAAGGTATTTGTGTACACACTGGTTTCACCATTCATAAATGACGATGGTTTAAATTCATTATCCCAATATTTCAGGGTTCCAAAACGAGGGGGACAGATGAATATAACGTCCAAATGAAGCACTTATGGTTACTATTTGGTTGCGCGTCATTTGAATGCAATAACGGTCTCAAGTCTGTGACCCGCTGACCTCACCAGATGCTGGCTAGTTTCTGTCCCAGGCCTCTGCTGTGACCATCTACTGTTGTTGTTCATTGTAAGGTCAATTTGCTTTAGGTCTTATCTTCAGCAAATGAAAGGCAAGTTTAGCTGGATTTAAATCTGGAGATAGACTTTGCCAGTAAATATTCCACTTTCCTGATAAAATCCCTAGTTCCAGTAAGTTTGGGGCCTTTTTATTGCAGTATGATTTTGAGCCGTCCAATGAGTTTGAAAGCATTTGCCTGTATTCCCTTCTGTACACTTTAGAATGAATTCTGCTAGCATCAGTAACATCAGTGGGGACCAGCACGCCAGTTCCAGTGACAGATACAATGCCTTATTCGCCAGTGTTTCCCACTTATTGTAATAACAGTGGCGGCCCGCCACGGCAAAATTGAACAGAGAAACAGAGAATATTTTTATGAAATAAGATTTTTTTCCCAAGCTGAGCGCAGTTTACTATCACACCAGCCTGCACTTGCACCTGAAGTTCAGAGTATCAAGTCCAGAAGTGACGTCAAAGAAACGTAACTGGCTGTGCACGTGCGTGTTTGTGTTGAGCTGTCAGTAAGTGGATGTGACATTGATATAAAGAAGGATGCCATCGTCTGAGCGACAACCAAAGGTAAGAAGCAAGCTAGCTAACCAACTGTCACAGCTCGATAGCTACAATTGGCAGCAACAATAAGAACTCTGGTTTTCGTATTTTGCCTTCAAAGGTCTGCTGTATGTCTATGTAGTGTGTATTGTGAAAATGTTTTTTCACAATACAACCAAATTACTATTCAAATAATACTTTACATAAGTTAAAGAATATTATAAGGTGGAGCACACCTTACATTAAGTTAATGTAAAGAACATATAATATAAAGAAATCCTTTTGTGATGTCATTATTGTTGTTAATTTGCTTTTGCTCATTAGCTTTGCAGAGGAATTGTATTATAATTCCAACCACACAACATTTTCCACCCCCCCACTGTAATGTACAAGGGATACTTTTTGCGGAAAAACTATTCAGTGCCACAGTGAACCTATTTTACGAAATACCCAGGAGTTACAAACACAATGTAAAATCTTGGGGCACTGTGTCCTACATCCAAAACTATATGTTCTACCCCCTCTTTAACCCCCAACACAACACACTATACTGTACATGGAATTCATATTGCCTCATTATTTAGTAGCTAGTGGCTTTTAGTTTGGGAGGCGATGCATTAAGCATTTTAGAGAATGGTTAATTGAGGGGGAGTACTTAGGTTTACCAGTACTTTCAGTATTGAGTTATCTTTGGAGATCTTCCAAACATTTGCCTTTGGAAAGCTTAAGGTTATGGATAAGTTTCAGGTAATTATTTTCCTGATTCTTCTGCCTCATAATGCCTGGCTTGTGTTTCAGTGACAATGCTTTGGTCCTTGTGTTGACCGACAACTGTAGCAGACTCCAAAGGCAAACAAAAAGCCTAAAATCAAGACTAGACATTGAGTAACACACTAGTCTAATAACTATAGACTGAGGTACAATGGAAAAAAGTACTGCCATTTCTAAACGGTTCATCCCATTTGGCACACACTGCTTGTTTCCCTTCTGTAGAAAGATGTGTAGGGTAGATTGAAAGGAAGTACCTCCCAGCTAACTGTGAGACACGTGGTGTTGGTCAGAGTGATGAGTGGCGCCACACACTGGCCTGGAGGACCCGCTGCTGTCGTCACCTCCACCGGTTCAGAGTACTCACCGAACTACAGGAAGTAAACAGGAAACGCAGAGGTCAAATGACAGAAACACACAGGAAACATAGCTAGCTCTTTTTTCTACTATCAGGGTTAAAAATGTCTGTATAAACAACCAGAAAATTCAAATTTACACTCATATTTACACATTACAGAAACTATAATTAAGGAGACATGAACTTTCAAGCATGACTATTTCTGCAGTCAAATCCCAGTCAATTCTATGACTGCTTGCTAACTGGGTTAGAGTACCTTGAAACGAACAGATGATGGATCTAAAGCAAATTATAAGAGCAGTGCACTGAAGAGGATTCTCTAATTGGACCAAATTCTAGCTGCTGAAAGAACTGGTCTCAATATAGTCAGGGTTTTCAGCAGTTCACTGGTGAAACCCTATTGTGTTAGTTCCGGTTCATGTGTCATAAATGTGAACAATTTCAATTGTTCGAAAAACAAACTGAAATCTTCGAGGGGGAAAAATGAAAAATAAAAACCTTACAATAACCTGGTTGCACACCCTCTTATAACTGTGGATGTGTGGCTGTGTTCAGAATTAACCAATCACATTCAAACTCATGTTAAATAGAAGTCATTACACACCAGCAATCATTTAAAGTGACTCTGATTAATCACAAATAAAGTTCAGCTGTTCTAGTAAGATTTTCTTAGTTGCATCTCACAGCAAAAGCCATGGTCTGCAGAGAGCTTTATCAGTGATCTCATTGTTGAAAGATTTCAGTCAGGAGAAGGGTACGAAATAATTTCCAAAGCATTAGATATACCATGGAACACAGTGAAGACAGTCATCATCAAGTGGAGAAAATATGGCTCAACAGAGAAATTACCAATTTTGTCCCTCCAAAATTGATGAAAAGATGAGAAGAAACTGTTCAGGGAGGCTTCCAAGAGGCCTACAGCAACATTAAAGGAACTGCAGGAATATCTGGCAAGTACTGGCTGTGTGCACCATGTGACAACAATCTCCCGTATTCGTCACATGAATGGGGTATTGGGTAGGGTGGCAAGACGAAAGCCTTTTCTTACAAAGAAAGATATCTACTATACACTATACTGTACATGGAATTCATATTGCCTCATTAGTTAGCAGCTAGTGGCTTTTTTTTAGGAGTCTGGCTAGTAACTCCATCTAAAATTATTCTGATGACGTGAACATTATAACAGACAGTTTAGCTAATCAAAAATTGCCCATTAGATATGGTGTTATGTTTTCTAGCCTCAGTAGCTAATCTATGCTCAGTAGCTAATTAATCCACAATGACAAAATCCATAATGCACAATGACTTGCTACTATAGACAAATATTTAAACTTATCAATTGTACCTTTAAATTGTAGACATGGCAGTTAAAATGCAAATCTGAGTTGTAATTTAACAATAACACCTGGGTACATAGGCTATATGCCCATGCCCTACCAAAGTCAACACATTTTTATAGTTTTTCATTTAATTTTAAATGAAAACCTGGAAAGGAATTGTTTTTATTGTTGCCACCTGTAATAGTCTTTTGATCATTGCAATTTAACAATTATTAAAGAAATAGTTTGCTCAATCATTGATGTAAATACACATACTTAGGTAAACATCCCTTTGAAAATTATAATGATTATCTCTTCTGACCCCATCATTATCATACAACAAGCAAAAGGTGAATTAATTAATATGCTCTGCGCTGGGGAAGACTCCATCCATTCAGTTATATTTACCATACAATTATGTTACACTTATTACATTCTGAAAATTTCAAGCAACTACCTAGTTACATTGTTTGGTGCTTAAGGTGTTATACTGCTCTGATAGTGAAAGACATTTAAAGTATCCATATTTATCTAATGCAGAATATTATATTATAATACCATTTGAGGTAAAAACTACTGCAATGTAACATGCAAGTACATTCAGTTTGGCCAAACAGGGGCGGCAAAATAGCCATTACACAATATCTGATGTTCTTTGTCACTCAGTGAGATAACATTTGGTGCACATGATCAGGGTTGTGTCTTTACTTTGTGTGAATTATGTTTCAATTGGCCACATGGGGGCACTATAGGAAAGGAAAAAACATAGATGTCGTATTGCTTGCGACTATGGATATAAGTTGAAAAGAATGTGCCATCTGGCTAGTAGTAGCTTCAATGCTGAAACCCGCTAAATGCTGCTTGCAGCTTTAATTTATGTTTGTTCCTCTGCCTGTCCCTGTTTTGGATGAGCACTTAGTGTGTGTGTCTTTCTTTCAGTCTGCTAGTTTAATCAAACTGTGTGTGTGTGCATGTTTGTATGTGCAAGAGTGTACGAGTACCTCTTGAATGTCTGATTAGCTCTCAGGGATGGTCTGATCACATCAGTTAGATTAGAGAGTGTTCTTTCTGTTTCTAGTCTAGATTCATTAGGCTGATTTTGTGTCATTGGGAATTGGGTAAGTCGACATTGTAGGGTCTGTCTTTATCAGTGCCAAGTATACCCTAATTGCCAAATGCATCAACGTTCACGTCATCCTCTGACTCAAAAGCACAATATCTGAGTTGAAATTGAGACAAACAAAAAAGTCAAATAGGGCAATATTTTTGGGAAGCAGTGCCGGCTATGTTATTTGTGATGATGGAGGTGTTACTGACATTTGACAGTCGTATACTGTTTAGTTGGTCTCAGTGGGATAGTTACTGAAATATCGCACAGAGCTTTTATTGCCGTAAAATGCCGGCAAATGTAGACTTACTGGAACAGAACTGTCCGGAGCAATTTGGTTTTCTTGAGAAAATATTAATGCGCCGGCAGGGAACATTTGTAGAGGCGGAACCTTCATCAATGTCATACAATGTGTCATACAATTTATCTTATGTCAACCAGATAAAATGTGTCCACGCAGAACAAAAATATAATAACAACATATGGTGTTGCTTCCAGAGGTTTAAACCATTTGGAGATTTTACATGGAAAACCATTCCAGAAATCCAGAGTTTCTCTTGTCCCTTTTCTCAGCCTGGCTGTGAGAGGCAGAGATAAATGTGAATGTTACTGATAGAAACTGATCTGATGCATCATTCTGTTTATGAGAATATTCTGTGATGACCGATAGGAAGCTGCATGTATCCAATTCTGGATAAGCAATTGATTTGGGTCCCCTCTCCCCTAGGGGCCGGGGGGCCCCCCATCGGCCGGTTCTAGGTATAAAAGACATAACTGGTCGCTTATACCTAGAACCGGCCCTGTAGTCAGTGTGTGTGTTTGTGTGTGTGTGTGTGTTTGTGAGAGTGTGTGTGTGTCTTACCCCAGCCTCATTGGCAGCCCTCAGTCTGAAGATGTAGGTTGCCCCTGGCAGAAGACATCCCACGCTGCACTGCAGCTCCTTCCCATTGTACACTTCCGCGGGCTCAGCGTTGCCCTCTGATGATGTCATTTCCAGGCTGAACACACACTCCTCACACACTCCCTCTGACGTCGGGGCATCTAGGAGACGAGAGTGAGAGGGGAAAGGGAGAGTGATGGAGAGAGAGAGAGTGAGAGAGTGAGGGAGAGAGAGAATGAGGGAGGGAGAGATTGGAAGAGAGAAGGGGAGAGGTTAAACATTTGATCCAGCAGCACGTACTAGTCCAATAGAACAAAAGAAGAGAACTGTTTTCTTCATCTGCTAAGGACTGTTACTCAGTGTTTTTCAACCACCTCAGAGAGACAGCCAACACAGGCGAAAACCTAGGAGACAGACTGAAAGGAAGAACGCAACCTTTTTTACTGTCCTTTAGTCAGTTTGGGATTACGTCCCACATGCACAAGTGCACAGACATAAACACACACACATAAACACCATTTAATTATGAAGATTTGCCACATTGCCTAGAAGCCTGCCAGATTGTAACTTAATGACGTTTAATAGAGCGGAATTTGACAACATTAGGCTTGAAATAGGCAGCATCAGGGTTGCAATAACGCTGAATTAAAGTGAATTATGTTATGTGTGTGTGTGTGTGTGTGTGTTGTAACAAAGTTGTTATCAGGCTGCATCAGGTTTGGTGCCAAATGTTGATTTTACCATAGTGCAAGTCAAAGCTGCTGTGTGCGTGGGCGTAAGTGTGTGTGAATGCATGTGCACGTGTGTGTGTGTGAATGCATGTGCACGCGTGTGCGCTCTTACCCCATTCTAACTGAACCTCCTTGTGTTTGGCTTTACCCAGGATCCGTGGTGGTCGGCAGGGCCCAGGGGCGACGCTCGGCGTACGAACCGGAACACTGACGGAACACTGGCGGACAGAGAGGATCATGGGAAGGTGAAGCCTAGGAGGCGCAGGGGTGAGGCGGTGGCGGGCCCGTGTGTTGCGTGTCCTACCTGGCTGTGTCCTCCGGTGCTAATGCTACACAGCCTCATGTGGTAGGCCGTGCCGGGGGTCAGACGCTCACACACACACTCCGTGGCTGGCCCGCTGTACGCTACCTCCCACTGGCCAGCTGGACAAAACACACAAGCTGGTGAGTGTCTGTGTGTGTGCGTGTAAAGGTTGATGTGTACTTCGATGTGGTAAAATGAATTGGGTCTTTATTGCTATTAGCTGTTTCTCTTTGTGGTTAACCACAGCGACAGCTCAGAGCGGACAAACACGAGAAGGTGATAGTGACACGATAAAGAGGAGAGGCTGGTAGGGGGAGGAGGTAGCCTGTACTACCCGGACACAAAGAGCGAGTCGGTTTTCATAAAAACACGCAGACCTAGATCTAGAAATGAATCTCAGGCAACACAAAGAGAGATATGCGTCAACCTAGATCAGATCACGATCCATTCACTGTTTCAATGACACTTCACAATAGCTGAGTGACAGAGATAGAATGAGGGAGGGAGGGAGAGGCTGAAACCAAGAGAGGGAGAGAAAGAGTGAAAGTGAGAAAGAGAATAAGAAAAGGTGGAAGAAATTAGGGGGTTTCTCTAGGGAGACATTGTGATAAAATATGTCCTTTAGTCACTAAGCCCTATTATACAGACTGACTTGCTTTCAGTGCATTCACCTTAACAAAGTTGATTGGATGGCAAATGATAAACTATGACAAAACTGTAATAACACCTCAGACAAAGGCACATCAGTGTTAAAAGAGCTGATCCTGTACTCTGGTCTACTGTTACAGAGAGTCTGAGGTCAGAGGTAACCTACTTAACGAAAGGTGCTCATGAAGACAGGAAAGGATGAAGAAGAGAGAAATAGAAATGGAAAAATAGGGAACTTTATGAAGGCTTGGAACTGTTGAATGTTGTACCATCTGAGCTGCCTTCTGATATTTCCAGCAGATACGTGAGGACATCTGAACCTCCATTATCCTGGGGAGGATCTAGAGGATAAAACAGAGACAGCGTGAAGGAGATAGAGATACAGAGGAAGATATTGCATTATTATTGCATTGTGTGGTATAATTGGGAAAAAACGATCAATTTTTTGGTTCATCTAGAAGATTTATGGACACATTATGTACCCCTGAGTTCCCAGACTCACCCCAGGTGATGGTAAAGCCATAAGGTGTAGCGGCAACGACTCGGGGGGAAGACGGGGGTCCAGGTTTGTCAGGACTGGTAGTGCATACCAATACTTCACTGGGATTACTGGAACCCTCCATATTAGATGCTATCAGCTGCATAGAGGGAGGGAGAAAGGAGAAGGAGGGAGGGAGAAAGGAGAGGGAGGGAGAGGGAAAGGAGAGGGAGTGAGGGAGGAGAAACAGGGAGGGAGGGAGAAAGGAGAGGGAGGGAGGGAGGGAGAGGGAGTGAGGGAGGAGAAACAAGGAGGGAGGGAGAAAGGAGAGGGAGGGAGGGAGAAAGGAGAGGGAGGGAGGGAGAAAGGAGAGGGAGGGAGGGAGAAAGGAGAGGGAGTGAGGGAGGAGAAACAAGGAGGGAGGGAGAAATGAGAGGGAGGGAGGGAGGGAGAAAGGAGAGGGAGTGAGGGAGGAGAAACAAGGAGGGAGGGAGAAAGGAGAGGGAGGGAGAGACAGAGAGAAATACAATAAACAAGCAGCTTGATGAGATCCTGAAATGTCGCTGGGTTTACTGTTTTTTTTAATTAAATGAACGTTCAAAACCTTAACAGGGGCAGGACAGCAGATATGTGCAAAGTCCTTAAGGGATAAAATCATCGCAGATCATTTACAGACTAAACATGACTTTGTTAGTAATGTATTTATTTTTCTAATGTTTTTACCAGGTTAGTCTCATTGATGTAAACAATTATTTCACGTGAGTGGCCTGGTGATGATATAACAGCACACAAAGTTAGAGATTCATTTACAACACGCAACATTAAGAACCTGCTCCAACTGGAAAAAAATGAACTCCTTAAATGAAAGGACCATCTGAAGCATCTCCCCCACGCTCCTCCTCTCTTTCCCTCCCCTCTCCCCCTCTCATTTCCTTCCCCTTTCTCTCCCTCCCTCCCTTCTCATTCTCTCTTCATCTCCGTATTCCTTTAATTATATTCGTCTTGTTAGTCTTCTCTCAAACCATTTATTCACTAATTGAAGACGATTTCCCTACTGGCCAGCTGTTACCGTGAAGATGCCAGTTTGTCTTTTCTCACTCCCATCTACACGCACACACACACACACGCCGTCTCTCTCCCACCCCCATTCTCTCCCTGAGGACATTGTGTTTTACACACTGAACTAACAAAGCACTAGAAAACGGTGGTTCTTTTATTCAGCTGAATTCCAGGACTGATAGTGGTTGTAGGGATTCTAAACGGTGCTGGTGCACATTCCACATCTCAGATGAGACCAATCACTGGGTCTCTTTCAAGGAGAATAAAAGCCTTTTCGGTTTCCAAGGTAACACACAATAAGGCACCATTTCGTTTGCCACACGACCTCACACAAACATGCACACACGAGCGCACATGCACAAGCAAAACAACAACAACAACTTAATACAGTGACTCTCGAAGGCATTCACCCTCCTTGGACTTCTCCACATTTTAGTGTGTTCCCGAAATGAAATCAAAATGGATTTAAGAAGAACCTTTCTACCATTGATGATCACAGTCCATAAAGGTCAAAGTGGCAAATAAAATCTGCAAATCGTTCCGAATGAACTCGAAATATACAAAGGAACATTCAAAACAAACTCGGGACGAGGTCCTTTGAAAGCACCGAGCACGGTATATAAAAACATGTCCCCTGGAGCACAAAGTTTGTTAAGACACTGAAAGAATACGGCCCAACTGTGAATCTGCTTAGAACAGGCTGTCCCTAAAAACACGTCCCCGGCGAGAAAGGTGCTGCTCGGGAAGGCTACCAAGAAGACTATGGAAACTCTAAAAGAGTTCCAGTCCTCCATGTCAGAGACGGGCTCCAGTGTGAACAGGGGATGGATTGACCAGGTGCTTCACAACTGTGGCACTGGTGGCAGGGTGCTGCACAGGAAGCCTTTGGGGATGTGTCTCTGTGTCAGGGACCGAAAAGCTCGTGAAGATAAAGGGCAGCAAATTACATGGAAATCCTGGAGGAAAACCTGCTGAAGTCTGCAAGAGACCAGGTACTGAGGAGAAGATACATCATCTAGCAGGACAATGACGATAAACATACAGCCCAAGACACACTGGAGTGGCTTTAAAACAAAAAGCTATCTGTCCTGGAGCAGCTCGGTCAATCCTTTCCTGTTTTTTTATTTGTAATGAATTTAAAACCATTGGCAATTTTTAGATATCACTTTTTTGCATTTCAAAAACTGAAATCAATTCTGATTTCATGCTGTAACGCAATGAACTATGGGAAAGTCCATGGGGGCAAATACTTTAGACTGCCACCATAACACAACACACACTCTTACCCTGAATTTGTACTGCGTGCTCCTCTTCAGGCCCTGTACTGTGCAGGTCAGGTTATCTCCAGTGTACTTTGGATGAAAGTCAGTTCCCTGGAAGGTTGAAAACATTCCAACTTAACATTCCCAATGTGTTGTGCTAAGTGACTGAGTGTGTGTTTGTGTGTGTGTGTGTGTGTGAGATACACTCACGGTGTTGTCCTCCAGTATCTCCAGTGTGTATGTGTGTGTGTGTGTGTGTGTGTGTGTGAGATACACTCACGGTGTTGTCCTCCAGTATCTCCAGTGTGTATGTGAGCACTTCCTCATTGGTGCTGCCCTCGGGTCTGCCCCACTCCAGGGTGACCCAGGAGACGCCAGCGCGCAGCAGTCGTGGTGCCAGGGGGCAGGAGGGCAGCGTACCCGTCGTGTGGACCAGCACCTCTGGGCTGAAGGCACTGCGCGGGAGGGAGGGGTTCACACACAGGCATCAGAGTTCATCTGTTCTGAATCAATCCCCTCCTTCCATCTTTCACTCCATTACCTCCCTCACCAAAACAGCCGCTGGGGAATCTGTCCCCATGGCAATGAAGAGGGAACCAGAGGGGCGAGGGGCGAGGAAATATCCGAAAAGGGAGAGTGGAAGTGAGACGAAGACTAGCTTGACATTCTGTGTTATAAGACTAAAGTTGTGTTTAGCCAGGCAACTAACTGCAGCTGTACATCAACCAGAGGGCTGTGTCAGTGTGTGTGAGCGGGCATATGTGTGTGTGTGCGTGGGTATATTTCTCTGTGCGCGTGTTTGTGTGTGCGTCGGTGGGTGTGACAGATGGCGAGGGTGCATTAGAAAAAGATCTAAGGTCAAAATGAGAGAGATGACTGACAGAAAGGGAAAAAAACTGTGGATGAGGGATGGATATAATGAAAAGACAGGTAGATGGACAGACGATAAGACAGATGATAGGTAGATACATGGCAGGTTGAATGTCATGGGAATGTAGTGCTATAACACCTGCCATTTGACCTATGAAGTGATGTGTTAACTGTATGTAGCATTACAAAACCAACCTTTTGCCTATGTCGTTGCGCGCGGCGACTCTGAACGTGTAGCCCATGGCAGGACACAGTCTGGTCACCTTACAGTGTCTCTGGCTCCCAATGTAACATTCTCTAAAAACACCGTTCTTCTTTCCCTGTGGAGGAGGAAGAGGCGGGAGTGAGTGACGAGATTAAACTGCAATAATAATCACAATCTGTAACAATAAAAAGAAGACCACGTGTTGGTCAGGGGAGAGAGGAGAGAAAACCATGCCGATGCCTGGGGCATTTCCTTACCCCAAAGAGCAAATAAATCCTGAATTCAAAACATGAGCGGTAAAAATCCCCTATCTTTTGGGAGGAAATCCATTTAGTACGGTCTCGTCCTGTTAATAGTTAATAACCATTGAGTATGGACATTCTGTATTTAGTTATCCATCTACACCACAGGTGTCAAACCGGTTCCACGGAGGGCCGAGTGTCTGCAGGTTTTCGCTCTCACCTTGTCCCTGATTGATTAATGAGTTCACTAATTGGTTAATTTCTACCCCCACCTGGTTGTTCAGGTCTGACCTGGGAACCAATTTAAAGGAAAACCCAAAGACCTGCAGACACTCGGCCCTCCGTGGAACCGGTTTGACACCCCTGATCTACACCATCGTATGCATGTGGTATGCGGTGACTGAACCCGAGACAGGGAGACACAGAGAAAGGCCCAGAGGTTTGTATTGACTGAATGTTTCAAGTAGACGGCATTACAGGGAGATTTCGGTGAGTGTCTGGTAGTTGTAGTACCTCATCCCACTCCAGGTAGTAGTTTGTGATTTTGGATCCGTTTTCATTGGGGGGCTGTGGAGAGAAGAGGAGAGAGGAATTGATAGGACTGTCAGGAGGGAGCGGGTCTCTATCACGCTACATCCTGTTTGTGCGCATGCATGCTAGTCGGGGAGAGGGGAATAAACCGGGACTGTCACAGAGAGGAAATGACAAGTGTGTTTTCATTAGTGTGACCTCATATCCTGTCTGAATGAGTGATGTCACGCTCCACGCTGCCCTTAGGCTGTCACAGCAACCAAGATAGAATATTGTCTATAGATGGGCGTGTATAGATGGGTGGTACACAGAGAAACCGACCTCATCTCAGTCAGACATGAAGAGGGATTACCCTGTGATGTCATAAAACACCAGGAAGTAAATCTCTTCTGGCAGGCAAATAGAAGCCTGATTCTCTGCCCTTCTCCCTGAAGTGTACACTCATTCACTCTCCTTCTGTGTGTGTGTGTGTGTGTGTGTGTGTGTACCTTCCACTGCAGTGTCAGGGTGCTCTTCGCGCGATGAGTCAATTTGGGGGCTACGGGCTGGTCGGGGGGGCAGCTGTGTGTTGTAAACAGCTCGGGCTCCGAACACACAACCCTCAAGTTAGAGTTACACACTGCACTGACTCTGAAACACACAGACACGGAATATTACACACACAGAACATTACAGACATGGAACAATACAGACACGGAATATTACAGACACGGAATATTACAGACACGTTGACAGCAATCAAGGAGTGAGATGTGTGTAAAATACTGGGTGTCCTGTTTGTGTGAAATTGAAAAGTGTTTTCTGCATAATTAAGTGCATTGCTCAAGGGCAGCAACCCGTGGAGAGTGAGGTCCCTGTGTGTGTGTGTGTGTGTTCTTACCGTACTTGGTAGTCTAAAGCTGGCTTCAAGTCTTTTAGATGACACTCCAACTCCTCTCCACTACACACCCACACACACACACACACACACAGCCATGTTATTGAGAACTTACCATTAGGTGTAGTTAGTTTTTAACATAGGTGTAGTTTTATTTTTGAGTAGTTAGGTATAGGTAGTGCAGTCGGGTAGTTACTGTAGTTAGGTGTAGGTAGTTTGTGTAGTAGTTGTGTGTGGTTCGATGTAGTTAGCTGTCGGTAGTGTAGTTATGTGCAGTTAGACGTAGGTAGGTGTAGGTAGGTCTAGTTAGCGGTAGATATGTGTAATTAGGTGTAGTAAGATGTAGATATGTGTAATTAGGTGTAGTTAGCAGTAGATATGTGTAATTAGGTGTAGTTAGTGGTAGATATGTGTAATTAGGTGTAGTTAGCAGTAGATATGTGTAATTAGGTGTAGTTAGATGTAGATATGTGTAATTAGGTGTAGTTAGCGGTAGATATGTGTAATTAGGTGTAGTTAGATGTAGATATGTGTAATTAGGTGTAGTTAGCGGTAGATGTGTGTAATTAAGTGTAGTTAGATGTATATGTGTGTAATTAGGAGTAGTTAGATGTAGATGTGTGTAATTAAGTGTAGTTAGCGGTAGATATATGTAATTAGGTGTAGTTAGATGTAGATATGTTTTATTAGGTGTAGTTAGATATAGTTAGGCATAATAAGATGAAGATTGGTGTAATTAGATGTAGTTAGGCGTAGTTACCTGTATATAAGTCTGGGTTTCCCATCCCGTCCCTTCTCAGACAGAGAGACCTCGTAAGTCTGGCTGTTATTGAACCGGCTCACCAACCCAACTGGGGGTGCCCAAGACAACTTTGCCCCCCGCGCATGCACGTTGGACACCTGAAATGCACACACACACACATTAGATAACGCACAGCCCGTGCACGTTGGACACCTGAAATGCACACACACATTAGATAATGCACAGCCCGTGCATGCACGCTGGACCCCTGAAATACACACACACACACACACACACACACACACACACATTAGATAACGCACAGCACGTGCATGCACGCTGGACACCTGAAATACATAAACACGTTAGATAACGCACATGTTAGATTACACACACAGGTTAGGTAACAGAAAACATAATGGAGGCGGATTTGATGAGTTGGTCTGAGTAGAAGATACACATTTACCCACATCCCCAGAATTTATACAACAAACATCAACCAGATGCGTCACCAGACTTGCAGAAAATTCAGCTTTATCATCATGGGCTGAGTGATGAGGTGTCTCAGCTGGTCTTTCATACTAAATTGCACCATTTAAACAAAGCATACGCTATGGAAACGAAAGGCTCGTGGGCTCTGACTAAACGTTTCATTTTTATACTGTCCCAGCTATGTTAAAGTCAGGCCGCGAAACACTCTGGCAGAGCAGGAAACATCTGTTACTAGAGACCCAAAAGCCTGGGTCTGGTGCCGCCCCTGCCATCATCCACTGTCTCTCTCTCTCAGACACACACACATTTTTCTTCTTTGTTTTTTGTATTAGCATTAACAGTCTCAATGGGAAATGACTGTAAATAAAAGCAAACACAAACACACAGAGAATATATAGCTAACATTTGTCTAACATGTAATATCGGTTTGTCTGCCGAATATCTATGTAATATCTGTCTGTCTAATTAATATCTAATACCTGTTGGTGTAATATATGTCTATTATCTATGAAATGTAAATAATCAATTTCTTTTATCTAATATCCATTTAATGTCTTATCTATCTAATATCTGTCTATTATCTAGAATATATGTTTGCCTGCAAAGTCGGTAAAGATGGCAAAATGGTCACAATCAACTCTTGGATTATTTCTCTGCCTATCCCTATATATATATATATCTCTGTCTGCCTCTTTCTGCCTGTCTCACTCTATCTTTGTCTGTCGTGCTCAATTTGTCTGTCTCTGGTGCCTAGTGTCTCTTATATTTTAGCCATTTAGCAGACGCTCTGTTTCAGAGGAACTTACAGTAAATGCATACATTTTAAGAAGCCAGGTGAAACCATCACACAGCTTAGCAGTGACTACATTCTAAATA
Organism: Esox lucius; assembly: GCF_011004845.1. Taxonomy (NCBI): domain Eukaryota; kingdom Metazoa; phylum Chordata; class Actinopteri; order Esociformes; family Esocidae; genus Esox; species Esox lucius. The sequence goes on from NC_047590.1 coordinate 11,204,364, forward strand.
ATTAATTGATTATCGGCAAAGTCAGCACTGGAAAGAAGACCATATATCTGGCTCTCTGTGTCTCTATGTGTGTCTCTCTCTGCTATTCTTTCTCTATTATCTCATTACCAGTTCACCTCCGCCAGTTTGTATTGCTGTACAGGTGACCGACTAGTCATGTGTGAGGTGGCAGTACAATACTGCCCCTCTGTGGTCATCTTACGGACTGCATGTGTTCTTGGCCCCCTAAAGACACACTGGCTCTGCATAAATATAGCCTTCATGCACAGACGTGTGTGTGTGTGTGTGTGTGTGTGTGCGCGCGACAGACCTGTGGTTTTTCAATAGTGTAGAGCACGTCCTGAACCCTCTTTGTCTCTGAGTCGTGATCTGAGGAGAAAAACAGAGAGATCACATTAGTGTGTGTTGGTCTGTGCTCGCATGTCAGAGGGTGTTTGTGATGCTTGACTTGGGGTGAAATGGGTCCAGGTCGGTCTGCTGAGTCAAGAAATCACCACGTGAATGCCCACTTACCATCACTGCAATTCACTGCAGATTCCCATGTTAATTCCGCCTTCTTAAAGCTAATGTTGATGTCGCTGTTCATTTCAGGGAGGACCAACGCAGGATGGCTAATGGGTGTGATGCAGTGACCGTACATACAGTCAAATTGGGTTCAGTTGGAAGATAAAAAAAAATCCCAGATAGAGACGCTTCAACGGAAAGAGCGTTTAAAATGAAACAAGATCCAAGAAGGGCATTAAAAATAAGGTGTCAAAAACATATTTGTTAATAACATTCCTGAGAAATTGCCAGCTTTGTATTTAACAAATGAATTTCTCCTATTGACTGTAATGTTCCTGGAAGTCCAGTGATAAGGTGTTTAGAAAACATAGTTCTGCATTGGCCTAGCACTCATATAGGCCCAATGTTATGCTGTCTGCTAAAAAAAAACAAGGTGCTAGTTCTAATAGCCAGAACCACACATAAAAATGGCCGGTTCCAAAGGCAGGGCACGTTGGGGGTTAATTTAGGAATGGGTCAGCACTAGTGTGTGTGTGTGTGTGTGTGTGTGATCCCTATGCCAGAAGTTTTTCCGACAGGAGCAGAGCTGCTTTCTCCATCAGAGCAGAGTTCTCTAAATCGCCCAGAAAAGGTTTGTGTTTCAGTGGGAGTGTGTTTGTATGTTGCTTCAAAAATAGTAAAAATCGGACTTGCCTCACATGAAATCTAACTACATTTCCTTTCTCTTTCTGTCTGTGTTTGTCTGTGTGGGTGTGTGTGTGTCTGTCTGTCTGTAGGTGTTTGTTTGATTGAGGAGGGCACACAGTCGAACATAGAAGAGACAGAGGTCTGAGCCAAAACTGAATAAAAGAGGCACATGGAAAAATAAATACAGAAAGAAAAAGGGAGAGGAAAACATTTAAACCACAAGCGAAAAGGGACAAGAGAGGAGATGGATTAGGAAAGAGGAGAGGAGGAGGAAAACAAATTCAGGGGATATGAAGGAGGAGAGGAATAAGGAAAGAGGAGAGGAGGAGGAAAACAAATCCAGGGGATAAGGAGGAGATGGATTAGGTAAGAGGAGAGGAGGAGGAAAACAAATCCAGGGGATAAGGAGGAGATGGATTAGGAAAGAGGAGAGGAGGAGGAAAACAAATCCAGGGGATAAGAAGGAGGAGATGAGAAGGCTGATTACACAATCACTTTTCCAGTCCTGTGACATCATCACCAGGCGCAACAGATTCGGGGGAGAAGGCCTTGTCAGACAGTGATTATGAATGTCTGTCTTTGTAGAAACTGAAAAAACTAATAAGACAGATATAGAGAGGGAGAGATATAGAAATATGATAGAGATGGGCAGAGATAGAGGAGGTAGAGACAGGGATAGTAGAGATAGATAGAGATGGTAGAGAGAGACAGAGATGGTAGAGAGAGACAGAGAGGGTAGAGAGAGACAGAGAGGGTAGAGAGAGACAGAGATGGTAGAGACAGACAGAGAGGGTAGAGAGAGACAGAGATGGTAGAGAGAGACAGAGATGGTAGCGAGAGAGAGAGAGAGATGGTAGCGAGAGAGAGAGAGAGAGATGGTAGAGAGAGACAGAGAGAGAGATGGTAGAGAGAGACAGAGAGGGTAGAGAGAGACAGAGAGGGTAGAGAGAGACAGAGATACTGTAGGAATTTAGAAAAATTATGCTGCAGGGTGAGTTGACTGAATAGCATTTTCATCTCTGTATGCTGAGCATTCCATCTGCTCAACAGCTGGGCTTTTCTGTCACTCACTCACCACACACACACACACACACTTGCAGAGACCTGTCTGAGAAGGGTTGTAGTCATGGAGACCATGTGGCGGTCAGTTACAGAGACATGCTGGTTTGTGTTTGTGTGTTGGCTGGAGTGTTGGGAACTGTGAGATGGCAAGAATAGTCAGAACCCATTTGACCTAGAAAAGGGAACCTGTGTCCCAAAATATAAATGATCCAAACTGGGATAACTATTCAGCATTCTGAAGCAGCTGACTGAACCACACTGTCTGTTGTCTGTGAACCAGCAGCATTGTTCTGGTCCAGATAAAATGGACAGGCGAACTTACAGGCAGACACACGCACAGACAGACAGAATGTTTCTCATTTGGACATGAGGAGGGGTGGTAGTATATCTGTGTGTGTGTGTGTGTGTGTGTGTGTGTGGAGGAGGGGTATCCAATTACCATGGTAACACAACCCAAAACATGGAGGATGGAAAAGCGCACAAACTTACCAAGGCAACACGGTTTATTTGAAAAGGCCTGAGTCATGCTTAGGTCAGGGGTCGGATATGTTACCGAACCAAACAAACACTCAGAGCTCAAACACACACGCACACACACTCACTCACTCACTTTTAGGGGATGACATAATCTAAGCACAGGCATTTGTTTTAAAAGTGTCACGTTACTCTATCTCTTCTAAAAGTCTCCTGTGATATTCACTTCTCTCCCCTCTTCTTCACCGTTTCCTCTCCTTCCTTTGGCTCTCTCTTCTCCTCTCCTCTCCGCCTTCACTCATCTCCTCCGCATCCTACAGTATAATCAACATGGAGGACTTGCCACATCTGCTTTTGCTGAAATCCCAGCTCCACTGAGAAACTGCAGCGCTGGCATTGAACCACCATGGGACATCCGTTTTCCTGACATCCCACTTCTCCACAGAGAAACTGCACTGTTGACGTAGATCCATCATGGACGACCGAGACATCTGTTTGTGTTTATAGTGCTAGGCTTACTGACTGTCTGACTGACTGGAAGCCAAGTCAGCCTAGCGAATTACTGGAACCAAAGGCATTAGCCAACAGACACACACACACACACACACAGCACAGAGAACAGAGCAAAGTCTACAGGGTGGGTGAATGTTTGTAGGTGAGTGTGAACTCTGTCTGGTGTTCCAGACAGTGTGTATGTGTGTGTGTGTGTGTGTGGTGTTCCTGGTTGAAAGCAAAGGACCATGCAGAAGATTAGAGTGATGGAATGTTCTCTCTCACATTCCTTTTTAGATCTCTCTTTCTCTGTGCTCATTCCTTCCCCTCTCTCTGTCTTCCCTCTCTCACCCCTCTCTCTCTCACCCACCTCATTCTCACTCCTCTCTCACCCACCTGGTTCTCACCCCTCTCTCACCCACCTGGTTCTCTCCCCTCTCTCATCACTCACTCGTCTGCCTTCTGTCCACTTTCTCTCTACACAGGGTACCTCTTCACTTTTCCTCATATTCTGTTATGTTGTCATTATGTACTTCCTGCCTCGCTCTTTTTCTCTCTCTCTCTCTCATGCTCTGACTGTTTTTAGAGGAAGCCCAGTCATGGGAGCTTCATGTGTGTGTTTGTGTGTGGGTGTGTGTGTATGTGTTCCATCTGACTCATCCTGATCCCCAGGCCAGTAGTGAGACCCTGCCAGACCATGAGAAAGTCAAAGATGCCCCTACACTGACCTGTAGTGTGTGTGTGAGTGAGTGTGTGTGTGTGTGTATGCTTGTGTGTGATCAAAGCCCTGATCAGGCAGGAGGCTTTCTCTTTCCATGATGTCACCGCCCAGCTCAACACCCCCCCCCCCCCACACCTGCCCCCTTTGGAACGTCCCCCTGACCAGGGACTGTACAACAGGGCTGGTCCAAAGCTGAAGTGGGGGTCTGAGAGGACGTCTGGCCTGTGTCTTTGGGATGCACACTAGTGTCTCTGAGTAGACCTGTCTGTCACCACCTCGCTACAAAGCCTAGCAACATGTGTGTGTGTTTGCATGTGTGTGTGTGTGTGTGAGTGAGAGAGATCAAAGGGTTCCTTCATGGACAACAAGACCCAGCAGGTATCTGCAGGACAGTACCTCACCCCTCCTCCCTCTCTCCCCCTTGTGCCACCCACCCCACCCCAAACACACACACACACACATTCTCCAGACAAGGCCAGTATTGTGGAGGGAGAACCTGATAGCTATCAGAACAGACTCAGCTATGTGGTTACCTAGAAAACCCCGTCTCCCCCTTCCTCTCCCCCGTCTCCCCCTTCCTCTCCACCTCTGTTCTCCACCTCAGTACAGCACCATTCATCCATTCATCTTTTTTCTGTCTTTCAATGAGAAGAAAAGAGGGAGAGGTGTGTACTTTCTGGCCCAGCCCAGGGCCGCAGGGCAATGAGGTCAGGTGGGGGTGGGCTTTAGAAAGACACGGACAAAAAGACAGCAAGAAACAGACAGATAAAACCAGACCAAGAAAGGAACAGAGAGAGAGAAGAGTATACTGAAAGACCGAAGAGATTCAATATTTTCTAAAAGTGGCTAATATGAGTTTCAAACCATAAAATATATACAGCTCCGGGAAAAATGAAGAGACCACTGCACCTTTCTCTTTCCTTTCCAAAAAAAGTCAAAAAGGAAGGTTTTGAGTGAGGAACAGAAGGGATAAAATTAATAGGCCACTGCAAATTGAACGCTTCTGTTCCTCACTCAAAACGTTCCTTTTCAACGTTTTTGGAAAGGAAAGAAAAAGGTGCAGTGGTCTCTTCATTTTTTCCAGAGCTGTATATGTGTGTGAATATTTTCCTTGTCATTACGATTGTTGCTATAATATCTTTAAATTGCTATAAGACCGATCCTCCTATTGGTTTGATTATTATTATGACCTTACTGTCATTAGTCTGATCCGTCAGTTAATGCATCTTTTGACAATGTAAGTAACCTATCCTTCAACTTTAACAACATCTATTGAACTGAAACAGACAGACAGAGATAGAAAGTGAGAAGGACAAAGAAGGACCAGATATTCAGTGTGTGTGTGTTTGTTTGTGCGAAAGTGTGTTTACCTTGAGGTGGGTGTGTGTGTGTGTTTGTGAACGTGTGTTTACCTTGAGGTAAGTGTGTGTGTGTGTGTGTGTGTTTGTGCGAACGTGTGTTTACCTTGAGGTGAGTGTGTGTGTGTGTCTGGCTCGGTACTCCTGGGGCTGCTCCGTAGTTGTTGCCTTCGTTCTGGCTTCTTCCCTCCCGGACTGTTAGCTCCACCCATTGACCCCAATGACCCCGGCGTAGCAACGTGGCTCTTTCCACTGCAGCCAATCAAATACATTCAAACTTTATTGACAAACACTGCATGAAAATCATCAAATTGGAATATACAATGATAACAGACCCATGCTAAAAGACAGACTGAAATAGTTGCCATGTGTTTCAGCAATATTCACCCTTTGAAAACATTTGGCTAAAGTCTAATACCTGATTTGTACCATTAAGGCTGGATAGAAGTTGATAACCAGGGACTAACTACCAACTAGTCCATACCCAGTATATTACTATAGAGCCTGTCTCTCCACACCTGTAGAAAGTCTGCTATTAGTACCTAGTCCTAGCTGGTCTCTTAATTATTCACTAACCAGTACTGTACCACCCTCTAAATAATAATGTAATTACTGTCTAACTAGGATTATTCACACTACTGTATTAAGTCTCTAAGTTGTACTCCAACCAGACAAACAGTACTAAAACTATTGTAATTAGTATAACTAGTATTCTAAATACTCAAGTTAATCTCTAACTAGTATTACAACTAATTGCACTTGTTTCTAGTTTTTAACTAGAATTCTAACTAGCCTAAGTTATCAGTTAGATTTTTTTCTAATCAGGATACTTGCAACAACCCTGTTTCAATTTTTTTTTGGATGCTGCGTAAAATGTAAATAAAAACAGAATGCAATGATGTCCAATTCATTTATCCCTATATTTAACTGAAAATAGAACAAAGACAATATATCAAATGCTGAAACTGAGAAATTGTATTGTTTTTGGAATAATATATGCCCATGTTTACCAGTGTTGCATCACCTCTTTGTTTAACAATACATTTTAAGGTTTTGGGAACTGAGGATTGCTGTACTGTAGAAAGTGAAATGTATTCCCATTCTTGTTGATATAGGATTTCAGCTGCTAAACAGTTTGGGGTCTCCTTTGTCTTATTTTTCCTTTCATAATGCGCCAAATGTTTTCAGTAGATGACAGGTCTGGACTGCGGACAGGCCAGTTTAGCACCCGGACTCTTTTACTATCGAGCTATGCTGTTGTAATATATGCAGAATGTGGTTTGTCATAGTCTTGCTGAAATAAGCAAGGCCTTCTCTGAAAAAGACGTTGTCTGGATGGCAGTATATGTTGCTCCCAAACCTGTATATATTGTTCAGAATTAATGGTGCCTTCACAGAAGTGCAAGTCACCTGTGCCATGTGCACTAATGCACCCCCAGACCATCACGGATGCTGGCTTTTGCACTGTGCGCTGATAAGAAGCCGGATGGTCCCTCTCCTCTTTAGTCTGGAGGACGCAGCGTCCATGACTCCCCAAAATAATTTCAAATTGTGATTCGTTAGACCAAAGGACAGTTTTCGATTTTGCCTCAGTCCATCTTAAATTAGCTCGGTCCCACAGAAGGCAGCAGTGTTTCTGGATCTTGTATATACACAGTGGATATAAAAAGTCTACACACCCCTGTTAAAATTCCAGGTTTTTGTGAAAGAATGAAACAAAGATAAATAATTTTCCTGACATTTTCTTAGTTGGATCTCAGAGCAAAAGCCAGGGTCCGCAGAGAGCTTCCAAAGCATCAGAGGGATCTCATTGTTGAAAGATATCAGTCAGGAGAAGGGTACAAAATAATTTCCAAAGCATTAGATATACCATGGAACACAGTGAAGACAGTCATCATCAAGTGGAGAAAATATGGCACAAGAGAGAAATTACCGAGAACTGGATGTCCTTCCAAAATTGATGAAAAGACGAGAAGAAAATTGGTCAGGGAGGCTTCCAAGAGGCCTACAGTGACATTAAAGTAACTGCAGGAATTTCTGGCAAGTTCTGGCTGTTTGCTACATGTGACAACAATCTCCCATATTCTTCATATGAATGGGCTATGGGGTAGGGTGGCAAGACTGAAGCAATTTCTTACAAAGAAAGACATCCAAGCCCGGCTGAAGTTTGCAAAAACAAACATCAAGTCCCCCAAAATCACGTGGGAAAATGTGTTATGGTCTGATGAAAACAAGGTTGAACTTTTTGGCCATAATTCCAAAAGGTATGTTTGGCGCAAAAACAACACTGTACATCACCCAAAGAACACCATACCCACAGTGAAGTATGGTGGTGGCAGCATCATGCTTTGAGGCTGTTTTCCTTCAGCTGGAGCCGGGGCCTTAGTCAGGGTGAACGGAATTGTGAACAGTCCCAAATACCAGGCAATTTTGGTACAAAACCTTCAGGGGTCTGTTAGAAAGCTGAAGATGAAGAGGAAGTTCACCTTTCAGCAAGACAACGACCCAAAGCACACATCCAAATCCACAAAAGCATGGCTTCACCAAAAGAAGATTAACATTTTGGAATGTCCCAGCCAGAGCCCAGACCTGAATCCAATTGAACATCTGTGGGTTGATCTGAAGAGGGCTGTGCACAGGAGATGTCCTCGCAATCTGACAGATTTGGAGAGCTTTGGCAAAGAAGACTGGGCAAATATTGCCACGTCAAGATGTGCCATGCTAATAGAGTCCTACCAAAAAAGACTGAGGGCTGGAATAAAATCAAAAGGTGCTTCAACAAAGTATTAGTTTAAGTTTTGGTGGATATTAGGATTTGTTCTGGTGGACACGATTGCTACACGGTTCTCTCGTCTTTTCACTTGACAAAAAATTCACCTGTATTGATAGTTATTGGATCAATGTCATTCACAAATGGCTAATAAGCTGTTAAAACGGCCAGTGGCAAAAGCCATACAGTTCATAGATGCTATTTGTGGTGGTGGTAAACTTAATAACAAACATTACTCAGTTTAACACAATGCTTAATGGTGTCTAGCGAAATATTCAAACTTTGCGTGATGTTAACGGGTGACAACTTTTTTGAAACGTGTTGCTGACACAAAATTCGGCGTGGACATATATTTTTCAAGAAACAATAAAATGTCTCAGTTTCAACATTTGATATTCTGTCTTTGTAATATTTTCCACTGAATATTATATTAGATTCAACTTTATTGTCATTTAACAAGCACAGTACAATGAAATGCAGTATATAGGGAATATAGGGTTTAAATGATTTGCACATCATTGCATTCTGTTTATATTTACATTTTACACAGGGTCCCAACATGTTTGGAAATGGGGTCGTAGTATAATTGATCTGTAACTAGTCTGCTAACTGCTATTCTAATAAGCCTGACTAGTATCCATGCTAGTCTAACCAGTGGTCATACTAGTCATACCATCTAACGTATCCTGACCAGTATTTGACTCAGTCTGAGGGGATGATGTCTGACCTGTACCCATTGTGGGTGGGAGCCAGAGTCTTGTACAGGGAGGAGGGAGGAGAGTTGAGCCTGTTCTGTCTCTCCAGCTGCCTCTGCTCCTTTATCTTCTTAGGCTGAGGCTTGTTGTAGTTCTCCTCTCTACCTATGTAGCTAGACATGCCGTAGACTGGGATGATCTCTGGAAGATGGACAGAGGGATGGGAGAGGTGTGGGGTGGAACGAGGGGACAACCGAGAGGAACAGAGACCAGAGAGGGAGAGAGGAGACGGAGAATTAGAACAGAGATGGAGAGAGGGAGGTAGAACAGAAAGGGAGGGAGAGAGGTTGGGATGACCAGAGCGGGAGGAGAGGGAAAGAGGAGAGCGAGAGGGCGTTGCAGAATTTCTATACGAGGGAGGTATATTATTTCTGTATGTTTGTCTTTGTAGTATGTGTATGTAACAGGCTATAGACAGACCTACCTTCTCCATACATGGGTGGGAGATGGTGTTGGAAGTACTGGTGGGAGGCCAGGTCCCCGGGACTCACCGGCGGGTAGAAGGAGTGAGAGTTGTGGATGTAGTGGGGATGGGTGAGGTAGGGGGGGAGGTGGTGCGAGGGGGAGAGAGCAGGGGAGTACGAGGGGGGGTAACATTCTGGTGACTGGGGAGTGACGACCACACGACGCACTCCTGTGTTGTCTTCTAACACCTGAGAGGGGGCGGGGGGGGGGGAGGATAAGAGAGGAGGGGGCGGGGGGGGGGGGGGGGGGGGAAGGTGAGAGGATAAGAGAGGAGGGGGCGGGGGGGGTTGGGGGAGGTGAGAGGATAAGAGAGGAGGGGGCGGGGGGGGGGGGGGAGGTGAGAGGATAAGAGAGGAGGGGTCGGGGGAGGGGAGGTGAGAGGATAAGAGAGGAGGGGGCGGGGGGGGGGAGGGGAGGTGAGAGGATGAGAGAGGAGGGGTCGGGGGAGGGGAGGTGAGAGGAGAAAAGGGCATAGCGGAGGGGAGGAGGGGAGGAGAGGAGCTCTTAGCGTAACTGTAGAATTCCCTGTGGGACCTCCACAAACCCTGGACACACAGGACTCCATTAAGTCCAACAGTAGTCTGTAAACAGAGACACTAAACATGCTATGGGTTTGAACTCACTCCAGTTTAACACTTTGGCTGTAAACACTTGCATGCACACACACTCACACATATACACCCCCCCCCACACACACACACACACACACACACACACACACACGCACACACATTCCAATCTATTCACACACATTCCAATCTATGAGCAAACACGCACTCCCCCCTGAGGGAGTTGCTTCCAAGTATTGCAGGGGCACAACACACACGCACAGTGTGAAAAACAGACATGTTTATGTGGTAACAAAGCTGAAGTCCCACCAGAGACACACTGGCAGAAGGATCTCTCTCTCTCTCCATACCCCTCTCGTTCTTCCCGTCCTTCCCCGTCTCTCTCCATCAACCTTTCTCTCTCTCTTTTTCATCCACTGTTCTCTCCCTCTCTCTCTCTCTCTCTCTCTCCCTCTCTCTCTCTCTCTCGCTCCCTCTCTCTCCATCCCCTTCTCCCTACGCAGATGTTTATGTAAGAGTGACATGGTTTCCCGCTCTCAGTTGGCTTAGTGGCCCCCCCAAACACACACACACACACCCATCAACCCACACACACAGTCAACGGCCGAGCTGCTATCAACACAAACCCAGTCCCCTAAAACAACATGCCCTGCAATAATCAACACATTCCTGTACTCTGGCGGATTTGAGAGCATGTTTATCACACACACTCACTCGCTCACACAAAAACACACACACACGTTACCTGGGAGATGTATCCAGGGGGAACGTGAATGGGAGGGATTGATCCATTAGGAGACATCATCGGGACCTCAGCAGGACCTGAAAGGCAGATCAGGCTGTCAGTCACTGTTCCTCTCTCTCTTTGACACACAGACACACAGCCTCTCGGTCTCTCTTAAGCACACTCTCATAGACAAACACTCTCTCTTACATACACACAAACGTTAACAAATTATCTCTGGTGTAATTCAATACGAATGTGGAGTGCTTTATCGGCACAGAGGAAAGTGGTTTGCCAGAGCAAGTGGAAAGTAAGGAACACAGAAAAACAATAAAATAAATAACAAAAGTGGAGAAATATATCTGACATTTTTTGTTAAACATTACACACACAAAGGTATCAATAGGATAAAGGAATATACAATATTTTACTATAAGTATAACAACTATACTGTAACATTGTGCAAATGATTTAAGAATGAATGAAAGGGGACAATTTATAGAATAATAAATATTGATAATGTTTGCAATGTTGGTACTTCACTGGTTGCCAGTTGTCTCATTTCAATAGGTCACAAAATAGGACATTGCTGTATTTTGCATAAAAGATAAGGGACTTCAAAAATGTTATCTCTAATGTGTTCATACACTTGGCAGGGAATTTGGAAGTGCAGCTTCGTTTCCACCTGATTTTTGTTTTGGGCAGTGTGAACAGCCTGTATACAGTATCTCTCACACGAACACACAGGGTAATGAGAACGTCATGCCCCCCCCCCCCTCTCTGACACAACCCTGTCTCTGCCCCACCACCCATTGACCCCACCCCCTCACTCTGTCTCTGACCGGACCCCCTCTCTGACCCCCCCCCCCCCACACACACACACTCTGCCCAACCCCCTCACTCTGGTAAAGTCATTGGTATCCCATAGAGAAGGCTGTAGACACGTCTGGGTTCACTGTAAATCATACTGCGCACGCACGCACGCACCTAGTGAGAAGGTAAAACGAACACAGTTAGAGGACCCTTCTCTCTCCTCTGTACCTCCTCTGCTGTTCTCCCTCTTTCTCCTCTCTACCTCCCTTCTCCCACTCCACTCCTGTCCTGGGAATATGAAGGTCTTCACTGAGCGGAAAACACACATTTGCGCGCGCGCGCAAATCCATGCGCACACAACAGGCCCGCACAAAGTCACACAGGCAAATGCCCAATGACGCACAGGAACTAACACTCACACACCCAAATGCAAACGCACGTGCACACAAACACACAAACGTGCGTGGATATGTAGGTACACAGACGTGTGTTTAGATAGTGTCTGCAGCCTCTATACTCTTCGCTCCACAAACAGCAGCGTTCCTACACTCAAACACACAGAGAGGAGCACAGTGTTCCCATCCGGGCCCCCTATGCTGGACCCAAAAGGCCCAAACCCCCCCCCCCTCCAAAAACAAGACGTTCTTTGTCCCCCCCAATCCTTTACACACACACACAAACACACACATGCACACCAACACACGCAAACCAACACGCACACTAACACACTCACGCACACCAACACACACGCACGCACACCAACACACACAGGCAAACCAACACGCACAATAACACCAAGACACACACCAACACACACATGCACGCCAACCCACACACGCAAACCAACACGCACACTAACACACTCACGCACACCAACACACACACGCAAACCAAAACGCACGTTAACACCAACACACACACCAACACACACATGCACGCCAACCCACACACACAAACCAACATGCACATTAACACACACACACACACACACACACACACCAAAACACACACATACACCAACACACACAAAGATGGTAGACACTGGCCTTTAAGTGTAGCATGGCTTTGTACATTGGGAACATGTTTGTGCTGATCACACCATTATAGTAATGGGCCATATTCTGTCAACATAAAGAAAGGTTTCCCTGAGTTTCAGAGTAATTTCTACATCACCAAACACCTGCAACAACTGACTTCAGATGTCTTTCTGGTATCCCTTTGAAACCATATGGGGGGGGGGGGGTCACTGTTTAAATGCTTATGATCAGGATGAGCTGGCCATTCATTGGTCTATGATCAGGATGAGCTGGCCATTCATTGGTCTATGATCAGGATGAGCTGGCCATTCATTGGTCTATGATCAGGATGAGCTGGCCATTCATTGGTCTATGATCAGGATGAGCTGGCCATTCATTGGTCTATGATCAGGATGAGCTGGCCATTCATTGGTCTATGATCAGGATGAGCTGGCCATTCATTGGTCTATGATCAGGATGAGCTGGACCCTTCATTGGACCACTTGAATGCATATTCAAAATGGATGTTATAAGCTCACAGCAGTGGACAAATGAAATCCCACAGAGGTCTGAAAGGTCCCTTCCAACCGGGCTGGACGCTGGATGTTGTGCTGGCCTGAATGCATTGCCAGCACAGGAAACCTGGAATTCACTAGTTCTCACCTAAGTCAGCACAAAGGCCACTGACGCTGAAAGTAGGAGGTTGCTGTCTATGCTCATTTTGAAGAAAACACAGCTGAATAGAAAACTGGGAGGAAGGTTTGGACAAAGTTCACCTCCCAAAGCAGGAGAGATGCATCACTCACACTCTACAGCTCAGCGTTAAAGATAACCTCAACAGAGCTTCTTAAGCCCAAAACAGCAGTCGTGTCTCCTGCCACAGTCTTCAACCAGCCTCCGACACAAGGTGGACCTCTCCAAAATGTGTTGCCCGGTTATTAACAGTTTGACAGAGAGCCAAGGTATCCAAGCCCAAGTTGGTTGTCCTGGCTGATGCTGTGGACATCCTAACCCCATAACGAGTTGTCACTGGTTCAGTGCAAGGATCGATGAGTGGAAAAAACCCAGCCAGAATTCCTCAGTCTGGGATTTGAACATTTTGGCCTTTTGTCCTCCCTTTCAAGACTACAATGTAAAGCATGGGCTGGTTATCGTTACAAAGGTGAAATACTGGAGACCTAAAAGCTAAATGTTATAATTATTTTAAACTTAATTTGAAAGTACGTTCACAACTAGAAGTGACGGTCGATATCAGGACCCTCCACCCCACAAAGCTTAGCTTACTTCAAATTCCTAGGAATGATTGTCTCCCGCTTTCTCGAGTGAGAGAGAATACACCAGCATTTCTGAAGAACGCACACCAGCGGCTCCACATCTTGCATCAACTGAAAACATCCTAAACCTCCCAGTCTATCCCGACCTGGCTCTACATAAAACATCCTAAACCTCCCAGTCTATCCCGACCTGGCTCTAAATAAAACATCCTAAACCTCCCAGTCTATCCAGACCTGGCTCTAAATAAAACATCCTAAACCTCCCAGTCTATCAAGACCTGGCTCTACATAAAACATCCTAAACCTCCCAGTCTATCCAGACCTGGCTCTACATAAAACATCCTTAACCTCCCAGTCTATCCAGACCTGGCTCTACATAAAACATCCTAAACCTCCCAGTCTATCCAGACCTGGCTCTACATAAAACATCCTTAACCTCCCAGTCTATCCAGACCTGGCTCTACATAAAACATCCTAAACCTCCCAGTCTATCCAGACCTGGCTCTACATAAAACATCCTAAACCTCCCAGTCTATCCAGACCTGGCTCAACATAAAACATCCTAAACCTCCCAGTCTATCAAGACCTGGCTCTACATAAAACATCCTTAACCTCCCAGTCTATCCAGACCTGGCTCTACATAAAACATCCTAAACCTCCCAGTCTATCAAGACCTGGCTCTACATAAAACATCCTAAACCTCCCAGTCTATCCCGACCTGGTTGTACATACCAACGGTGCGTCCTCGCCTCCTCCACCACCATCCGCGTTGGCTACGTGTCTGCTTGTTGCAGGGGTACAGTCCACAGAAAGGGTCACTGTGACTCTGGGATTTAAGGAAGCATTCGGAGATCATTGCTGACCCTGTTCTCACCCCGGTCACCCGCTGTTGTAAACAATTGTCCTCCGGCAGGCGTAGGGCAGGCAGGCACTAGAGGTCAATCGTAACCAAAACAATCCTGCCAATTGAACAGTTTCATTCTCCCATGCTGTTAGCATCAGTTAGCGGCCCTCTGCCCCAGAAAGACAAATAAGACCAAGTTACACCACAAGACATCTCCTGAGAACTTCTAATTTAATAGCTACACCATAATACTCTGAAAACTAAACCAATCAAGATAAATGTATATCCAGAGACCACTGCACCTTTTTCAAAAAAAAAAGTTGAAAAAGGAAAGTTTTGAGTGGGGAACAGAAGCGTTCAATTTGAAATGGTCTCTTAATTTTAACCCTTCTGTTCCTCACTCAAAACCTTCCTTTTCGACTTTTTATGGAAAAGGAAGAAAAAGGTGCAGTGGTCTCTTAATTTATTCCGGAGCTGTATTGTGTACATCGAACTGTGCATCTGTGAACTTAGTGTGTATCATATTGTGTAGCGTACTGTACACAAATGTTCTCCGAAGTACATGTTCTGCAGTCCGTCCCTACTGTTTATAATGTTCCTATTGGGTTAATGTTAATCGGCCAAAATCATGAGGGGAATGGAGAGGTGTTGTCAGTATGGATCTCCCCCTCCCTCTAAATATCTTACTCTCTCCTTTCTCTCTCCCACTCTGCCCTATCCTCTTCTCTGCTTCCGTCCGTGGGATGTGAGGTCAAGTTTGAGGTTGTTTCCTGTCTTGATTCTGACATCACCACCCTGACAGGAAGTAGAATACAATCTGTCACAGTCAAGTTATTCCCCTAGCAACCACATGGCAACCGTTACATCATCTAGCTCGGCATCAACTGTAGTAAGCACACACCCAGATACACACAACCAGACACAAGTCACGGACTCTCGTGATCTTATACACACCAACAGGAGATGATGCAACATTTCATCAGATGTTTCTCATGATACCAGCTGTCCAGAACAGCTGCTCATGGACTCACACAAACACACAGGAACAGTGCCATAGACTGTTTCATTATCATGTTAGATGTTATTGGGTGACAAACGGTGTTCTGTTCCACCTGATCTTGGAGATAGACCAGCAAAAGTTTGGGTTAATTCAATCAACCCCACACTAAAAAACTGCAAATATCCTGTATTGGCTACTACAGCATTTGGGGTTGTCAAGGACGATCTGTCCTCTGAATGTAGCCAATCAGCACTGGTAAGAGTAACACCGTAAGACAGATGTGGAACCTGCCAGATGCAAAAACGTTCTCTCCCTCCCTCCGTTTCCCACCCATGTCGGTGGTCCTTTTCCTCTCTATCTACCGTTCTTCCTCCCCATCTCCCCTTGTCCCCCACTCCTTGTCTTGTCACCCGTGTGTCTCTCTTTTTCTTATTCCTTCTCTCTTCCAGCACATATGGTCACCACATTGAGGAAACAAAGAGGCTCCTGGGAAACTGTGTGTGTGTTTGGGGCGGTACTATCAGACGAAAAAGGATTCTGTTTGTAAGATGACCTACATACAGCCAACCAGGCGCAGATGGAAAGCTCAAACACACACAAAAACACACCCCAAAACACACACGAAAAACACACACACACACACCCAGTCAGACACACAGAAACATCCGTCCAGATCCAGCAGATGGCAGCTGCATTCTCTCTGATGGGATCTCTTCTCTGTGCGTGTGTGTGTGTGTGTGTGTGTGTGTGTCTCTAACGTGGCACAGACTAGATATTATGAAAGTGTTCAACAGGGTGTGTGCATGTGTGTGTGTGTGTGTGTGTGTGTGTGTGTGTGTGTTATCAAGGTAATGTTATCTCTCCAGAGCCTTTGGAGCCGACGCTCTTACTACAGTCCACATAGACAAGACAAACTACTCCCTGTGCTCACACACTTTGACAGATCCTAAAATCCAGTTGAATGAAAGAGTGAGACCAGAGAAAGACATGGTTGGAAAATGCTGTAGGGGGGCGGCCCGTCAAACAGCTGAGATCCTGGGTCTGGGACGCAGGGAGAGACACGTCCCGGATCTGGGACGCAGGGAGAGACCTCGGACACCAGACACAAACACGCACGTTTCAAACCCTCGATTTAGATCGACGAATAAAACGTGCTGAAAGCATCGACACACGAGGATACAGACAGCATGTTGTTCTCCGCACAGCAAGGCAGCAGAAAAAGACTTGCAGGAGCTACTTGCCAGCTTCTATCCTTTTCTCTAATCCAGAACTGCAAACTAAAGGCCATGTACTGTCAGATCTCTGTTCAGATGTGACAGAACTTCAAAACTTCGTCAGCAGAGGCCTGCTTTGTGTGTAGGTAAAATGAACAGTCATAAATGAGAATCACGCCTGACCAGATCCAAAAGTAATTTCCTACAGACCATCTTCCTGAAGCCCAGGGAGTTGTCCTCTGTGTTTGTGGCCAATGGGACATTCTTTCAGTTAGAGGGAGGCTCTTTTAAACTCCCTGACCATTGCTCATGGTCACTCTAACATGTTCCACAGGTGGGTCAGTCTGGTGGAAGAGTAAATCCACTCAACATGTGGGATGTAACCTGTGGTTTGTGTGTATAAGCGCAGTCACATTCACTTTTTTGTTGTTCTTTTCCCTCAAAACCTCCAGTGGGACGCACACATTAGCAAACAGATGTTGAATCTATTGTACGGTCACCTAAAAAAACATCTTCCAGCTTCATCAGTACGGGAAGAAGTAAAATGACGGACAAGCTTTTGGACGTGCTCACCCTACTAGCAGCAACAATTAACATATATCAAAGATATCTGTATGTTCGGGGATGAGAGGACATTCTGACTGATCCATGAATTCCAGAGAAGTCAGCTGTCCAAACTTTAATACAAACTATGGTGAGACAGACTGAGACAGACAGAGATAGACAGATAGATACAGGAATATAGAGAGACAGTGATGCAGACAGAGAGTCTGAGAGAGACACAGAGAAACAGTGACAGGGACAGAAATAGAAAGGACACTTATTCAACATCTATCCATTCCACCAGTGCAGTTAACCCTGAATAGCCCTTAACCCTAACCCTTAACCCTGAATAGCCCATAACAATCTAACCCTTAACCCTGAATAGATCATAACCCTAAACCTTAACCCTTAACAGCCCGTAACCCTAACCCTTAAATTATCAGCACAGCTACAACAATCTGTAAAAGGCAATGTTACTGCAGGGATAAACCATCCGTCCTTTCCTTTTGTTAATGCAGAATTAACACTGGCCAAGAAATAGAAAAACATGCATAGAATTAGGCTAGTGTTAGCCTAGCCAGACGTCCAGACTGCCCTCTTCCTTCCTCTCCTCTGCCCAGCCCAGGGCTGTGTTTGCTGGGGTGACCTAGTTCAGCTGCTGGGTCTTATCCAACGACGCTAACGTCACGTCTGGAACAAGGCTACACTACCATTACCATAATACTCACACACACCGGCGCACATCTACACGCACCCCCAGACACAGACATACACACACACCCAGACACAAACATATACAACCTCACACACTCGCAGACAGTGACACACACAGAAACAGAGTACACACACCTAAACACGCACCAAGACACACACACAGCCAGAAACACACACTTATTTGCAAATCAGTATGCATTGTCTGAACTGAACTGAAGAGGAGAGAGATGCGTTACTCTGTCAAAGAGATGATACAGAGATACATTCTGCCTATGAGGCACATATACTGCTGCAGCATGAATTCATATCCAGCCATCGTTTTTTCAGCAATGTTTTTTTCGTTTTTTCCTCTGTTATTCAACACGGAACTATATAAATGGGAAAAAGAAAAAGGAAGACATAAAAACACGGCTACCCACAGAGCGGAATTGTGGTCACTGATTATCAGGGAACAGGAAGGCAGAGACGCACTTAATATTAGTATTACGCAGATAATACTCAGGGAGAGTATGTCATCTTAACATGCAAACAGTAGTGAAGTGGCCCAAAAAGGTCATGTACTTTTATAATCTTCTACCAGCACAGCCAGAAGAGGACTGGTAACCAGCAGGGTCTGGTTCCTGTATAGGTTTCTTCCTTGGTTCCGACCCTACTCGTGAGCTTTTCCTAGCCACTGTACATCAACTTCTTGTTGTTGCATGCTCTTTGGGGTTTTACGCCAGACACCTGTATCAGCGCATTGTGACAAACTGCTGATGTAAAAAATGCTTTATAAAATACTTCTGATTGATTGATGGTAAGAAGGTTGGTATATTAGTGGCAATAATGAAAGTAGTGATAATGGTAATATTTCTGGTATTTGAGTAAATTCCAGTAGTGGTGTAGTTCACTTGAGTATAGTTCACAACAGGGAAACAGCCTAGCAGCTCAGTCTGTGGTTAACCATGCACTCACAAGATAAATCTTCAGAAGCACGTGAAAAACCACAAAGAAGAAAAACAAGACCACAGAGGATGGAAGAAAATAAGAGCTAAGCCAAAGTATTGATACAAAACCAGGACCAGCTGGGGGCCAATTCAAACGGATCCACCTGATCGGACAATGTCAAAAACATGACCTAATGTATCCACGATACCAGGTGCTTCACGGCGCATGAAGCAGGCGATCAGCAGTTCGGATGTCAACCAAAGCACACACCCGTCACTGTTTTGGGAACAGATAAGGGATAAGGAGTTGGCGATGTGTAAACCCTCAGATGCACAGACAGATACCCAGATGCCAGAGGTTACGGGACGTTTCCTACCACAGGCTGATGTCATTATCGCACCCATCTGCAGATGAACACACAATCTGGACGGCACTCTGAATAAGAGCGTCTGCTAAATGACTGATATGTCAAATGTAGTTATAACAGATGCTTGGTTTGTTTAATGTCTCTGTTATCTATTATATTTGTCAATCCATTTTTTTGTTCTATTGTTGTTGTTTATCTTATATATATATATATAGCTCCGGAAAAAATCAAGAGGTCAATGCACCTTTTTCTTTCCTTTCCAAAACAGTTGAAAATGAAGGTTTTAAGTGAGGAACAGAACCGTTCAATTTCCAGTGGTCTCTTAATTTTAACCCTTCTGTTCCTCACTCAAAACTTTCCTTTTTCAAATGTTTTGGAAAGGAAAGAAAAGGGTGCAGTGGTCTCTTAATTTGTTCCGGAGCTGTATATATATATGTTAGTAATAGTATTTTATTTGACTATAATTGTTATTATATTGTTCACTGCAATGTCTAAATTGAAGTTTTGGCAATGTTTACACAATGTCTTTCAGGCCAATGAAGCAATTTCAATTTGAGATAGACGAAATGCAAAAAACAGAAAAGGTGAGGGAAAAGTAGAGAAAAGAGAGAGAGGAAGAGGAAAGAGAATGAGAAGGGGAGGCAAAGGGAGGAATGAGAGAGAGGAAGAGGACGGGGAAGTGAGGGAGGATCTAATAACCCAGACACTAATGACTCACTGTTCCCAATGTATGAATACACACACACACACACACACACACAAGTCAGCAACGAGGTGCAACAGCTGTTGGTGTGTAAACAGAATGGGAGCCTCAAGTATTTCATGCCATCACTCCCTCTGCCCCTCCCCCCCCCTCACCCCCTCCCCCTCCCCTCCTCCCTCCCCCCTCCCCTCCTCCCTGTCTGTCCCTTTCCTTCTGTCCACTCCACATTCCCCATCCCTTTTCCTGAAACGTAAGCGCTGTCTCAACCAATACCCTTCACCGTTTGAGTGAGTTGGTGTTCAAACTCTCTCTGTCGGCCGGTCTCCATCCACAGATCATCCTTTCTCTTACTCTCTTCCTCCCTCTTCTCTCGCTTCCTCTCTTCCTCCTTCTCTCTCTCTCTCTCTCTCTCTCTCTCTCCACATGTTAATCTGCAGGAACATTCCTGTTGTGTGAGTCACGGTCTGGACAGCACTGTGTTCGTGACCCGTCACAGACAGACAAAGAGAGACAGGGAGGAAAACCGAGGGAGAGACCGGCCGAGAGGGACAAACACAGCAGCAGAGCGAGAGAACGGGGGAGAGAAACGCGGGAGAGAAGAAGGGTCGAGGAGGGAGGGGTCTTTAAAATGTCAGTGGAAAAGCAGACTGGAAGTCCTAGATTAGCAGGGACTTTCCCCGTTCTACATTCCAGTGGGAGAGCGTGCGCCCTTTCCCGGGGCTGCTGGCTGATCAGAGATAAAGTGGGGATATGGAAAATGGAGGGATGGCAGGAGTGCCTCTCGCACACACCATTTCCCTCTCTCTCTCTCTCTTTCTCTCTCTCGTTTATGTTTTTCCTCTCACCCCTCACCCCCATCAAGGCTAAGCCCCACCCGTACACCCCGATTTCCTCTCTCTTTCATCTTTTAGCCTATCAGGGCCGAGCGGAATGAGGGAAGGAGGGCTTTCTCCTGGAAGTGACACACACACACACACACACACACACACACTACACATCCAAAGACAAGAAAGAAGGGATGAGTGACGGAAAGGAAAAAAGTAGCTAGATGGTGGTGGTGGGACCAGTGGAGTTATATAGTTATGTGTCCAGAGATGCGAAGAGGAAGAACAGCTAGCAGAGGAAGACAAAGACAACAGTGAGAATGAGAAGCCAGGGCTGGATGAAGACTGATCCAGGGTCATTACATTTCTCCAGCAACATGGAAAAAGTCTAGTGAGGACTTTAATTGGCATGTTGAATGGAGGAAGGGCAGAGGCATATTTGTAAAATATATCATTAGAGTTGGCATATTTCTGACATTTTGGTCATTTGTAGCTTTACTCCTGGTGCTTAAATGTGAATACTATTTAGATGAGTAAAAATCTTCTTGTATTAATTATGAATACTGAAGAATACAAATATGACTATCAAAAGTGTACCCTCTTTTACTTTGTAAATGTGATAAGTGACCTGTGTTGTTCAATGTGAATTTCTTTCATAAATGTGTTTTTCGCACTTTTATGTTTTTATTTGCTGTAACTGACTCTATAACTATAAATGAAGGTTAAATACCCATCCAACCCCCCAAAAAATATAAATAAAAATTGGTACTGTACAACTGTTCCAAAGTTCTTCAGCAGGATCTCGGCTACCTTTGGAGTTATATGGCCAATTCATCCACAGAATCTGGCCTAATAACTAATGCAGAGGGACCCGACTAGAAGACACATGATGTATTCATCCATGCTTGTTCTCTCCAGTCTGCTTATAACCCCTCAGCAGCAGAGGTGTACCTAAGGCCTGGTCGCCTCACGGCCACAGTGTTTCAGGTCGGTCAGGTCAGTTGGGGCAAGCAGGGGTCTGCAGAAGAAATGTGGGCCAGTGAGAGGTGTTGTTCTGGGGCAGCCCCTCTGCAGGGTCAGGGAAATACTCAGAGGGACACCACTCAGAGACAAACGGCGGAGTGTTTTTAAGTGTGTTTCCGGTTCTATCTCTAGAAAATCCAAAGTAGGGACACCTGTTATTGCTTTGTGGCGTCTACAGGTGAAATATGATGTGGTTTAAATGTCAGACGTATACAGTATATGTCTATGTTGATATATACATTTAAACTTTGAATATATTTAAAACATACAGTTTGTAAATAAGAACCGTTCTATAGAATACATTTGGTGAAAACTGAAACCGGCTTTGTTTGTTTTAATTTAAAAAATAATCACCCCCCAATTGATCCTGCTGCTTCCAGGAAGCCAAGAGTTTCAGACCTAGAAAAGACACACACACACACAGATATAGAGCAGAGGGTTGTATCCCCCCGTATTTCCTGTAGTGGTAGAGTCCTAAGAGTGCGTCAGGCTTCAGTGTACTGGCAGACAAAACCAACTGCACAGGACAGGGGACACAGGGGTCAGAGAGAGGAAGTGGGTTGGCCCGGAATGTGAAGTACCAGACGAGACCAAACTAGTTACGTCTCCCTCCCTCTCTCTTTCTCTCTCTCACTGTCTTTCTATCTCAACCCCCGTCTCCTTTCTTTCCCTACTCCCATTCTCCCACCTTTCTGCCTAAATGAGCCGAGGGAAGAGGTCCCTACACACACACACACACACACACACACAAAGAGTACAGGACACACTCAGTGCCCCATGGGCCCACATTCCATTACACACCACCTGGAGAGGTTGTTAATTCTCATGGTGATAGCTCTCCTAAACCAAGTACAATACACACACACGCAAACACACACACACAAATGCATTCATAACCCAATTTTGGTATATTACCTGTGAACTCTAGGGTAACGTCTAGGAGCAAATACCTTTAATTTGGCATGAGGTGTTGGTAAAACATGAGGCAGTTTGTAGTCCAAATCAGGCATCCATGTGGGAGCATAGGGGAATTGGAGAAAGCAACAGTTTGCACTGGAACCAACACTCCCCAATCCCCCACTTCCCACTAAGAGTTTTGTGTCGGGCTAGCTTAAGAAATGCGTCGACTAGCTTTTATACATTTGAAATGTGTCCGCATTTGGCACAATAATTCCCTACACTACTGAGCGCTTGTTTTCTCTCAACAGGAATGGAATGAACAGTTAGAATTTTAGCCAATAGGAAATGACAGCATGGATTTGTTGTTTTCCTGCAGTGCGAATATTAGTGTCACAGGTGGTTGAAGGGCAGGGGGCAGCTTTTCAGAAGTGGGTCCGGCGATGTTTTGTGAATCCTGATTAGGTCTTTCAAGGGTCATTAACAATATATGTGCTACTGGTCATTGTTGATTACAATCAATGTTAGAGTTCACAAAGCTGGTCATGAATGGATGTACCATTTCCTTCTTGCTTCAGTGTGTTTATAGTGCATGGCAATACAATTCACTTTTATTTATACACTCAAAACCTCAACTCCGTTTGATCTCCAATTATTTTTTATTGCAATTGATTCAATATTTTTGCATGTTACAGATATAGTATTACAGATTGCAGATATAGTATTTCTATCATGTAATCCCCCTCCATCCAGCCCTGCAGTCATACAACAGCTTTAGAGACTGAGAGAAACAGGGGAAAGGCCTCACATCAGCAAGCAGGAGAGAATCAATCATTTCCTAGCTCTGCGCAGACGATGCATACAATACACACACACACACAGTTGGAAAAGTGACCAGATCAATGGGGCCATTTGAAGGGGCTGTAACAGCCACCAAAGTCACGAAACACAGTCAACTACATTACCCACACTGCAGCAGCACCAGTGCTCGTGAAATAGGTTAAACTGCATTATGGAATATTGCAACACATTTAACTCATACATAAAGTGGGGAGAACAAGTATTTGATACACTGCCGATTTTGCAGGTTTTTCTACTTACAAAGCATGTAGAGGTCTGTAATTTTTATCATAGGTACTCTTCAACTGTGAGAGACGGAATCTAAAACAAAAATCCAGAAAATCACATTGTATGATTTTTTTGTAATTAATTTGCATTTTATTTATTTATTTAAGTATTTAATCACCTACCAACCAGTAAGAATTCCAGCTCTCACAGACCTGTTTTTCTTTAAGAAGCCCTCCTGTTCTCCACTCATTACCTGTATTAACTGCACCTGTTTGTACTCGATGCTTGTATAAAAGACACCTGTCCACGCACTCAATCAAAGAGACTCCAACCTCTCCACAATGGCCAAGACCAGAGAGCTGTGTAAGGACATCAGGGATAAAACTGTAGACCTGCACAAGGCTGGGATGGGCTACAGGACAATAGGCAAGCAGCTTGGTGAAATAGGCAGCAACTATTGGCGCAATTATGAGAAAATGGAAGAAGTTCAAGAAGACGGTCAATCTCCCTCGGTCTGGTGCTCCATGCAAGATCTCACCTCGTGGGGCATCAGCCCAGAACTATACTGCAGGACCAGGTCAATGACTCGAAGAGAGCTGGGACCACAGTCTCAAAGAAAACCATTAGTAACACACTACGCCGTCATGGATTAAGAAGAAGGATGAGTACCACCCCAAGAACACCATCCCAACCGTGAAGCATTGAGGTGGAAACATCATTCTTTGGGGATGCTTTTCTGCAAAGGGGACAGGACGACTGCACCGTATTGAGGGGAGGATGGATGGGGTCATGTATCACGAGATCTTGGCCAACAACCTACTTCCCTTAGTAAGAGCATTGAAGATGGGTCGTGGCTGGGTCTTCCAGCATGACAACGACCCGAAACACACAGCCAGGGCAACTGAAAGTCCATATTGCCCAGCGACAGCCCCGAAACCTGAAGTATCTGGAGAAGGTCTGTATGGAGTGGGCCAAAATCCCTGCTGCAGTGTGTGCAAACCTGTTTAAGAACTACAGGAAACGTATGATCTCTGTAATTGCAAAAAAAGGTTTCTGTACCAAATATTAAGTTCTGCTTTTGAGATGTATCAAATACTCATGTCACGCAATAAAATGCAAATGGATTACTTAAAAATCATACAATGTGATTTTCTGGATTTTTGTTTTAGATTCCGTCTCTCACAGTTGAAGTGTACCTACGATAAAAAGTACAGACTTGTAACCTGCAAAATTGGCAGTGTATCAAATACTTGTTCTCCCCACTGTACATCTACATTATTCTGAGTGCCGCCCCGGCACAGCTCTAGGATGGCGGTGGTAAAAGTACACACACGCACGCGCACACACATTCCAGAGCATGGTGCTCTCACACACTTTGGAGTCACTGCCTTTGAAGTGAGTGTGGGAACGTTCAGGGAGGGAGGGTGAAGGGGGGGTGTGGTGGGGGGGGGGACTAGTTATGTGGCTCCAAAACTAGCGACAACCAACCCCGGGCCGATGGGAAAAAGAAAATCCCACTTCAAATCAAAAGCTTTTTTTCCTCTCGGATGGGCCTCAACACCCTTGACTGTAGGAGGCAAAAGAACCTCCACAAAATAAAAGATTTTACTAAAACGTAGAACGACAACATGGCAGGGCTACTAGCGCAACATAATGGTCTCACTTCCACTTACTGAGGCAAAGAAGGAAAGAAGGAGAGGGAAGGAGAGGGAAGAAGAGAGGGAGAGGCTCCCTCTTGAAGCTTCTTGGCGGGAGCAGTTTGTGTACCACAGTGATCCAGTTAAACAGAGGTTACTTTATATAAAACCCAACTCCAGTCTCTGTTACACAGACACACAGTATCTCTGTAAAGAGTGGCTCGACTGGCCTTCAAACACTGTGCTTCACTCCTACCTCTCATTAAACCCAGTGACCTGCGCGCGTGTGTGTGTCTGTGTGTGTGTGTGTGTCTGTGTGTGTGTGTGTGTCTGTGTGTGTGTGTGTGTCTGTGTGTGTCTGTGTGCGGGAGATCGTAGAGGGGAGTCTGTTCCAGTGACCTGAATGGGAAAGGTAACACTACGGTGCACATTGACCCAGTGTCTGCCTCTACCTGTCTATCTGTCTGTCTCCACCTGTCTGTCTCCACCTGTCTGTCTCCACCTGTCTGTCTCCACCTGTCTGTCTCTACCTGTCTGCCTCTACCTGTCTATCTGTCTGTCTCCACCTGTCTGTCTCCACCTGTCTGTCTCTACCTGTCTTTCTCCACCTGTCTGTCTCTACCTGTCTGTCTCTACCTGTCTGCCTCTACCTGTCTGTCTCTACCTGTCTGTCTCTACCTGTCTGTGTCCCTGGACCTGTCTGTGTCTTTAGCTGCCTCCATCCACTAATGGTAGAAGGATGGTTGGGAAGATATCCTACCACCCACAGGCTCTAGCTGGCAGTATAACAAAATATGCACCTTGCCTGCATGTCCGTCCGTCTGTCTCTGTCTGTGTGTGTGTGTGCGTGCGTGCGTGTGTGTGTGTGTGTGTCTGTCTGTCTGTCCGGTCACTGGTCTGTCTGGGTTTGGCCTCCAGCTAAAGCTCTGAGACTAAATTGAATTCCACACAGGGCAGGGGGATGAGGGGCGGGGTAATTAGCTAGAATAACACAGGAGTGGGGGGGGGTGGGTGCAGTGTCTGAAAGAGAGCCTTCATCAGAGAGAGAGAGACAAAGAGCCTTTTCAGGGTGGATTTACAGCTCACTCTGTTGTGATGTCATCAGAGCGAGACACACACCCTTGAGTTCAGCGGAATCCCCCTAGTAAACTAGTTGCATATACAGCACAATACTTTATGTACAAACTGAGCCAGCTCACACACAGACACACACACACGAGGACACAGCGTGCCTAGCGGTAACTGCCACAGCGACGAGGCGGGGGCTTTTAATAGAGCAAAGTCAATGTGAGACAGACACAGCTGTGGGCAAGAATGTGATGTCATAGGTGTGCGACCTACCCTGGATGCATTGCAGCGAGCCGTCCTCCGCTCTAATGGTGAACGTCTCCCCTGGATTCACCTGCACCAGAATCACCTGCGGAGCACAGAAAGACCAATCAGACACTTCACAACGATGGAATGCAGGAATGATCAGACACTACACAACAATGAGAGACAGTAACAATCAGAGACTACAAAACATTGAGAGAGAAACGACCAGACACTATACAATGTTGAGAGACAGAAATGATCAGACACTACACAGCGATGAGAGACGGGGACAATCAGAGACTACACAATGACGAGAGACAGGAAAGAACAGACACTAACCAACGATGAGAGACAGGAACAATCAGACACTACACAATGATCTGAGACAGGAACAATCAGACACTACACAATGATGTGAGACAGGAACGATAAAACACTACACAACAATGTTGATACAGGAAACCCATCACAAAATCTCCTGCCTAGTCTAGAAACAAAGACAAGAACCAACAATCGCAGACCGATAAAACTATTTCAGACGCAACATATTGATCACAGACACACCGAAGGGGAACACAATGAGTTTACTGTAAGGCAGGACCTCTCACATACACTGACACCCAAACACACCCTCTTTAACAGACCCAAGGCCTACAACACTCTTGGGCTGTGTGTGTGTGTGTGTGTGTGTGTGTGTGTGTGGAGAATCTTACCGTCATGTTGTCCATGTAGATGTTGTTGAGAGTGTAAAAGTGAAACACATGTTGTGCCATGGCCCACACACTACAGAAACCACACACACACACAACCACACACACACACACTACAGAAAACACACACTCACACACAACAAAAACCACACACACACACCACCGCACACACACACTACAGAAACCACACAAACACTACAGAAACCACACAAGCACTACAGAAACCACACACACACACACTACAGAAACCACACAAAAATACACACACTACAGAAACCACATACACTCACTACAGAAACCACACAAACGCTGCAGAAACCACACTGCAAAAAACACACACGCTGCAGAAACCACACACAAACACAGAAGAAACCACACACACACACACCCCGCAGAAACCACACGCACACTGCATAAACCACACACAAAAAACACACCACAAAACACACACACACACACACATACAAACACACAGACACCCTATGCGCTACAGGTGTATCTCCCTAGTATGTTCATATCCCCTCCAGTTCTGTCCGCGGCTTGCCATTGCGGCGCGAAGCTCCTCTCCCCATCGCTCTTCCTCACACACACACACACTTTCTGCACTGTCTGCTGCTTCTGTTGCTATGGGAACCACAGAGCGTACTGGAGGCCAACCTAGGTTTAGCTTGAAGAGACCTCATCACTCATACGTTTTGTACTACTACAGTACTAAAGAAATGTATGCATTTAGGTCTTTAATTCATATATCTGACTGAGACACCGCTTTTTCACAAGGTAAATAACAAACACACACACACAAGCAAGCACACAGAAACGCTCTGGGTCTGGTTCCTCTACATATAATCAACTGACCAGCAAGATCCGAAGAGCCTTTCCGATTTGCAGACGGAAAGTTTTATATTGATACACTAAAACAACTCCCTCATGGCTTTCCCTCTGGGGACGTGTTTTGAGTGAGACAACTCCCTCTCACACCAACAGAACTCATCCCTGCGCGCGCGTGTGTGTAAGAGTGTGTGCATGTGAGTGTGCACGTTACCTGTTGCGCCGCATCTCCGCTAACCATGTGCTGCATCAGCGGATCGCTCAGCAACGGAGGCGGAGCCAAGTCCATCAGCTGGTCGGTCATCATCATGGTGACGTACATTCATGGATACACACACTGGCCTGGCCTACCTGGAGACAGAGATCGGGTTAGCAACTAGTTTGAGGTAACAGTCACCGAGAACACAAAGTCAGGGGGAATCGAAAATAATGTTTCTATTCATTAGGTTGCGATGTTTGAGTTACACCGATAGCACAAGGACATGGTAGAGTGTGTAGGACTGCGAGAAACTGGCTTTAAAATAGCTAATTGTGGTCTCCGTGGCAAAGAGGAGGGCCTTTGAAACCCCCCATAAGATTGCATGAGCAGTTCTGGAAGTCGGCGTACATCCAAAACTGCGTGCGCAGAGCCCAACACACACCGCTCTCTGGAGAAGGTGAATGTGGCGATGTAATTGGAGGCTGCTGAGTGAACACTGCTAACTGATTTTATTTTTTACTTAACCTTTGGTTTCTGACAGTCACACTAAGATCATGGTCTCTTTTACAGACGAGCCCTGAAGTTACAAAAACACACACACCAAAATATACAGAAAACGCAAACTGAAAGACACATTCATGAAATAAAAACACGTACGAAATAAGGTCCTCGGCTTTCTAAAAATGCCCTAGAGGGGCTTACATATTAACATTAACAAACATCTTAAAGATTGTTAATCACATCAGGTGCAGGAAACATTAAGCTCTGAAACCGGCTTTGTTACTCATTTGTCTAAAGGTCATGATGGTTAATAAGGATGTCAGGTACAATGAGGTTTTGGTAAATGGCCTCTTATATTATTTTCCTGGTAAGAAATCCTGTAAAGAGTAATGGAACTGACAGCTACAGCTGCATTCATATAATTCCAAAGGTAATTGGATGGTGGCAACTGTTTCTTGGCCTCAGTATTCCAGCCCTTTAGTTAAAATAATATAATAACACAATGTCCATGTTCATTTGAGGGTATTTTCAACCATATCAGATCACCTATTTGGAAACCACACCAGTTTTTCTAAATAGTCCTAACACAATGCGCAGCAAGGTAGCCAGATTTAGTACTTGGTTTAGTATCCCTTGCATGCAATGATGAAGTCAGAGGTCTGTGACCCATATACATCACCAGACACAGAGTACAGTATCATCCCTGCTGATAATGTGTCACGGTTCAAATACTTCTGGAGTTCATTGAGGATGTGGCCATATTCTTGGACCAGTGGGAACGGAATAATCTGCTTTCTGCTGTTGAGCAAAAGGCCTGACCTACATAACAAAATAGTTTCTATTCTCAGCTCCTTCAATAACTAACTCATTTGCTTTTTAAACAAAATGTTTTGTCCGCCCAGAAGCCCAGATATTTGTTTTCAGGGACACGATCAATATGGGCCCCACCATCCAAAGTTGTTCTGCTTCAATCATTTGAGGTCAATGAAGTGTGTCTGAAAAACAATGTGGGCAGACTGCAGTTCATACAGAACCTGGTCAACCGAGTGGGCGATAGCCCAAACAATGTCATCAACTTACCGGTTACTCTTTCTAACAAACAAGTCAATACTGTCAATGTAAACAGTCAAAAGTACAGAACCTGAAATCGATCAACCTCTGTGAGACCTATTTATATTTCTGTCCGAAAATGCTGATATATTCCCATCAGAAGACACACTGAGTTTTATCTGTCAGGTGGGTTGTACAGGTTGGATTGAAAAATTGAGCCTCTGAAATATAACATTAGAGCACAGGATGGGGATGGACTAGGGTGTCTCACACACACCAGGGCAGGGGTAAATAGGCCACAGACATAGAGATTCTGACCTCGAAAAGCCAGTCATCCATCCTGACCTCGCACACGTCAGCTTGTCACTCCTGACCTAAGGCTTCACATCCACTTGACGGACAGTCGGACCCACACGACAGAGATGGGGGTAGGGGAGGTAGGGGAAGATGCCCTCAGAATTATGTGGAATCCGAGCTGCACTTATTAACCTCCTGCCAAGTGTATGACCACATCTGGGACTTGTATTTCCCTCCGATCTGTCACAGTGGGATACCACAAAGTGCGATCACAGCAGCTCCACCACCAGTGTAACCTTCGACAACCAAGTGTGGCCGAAGGCCAGAGGAAGTCAGTAGATTACCAAACCCGGGAAACGGTCATGGTGATGGGTCGTGTGTCTACAGAGGCGGAGGGGCCAAATTCCAGCAAACTAGGGTGTGCTTTCCCGGGCCAGTAATTCCTAGACCATGACACTAATGAACTGACGGGTTCTTCCGTCCAATCATATGACCAGACCTGGGAAAACTCCAGGCTCAAGACATCCTGAGCGGCTGGAATTTCCACGGTCCGGGGTGAAAAACACACCACTACCAGCCTGTCACTGGGCCACAGAAAACATACGGCGGGGCCGTCTGGAAACGTCTGTTGAAAATGTCCTTGGGTAGTTTGTGGTGATAAGGCCCCTACTAAAGACACGCTGGGAATCTGCCATGCAAACCGCGCCCCCCCCCCCCCATCAGTCCCATTCAAGTGTTCTGGTCTTACAAAAGATATTCAGACCAGGAGAACACACACACAGGACTACCTTTGTGAGTGAGCGGGGAGAGGTGGGGAGGAGATAGGGGGAGGGGGAGGAATGTTGGGCTTGTGCTAACTTTGAGGAGAACACACACACAAACACACACGGAGACAGAGAGGCTCTTTATATGAGACGGAACTCTCCCAGGATTCCCTGGCCTGCCAGCTTTCTGCCACATGTGCACCGTGCGTATCTGTGCGCGTGTGTGCGTGTGTGTTCGCGGCGCGCAAGTGTGTGTGTGTGTGTGTGCTCACTCGTTCAAAATAGAGTGTGTCTCTGTACCTACAAGACAGAGAGACGCTGTGTGTGTGTGTGTATTTGTGTGGTGTGCCTGTCAGTGTGTTTGTAAGTGAATGTGTGTGTGTTTGTGTGGCGTGTGTGTACATGCGTATGACTGTGTGTTTCTGTGGCGTGTGTGTGTGTACGTGTGTGCCTATGTATGTGTGTGTGTGTTGTGTGTGTGTGGTTGTCGTTATTCTGCCCTGTAATTGCCGTAATGATATGTCATCCACACAGAACAACTCAGCACGGGTGGGGTGGAATGCCTAGAAACACACACGCACACACACGCACACACACACACACACACACACACACACAGACACACACACACAGACAGACAGACACGCGTTTAAACAGGTCTCTCAACACACCGTGAGCTGAAGCCTTGCGGGCAGGCTTTTACAGGGAGCTTTGATTTAACACCTGAGAATGACAATACAAGGACACACGCGCCTGGCGACTAGAGGAAGTTGCCTAAACAGACAGACGGCGGTTCATTAACATACAGATCGCTACATGGGGACAGCAGCAGAATTGCATGCGGAAGCTTTCCAAAATAGAAAGGTCTTGGCCAGCGCTGTCGCCGGATACAGTTCAGGATTAGCATCCAAAATCATACAATACATTGGCAGAGTAGATAGGTCCAGTACATATAATGACAGTGGAACAGCAATGCTCTCCGTCGACTGAGCAGTTAGCTGAGGCTCACTATTTTCCACATGCAGTGACGCTCCCAGTGTAAAGAATTATTTTGCATTCATTAAGTCGGGCGTGTAAATCCGTCAACAAACATTGTCAAGTTAGCAAAGGTTAAGCTCATAGCAGGTCAGAGGGAGGCTGCTCGGAGGAGAATGGTTTCTCCCCAGGGTGGATGATAGGTGAATTTCAACAAGGCCAAGCCAGGGAGGAGATGTCCCAGTTGGGAGTTGAACTGACTCAAACATGTCCTGGAGGCAGATCTGCCCTAAATGTGATTGGCTGAGTCAGAGGAGTGGGCAGGGCATATGACCCAACTAGGAAAGGACCCAAATTTGACATTTAAAGCGGTAAGGCAAAGGGTTAAGGTTAGTAGTTTAGGGTAAAGACAAGCACTAATCCTGGTCAAATATCCTCTATTGAAATACAAGCCCCGCCCTCTCCACTGAGCCAACTAATCACGTTCATCAATGGCTTCAGGGCATATCTGCCTCCAAGACACGTCAGGGCAACGTCAGGGCAACTCCCACATCTGGAGAGATCAATAGCCAAATGTCACAGCAGATCACAACACTGGTGGGTAAGTAGAAGTACTGGCGACAAGTCCACTATTTCTACAGACATATTATAGACGCTTTCTATAATTACATCTAACAATTCTGAAGAAAATCACAAGAGTGGCCCCTTTACTACCATAAGACTTGGATGATTCAAGTTCCAAGGAAACACAAAGCAAATGTATTTGGGGACATCGACCCACAGACATTACAGGAACAACAGCAGACAACTTTCTCCCCAGAAGGTGTATTCAATAAAGCCTGTTTTAGATCAGCAGCATTGATATATGCGTTTTTACCAATTCCAATCCATAAACGCAAAAGAGCAAGCAATGGAGAAGCACAATGCCTAGGACAAACTCCCTAGAAGGTAGGAACCTAGGAAGAAACCTAGAAAGGAAACAGGCTCTCTCCCTATTCCCCTCACCCATCTCTCTTCCCCTCCCTGTAAATACCAGTCATTCTGTAGATGTTTCAGCAGAGGTGTGTGTGTGTGTGTGTATATGTGTGTGTGTGTGTGTGTGTGTGTGTGTGTGTGTGTGTGTGTATATGTGTGTGTGTGTGTGTGTGTGTGTGTATGGGTGTGTGTGTGTGTGTGTGTGTGTGTGTATGTGTGTGTGTGTGTGTGCATCACTGTATGCACTGAGTTCAAACGTGTCAAGACTCGGCGACAGCATGAGCAGCGTGAGCACTCTAGTCTTTTCTTACCTCTCAATGTCTCTCCTTCTCTCACTCCCTTTCTCTCTCTCTCTCTCTCTCTCGCTCTCTCTCCATCTTTATCTCCTCTCTTCCTCTCTCTCTCCAGCCCTCTCTGCTCACTCTCTCCCTCTCAATACACTATTTATCTCTCATCCCTACATCTCCCACTCTTCTCTTTCCTTCAACCTTTACCTCCTCTTCCTCACCCTTCTCCCCCACTTCCTATTTTCCCTCCTCCTCTCCCCTCTTCTCTAATTTGACTCCTTCTATTGAACACACTGGGGGCTCAGGTTGAGATCTAAAAGCAAACACTAGAGCTCCAGCTTCAAGGGTGTGTCAGGTGTATGTTTGCTATTGCTATGCCTAAGAATGAGGGGTGTGTCGTTGGCACAAAATATCTGTGTTTTAATGAATAAATAAGTCGTATTAGTGTGGACGCTTGGCCCCTCACTGGCTAATCAGAAAATACAACATCGACAGAAGGTGTAAACCCATCCCACTGCTAAACAAGTTTACCTGAACGTGTTTGCCCTCTGCATAACAGACTCGATAATGTAAATGAAAAAGATAACATGAGGAATATACTGAAAATATTACTGTGTGAAAAAACATAAAGGTGCAAGCAAAGTGGATACGGTATTTTTGCAGTATTAGCACGTGTATCAGGAAGGGAATTGGGGAAGTGTGAGTGTGCAGAGTAAATAAGATTCTGTGCATGCATGTGTCACATATAATCACTGAAATATGGGCAAGGCCTTCTGTAAATCACGTAGATATAATCACTGATATAGGGTCAAGGCCTTCTGTAAATCACGTAGATATAATCACTGATATAGGGTCAAGGCCTTCTGTAAATCATGTAGATATAATCCCTAATATAGGGGCAAGGCCTTCTGTAAATCATGTACATATTATCCCTGATATAGGGTCAAGGCCTTCTGTAAATCATGTACATATTATCCCTGATATAGGGTCAAGGCCTTCTGTAAATCATGTACATATCATTCCTGATATAGGGTCAAGGCCTTCTGTAAATCATGTACATATTATCCCTGATATAGGGTCAAGGCCTTCTGTAAATCATGTACATATCATTCCTGATATAGGGTCAAGGCCTTCTGTAAATCATGTACATATTATCCCTGATATAGGGTCAAGGCCTTCTGTAAATCATGTACATAACACCACTGATATAGGGTCAAGGCCTTCTGTAAATCATGTACATATAATCCCTGATATAGGGTCAAGGCCTTCTGTAAATCATGTACATATAATCCCTAATATAGGGGCAAGGCCTTCTGTAAATCATGTACATATCACCACTGATCACTCAACAAGTTGTTTAAAACAGGCTACATCTTAACACAGATGGCTTTGACGGTTTTAGGCATATAAGTGTCCCAATGTCATCCCACTGTGGGACTGCCCCCAAGCATAAGACTAAAGTCGTCTAAACAGTTTGGAAGCACAAAGATCCACATTCACACTCAACAAGTTGCATTGCATGAGCACAACAAACATCACCGTTAAACCAGGACGCCGAATACGAATCCTTGTTCCATGTACCTATTGGCAGCGTGTTACAGCAGAGTACGAGCTGTGTGCCTGCATTGGCAGAATTCATACCACAACCTGGCCCTGGGTGGTCCGTCTGTGGTGCCCATGTACTGCTGTAGCATGGGTTTGAATCTGACCAACTCCTCTTAACAGTGTTCACAATTTTCCAGTCCAAAAACCATAACATTTAACATTTACATTTTATAAAGAATTCATGCCAGCATTTACACCAACACCAGCTTTTGGCTGGTCACAAAATACCAGCGCTACCTGAAAATAACACTGTGGATCATGTTTTTGAAGACATCCACTGAATATTTACACCCGTCCCACCTAAGCCAGGCAAGGTGATATGAGACAGGTAAATGACAACCAAACGTGCAGTTGACACCAGTGCCACATTAACACCAACCTAAAATAGAGCCCACGGAAAAAAGTGAAAGACAGCTGCCACTCGGCGTTGGATTGGCTGAAATTGGTCTCTGCTGTCTGATAGGCTGAGAACGAGCCAGAAAACTGGAGGAAGGAAAGTGAGGCAGCAGTGTACAGTATTCCCATGGCCAGACAAAGTTACATAACACACACACACGCACACGCACACGCACACACACCCACACACACCCCTGGACTAGAATAACACTCACACTGCCAGGCGAGGACAACTTGCTCCCTCACTCACACACACACACACTAGGGAGGATGAAGAAACTGAGGGTCTGAAATTATGTGTGCCACAAGACTGAGTTAGCCCGCAAAGCCAAAGTCTAACTCTTTTCATCACACACACACACACACACACACATTGTGAAGAAGCAGAGTTAGCGTTATATGAGCAGTCCACGTATGAGCGGAGCAGACATGTCTGCCAGGCATCCCTCACTCCCCATGCAGCTGGCTGCCTGTGTCTGTGTGTGGTTGTTGTGTCATGTTGTGTGTGTGTGTGTGTGTGTGTGTGTGTGGCTGGGCCGTCAGGGCCTCGGCTGTGGGTTTGCTGCCTGCTGGCCCCTTGCCCAACCACACACATACGTCTGCACACACACACACACACACACCGAGCCACTGCCACGTAGCTGCTAAGGCTAACGCCAGCCCAGAGAGAGAATGTGCTGCTCCATTCCTGTATTAGACTACACACACACCATGACAAAACTACACACACACCATGACAAAACTACACACACACCGTGACACAACTACACACACACCATGACACAACTACACAAACACTGTTACACAACTACAAACACACTATGACACAACTACACACACACCATGACACAACTACACACACACACCATGACAAAACTACACACACACCGTGACACAACTACACACACACCATGACACAACTACACAAACACTGTGACACAACTACACACACACTGTGACACAACTACACGCACACACCATGACACAACTACACACACACCATGACACAACTACACACACACCGTGACACAACTACACACACACTGTGACACAACTACACACACACACACCATGACACAACTACACACACACTGTGACACAACTACACACACACTGTGACACAACTACACACACAACATGACACTACTACACACACACTGTGACACAACTACACACACACCATGACATAACTACACACACACTGTGACACAATTACTACACCCAAATACATGACAACTACACACTCCCCCCCACACACACACAATGATACAACTACACACACACACACTATGACACAACTATACACACACACACACTATGATAGAACTACACACGCTGTGACACAATTACACACACACCATGACACAACTACACACACCCTAACATAACTACACACAAATAACATGACACAACTACACACACCATGACACAACTATTACACACACAACATGACACACCAAATAAACAAATACAAACACCATAATATAACAACCATAAACCTATTGCCAAATTCATGTATGAACTTTGAACTAACTTAGTTTGACTAATCAGATTTTTTAGCAGAATGCCCTCTGTTGATGTTTACAGCCACACACATATGCACAAACACAGAGAGAGAAGAAGTGGTAGCACATGAACATGACTCACTGGTTCCAGATAATCCTTCTTCTTTCTCCCTTTTTCTCCTGGTCTCCCCATCCTCCTCCTCTCTCTCTCTCATGTTCTCTTTTTCCATTCCATTCTTCCCCAATCCCAGAGGCCCAGACCCAGACAGCCTGAGGCTGAGCCATATGTAGCCCAAATTGAGACACTGATCCTGGGTAGCTCTATGTGAGCCTTACACTCTGGATCTCTGGAGCTCAGACAGACATTCCCTTACTGAGACTTGGGTGAATATAAATACCCACTGGCTATCAAGTCATTACAATCACTTAGCCCACATTTCAACACAAAACACATCACATCACACAACACGTCACAACGCATTACAACAGACAACAGACAACACGTCACAACACAGCACAACACACCACAACACATTAGAACTCGCAACACACCACAACAGACCACACACAACACATTACAACACATCACAGCTCGCAACATACCACAATAGACAACACAAAACTTGTCAAAACACACCACAACACATCACAACACATCACAACTCACAACACACCACAACAGACAACACACAACAATTCAAAACACACCACAACACGTCACAACACGTTGCAACACACAACACAATGAACAACACACCACAACACATCACAACTCACAACATACCACAAATCACAAAATGTCACAACACATTATAACACACACCACAACACATCACAACACATTACATTACACAACACACCCCACACATTACATCTCACATCACAACACACCACAATACAGAACACACACCACACATCACAACATACCTCACATCACACCACAACACATTACAACAAACCTTACAACACATCACACCACAACACATTACAACACACCAGAATACAAAACACACAACACAACATATCACAACTCACCACAACAGACAACACCCAACATGTCAAAACACACCACAACACGTCACAACACGCAACACACCATAACAGACAACACACAACATGTCAAAACACACCATAACATGTCACAACACGTCACAACACAATGAACAACGCACCACAACACATCACAACTCACAATATACCACAAACCACAACACGTCAAAACTCACCACAACACACAATACGTCACAACACACCACATCACAACTCACAACATACCACAAATCACAACATGTCAAAACTCACCACAACACACAATACGTCACAACACACCACATCACAACTCACAACATACCACAAATCACAACATGTCACAACACATTATAAAACACACCACAACCCATCACAACCCATTACAACATAACACATTACATTACACAACACACCCCACACATTACACCTCACATCACAACACACCACAATACAGAACACACACCACACATCACAACATACCTCACATCACACCAAAACACCTCACAACACCTTACACCACATCACACCACAACACATTACAACACATCTTAGATCACATCACACCACAACACATTACAACACACCTTACACCACATCACACCACAACACATTACAACACATCTTAGATCACATCACACCACAACACATTACAACACACCTTACACCACATCACACCACAACACATTACAACACATCTTAGATCACATCACACCACAACACATTACAACACATCTTAGATCACATCACACCACAACACATTACTACACACCAGAATACAAAACACACACCACATCACAACACACCTCACATCACACCAGAACACACCTCAACATCATACTACAACACATCACAACACACCTCACATCACACCATAACACACCTCAACATCACACCACAACACACCACACATCACACCACATCACACCACATCACATCACAATACACCTTACATCACAACACATCACAACACACCACATCACTACACACCTCACATCACAACACATCACACCACACATCACAACACATCACACCACTTCACATCACAATACACCTCACATCACAACACATCACAACACACCACATCACTACACACCTCACATCACAACACACCTCAACATAATTTTTAATGATCATCAGAGGTGCGGTGGAAAGTTATAATCAGGTGTTAAGGGTTTGGGGTGAAAGGTTAATGTTAGCATGATGGCTAGGCTAACTTCCATTGCCAATCCCCTCCCTCTCTGCTGACAAACAGGCAACACTGCACTGTTCACATCCTTTAGCTCTTTTTACTCTCAGGGAATGAAAGAAGACTAAAACGGGGAAATAGAGAGACAGAGGGAGAGACACGCTGTTGCAGCTGTTGTTGGTGGAATGTCTTTATATTATCATGGCATGTATGGCATTGGTCTGACCACTGGTATTTCATGTACGCATTCACAATGTAAGTAACCTAACTCTCCATGTCAATATAGTCTAATGAATTGATTGACACTGGGACAGACAGAGGTACTGTTGTTCCAGCATAGTTCAAGCAAACATTGGCACTTCCTTCCTGTCAGTACCAATAAACACACACACATAGGCAGTACCAGCTCCAGCCCTGAAAACTACCGACACAGACCCACTGACCAGCATCCTGCCCACAATAAACGCCAGCCCCTATCCTGGTTTACCATGTACCCCAGTCCAACCTCTCCACCTACACCATACACCGAAAGGACAGACACAGAGAGGGACAAAGAGACAGACACAGAGGACCAGAGGGTCAGGAAGGAAGAGGGACAGAGAGAGGGAGAGAGGGAGAGAGGGAGAGAGGGAGAGAGGGAAGGCATACTCCAACTCAGAGGACACATCTCCCACTGTATGTTGGAATATGACCCAACTGGAGCACACCCACACAAACACAGTGATGGACAACACTTCTGAATGGATCCTGAGAAAGTGTGCTCTCCCTCAGGTCCTCTCTCATCCATTCCCACGGCTGCCTCTGTACGCGCGAGCGTGCGTGCACATATTTGGGACAAAGGCAGGGCAGGGTGTTAATCCGTTACAATAATGTGGAATTAGTCCCAAATTCAAGTGGAGAGGACACTTAAGTGAGGTGAGAATGGAACAGGCGCGTGCACGCGCACACACAAACACGCACGCAAACGCGCACGAACACACGCACACGCACACACACACACCCACTCCACTCGAGTGTGTGAAATCCTAAGGCTTGATTGAGGAATAGGAATGTGACCTTGTGACCCCAGGCTGGGGGAGGTGTGTGTGTGTGTGTGTGTGTGTGTGTCTGTGAGCATATGTGTCTGTGTATGTGTTTAGTGATTTGTGGGGGGTCCTGCTCAGGGGCAAGGAGTGGAAAATAAAACTGAATGGTGAAGGGAGGCTGGGTGGGGAGGTGGGAATAACAGAGGTGTGAGTGTTGGGAAGACAGGGTGTGACATGGGTGATTCCAAAGTCACTGGCTACAGTCATGACGAATATTCTACAATGTTCCCGAGTTAAATATAAATATAGCAACAATACACATTTCCTTTTTGAACTGAGCAGCAGCAGATTTATTGGCTGTGCAATTTTTTTTTTTAATAAAGTTTACATCAAGTGGAACACTGACATTTAGCCCTCTGTCTGCATATCAACGTCTGTCCACATATCAATGTCTACATTCATCTAGAATCGCCCAGGTTTGTAGCCCTATGCTGTCGGATTCACCTTCTGGTCAGGACCTGGTTGTTTGCGCTGTGGTTGCAAAGTACCACGGCTCAACAGTTTGGACAGACATGTTAACACGCTAATCTGACTGGACAAGAGTGTTTCACTGTTGAAATATCTGCATTTTTTTTCTCTCTCTGGGGGATTACTGTGGACATTTCCGGGTACGGCTCTAGTCAGTCACAAAATCAGGGACGTCTGGTAAACTTTCCCAATGCGACAAACATCTGTGAAACACACACCTGCATAAATCAGCCATTACAAGCAGACGGAACTTTCCGTAGCCATGCTAGCACGCCTAGCATGCTAATGCAGGCACGAAATGTGTGCGTGTTATGTCACAGGTGTGTGGGCATGTGTGTGCTAATGTAGGCAAGCTCTCCCCCTACAACCAGGGAGACAAACACCCAGCATTTCCCTTCCACTGTTATTGGCAAGGCTGGGACAGGCTAGGCTATGTGCATAGCCATGAGTATCACAGTAATAGCATTGCAGCACTGCTAGCTAGTCCCACAGTCTACAGTGTCAAATGAGCAATATGATCCAGCAGAAAGAGATAATACAGCCCTACATCCTCAAAAAGGTCACATGGGTGAAGGGGGGGGGGCTTGAGTTGAAAGACTTCCTTTTATCTCAGTCTAAATCAGCTGGCAACAATGCAGGAAATCAGCAAAAAGAGAAAAGGAGAGAAGAAGGAGACATTAGGGAGAGGGGTAAAACTGAGATGGAGAGGGAGGGACGAGAGGGAGGCCAAAGGAAGAATAGAAAGGGAAAGAGAGAGCGAGAGAAAGAAAGAGCGGCAGTGTAAATATTACAGGCCTGTGCCAAGTACACATGAGGCGCTGGGATACTTCAACAAAGACCCGGCCTTTAGTGTGTGTGTGTGTGTGTTTGTGTGTGTGTGTGTGAGTGAGGGAATCAGATGGAACGTTCCTGTGATTGCTCCCTTGGCCAGTCAAGGGGGACAGAATAGAGATGAGAAGCCCTCATCACTGTGGCACGCAGTGTAGCCCCCCCCCCCCCCCCCCCAAAACACACACTGGACCCCGTAAGTCGGCGTTTCACTGTTAATCTGCACTTGTTGTTAACCAGGCCTGTGACAAATAACATGCTCTTTGAACATGCAGAAACACACACACACACACACACACTCACACACTGAAGATAACGCTTCCTCGCACTGACACCCCAGTCCCACTGCAGTTTAAAAATCACCCACAGTCTTTTGCTTCAAGTACCCACAGTGTGTATAGATATTTAAATGCAGCATTTCTCACTTTAACTAAGAGCTATTTCATTTGCTGAAATATTTGAAGACAAAGGCTTTAATGCGCCTGAGTACCCGCGAGGTAACAAGTCAGCGCCTAGGAAATGACTGTATTACCCTCAAACGGGGGGGGTGGGTGCATGAACGGATGAAGGCCGTCAAGACAATAAAATACCCGTTAAAACTGCGAGCAAGCAGTCATCATTGACTGACGGCGGTACAGTCACGAGGCTGAGCGTGTGTAACAGCTTGTACAGTGCATCCGCTGAAACCACATAACCAGGAATCACAAATGATCTCTTACGGCTGAAACCAGCGAGGTGTCGTAACGGGGCAGACTTCCGTTGCCTAGGTAACGTCCCTCTCCCCGCCGCGGCTAGCGCACGCAGCCAGGGACCAGGGGAGAAAGAAACACGCGGCTTTAGAAAACAATATCCGGTGCCCTGGAAAGGTGTCGACCCTCTGTCTGATTTGACTAGACACTAAATACGGTCAGATCTCCCACCAAAGCTTTCTATTACCTCAGGGTACCTGAGAAAACAAATAAAACAACAATTCATTTATTTAATGAACAACAGAGTTGTACCACACCGAGTTCCCTCTTTGTATGAAGGTTTTGGCCCCCTGATATTCCATCTCACCTTCAGCCTAGCTGGTACTGCTGAAACCATCCTTTGGTGTTTACCAGTCTTTCACATTGCTGTGGATGAATTCTGGCCCACTCTTCTATGAAGAGCTGCTTTAGCTCAGCACATGTATAGGTTATTGAGCATGAATAACTCGCTTGTGTATTTGGATTGTTGTCTTGCGACGTGACCCAAGCGCCCTTCAGATTTTTACCAGACATAACGGGACACATGTTGCCCAAAAATCCATGTTCTCCACTTTTGACTAATTTGACCATAGAACACTGTTCCTAGAGCCTTGACATGTCTTGACAGGTGCTTCCAGGTGAGTTTTGTTGAACTTAGGTTCCCTTTTTTGAACAGCATGGGGCCAGCCATGTCTGGTAAATACCTCATTACAGACCCTATATCAAAGCCAAGCCTGATGCTGGTACGGGGAAGTTTTCAGGATGTTTTTGCGGACGGCTGAACAGCTGGCAACCCGCTGTGTGTGTGTGTCATTATGCATAACCCTCACAGTGACAACAGTACAGTCAATCAGTTTGTATTCAGCTAAGCATGCCTCTGTCTTCTTCCAGGAAGTACTCCTATATGCCGTCTCTGGGTTCCAACCCTTTCTTAGGGCTAGATCTCTAGCCTGTCCAATGGAGATGCCAACCATATGAT
Source organism: Esox lucius (assembly GCF_011004845.1). Lineage (NCBI taxonomy): Eukaryota > Metazoa > Chordata > Actinopteri > Esociformes > Esocidae > Esox > Esox lucius. The sequence continues at coordinate 11,247,518 of NC_047590.1, forward strand.
CTCAGCGGAAGAGAATGCTTCTGCCAGTGTGACCAATGAGAACGATCAGCCACAGGAAGCAGGAAGTTGCTGCCAGCTGACCAGACCTCCCACATGGTTTTACCGTGGTCTGCAAAGCTAAGAGACAGGCAGTAATATGCATGCTACACGTGTCCCCACACACACACACGCCCCTACAAACACGTCGCACATGTTCGTGCCAAAAGACCTACCAGCCAGTCATTTTCCAGTTAACCTGGCAAAATGAATGCAACCTCTACCAATGTTATTCAATGGTTATTTGTGGTAGATGTTGCTCTTACATTGCAGATATGCTATTGTTATGTTATTATAATGTTATGTTACAATCTAAACCTGCTGACAACATTACAGATAGTGTGCTGCTGAACAGACAGACAAACACATAGAGGCAAGTTCATACAAGACCTAAAAAACTATATTTCAGAACACATTTATATAGAGTAGTGTACCTCATAAATGTAGGCTACATTCCAGTTATGTTTATAAAATGATTGGCCACATAAACCTATTTCTCTTATAGATTTAAAGACGAGGCAGGATCTTTCTCTAGAACGATCATTTAGAGGAAAAACACACACACACACAAACGGATGGCCACATCAGCCTAGAGCAATGGAATGTCATCTGACGTCATTTATTTGGGATCGAATTTCTCCTCTATTTCTCTGTGTGTGTGTGTGTGTGTGTGTTTGTGTGTGTGTGGTGGGTGCGTTTGCTCTTTTTCTCCAACGTGCCCTGTAGATCCAGCGCTCGCAAAAGTGAAACTTTATGTGAATGTTATAACCTGAATATAACGGTAAGCCCCTTAGGAAAATGATGAGCATATACCGTAATATCTTGATATTAATTGTCTTGTCAACTACTCTCTTCGAAAAATTAAGGAAAGAATATGTTTTCTTATTAATAAAGTTAAGCACCGATAAAAAAAAAGACTGACAATAGACCTGACGGTAGAGGGAGGGGGGCATTAAGCGCATGAAATAACTGAATTTGACTTCCACGTCTGCAGAGAGAGGGAGAGCGACAGAGCGAGAGACAGAGAGAGAGAGAGAGAGAGAGAGAGCGAGTGATAGAGAAAGAGAGCAGATGCAGACTTACTGGAATGCCAGGCTATGCTGGAGTTGAAAACCTCTTCTCTACGGACAATATCCCTTTCTCCCTCTCTCACATCAATTTCATTACAAACTACACAGTCTACGAATATTGCGTTGTGATTGTATATAAAAACATTCACAATCATTAATGCAATAGAGCTACGTTGTATCCTCCATTTCCTCTATTCCATAATCCCTGTCAAATCGTCACATCAGCATCTTGCATTCCACTTTTTTTCCATAAAGTAAAACAGACATACTTCGCTTTGAAGTTAGAGCAGTGTTTTTAGAGAGAGACCTCCGAGCCGGTAGAATGGTATGTAAAGAACAGAAGAGAATATATATATATATATTTATTTATTTTGAGTTTTAAGCTGTTGCGCACTCACTTCTTCAACATCAGTCTTTGCGAAGACGAAAACTTTATTTCGCAAATCAACAGAAATTCCCCACTATATCCTCCAAACTATATCACTTTCGTTTCAGATATGTGCGCTATAAAACAATAACTTTATTGGCCAAGTTATTTCAGTTAAACCTTTCGCGTAGTGTTTGACTCAGAAGTTAACAAAAAATCGCAAAAAGTTTCGATTCCCCCCGTAGCCAGTTTTTCCCTTTTCCTTTCCTCTCAACTAAATCAGACAGTCAACCGGCTCCAAAAGAAAACGACTTCACAGAATCCACCAAAACTTCTCAACTCCAAATGTAAGACTGCGTCCTATACAATAAGTAGTTTTAAAACATTATAGAACATAATAGTGAAGAGTAGAACTCACCTCACTGCAATAAAATAAACTTGAAACAGACGTTCGCTGCTTTGTATTTTTTTCTCCAGGGCTGCTTGTCGGATCCCCCCGCCTGGCTGATTCTGCCTTCGCAGCGCACTGTGGAACAATCCAAACTGTCAATCATCTCCTGCAACGCACATGGAGGATTAAGCCCGCCCACATACCGTACTACCTTCTACACCACGCATACTCACTTCTGCTGTGGCATGCTCCCGACAGCTATAAAGCAAGGAGGGACAGGGACCACATCATCTCCAAATTCGACCTTTTTTTCCTGTCACCCCAGCCCCATTCTTGCACCCTCATTTACCACTGACCTCCTCACCAACAGGACGCAACACGTTAAAATGGGTATGCACATTTGGGACTCTTTAACCCTATGCACAGGAGCTCAGCATGGATGCATGCTCTCACCTCTTCCGCTGCTCACTCTTCGCCAATAACTGTAGCTCCAGCGGCATAATTACAAATAATTACAAATGTGTGCACAATATAACGAAATGTCCACAATACACCTAAAGTAATATTACAATTATAGTGTTCCACAAAGTGTATGCACCAGAAATTATTTTGTGTGAATAGAAAAGCGCATACTATAATGGTGATTTTCTATAGGGCATCAGAAGCGTGACCAGCTGCAGTTGTAAAATGGAAATACTGCACCATCTAGGTGCACAAGTGCAATGTGAAGTTGGTTTAATAATGGACATTGAAATGTACTCAAAATGCACATCTGGAGAAACAGAATACCTATATATCTACCTATAGTTCCTTATAAAATGAACTTGATCTCACTTGATTGGGGAGAGTTGGTTTGAACGTGAACTTGGAGAATAAATTCAACATACAGCCCCTTTAAAACAAAACAAAAAACATGATTGACTTCCAGGAACGCTCCCCCCGCGCATCCCACCTTGAAATTAAGGGCTCGGCTGTTTGTTTGGCTAAATAATTCAGTTTTCATCTCCCACAATCTCAAGTGGGAGAGCAACATCAGCAGTATCACCAGGAAGACAAAGAAGGGGACGTTCGGTTGAAAAGTCCCACAGTCAATTCTGATAGGGCGTCACACAGGAACAGTATAGTAGAGTCCATCCTGACCTCCATCACTGACTGGTTTGGGTCCGCCTCTGCCCGTTGCAGATGTAAACTGCGAAGCGTTACACAGGTCACGGAAAGGGTCATCAACTGCCGTTTGCCCTCCGTCAAGGTACTTCGTGACAGCAGTACAAGGAAACATGCAGGCCAGATCATTGCTGTGCACTCCCATTCCGCTCTCCCATGATGCTCCGGCAGGCTGGAGGCAAATGTTCAGTCCAAGCCGACGTCAGGCAGTTATCACCGTAGGATCGTCCTGTTTCCCGGAGGCGGCACAGATTTTAATATGAAATATGCGCATTAATTATGTTCCAAAGCAGCACGTGGGTAAACCAACGAGCAAAGCGCAACGTCTGCATTATCAACTTCGTTACCAAATACAGATTGACTGTAAGACTAACTTCAGTGTCAACAAAAATATATATATATTCCCTTCCTAAAACATGGCTGTTAAAAGCATTGCTGGGGCTCCTGAATGGCACGGCGGTGCTGTCACGGCCTTTAAGTCAGCATCAGAGTACAGGGTTTGAATCTTGCTTGCAGATTAGATGTTAGGAACTGAGGGGGGCAGTGCAATTGGCCAGCATATGAGTTTTGGGGATTAGAAATTGAATATGTATATTTTTTTGGGGGGGGGGGGGGGGGGGGGGGGGTTATTAGTAATTGAATATGGTTGCCTGGACTTTCTAGCATCTTCTTGTGGCAGCTTGAGGGACAGAGTGTCATTCTGGCATATACGGATTCAAGTCTTCACTTCCTGTTTGTGTGAGCAGCCCGATAAGAACCAGAAAAGCAAATTGTTTTGCTTCAATGGACACATCTCAACATCTACTGTCCTGAGTCTGCTGAAACGTGTGCAGGATCTTAATCACAAAGTTGGGGGATAAAAACAACAGTAAAAACACAACTTTATGACACGTAGGAAAAAACATTATGGTTATGAAATAAATTGACATGGAAAGTGAAGGGGAAAGTGAGCCAGCTATGCAACCAAAGCTTCATCCTATCATGAGTCTGTAATTGCATAGCGGCCTCTCCCTGCCTTCAAACTTCCCATGTATATTTGTACAAGCAGGCAATAGGCCAGGCCAATAAAAAAGAGAGTAGACACAGATTGTACATATTATGAGGAAATACATTGGCTACATTACTGGCTACTTAAATGTTCTAGTGTCCAGACTGACTAATAATTAAGATATGAATGAACAGTACATACTTACCACTATCAGCAACTATTACAGTGCTTTCGGATTGTATTCAGACCCAAAAATAAAATACATTTAGACCCCAAAATGCATTTAATTCAGACCCCAAAATGGATTATATTCTGACCTCCAAATGGATTATATTCTGACCACCAAATGGATTATATTCTGACCTCCAAATGGATACAATATTGGTCCCAAAATAGATTAAACTGAGACCCCAAAATGTATTATATTCTGACCCCAAAATGGATCAAAATCTGACCCCAAAATGGATTAAATCGATTTTTCCCTCACCAATCTACAGACAAAATGAAGTTTTTAGAAATGTCTGGAAATGTTTTAAAATAAAAATCAGGAATATCACATTTATTTAAGTATTCAAACCCTTTGGTATGGCACTCAAAATATATCTCAGGTGCGTCCTGTGTCCATTGATCATCCTTGAAATGTTTCTACAACTTGAGTGTAGTCCTATCTGTGTTAAACCCAATGGATTGGACATGATTTGGAAAGGCTCACACCTGTCTATAAAAAATCCAACAGTTGACATTGTGTGTCAGGGCAATAACCAAGCCCTGAGGTCGAAGGAATTGTCTGTTGAACATGAATATAGGATTGGGTACGAAAAAATATCTGCAGCAATTAAGGTCCATCATTCTTAAATTGAAGAAGTTTGGACATACCAACACTTCCTAGAGCTTGCTGTCTGGACAAAATGTGCAATCGGGGAGATTGGCCTTGTTCAGGGAGGAGGTCAGTCTGACAGCGCCCCGTAATTCCTGTGTGAAGTTGGGAGAACCTTCCAGAAGGAGAACCATCTCTGCAGCACTCCACCAATCAGGCCTATATGGTAGAATGGCCAGACACAAGCCACTCCTCAGTAAACAGCCTGATTGGACTCTCATACCATTAAAACAAAATTATTATTACCAAGATTGAACTCTTTGGCCTGAATGCTAAGCATCATGTGTGAAAGAAATCAGGTACTGCTCATCACCTGGCCAATCCAATACCAACAGAGCAAAATACAGACAGAACCTTGATGAACGGTGAGAAAGATTAGTCATCAGAACTTATTACTTTTTTCCATTGCTCTGTGTCCAGGCTTTGTGCATTGGCCTCGAAAACATGCGGTTGGTGAATGGCAGCCCTGACAAATTCCAGCTTTGAGAAGCTGATGACATATAGTTTTTATTCAGACTGGGTCACAGAGGTGCTGATTCAGACTTGTGGTACAGTAGTTGTTCAGGCTGTACTTGTGGGGCATTGAGCAACTATCCTGTTAAGTGTCCATCTCTCCCTATTGGTCAACTTCAACTTGGGACCAATGTTTCTCTTTGTTGATGCGATTAGCCCGTGTTTGGTATTTGCTGTCATGATTTTTGAGACAAAAACTTGGCAGTTTTTGCGACCGATGCACCTTCATTTCAGGGACGGACCATTTGGCCTTTTTGGAAGTCTCTTTGTGGCCTTGTTGCTTTGAAAACTCACATATCGAGGTGTTAATTGTCAGACCTCTTCTATGGCTGACACACATGTACCGCTAATTGGCAATCAACCTAATGTGATCTCAGCAGCAGCGATTGGAATTCTGATTTAGTTACTTTAAAGATCCGGTCCTTTCCGAAAAAGAACTGATCCGTTGCCACATTCTGGCACGCCAAGCTTGCCGTGATCCAAGGCCCTTGTTTAAATATTTTGGGTGCATGCAAATGTGCATCCCCGAAATCTATAGTGTAATTTTATGTTTGCTTTTAGTACCAACAGAGGTTTTAACAAACCAACTCAAAATGTTCAGTGATCTTTGTTATGAACAATTGTGTATATACTGTACATTAAGTTGGTACAAAACCAAACACAGAATTAATGAACATGGTCCAAAGACTGAATTGTACCAGTGTAAGTTCCCCTTTGCAAGGCCCCCTTAAACCTTGTTAAGCCTGGTAAAAAATACCCATTTGAAAGTTAAGCTTTGTCTTAATCCGTTTCTCAAGTCACTCGAAATGAGGCAGGCCCACAGACCAAAATGTGTTTCCCCTAAATGTCAGACAACTTCCTACACCCCTACGGCCTCCGCCCAAAGCTCAGGCTTTTGTGGCATTGGGTGTAGTGCTTCCGCCTCCTGATCCATGGATCAAGTCCCTTACAACTCCCTCTCACAGATCGTGACATTGGTGGAGGTGGCATTTAGATCTTATGCTACTGCAACGTTGGCAGCCCTTTCCAGGCAGATGGTTTTGGAACTCTGCACTGGTTTTGGCCTATCTATCCAGGAGGATGGTTAGCCAGCCCTGGTCTCGTCATAAAGGGGTTATGAAAAACGAAACCTTTGTATAGAACATAATGTCTGTTATAGGGTACATGACTGGTCTTTTGTCTGAATGATGAATGTGTTGTTGAAGACCTGCCCAGGGACTGCATGAACGGAGACCCAACTAACCTGTTTTGCTATTTGGGACAATTCCGGTATCAACTTCGGGAACAGCGTCTTTTAACTCGGCATCGTAGAAAATGAACAAAATAATAAAACAACATAGCAGCTCTGTCCTGTGACATGTCTTTCAGTCAAAACATTTCCTGCTTCAATCGTGTTTAAAAATGTGTAATTTAGACTATTTGGGGCGGAGATCATCTTACATTGAAATTTGATGTTTGTGAATTAACAGACAGTTCATCTGATAAATGTAGGATCTGCCTTCGACTCTCATGATCCAGGGTGCGTAAATGCACATGCACGCATCGGTGGTGTTGAACAAATATTTTCGCATTCCTCCTGTCACGCAAACGGCTGCAACCCAAATGAAATTCATCATCTCACATATCACACACACACACTCTCACTCCCCAACTCCCTCCCACACACGAAAATCAATGTCCTAATTTTTGATTTCAGCCGCCTTTTTGCACACCTCTCCTCCCTGTGGTCGAGGCCAGCGCTGCGGTAGAGAGGAGGACGAGAGAGTAGAGGAAGAAAGCGCATGATGATGATGATGCAACACATCTGTGCGGTAAACAGATGCGCGGTCAGGAGGGTTCAACGTTACAGAACTTTCACATTATTATTATTGTCTATGATCACGTGTCACGTAAAAAATTGAACATTTCGCTTCTATGAACACACCCCAGATTGGATATAATATTAATAGTAAGTAATGTACTACATTTTTAGAAATGTGTTCATTACGAACCAACAAAGTCTGGAAACAAGGGCATTTTCTTGGATATAAAACATTTTTATAGGAGCAAAGAGCGATCAATAGATAGCTCTCCTATGTTGAAATGGCGTATGGCCCATTTAGCAGGATTCCAGGATGTGTGGTGTCTTACGGGACTCCGGGTGGACATTCCAAAGGCTGGGGACAGGAGTCAACAGGAGGATTTTGTATTCAATCCAAAATGACAGGGTAGCCAGCGCAGAGAGGCTAGGTGTTTGGCTGTTTGGCGTTATGTGATGGTCTCACTCTAATCCGCAATCACAGCAGGTCTCTTCTGGATGTCATGAAGCGTCTGGAGAGTCCGACAAGGGATCTGATTAAAGAATGCTTCGCAGTGGTTGAAGAAGAGGAAGAATGCTTTACAGAGTCAGGGAGGAATCATACCTGGAGTAGACAGGTGTTTTGCCCTGCTGTGGGTGGTGCTGGACCTGAAGGGGCAGGCTGGTGTTGTTTTCCCTGCTGTTCAGCAAAGGACATTTTACTTTATCCTTGCCCTTATCATTTCAAGGCACATGTTCAGACAGGTCCATGTGTCAGAGGAACCGACTGACGACATGACTGAGATTTGAGGACAAACAGTACAAACAGGACCAACCACGGGGTCCGACGACAGATCCTTGGTGGACCACAGGTGATGTGGTGGGTCCGGCATCTGGAACCTTCTAAAGACAGATATTCAGTCCTTTCTGAGGGATAGGACTGGAAACAACCCAAAGCTCGTTGTGGCAGTGCGATGGTTTCCCAGGGAAGAATATGGTAATTGACAGTGTCAAACACAGTGCTCGGGTCCAGTAATTGGTCCAGGGTGCCTTTCTCCAGAAGAGGGCAAATGACAGCGGTTTTAAGTGCTGGTCAGACACTGACAGATTGGAGGGAGTGGTTAACAGTCTGGGTGATCAGAGTCCAGGGGTGGATGTTTCTGCAGGGCTGTTAGGAACCAAACAAAGGAAAAGTTTTCCGTTACATACAAGTGCTTTGGATGTCCAGGATTTGGTTGATGAGTTTGGAGTAGATCCTGCCACTTTCAGGCTTTAACACTGGCCCTTTGGTGCTCCTGACAGGCCAGTAAGTGGATGGTGAAGCCCCGTTTCTTCGAAACGCTCCATGATGTGTCCAGTGGATTTAATTCATTTCTGAATTCTGGAGTGAACTAAGGAGTTGATCAAGGGAATGTTGACGTCCTCTGTTTTCACGGGGCGTGTAAATCGATTCCACTGCTGTGGGATTGGTTGTAGATCTCCACAGTTGAATCCACTGACAAAGAAAGCTGGAGGAGACAGACAGGCAGGCTGGATGGGTGGAACATGTATTGTCCAGTTCCAGAAACACATGTGACACTTTGAAATGATTAGAGGGGGAAGGAATGTCCAGTCTAGTGCAACAACCTTGTGCTCAGACACACTGGGGTCACACGGGGAGGGGGGGGGGGGGGGGCAGTGACGACAAGGCTGAATATGTGGCCAAGGATGTGAGGGGGAGTGTCAACAAGTTGCATCAGTTTAAGACAGTCAGTCAAATTCAGAGATTCAAGGGGCATGACCTGAGGTCACACACTTAAGCAACCTTAGACTTCCAGTCATACACATTTCCTGAATGGATATCCGGTCCCTGGACCAGGTCTAGAACGTTCTGCTGTATAGCCAGTGTAAGCAGATGATCAGAACCGACCCAGCTGTTTTTCCCTAACCCAAGCCCCCTTCTCCGCCTCTCTCCGTCTCCCTCTCCTCTCTCCGTCTCCTCCCCCACCTCTCCGTCTCCCCTCTCCTCCCTCTCCATCTCCCTCTCCTCTCTCCGTCTCCCCTCCCTCTCCCCTCTCCGTCTCCCTCTCCTCTCTTCCCTCTCCTCTCTCCGTCTCCTCTCTCCGTCTCCCCTCTCCTCCCTCTCCTCTCTCCTCCTCCCTCTCCTCTCTCCGTCTCCCTCTCCTCTCTCCGTCTCTCTTCTCTCTCCGTCTCCCCTCTCCTCCCTCTCCTCTCTCCTCCTCCCTCTCCTCTCTCCGTCTCCCTCTCCTCTCTCCGTCTCCCTCTCCTCTCTCTGTCTCTCTCCTCTCTCCATCTCCCTCTCCTCTCTCTGTCTCCCCTCTACTCCCTCTCCTCTCTCAGTCTCCCCTCTCCTCCCTCTCCTCTCTCCATCTCCCTCTCCTCTCTCCGTCTCCCCTCTCCTCCCTCTCCTCTCTCCTCCTCCCTCTCCTCTCTCCGTCTCCCTCTCCTCTCTCCGTCTCCCTCTCCTCTCTCTGTCTCTCTCCTCTCTCCATCTCCCTCTCCTCTCTCTGTCTCCCCTCTACTCCCTCTCCTCTCTCAGTCTCCCCTCTCCTCCCTCTCCTCTCTCCATCTCCCTCTCCTCTCTCTGTCTCCCCTCTCCTCCCTCTCCTCTCTCCTCCTCCCTCTCCTCTCTCCCTCTCCTCTCTCCATCTCCCTCTCCTCTCTCTGTCTCTCTCCTCTCTCTGTCTCTCTCCTCTCTCCATCTCCCTCTCCTCTCTCCATCTCCCTCTCCTCTCTCTGTCTCCCTCTCCTCTCTCCGTCTCCCCCTCCTCACTCCGTCTCCCTCTCCTTCCTCTGTCTCTCTGTTCTCTCACTCCGTCTCCCTCTCCTTCCCTATTGCCCTGTGTGTGTTTTTGTGAAGAAGTACTTCCTTCTGTAGACCTACAGCTGGTATTTTGGTAGTTCAAAGGAGTCATCTGTGTACCCTGACAAGAATAGACAAGTCTCCCTCTTTCTTTATTCCCTCTCTCTCAATTGGTCAGAACGTCACATCACAACGCTCACTTATTTTTGTGTGTCTACGTGTGTATGTGTGTTTGCACATGTGCAGATGCATGGGTATTTATATTTGTGTGTGTGTGTGTGTGTGTCTCTGGGACATCTGCTTATGAATGGATAACCTTGTAGTGTATTAGTCATACAGTATTAGCCTGTGTAGCTCTACAGTGCATTCAGAAATTATTCAAAACCCCATTATATCTTTCCATATTTTTTTGTGCTACAGTTCTGAATTTAAAATGGATTAAAAAAAGAAGATGCCACATCTACACATAATACCTAATAACAGCAAAGTTGTTTTTAGAAATGTTTGCAAATGATTTAATCCAGAGAAGGTGACATGTGTCATTGTCGATAGATATTCAACCCCTTTAAAATGACACTCCATACTGACCTCAGGGAAATCCAATTTAGAATTGGTCCACAAGCGGCCATGGACTATGGCTATGGACACATGATTTATTGATTCCTAAATAGATAGACAGGTCTCTCATATCTTTCATAGCTGAAAGTGCAAGTCAAAGCAGAAACTATACCATGGGAGTTGAAAGATCCTTATGAAATGTAAGAAATGCAGAATTATCCAAACTCTCCCTAGAATTGGTTGTCCAACCAAACTAATCAAACAGGCAAAAAAGGCCATGGACAAGGAATGTGACCCAGAATCCATTCTGATAGAACTCCCGATCTTCACCTATCTGAGCTTTTTGTGAAAGTGGCCAAGCTGATGCCGGTCCTAAGAAAAAGGCCCATGGCAGCACACCTGGAGTTTTCAACAGACATGAACAAGACTGACAGCATAACGGACCACACTGTCGTCCAAAAAACTAATCGCCTGTCTACATCAACTTTCCACTAAGGCAAGGGGGTGGAAGCATTACGCTATGGGGATGTTTTTCAGCAGCAATGACTGGGAGACTAGGATAAAGGGAACAATATGCATCCAAATACAGGCAAACTTATGTAAACCTGGTTCAGACAGAAAGTTACCTTAACTGGGTTCCAAGATTTCCATTTCAACAGAACAATGACCCTAAGTATACATGCAAATCAGCTCTGAAATAACCTCAGAACAACAATGTGAAAGTCCTTGAGTGACCCAGCCAAAGCCTGCTGAGAATTTGTAGAAAGACTTGAAGATTGTTGTTAATAAACACTCCTCATCCAACCTCATAGAGTTCTGCAAAGAGTGGCACTTCATCTGAAACAGCACATTCATAAGGTTCGCCTAAAGCAATGCACAAGGCAGAAAAGGGAATCATCTGGAATGATGTAGTATGACTAGATCTGCCCTGGACAGACCTCTTCTCATTCCATGAGTTCTTGCCCAGAGTTCTGATCTCATTTCGTCATGCTGCCCTTGCATATTAGATAATGGTAAATCGCTTGTTTTTGTGTGTATGCGTGTGTGCGCGTGTGTGGATCAGGTCCATATTTGAGAAGGTATTCATTCCACTTCAGTAGCTGTTTCTCTGATATGTTAATCTATCCTCGTCTCGAACACTCTTTCCCAGCCTCTCTTTGTCCCCTGTCCATCCTCACATCGCTCAACACACACACACACATGCACACACAGTTAAGGCGAATCGCAGAAAATAATGATTATGTGACCTTTGATGTGGGGTGGCTGTTCGTGTTAGGCGCAGTAACACATTCTTTTGGAACAAATACTATGCACAATTCCCTAAGAACTACAAATATGAGGGGGGCGGGGCTTAATGCCACCTCTTGGAACAGTAAGGGTTTGAACTAGACAATTAAGAGAGGCGAGGTCCTAGTCCACTTGATGTCTATGTCCTGTAGTATTATATTCCTACAAAGAAACTCGTTTAAAAATGACTCCCGTATTAGACATAGATGTTGATGGTTGGACCAAGTGGATCACTCTAGCTTCTCTACCACAGGAATGGTCGTTATCTAATCATAATGGGAGAGAGCCACTGAACCCCAATGACTTGAATTCACATCTCTGGCCAAAACCCAGATAGTCCCAACATTTTAAGGATCTTTGCCTTGGTGCCTGACATCTCTTATCTTAATTGTTTAAAGAGAAAATCCCACCCAATACATGTAATGTTAAGATACCAGTGTGTGTTAAGTAACACCTATTGCAACCATACTACTTTCTATTTAGAATACATTATATTATTTGCCTCAGTCTTCTTCTCCACCATTCATCTTTCTCCCCAAGAAAATGTCAGCTGTTGTCACGCATTGGGTCTAAACACACCATTCTCAGAAAACTCTTAAATTGTCTTTATTTTAATTCAGTTTCAAAAGAAAACAAAGAAAAGAAGGAAGGTAAGAAGAAAGCAAGAGAAAGGATGAAAAAATAAACAAATGAATAGAGAGGCAAAAGAAAGCCATGCGAACACAAGAATGTCTACTCAAGTCTTTTTGATCTTTGTGGAAGTAAAACATCAGATGAGGAAGAAAGAAAAACATAAGACAAAAGTCCTCTAAATTTCAAAGCAAAAGTCATTTAAAGCAGACAAACATTTCAAAATCCTCAGTGTGGCAAGAGTTCTGGCAATTCCATCATGGCTGCTCACCAAGATCTGTGCCCCGAGCACCTATTGTCTGTGTGTGTGTGTGTGTGTGTGTGTGTGTGCGTGCGATTTTCAAGGGCAGTAAGCAAAAAAGCAGATTGTTTGCATAGATGCCAGGCATATCAGTGTCTTATAAATGTGTATAAGAGTGTGTGTTCCCATGGCAGTGAGCACAAACCAGATTGTTTGCATAGAACTAGACACAGCAATGTCTTACAAATCTGTGTGTGTTCTTGTATGGTAGTGTCTCTACAGCAGTCAAGAGTTTCTCTGGGGTGGGGGCGGGGCTGCTAATCCAGCCACAGCAAAGGTGCTCCATATAATCCAATCAGATTATCTGATTGACTGATTTTTTTTCTGATTGCCGAATCGATTGACAATTGATTGTCTGGCTGGTGTGTCCCTCAATGGACACCAGCCAATCGTTGTTGTGCATCCGGGTCACAGCGCACAGCTTAACCCCAGAGAAGCCACACGGTGGCATGGCAACACAACGCATCCGTGAACTCACATCCTCAGGGTTACACAATGGCTAGGCTCTACAGAGGTTAAATACACAGACACATTTACAATGCATAATAGAGGTACGGACTGTTGACCTGCTATTAAAGATGCACGCACACACGCACACAGACACACACACACTCACGCGCAAGCAAAGAGCTTAAAAACACCATCAACATTCACCAGTGATAAAAAACTAAAGAACACTTGATGCTAGAATATTAATAATGACTGAAAGGCAGTTTTGTTACGTCACTATTTCATGGTACGCCCAGATTATGGACTGCGGCCTTCATGATATAAAAAAAAAAACTTTTGGTGACACCAAAAAAGGCTGTAATGTTCTGCATGTCTACAGCGCGTCTTGTGGCTTGCAGGTGTGTGTCACTTCTGGAAATGTCTGTTTTGGTTTTTACAGTAACATCTCTACCAGAGAGATAGTTCATATTAATTAATAGTTAGTTACAGCTTAGTTTATGTACACTGGGGTGTGTGACGGGTGGCTGTCAGTGAGGCAGCCTCCGCCATGGCAAAAGTGAACTCTTTCAGAAGAACGTCGACATAAATCTACAGTACATGCAGTTAAGCCCAACTAGAAAAACAGTCTACTATTTTGAATGTAACGGACAGACACGACCTGCCTGAACAACTAATTTAACTGTAACACTTTGAAATGAAACATTGACAATGCTCTTTGTAAAAAGGAGAACACTTGAAATGAGCGATTAAAATCTCCTCTTTCTGATACTCACTTAATTCAGGGTAAAGAGCAACCTGCTGGACATCTAGTGATCACAAGATGGCGCTGTTGTAAACAGTGCTGGGTGCGTTTGTTGTTCATTGAAACAACTCGATTCATTAGATGATTGTCTAGTTCTTGATTGTCAGTGAAACGTCTTAATATGGCAGTTATTACACACATGATAGGAAGTATCTACCTATCGTTGGATAACCTGATTTGTCCTTTCCTACTTCTGCATGTTAGACATGTAAGGGCGTATTATTGCACCACGCAGTCTTTGGGATGACACACACATACACACACGCGCGCACACCCACACACACACACACACACACACACTCCAATAACAGTCTTTTTCTGCAGAGGAGAAATTATAAGAGTAGAAAATAAGTATTTTCCCGTCAGAGGGCTGAGAAGACAGCTGCCAGAGTTTTTTCTCTCTATCTGTCGATCCCGTTCTCCCTCTGTCTTCTCTATCCATCCATGTCCTTTGTCCTGTCTGTGTATGAGAGGAGGAGGGCAGAGCGTTGAGACATCCCTGTCTTTTGCCTGCCCATCACTCTGTCGCTCTCCCGCGACTCCACGGAGAAGGGGGAGGTGTTCCAAGTTTTGGGAAGTTTACGCTGAAAGATCCGTTATGACCAGCTTATCCATTTTATTTCCGACCATCTCTCCTTGAATAGGAAGCTCCGCCTCTTCATAGTCATCATCAAATGATCTGAGGAGACAACGGAGCAAGAGTGATGTTTTTTTTAGAATGTGTGTGAGTGTGTCTTCATGCTCGTCTGTGTTTATTTACCCGTCGTGTAGCTGTTCGTTGGCGGTTTCCTCAGCCACCAGGATCTCGTATTCCTCAGAGGCATATTTATCCCAATCCGACGGCTCTGGACTCTCGCTGTCTATGTCCTACGACGCCCACAAACACACACACCGTCACTGTCTGTCCTATAATGCTGACACACACACACACACACACACATACACACACACACACACACACTCACACAC